>NW_028074670.1:295269-1495269 GCF_014824575.4 Sturnira hondurensis
TGTGGGGAAAAGGGGACTCTGGTCCACTGTTGGTGGGATTGCAGACTGGTACAACCATTATGGAAAACAGTATGGAATTTTCTCAGAAAACTAAAATTGGACTTGCCTTTTGACCCAGCAATTCCACTGCTAGGATTGTATCCTAAGAACCCTAAAACACCAATCTCAAAGAACCTATGCACCCCAATGTTCATAGCAGCACAATTTACAATAGCCAAGAGTTGGAAGAGCAACCTAGGTGCCCGTCAGTAAATGAATGGATCAAAAAACTATGGTACATATACACAATGGAATTTTATGCAGCAGAAAGAAAGAAGGAGCTCCTACCTTTTGCAACATCATGGATGGAACTGGAAAGCATTATGCTGAGTGAAATAAGCCAAGTGTTGAAGGACAAATACCATATGATCTCACCTTTAACAGGAAGCTAAACAACAAAACAATGAAGCAAGCAAAATATAACCAAAGACACTGAAATAGAGAACAGGCTTACAGTGACCAGAGGGGAGAGGGGAGGGAATTTCAGGGGAAATATGGGAGGGATTTAGAGGAACATATATAGAGGACACATGGACAACAACTGAGAAGGGTGGAAATGGGAGGGAGGGGGGAGCACGGGGGTGGGATGGGATGGGAGTAATAGACAGATAACTGTACTTGAAAAATAATTAAATAAAAATTTTTGAAAAAAAGAGGCATTAAAGATGCAAAAATAATAATAAAATAAATAAATAAAAATGAGACTGAAATCAAAGTAAGCTTCTGAATGGGCTGTTTGCTGGCCATCAAAGACAGCTGAGGGCAAGTTAATTAAATCTTGTTCAATTGCAGCAATTGAAAAAGCAGCCAGAGAGCTCTGGCTGGTATAGCTCAGTGGATTGAGCGTGGGCCTGTGAACCACACGATCACGGTTCAATTCCTAGTCAGGGCACACGCCTGGGTTGGAGGCCAGGTCCCAGCAGGAGACTCACGAGAGGCAACCATACATTAATATTTCTCTCCTTCTTTCCTTCCCTTCCTCCCTAAAGATAAATAAATAAAATCTCTAAGAAAAAAAAGCAGCCAGAGAAAATAAAGTTACTTAAGACAACTGGCCTTTTGGTAATAACAGTTGCTCAAAGACATGAGGAAATTGGGAGAAAATTTGACAATTAAAAAAAGACAAATGCTATCAAATGCTTTTCCTTGGCTCTCAAAGAGCTGAGGTGTTACC
Organism: Sturnira hondurensis; assembly: GCF_014824575.4. Taxonomy (NCBI): domain Eukaryota; kingdom Metazoa; phylum Chordata; class Mammalia; order Chiroptera; family Phyllostomidae; genus Sturnira; species Sturnira hondurensis. The sequence goes on from NW_028074670.1 coordinate 296,483, forward strand.
AATACTGCTCAGTATCACTGTGCTGCCCAAAGATAAAACAAGGAGCGAGATGTCCATTCCCACCCAAATTTGCAGCAGGTGTGGTTTCCAAACAGCAGTGACTTTAATACAAATGCAAAGAAAAATGTCACTTCAAAATCCATTTAACCCTGGCGACTGAGAAATTATCACCTAACCTTCAAATGGAAGTGATTACTCTGCAATGTAATGACACGCTAAAAGGCAAACTTCAAGAGAAGAGTTTAATCAAGTTCTACAAATGCCTTCCAAGCAATAAATACGCCCAGCGAAAATCTTGCTGTGGACTGGCAGTACTTGTCTGCAATGAAAGACATCTTCAAAGATGGAAATGTAAAGAGTCTCATTACAGATCAGCACTACTAGAAAAATCTTTGCCATCAACTTTTCTTTTCATTTTTTTGCCATCAATTTTGATAGTACTAACTCCAAACTCCTTTATTATCCCAAAAAGGAGAATCCCATTCTTCTCATTAGCAAACCTGTGTTACAAAAACTTTTTTATGCTGTTTTGTCATTTACCGAAAATGTTTACTGACTCCTGATCTAGAGTATAAAACAAAAAGGCAGGAAAAAGGGAAAAGCGATCCAGAAGAAGCTAATATAATTCAAGGGAAAAACAGAACTTAAGAATTAAAAATAAAATTGAACGTGGACTTCTGCCAAGATGGAGGCGTAGGTGGAAACACTGTGCCTCCTTGCACAACCAAGTTTAAAGTCAACAAAGTTTCAGTAACAAAAACGCAGCCAAAACACAGAAAATTGAACTATACAGAACCACTCTGAATATGGGTTGCCAGCACAGTAAAGAGTAAAGGTGCTTGGAAAGTCAGCAGTTCCCTTCCTGTGTAGAGTTGTCCCCACCTGACCATTCTAAGATCCCCAGGGGACACCTAAAACTTCGGGTGGTGTCAGACCCTATACATGTTTTGTCCTAATATGCATACCTATGATAAAGTTTAATTTATAAATTAGACACAGTAAAAGACAAACAATGACTAATAAAATAGAGCAATTATAACAACATATTTGTTATAATAAAAATTATGTGACTGTGGTCTCTCTCTTTCTTACTGTGCTATACTCATACCTTCTCACTAAAAGGAAGCCCCTTACATCTTCTCCTCATACATCCAAATTGCCAGTATCACTACTCTTGTGCCCTGGGACCATCATTAAGAAAAATCAGGGTCACTTGAACACAAGCACTTGTGACACCATGACAACCGATCTGAAAGCCAAAATGGCTACCAAGCGATCAATAGCCTGGAAGCGTCTACAGAGTGATGGGCTGGACTACAAAAGGATGCTTCGTGTCCTGGCCAGAATGGAGCGGGATGGCATGAGGGTTCACCATGCTACTCAGAACACCATGCAATTTAAAACTTATAAATTGTTTCTTTTTGGACTGTTCCATTTAATATTTCCACATTGTGGCTGACTGTGGGTAACTGGAACCAAGGAAAAAAACTACGGGGAGCCACTGTACACGTGCAGCAGGTTACAAGTGAGAATGGAGCAGTGTTTCCCGTAACTCCCAAAACGGGAATCAGACCACAAGTCTATCGACAATAGAAGCTACTGTATTCAACTAATGGAATAACCTGCAGCTTAGAAAAGGAGGAAACACGTATACACCATATAACTCTTACAAATATAATGTTGAGAAAAAGAGCATACAGGGCACTATTCTATTTCTGTAAAGTGCAAAAACAGGAAAGAAATAACAGTATTCTTATGGGTGACAGCTTTAGTAAAGCTGTATCTAGCAAGAAAGTGACTGACACAAGGTAGGACTGTACTTATCTCTAAGAAGAAACAAGGGGTATGGCTGAGAAGGGAGGCCCAGAGGCTTTGATGGTAATGATCTTCCTTGACTTCCAATGTGCTGACCTGGGTGCTTTCCTTTTAACTAACCGAGACGCATTCAACTTCTACACACGTGTGAGTAAAGAGCCTCAGCTACAGCAAGCCTCCTTCGGAATAATCTAGATGTCCATCTTCTCACAGTACTGTTTCTTGAAAACTACTAAGGTAATCCTAGACCGCTGCACCTGCCTATCTCCTGGATGGGGTTGTATTACACACGGATTAGAGGACTCTGACTGGAGCCCAAGTTACTAAAACAGTAGAAAAATTAGTGGGAAATCCAAGCTGCACTTTCTCCAGTCAATCTTGGCTCATGTCCACAGCAGCCAGACATGCCCCAAAGGGCAAAAGAAGTGACATACCTGAGTAGCTGAGAGGCTTCCTCGGGAGCTGAAGATGCTGTACATGCTATAGTTTGTCTTATATCCTTTTACAAAGCATAAAAGTATCATAGTAAAGCTTATTTGTATCTGTGAGTCTCATGGTCAATTAAAACCCATTCTTTTGTAATGTGTTAAAATTCATAATTAAAAAAAAGTTCAAAAGAAAAAAGAGGCAAGAGGGGAGGAGCAGATATGGGCTTTGTTACGGGTTAAGTGTGTCCCCTCATAGCCTTACATTGAAGTCCCCAACCCCAGTATGACTTAAAATATGACTTTGTTTGGAAATAGGGCCATTGTACATATAATTAAAATGAGGTACCAGAGTGGGTTCTAACCTTGTATGACCCGTGTCCTTATGAAAAGAGGTTTAGACACAGACATGCACACAGGAAGAACACCGTTCAAACATGTAGGTAAAGATCAAGGTGATACTCTGGGAGCCAAGCCAAGGAACACCAGAGATGGCAGCAAACCACCAGAAGGTATGGGAAAGGCCTGGAACAGATTCCCTTTCACGGCTCTCACGGCTCTAAGAAGAAACCACCCTGCCAACACCTTCAGCTCAGACTTCTAGCCTCTTGACCCATGAGACAATAAATGTCTGCATTTTAAGTTCCTAGTTTGTGGTATTTTGTTTGGAAGTCCTAGCAAACTAATCCAAACTTTAAGCCTTACATCACTAAGATTAATTAAGTTAGCAATGAATATCCTTATTTTGATGTAATTTGAAAATAACTTTTTGAAACACTTTACAACCCATTTCAGAAATAGGGAAAACAAACATAAAAGCAATGCACCAGAAACAGTTCATGGTAAAAGACAAAGTCCTTAAATGATCAATTTTTTAAAAAGTGTCACCAGGTTTGATACGAGTAACTGGGTCTCAAATGCTAACTAAAATGAGACAAACAGGATCCCTAAAAAATTCTCATATCCATCCCTATCTGTTTTTCCAATATGCCAACTTATCTTACTTTTTTGGGAATATGCGCACACTCCAGTTTTACTTTCCCTTTTATTTTCTCTTCTTGTGTTTCTTCGACTTCTGTATCATCTATTTCCTCATCGACTCTGTAGCAAAAATATCAAATAACACAAGAAGATTTTTTTCAACCTGAGAAGAGTTCACATCACGGCATCAAAATCCACAGCTCTGGCTTCTCTTCAACTTGCTCTCAAAGAAATTCCAAATACAAATTCCACTGCAAATACTCCAGAAAAATAATATTAAACAAAACTATCATGAGTAGTAAATAGCAACATGCTTATGAGTAAAAAGTAAAGCTGTAATTTTAGATCTCATTACATAGCCTTAATGTTCAAGTATTATTAGCAGCTTTGAAATTTATCCATTCACGTATAATTCCATTCATTCAAAAAATACGGAGTATCTACTGTATACCAGGACCTGGGCCTTAAATCTTAGGATACAACAATCAACAAAACAGACCTTGTCCCTGCCTTCTGAGAACTTTCTATCTGCTTGGGAGAAAGAAAGAAAGCAATTTCAATACAGTGTGATGAGTACAGGTGTATATACAGGCAGAACACAACCTAGATTTGGGGGCCAGAGGCTTTCTGAACCTAAAAGACATGCAAGAGTTAGCAAACACAGAAGAGTGCAAGGAAGACCGGTACTTCGGGGAGAATGCAGGGTGCCTTCCCAGGCCAGGAGAGCCCCAAACTTACATTCTAAGTGGGAAGAGGAGAAAGAGAAGCTGTTTTCACACTTACAAGGACTGATAAGTTGAACATGTATATGCATTGTCTGAGACAATTACTTGATATTCCAGCAAAAGTAAAAGTGAACCCAAGAAAGATAAAGATGAGAAATACAAAAAACTAGTGAACAAAGAAGCCAATAAAATTTATAAGTAAACCTAAATAATGGTTGATGCTATAGACACAGGGGAACCAAACACAATTTTGTCTCAGAAAGTAGTGGCTACTGAATAAAGCTTAAGATATGTGTTACACGCCAGATAAAGGCGAGGACTAGACAATGTGTGCATACTCAAAACCACACCCGACAAGAAGGTGAAGGGTGGTTCATGCTTCTTTCCAAGTTGCCGAAGGAGCCCAGGCTTCATAGCTCCACCCAATCCAACAGTTTGCCACTGATATATCTGCAGTCAGAGCTTCAGAGTTACACCCACCAGATCAGCTATGAAGTTTTTTGAGCCTTCTACAGCAGCTACCATTGCAAGAGCCAGTAAGCGAAATACTGTGGACTTTCACTGCTCTGGTCTTCAGTAATGAATCAAGGGAGCAAGAAATAACCTATTACTTGATATCCCTATTACTTTGGCAGAATAATAATGACAACAGCAGCTAATACTTGCATTATGATTACTCAGTGCCAGACACTGTCTCATGGACATTACACATATCACAAGAACCCTATGGCATACATACTACTATTTAAAAGCCTGTTTTACAGATGAGAAAACTGAATTATGGGAAGCTTATGTAACACATCACAGACCTAGTAAACGGTGGAGCTGAGACTGAAACCCAGGCAGGCAGAGCCAACCCTCACTAACATATCCACCTGGTATCTACTATACATAATCTTAATATATGCAAAAGTGAACTTTGAACTTTGATCCAATTCTCCTGCTATCTTAAACTCCAACCTTCTAGTGATACTGACCAAAAATCCTAAAGATGACCTTGACTTCTCTCATATCCCTCATCCAATCTACAAGGACACCCAGTTTATCTTTAAAACATATCCATATTTGGCCACTTCTTGCCACTGATACTATGATGTCAGCTACTCTTGCCCATCTACATTCTAATCTCAACACATACAGAATGACCTGGCTAAACTGTCACTCTCTGCTGAAAGCCCTCCAATGGCCTCCCAGGTCATTAAGGGTAGAAGCCAATGTCCTTATAACGGCACCTACAAATCCCTGCATGATCAGCTTCCCGTAAACCACCCCAAACCATTCAAGTCTGACTACTTTTCCTCCATTCATCATTCTGGCCATTTTGCTCCCACCACCCAATCACACCAAGTTCACAGCATCTCAGGCCGTGTATATGGAACACTTTCCTACTAAACATCAACCTCCCTCACCTCCTTCAGGTCCCTACTAGAATATACTTATCAATGTTGTTAGTAAGGCTTTCCTTAACTACCTTCTTTGAAATACCTACATCCTTCCCACCATCCCATCCTTAAAAATATATATATTATTTATTTATTTATTTTCAGAGACAGGAAGCGAGGGAAAAAGAGAGGGTGAGAAACACCAATGTGTGGCTGCCTCCCACCAGAGACCTGGCTGGCAAGCCAGGCATGTGCCCCGACTAGGAATTGAACCAATGGCTCCCTGGTTCATAGGCCAGCACTCAAGCCACTGAGCCACACCAGCCAGGGCCCATCCTCCCTTCTTATCCAACTACCCTTCTTTCACCTGCTCTATGGCACTGATCACCTAAAATCCCATACAGTAATGAAACCAATTTTACCACAGGCTAACTAATATACACAAAAGTTAGGTTCCTAAGGCATCTTATCAACGTTAGAACTAAAAGACATTGAACAAAATTACATTATTTGAGCACCTGTTGTATATTTATATATTGTCTGTGCCTCAAGAATATAAATCTCTTGAGTACAAGATTTTTAAATCTCTTTTGTTTATTGCTGTATCCCCAGGGCCTAGAATAATGTCCTGTACTCAGCAGGTGTTCAATAAATAAGTAGTTCCATAATAAAATTACCAGGAAAAAAAACCATTTAAACAAAAATCTTTATGCATTGAAAATAATGCCATAGGCAAAGGCAAAAGATAAATAACAAATTGGGGGTACATATCTGCAGACTAGAAATACTAAAGTTTTAAAGAGAAAAATAGGCAAAGGATATGAGTAACAATTCAGAAGTGCTCACCAAAACCATAATGTAATATCATTCTTCACCTGACATTTTGGGAAATATCCAAAACTGTCATAAAGGAATAACATGAAAGTAGTTCAGTAAAATTTTCAAACTGATGGCTGCTATTGGTTTTTTGTATGTCTCTACTCTTTTTTGTAATGATTCACCTTGCTGATTTCTCTTACGTATTTTGATAGTTTATTGATTCCTTTGCTTTTTCTTTGTAGATGATCCTACCATCTGCAAATAATTAGTGTATTTGTCTCTTTTTAATATTTATAGGTCTTATTTTAACCATTGTGCCCTCAAGTAGAGATGAAATCACAAGTCCTAGAGTAAGACTAAGTAACTTAATCCTACTTTTGCTAGTTACATTGTGTGATCTTGGCAAGTTATTTATCATCTGTGTCTCAACTTTCTCATTTACAAAAAATGAAAATATCTTCTCTTAAGGGCTGAGAAGACTAAATGACATTCTGTGTAAAGTACCAAAGTAAAGCTCTAAATGGAAGCCTGAATTATAGCAATAGTTCCAATTAAGGTATGTGAGACAGAGAGAAATGAAAAGATTTGAGTGATACGGAAGTAAATCAACCAGATTAAGAGATTTATCACAGACGAGAGGAAAAAAAGGAATAAAGGCAGTGTGTTTTGATTTTGGCCTAGGGAAATGGTGCAAGATGTGGATTTAGAAGGTGGGTTTTTTAGCATTTCAAAGTCACAGAGAATAAAGTGAATGAATATCTGAGTGTAACTATTCTCGTCCCCAAGAATGAGATCAGTAAATTAGCGCCATTTGGCCAGCTGTCTCAGTTCCAGTTTAGTAAACATATCTAAATGGTGTTTGCTGATTAAAGATGGTTTTTAGGGTCTTTTGATGCTGATCAGTGGACTAAAAGCATACTATTCATTCCTTATTCTTCACCCTTTGGTGAACTGATCGTTTGGCATCTCCTACAAAAAATGCCTAGCACGTGTCCGTGAGAAATGACAGATGACCTCTGTCTTCCAGCAGCTCACACGTGCTGTAAGGTCACAGGCGGCTCACCACCGGCCCCAAGAGGAGGGAGAGCATTCCTCTCGTTCCGCTCGCCAGCCGCACCTCCAGCTTCTACCCGCGCACCCGCCCGGCACCATCGCCCCGCGTCCGAGAGGCCCTCGAGCCCCGTTTCTCCCTATGCCCTGCACAGTCCGGAGCCCACCGAAAGCGCGAGGGGGCGGAACCCGCTAGGGCCCCGGCGCTCAGAGGGAAAACATCGGGCATCACCTGTTGTCGGAGTCCGTGGCATCGGAGTCCGTGGGCAATTTCCTGCCCAAGGCCGGGTTCGGAGGTTTGGAGAAAAGATTCTCAAAATCCATCCTCCCGTCCAGAGTTCCGCAGCCGCGGAAAGTATAGAGGATGAGTCGGGAAGGCCTCCGGCGCATGCGCCACCCGCCCCCTCGGGGGCCTGCGAGTCTTGCCCTATTACGCACGCGCTCTACCACATCCACGGTCCCGCGCAGGCACCGCCCTAAATCTGCATGTTCTTGTTGCGCCTTACGGCCCGTTTTAAGAATATATTTACCATAGTTTTTAGGCTTGGCCTTTAGGATTCTCCTTTGAATGGAAACCCCAGTAGCCACCATTGGTTTGGGCACTTGCCCTGCAACAGGCATGTTTCATACTCAACCCACCTATTGCTCACAGAATGGCAGGACTCATATTGCAGGTGCTATTCCACATTTTCTAGGTGAGGAAACAGGTGCGGACAGCTTAGGTGACTTGTTTTGTCATACAATGGGGTTAAACACAATTTTTTGGCCAAAAGTCCATTAAAAAGTACCAAGAACTAATGATTCAGAAGACAGCCTGTGTGGTTGGGAAGTCTTCTTGAAAGGGGCATATTTGAGCTCAGTATTGATGTAATTTTCAGTAGGAAGAGAGGAAGCTAGGACTAGTATAAAAGGGGTCTGGAGAATGGCAGTTTCCTCGTCCCTTTTATGCAATACAATCAAAAGAGAAAATTATAAGGTACACAAAATCCACTGGTGGTAAATTAGGGAGGCAGGAGAAAGCTAAGCACTGAAATCACTAGAATTGGATAAAAGGCAAAATGTAGAGATACGTATCTCTTTCACACGGTTGGGTATGGGATAATTTAACATTTACCATTTACAGTCAGTAAATGGGCAGCAAGGTAACAACGAGGAGTTTCATGGTCTCCTGCTTTGGTGCCAGTGGAGGTGTTGGAAAAGAAAATTACCCTGACCTTTTAAAGGTATGTTATTCTAGATGCATAAGAACAATGTACAGGGCTCACTTACAGCAAAGAATAAAGTTGCTAAGGAAGCTGCAGGCTTGTTACCTGACGACCTGCCATGACCTGCCCAGTTAGCAATTTGGGATCAGACCCTCCTGATTAGCTACTTCCGGTCACCCAACCTGCCATGCGGCACCCCCCTCCCCCGCCCCCGAGCTTTTCTGGCCTACTGTAGCCCTTTTTCATTCACACTAAGCAGGAAATCAGGTATTTAGGTGGATCAACCACGAAGTCCACCATCTTAATAAAAAGCAAGAAAATTCCCTCCAGAACTAAGCCAAGCTGTTTTCCCCAAAACGCGATCCTGAACACTAAACATTAGAAAAAGAGAGGCTCACTGCGACTTTTAAGGAGAAAGCACATTTCTCCACCATTTAAGCAACGCAGGTTTTATTAAAAAAACCAGTCAACGACCTCTATTACCCCAAATAACCCACACTGGCGGCCGGCTTCAGAAGCCGTTTGTTAGGGGCCTCCGCAAACTCTGGTTGGCAGCGTCCCTGACTGCACTGAGACGAAGGCCACACCAAACCCCGGGCGGAGGTCGCCTCCGAGACGGACATCGTCTCCCGGACCGTGCCGCCTCCGCGGATCCACGAAGGCTGGGAACCCACCCCTGAAGTTACCGACGGCCGCCTCATCCAATGGCCTACGTGCTCCGGTCTGTGGGCGGGGCGCGCGGAGGGATATTGCGCCTCTAGCCCCGGGCTGGTGTGCGACGCCATCTTGTCGAGCGCCGTCCTGGGGCCGCCATGTCGGTGAGGAGCAGTCACCACTACGGCCATTGTCCAAACCCCTGCGTCGCGGCGCTTCCGCCCGCCCGCTCCCGAGCCTCGGCCGCCGGCGGCGAGTAGAGACTAGCGCGGTGGCGCCGGCTGCGGCCGCGCCCCGTGTTTGCAGAGAGCCCATCTCTCTGGCGTGGTTGTTAACAGACTGGAAAGTCTGTGTCTGTGTCGCTCACTAGTAACCGTGAGTTTTTACCGCCTCGTCACGGCGGGCGGCCGGGGTCCCGTGCCCCGCAGACCGGCCCGCAGCCCCGCCCCGCTCCTGACCAAACATGACAGACTGTGAACACGCAGGGCGCGGCAGGTCGGAACCTTGTCTGTCTGTGTGTCGGAGGAGAGGGCTGGGCGGGGGCGGGCGGGCCCTGCATGACCGAGGTGTCTCCGGGCCGCCGCGCTGGACGGCGCCCTGGGAGGCCGGGCTGGCGGCCTTGGGGAGGCTGGCCCCCTCCCGTTCTGTCCCGTCCCTGCCCACCGCGCGGGTCCTTCCGGCCTCCCGCCCCGCCCGCCGCACGTGCGACCCCCGCCCCGGGCTGGGGCTGCGGGCCAGGGCCAGACAGGACCAGGCACGAACTGGTAATAACTGGTGTTGTCTTTGACTGGTACCCTAGCACATTCCGAAAAATAAACATGTTTGGGTTTTTTTGTTTTTGTTTTTTGTTTTGTTTTGTTTTTAGGAAATATTTAAGCAACCCGAAATGCCATGTACTTGAAATGGCAAATACCAAGTTTAAAATGTTAACACAAATACTTAGGCTCTGCCAACCTTACTGTAGCACCTAGTGGAAGGTCCATGGATTACCCCATCCAGCCCAATTTTGTAAATACGTGTATCACTTGAACATTTACTTGAGATTCTAATTCTTTAAGTTTTGCAGTGCCTTTATAGGCATACTCTTGGTTCCACTTAATGGTTTGGGGTATTTACAGATTTTAAATAGCTTAAAGAGCATATTAAAGTTTTCATTAGGTATTTAGCTTACAGTCTTACGCGGGGGTGGCGGGGGGGGCGGGGATGACGTTTTGGTCAAGNGGGGGGGGGGGGGCCGGGGATGACGTTTTGGTCAAGAATGGATCAAATATACACGGAGGTCCTATAGGATTACACAGTAATGGAGCGGAAAAATTCCTATTGGCCAGTGGCGTGTCGCTGTTCTAACATTTTTAGCACAAGGCATTATTCACTTGTTAGTGGTGATGCTGGTGTGAACAGANTAGCTTACAGTCTTACGCGGGGGTGGCGGGGGGGGCGGGGATGACGTTTTGGTCAAGAATGGATCAAATATACACGGAGGTCCTATAGGATTACACAGTAATGGAGCGGAAAAATTCCTATTGGCCAGTGGCGTGTCGCTGTTCTAACATTTTTAGCACAAGGCATTATTCACTTGTTAGTGGTGATGCTGGTGTGAACAGAGTCACAATGCTGCCAGTCCTGTAGAAGTGCAGCTCCTACAGTTACAGTCGCAGACTGCACCTTGTAGGCTTGTGTAAGTGCACCCTGATGCTCACACAAGGATGAAATCACCTAACTGCACATTTCTCAGAATACATTCCCTTTGTTAAGCAGCACATGCCTGAACATTGGTATCTTAATGGTTAAGAAAAAGAGCTTTCCTTAATATTGCTAGAATCCATTAAATGTGATTGCAAAACCCATTGCATCTGACTCTTAGGTAGAATATTTAAAAATCTAGAACCTGGCAGTTACTCCTTTGGGAATTAAGTAATCAAAAGTACACATTATACTCTAGGCTGTATAGAAATTCTACCTGTGGAGTAATGTGGTCTGCTTTTTATAAAGCATTCTGAACACTTAAAAAAAAGCCCAGAAGCAGAAGTCACAAACACTTAGAAATTTGAAATACCTAAATATCGGGCAACCTTGAGAGGGATAAAATATTTTGACAATTTTGATACTGAATTAATAGGAGTAGATCACCAGAAAGCATTAAACATGTAGTCGTTTTTAGAAAGTAAAAAAGCCCTGCAAAATTTTGAGTATGTAAGCTTGCAGTTGACATGTTTTTCATGTTGTTTTTACATTATCTTGTTACTAAAATGAGAAAATTGTTGGAATAGGTTAACTAATGGCTTGAAAGTTTTCCACTCTGAATATCTGGACAAACTGGTGATGAGGTTTTTGCCTATGGAGGCTAAAATTCATTTTTCTTTGCATGTGTGGAAGAAGAAAATCTGTTCTCTTACTTCACAGGGCACTTCAATATATAGAATTATGTAGTCTATGTAGTGAGAAAACCATGTCACCAAATTCAGGTGTCAAAATAACTTTACTAGTTAGGAACTCTGATGCCAGACTTTAAAAATAATTTGAAGTTTTGAAACAATTAGAAGTTTAAAAAATGTTAAAGAATTCTTTGTAAGATATGTTAACAGCTTGGTAAGAATTTGAAATGAGATAGTGATATTTAGTCCTTTTTGTTTTATATTAGGACTAAAAATATTTCCTAGTGATTTCAGAAACAACGTTTGCTCCATCTTAATTTATTCAGTTGTTAAGTGGTATTATGAGGCAAAAAGACACAATTTATTTTTTCACATCTTTATTTTTTGCTAAACTTACATGAAAAGCAAAACAACTACATCAAAAAACAAAGTGAACTGGGAGTTAAGAAAAATGGTTCTAGCTCCACTTAGCTTTGTGAAGTTGAGCAAACCTAGTTTCTTAGCTGATAAGAGTTCTACAAGAATTTTTTAAGTTCTACAAGATCTGGTTCTTGAATGACTCTGGGGAACTTTTTAAACGGTGGTGATGTCATTGCCATTTCTGAGCCTCTGGCTAAGTTTTAAGGTTTTTTTAAATTTTTATTTATTTATTTATCTTTAGAGGGGAAGGGAAGGAGAGAAGGAGAGAAATATCAATGTATGGTTGCCTCTTGTGAGTCCCCTGCTGGGAACTGGCCTGCAACCCAGGCATGTGCCCTGACTGGGAATCGAACCATGATCGTGTGGTTCGCAGGCCCGAGCTCAATCCACTGAGCTACACCAGCCAGGGCCAGTTTCAAGGTTTTTAAAAGGTCAGGTTATTCTAATAACTGTTAATTTGAGAACTATACAAGATCACTATTTTCCAAATTTAATCATTGAATCGCTTGGAGAAATAAAGATTTTTGTCTTGCCCAGAGGAACTGAATCAGAATCTCTAGGGGAGAATATTGGGAATTTGTATTTTTAATAGGCTCCCCTGGTGATTCTTAAGAAATTGGGGAAAAAATGCACCAATCTGTGGAATCCTTACATATTCTTGCATCTGCAATATAGTTATTTTATACTGCATGAAAAGTTTCTGTGAATTAGGTGGTGAAGATATATGAATTCTGGTACTTGGAGATAGGCTTTGTCTCCAGGATATTCTTTTTTTGATGTTCCTGAAAAGTAATGTATATTGTGAGTGCAGGAAAAAAGATATATCTATGATTTTTATTTACAACTGCTTTGATTCTACAAATTAAAATATAGTTTGCATTTGAATGAGATTCTGAATGTAAATGTATAGTCACGTAATGCACATATTTTCTCTTTTAAAAAGTATCTTTGTGCACATGTTTTGTATGATGAATATTTTGCACAAGATTTGTTTACCAAATAAGTTAGATTTTTTAAAAAATTACCCATTTGGTGTACTTTCCCTTAAATATTTCCATATCTGGAGTGAAAACACTATATAAAGTGTCATTAATATAAAACTACTTACAAATAAACATATGGCAGTATAGAATATTTGTGGAGGACTTCTGACTAGGTCTTTAGAAATAAATAATAAAAGTTGGGGGAAGTCAAAGGAGGATAAAATCCTGTTTTCCTTTTCATTCAATTCTGCATTTTCATCCAGTTCTCGTAGGCACAACTTTAGCCACCTAGCTTTGTATTGTAGCTGAATGTTGACCCAAGTAAGACAATTCACAAACAACTCCTAAAGGCTAAATGCTGAGTCCTTGCTTTGGACACATCTGCAGTAGAGTGGGAGAGATAAATACATATCCAAATAACTATTGTACAATTTTCTGAAATGTACTAAAAGTAAAAAGTTTTTGCAAGGATTTTACTGGAGAAAAAGAGAATTTTGACATGAACAGTATAAAGCTTATAATTCTCAGAGCCTTTAATTGATAGGAGGTATGGATAATTGTTTCATTCCAGAAGAGGTTATTCTTTGCTCATTAGGAGCAACCTTCCTACCTTTTTCCCTCCGCTCCCACTTGGCTTCCTTATGAAAAATTCCACCTAGTCAGAACGGTAGGGGTTACAACCCCATCTCCTCTCCTTCACCCCCACAGCAGAATAATGGGAACCTTGCCTAGAGACTTGGAGAATCTGGAGGAATGAGGATGGAGGAGATGATTATACTTTTCATTTGTAATAAGGCTTTCATTTGATTCTCACATTAATCCCATGAGATGGTGTAGCATTACAGTGCGTCCTATTTGTTTGAGATCCCACAGATAGAACCTAGATAAAAAGCCAGCTATGCCAACTACTCCCTGCGGTATTATTTTCACTTTTCGTTAACTTTTCACAGGCAGGTAATGCAGTAAGTGCTAGCCTTCACTTCTTGCATTGTTTGGGATTGTAATGTGCTGGTATTTTAAGAGAACCTTGCATTCTGAATAAAACCTGGATTCTGATCCTAGTTTTTCTTCTAATTTGGTTAATGCTCTTCTCTTTTCTATGATTATTTTTCTTGCTTGTGAAATTAGACAGTTGAATTACATTACTTCCAATTTCCCTTCTCACTTTAATATGCCAGTAATTTTAATTAAATCGCAGATGCAGCTTCTTACATTAGTGTTTATTTGATGCTCTACACTATATCTGGTTTGTAAATTAGTATATTTACTGAAGTAAATGTCTTCCCTCACTAGGCCATTAATTAATTGTATTCTTAATTGTAGTAAAATACACATAATATAAAATTTACCATCTTAACCATTTTTAAGTGTACAGTTCAGTGGTCCTAAGTACATTCATATTGTTGTGCAGCCAATCTCCAGAACTCTTTTCATCTTGCAAAACTGAAACTATCAATATATTTTCGATTCTTGAATGTGGTAATTTAACGTATTAAAACTATTTGGTTGAGTTTTTCTTTATCAAAAAAAACCCCTCAGACGTCATGTTCAGGTTTGATGTTGGAAAGCACTTTGACTCTTAGGAAGACATTTTTCTTTTCCTACCCTCTTATAGAAAAATTATTTCATTCACTTTTAAATTTTGTTTGTTAAATTTCCATTCAACAGACATTTCTGTGCCGAGTATAGTGTTAAGCACTAGGGAAACAAACTGAATACAGCATCACTGAACTGGTGCTCCAGGATCTTATGATTTAGCAGGAGAAACAGATTGGTAAATACCTAACGATAGCACCATGTATAATGGAGGTGCGAACTGAGTGCAGTGGTGGCATAGGTGGGAGCATCAGGGAGGTATCGAGGGACTGCTGAGTCTGGAGGGTGAGTAAGTTTGGGCCAAGCAAGGGCAGAAATACAGGGAAAACGTGGAGAAATGAAATGGTAGGTTCAGGGATGGTAAAAGTGTTAGCATATGGAGCATGTACAACACATTTTAGGCAATGAAGAAAAGGCTTACATGAATTAAGAGTCAGACCCTGAAGGCTGTATAGATACTGGCAAAGTTTTTAAGCAGGAGAATGATCAGATGTGTTTTGGGGTATGGTACCTTGAGACTAGGAGAAAGTTGACTACAGAAAGAGCAATCAGTAGATGACAAGTTAGGGAGCTTTCAATCATTTTCATTATGTATTAAGCACCTAATATGTAATATATTGTTCTGGGCTTAGGGAAGATAATAAAGAAAATTCGTTACCTAATGGAGCTTACATTTTCTCTGGAGAAAGGCAATAAACATAAAAAACATGTTAGATGATAAAGCATAAAGGGAGATGGAGCACCCTATGAGTATGGGGAGGGTATTTCTGTTTTAAATAGGTGTTTAGGGAAACACTGAAAAAGTAACGTTTGAGCAAAACCCTGAAAGGGAACAATCCAGGCCAGTACATGAGGGGGAGGAGCATTCCAGATAAGGGGAACAGAGGTAGAAAAAGCCTGGAGCCAGGAAGGAACCTATGTCATTTAGGGGAAAACAAGGGAGCAGTGTAGCTACAGAAAAGAACAAAGAAGAGGGAGAGCTATAAGAGATAAAGTTAGGTGGACAACAGGGTGATTGTGAGGGCCTTGTAAGCCATTGTGAGGAACTTGGATTTCACTGAGTGGGATGGAAGCCACTGGAGGAATTGAACAGAGTGATAACAAGAAAGCTGCTGCAGTAACTTCAGTGACAGGTTATGATGGTCTAGGCCAGGGTGGTGAGAATTGTTGAATTTCGGATATGGTTTGAGGTAGAAAGGATTTCCTGCTGGATGAATGTTGAGTATGAAAGAAAGGAGTGAGTCAGAACTACTGTAAAAGTCTAGAAATTGGGTGATGAGTTCCTGGTCAACAGCATTGGCAATGAGAAAGCAAACAAGAGGCAAAATTCATGAGATATTTCTTAAAGTTAATAGAAATGGAGATAAAGATCAGAGTTTTCAGCAGATGTATCCGCTGAAATGATGAGATCACCCAGGTATGTGGAGGAGACCAGAAAGAAGACAGGGGTTTTCTAGAAGCCAAGGAAGAGGGATGGTCACAGAGTAAGTAAAGGAAAGTAGGAATATACTAAATTAGGCCATTTAAAAACTTGAATGACAGAGTGCTGCAGGATTTGCAAACTCGTGGTCTTCAGGCCTCTGATACCTGCCCACATTGTGGTTTGCCAAACAGAATGCCTAAAAGTACTTGTGATTGAATGCCATCAGGCTTGATTTGTGTCTCCAGCCTTCACAGTCCTATCACTCGCTCTTTGTGCAAACTCGGCACCCAAGCAGTCATCTTCACTCATTAAGCAACCTGCCTGGCCACTTAGGAATTTGAGTTTGTGACCCCTTGTTACACAGTGAAGTTATGTTTTTACCTGGACAGACAAGCAATTTGACTACCAAAAAACCTCACAGAGATGGTGACTTTGAATGCACCAGGTCAAGCCTTTCCTCACTATTCTTTTGTTTATAGATGTCCCTGCAGTTGTGCAACATACTAACCCTACTTTACTTTTTCACATTCAGAAACTGATTAGAGCTAGTCAGACCTCAGTATGTTAATTCATGCTCAAAAATAAATAACAGTGGCTAACATTTATTTGGTACTTACTGTATGACAGGTTTTAAGTGTTTTGAATTATTTAATCTTCACAACTATGGGAAGTATTCCCCATCTTTACAAACGAGGAAGCAGAAACTAGGAGACTGATAAATTTTTCCAAGGTCACAGTAAATCAGTGGGAACTCAAATAATCTGACTCTAGAGCTCAAACTTTCATTGAAGGAAAGACATCACCATCACAAGAGAATGTGTATGTGTGTATGTGTACATATCAGAATGCCAATTTGGTCATGTAAAATGAGGATTAGATGTTGGCATTGGGGAGTATATTCTTTCTTATGTAGAATGGTATTTGGAAAACCAAATTATTAAAAGTTGCCTAACAAGACATAGGATTAGAACAAGGCAGTTGATTGTAAGTGACTATAATTTTAAATGGCGTTAGATTCAAATAAATTGATATTTCCATTGCCATAATATAGTCGCCAAGCAGATTGTTGTATCCATCTGCCTTACAGGGTATTCCTTCTCCTGGGTAGTGCTTCTGTGGGCACTGGCCACATTTGTCTTCATGTTTTTTCTTTTTCATTACTTTTATTGCTAACCAGCCCTCCTTTCTGATAGATAAATTTCTTTTCATTGCAAGTTAATATCTTAAATTTAGTCAATCGTCTTTTACTTTGCTGCATGTGTCTGACTTCCTAATCTCTGTTCTGGCTCATCTTGTTTTGGTTTTATGGTTGAACTTTCTCAGGGCATTCTTATTTCAAGTGTCTGTTTTGAGATATTTGGGTCCTGGATGGTATTAGTTGACTGCTGATGTCATGTACCACCCCAGATAGTAGTCACTGGATGACCTAGCAAAAGCAGTTTCAACAATTATTACTCTTGGCAAAGAGCAATCTTTCTCTATTGTAAAATTATATATATTAGCTTGGCTTTGTCTATAATGTGAGTTCATGACTTAACACTTTAAATGAACTGTTTTAATACTTAAACTTTCATAAACCATAGCCACATTCTTGAGTGGCAAATAAAGGACCAAAACAAATTCCAGAGAGTTTTTAAAAGAAGTCTTAAGTTAATTGTCATTAAAATTATACATAATGCCATTATTAAAATCAACAACAATATATTATAAAAGTGGTAGAAAAATAAAGAACCTAGGTTTGGAATCCATGATGCTCGATATTTTACATATATTGCTGTTTATAATTCACATACTTTAATTTATTTGGTCTATATGACAACAGATATTAATAGTTTAGGAAATAGATTCAGAGTGTAAATAACTTGTCCAGGGTAACTAAACATCTGAATGAGAATCAGTCCGTCTTGTGATTCTAAGTCATAATGATAGTAAATCTGGTATCAGATGCTGGGCTGGGTTCTGGACACTTAGAGGGGTTTGTGTTTTTTCTTTTTGAGCTATTACTTGATCACAGGCAAATTCATCCTAGTTCATTATAAATTCATTTTATATGGCAATCTTTTTGAATCTGAAACATTGAATTTATAAAGAATAATAATTTTCACATATTTTAAGAGAATGTGAAATAAATTTAACTAACTTAGATCTGCAGATTTTGGCTACAAAAAACAAAAGTTTCAATCTGTTAAGGGAAGTCATTGAAATGCATAGAGATCATGAGAACTGATACCTGTTTTGTTTGTATTTTCCTTGCTTACTAGCAGTTGTCAATAGAAGGTGCTAGGTTACTGGTATGTGTGTAGGATTGAGTTCTTTACAACCTCTACTCTTTAGCCTGTAAAGGGAGTCGTGGATTGATTTCTATACCCCTGGAGAACATAGGAGTCTGCTTAAAATTAGTTTGGGTAAGCAAATGAAAGTGAGAAATAACCTACATCTTTTGGGCATATAAATACATTGCACCAAATATACATTTTTTTAAATGCCAAATGTCAAGTGTGAAAATCAGTATTTGACCAAAGCTGGGGCTGAAGCCAGTATCATTATCATATATTAATCTTCCGGAATATATGGATAAATCTTAAATATTCTCCAAATTATTATAATTTATTATTAGAAATTTTAGCAATCTGATTTAAAAAATAGGACATGACAGTACAGAAACAATTTTCAGCACTGCCCATTGCTAGGTTGCTCCTGTGATTGCTGTAGTACACATGATGGGTACAGACTTGAGGGCCACTTTCAACTAAGATTAGCGGGATACAAGATAGTTGGGGGGAACTTTTTTTCACTAACATTTTCTTTTTTATATATTTTTAAATATCTGGAGCAAAGATGATTGAATATGTGGCATATAACTTTGCTGTTCTATGAAATTTTGAGTAAGCAAATTAACATTCTGTTTTTAATTCATACACAAAAGATACAAATTCCCAAATAGGATTTTTTCTCAAAAGATTCATGGAATAATTAAAAATTATACACTATCTTCAGAGGTTATTTTGTTGAATATTGTGAATACTAGTATGCCAAATAATTAAACAAAGTTAGAATTATGACAAAATTTTGTATAATTCAGCTTCGTGTATTTCATTTAAATTTTATTAATTTACCAGTTCAAAAAGGATATGTTTTTCCTGAAGTCATCATCTAACTATGACTCTATTATTACTCTAGTAATAATTACTCTAGCGGGCAGGGTTGGGAATATAAGACAGAAAGCTGTACTTGAACAAGAATTAAATAAAATAAATAAATAAATACTCTAGTGTTATTACTTCATTTTTTGATTATTTGAAAATTGTTAATTTATATTCTTCATGAAATAACTCCTATAATCATCATTAATTGCATTTTCTCTTGCATTTATCTATATTTATACTTCATCTGATAAGATTCTCATTCTAAGTGGTACCTGAAACACCCTCTTAACTTAGAAAATGAATGTGTAGATACTAACAGTAAATTCAGATGACATGGCTTTTTTATATATGACTTTGTTACTTTGATTGGATAATACTGACCTAATGGTCATGCAGTCCCTGATCATGTCACAGTAAGAGACTCCAGAAGTGACTCGAAGCCAACTGAGAGGCGCAGTGGAGAAACACGCTTTAGCTCACAGGTGGCAAACACCAGGCCCATGGGCCGAATCCAGCCCTCCACCTTGTTTTATCCGGCCCCACACCTGTGCTACCTGGCAGCAGCACCGAGTTCCGCTTAACTGTTAAGGAGTAGTTAGATTTATATAGTCCTAAAATTACATTCAGCCCTTTTAAAGCAACCATGAGGTTGATGTGGCCCCCAGTGAAAATGAGTTTGACACACCTTTAGCTGAATGCTTAAGCCAAAGCCAAATTTTGCTTTTAAAAAACAACCAAACTTCTATCACTCTCAAATCCTGAAGCCCCAGTAGCTCATGTTATAATTAATCTTATATCCGTTAATTTCAGAAGTAGAACACTTAGAGAACAAGTGTCCTTTTTTAGATATTTGAGTCAGAGGCAGTTTCACGCGGTTGTAGTATATTCATCAAAAGTTTTTCAGCTTTTGTTTAACATCATGACACCTGGAAGATTGCTTTCTGGCTTTCAAATTCTAAGGGTATTTTGTTTGCTGGGATTTGTTTCAGTTGAATTTCTTGTTCTCTGAAGAGCCTAAATCAAGAGGATGAATTGATAGGGAACGAAAGTAAGTGAATTTTAGTTTAGTGAGATTTAGTGAATGAAATATAAAACTTTTTTAAATGTAGTCTCAAAACAACGTATGGCAAGGGAATTCAGTTTTGTCTGTTTCTGCTTGTGGCATAAAGGATATTTGAGGAATGGAATGCTTTTCATTCGTGATGTCAAATATACAAGTTTAAGGATATATTTTTAAATTCTTAATTTCATACATTAATATAAAACAGTCTTTTCTATCTGACTGTATGGGGAGGAATTAACATTTTATCAGAAACCAATTTTACTGTAATATTTTCAAAGGAACTCTTTGTAAATAAAATGCATGGCGTGCCTTCCTATCTTACTAAATAGACAGTTACTGATTTTTTTCTTTTCTAAGTTACTTTGTGTCATCATGAATATTTATTGTCACCATAGTCACTCTGAACACTCGGTATTACATTCTGTCTTGTGTTTTGTTGTTGTATTCAGGAGAGTTTGGACATAGGGAAGCTTTTCACACAGATAGTGTTGTGTTGCTTAATGATAGAATAAGCAGAAATGCCCTCATGAACAGACTTCAGAGCTGGTGCACTCTAGCTTCTTTTCTGCTTTTCCTTGTTTTGGATAGTTTTTCATTGTTATTTATTCTCTGAAGGAAAATATGGGAAATTTTCTTTTAGAATCCATGTCTCTTGGATTTATAACCTTCCCCAGTTTTTGATGAACGTACCTGTAGTCTAGCATACCCATTTTATTCAAATGTATCTATTTCCAGTAAATCATAAGAGAAAAGGACTTAGGTTGAGAGCTGTCTGCTAGGTACAATGCTAAGTGATTACCTAACTTTATCTCACTTAGTCCTTAACTGCAGTGAATTGTTTAATCCCATTTTATAGATGAGCAAACTGAGTATTGGATGTGAGATAATTTGTTCAGGTTCATATAGGTACTTTAAGACTGAGAAGTAGGACTTGCACCCCGAGCTTTCCAGCTCTAGAGCTTCTGTTCTATCCTACTATGAATGATGTCTTCTTAAGTACAGTATTCAGTTTCAACATGCCATGAATTTAAAGCATTAATTAGTCTTTTTAAGAAATCTGTTGTTGGTTATTGTTTTGTTTACCACTGCTACTTTAATTTCCAGTTTCAGGTGACTTCACTTGGTCAGAACACTGAGTCCTCATTAAATAAGAAGGGGTTTTATTTGCTTGTTTGTTTTGTTTTTGGTTTGAGTCTTCTTTAACTTAGGTGAAAAATTACTGCTCTAACAGCTTCATTAGTTTTCTATTCTCTTATCTGGATATTGGTGCTTAGCCCCTTTTTGTTTAATTAAATGGTAATAACAGCAATTTTCATTTCTTTCAGCATTCCCCTCTTTTCTTTCCTTTTTCTGACTTTGATGTGGAGGCTTTTACCTAATAGGCTGTTCGCTACTCCGAAGCACTCTTCATTAGCTTGTGTAAGATCCTGAAATGAAATGGGGAGATCCTTTTTTTTTAATCGCTGCGTGATTTAAGTCTTTTTTTACCTCTTTAAAAAAAATCTGTACGTAAAAATTTTGACTGAAACTTTTTTGACTGATTTTCTTTGAGCACTTAAAAGTACTGTTCATTAAAAAAAAAAAACACCCTATATATAACCTCCAGGTTCTATATTATCAATCCAACCAGTCTGGTGGCTGCCATTTCCTGACAGTCATTAAAATAATTCCTGTGGAATTGAAGTAACTAATATTTACTTTTGCATATTAGAAAATTCAACTTCTAAACCTTAACAGTCTTTGTGTCATCTCTTAAAATACCACCTAAATGGTGCATTGATTAAATCTTCTTTTCCCAGTATTTTATTATGAAAATTTTTAAACATAAAAACACGGAGTTCTACAGTAAATACCCTCATATTCTGTCTACCAGATGGTGAGGTTCTCAAATAATCTTTTTTTAAATTGATTTTTAGAGATAGAGGGGGAGAGGGAGAGAAAACCATAGATTGGTTGTTCCGCTTATTTATACATTCATTGGTTGTTTCTTATACGTGCTCTGACCAGTGATCAAGCCTGCAACCTTGGTATCTTGGGACAACACTATCCAACTGAGCTACCCAACCAGGGCTTAAATAATCTTCTTTACATCAGCTGCTATGAAGTGGTTTGGCTATTTGCAAGTTCTTACTAAGAACAAACCTTTGTAGTTAAGATTTGGGGCCTGAGAATCAGAGTGCCAGGGGTTTGGATTCTATGTATGCCATCTGTTAGCAATTAGTTAAGCTTTGTCTCCTTTCTTCACCTGGTTAATGAGGATAATAATAGTACTTACAGAGTTCACATGGTGATGGAATGAACTGATCCAACATGTCTGGCAGCGTAGTAAGTGTTCAATAATTGTTAATTATCATCATACTAGTTTTTTATTTATTTTTTACTGCAAATTTGAATCAAGATGTTATTTTGCTGCAGAACTATTTAATTATGAACACATTAGCTGGAATCAAAGATAGACAAATAGTGAAAGAATTAGATCATCAGAAATGTAGGCTAAAATTATTGAGCATTGTTTTTAAATTATTTGTTAGAAGTCATGTATCCATAACCGTCTGATGGCTCCAAGGTTTTTAAAAGTTGTTCCAGGTAGTAATTGCTCTTGCAAGTTTAACTTGTTCTCTTTTATTTTTTCTTAAAGATTTGGGTTATTTATTTTTTAGAGAGGGGAAGGGAGGGAGAAAGGGAGAAAAACATCTATGTGAGAGAGAAACACTGACTGGTTGCTTCTCGTACACACCCCATCCCAGGACTGAACCCACAATAGGGCCAGTGCCCTGACCTGGAATTGAATTGGAGACCTTTTGCTTTGCAGGACACAATGCCCAATGAACTGATCCACACTGGTGAGGGCAACTTGTCCTCTTTTAAAGGCACAGCTGAAATATTATTGTTTACATTTTCTGTTGTTCTTATCTATGTTAGCATGACTGTAGACCAACTGGTATGATAGTTGAGATGGTATGATACTGAGACCAACTGGTATGATAGTGAGTGGTGGATGGTTATGCCTCTAAAAAATAGCCTGAAATTTTATTTACATTCTCTATTGATTTTGTTATTTTATTGATTTCTGTCTTTATCATTTTCGTTCTTTTTCTTTTGGGTTTGCCCATTTTCAAGGTCTTTAGTTGAATGTATGTATAGCTCATTTGTTTTTAATCTTTTTATTATCTGAAAAATGTGTTTAAATAAAAGCATAGGTCTCCCTTTCAGGACTCATTTTGTTTCTTCAGAAGGTCTTTTAACTTATAACTCCATGGTGTACTCTGAACCAAATTTATACTGGGAAGTTCACCAGGAAAATACATTGCTTGAATTTAGATGTTTCATTAATATGTTACTAATACATGCATTACCTACACCAGGTGATATATATGTGTGCATATATATGTACACATATATACATATGGATGTATACCTATACATGTATGTACCTATGTACAGTTTGAAAATTTTGAGGTTGGAATGATTGGAATTATGTGTTGTTATGACATAGAAAATTAACTCATTATTCATTCATATCCTTACTATTTTTTAACAGATTTTATTTATTTATTTTTAGAAGGAAAGGGAGGAGAAAGAGGGAGAGACACATTGGTGTGTGGCTGACTCTCGCACACTTCCTACTTGGGACCTGGCCCACAACCCAGGCGTGCTCCCTGAGTGGGAATCAAACTGTAACCGTTAGCTTTGCAGGCCAGCACTCAGTCCACTGAGCCACACTAGCCAGGGCCATGTCCTTACTATTTTTGAAGAAAATCTTGACCCTATTAAAAGGAGTAGTCTCAGCAGTAATAACGATTATAATGGTGTAAGGCTATAAATCATAGGAATGTTTGTAATATTCAAGGAGGATTTCCTGGAGGATAATAGCCTATTCTCAGTATTTGTTGTTTTTAACTAATTTTTTCTTCCTCAACATTGTCGGGGGAAAAAGCATTCCCATCAGTGACAGTGGTTGTATTTGAGTGGGTGTGGCTAGTATCAGAATCTCCATGTGCATTCTATTCTCTTAGGTTCCCACTGGGTTATTGTAGTATAGCAGTCCCAGTTGCTTCCCTGCACCTATTCTGTCACTGTAGGTCTCTTTTTCACTCAAGAATAGAAGCCTCATTACACCACTTTCTTTCCTGGAAACACTGCAGAGCTTTCTTATTTCTCTCAGAATGCTCAAAGCTCTGCATGATCCTACTGTCACCTATGACTCCAGCATAATTTTGAACCAGTCTCCCTCCTTTTCTTTATGATCCAGTGACACTGGCCTTGTCTCAGTTTCTGTCTCAGTCCTACACAGAAATTTTGCTCATCCTGCTTCCTGTTTGCCAGTGGTCCCACTCCCCCACCCTTTATCTCTCTGGCTAACTCCTCATCTCAGTTTGTTCATGACTTCCTCAGAGCCTTCCAGACTTTCCCTGCTTTGTGTGTTCATAGCACTTTACCTTTTTCATATACTTGTATGGTTATTATTTTATTTTTGTGATTCTTTGATGTCTGTCTCCACCACCACTAGATTGAAAACTTTTATCAGAGAAAACCATGTCTCTTTCTTATTTGCCATTATATCCCCACTGAGAAGCTAATGAATAAATATTTGCTAAATGGACTTCCGGCCAAGATGGAGGTATAGGTAGGTATGTTTCTTTGTGTGGACAACAACCAATTTAAAAACAAATACAACCAGAACTGCCAGAAAATTGAACTGTATGGAAGTCCAACAACCAAGGAGTTAAAGAAGAAACATTCATCTAGACTGGTAGGAAGGGTGGAGATGGGCAGCCAGGGTGGAGAGGATGTGTTTCAAGACCATGGCTGGCAGACCAGGTGGTCCCACATTAGCATGCAGATAAACAGGGAGGAGCAACTGGGGAGTGAGACAGACTGCATGACCCTGGGTTCCAGCGCTGGGAAAGAAAGCTTTAACACCTGGCTGTAAAAACCTTTGAGGGTAGGAAACCAGGACTCACATCGATGATTTGAAATCAAAGGAAGAAATAAGCATTCAACCTGAACAGAATGAAGAAACACCAATTCACAAAAATGAGGAAAGGCTTAGTAACCTCTGGGACAACTTTAAACATTCCAACATCCAAATCATAGGGATGCCAGAGGAGAAGAGGAAGAGGCAAGAAACTGAAAACTTATTTGAAAAAAATAATGAAAGAAAACTTACCCAATCTGGCAAAGGAAATTGACATACAAGTTGAGGAAGCTCAGAGAGTCCAAAATAAGTTGGATCCAAAGAGGAACACACCAAGACATCATAGTTAAATTACCCAAGATTAAAGATAAGGAGAGAATCTTAAAAGCAGCAAGAGAAGAGAAGACCATTACCTACAAAGGAGTTCCCATAAGACTATCAGCTGATTTCTCAAAAGAAATGTTACAGGCTGGAAAGAAGTATTCCAAATCATGAAAGGCAAGGACTTACATCCAAAATTACTTTATCCAGCAAAGCTATCATTTAGAATGGAAGAGCAGATAAACTGCTTCCCAGATAAGGTCAAGTTCAAGGAGTTCATCATCACCAAGCCCTTATTGTATGAAATGTTAAAGAGACTTATCAAAGAAAAAGAAGATCAAAGCTATAAAAAGTAAAATGACAACAAACTCACAATTATCAACAACTGGACCCCCCAAAACAAAATGAAAACAAACAACTAGAACAGGAACAGAATCATAGAAATGGAGATCACAGGAGGGATGGGGTGGGGAGAGAATGGGGGAAAAGGTACAGGGAATAAGAAGTATAATTGGTAGGTACAAAATAGGGGGAGGTTAAGAATAGTGTAGGAAATGGAGAAGCCAAAGAACCGATATGTACAACCCATGGACATGAACTAAGGGGTGGGGAGGATGCTAGAGGTTGAGGGAGTGCAGGGCAGAGGGGTAAAGGGAAGAAAAAAATGTGACAACTGTAGTACCATAATCAATAAAGTATATTAAAAATAATAAAGGTTTTATTTCTTTTTAGAGTGAGGGGAAGGGAGCTAGAGGGAGAGAGAAACATCAACGGGTTGCCTCTCGGAAGCCCCCAACTTGGGGCTGAGTCCTGGCATGTGCCCTGACTGAGAATCAAACTCAAGCTTTTGATTTGTGGGATGACACCCAACCCACTGAGCCACACCAGTCAGGGCAAAACTTTATGTGTTTTCACAGTGAAAGAATTTATGTAAAGTAGTAGGACTCTAATTCTATGCATCACTTTCAGCTTGAGTACTCTATGTATTTAAGGAGCTATAGTCAAAATGCTGAATATAAATTAGTGGTTTTAAGATTTTAAAAAATGCTGCCCTGGCCAGTGTGGCCTAGTTGGTTGAGCATTATCTTGTAAACTGAGGATTGAGGGTTTGATTGCCGGTCATGGCACCAGCTTGCAAGTTCAAGCCCCAGTCCGGGCATGTACAGGTGGCAACTGATCAATGTTTCTCTCTCTCTCTCTCTTAAAACAAAAACATTGCAAATGTCCTTGAATAAGGATTTTAAACAAAAGATAAAAATGCTTTAAGGAGCTCACCCTGGTTGGTGTGGCTCAGTGGATTGAGCTCAGGCCTGTGAACCAAAGGGTCGCTGGTTGGGTTGTGGGGCAGGTCCCCAGTAAGGGGCATGTGAGAGGCAACCATACATTGATGTTTCCCTCCTCTTTCTCCTTCCCTTCCCCTCTCTCTAAAAATAAAATATTTTAAAAATGCTTTAAGGAGCTCGGTTGGAGGAGATACTGAGCATCCATGGGGCTTTTGGTTGCTGTTTGTATTTTAAATTTTACAGTGTTAAATTAGACAGTAAAGCACACAATTCTTAAATGTACAATTTGATAAAGTTTCACACATACTATGTGTGTATGTAGTATACACAGATAATATCCAGAATATCTGCACTCCCAAAAGGCTCCTAAGTACCTGGTGTTTGTCAGTTACAACCTTTCAAGAGGTCATCACTATTCTGACTTATGTAAACATGGATTTGTGGTGCCTATGAATGGCATCAAATGAGTCTCTTGTGTCTGGCTTCTTCCCCTCATGATTATGTCATGACATTTCTTCATACTGTATATAGCAATTGTTAAGTTTATTTAGGTTGTTTGTAATTTTTTCACTATTATGCCTAAAGCTGCTAAGAACATCATCATACTTGTCTTTTGGTGAATATATGCACTCATTTTTCGTGGGTCATAAAGTTTTATAGTATAAAAGTTCAGAACCTTCTTTAAAACAGCTAGAATGCCAAGCCTTACAAGAAATTTTTCAAGTTCACCTGAATGGATATATATATACCTCTTTGATTCTGTAATAGAAACTGCAAGAAAATAACACTGATTTCACTGTCAGTTTGGAGTGATATCATGGGCTGTTCTATAATGGCAAGGGTTATGGATGTTATGCATTTGGTCATTCAGTAAATAGCAGTGTATCATGTTAGGAGTTAGAGATACAGCTATGAAAGACACTCATATACCCTGCTTCCACCAACCAATGAACAACTCATTCAAATACAGTGTCTAGAGTGCAATGATAAAGAGATGAGAATTATTAGGGGAGTACTTAGGATGGATCATTTCACCTAAACATGGGTAGTCAGTAGAGGCATTTTGGAGGAAGTGACATCTAAACTGGGTCCTAAAGCCCTGGCTGGTGTAGCTCAGTGGATTGAGTGCGGGCCTGCGAACCACACGATCACGGTTCGATTCCCAGTCAGGGTACATGCCTGGGTTGCAGGCCAGTTCCCGGTTCCCAGCAGGGGACACCCGAGAGGCAACCATACATTGATATTTCTCTCTCTCTCTCTCTCTCTCTCTCTCCTCCCTTCCCCTCTAAGATAAATAAATAAAAATTAAAAAAATAAATAAATTTATAAAAAAATAAAATAAAATAAAATAAACTGGGTCGTAAAGATTGAATTGGAATTAGCCAAGTGAAGGAGTCGGGGGTGAGTGTTGAGAGAAGCCAGACAATGAGGTTCTCTAAGGCAGTATTTCAGGTGTGGAAAGTAAAGAAATTGAAAGTACTGTAGCTGGGTAAGCAGGGACTCTGTGATAAAGGGCCTTTTGGCAATATCAAGGAGTTTTGACCTCCACCTTAGGTCAGTGATACTGCCTTTTTATTATGGAAAACTTCATCCATAAAGGGACAATTGTAGAATTAACCCTCTTAGACATATCTCACTGTCCAGCAATTCCAGCTCATAGCCAGTCTTGTTGAGAGCACCTCCTCCATCTGCAGTGGATTGTTTTGAAGCAAATGTGAGCTATTATATCATCACTGAAGATTTTTAGCGGGAGTGTGACATGATCAGTTTTGCATTTTAGAAATCACACATTTCTGGTAATTTTAAATAAAATGCACATACCATAGTTTGGGTGCTTCTCATTTGCACAGACATCTGTCTTTCTGTACTACTATCTACTATTTGTAATAGTTTGCATTTTTCACACTGTATGGAAGCAGGATTAAATGTTAGAACTATTTTATGTATTTATCTTCACATGTAGATCAGTTGGTGAATTTGCATTTAAAAATTCTATTAATGAACACTTTGGTTTCTATATGAACATGCCATAATCAACAGAAAGGTTTGTTTCTAGGAATCAGCCTCCGTAATAGCAAAGATACTGGTATTTGGAAAGTAGAATTAGATTTATTGTTTTACTATGAATATTTTTTTCCAGATTCAAGTTGAGGAATTTACTATTTTGCCTTGGTTTTCTTTGGTTAAGGTTTTGTTACTTATTTACCTATGGAAATTTGCTTGTTGCAGTTTACTCTGATTATGAAAATTAATATAGATTGCTTTTATCTTAAAACTATTTATAGCTGTCAACAGGCCCCTAAGTTAAAAATCCCTTCCTGTAGTTATTAGAGTGTTTTCTTCCTAAAATGTTTTAGCTTCATGTTTTTAAAAAGTATTTTAGTGGATGGTAACTATTGCAATACTTTGCAATGGTACTGCATTTTTGCATTTATTTTGTCAGTCAGTAATCTTAATCTGAGTCAGAGGTTGGCATACTTTGCTGAGTCTGGTTCATACATTTTTTAAGGGTTATTTTGAAAAAAAGGGAAGAATTTGTCACAGAAACTATATGTGGCCAGCAAATTTAAAATATTTACTTCCTGTCTGGTCATTTATAGAAAAAGTTTGCCAACCCTGGTCTAAGTTAGTATAACTTAAATTCTTATCAGTTAGTATAGCTTAAATGCTTCTTTTCTTTTGGAAAAGTTTCTGTAAAACTTGTTTTAGATTTGACATTTGAAAATTAAAATTTTCATTGTCTTCTACAGAGAAGATGGTGAATTAGAAGATGGTGAAATAGATGATGCGGGATTTGAAGAAACACAAGAACAGGAAACAAAAGAGGAGGAAAAGCAGAAAAATGAGAAAGCCTACAGAAAATCAAGGAAAAAACACAAGAAAGAAAGAGAGAAGAAAAAATCCAAGAGGAGAAAACGTGAGAAACATAAGGTTAGTTAGAATCTACTTTGTATTTTTTTGGTAAATTTTTATGAAATTAAACTACTGAAAATTAGAAAGTATAAATCATTGCCTATTTTCTAGTAAAACATGGATTATATCTTCCTCTGATTAATACATTTTTGAACATGACTACTGTATGAATTACTTTAAAGATTTACAAAATAATCAAGGTAGCTTTTAATGCAAATTAAAATATATCTTTTTAATTGATGGAAGTTTGTGGGATGCTGAAGCTTAAGAAAAGAAAGTTTCATTCTATGCAGATACGGATTGACAATACTGGCATTGTCCATCTATTTATTACTGATTTATTCACATGTATCAGTGCTTGCTGTGGAAGTTTCTGTGCTGTATGCTTGGGGTTACAGTAATAAGTGAAGAGGTCTTTGTTCTTTTAGAGATTACATTGAAGAAGGGATGGAGAGAGGCAATAAACCAATGAAAAACACATGCTATCAAGAAAACAGAATGCTAAATAGATGTGAATTGGAGTGGAGAAGGGAAACCTATTCTTACAATAAACTTAGGGGAGTGATACAGTTTTTGAAATTCCCTGAATTCCTCACATTAAAACAAAGCAATTAGGATAGCAAAATCAAAAACTCATTGGCAACATCTACCAAAAAATGAAGTAACAAGTTATCCCCACAAATGTCGGAAATACAAATGTGTAAGACTAAATCACAAACAACAACTGCATAGTGAAGCAGAGGGAAGGTGGAGGAACTTCCAGAAAACAAACTGCCAACAGGTATTCTGCTCAAGTGGCGGCATCCCCAGCGAACATGGAAAGCCTGTGGGTGAAACTGGGAGTAGCAACAGAAGCTGAGAGGAGCTTTTGTAGTCCTGTTTCACATGAGAGTGTAGGAGGACCATGTAAATTTGAATGGTACTGGAATGGTCTGAGCCTGGTGAACTCCTAATACTCATTAACCCAATCATTTTCCTGGTGCAGTCCCACACTGAGGAAGTGACTACTGGGAGTAGAATCTATACTAAGAGGACAAGTACACAGGGCTGAGGAAAGAAATGGGGGAAGCATATTTCAGAAGATACACAGCTATATTTTTTAATACTTCATGCTAACATCAGAAGAAAGAACCCTAGAGGAGTGAAGCCAGGAACGCTTTCTGGCTCATTCCTCCTTTTACACCTGAGCAACAAGATGATGGCCATGATCACATTCCATATAAGTAGTTATTATAAAAAGAATAATAGTCCTCCAGAAAAGAAAGAATATCCACAAAACATAGAAAATTTAATATTTCAAAATGTTTTTAAAAATCTTAAAACAATACAAATTATAATCAAACAGCATAAACTGAATTTTGGGGAAGTGTCACTTGGTCATCTAGGAAAAAAGATGAAGTCCCTTATTAAGAAAAGAAAACCAGATTTATATAAAAAATGTTGATAACAATATTTTATACCAGGAGATAATGTAAGCAAAAGATTTTTATATCCAACTGAATACCAACCTTCAAACAGGAAGTCTTCAGAAAAACTATTACAGAACTCAGGAAATATTATCATGAGCTTTCCTATAGAATCTACTAGAAAACAAGTTTAGAAAACTGAAATGATTGGGTGAGAAAATGATAATGATCTACACACACACACATTTTACTTGTAAAACTAGGATTAAATGGACACAAAGGGGCAGAATACTATGTATCAGAACATTGCAACTGTCAAAATGTCAGGAAGAACAGAAGAGTACAGGTAAGCAGGGTAAACTTATTGATTGCCTTATAGACATTAGCTGAGAATAAAAGGATATACTTCAAATTATTATCCTAGTAATGAAAAATAGGAAGCAGAAGAAGTGGTTACTGCTTAATTTCAATATTGGTTCTATTTGTAAACAAACAGTATGTACAGAAGAGACTGTGACTCAGGTTAATGGAAAATGGCAGTATAAGGGAAATAGTTCATGCATAAAATTTCTCTTAAAACTTAAACATGATTAGGTTACCAGACATTTGACCTAAGGAGTATATTATGAAATGAAGAGGGGGAAATTTATGAATGAGCAAATTTGAGTGAAGAAAAAGCATAATTAGGAGAAAAGAACTTAGAAAAGCCAGCAGTTTTCACTAAGGGCTAAAATCTTGCCTTCTCCTCCAGAGAACTAAACCTAAGTGGGGAATAGAATGCAAGAATTAGAGGGTGATTGCTTTACAGTCTTCCTCTTCTTACATGGACTTCTCCTTCAGCTGGCGGGAAACCTAACATTCTGTACCCATCCACATCTTAGTATCCTCTCATGGATGTCTTTGTTGAAGCAAGCTCCCTAGTGGCTTTTAAGTGTTTGACCCGTGCCTGAGGGTGTGGCAGTTTCTTGAGAGGGAGAGAGCATGACCTTCACCTAGCAAATGTGACATTGCCCCTCCTAGCAGGTCCTGCTAGGGGTATTTGGATGTAAATTGAAGTGCTAGAGAAAAGAAAGGTGCTGTGGGAAGCCACCTAGGGGGTAGAGGTGCTAAAAGCCACCTGGGAGAGAGATGCTGCAAGCTCATAACAGGCCTATGATCTAAACAACTTTTCTTCTGGCCAGGTATAGAATCAGAAAAGGCTAAGGGATCCAGGTGGTGGGTGATGGGAGTTCCCTATGAGGCCTCTGCATGCCTTAGGGATTGACCTCAGACATCTCCATGGGGCTCCGACTCACACAGGGACAGCCGAGGATTTGGGCCTGAGGGAAGAAGTGCCTCTTTTGTCTTTGGAGCCAGGGCAGAACTGGACACTCATTCCAGATTTCATTTGTTTCTACCTCCAAACACAGGCCTAGCACCTTTGAATGCCCCACCCCCACAGCCCAGCATCTCCTTTACCCCAAAGGTGAGAAATTGTATTCACAGCATCCAAATAGCTGGAGACAAACGGGCAAACCAATTCTGGTTCACCCAATTCTCACCAAAAGACTGTACCAATTAAATGTCGTGGGAAAAACTCCCAGAAACTCCATTCTTCTTACTGATGCAGTAAAGAATTACAGATCAGCAAGCCTGCTAGTGTGTAATCGAAGTTTGTTAGTGCTAAGTTCTAATGGGAAAGCAAAAACAAGAGTGACAAAAGCAGGGTCGCCAGTGGCTGGGTGTCAGCACCCAGGTGACCAAAAAAAAGAAGACCCTTCCTTTGTTCTGAGGACTTACACAGTTGGTGGGATGGGGTTGAGGGAGTTACGTATTGATTGACAGGTAAAAATGGTGCCAGCTCCTCCCCACCAAGAGGTGACCACCCAAACGTAGGTATGTGTGGAGGGGGTCTGTTAGCCCAAATCCTTACCTTGCTTTATTCTATTCGTTCATGCATAATGAGTCTCTTAAACACAAATCTTCCTAAATACCAAAAGATACACCCCCCAACAATGCAAAATCCAACTGAGCTATGCGCAAAGGAAAGATTTTAAAAATGGGTAAAGCTATACAGGCAAATGGAAAGAAAGAGAAGGTAGAAGTCACAATGTTGATATATGAAAAAGTCAAGTTTAGGCCAAAAAGGCATTGAAAGAAACAAGGGCATTTTATAATGTTAGTAGTTACAACTTACAGTGAAGATATTAATATTTCATATCACTCAAAACACAAACCTTCGTATAGCAGGAACTGTAGGAGCTACAAGAATAAATAGACAGGAAGGAACACACCAATAACAGGAGATATACCAGTATACCTCTCTTTTTTTAAAAGATTTTATTTATCTTTAGAGGGGGACAGGAAAGAGAGAGGGAGAGAAATATCAGTGTATAGTTGTCTCTTGTGCATCCCCTGCTGGGAACTGGCCTGCAACCCAGGCATGTGCCCTGACTGGGAATCAAACCGCGATCCTTTGGTTCTCAGACCTGCACTCAATCCACTGAGCTACACCACCCAGGGCTGAGTATACCTCTCTTAACCAAAAACAATTAACCAGGTAGATGAAAAGGTGGCAAAGATATTAAAGAAGTATAATACATATATAGTAAGGTGTATATCCTGAGAATATATTTTCTTGCCAAATACATCCAAACAAATCATACCGTAGGCCACAAAGAAAACTCCAATTAATTTGATAGAGTAGAAATACCACTAAGAGAAATATTAAACTACAGTGCAATGAAACTAGACATTAGTAACAAAGTCAAGAAATAAAAATGCCTTTCTGTTTTTTAATTTGAATATTTGCTATACTTTTTGTGTACAAAACTGAGTAAACAGTAAAACTACAGAATTTCATGAAAATGATAAAATCTTGACATCTAAGTGTTATTGGAGTATAGCTAAAGCAATTACCAGAAGAAAAATTATAGAATTATCGTATTAAAAAGCTAGAAAACAGCAAGGACTAAATAGGAGGGACATAATAACGTTACAAGCAGAACTTAAAAATTAGATGAAAAACAAGTTGTTTAAAAAAAATCAACAACTTACATGAACCATTGGCCAAACTAATAAAGAAAAAAGGAAAAGCAAAAATAAAATTAGATACTTTGAGCGTAAGAACTTTTGAAATTTTTAACTTATCTTCCCTCATAGATGGCTACTTTCAACATTTTGCTTCAAAATCTTAACCAGATCACCTCACTCATTGGAC
Organism: Sturnira hondurensis; assembly: GCF_014824575.4. NCBI lineage: Eukaryota > Metazoa > Chordata > Mammalia > Chiroptera > Phyllostomidae > Sturnira > Sturnira hondurensis. The sequence continues at coordinate 330,585 of NW_028074670.1, forward strand.
ATTTTCTGTTTTCATATTCCTAAATATAACAAACATTATTGCTTATTTTTGTACCACTATATAACAAGGATCTCCCTTCTTCCAATTTTGGTAAGGTATTTCTTACTTTCCTTTAAGTTGCCACACTCTCTAATTTTGCTAACAATCATTCAAGACAATTCAGGCTTTCTCTAATTAATGCTTCTTTCAGTCCTTCCAGTCTACATTTGCTTCCTGGTTCCCAAACCACTGCTACCTTTTACAGTAGATACTTGTTACGGCAGCACAGCCTTCTGGGACATCACACTCATGTTAGTAAATGCTGCTGCAACAACTTATTACCTCATTGGCTCTGTGGGTCAGGAATGTATGTGAAGCTTAACTAGATAGCTGTAGCTCAGCATTTCTCCTGAGGCTGCAATAATCTCCAGGCTCAACTGCAGCAGGATACTCTTACAGGTTCACTCTCTTTGCTCCTTACCGTGTGGACCCTCTGCAGGTTGCCTCAGTGTCCTCATGGTCTTAGCTGGCTTCCTCCCAAGCAAGTGAACTGACAATGAGAGAGAGCAGCAGAGCCCCCGTGATGATAGCTACAGTCTTTTTATAACCGGATCTCAGAGGCACATAACATCACTTCTGACATTCTGTTTGCTAGACAGGAGTTTCTAGGGCCAGCCTGCACTCAAGGGGAGAGGAATTTATCCCTACGCCTTAAAGGTAGGAGGAATAACAAATTTATGGACTTACCCTTGAAACTACCATACAGAAATATACAAGAACACCCAAATAGGAATAATATATGGGGTGACCCTAACATACTATGGCATAGGAAAGCTTCAGTTATTAAAGGAGTGTGATACTGGTGCATGGAAAACAGACAGACCAACAGAGCAGGAAACAAACTTAAATATAGACTGAATGCCTATGCAAAATTAGTATATGATAGAGGGGCATCTCAAACCTGTGTGTAAAGATGAACTGAAGTTTCAGAGACAAGAAGCACCAATTCCCTACTGGGAGTATGAGAAGGATCCATTTCTACTGAACCCACAAATTCTACCAATTGTTTCCAAGTATACACCACATTTGATTTTGCATGAGAAAGCAATTCTTGCACAGAAAGCAAATAACAGGGCCTAATGAAGAGGGAACATTCTAGCATCTTTTTTGCTGTCAGAAAATTTTCAAGTTTTGTTAGAAACATAATAAGACGTCATACCAATTCAATGTGCTGATTTCTTGCATGCAACCCAGGCCTCTCTCTTACTGGCTGCCCTCTGCTCCAGGCTAGAAGGTTATACAATCTCAGCTAGGAAGGCTCAGCTCAATACCTCTTTCTCCCGGGATACTGTGACTATTCCCAGACCCCTTTGCCCTAAGGTTAGCTTTATTAAACTTTCTTCCTATAAGATTTGTTAATTTACTTGTCTGTAGACTCTTTAACTAGCCTGAAATAACCAGATAATACATACGAATTTATTGGCTAGTGTTATGGTAAATACACTGATTAAAGAAGAAAAATACATCAATTCTTCAGAGAGTTTGATTTTATTTGGTGAGATTAGGTACATTGATCATAGCCATAAAACAATTATCAAATGAAAACTATAATAAAGTATAGTGTACAAAGTTAGACATTTGGCAATGTGCAAAGTTCAAATAACATAAAAGACACTGAGGAAAGGCAGGGAGGAGTAAGGATTAGAGTTCATATTTAAAAAATGGAATTTGAAAAGAAAAGAAAGGAAGAAAATGTTCCGGTATTGGGAAATACCATGAATGGAGGCTGGAGGAATGTTTCGTATATGAAAGACCTCATGGAGACTGAATAGGTTTAGAAATATTCTCATCTTATTTGTTTTATTTTTTAAGTATGTATAATTGATTAGTCTATCACAGTTGTCCCAATTTTCCCCCCTTTGGCCCCCTCTACCCCCAGTTTCTCAAGATAACCCCACATTATTGTTCATGTCCCTGGGTTATGCGTAGGTTCTTCAGCTACTCCATTTCCTTTGTTGTACTTCACGTCCCCATGGCTATTCTGTAGTATAATAAAAAGTAAAAAAATCAACATTCTTCTCTTTGCAAAGGTAACGTGTTTGTTTTCTCCTTCTTTTAGCACAATTCTCCATCTAGTGATGACAGTTCAGACTACAGCCTTGATTCAGATGTCGAACATGCAGAAAGTTCCCACAAAAAAAGAACTGGTTTCTACAGGGATTATGACATCACATTTTCTCAGGTATTACCTTTTTTATCATAGTGTATACATAACATAAAATTTACCATTTTAACCATCCTTAAATATAGTTTAGTAGCATTAAATAGATTTACAATGTTGTGCAGCCATCATCACTATCCATTTCCAGAACTTCATCAACCCAAAGAGAACCTGTGTTCCTACTAAGCAATAAAACCTCATTTCCCCTCCCCTATCCCCATATAACTACTGTTACACTTTGTGTCTCTGAATTTGCACACTCTAGATACCTCATATAGGTGGAATCACATAGTATTTGTCCTTTTCTATCTGGCTTATTATGCTTATAATCTTTTCAAGGTTCATCCATGTTGCAGTGTATCACATGACAGTTTTTTTTTCTTTTAAGGATGAATAATATTTCATTGTATGCATATATCACATTTTTTATTTATTTTTTAGAGAAGGGAAGGGAGGGAGAAAGAGGGAGAGAAACATCAATGTGTGGTTGCCTCTCGCACTCCCTACTGGGGACCTGGCCCACAACCCTGGCATGTGCCCTGACATGAATCAAACTAGTGATCTTTTCACCTTGCTGGTTGACGTCCAACCCACTGAGCTTATATACCAGTCAGCGCTACCACATTTTGTTTATTCATTCCTCTGTTGACAGACGTTAGGGTTGCTTCTACCTTTTGGCCATTGTGAGTAATGCTCACAATTTGGGTGTATGTTCATAGCCGTGGAATTTCTGGATCATGTGGTAATTCTATGTTAACTTTCTGAGGAACCACCATACTATTTACCACAAAGGCTTCATTGTTTTACATTTCCACCATCAATGTATGAAGATTTCTGACTTTACACATCCTTGTCAACTGGTATTTTGTATGGGATTTTCAAAATAACAGTCTTTCTAATGTGTATGAAATTGTATTCATTGTGGTTTTGAGGTACAGCTTTTAAAAAAGGGAAAAAGTCAAACTTTTAGTTCTATTCTTTGCTTTCTGATATTTTGAAAAAATATTTTATAAGTTACATGCTTTAATATATCATGTATTAGTGTGCTTGGTCTGCCATGGGAAAATACTGCAGACCAGGTGGATTAAACAACAGAAATTTGTTTTCTCACAGTCTGGAGGCTGGAAATCTAAGATCAAGGTGACAGCAGGGTGGTTTCCTTAAGGATAAGGGAAGAAACTATTTAGGCCTTTCTTCTTGGCTTGTAGAGATGGCCGCCCTCTTGCCACTGTGTCCTCACATGGTCATCCCTCTGTGCAGCACGCACCCCTAGTGTCTCTGCATGTTCACATTTCTTCTCATGAGGACACTAGTCATATTGGATCAGGGCCCACCCTAACAGCCTTAATCACCACTTATTTATGTATTTATTTTGCTTGGAGATTTCTTTTAATTATATTAAAATACACTTAACATAAACTTACCATCTTAACCATTTTTAAGTGTAGAGTTCATTAGTGTTAAGTACTTTCACATTGTTGCACAGCCAATCTTCAGAACTTTATCTTACAACACTGAAACTCTATACTCATTGACAATTCCCCATTAACAAGTTGTTTTTAAAATCAAGTTTGTGTATTGCTTAATGAAATAAATAATACTTTAAAAATTAAGCACGTTGAAGAAAGAAATGGAAGAGGACACAAATAGATGGAAGGATATACTGTGTTCATGGATTGGAAGGATTAGTATAGTCAAAATATTTTTGCTACCTAAAGAAATATACATATTCAATGCAATCCCTATCAAAATACCAATGAGAGTCTTCTTTTTTTTTAAACTTTTTTTATTGTTGTTCAAGTATCACTGTCTCCATTTCTCCCCCACCCCAGCCGTCCCCACTTCCCACCCTTGCTTGATCCTACCCGCCTTTTGGTTTTGTCCATGTGTCCTTTATAGATGTTCCTGAAACCTCCCCCGCCCCATTATCCCCTCCCACCTCCCCTCTGGTTACTGTTGGTTTGTTCTTAATTTCAATATCTCTGGTTCTATTTTGCTTGCTTGCTTGTCTTGTTGCTTAATCATACCACTTTAAAGTCCTGATCTCTAAATACATTGTGAGGTACTGAAGGTTAAAACTTCAGCATTTAAATTTTCTGACATCTATCTCTTTAAATTGAAAAATTATTTGAAGTGTTGTAAACATAAAATATGTTAAAACAACATGGTAAACTTTATATCTTTCTTAAGTATGTTGCACTGTATGAACAAAGTCTTCAGTATAAAAATCATTTGTGCCAGAAAGATTCCCAGGAGCACTGGAGAATGTTCAGGTCATTGTGCTTCTATCTCAGAAACCCCAGACTTTTTGAGGTCTAGTTTCTGCCAGTCTGTTAATATGCTTGTCTGCAAATGCTATATTCTTTCATGTAATTTGGTTTTCCAATTTCTTGTGAGCTTAGAAACCACATTGTTATGTCTGTTCGAGTTCTTCCTGTTGCCTCTGTTTCTCTACTCCTGTCTTTAAAGTTGAGGTTGCTCAGTGACCATTGAATAAATAGGTTTTAATAAAATGTCTTTTTTAAACTTAGGACAGAATTATACTCTAGTTAATAATTTTATGTATTTAGGTGCATATAAGGATATATATTTGTATATATATACATACATATCAGCGTGTCCTATGATTTTGAAGTGAATGATTCTGCCATTTCTCAAAACATTTGAACAACTATTCATTAGAATTATTTTACTGCTAATGACGAAATTTTTAAATTACTGCTATTTCAGCAAACACTGATGTGGTATACCTAAATTTCACCATTTTCACTTGGATTTATTTTTTAGAATTAGTCAGAAGTCATTTGTGAACTCTTCCAATGGATGAAGAATTCTCAGGGTGGGCATTGCTATTTCAGAAAGTATCAAGTAATGAGATTTATAAACTCTTGATTCATAAGCTATTACAGAAAGTAATTCCAAAAGAAGAGATAGCGAATATTTAAGGCAGTGGCAGAAGTACTGTAATAAGTACATAGCTTTCTTTGGAGGCCACTGTGAGGCCAGGTATCATATACAAACAATAGAGCATTTGTTTTAAGTGATGCATATTTTTTAAACAGTATATTTATTGTTATATATTGACTATTATATATCCCTATAGATTCAATGTAATGGTTTTGTTTCAAGAACTCAGTTAACGAAATTAAGAAAAAGGGTGATCGTTTATATGTACCCACATTTCATTTCCAGTGCTCTTCTGAGTTTGAATCATTTCTTGTGGTGTGGGTTTGCTGTCAACAAATTCTCACAACTTTTATTTTTTGGGAAGTTGTTTATTTCACTCTCATTTTTAGTAATTTTTTTATTTTGTCACAAGAATTTAGAGTAAAGTGGCCAAAATGCACCCCTGTGTGTCTCTCACCCAAATTTCCTGTGACTAACCTTTCACTGCACGTGCTTTGCTTTCTCCTTCTTCTCTTCTCTTCAGAGGACCTGATTTGCCTTTAAACTCATCTGTTAGGTTCTTCATTTCAATGTTTGTATTTTTCACATCTAGAGATTTATTTGATTCCTTTGGATCTTTAAAATAATTTTTGTAGTTTCAGTTTACCTTCTAAAATTTTCATGTCTTAGTTTTAAATAGCAAGCACAGATATTTTAAAATTTATGTCACATAAATTCCAACATCTGGACTCTGTATTTCGTTTACCCATTGCTTTTGTGGTTCTTTTTTATGGGGTCTTGTCTTACATACCTGGGGTTTTGTTTGTTTATGTGTATGTGTAAACATACACTTTGTTTGTTTTGTATTGTGTACAGTGCATTTTATAGAAATACCTTGAGGCCTAAGATGATAGTCATATCCTTCAGAGAGGATTTTCACTTGCTCTTTCTAGATTCCTGCTGACCTGGAATCTTTATTCCACTGTCAGGATTTGAGAGTTTTCTGGGCCACCTAATGACTTAAGGTTGGACTGCAGCCTTTGAGTCACATTTTGAGATTCTCCCAAATTTGGCAGGTGGGGGTTGCTAAGGCTTCTCTTTTTTCCCAGACTCTGACTCCCTTTTTGTTCCTATAGGTCAGAATTGCTGTTGGACCTTACAACTGATTTTTCATGATGGACTGTGATGCTCTCAGAGCAAAAACAGCTATAAGTGCTGGTCACTTAGGGATTTTCATCTGCTCCATGGATGATAGTCCAGTAATCCCTCATTAATTATTAGCTCTCTGATAGTTACAGTGGACTGGAAAAAAATTTTGTCTACCTTTTCTATTTTTTTTAGGAAGAAGACTGCTATAAATTAATTACCTACTCTGCCATTAGGAGAAGAGAAAGTTCCATAATATTTGCTCCACATGTGTTTTAGAGTTGACCCACTAAGATTAGAAAATACCCTAAGTACATCCTAAAAACCCCATTTTCTTAAAATACAGGCATCTATTATACAAATTCTATAAAATTACAAGCCCAAAATAGAATTAGTATTACTATTAGAGGACTCAGTATAGCTTCACTTTTCCTCATCTTTTTCCAGGGCCTCCTGGTCCCTTATTTCATATTCACAGAGATTTCATGGGGCCAGATCCTGGTTGGCAGAAACAGGACCTCCTAGCAGTATAGATGGCCTGAGAATCAGTCAGTACAGTGGTTGGAGAAACTATATCCTGTAATAGAACTTACAGTCTTTTTCATTTCTTTTATCTTTTTTCATGAGAGCTTTAAAAAACACTTGCTTGTGAGTGTGTTTGGTCATTCAGATGGTGAACATGTGCAGCACAAGTAGACATTCTGCTGGGTCACTAATGGGGCTACTCTGTAGTCAGTGTGGGTGGCTCTCCGCCCTCAGAAAGCCACATTACACATCTTCCACTGCTTGGGGAGCCCTGGGATGGGGTGTTTGCATCATTCAAGGGCTCTTAGGAATGTTTGCAGTTAGAAAAACTAAGGAGGAGATAAACCGAAAGCTAGGGATAATTCTGTTTTAAAAAGGAGGAATATGAAGATTATTTTTGTAAAGGCTATGAAAAAATCAAAGATTTGAATTAATATAAAGAAAAAGCAATTTTGTGACAAACATCTATAATCTCTAGAGAAAAATTTATACCCATTAACAGTAATTTTTAGTCATAAAGCATTGAAATATATCATTGAAGCATCAATGTAATTACATTTTTATAAAAGGAAATGTAGCATTCAACTAATTAAGCTTTAACTTAATTTAAGCAATTATTTTTTTGTTTTATTTTATTGACTTTTTTAGAAATGTCACAAACACTGCCTTTTGTCTGTGATTTTGATTCCTCCTCTGAGTTTCTGAAGCGGTAGACTGAGAGCAGCAGTATATGAACTTGAATAACAGTCTCGTGTCCTAGATCCTTACTAACCAAGAGTCAGAGCTAACAACTGTCTCCTTCTTTGTCCCATTTTTCTGGGGAGGGAAGTATGTCCTGTATTCATCAATTTCTATATGTAACTAAAAAATCTGAATGGTAGTTGTCCATTTTCACTTAGCATGGGTATATATCCGGAAGCTACATGACATCAAGGAAGAGTCAACATAACAAGAAATTTAAAAGTAAAGAATATGGTGAGTACAGTACCTACAGTGATGACAACTTCGGTAACTACAGTGATGACAACTTCGGTAATTACAGTCAGGAAATGGAGGAAGATTTTGCAAGTCATCTGAAACAATACAGACAAGCTAAAGAACCCTCCAGTGTTGCATTAGGATCATCGTTTTCTAAAGAACCAGGGAAAAAACAAAGAATGAAAGGAATTCAGCAAGGTGAGTTTGAAATTGTGAATCTGTTTTGGAATATGAGAACCTTATTAAAACAGGCAGCTGTAGAATGAAAACTTAAGCCCTTTAAGAGCTAACTCCTTAGCCCTTTCTTAAGATCAGCTTATTCTTGTGGTTCCTGAATTTTTTATTTATTTTGTAGACCCTGAGAACAAAAATCTGTAAATATTTTGATCTGTATATCTTCATATTTGAATTAGAAATATATTGTAACATTGTAAAAGTATATAAAAGCGTGAAACAATTTTCTTGTTTTTCCCTTCCCTTCTGTATGATACAGTATACTGATAAAAAATAACCTACCTTTTCCCGTTGTCTTTGTTGTTCTGTATTACTTTATCTATTTTAGACCTGTAAGGACAGAGTTCTGGGAAGCTATTCTTTTGTTAGGCTTTACGATATGATGGTCACCTTTGCATGCAAGTGTGCTTAGAACTATAGACGTCCTTCAAGATTGGAAATAAGAACATAATATAAATAAATTTCTCTAGTCATCACCTATTTATCTGCTATATTGAGAACACATGGTCCCTGGAAAATCAGGGCAAGTTGCCATAGAAACTGTGGGTCACATAAGGGTCATATAAAGCTTAAGAAAAGTCCAGTCACTTTGTCTGGCTCAAGAAGACTGGAGCAAGACAAGGCTGAGGTTTAATAGTGGGCACCCAAATCCTGTGTACCCATCGTTTAATGATCATTGAAAAAAGGATTCCATTTTAAGTAAATTTGCTTATTTCTTTGGCTTTTCATTTCCTAGCAAATCCTTTGAAAAATAGGAAGCTAGGCTTTGCTAAACTAAAGAGAAATGAATTTGTTGATGCTTCTGCTACTGTAGTTATAATTCTGTTGCTGCAGCCAAGCAGTGGTGTGAAGATAACTCCACATGGGAGTAGCGGGAATGTGGAAGCCTCTTCATCCTTTCCCATTGGGATTTTTCCTTCAAGGTCTTTCTATTTTTGCTCTTAAAGAACTGAGTGCTGAATTTTATTTCTGACATTAATTTCCCCCAGATTATGAAAGTAATATATGGTCAAATATAAAAAACTTCTTCTCTGTGTAGAAAAGATAACCCAGCAAAGATAAAAAAATTTTGAATCTCTACATGAAGAGATAATAACTTTAATATTTTTGATATACATTCTTTCAGAGTTTTTCTGGCACTTATTTTAAACCAAAAATTATTCATACTCTGGTAATTTGTGTTTTTTCCTTTAACTTTGAACTCTATCTCAATCATTGTTATGTTAACAAGTAGCTTTTAATGCCTGCATACTGTTCAGTTAAGTAGATATATCATAATTTGTCTAACAATTGATTAGGTTTGTTTGATAGTACTGCACTTGGCTGTGTACATACCCATGTTTTTAGCCCAAACTTTCAGGAAGAAAATCTTTTAATTTTTTGTGCATTTTTAATACATTTTATTGATTATGTTATTACAGTTGTCCCATTTCCCTCCTTCCCTCCCCTTTGCCTTGCACACCCCCTCCCACCCACATTTCCCTGCATTAGTTCATGTCTGTGGGTCGTACATATAATTCTTTGGCTTCTACATTTCCTATACTATTCTTACCCTCCCCCTTTCTATTTTTTACCTACCATCTATGCTACTTATTCTCTATACCTTTTCCCTCCCTCTCCTCCTCCCACTCCCCTGTTGCTAACCCTCCATGTGATCTCCATTTCTGCGGTTCTGTTCCTGTTCTAGTTGTTTGCTTAGTTTGCTTCTGTTTTTGTTTTAGGTGTGGTTGTTAATAACTTTAAGTTTGCTGTCATTTTACTGTTCATCATGTTGGTCGAAACAGAGACCCCAGTTTGATGCTGCTCCCGAATCCTGGTCTTTGCCTCTTGCCCCACCTCCGGGCACTGTGGAGGTTTCCCTGGCGTTGCCTGCTTCTGTCTTGGCATCTGAAGGAGCTTTTCTTCCTGTTGCCTCACATTCTGATGGCACTCCCTGTAGGAGGAGGTCCAAAGTGTCTCTCGGCAGCCCTGCTGCCATGCTTTTTAGCATATTTAATAACTTTTAGCCTAAGACTTAACAGTGTATGAAAACTGTTTTGACATTTTCCAAGGGATTTTTCCAATAATTTCTCCCACCTGAAGTGTGTGAAGAGAAAAGCTGCACTGCTCACCCCACGGTGATAAAGTTGGCATCACCTGTCTTATCAAGTGGATGGCAGTCGGCATCATCTGTCCCACTCTGTGGATAGCAATACGTTGCTCTTTATTTTTTTGAATCATTGGCCGAAACGGCTTTCATTGCAAGTTTGTCATAAGTTCACCAAAACCAATTATGGTATTCCAGGGTATTATTTTGCTACAGATACTGTTATTGCTTTGTAGAGTTACACTTTTAATGCATAAGCATAAATAGAAGAATTAAAATCATTTATGTATATAGAAATTAGTGCTATCCATGCATAATGTGCATCCTTATTTTTCCCACAAAAATTTGGGCAAAAAAGTGCACATTATGCATGGAAAAATACAGGAGTTATTTGAGATTTAAATTGCTCTCTATTTTCTTTAAATTCTGTGATTAATCTTGCATATTTATACATATCTCAGAAAACATCTTGGCAAACATTTTTCTTAAGAATAAATTCTGAAATGTAGAATTGATTAAAAAGACATAGCCACACATTTGAAGATTTTTCATTCACATACCAAGTTGATATCCAAAAAGGTGAGGTACCAGTTTATAACATGTTGCTGGTACATGAAAATACCAAACTCTCCAAGTCTCTACCCATGCTATAATTTGAGGTGAAAATTGGTGTGTTATTTTTTAATTTTTAATTTCTTTTCATGGGTTGAAACATGTTTTTTATATATTCATTGGCTGTTTTAAATAACAACTTTTCAAAAGTGAGAAACAAGTATAAATTTTACCTGGAGATACATTTGTTATCTACCTAAAGTTATCAATAAAAACTCAATTTGCTATAAATTAACCACTAATACCTATAGTGTCTTCCATAAAGGTGAATATAATATTTAATTCTCTAAAAAACAAGAAGCCTTGGTATTATTTATTCTAAGGAAAATTGAAAAAAATGAAACTGGATTTGACTTATCCAGCCATGTACATCCTTGTTCCTTGTCTTTCTTATGTTGTTAACATCCCTTAAGAAGCAAAAGAATAATAAGCAATACCCAGGAAGTAAAATGTAAAGATTGAATTAATTTTTTTCATTGAATCTAGACGGGAAAATGCACTGTACATTATAGAGTATTAGAAATAAACTGTTTCCTACAAACTAATATATTGACAGATGTGCTGTTTTATTTAATATCTGAAGTACATTTTAACTTTTTTAGGTATTGAACAGAGGGTTAAAACTTTTCATGTTGGTCGTGGACGAGGTTTGCCGAAGAAAATCAAGCGCAAAGACCGTGGGGGAAGAGCCAGTAAAGGGCCCCATATGTTTTCGGGAATGGATGACTTTCAAGAGGTACTGAGAGTTTTTTAACCTATTTGACTACAAAGAAAACATTGTGATTTTAATGCTATTTTCCTTAGTAAATGACAGATTCCCAATTCAGATCAAATGAGTGTAAATAAATTCCAAAAGTAGTCAGAATTCTAATATAGAGATGCAAACTTAGGTGATTTCCAAACAAAATCATAACATTCGAAAGCACCTCAAAATGAAAGCAATATGACAGCAAAAATGTGTATTTTGTTAGTTCTTTGTTAGGCCTTCCTTTCCCAGGTGCAAATGGCAATAAAATGGTAATATGTAGCAGTGCCAAGAAGGGAGATAATGGTAAATTAACTTAGTAGAGTTGAAGACATTGGAAGAGAATAAAAGGGGATATAAATAGTTGGAAAGGTGAATTGATGAACCATAGGTGTGGTAGATGTTGAATAAATATGTGTTGAAGTGAACTCACACATGTACTCTTCAACTATAGCAACTTTCTATTTTCTGTATTCTGCCGTGGTTCCAGTGAGGTGAGACTGAATTTACAGAGCAAGGGTGGGTTATATAGTTACAACCATGATTGAGATAAGGGGATAGCAATATATTGTACTTGTAAATGTTTGGTTTTCTTATCTCTGGGCTTAAAGATAATGGGTAAAGATTTCTTCAGTTGTACTCCTTAATATACTACTTAGGGAGGTATTGATAGGTGTGGCCTAAAAAGGAAGTTCAGGACAAATGAAAGTTCCCCAGACAAATTTGGGGAACCCTGCATATGCCAGGCTTCTCTTAGGGATTCTCAGTCAGCATTAACATATTAAATGCTCTGGGCAGATTAGGCATAGAAAAGTCTGTTTGACATTCCTTGGAATAGCTTTGAAACAAGCCTAGGATGTCTGGGTAATTCTAACTTGCCTGTGCATCTTGCTACACCAGTAGACCTCTAGAATGTGCTGCTTTTCCTAGACCAAATTAGTATGAATACTTTCTAAGCAAGCCTTCTTTTACATGCATTACCTATACCCTATACCTGAAAAACAAACAAACAAACAAAAAACAGACTTCCAGGAAAGCATGGCTATTCAAGCAAATTGCTATCTGTCTCTGAGTTTCAGTTTGTTTAATCAGCAGAATGAAAGTACATGGAGTATTAAGGGTCCCCTCACTAACATTTTAGATATTTATGTATCTGGGCTACAAGTAAAAAATATCTTTATTCTATAATAGAAAGTAAGAATAAATTCTTTCTTTTGCATTCATCAGATTTAGACTATTTTTTCTTTTATTTATTAAGATTAAAATATGTCTTCGACTATGTCAGTTTATGGGTTGCCATGATAGATTTTGTCTTGTAATCTTGGAAATAAGCGGGACAGTGTTCATGTTCAGGCCCTTCCAAGGTCGAGTGGACCTGCTGAGTGGCCAGCGTAGATCCACTTCCATCCTAGCCTTTTCACAGAGTGTGAGAGCCCCAGAGGCCATATGAATTCAGGGATGCCTGCACATCTGTACTAGTTTTCTTGAAAACTCAAGGGTTGTCAGTGAACAAGCCAACTTTTAATGGATTTTAAAGACATTAATTCTATTGGTCATAAGATTCTTAAATTTTTTTGGTCTTTATAGTAACTAGTAAATTTTCTGTAAATACACATTCTTTTCCTGGTAGATCCTTCTATTTACCCTTCCTAATGTATTTTTAAAACACCTTTAATGTTCTTCTTCCTTGTACCAATATAATACATTCTCTAGAGTAAATAAATGAAAATGAGCCAGTAGGTGGTTTGGGTTTCCCTCTCTCCCTCCAGTTTTCCTTTCCCTCCCTTTTTCTTGAGTTGTGTTTTCTTAAGTGACTCTGCTAAATGCCATGTGACTTTTGGTAAATCACTAACTTCTCTAATCTGCATTTTTCATATTTGTCCAGAGAGGGTGATGAACCAAATTACTTCTGTGATTCTTCCAGAAATTACTTAATAAGAGGACTTTTGTGGTTCTTCTGTAGGCTCAGTGTTAAAAGATCAGATCTTCTAGGTACTTTATTTTGTCCTAAAGTTTTATTTGTTAACATTGCTTTGATTTTCTAGAGTACTTTGCTTATAATTAAGTTTCTCATGGTTATGGACTCTGAGATACTTTCTACTCATTTAAGCAGAACTAAACTGAAAAACAAAACAAAAAAACCCACAATCCTCTATTAAGGCACTGAGGCATAACATTAGAAAGTAACAGAGACTGACAGAAAGACTGAGTTATTAATAAAACGTATGAACTACTTGGTGCATTTTTCAGTGGATTTAGTAATAATCACCAAATTTTTACTGTTTAATTTGAGAGTTCTGTTCCTCAAGTTGACTCACCAACTTTGCATAATGAACTGTCTTTGGCTGTCTGTTTTTAGAGCCATGATTCTTTGTACAAACAGCATATGTGAACTGGCCATTTGTAGCTACTTGTTCTAAGCGAGCCCGTATATAGAAAATGTTTTAAAGTCAAATTTACATAGATTTAAGACATTTCAAATGATCCTATTACAGTATAGTATAAGTAATTTTATTGTGCTTTCCTGGGGCAATTTAGATGTACTTATATTTTTAAATAGAACCTCTAGGATTATCTGTTTTCTTGGTATTTTTGTGCTTTTTAAATAAAAAAAAATACTGATTTATTTTTTTTAGAGAGAGGAAAGAAGAGAGAGAGAGAAACATTGACTTGGTATTCACTTATTTATGCATTCATTGGTTGTTTCTTGTATGTGCCCTTACCAGGGATCATACCCAGAACCTTGGTGTATTGGGATGGCACCTTAACTAACTGAGCTACCCTGCCAGGACCTTGTGCTTTTTCAAAGAATTGTTATAGTATAATGTATATTTCAGCTGTGAGCACTGAGGATCAGATTTAAGTCTAGCCATATGTTGCCCCAAGTGTTTGCCATGAGGAAATTTCTTATTTTCAGTAGGTTACACAACATTGTTCTCAGTCTTCTAGTAAATTGAGGGAAAGGAGAAAACTGGAATCAAATCAGAAGAAAAAATAATCACTGCACTCCTACAGCACACCACCACATGCATGCCGGGAGCTTGAAGAACAGTGCTGTCCAATGGCGTCATGAATTTGCAGTCCTTAGCATGGCCAAATACCATCCCCTGTCCTGACTCAGTCTTTTTACGCTCAACAGAAGTCAAGTTGGGGGCTGAGGAGAGCCAAGGAAAACAAGTAGAGCTGTGAGATTTTACAACATATACTTTTTTTCCTTAATATTTTTAGATTTATAAATTAAAGGTAATACATCCTCCCTGTGTTTTTTTTCCTAAAAAAAAAAAAAAACAACAACACACACACACACACACAAAATAACCACACATGCAAAAGAAATCTCTAATTTTTTAGAGATTCATCTGGAGAGACATACACTGTTAAATATGGGGACACATTCTTTTAGATTTTTATCTTTATTGTAAAATTGGGATAAGTTTTGGATGTATAGAATGTTTCTAGGTTTTTTATTTGTTTGGTGGTTTTTTTCCACTACAGAAGCAGTTCTGCAGTAGTTATTTTTATGAATAAATCTTCGTGGGCCTCCCTGATAATTCCTTTAGAACAAGGGTGTCAAACTCATTTTCACTGGGGGCCACATCAGCCTCCCAGTTGGTCTTCTAAGGGCTGAATGTCATTTTAGGACTGTATAAATGTAACTACTTCTTAACAGTTAAGTGGGAGCTCAGCGCTGCTGCTGGTCAGAAACAATGTGCTGAGCCAGGTAAAACAAGGTGGCCCTCAGGCCTTGTGTTTGCCACCTGTGCTTTAGAATAATCCTAAATGTCAAATAATACAGAACTTCAAATCTTTTATAGCATACCTATCAGTACTGTATGAGAGTGCATGTTTTATTGTTCCTTTGCCAAAACTGAATATTATTGTTAATTTTCAAGCTTTTTATAGTTTTATTTTTTTAAATGTAGTTATGTGTCTTCATTAAAGTAGCAATAAGGTTTGCAACCACTAGTAGCAATAAGCAGCTTGAAAATCATTGAAGAAGCGTATGTCTTCAATGTCTCACAGTGGCCACTCTTAATAGTTTGTATTGTTTTCCAGATCCATTTGACTGTACATTTTATACCTATTTTTATGTGTTGCATTAAAATAATTTTTTTCTTGCAGTATACTAAACCAGGGAAAAAATGGAAGGTAATGACTCAGGAATTTATTAATCAGCACACAGTGGAACACAAAGGAAAACAAATCTGTAAATACTTTCTGGAAGGAAGATGTATTAAGGTAAATTTATAGTAGTATCATAAATCATTTCACTTCCAAAATACTCTTTAAAATTTAAGCCTTTGGTGGGGGTTAGTTTTTTTATTTCTCATTTAGTTGTAATAAAACTAGTTCTTCAAAATGTATCTTGATACTATATACATCAGAATTCATTTAATTGTATTTTGGAACACTACTGTAATTTGTTAAAATTACATTTTTTGATAAACACAATGCTATGTGGCAACTACTGTTCAAAGTGGTTTACTAATATTAATTAGTAAATCTAATATTAATTAGATTAATGATTTAATCTTTACAACAACCCTAGGAAGTAGTTACTATTACTGACCCATTGTAAACATGGCCACACCAGAGGGCCGAACAGTAGCTCAGCTGGACATGATGAGTGGGCAGAGGCCCCTGGGGTGGTGGCAACGTGTGCTCTGCACTTAGCCATACCCAGCATCTTGGGTTAAAACTCAAAGGAATTGTTTGAATTATTATTAGCTCATTATTTAAAGACTGAAGACATAACCATAGTTCAATTATGAAATGCCGTGGAGAATATTCAATTTAATTGTGCCTTTTTTTCCTCCTTTCTTTTCTTTTTGTGAACAGGGAGATCAATGTAAATTTGATCATGATGCAGAGTTGGAGAAGAAGAAAGAGATCTGCAAATTTTATTTACAAGGATATTGTACTAAAGGGGAAAACTGCATTTACATGCATAATATCCTTTACTAAAAATATGTTAAACCAAAATACTGAGGTTTGAAAACATAATTAAGGGGTTTAGAAATCATAGTACAACCTTACAAAGCCTAGTTTGGTTTTGAATTTAAAACAACACATTACATAAACTAAGTCTAGTCAACCATTTTACTTCAAAAAGGCAGACTAAGTTTTTTTCTTTAGGGGAATGAAATATATAACTTCCCTTTGGAAAAAATCTGTGAAGTAAAGGTACTTTGTATTTAATGTACTCAGCTTATAACTGTTTCAGTAGCATGTGCTTCCTGAAGGAGTAGGTGGCAAAATATTTATTTTATGACTTAATTATTTTTACTTAGGTTCATAAGTAATAAATTATCATTGTTGAATATTATAAAATCATCAGATCTTACCACCAATTATCACTGTATATTCTTCCCTACTTCTTCCTTTGGAAATCTATACATCTAAATTGTATACCTGCCCCCACTTAAACTGGTATATCACTGTATGTTTACAGTAGTCCTTTAAAAATACATATATAGTATATCGGTCAGTGTTGACTCCCCCACCCCCAAAATATCTAGCTGGCTTTTCACTACAATTAATGACTAATAGAGCCTTTTTCCGCCAATCTGAAACTCATCTTTGTCATGATTAAGTTCTTTATATCCATGTTTTCGTTCTAGAGTTTCTGCTTGGCTCCATTGTCAGTTTCTCATACCTCTGCTACTTTGCTGTGATTATTTGCACCTCACCAGCATACTTGATATTTGATAGATTCTCGCATTTATTTTTCCAGGTAAAATTTAAAATAGTCTTGTCTAGTTCAAAAAATAATGTAACAAAGGAAAGTAAAAAAATCCCTGTTATCATAGATCTAAATATACAAATATACAAACTATTGTATAAAACTATACAAACACGAGAGGTGTCTATGGATGTAGTCCTTTATTATCTGAACAAAAGTATGACTTAAAATCTACAAGCAATAAGGGAAAAGATTGAAAATTTGACTGCATAAAATTTTTAAATTTGCATAACAAAAATATGACACAAGAAAAACAAAGGGTAAATAATAAAATGGGAAAAGTTGTTTGCAACTTATATCACTTACAAAGAGGTAATAGCCTGATATATGAGTTTCTAAATATTGGGAAGAAAATGGGGTAAGAAATACAGATAATTCACAGAGAGAAGTGCAAAGGGCCCAAAACACAGGAAAAGATGCTCAATCTTATTTATAGAGAAATGCACTTTAATCTATGCCCACGATACCATTTGTAGCCATCAGATTTGCAAAAATTCCCCCTCCCCTCGATATGACAGCACATTTTGTTAGCAAGGTTGTGAAAAAATAGATCTACTCAGGCTTTGCTGTTGGGAATGTGAAATGGGGCGTCCTTATGGAGGAAAGCTGGGCGGTGTTTACACACGAGTTCACCCTCTGAGGTAACAGTCCTACCATTTTTCAAGTTCTGGTGAGTTAATGGATTTGGGCAGTGATTACTGATGGCTGTTAAAACCATTAAGTGGAAAGTTGATGAAAAACTTTATAATTGATGAAATGGGCTGACAATACTTACCTGCACTAACTGAACAGTCTTAGTACTAAAAAGAAACAATTAGCCCTGGCTGACTGGTGTAGCTCAGTGGATTGAGTGCTGGCCTGTGAACCAAAAGATCTTGGTTCGATTCCCAGTCAGGGCACAAGCCTGGGTCGTGGGTCAGATCCCAGCAGGGGACACACAAGAGGCAACCATACATTAATATTTCTCTCCCTGTCTCCTTCCCTTCCCCTCTAAAGATAAATAAATTAAATTAAAAAAATAAAACAATTAGATACCAAATGCCTCTTGATGTGATGCAATAGAGAGTATTTATTTTAATAAACACCTATGACAAGTTTAAAATTAACAAAGAAATGATACAAAAATAAAAGGTTGGGAATTTATAGGGATCAATAAAGGAACTTGAGATATATGTTGACTAGATGCAGTGTGTGGATCACATCTTGATCCTGATCTGAACAAAGCAATTACAAAAACACTTTTTTTGAAAGTTTGAAAAATTTGTATATTGAGAGGGTAGTAGTAGATAAAAAGATAAAATAGATGCATTAATGTTTCATACTGATAAGGTCGTGATTGTTAAGAAAAATGTTCCTTATCTGTTTGAAGTAAACATGGAGATACTCACAGATTCAGTGTAGGTGGAATGTGCTTTTGATTACTCGTGTGTTTTGAGGGAGAGCTGTGAGGAGCATATGGGGTGGCACAGATCTCACAAAATGGACAGACGATAAAATTGTTGAACTGGCATGGCCAGCATGAGGGAGCTGATTGTATTATTCTCTCTACTTTGGTATATGTTTGATCATTTTAAAGCTAATTAAAAAAAACTTGAAGTAATCTCACTCTTCAGGGATAATTGTGCTAACAGTATGGCATAAAGTCTTTCAGATTTTTTTCTATGCTAAAGTTTGTGAGTAGAGATAACATTTACACCTAATTTTTATAGAAATATGATTAAGCTCTGATTGTGACGGTTGTATTTTTATTTAGCATTTACATCTTTACTTCATATGGATTCTATTTTAATATATAATGTGCAGTAAGAACCTAATTTTCTTCTCATTGGTTAACTCATTATCTCATCTTCAAGCAATTGAAAATGGCACCTTTACCAGAGCCCGAATTTCTCTATGTGCACAGTTCAGCCTCGGCCCAACTGTTGGTGCTATTTGACCATTCCCTCTGTAAATGTATAGCAAGTGGTCCTCCTTTTTTGATCAAAATATTGTAATAAGTTTGTCTTACTCAAGAAAAAGAAATAACATTTTTTCTAGATGTGACATATCTCTCCAGAAACCAGACACCTTTTAAACTCTTTTTGAAAGCTTTCAGTCTATCCTTATGTTTTTTCTGACAGTCATGCCATCTGTAAATAATAATTTATACGTCCTATTTTAAATGTGTTGGCTACATGTCTAGAATAATTTTAAATAGTGATTGTGGTGAACATAGTACACATTTTAATGATAATTTCCTTTTGCTTTAACTTGTGGCTATAGTTTTAAGATAGATTTTTTTTAATCAAGTTAAGTATATTCTTATTTTACTAAGAGTTTTTTTAAATCAAAAGAGGATTTTGAATCTTGTCAGTTGCTGTTTGCACTTGCTAAGAAGATCATGTAATTTTTCTCTTTGACCTTATCAATGTAATGATTGCAGTAATAAATTTCCTAAAACTATTCAGAAATTCTTTTTAAACATACAGCACCTGAAAATGGTGTCTTTTCCACCATACTTCTAGGTTTAATGTCTTCTTTAGTAGTTTGTCTCTACAACCTTGAGTGAGATCAGCCTTTAAGTCAGACCAGCCTGTAGCTCACATTGTTGGGTTGACTTTAACAGAACATACCAAGCTCTGTTTTCTTCATAGATGTAAGGTCTTGCTACAAAACTCATTTGTTCTGCATAATATTTTATTACTATGGAAAATAATAGGGTGTGCATAACCATTATAAATATTTGTCTTTAAAAGGTGTTTCCTAGTTCTGGTAGAGTAAAAGAAATTTTAATTTTTTGAATGTTTTGATGCGTAACTAAAATATTTAATTTAGAATAAATTATCTGATTTGATTATATAAAATTCAGTACAATATATAATCATAAAGTCCTATTGATTCAGCACAGTTGTGTTTTTGGTTTAAAAATATTAGTTTGATTGTATTTGGTCTATTCCTTAATATTTTTATTTACATGAATTTCCATGCAAGTTCTATCATAGTGGAGCAAAATGTTACCAAGGAGACAAGTGTAAATTTTCACATGATGATTTGACTAAAGAAACGAAGAAACTTTTGGACAAAGTGAGTAATATTTTTGTACCTCGATTATTTATTACATCTCTACAAACTCATTTGACTTGCATCATGTTTTATAAAACTGCTAAGAAGCCAAAGACTTTTTTCATGTTTTGTTAATATGGTGTTTTAGGAAAGCAGCAAGTTTGGGCTAGGAATTAAGAATCTTTTACTCTCATCCTTGTTCTGCTATTAAAAAGTTAATTTAGTTTGAGAAATATTCTTTACCTCTTTGAACCTCATTCTCTTTATCAAAAATGAGTTAACTCTCTATGACCCATTGCAGCTTAATATGTTTTTCTATTAAAGTTTAGTCTTTGGCTAAACTAGTTTACTAAAATCACAGTTTTAAATGTAAAAGAAATCTTGTTTTAATGTGGTAATCTTTGCTAATTACTTTCAGGTGTTGAACACTGAAGAGGAGCCCACCAATGAGGATGAAAGAGAGTTAGAAGAACTTCGGAAGCACGGCATAACCCCTCTTCCCAAACCCCCGCCAGGAGTGGGGCTGCTGCCAACTCCAGCAGAGCACTTTCCCTTTTCTGATCCTGAAGATGATTTTCAGACAGATCTCTCTGATGATTTCAAGAAAATTCCATCTCTTTTTGAAATAGTTGTAAAACCTACTGTGGATTTAGCACATAAGATTGGGAAGAAGTAAGTTAAAAATTTCAAAAATGGTGGCAATTTCCCCTTAGAAATTTATTTTTTTAAAGAAATTGCCCAGTATTACTTATTTATTTTTAATCAGAATGCAGTTTATTAGAGAGCAATAAGTACCATACAGAATTTCTGGCAAAACCACAGAGACCAGTTTGTATTATTTGCAGTTCAAAGTAAAGGGAGCCAGGAGAAAAACTCAGCTGTACCACAGAATAGTTGAGCAGAAAATCTGCTGAGGTTGCACAGCTGGGCAGCCAGAACAGTGGGACTCGACACTTGAACCTTATAACAGCTGCCCAGAAGAGCCAAATGTCTCCAACATCATGCCTTTGTCCCCTAGAAATTCTTACTAAGAAACTAACTTATATCCCTGTTAATCATATGAGTAAGCTCAGGTAAAAATAGCAGCCGTGTGGCACACACCTTGATTGCTGCTTCCCATGTCCTCTGTGTCCCTGCCCTCTGCTGCTTCCCACTGTCTTAATCTACAGAATCCTTAACCCAGCTTCCAAGCCTCTCTACACAGCAATGAGCAGAGAAGAGAATGTCACAACTAGAAGAGAATCAGACAAAAACATTTATCTCTGGGTGGTGGGATTAGGGGTGATTCATCTATCTTTCCACTTCCTGTATTTTTCAAAATACCAATAACGAGTAAGTTTTAGAATAGCTCATAATAAACAGCAATTAAGAAACTGTGAGCTAAAATGAAGGCAAGATCCACATGTTGGCACTTGCAGTTATAGATAATTTGGAATAAATGGCTTAGAAAAAGAGTATTCTATTCTGATACAGAAAAACACACGTAACCAACATTCATTTAGAAATGTGACATTCTTGTTTCTCTTTTTTCTTTGAACTAAGAAATATTATTCTTTCTGTCTACAGGCCACCAGCATTTTATAGCAGTGCCTCACCACCAGGACCACAATTTCAGGAAAGCAACCCACATCCTCAGCATATTTATAGTTCTGGGTCGAGTCCAGGTCCTGGACCTAATATGTCTCAGGGACACAATAGTCCTGTGATGCACCCAGGCTCCCCTGGACATCATCCATGTGCAGGGCCTCCTGGTCTACCAGTGCCACAGAGCCCACCTTTGCCACCTGGTCCACATGGAGTGGTAGGTTCCCATAGCCAAGCTGGAGTACTCGTTCAGCCAGATGCACCCTTGTCAGCACCAGGTATGAGTGGTGCATACCATTGCCCAGGTTTTACAGAACACGTGATAAAAGTACCCAGAGAAAATCACTGTGCTCCAGGCTCATCACACCTGCATGGTTCTGGTGAAATGCAGCTCAACACCAGTTATGAGTCCCTACAAAACCCAGCTGAGTTTTATGATAATTACTATTCACATCATGCTGTACCTAATTTTCAGCCACCCAATAACTCTAGCGGTAAGTTTACCTTTCAGAATAACTCATTTCTAATTTTAAATACTTGGGAGTCCTATTTTTTATTAAAATTATGATAAGAAAGTATGTTTTAAATCTAAGTAAAATGTGATGAAATTTAGACCTTAAAATATGTTTAAAATTTAAACAAATACTTGTAACAATAGAACTTTAGATAACTTTTAAAAATATTTATAAACACTAATTTGCTAATAAATGTGATTAATACTAGAGCTTCAATTTCTTATAATTTACAGTGGTACTCCCTAGTGGAGTTTTGTGATGAGTTAATGTCTGTCTTTTTCCCTGTTACGTGTGTAGATGGGTTGTGGCATGGTGAGTTTGCTCAGCATCAGCCTCCCATTGTTCAAGACTCATCTTACCATGGGAGTGGGTGTGATGGCAGCAGTAACATGACAGGCCATGATCCCCTGCCTGCACCAGGTCTCCTCCCTGCAGTGCAGAGAGCTCTTTTTGTTAGACTTACTCAGAAATACCAAGAAGGTGAAGAACCAAGCAGCACCCAACCTCCAAGGGCACCCAGCAAGGAAGAAGGTATGTCAGATGTTATGGTAGCATCCTACCTGTTTGGGTCATTCAGTTCCTGAAATGCTCTTGAATAGGTTAATGGTTAAAAATGAGTTCCTCTGAACTGTCTATCCTATTTTTAGTTTATTTTGTAGCTCCTCTTTTTGGAGATTGTGGTTTCCAGAACCGTCAATGTACTAGCAGTTAATTTCAGAGCGTTTGATTTGAACCAGTGGTTAGATCTGACAGTAGAGTATAAGGCCTAAGTGAACAGACTTGCTATTAAGCCTTTTTGTTTTAGAAAAGAAATAGAAAAGGAATGGGATACCTTACAGTTCAGGAATTTTGACTTCTAGACTAACTTCGCAGTGATTCAGTTATTAGAGAAACTTTTATGGGCATAGTCTGTATACTTCAGATTCTGCTGTATGGTTAAGGAATATTATATTTAATGTAAGAGATCATATGCAGTCAGTAAATTTACCTTAGTATTTTTATAATAGTTGTAATGGAGTACAACTTTTATAATAATGGAATTTTTTATATTGGTAAGTGTACAGCAGTTGATTTAGTTAAGAGAAATGTTTAAAACATCCAATTATTATACATTACAAAAGTGATATATATGGCCATTTTTAAACATAAAATTTATGAAGAACTATGTAAAACTATGTATATGTGTGCATATACATATAAAATTAGGTAGTTACAAGCTATTATATAAACATTATTCTATTTTTAAATAACATTAACTCTATTTAACATCACAGGGAAATGAGGGATTCCTAATAACTTCATTTCATGTACAATTTATGTTTATTCCTTTAAATGTTAAAACTTAATTTTAAGAAATAACCATTTAATGATAGGCTTTCTATAAAGTCTTACAGAGCTTTATGCTTTCATAAACAAGAAAATCATCCTTGGTTGGGTGGCTCGGTTGGTTGGGGCCTTGTCCTGTACACCAAGGGCTGCAAGTCTGGTTCCCAGTTGGGGTACGTTCAGGATGCAGCTAATCAATGTCTCTGTGTCACATCAATTATTTCTCTCTTTTTCTCAAATCAGTAAAATTTTTTAAAAAATCAAAACTTTTCTAAATGATAGATTTTATACTATAATATTATACAATTGGTGTTTTCTAAGGGTTGTTTTCTCTGTACACAGAAAAAGTCATGACAAGCTAGGGCTTTTTTGTGTTTGTGTTTATCAATTTTAATACCCTTATAAATCTTACCTGTTCTTTTTAGAAAGCTGTTAACCATCATTTTGCATCTAGTATCTGCTTTGCATTGACCTCTGCTCTCCCACTGTCCTTCTGTTCTATATTCATTCTCATTCCAAAAGGGATTTTACTGCTTATAAAATACATTAATATGAAAGTGAGAAAAAGATAGCATCTTAATTATTTGGGTCAGGTAAAAAATTCTGTGAGGAGTGAAGTTACTCTTCAGAAATTAATTAAAGTGATTCACAAGCTAAGCTCTAGACTTTGGGGTCAAAGAAAAGAAGGAAAGAGACCTAGTGTCTAGAAGTCATTTTCCCAGACCCTGAGATACCAGTCAGACCTTTTGCCATTGTGACATAATGTATTCTATGTCAAACCACATTCCCACTCTAAAAAGCTCTCATTTTGTGAGCACTGCTCTGTTCAGACTTAAGTATGTAACCCTAGAGTTTCATGTAGTAGAAAAATATTAATAAGCAGTGCAAGGAGGTAAAATTAGAATAACTACAATGGTCTGTTGATCCAGGATAGTCTAGAATGGTGTGTGTGTGTGTCCCCAACTCAGTCAGTCTGTGTCTGTGAATGGTGAGGAGGAGACTCATCCTATCATACCTTCTACTCAACTAGAGAGCAGGCCTCTGATAGATAGTTCAGCTTCTTAACATTGCGTCTAACACGTGAGGAATAAATGCTTCAGGAGTAAGGCTCAAAGTGTTCTCATAAAGGTCAAGTATGTACACTTCAGCATGTTAGTTTTATTTGTTATTTTTAATTTAATGCTTGAATAGCTAATACAGTCACATTTAAAAAATTTACTACATCTCAAAATATAGTAAACTATAAGTGAACAGTCTCTGCCTCACCTCTTATTTGCTCAGTTCCCATTTCTTCCTTAACTGTCATTATTAGTGTTTTGAGTGTCTTCTTTCCAACTATATTTTTATGTCTTCCCACTGCTATCTTGATAAATGCAGAGCGTAAGGGTTGCTTGAATTAAAGAGATCCAAAACTTTTTAATATTCCTTTCTTAGAGTATTTTCCCTTCTATCTGAACCCTGTTATCCCACATCCATGCTAACTTCTCTTTGGCCAATTAGAATGAGGCCCCAACTTTCTCGGATTGGAAGGACATTGCATCTGTTCTAATATCATAGCTCTTTCTTTATAGATTATAATAATGGAATTGATCATTGTCATATCACATCCTATCTTGTTTCAGTGTTGAAACCCTCCATTTATTTCAGAAGTAATGTGTGCTTTTTTATCTTAATTAATGCCAAATCTGAAGGCTTCGTTCTTTATAATAAGTCTTTGTCTGCATTTAGATGATACTGTTAACTGGTATTCCAGTAGCGAAGAGGATGAAGGGAGCAGTGTCAAGGCAATTCTGAAAACATTACAGAAACAGACAGAAACTTTGAGGAATCAGCAGCAATCTTCCTTGGAACCTGGCACTCCTACTGATCCGAGACTTGCTAAAGAGAAGAGTAAAGAAAACCAGGTTGTTGATCCTCGACTTAGGACCCTCCCAAGGCAAGACATTAGAAAAGCATCTGAGTCTACCACGCAGGGTCTCAGACTTGTGTGGGATCCCAGGAAACTAAGAGGGAATGCAAGTGGGCACGTAGGCTCTTTGGCTGGAGCAGTAAAATGTGATTTACATCATGCACATGCTGGTGCTAATGTCAAACACAAGAGAGGAGATGATGAGGAAGAGGACACAGAAAGAGAACTGAGAGAAAAACCTTCCTTAATACCTCTGGACTCTCCCCCTGGGGCAGTGCTCCAGGATCCAAGGTCGCAGCTGAGACAGTTCAGTCACATTAAAATGGATATTACACTCACCAAGCCCAGCTTCGCAAAACACATTGTGTGGGCTCCAGAAGACTTACTTCCAGTCCCTTTACCAAAACCTGACCCTGTATCTTCAATTAGTTTACCTCTGCCCCCCCTTATAGCTGACCAGAGGCTCAGTAGATTATGGAATGCAAAAAGTGATCTCCATCAAAGCACAGTGCCCATCGATTCAAAAGGAGCAGCCAAAGCCAAAATTAACACAACAAATAGAGAAGGCTACCTGGAACAATTTGGGGACTTGCACAGTTCAGCAAATAAATTAGGAGACCCCAGGCTGCAAAAAAAATGTGATCCTAGACTTCACAGACTGCACAATGCAGCTTCTCAGCAAGCAGTTCCGAAGGAGTCACATACACCAAAGGGTGCTCCTCACTCAGCCAAGTCAAGCCCTGGTGTGTCACAGCCCTTAGTGGCAGTAACCAGCAACTCCAGGCCTGGGGCTTTGCCTCCATATGCCCCTAAACTCTCGTCTTCAGCCAGCGTTCCACTGGGGACTCCAGGTTCAGTTCTCAGTGGTATTAGTTTGTATGACCCTAGGGAACATGGTTCTTCATCCGTACCAGAGCGAACAACAGAAAATGCAGAGAACCAGAAAAAAGGTGGTGGTTTAAAAAGCAGTGACAAAAATGAGCCTTCTCCTGGAGAAGAAATCCTGCCACAGAAAACCACCCCAGATGTGGAAGTCACTGTTGGTGGGCCAGCTGACCCACAGGCAAATGTTCTCGGGAGCTCCTGTTCAGTTCAGGTCCCCGCAGTGCACAGTCTTCCCATTCAAGCATTGACAGGCTTAATTAGACCCCAGTACAACGATCCAAGGCAGTCAAGGCCGATGGGACAGCTGAGCCCCACCCCAGATGAGGACCCCAGTGGAGAAACAGATGACAAATCTCTGAAAGAGGTTTTTAAAACTTTTGATCCAACTGCTTCACCATTTTGCTAGCTATTGTATAATTAGGCATTTCTTTTCAGTCGTGACCATTGCAGTCTTCTGCTGTTTTGTAACTGGTTTACCTCTATAGTTTATTTATTTTTAAATTATAAACACTTTTCAGCTGCTAGTATCAGAACCACATGAATTTATATCCTCTAAAGGTTGTGGTATTTTATATAATATTTTTATAAATTTAAGAGACTGTAGCAATTGACATAGAAACTTATTTATCATGTTAGTGTCGGTAAAAATACTTTTATTGTAAATAAACCATTATGAACTCAACACTCTGCCTGAATATATACCAGTTGTCTTTCATAATCAATGTTTGGATAAATGATTACCACTTTTATATGATTTGTTTGTTTCGAGCAATATGATGTACATTACTTTTGGAAAACAGTATTTTGACTAGGATCCTCTGTATTTGTCAACACATAACGGATTACTATGTAATGCTAACTTCTAACAAAAATGTAAAATGAAGTAAAGAAAACATTTTTTTATTATAATTAGCAGAGCAGTTCATGTTTTAGGGCATCACTTTTATTAGTGTGGACAATATTATTTGTGTAAATGAAGCATTTGAATGTCATATCTTTTAAAAGTATTTTTATTGTATCATAGAAATTAGATATATATATATAGATTGTTTTGCTAAAGTGAAAAATTCCCAAGTTCTCTGATACAACTTTTTAAATTTAATTTTTCATATTAAATAGTTATAAGTTACTGCTGTCACAGTGTGATGTTTATGTGTTTTAATGTTTTTTTGTCTTTAGCAGCATAATTTGTATCACTTTTTCAAATGATATATCCACAATAATTGTATTCATGACTTTGGCATTTTTATAAAATTTTAAAAGATCCAGTGAGAGTCTGTAGTTATTGCATATTTTCTCTTCAATAGCAAGAAAACACAGAGATGTTATAGTCAACTGTGTGGCTACCAATAAAGAATTTTTCAGATCTCATGTGACTGGCATTCTATAACAGGAAATAAATACTCCATGTCCTGATAGTTTGGAGGTGTCCTAAACTGGTTAGAAATTGCATTTTTATAAAAAGTAATTTATATTCATTCTTGTGTATTTATTGCAGTGTAAAAGAATGGCAGCCTTATTTGTTTTCTACCTTTATTATTTATAATGGACACTAAGTACTACACTGATACTCATGTCTTGAACTGGAGGATTATGACAGTATTTGCTGGTAAGACTTACAATAAGGAACTTGAAAAGGAGCATTTTGTTGTAAAGATAATGAAAATACAGGAAAGCAGTCCTTGGGTGACAACAGCTACTCCTGAGAAATGATGTTAAAAATACACAGGAACACTGGTTAGTGTAACTCAGTGGATTGAGCGCCAGCCTGGGGAACCAAAAGATCTCTGATTCAATTCCCAGTCAGAGCACATGCCTGGGTTCCAAGGCCAGGTCCCCAGAAGGGAGCATGTGAGAGGCAACTACATGTTCATATTTCTCTCCCACTCTCTCCTTCCCTTCCCTTCCCCTCTCTCTAGAAATAAAATCTTTAAAAAATATATACAGGAAACTATTTCTATGGGGACAAAACAATTCAGATAGCATATGGTTTATGTTAATGCCTGTCCTTTATGTTCACTTCCTAACCCTTGACCTTTATTGCTCTGATTCTGTGCTTCCATGGGGTTAAGTGAACAGGACCCTGCCAACCTAAGAAGCTCATTATGTTCAAAGGAATGTGAATTCCTGTTATTTATATTTTGGTTATGATGTTGCCTAAAATGGCTCTGGATGCCATGTTGGGGTTAAAAATGCAGTTTGAAGCCACCATCGAAAGTATTTGCTGATTTATTGTCCAAAACAAACTTTATTGTCAATTGGAAAAGTCATTGGAATAGATAAAGCTGACAAAAATTGTATATATAGTATGTATGTTACTTATAAGTATACTTACATGTACTTACATATAAGTATATGTTGTATATAATTGTTACATGGTTATATATCTTTGTTATTTTATATATAGATTATATATGTATCTTTGCTAAAAAACAAATGCAATCCAAATTATTAACAGAAGATATTTTCTACTAAGACATGTTAAAAGAGTAATTAAAAAATAAGGTTTAAAAATCATTAATGCAAATTATAATGTTCATTTACTCAGTATCCTTGAAATGGATAAAACAGAAAAAATTATATTCATATATATACATATATGATTAATATATACTATATAACTATGTATCTTTGTTATTATATATCAACTGTATATGAATATTTTTGTTAAAGACCAAATGTAATCCAAATCCTTAACAGAATTTTTTTTTAAGAATTTATTTATTCGTGGAGATAGAGGAGGGAAGGGAAAAAGGTAGAGAAACATCGATGTGAGAGAGAAACATTGATCGGTTGCCTCTCGCACATACCCCATCCAGAGACCAGGCCTACAACCCAACCCAGCATGTGCCCTGACCAGGAATCAAACCACCAGCCTTTTTCTTTGTGGAGTGATGACCAACCGAGTGACACCAGTCAGAGCAACAGAAGATATTTTTACTACTAAGACAGATGTTAAAAGGTTAATTAAAAGTAAGGTTTAAAAACCATTAATGCAAATTATAATGTTCATTTACTTGGTATCCTTGAGTCCTTATTACAGCTGATGTCCCAGAGGCTATATTACAAGAAAGTTTGGATATACTTTCAAATTCAACAGTACATTTTATATGAAGATGTTTTATTTATATTTAAGAAATAACTTCTATTTGTGATGCTTTCTTATTGGGATANACCAGGCCTACAACCCAACCCAGCATGTGCCCTGACCAGGAATCAAACCGCCAGCCTTTCTCTTTGTGGAGTGATGACCAACCGAGTGACACCAGTCAGAGCAACAGAAGATATTTTTACTACTAAGACAGATGTTAAAAGGTTAATTAAAAGTAAGGTTTAAAAACCATTAATGCAAATTATAATGTTCATTTACTTGGTATCCTTGAGTCCTTATTACAGCTGATGTCCCAGAGGCTATATTACAAGAAAGTTTGGATATACTTTCAAATTCAACAGTACATTTTATATGAAGATGTTTTATTTATATTTAAGAAATAACTTCTATTTGTGATGCTTTCTTATTGGGATAACATTAGGGGATATTCTGTTATATTCTGTCAACCTGGATTATTTTACAAACCTTTTTTTTTCTTGTTTTCTCACCAAAATTTACTAAGTGGCCATTTTCTCCAATGAATAAGCTCCTCCTCAAGGTGAATTGGTGTTTTTAGAATCCATGTAATTTGATTTACACTATAGTACAGTGACAGGTATGTTATGTTCCTTTTTTTAGAAGCCAAACATTTACAGATAGTAGAAGTAATTTGTGTCTTAAAAAATGGATTTGATTCACTGATTGATATGTGACTTAACCATTTATACTGTTTTGTAACAGAAACTTTATGCTTGTTCACTGATACTGAACAGAATAGAATATATCAGGATGTCAATTTCCAATACCCAGATGATTGTTATTTAGATCAGCAAGTGTTTTTCTGTATCTTTAGTTTTCACTCCAAACTCATGTCTCTATAGCTTTCCCAGTTAGGACCTCATTCTGAACCTTGAAAATGAGCTGCATGTGAGAGTGACATTTTTTCATCTAATTTGCAACCAAATTTAACCAGTTCTGTGAGCATCCTGATCACCAGTGCTTTGAACTTTGCATCTGATAGGTTGGCTATCTTTTGGTTGTTTAGTTGTATTTGCTGTGGAGCTTTAATCTGTTCTTCCATTTGGGCCATTTTTTCTTTTTTGTACCTGTTACGTATGAGGGGCAGAGCCTTAAGTGTTCACCAGGGGAGAACAACCCAGTTGCTGCATTGTGACTCTGTATGTGGGGGTGGGATCTGAGAAGGAACAATGGCACTTGTTCCTCTCTCTGTCAGACCTCAGTCCCTTCTGCCACTTCCCACAAGCAAATTGCTCCCTTCTGGTGCTGGTTCCCAGGTGGGTGAGGTTGTGTACACTCTAGGATACTGTGGGTCTGTCCAACAAACTCTCCTGTGAGGCGGAGAATTTCTTCCTGCCCCTCAACACCCACAGGTGTTTTCAGTCGGTGTTTGTAGGCTTTATTTCCCTGTGCTGGGACCCTGGGGGGTTGCGCGGTCTGTCTTGCTCCCCAGTTTCACCTGGTTTGTCTGTGCATGACTGTGGGACCACCTGGTCAGCCAGCCACCTTGCATGCAGTGTCTCACTTCACAATTGCTGCCTCGCTGGGTCTGCCCATTGCCACTCTGCATCTGGTCTGTCAGCCACCGCCTGCTCGTCCAGGGACCGCCCACTGCCATCTTGCACACCCGGGGTGCCTTGCATGCCCAGTGTTACCACTTCTTGTGTGACGACTCCTCTCTGCTCGGCTGCCTGACTCCACCCCACCTACCGGTCTGGATGAATGTGTTTGTTTCAACTCCTTGGCTGTCCGACTTCCATACATTTCAATTTTCTGTCAGTTTTGGTTGTTATTTTGTTTCTAAATTGTTGTCTTTATTTTGGTTATGCGAGGAGGCACAGTGTGTTTGCCTACACCTCCATCTTGGCTGGAAGTCAGATTTCCAATTTCTTGCTCTTTCTCTCTTCTCCTTATGGCACACCTGTGATTAGAATGTTGGACCTCTTGAAGTTGTCCCTAAGGTGCTTACACTATCTTCATTTTAGGGGGCTTCTCTTCTTCTTGTTCTGTATGGTTGTTTTCTGCTTCCTTATGTTCCAAATCATTGATTTGATTCTCAGCTTCATCAACTCTACTGTTGTTTCCATGTAAATTGTTCTTTATTTTAGTTAGTGTGTCCTTTGTTTCTGACTGAATCTTTTTTATGCTGTTGAGGTCCTCATTAAGCTCCTTGAGCATCTTTATAACTAGTGTTTTGAACTATGCATCTTATAGATTGGTTATCACCATTTTGTTTAGTTCTTTTTGGGGATTTTGATCTGTTCTTTCTTTTGGACCATATTTCTTTGCTGCTCATTTTGGCAACCTCCCTATGCTTGTTTTTATGTATTAGGTAGAGCTATGACTCCCTGTCTTGGTAGCATGGCTTAGTCTAGTAAGTGTTCCGTAGGGTCTAGTGGCACAGCCTCTCTTATCACCAAGGTTGGGTACTCAAATTATGCCCTTCTGTGGGCTGAGTACAACCTCCTCTGGTAGTTGACACTTGATTGCTATTGGCAGGTCAATGAGAGGGATTTACTGAGGCCAGTCACCTGCAAGGACTGGCTGTGACCACTGATCACCAACCTCTGCCCTCCGTGGAGGATGAGCTGTGCAAGGGTAGGGTGGTGGTACTCCAATGTGTTCCATAGCTGTCCACTGGGTGCACAGGCTCTGGGGCTTCCTGGCTGGTACAGGCCAAGGTCAGCACCCCCAACCCCCCATGTTTTCCCAGGGCCATTCTGCCTGACCTATGAAGCAATCTGAGATGTCTGCTATTTATGCTGGGCTTGGAGATTCCCAGGTGAAGCCAAGCTGTGAATCTAGGCTGGTTACTGCTAGTGCCAACCTTGGGGCCGCTTAGCAAGAGGTACAGGAGCTGGGGCCTCACTGAGGCTGGCAATTGCTTATTTGAGTGGATTTAGGAAGTTGTGAAGCATATGCTAAGATTAGTCATTCATATGGAAAAGTGGCTTGAGTGCACCTGTAAGGCAAGTTGGGTGAGATGGAGCCTCTGGGGATATCGAGAGTGAGGTAAACAGTGTTAGCCAGGCTGATGGAGTCTTAGATATGGCACCAGCCTGTTGGCTCTGTGGCTCTGTGTGGGGAGGATTCAGAAAAGGGACAGTGGTCTCTGCCTGCCTTTATGTTCCCCAGTTCTCACCTTGATGCTACTTTAGTTTCTCCTTACATGCCACTGGTGCCCTTCAATGCTACTGGTGCTGGAGCTTCGAGGGAATGAGTCTGAACAAGTTGATGTGTGGGTTTGTTAAGAGGAACTCCTTGGGACTCCAGAATTTTCTTCTATTGACTCAATCCCCACTGGTTTTTGCAGCCAGAAGTTATGGAGGCTTATCTTCCTGGCACTGGAAACTTGGGTTGGGGGCCTAGTGTGGGCCTGGGACTCCTCACTACTGAGAAATCCCTCTCAATTTTTTATCCACCACATGTGGATATGGGACCAGCCTGTTTTGTGCCAACCCCCCAGTCTGGATGGATGTGGTTTCTTTAATTCCGTACTTGCCAGACTTCCATTCAACTCGATTTGTGATGGTTAAGAGTGAAGCTTATTTTATATTTTAGTTGTAATTTTGATGTGGTTGTGCAAGGAGGCAAGCCGTGTTTACCTAAGCCACCATCTTGATTGGAAGTCAATGGATTTAATTGTTAAAACAGCTCTGGTTGTGGATACTTCTTCCGTGGGAGCTACCAGTCTCATCTGTATGATGTAGCAGTGGACCAGTCAGAATGTCACTGGGCATCACTTCCTTATTGACAAAACAAGAACTCATCACTTACTTCAAAAATGGTGTTTGAGCACTTAGCATGTGCTATTGTGTACTGAGTTACAGGGTTGGATAAGATGGACTGCTTTTTCAATGACTTACTGCAAAGTGAGTTAAGTCACATTGCTTTGTTGTGAATATCATGTGATCAAGTGTACAGGATACATATTAGAAACTATAAGGAACAAAAGAAAAGTATGGTGGACATAATGTTTCTTAATCATTCATTTCTAACTGTGCTCCTCTCTAACACCCTCACACTGGAGGTGGTTCTGTCCCTGACTTCCTCTGCAGTGGCATGTCTTCTGCACAGCATTTACGACAATTGCAGTAAAACCTCCAGATACCTAAACTGATGGCAGTGTGCTAGGGATTTACACACATCTTCGCACAACCCCATGGCAACTACACTCAGGGCACACATTATGGTCCAGGGGGCAGGCCCTCACTCCCTTTTCAAAGACGAGCAAACAGTGTAAAGAGGATTGCTTGTCTAAGGTCACACAGCTGGCAGTGCTAGTATTTACCTACACCTGCCTGGTCTGAAACATACTGCTTTCCAGTACCCAGATAAGGAAGGGCTTAGCTACTTAGATTACTGATGCCCAACTTCAGTTTCAATTCTTAAGACCTCATTCCATTGTCCACAAGTACCTTTTACAGGTGTTTATATTATATTTATAGTTACTTAATTCAAACTTGGTTTCATTTTGCTAATCCAACAACTTCCCGTGGAATAGTTTTCTCAGGTTTCATAAAATGAGAGCTGGGAATGAAAGATCATTTTTGGTAGTCTCTTCACTGTCTTCTGGAGCTTTAGAATCTCATTCTGTGATTTCTGGCCAAGATGGAGGCATAGGTAGATACACTGTGCCTCCTTGCACAACCAAAAGAAGGACAACAACAAATTTAAAAACAAAAAAACATAAAGAATTGACAGAAAATTGAACTGTATGGAAGTCTGACAGCCAAGGAGTGAGAGAAGAAACATTCATGCAGACTAGTAGGAGGGGTGGAGATGGGCAGCCAAGCAGAGAGGACTCAGGGCAAGGCAAGGGCTGGCAGAATGGGCAGTTCCACATTTACATGTTACAGCTAGGGAGTGAGACAGACCACACAACCCAGGGTTCCAGTGGGTTGAGCGAAATAAAGCCTCAAAACTGACTGAAAAAATTTGTGGGGGTTGAGGTGGCAGGAAAACCCCCCAAGTCTTACAGGAGAGTCATTGGAGAGACTCACAGGGTCCTAGAACATACAAAAAACCACCCACCCACCAGCACCAGAAGGGCCCAGTTTGCTCATGGGTAGCAGCAGAAGTGACAGAAAGCCATTGGAGAGGTGAAAAGTAGCATTGTTCCTTCTTGGAACACCCCCCCGCCCCCACCACCACAGCATGACAATGCAGAAACATGGGTTGCCCCACCCTGGTGAATGCCCAAGGCTCCGGCCCTATGTAACAGGTACTCCAAGGCCCCCCTCCCCCAAAAAAAGTCCCAAATGAACATTTCAAAGCTCCAGAAAAAATACAGCTAAGCAATGAAGAGATAGCCAACCTATCAGATGCACAGTTCAAAACACTGGTAATCAGGATGGTCACAGAATTGATCGAATAGGGTCATAAAATAGAAGGAAAAGTGAAGTCTATGAAAAATGAAGTAAAGGAAAGTGTACAGGGAACCAACAGTGATGGGAAGGAAACCAGGACTCAGATCAACATTTTGGAGCAGAAGGAAGAAAAAAACATTCAACCAGAACAGAATGAAGAAACAAGAATTCAAAACAAATGAGGAGAGGCTTAGGAACCTCCAGAACAACTTGAAACATTCCAACGTATGAATCACAGGGGTGCCAGAAGGAGATGAGGAAGAGCAAGAAATGGAAAACTTACTTGAAAAGTAATGAAAGAGAACTTCCCCAATCTGGCAAAGGAAATAGACTTCCAGGAAGCCCAGGAAGTTCAGAGAGTCCCAAACAAGTTGAACCCAAGGAAGCACACACCAAGGCACATCATAATTACATTACCCAAGATTAAAAATAAGGAGAGAATCTTAAAAGCAGCAAGAGGAAAGGAGTCAGTTACCTACAAAGGAGTTCCCATAAGACTATCAGCTGATTTCTCCAAAGAAACCTAATAGGCAAGAAGAAGCTGAAAAGAAGTATTCGAGGCCATGAAAGGCAAGGGCCTACATCCAAGATTACTTTATCCTGCAAAGCTATCATTTAGAATGGAAGGACAGATAAAGTGCTTCCCAGATAAGGTCAAGTTCAAGGAGTTCATCATCATCACCAAGTCCTTATTATATATAATGTTAAAGGGACTTTCCTAAGAAAAAGAAGATCAAAAGTATGAACAGTAAAATGACAACAAACTCACAACTACCAACAACCAAACCTAAAAAAACAAAAACAGTAAGCAAACAAGGAGAAGAGGAACAGAATCACAGAAATGGAGATCACATGGAGGGTTATCAGGAGGGATGGGGTGTGGGGAGAATGGGGGAAAAGGTACAGGGAATAAGAAGCATAAGTGGTAGGAACAAAATAGGAACAACACAGGGGGCAGTTAAAAATAGTATAGGAAATGTAGAAGCC
The DNA here is from genome assembly GCF_014824575.4 of Sturnira hondurensis. NCBI lineage: Eukaryota > Metazoa > Chordata > Mammalia > Chiroptera > Phyllostomidae > Sturnira > Sturnira hondurensis. Next base: position 366,466 of record NW_028074670.1, read on the forward strand.
AAAGAAATTATATGTATGACCCATGGAAATGAACTAAGGGGGCAGGGGGAAAATGCTGGTGGGAGAGGGTGTGAAGGGCAGAGGGAAATAGAGCGGAGGGAAATGGGACAACTGTATTAGCATAATCAATAAAATATATTTTAAAAAACAAAAAGAATAATAAATCTTCAGCCAGAGCACTACTTGAGAATGGGATACACCACCTTCCCTTATGGGACTAATTAGGATCCATTTTGGGTGACTGCACAGGTTCGTGTCGGCTTTCTAAAGATTGTTACATACAGCAAACTTCCTCTCCACTCAAGACGTGGTATTTTCAGGCACAAAAAAAATTTTTTTAATTATATCTGGAGAAGAATTAAAATCATGTTTTTAAAAAAAAATCCCCTGAAAGGGGCTTAAAAGAAGGTGATCTTAAATCCCCCTCTTTGTCTGGTAATCAAGGTCAGATAAGGGTTATGATTTTACTTTAAGCTTAAGTAGGGGACTGACCAGAATTAAATAAATATAGCCCAACAGTGGATAGTATTAAATACTCACGGTGATATGTCTATGCAGGCTACTTTTTCACTATCAATAAAGTGTTCAGTTAAATATTTATTGCCTGAATAAATTAGTTTCAACTTAGAAAAGCTGGGGAAAGGCTCACACACTTACACTTCACTTTTCTTGACAGTGAGTACACTGAACACCTACTGAGTAAGAAAAAGTACCGATGGCTCTTTTTCTGGGCTCTTCGAAACAGTAAGACAGTCAGCTGCGGCGGCTGTCAGTGGAGCAGTGAAATATGGGCACCAGTGTCATTTGGATGGCACCCAAGAAAGTAAAAAGACCAAAGTGTGCCTATAAAGCAAAGCAAGGTTCCAGTATAGGATGAGTCAGCCATAACTGAAGCTGAGCGAATGTTTCCACTGAACCTACAGGCACAGGAACTTACACACCCCAGGTCTCTCGAGGGCCCCTGCGTGTCCTTAATTATCCTTAGAAGCCCTTTTCCCAAACGTGAGTGAAGCCTCTCTACGACGTCCCTGAGATTTATCTCCATCCTTGAAGTAACATCAGAAAGAGTCATTAAAAGGTATGTTGTGTTGAGGATTACTAATGAAATTTGTCTTTTGTCTTTCTGAGTTTGCAAAATATTGCATCACTGGCTTGTAGCATGCATCCAACTGGGACAGTGCAGAGGAGAGAAAGAGACTATTACAGTTTGTTACAAGGGACACAGAGAGAATGAAGGTAATACTCACCTTTGATGTTCAAAAATGGGTCTTTGTAGCAGTACCATAACCTCATTTGAAATGATTGTCTAACTTTCTTTATTCTCCCTTCAATGTATCAGAGTTCGACCAGAGTTCAAACCTAATGACCAGAGTTTTACTTAAAAGAGGGCCAAGCAGAAGAGGACCAGGGTGAAGGATGGAGTCAAGGAAAGAAGACTTTCTCTCATGCCTGAGAACCCCGAGTAAAAGGAGGAGAGCAGTGTGATCGATCGTGTGTCCAGACTGTTTTCTCGGGGGCACTGGGTAACGAGCAAGGAGGCTAGTACAGAGCCCTATTGCTGTCCTGTGGCAGCCAAGCTCAATGAGTATATTTTCTCAGTGTCCTGATGCTCCTGGGCACTCTCAGTTCCTGTGTGGCATGGATGCTCTCTTGACAAAATGAGGTGACCACACAGCAGAAGCCAGGGAAGGTCCCCCCACCCCGGCCCCGCAACCCCACCCCACTATCTTGAGCCATTAAGAATTGAGGAGAAGCAAAGTCAGTGAGGGAGGTTGGTTGGTGCTCCATGGAAACCCTTCTCATCCAATAAAAAAACAGGGGTCACAGTGACCCCAGGTATAGACACAGCATGAGAGGCCTGCAGGTACAGTGGTCAATGATGAGAATAATGGATATCAACCAGTGGTCACCCCAGGATCAACACAAAGCTACAGGATTCCCTATCCCTACCCCAATGGCATAAAGATATACAACCCACTCCTCTCCACATCTGAGGTGTGTGAGCTCTACAGTCAGCCCTGTAGACTCTTGCTGAAGAGCAGCCTACTTTCCATCAAGTGTCTGGGGTGTGTGGTACCCAGAGCTCATTATGGCAGACTGAATAGTGTTCACTCTGAGGCCTCGGCAACTATTTCATTGGAACAGTGGCTCAGAGACAATCCTCCAGATATCCCAAAGGGTGTGCCCTTCTCACACAGAGCCCAGAGTTTACTGAGAAGGTACCTTGTTAGACCTCCATTCCAGGAGGTGGTGTTGGCCATCCACTTCCAGGAAGGCAGACACTGAAAGCTTGGCAATGCATGGCTTGAAAGGACTTTGATACATAGCATAGAAGAGAGTGATATGCATTAAGCTGAGCTAACATGGTGCAAGATAGATTAAATAGAAAATTAATTACAAGGAGCATTCCACTGTGTCACCTTGCATCCCCACAGGCTGGTTTGGTGACCAGACTCTCAAGGCCAGTGCCCACATCAACACAGACTTTGACTTGGAGAATGTTTCTCAGATTTCATACTGCTTCCTGAACCAGGACCGCAAGGGGCGGGGGCGTTTTTGTGCCTGTTTTCCGCAGGCCAAGCTCGTCGCAGTCCAGATTTGAGGCTTCCCGGAGTCTGTGGTGTACCAGTTTCCTCCTCCACTGCATGCACAAGGCAGCGACTTCCAGTTCCTCTGGATCTGAGGACAGTTGTCTCAAACCCTGGAAGAGAGAAAGGAGAAAGACAGTTAAATCCCAGGAGACACTATGCACACTTTTCCAGTGTCCATAGGTTGGAGCTCTTAGTGAGAAAGGTTGGGGCTGGTTCTTTGATGTTCTAGCCCTAATTTAATAGAGCTGAAGGAATGGTGTGTGGAGTGGGTTGGCACCCACTCATTCTTAAAGGAGAAGCATAACAGCACAAAGGATCTTACGTTCATCACAACAGAATGTTCTGAGAATGAGCTAATTTTTAAAAACTCTCTCTTTACCCAAATTCTGCCTCCTTTTGGATTATGCTTTACTCATTTTGCTTTAGGCAAATTCTCTATGGTTCTGGCCAGCAGCCTGAGCAGAGCCAGGACACAAGTGTACACTTGGCTTCGCTGTCAGGCTCACCTGCACACAAGTGGCCTGGAGATTGGGATGTGGGGACTGGCCCAGCCTCAGCTGGTGCTCAGGGTCAGTAGGAGGCTGGAGGCTGAGGCCGTGCTGGAGGGAGCGACCCTGTTCTGTTGTGGCCAGGTCTGAGCTTTTTCTGTCAACCTTCTTTATAGTCAAGAAACTCAGGAACTTATAGCCAAAATATGTACATTTTCCAAACACTTTTCACTGGATGTATCTTGAAATGAAAATTCTCCCTCTATGTACTTAGCACCTCCATGTCCTAGCCCATTAATGCAGGTCTGACTGCATGGAGTTTACATCCTAATAAAAGAGCCAGACAAATACATAAATGCAAGGGGAAAACCAGATGAATATGTTACTGTAAATTATGATAAGTGCTACAAGGCACTTATCACAATGGTACAAGGCACTAAAACAGAACTGGATGTGATTTACTTTAGATATAGAGAGGGTATTTCATCCTTCTAAGGAAGTGAAATTTAAATTTGGGCCTAAAGGGTCAAAGGAGCCCAAAGGGGCAGGGGCATGTCTCACAAGTGGAACAATGTGTGAGTCACCGTGCGTTGAGGCCCTGGACAGGTGCTCTTTCAGGCATTCAAAGAGTTTCCGTTTCCAGCTTCTACTTAGGATATAGAAAGCTAGGAAGAGTTCTACTCTCACCCTAACAACACAAAAGTCAAATGACTCACCAAATTGTAAGTTTTCTTGAATGCATTAGAGAGCTGAGGATGAAAAGCATTTAACTATCCTGAGATCTAAGAGAAGATAGCCACTTCCAAGTAGAGACAGGGACACAGCGCTGGCTTCTTTAGGACAGAGCCTAGGGGAAAGATGGACTTCCAGAGAATCTGATAGGAATGCTTCAGCTAAAATTCTTAACAAATTGCTAGTGGCCAAATGGACACTAGAGTGAGTGGCAGACTCCTGAGAGCCACAACCCGAGAACAATCCACACCTGCTCTCGGGCTTCCTCCAGGAACTCCCCTGGGATCGTGAGAATGGTCTGGAACAGGGCAGGAAGTTGGGAATGCCCTCGTCGTGGGGAGGAGGGCAGCCACCACTGTGACAGAAGCACAAAGCTCTGCTCACATTGTCTCCTTGTGGAACAAAAGCCCAAAGTCACTGAAGGAAGGGTAACCAACCCTGTCACTCCTAGCGCATAGGTGAAGATCGCTGTCACTGAAGAAAGGAACAGAATACAGGCCTGTCCCCCTGGGCAAGGAGAAGAAAACCATCCTGAGTTCATACCAGTAAAAGTCTCCTATTGCTGGGGCAGGAGCAGGATCACTGAGAAACCCCCAACCCCTAGACCTGGGCCCCTGGGCCTGCCTACAGTTGAGGCTGAACATGGACAACAACAAATGCCACCACCTTCTCTCCAGCCATTGAGTCACAAGTGACGAGCTGTGGGAGAGGCACGAACCAGGAGAAGAGCAGCTCTGAGGTGCCCACACACAAGGCCAGCCTCAATAGGCGCCCACACACAAGGCCAGCCTCAATCTAAGAGTGGAGCAGGAATATTTACAAAAACCCAATCCCCAGCTACACACAAAAGTGATGCTAGAAAGTTTGGGGCTGGTGGTGCATCAAGGGTGAGTATAGCAACAACAGCCACACTCAGCTCAAACCCTGACTGTGTGGACTCACCCCCCACCCCCCACCCGGCACAAAAGGCCGAGAGCGGGTGCCCATTTTCAGGCATACATCCTATTCAGTTCACCTCCACCGGTCTACACACACAGCCAAGTTTTCAATGGAAAGTTATGCAAAAAAAGAAAAAACAGAAAAACAATTCACTGTCAAGAGATAAGGAATTAAACAACCCAGATTTAGAAATGAGCTACTTGTTGAAACTATCAGATAAGAAGTTAAAAATGACCATGGTTAATATATTAATGGCTTTAGTGGGAAAAGTAGACAAAATGCATGAGCAGACAGAGAATTTTTACCAAAGATTATTAGAAATAATTGAATGAAAATGCTAAAAATAAGAAGAAACATGGTAAGAGATGAAGAATGCTTTTACAGGCTCATCAGCAGCTGCAGAAAGAATCGGGGAAGCTGAAGGCAGGTGGATGGAAATCAGCCAAACTGAAACACACAGGGAACCAGGTGGCAGGTTTGGGGATGAAATCAGGTTGAATTTAACAACTAAGAGGGAGGGAGAGTTTCCTCACGAGTGTGGGAAGTTTATCATGTTCCTGTCAGGCGGTGGCCGAGTCACAGTGCTGCACACGTGAGCTCTCTGCCAGCGCTTGGATCAGCACTTACCCTGAGACTCGCAGCCTCCGCGGCCCTCAGGGTCTTGGAGACGGCATGCAGGAGCCGCTGTGCATTTCCCAGCAGGAGCTCCTCGGAGGACTTGCTTCTTGCCAGGGAGGCCTTTACACTGCGGTTTACGAGAGGAAAGCTGCTGCCGTTACACTGGGTGAGAGGTGCAGTCTCCATAACCAAACACCGGAACACTCGCAACACGCGCCTTTGTGGGGACTACTCAGAGAAAGACTGTTCTAATGGTGTAATTTGACATTTTTAAATAAAAACATGCATTTGGATACTAAAAGGGTCTGACTCATATTGTATCTGTAAATTAACAAGAAGTGTTTTTAATGAAAATAACTGAAGAGCAGTACAGAAGAAATACCAACATCCATATAATGAAAGGGAACAGACATTTTGTATAGGACTTTGCATTCAGGACTTAAAAGTTCTAATAAAAAATCAGGCTAGTACTTTCTGATTGAGTTACATACCTCAGTGATATTTTTAAAAACTCAGTGTAACTAGATTCAGTTGTTACACGACTTGTTTTTTACCATGGAAAATGAAGATGCTGTGAAACCTAAGTAATGAATTCAGGTAAAATCTTGGGGCTTTCAGATCTTTTGAAAGCTTGACAGATACACCTGTATGAATCTTGTCCTTTTATCTTTTGTGTCTGATGCACTGACACCTTAGGGCCTTGCTGACCTTGGAAAGACTGCCCCTTCCAAGGGTAGCCAATTCCTGGAGTGAATGATTCACCAGCAAGTGCACCTTTCATGTGCAAAGTAACCAACCCAAACCCCACATCCCACCACCTCGCCGAGGAGCTTTTTCACTCTGGGCCACTGTTCCCTGCCCTCATCACACTAGGCCAGATACTGGAAAGCGAGGGACAGCCTCTGTTCTGCAGAGCCCGCTGAAATTATTTAAATTTGCCAATCCTGAACCCATGTGGCGTGCTCACCCTCCCTTGCCTATTCCTTCCCACGAAAACCACAGTAAGTCTGCTTCCACTCACTCTTTCTGCTTTTGACCGGCCACACATGGTTCCACCTGGCCCTGGCAGCATCCTCTTTCTCGTGACCTGTGAGGGCCATCCTCCTTTATGTAGTCAGTTCCACATTTGTCTGTTTTACCATACGGGATTTAAATAAACCCTGTGTGCCCTTACAACAATACCTGTACTCGAAATGCTAAAATTAATTGCAGTTCCTATAGGTGAAGTGGAGAAATACGAGTAGCTAATCTTGAGATGATCATATGCCTAAAATATTTCCTAGATCAGTGATTTTCAACCTTTTTCTTCTCATGGCACACATAAACTAATTACTAAAATTCTACAGCACACCAAATATATATTATTTTTTGCCTATCTGGCCAAAAAATAGGTATAATTTTTATTCATTCACACTCAATAGCTACTGTTGTGTTGGCTGTTGGCATTTTTTTATTTGACCATCTAAGGGAAAAGAGGCCAGTGCTCCTGACCGAGTCTTTGAAAAGTTCTTATGGCACACCAGTTGAAAATCGCTGTCCTAGATAACATAACCAGGTTTTATTTGGGCTAATAACATATTCAGGCTGAAATGAGACTGGTCCATACTTACATTAAGATGTTCTATATTATCAGCATGAAAGCTGAGGTGAGTGAAAGGTTTTCTTAGGCTCCACCGAGGAAGAAATGCCAATCAGCCACAAAGTTAGGCAGTATAGAGCTTTATTGGGGTTTGCGTACCCAGGCAAGGTTCTCCGGTCCACAGAGTGGGGCCGGAGAAGTTGTGCCCAAGCAGGGAATATGGCAGGGTTTTATTTGCTTGGCTGTCTTCGTGGGAGCTGGGGATTGGGCCCCACTGAACAAAGCGGCAATATATCATTGGTGGCTCAGGTTGCTATGTGGATATCCACTTTGGCAAAGCCCGCCCTTTCCGCTCTCTGGTTTGACATCAGCTGTCTTTTCTGGGTTGTAGTCCAGCCACCATTTTGTCCTACCCTGCCCATCCTGACAGTGAGGAGACAGCAAAAACTGCTCAACTCCAGTCTGGGCACATTAAATGAATTTATTTTAACATAAGCTATGTGCTGCCATAGTTTTTCTTGGGCAGGTGACACAGAAAATGCTTCCACTTTTCAATGAATGTATTTGTATTTATTTTTATTTTTTGTGCTTTAATTGTAATTTTTTTTGTTTTTGTTTGTTTTTAAGATTTTATTAATTTATTATTCCAGAGGGGAAGGGAGGTAGAGAGGGAGAGAAACATCAGTGCGTCGTTGTCTCTCATGTGCCCCCTACTGGCGACCTGGCCTGCAACTCAGGCATGTTCCGTGACTGGGAATTGAACTGGCAACCTTTTGGTTCACAAGCCGGCACTCAATCCACTGAGCCATACCAGCCAGGGCCAACTTTTTTATTTTTCAATTATAGTTGTCCCCATTTTTCCCCATTACTCTCCCCTGCCCTACCCACCCCTATGTCCCACAGTCTATCCTTGTCCCCACCCCTTGTTGTCTTTGTCCATGGGCCCTTTATACATGTTCCTTAACTTGACTCTTCCCCTTTCCCCTGTTATCCCCCTCTCCCTCCCCTCTGGTCACTATCAGTTTGTTCTTTATTTTCATGTCTCTGGTTCTATTTTGCTCACTTGTTTGTTTTGTCTATGTATTTTTAGAGATAACTGGCTTTTTTAGTTAGATATGGTTAGTATACAAATAAATAGAGAACTAATGGTCAAAACTTAAACATGATTATACAGAGTTCTGGCCAAGATGGAGGTGTAGATAAACACATTTTGCCTCCATGCCCAACTACGGCAAAAATTACGACTAGACTACAAAACAAATTTCACCCAGATTTGTCAAAAAAAAATTATCTGTATGGCAGTCTAACAACCAAGCATTTAAAGAAGCCACATTCATCAGAGATGGGTAGGAGAGGCAGAGACACGGTGGGGCACACAGGTGTGTAGAGGTGCAGAGAGGCAGTGGAATGGCTGGTCCCACACCCACATGTGGTGGATAAAAATCAGGCAGGATACCTTAGGAGTGAGTGATCCCAGTCCCAGACCAGACCACTCAGCCCAGGGTACCAGCACCAGAGAGAAGAGTCCCCATAGCTTCTGGTTGCAAAAACCAGTGGGGGTGGGGTGGTGGAAGAAACTGTGGGATTCTCCACAGACTTCTCTTAAAAGGCCTGCAACAGACTTAGGCCACATGCAGACTCTCCCACTCTGGGATTCAGCACCAGGGCAACAGCTGGAAGGGCAAAAGTGGCATATAGGGGGAAGAGGAGAAGGTGAAGTGACTGGCAAGAGGGTAAGTTCCAAAGAGACAGCTTCCCCTCAGGCAATCTCCAGAGGCCAAGCAGCAGCATTGTCCCCAGTTTAATTCCTCCCCCACACAGAGCCATAAAGTGGTGAAATGGGTTGCTCCCCACTGGCGATTACCTAAGGCTCCACCCCACACAATTTTTAGATGCCTTTCCTATAATAGGCCACACTCCTAAGACAGGGAGTCAAAGAAGCTCTACCTAACACATAGAAACAAACACAAATAAACTGCCAAATTGAGGAGACAAACAAATATGGCCTAAATGGAAGAACAGAACAAAACTACAGGAAAAGAACTAAATGAAATGGAGGTAAGCAACCTACCAGATGTAGAGTTCAAAACACTGGTTATAAGGATGCTAAAAGAAATCTTTGGGGTTATGCGATCCAAAATGTCAGAGGAGTAAGTAGAAGCTACACTAACCTCCTCCCAGGACCAATCTGGAATTACAGCTAAATTGTAGAGAAATCATCCGGAATAACCAACAGGACAATAGCTGGAGGGAAGCCTTATAAGCATGGACAGACAGAAGAAACCACTTCACCACAATGTGACCAGTACAGAATATGGAGATGCAAGAGGGCTGGCTGGGCTCCCATGGATGGCAGCTGAAGTTCAGCAGGTAGGGTGTTCCCCCTAAGAAGTGTGGGGTCTAAACCACAAGCTGGGCTCCCCAGCCTATAGCACCAAAGCCAGGGAAGGAACCCAGATAACATCCATCTGCAAAAAGCAGCAGGGTTTCTGTCTGCCAAAGGGAGACAGATGGAGTCACAGAGAGCCTTTTAAAGGGCCAACCCACATAATTTCATTTGCAGCCACTTACCTGGGCTCTGGCAAAGGGTAGGGGGCAGAGTGGACTAGAGATGCTGGAAGAAAGTCTGGAAATGGAAGCTTTGGGGACAGAACCGAAGCAGCAGCTGCCAGGATCCCTGTGCTGAGTCATCCTCCAGACTGCAAGGGGCATCTTGCTTGGACAGAGCACTCCTCTCCGTGAGGCATCAGCCTAAGAGGAAGCAATGCCCCACTTGCAGAATTACTCTGCCCCACCCTGTGGTGCTTAATCTTGACTGATGATTACAGAGTGACTAGATTAACAAGGGAAGGAGTCAGCCATTAACTGTAGATTCCCTGGTAATCTTGAACAGGCTGCCTAGGGGCAGACTGGGATACCATCTGACTCAACCTGGGGTGAATCCAGAAAGAAAAAACACTGAGACAAATTCTACTACGGTCTTCTGCATGATTTGTGTTATTTTCTCTCCTGTGTAGGTTTTTAACATTCATTTCTTGTCCTTCAAATTTGTGCATATTAAGTCACTAGTTTTTATATTATAGTTTATTTCAAATCTCATATTTTGCTCCTCCCTTCTCTTACTCCATTTTACCGTCTTCTTTCCTCTTCTTATTGTCTTTTTTAATTTTATTTTATCTCTTGCTATGACTTGTTTCCATTCCACACACTTACTCTTCTCCCCCATCCAGCCTCTCAAAACCATTTTTCTTGTCATTAGTCATCTCACATTCTTTCCCCCATTCTTAAAATAGCCTCATTTTCCTTGCACATTTATCAGTCTTTGCTTGTTGGTGAATATGGTGGTGGTTGTTGCATTTCACCAATCTTTTTCCTAGATCTTCATTATTTCTTTATTTCAAATCTCAGATTTTACTGTTCCCCTCTCCTCTTCCATTTGCCTTCCTTCTGACCATTCTTCTTTTTGTTTGTTTTAAATTTAAATTTTTTTCATCTTAGCCTGGTTTTCATTCCTCATTCTTAGTGTTCCTTCTCCCTCTATCACCTCAAAAATCACTTCTCTTTTCTCTAAATATCTCTTAAGCTTTTCTTTCTTTCTTATTCTTCTCTTATTTCCCTCCCGTCTTTATTAATCTTTGCTCATTGTTGTTAATAGTGCTGTGGTGGATCTTTTTCTCCAATCTGGTTCTTTTCTGTCTCTTTCTCTCTCTCACTACTTTTTAAAAAAAAATCTGTTTAACCTAACATTATATGCTTTCCTTCTCTTACTCCATTCTGCCTACTTCCCTCCCTTTTTTATTTATGATGTAAATTTTTCTTTCCCTTTTTTGCCTGTCCCTATCCCCCAATTTCATTATTGCTCCTCCCTCTGCCATCTCAAAATCATTTTTCTTTCAGTTAGTCATATCAAATTCATTTTTCTTTTAGTTAGTCATCTCAAATTCATTTTTTCCTTTCTTATAATAGTTTTAATCTCTTTACACCTTTATTAATACTGCCTCATTTGCTGTTGATAGTGTGATTATGGGTGGGGGTTAATTTTGTGGGTGTGGTTTTGTTTCCAAGGCTGTTTCATTTTGTTCTGGAAGCACCTGTACAATATCATATAAGATATGGTAAGCGGGATGACAGTCAGCCATCCAGAGGGAAGGACCCATGAAAGAACAACCCCAAAACAACCAAAACCTAACTCCAACCAGAGAGCACACATAAATGGCATAAAAGGCATCCCAAGAGCATCAAGTTCAGGAGATCAAGGAGACTGCACCACTGGTCTCCTACCACAGAAGGTCATACCATGAAGACNATCTCTTTACACCTTTATTAATACTGCCTCATTTGCTGTTGATAGTGTGATTATGGGTGGGGGTTAATTTTGTGGGGGTGGTTTTGTTTCCAAGGCTGTTTCACTTTGTTCTGGAAGCACCTGTACAATATCATATAAGATATGGTAAGCGGGGTGACACTCAGTCAGCCATCCAGAGGGAAGGACCCATGAAAGAACAACCCCAAACAACCAAAACCTAACTCCAACCAGAGAGCACACATAAATGGCATAAAAGGCATCCCAAGAGCATCAAGTTCAGGAGATCAAGGAGACTGCACCACTGGTCTCCTACCACAGAAGGTCATACCATGAAGACAGGGATTCAAAGCACATTAATCTAAGAAGCATAAACAAACAATAAGAGTCACCTAAAATGGATAAACAAAGAAAAAAAACCCTCAATCGAAAGAAAAGGAGGAATTCTCAGAAAGAGTGCTAAATGAAAATGAGTCAAACAAATTCTATCAGGCACTGAGTTCAAAATAATGGCTAGCCTTGGCTGTGTGGCTCAGTGGATTGAGCACCAGCCTTTGAGCCAAAGGGTCACTGGTTTCATTCCCAGTCAGGGCATATGCCTAGGTTTCAGGCTAAGTCACCAGTTGGGGGTGCATAAGAGGCAACCACACATTGATGTTTCTTTCCCTCTCTTCCTCCCTCCTTTCCTCTATAAAACAAATAAGAAAATAAATAAAACCTTTTTTTAAAAAAAGCTTGCTTTATAAAAAAATAATGGTTATAAAGGTGCTCACTGAGCTCAGTGAGAACTATAATGAACTTCAGGGAAGCTACAAGGAACTTACTGCAAACTACACTAGCAAGATAAAGGACATAGAAACTATCAGTAAAATCCAGGAGTAAATGCAGAACACCATATCTGAAATGAGGAACACAGTAGGAGAAATTAAAAGCAGGCTAAATGAAGCAGATGATTGAATCAGTGTTCTTGAGGACAAGGATAAATAGAATAAAATTCTCAACAGGGCAACAAAACAAAAAAGACTCAAAAAGAATGAAGAGGGTTTAAGGGAGCAGCAGGAAAACATGAAGTATAATAATATCTGTATCATAGGGCTACCAGAGGGAGAAGAGGAGCAAGGGATACAAAACCTGTTTGAAAAAGTTATGAGAAAAAAGTTTTGTAACTTATGAAAGAAAAAGTCATGCAAATCCAGGAAGCACTGAGGCACCCCAAATGGGACCAGGTCAAAATGAACCAAAGAGGCCTACTCCAAGACACATCATAATTAAAATGGTTAAATTTAAAGACAAAGAGACAATCTTAAAGGCTGCAAGAGAAAAACAGCTAGTAACATATGAGGGAGCTCTGATAAGGCTACAGCTGATTACTCAACAGAAAGACAAGCCAGAAGGGAATGGCAAGAAATATTTCAAGTAATAAAAAGTAAAGGCCTGCAATCAAGAGTATTATACCCAGCAAGGTTCTCAATTAAAATAGAAGATGAAATAAAGAGTTTCCCACACAAAAGAAGGCTAAAAGAATGCACCTCCACTAAACCAGCATCGCAAGACATTCTAATGAGACTGCTTTAAGAAGATGAAGAAAAAGAGTGAGAGACAGAGGGAAATGGGTGCAAAAAGAAAAAATAGCAATGAATAAGTACCTATCAAAAATAACCTTAAATGTAAATGGATTAAATGCTCCAATCAAAAGACATCAGGTAGCTGAATGGATAAGAAAACAGAACCTGCATATATGCTGCCTACAAAAGACCCTCCTCAGAACGAGAGATCTTTACAGACTGAAAGTGAAGGGATGGAAAAAAATATTCCGAGCAAACAGACATGAAAAAAAGCTGGGATAGCAATATTTACATCAGACAAAATTAAAAGGTCATAAAAAGAAACAATGAAGGACACTTTATAATACTTAGGGGAATAATTCATCAAGAAGGTATAACCCTTGTAAACATATATGCACCCAAATATATAAGGAAAATCTTGGAGGACTGAAATAAAGATGTCATCAGTGACACACTCATAATAGGGGATTTTAACTCCCTATTGTCAACAATGGATATATTTTCTAAGCAATGAATCAGCAAAGATATTGTGGCATTGAACAATACTCTAGATCAAATGGACTTAATTGACATGTACAGAACTTTCTACCCCAAAGAAACAAAGTATACATTCTTTTCAAATGCACATGGAATATTTTCAAAGATAGACCATATGGTAGGACACACACCAAGCCCTGACATATTCAAGAAAATTGAAATTATATCAACATCTTCTTGGATTATAGAGGCTTGTAACTAGATACCAACTTCAAGAAAAAAACTCAAAAACATTCAAATTCATGGAGGCTGAATAGTATGCTATTAACTAATAGATGGATTAACAATGAAATCAAGAAAGAAAAACAGTTTCTGGAAACAAATGAAAATGAACTCACAACAGCCCAAAACTTATGGGACACAGCAAAGGCAGTCCTGAGAGGGAAGTTCATAGCAATACAGGCTTACCTAAAAAAGATAAAAACATTTCAAACAAACAACCTAACCCAACATCTATAAGAACTAGAGGAACAACAACAAACAAAGGCCAGGGTGAGTAGAAGGAAGGAAATAATCAAGATCAGAGCAGAATTAAATGACCTAGAGAGTAAAAGAACAATTCAAAGAATCAATAAATCCAGGAGCTGGCTCTTTGAAAAGATAAACAAAACAGGCAAGCCTTTAATCACACTTACCAAGAAAAAACGAGAGATGACCAAACTAAATAAAATCAGAAATGAAAGAGGAGAAATTACAAGTAATACCACAGAAATTCAAAGAGTTGTAAGAAATTACCATGAACAACTATACACCAAGAAATTTGACAACCTGAGTGAAATGGACACATTTCTAGAAACATATAATCTTCCAAAACTGAATCAAGAAGAAGCAGAAAGCCTGAAACGACTGATAAAAATCAGTGAAATTGAATCAGTCATCAAAACTCCATGTACATAAAAGCCCTGGACTGGACAGCTTCACAGGTGAATTTTACTAAATATTTAGAGAAGAGCTTACTCCTATCCCTCTCAAACTATTCCAAAAAATCCAAGAACAGGGAAGACTCCCAAACTCATTTTATGAGGCAAGTATTACCCTAATTCTAAAAACAGGTAAAGACACAGCAAAGAAAGAAAACTACAGGCTAATATTCTGATGATCACAGATGCTAAAATTCTCAACAAAATATTGGCAAAACACATCCAGCAATACATTAAAAAGATCATACACCATGATCAAATGGGATTCATCTGAGGGATGCAAGGATAGTATAATATTCACAAATTAATAAATGTAATATACCACATAAATAAAATGAAAGACAAAAACTATGTGATTATATCAATAGGTGCTGAAAAAGCATTTGATAAAGTATAGCACCCATTTATGATAAAAACCCTCAGCAAAGTAGGAATAGAGGGAGTATACCTCAACATAATAAAGGCCATATATATATGTAAGAAACCTACAGCCAACATCATACTCAATGGGCAAAAACTAAAATCTTTCCTCCTAAGATTGAAATAAGACAAGGGTGTCCATGTTCACCACTTTTATTCAACATACTATGGGAAGTCCTAGCCACAGCGATCAGACAAGAAAAAAAAAGTAAAAAGTAAAAAAAAGTAAAAGGCATCTAAATTGGAAAAGAGGAAGTTAAACCGTAATTATTTACAGATGACATGATAGTGTACATAGAAAATCCTATAGGCTCCACCAAAAAACTACTCAACCTAATAAGTGAATGTGGCCCAACAGCACGGTACAAAGTCAATATTCAGAAATTGAAGGCATTTTTGTAGACCAACAATGAAATATCAGAAACAGAAACTAGGGGGAAAGTCCCATTTACTATAGCAACAAGAAAAATAAACTATCCAGGAATAAATTTAACCAAGGAGATAAAACATCTCTACTCGGAAAAGTACAGAACACTGAAGAAAGAAATTAAGGAAGATAATGAATAAAGGGAAGCATATATTGTGTTCATGGATTAGAAGAAAAACATTATTAAAATGTCAAAGCAATTTATAGATTCAATACAATCCCTATTAAAATACCAATAATGTACTTCACAGATTTAGAATAAATATTCCAAAAATTTATATGGAACCAAAAATGACCCCAAATAGCCTCAGCAATCTTGAGACAGAAGAACAAGTAGGAGACCTGACAGCAATACCTGACATCAAACTTTATTACAAGGCCACTGTAGTCAAGACAATCTGGTACTGGCATAAGAACAAACACATAGCTCAGTGGAACAGAATAGAGAGCCCAGAAATAAACCCATTTGTCAATGGTAAATTAATATTTGACAAAAGGTGCAGGAGCATAAAATAGAGTAAAAATAGCCTCTTTAATAAATGGTGTTGGGAGAGCTCGAATAGTACATTCAAAGAAATGAAACTAGACCACCAACTTACACCATACACCAGAATAAACTTAAAATGGATAAAAGACTTAAACATAAGTTATGACACCATAAAAGTTCTAGAAGAAAACATAGGCAGTAAAATTTCAGATATCCCATGCAACAACATTTTTGCCAATATATTCTCTAGGGCAAGGGAAATAAAGGAAAGACTAAACAAATGGGACTGCATCAAATTAAAAATCTTCTGCTCAGCTAAAGAAAACATCATCAAAATGAAAACGGAGCTGCCATGCCCTCTTCCAACCATGTTGTCTGACAAGGTCTGGGCATGGAGGACTCAAGTTCAAGGAATTTGTCTCCATGGAAGAGAACATGGCATCCAAAATGGGTTAACAATTGGCTGTTTTATTTAACTATTTTACTCTTGCTACTGAATATAGGCATTGTACTGTATTTACTTATTCCTGTGAAAATCACCCAAGAGGAAGGGAAAATTCAGGAGAAAACATTAGTATTCCCCATGGAACTGCCTGAAAGGATGGAAAAATCCTCTCTAATGAAATAACCCCTGAATATCTAAAAGTTGTTGAAATAACAGCCCCTCCTTTACCTTGAATAGGAATATATATCAATTAGAATTAGACAGGCTAAGAAATAAGAGAAGCTGGTTAGCTATTAAGCATGTAGAAACAGTTACTAGGGAGTCAGAGTTTATAATACATAGAGAAATATTTTAGACAGAAAAGGATAGATAGCTAAGTTAGACATCACAAAGGCCTTATAATAAATTTCCTATTACCTCTACTCAATCTAGCGTATCCTTTTGCCCCATGACAAACTCTGAGAACTTTAATAAACAATAAGACATTCAAACTCTGTACATACAGCTATTTCTAATTGTCTGATTAATGGTTCTCCTGGTCAAAACAATCTTTGTTTAACATAACTGAATCTATGGGAACTTTTGTACTTTTCCTGGTTACCTTTGTATTGATTTTTTCTGCTTAACTGATCATGCTATGCACCTGCAAATGTTAATCACAACCAAAAAGAAAATATAAAAACCTACTTGTACTTGCAATAAATGGAACAGAGCTTCACTGTCCTTTGAGGCGTGTTGTCATCTGTTACCCATCGCCGACGCCTTACCTACCTTTCAGGAATCCCTGGACCCTGCTGTGGCTGGACTGCAGCAGGGAGCCAACCGTATGGGAAAACGTATTTGCCAATGATACCTCAGACAAAGGTTTGATCTCCAAAATATATAAAGAATTCATACAACTCAACACCAGAAGATAAACAATCCAATGAAAAAATGGGCAAAGGACTTGAACAGACACGTCTCCAAGGAGGACATACAAAGGATCCAGAAACACATGAAAGGATGCTTAGTATCACTAGCCATCAGGGAGATGCAAATTAAAACCACAATGAGACATCTCTTCACACCAGTCAGAATGGCCATCATTAACAAATCAACAAACAACAAATGCTGGAGAGGTTGTGGAGAAAAGGGAACCTTAGAGCACTGTTGGTGGGAATGCAGACTGGTTCAGCCACTATGGAAAACAGTATGGAATTGCCTCAAAAAACTAAAAATGCAACTGCCTTTTGAACCAGCAATTCCATTGGTGGGATCACAACCTAAGACTTCTGAAATGACAATTCAAAAGAACCTATGCAACCCTATGTTCATGGCAGCATTATTTATAATAACCAAGTGCTGAAAACAGCCTAAGTGCTCATCAGTAAATGAGTCGATCAAAAAACTGTGGTACATTTACACAGTGGAATACTATGCAGCAGAAAGAAAGAAGGAGCTCCTACCTTTTGTGGCAGCTGGATGGAACTGGAGAGTGTTAAGCTAAGTGAAATAAGCCAGGTGGTGAAATACAAATACCATATGATCTCACTTATAACAGGAACCTAATAAACAAAACAAACAAATGAACAAAATAGAACCAGAGGCATGGAAACAAGAAACAGACTGACAGTGAAAAGAAGGATAGGGGAAGGAGGATAAAGGGGGAAAGAAGAGGAAGGGTCTAACCAATGAACAGGTATAAATGACCCATGGACATGAACAACCAGGTAGGGATTGACTGTGGGAGTTGGGGGTAGGCTGGGCAGGGGAGAGCACTGATGGAAAGTTGGGATAACTGTAATAGAACAACAATTAAAAAAAGAAAGAAATGCTAAGATACTTCAGATTTAAAAAAAAGAAACCACTGGGTACTACAATAGCATAAAAAAGATTCAGGCAGAAGTGAAGGTTTCATTAAGTAAAATAAAGAAAAATCCATAGGGAACTAACAGTGGAGGGAATGAAGCCAAGATTCAAATCAATGGTTTGAAACATAAGAAAGAAAAAAATATTTAGTCAGAGCAGCAAAAAGAAAAAAGAATTTCAAAAAAACCCAGAAAAGAGTAAGGAGCCTCTGGGACATCTCCAAATGTACCAACATCCAAATCATAGGGATTCCAGCAGGAAGAGGGGAAGAATAAGAAATTTAAAACTTATTTGAAAAAATAAACAAAAGAAAACTTCTCTATTTTGGTGAAGGAAATAGACATACAAGTCCAAGAATTACAGAGTCCCAAACAAGTTGAACCCAAAGAGGATCACACCAAGACACATCATAATTAAAATGCCAGAGGTTAAAGATAAAAAGAGAATGTTAAAAGCAGCAAGAGAAAAGCAGAGAGTTACTTACAAAGGAGTTCCCTTAAGACTGTCAGCTGATTTCTCAAAAGAAACCTTGCAGGCAAGAAAGGGCTGGAAAGAAGTGTTCAAAGTGATGAAAAGCAAGGACCTACCACCTAGATTACTCTATCCAGCAAAGCTATCGCTTGGAATTGAAGGGCAGTTAAATTGCTTTCCAGATAAGGTAAAGCTAAAGGAATTCATCCTCACCACACTGGTATTATATAAATGTTAAAGAGAAACACTTATAAGAAAAAGAAGAACAGTTATGAACATTGAAATGGCAACAAGTGCATAACTATCAACAACTGAATCTGAAAAACAAACTAAGCAAATAAGCAGAACAGGAACAGAATCACAGAAATGGAGATCGCATGGAGGGTTATCAGCCTGGAGGAGGAAGGGGGAGGATGGGGGAAAAGGTGAAGAAATTAAGAACTACAAATTGGCAGGTGTAAAATAGGGGTGTTTAGAACAGTATAGGATATTGAGCAGCCAAAGAATTCACATGCACATCACATGGAGATGAACTAAGCAGTGGATTGCTGGAGGGAATGGGGTACTGAGGGGAGGGGGGCAAAGGGGGAAAATTGGGACAACTGTAATAGCATAATCAACAAAATATATATTTTTTAAATTTAAGTATGATTATAACTCAGAGATCAGTCACTTTTGTTTGTAGATGGCATGTGAACACTGGCACGTGTGTGTGATGTTGCGAAGGGAGGTGGGAAACGTCAGTGCTGACTTATTTAATTTCTAAAAATTCTCTATGGTCACTTTTGTTTGCACCTACTCAGGAGCAACTTTTCCACGTTAAGTCTTTTTTTCCTTTCCTATGTACATTATCCAATATATTTGTGATAAAATGAGAGGTGACAGTGGCTTAAGCATATTTTTGGTCCTCTGTATTAATTCTGTATATTTTCAACATTTGAAATTCCAAAACTACTGTAAGCTCTCGGAGGATAAAACATTACAAGGAGTATACAAAAAAGGAATTTCCTCCCCACCGCCCAGCGCTCCCTCTGGGCCCTGAGACCACCAGCACAGCCATGTCCCCGCAGCCGTGCCCACCGCGGCGTTTGTACCTGCAGATGATGCGGAGCTGGTTGCTCATGGTTTGGATCTGCTCCACAACACACAGAAGCTCCTGTGAACACCTGTGGTCTACGCAGTTCTTAGCGATGATGCGGATAAGCCTGGTGAAGTTGTGTCCAGAAGTCGCAACTTTCCTAGCAGAAGCGATGAGCTGCTCTTTGCTCTGTATCAGAAGAAATGACAGAACAAGAAGTAGGTAAGCGATGCCGTCAGTTTTCCCTAGGAAACTGGTGGCAAATTCTAAGGGATCCAAAATGTGCCTGGCACAACATGCTTCAGCCCCAGAATGAACACAGTTTAACTTGGTCCTGAATCTTCTCCAGAGGCACCCAAAAAGGCCATTCCTGGGTTAGTTAGAAGCATATTGTCCTGAAAGCCAGCAGGTGGTCAGAGCCCATCTGTCTGTGGGGGATGCTGGGGGCAAGGCCAGCCCTCTGGTCACGATCTAGCCCTTTATGGCAGGAGCTGGGGCCTGCACTGGGCTCAGGGTTAGTTTTCAGCAGGCCCAGGGCAGAAATAAGGCCCCTAAGAAGGACCGGGCATGGGAAATGTCTGGTTGAGGGGGGTCTAGGCTGGAGCAAAGGCGCAAAGGGGACAGTCACCTGGAGAGCTTCCCAGAAGGGAGCTGATAGTCGTTAATGGGCTGGTGGCAGAAGCCACCTAGTAGGTAGCTGACTTGAAACTTTAATCTTTGCAGGGCATATTTTTCTTCATTTAAACAGACTTGTACCAGATCAGCAGTTTTCCATCGATAACTTTCCTTTTTTAAGCCACAGAATCCTTTATCCAAATTAAATCTTAACTATAATGGTGAATAATGAGAGAAGATGCGCAGCTCTCACCCGCTTGTCTGGGGTGAACAGGCAGGTGGCCTTTCGGTGGCTCCCAGGAAAGTGGACATCACTTGGAAGAGGAAACCCAGGAAAGCCCACAGGTCCGCTGTCACCGCCCTCTGGCCAAGACAGGACAGACCCCCCCTCCCCAAAGTTAGTTCATGTGTTCACACAGATGATGCCACCCGTGGACCAGGGTGGTATGAAGAGGTTTATTACTCACAGAATGAGGTTTCCTGGGAAACAGCAAAGCAGGCCCCCAACCAGGTGGGGACAGCAGAAAAGAAGAATGAAAGGCCTGGCTTGTTCCCAAGGGTTCAAGGGAACCCTTGACGTGAAGGGTTCCCACACGTCAGCCAGGGTCCGTGTGCCCTGAACTTCCCAAGACAACCAAGGAGGCGGTCTGGGCTTTCTGAGTGGCTTTCCAGATGTGGGGTGTCAGGGGAAGAGGAAGGAGTAGGTGGAGTTGGAAGTGATCAGCAAACATTTAAAACGAAGTTAGAGTTGTTACTGCTCCTGCCCAGTAGAGGGACCCCCTAAATGCTGTGAGGAATGGCCACTAACTTAATGGACAGAGCCTAATTTTGCTGGTCCCTTTCTGTGATGCCTGGCTCTGGTTGGGAACCACTTCCGGGCTCCCTCTCCTCCTTGTATCGTGAAGCCAGCTCACCTTCAACAAGTGTTCGTTGGACAAACAAATCATGATGTTGTGGAAAGTCTTCAGTGTGAAGAAGGGTTCAACTGAAGAGGTCAAGCTGTAATATTCCAGAATTCATAACCCTGCTCCCACAGGTGCTAGAGAAAACTCAGACCACAGGAGAGTCAGTAGTCTGGTGTAGATCTCTGCCAAGACAGGAGATGCTTGACTTCTGGCCTTTCCAAGGGCAAGGCACACCCCCTCTGACCTTCCTGCCTTCCTCTAGCTGCTCAGGACCCCAGCCTCAGGGCTGAAGAGTCGTACATGGCAGGTACTTCGGGTGAGTGTCACAGAATCTCCCAGCTCCGGTCGGGACTCCTGGGCTCCTCAACCCCTTACAGCCTGTTGCTCCCTAACCACCATCTCAGATGCTCCTGTTTTACTCAGGGTCACTGGGCACTTTGGTACTTAAAATCTGGTTGGTAGGAAGATGGGAATTTGAAGTTTGGGGGAGAATTCTTCATGTCGCTCCACTTACCAGGCACGAACCTCACTATTAAAGTCATTTTTTGGTGTTTCTTTGAGTGCCATTTCCCAGGGAAGCCCATGGGGTGCAAGGTTTGCCTAATCCTGGTCCCTCAGCCAGCACCCAAGTCCTATATGCATTAGGATACCAGGGATGTTTGGAAATAGAGTGGGAGTCAGCAAAAAGAGGGAGCCACTGCCAGGTCTGACCAAATGACCTTGGGGGTCACTGTTCCAGTGAAAAACTGGCTAGTGGTGGCCTGAGTGGTAGGCATGGTGGGGCTGCTGGGTTTGGCTTGGCAGTCACCCGTCAGGGGGCACCCCGACAGCCAGCCTTCTCACCTGGACCCCTAGCCCACCCAGAATGAGCAGTGGGATTCTGTGACACTCACCCGAAGTACCTGCCATGTACGACTCTTCAGCCCTGAGGCTGGGGTCCTGAGCAGCTAGAGGAAGGCAGGAAGGTCAGAGGGGGTGTCCCTTGGAAAGGCCGGAAGTCAAGCATCTCCTGTCTTGGCAGAGATCTACACCAGACTACTGACTCTCCTGTGGTCTGAGTTTTCTCTAGCACCTGTGGGAGCAGGGTTATGAATTCTGGAATATTACAGCTTGACCTCTTCAGTTGAACCCTTCTTCACACTGAAGACTTTCCACAACATCATGATTTGTTTGTTCAACGAACACTTGTTGAAGGTGAGCTGGCGTCACGATACAAGGAGGAGAGGGAGCCCGGAAGTGGTTCCCAACCAGAGCCAGGCATCACAGAAAGAAAGGGACCAGCAAAATTAGGTCACCCACTCAGCCTGGCCATGGGCTGCGGGGCCATCTGCACCTGGCAGACCTTCATGGAAGTTTTCTAAATGGTTTTGGTGCCATTCTAGCTATTCCTTCTGCTCCCCACTCCATAAACGAGCTCTGATTCTTTCCAGTGTTGGTGTGTTGATGCTGAACAACCCTTAGCTAAATTGAACAAAGACAAGGACCAGAGAGAATGCGGAAGGGTCACACAGGATGGCAGTTGCCACCCCCCACCAGAGGAAGGCAGCCCTCCCCGCCCCAGGCTGTGCTGGGCCTGCCTGGCTGTCCTGCAGGGGGTTGCCACCCTGTTACCTCTACTTGGAGGGATTTTAAAGGATGTAAATGGCTCCCTTAGTTCATCCTTCCAGGATAAAAATGAGTCCTAGATTTTGGTAAACTTCAGCTTCTGACAAATGATCTTCCTTTGTAGAATAAGGCGATGCTGTAGTAATTGAGCCCAAAGGGAAGGGAAAGGGAGAAGTGAAGAAACATTTATGATACACCAGAGAAAGAAGAGAGCAGGTGAAAATGCCAAGTGCTGAACAGCCGAGTGTGGCCCCACCGTCCCGGGAGCTGCCTGGGTCTGGGGGCCGCGCTGGGCACCCACTCTGTGCACAGTGCCCAGTCCTCCCACCACCACAGCCCCCTGGGGACCAAGTACCAGGGGGCGTCCTCTCCTCCTCAAACTCTGCGCCATCAGAAGCACCTCCTTGGCCAGGTCCTGGGCCATCTGAGTGATTCTGTTCCCACCGTCTGTGTTGCAGTCCTCCTGGAGAGGCTGGCCCTGCTCAGCACACGGCCAGGCCTGGCCGCCAGGGATGCTGCAGGGCAGCTGCTGTAGGGAAAAGACAGAGCCAGTGAGATGCCTGACGCTTGGACCCCCCCCAATTACCAGTGGGAAGTTGATGGCATTTTTGTCATGTTTTAAAGAAGAGAGGCAACCAAGAGGGCTTCCTGATTCTCCACGTGCCAGCTGCCCTTAGCACCTTCTCCAGAACAGTTGGAAGAGGAAACGGGGAGTCCCTGTCACTCAGGACCATGCAACCAGAATTCACATAAACTGGAACCTGCGTAGTCAGAGCCCAGGATAGTTACAGTGTCACAGTCTCCTTCCCTCAGTGAACTTCTGGGCCTTGCCTGGGAGAAGGGATTAGAATCTATGGCTTCTTGGAGAAATTCAGGAAACCCTGAACACTCCAATTTGGGGAACCCAAATATTTGCACGTTATTTGTTCTCTGTGGAAGAACTTCAGAGCTCTGCTGTGAATAATGACCGCCCACTACCTTGTTATTTCCTAGTGAGGAACAGGGCAGCCGCTGACACTCAGAGCCAGCGGGACACTCCCAGCTGGCCCTGAGGGGGGTCCTCCCCGGAACCTCTTCCAGACCCAGATCCACAGGGCTGTTCTGCATTTAATGGCCAATCTAGTGACAAGGGTCAGGGGTGGCTCTGCCAGATCTCGGGCTCCTTGGGGCAGGGCCTGTGCCTGGTTCCAGTGAGCAGGAGGGCAGGAGGGCAGGAGGGCAGGAGGGCAGGAGGGCAGGAGGGCAGGAGGGGAGCAACCTGCGAGCCCGCCCATTGTCTCCCCCAGCACCACACACAGCACACTGATGCCTCAGAAGGGATACGACTGGGCTGTTGGAAAGACATGAGGTCGCAAACGTGATAGTAAATTCCATCTAAAGTGGGAGTTTTTTAGGTTCATGATCCTACTTGATCTCAGAAAGGAATGGAAGTCACAGGATAGCTATTCCAGCGCTGTGGACACATCTGTGTGTGGCCCGTGTCCTTCCGCCCCTGCCCCCAGTGGTGGGCTGTGTCCAATGTTTGTCACACTCCCAGCCTACGGGAAGGTGCTGCGGCTGCCGTGCCTTCAGGAGATCAGCCACCCAAGGAGCAGTGGGACAAGCCATACTGTACAGCTGCAGAGCTCAGCTGGGTGTTCAAGTGAGTAGTTGCCATGTAGCAGGCAAGGGATATATATGAGTCAGGGGCCAGGAGAACTCAGAGGCTGCAGTCTAGGTGACTGGCCCTGGGGGTGGGCTCCACATTGAGGAGGCTTGTCCTCAAGCCGGCCCAGGAACAAGCAGGCGGGTGGGAAGAATCCTGACAGCTCAGGTTCAACTCAGAAGTTGTCTGGGTGTCAGAACAGCAACCAGCATGTAGGTGACTGGAGGTGGGGCAGGATGTCCACAGGGGTGGCACGATGGCAGGCTGCTTTTCTCCACCTGAACACCTGCTCCACGCCCTCCACGGTCACTGTGCCCCAAACCTGAATCTCTTCTGCACTTTTTGGCTGTCTTTCGCTTCCTAGCAAGCAATCAGAATCACTTACTGTGCACCTGCGGTGTCTGTACACAGGCACTGTGCTTGGACAAAGGATCTAAAGACAGGTACAACGGTGTCCCTGAACGTCACCGCTGACAGTGTAGTCCTTCTACGTCAGTGCACACTGAGAAATCATCTGACTTTGCTATTGTTTGTTTTTTTTTAAGTTGGTTTCTTCAATTAAATCATCCCCCACCTTCTGAAGCCTGTTCACTGGCCTTGTTCCAGACAGGTATGATGCCCCCTGGATGCTGGGAGGTGGGGTGGAAGGTTTTTCTGGAGAGGGACAAAATGACTGAGGGCTAGCAGGCTCCCCCCATGGGCCTGAGCAGGTGAGAACAAGAAAAGGGACAAAGCTCACCTGGGACTACGACTCAACTATGGAGACTGAACACAGGGAGCGAGGGACAAACAGGTGATGTGATGGCCTTTGAGCTAAGGGTTAGGAAAGTAGGAAATATCCCTTTCAACTTGTTTCTCACTGAACTGTCAGGGACCTTACACTTGCAAAGTTAGAAGAGTGCCCAGGCTCCTCTGTGGTGGAGAAGGCCTAGGACTGTGGTGGAGACACTGTAGCTGCTTTGACTATTTGCTAGAAACACGCAATTTCCAGGTTGTGACTTACAAGTGCCTGGAAGATGCACACAAACCCCCTTACCAAACTACACCCCACCCCACCCCCCGGCATGTTCTGATGAGTGCTCACAGTTCAGGGTGCTGTTCGGGGCTGTACGGAAGGGTGTCTCTGCGCCCCAGGAGCCCCAGTTAGTGAGAGAGTGGGGCAGAGGGGTGATTCTCCCTTCCCTCTGTGCCCTCACAAGGCAGGCCCTGAGGCAGAGCCCTTGTCCCTGCTGTTTTCAGCCTGGAGCTCTGTGTGGAGGAGGACTGCCTCCTGGAACAGAAACCTTGAGTGTGGGCCTGTTCTCCACCCAGGCACTGCAGCCTGCAGCAGGAGAGAGGAAGCCCTTCACAGAAGGGAGAGGGGGTGGGGCTGGACGAGCTTGCTGTGGGCTCCTTCCAGTGCAGCAGTGCTGGGCGGTTGGCCATGGTGGGTTGTCAGTGGTGCTCTTGTCTGCACGTTTTGGTAAGAAGGGGAATGTGTCAGGTGAACTGATAGACACAGAATGCGTCAGTCAATGAAATCAGTGGCATTGAGTATGTGTCAGAAAGACCCTGTGAAGAAACAGGAAAGGAGGAGCCCTCAGGGCAGCTGAGCTGATGGTCTTGGGGCTGTGGAGCAAGAATAGCCTAGAAGACGGCTGGAGTCTGAGCAGAGGGGACTTGGGCCACCGGGAAAAGGGAACTGCCTGTCCTCCTCCCAGCCACTTTGGGAACCCGGCCTCCTCTCAAGGTAATGACATTTTATAACAAGAGGGAAGTAAAGAGCAATGGAGTAGAGAAGCACATAGTCAGCTTTATCTCGGGAGAGGTTCCAGGGGAGAATCTGGAGGCTCTGGACAGTCAAACACAAGGGCACAGAGGGGACGGATGGAGCAGGTTGTGCATAAAGCATTGGCCAAGCAGTCTGCTGGCGGGGAAGGGCGGGGGTCGGGGGGCGCTTCACCAGCACCACTAGCCCCCTGTGTCTCCCACTGCCTTTGATCACAGTCGGAGTAAGGAAACCCAGCGCCTGAGATGCACGATGCCCAGCTGTCCTGTCCGTTGCCCTGGGAAGGAAGGACTGTGCCAGCACTGTCCCCACAAGCCCTTCTTTTTGCCTACGCTGATTCAGCCTGGACTCCTGCCACTTGCAAACAAAAGAACCTTGACAGGAGCAGGTGGTAAAGGAGCCAGAGCCACAGGACAGCCGTCACAGCAAGGGGACTCACTCCAGCTGGGACAACTAGGAAAACTTCATGAAGGTCAGTAATTATGGCCACCAGGCACAAGAAACTTATGTGCCGGGCAAGTACATGCATTTTACATGGATGCTTTCGTAAACCCTCTGCCAGGATGGCATCAATGCTTCCCCTTTCTAGACTGTAGTCGTGAAGTCAAAATACCTGAAAAACTTCTCTGTGGCCTCAGAGCTGGAAAATGGCAGAGGCGGCTGCAGCCCAGGCAGTCTGCTTCCCGACCCTGGGTTCTCAAAAGCTGCCTGTGCTGCCTGCCAGATGTGAGTTATGCACGCGGCACCAAGACAACCTTTTCTGGCACGTGGCAATGGGCTTTGGTTACTAGAAAGGGGACTGAGGGGGGAGGAGAAATGGTGCTGACTATCCTACCATGTCCAGATCTGCCGCCATAGTCTCGGTGATGGCTGGACCAGCAGTGCAGGTCCCTGCTGAGCTCCCTGGGGTGTCGCTTGGGGCGGCACCCTGAGGATCCACACCACTTGCTGTAGTGGCTCCTGAGACACCCTCCCCGTGGTGGAGCTGGGGCTGGGCAGGGTCCTGTTCACCACTGGGTTTCAAGCAGCTTGCCAGGAGTCTCCAGGCCTTGGAGTGACCACCGTTCCAGGCCTGGAGCTGGAACACGGCATGGTGGGCCTTGGCCGCCCACTCCCACTGAAGCCATTCCAGGACGTGCACTCCCATGTCCTCTGGGTGTTCTTGGAGCACAGAGACTCTCTGGGCCACCTCCTTGGTAAGGACAACAATGTCCTCCAGAGCCACAAGAAGGTCTTCCTGGCAGGGCCCGGACTCCTGGCCTCCTGCCACGATTGCCTGCACAGCTTGGACACCAGACACCATTCTTTCCAGGGAGCTTTCCAGCCTGTGGGGCCTGTGGTTTGGGGTCTGGGAGTCTTCGCAGACACACAGCCTTGGGCAAAGAGCATCTTGGAGAGCCTGTCCATAGCCTGCATTGATGATGCTGAGGTGGCCAGTCAGGGCCTTGGCTCTAAGAGTGAGCTCCAAGCAGAGAAGTTCAAAGCGTGTGGACAGGCTGGGAGATGGCCCGGGGGAGGAGGCCAGGATCTGTGCCACATCCAGCAGAGCATCTGTGAGCACATGAACTTCCCTGCACAGAAAGGAGACCTCACCCTTTACCTGCTCATTCCCACACAGTAGCCTAGACAGCTGGCCAGCCTCCTGTAGCCTCTGAGAAACGTCTGCCACCTGGGTCAAGGCTCCCTGCAGCCCCTGCTGGTTCTTCACAGCCTGTCGCAGGGGGACCAGGAACCATCCTTGTCTTCCACTGAGCCCCTCCATGCACTGCAGCAGGTCCTGGACAGCCACTGACCACAGAAGGCATCTGTCCTCAATGCTCTCCTTCCATGAAGTAGGGGCTTGGAGACCATCAGAGGCCAGAACCATGTCCAACAGCTGTTTAGCATGGCTTTCTGCCTCCTCCAGCCTATCTTGCATGTGTGAAAGTGCTTCTGGATGCCCAGCTGAGTCAGGGTCCTTCCTACCCAAATCCATGGGCCCACTTTTGGCTGTTAGTTGGGCCATAGAAACTAAATTCTGCTGAAGCTCCATGAACACTGCCGTGCTCCCAGGAAGATCAGCAGCTGGGCTGTGACAAAATAGCTGTTGACACAGATGGTACCAGTCACCAGCCATAGCTACCAGCCCCTGCCTGTTGTCACTGGCTCTCTGGGACAGCTGGAGAGACCATTTCAGGAGCCGGCTGGTTCCAGCAGCTGTGCAGTGTGTTGTCTTTCCTGCTAGGTCAGCAACAGAAGGTACCAGTGTTGAGATTTCTTGGAGTCCATTCATCCTCTCTGACCCCAGTGGTTGCTCCCCAGCCAGGAACTCTTGAGTTTCACCCACAGCTACACCAGGCCCCTGAGGGTTGGTGCTAGCTGAGGACACTGCCTGGCGGCTATAGCTCTCTCCAGCAAGGCTGGGTTTGCTGAGGGCAAGGAGTGGAGGGCCTCCACTCTGTGTGCAGGTGTCAGAAATCAAGGGACTGGAAAGACAGTCCTTGAGTGGATAGGAGGTGCCTGAGTCAGTTTGCCCCAACTCAGGCCCCCACTTGTGTGTCAGTTCTGGAGCTGGGGAGTCCTGGAGGATGGGGAGAACACCAGGCTGTGTCTTTACCATGGCAAACCTTTGGACTTGGGCTCTGAGAGGGCTGAGGATATCAGGGTGGTTAGTCCCATCCAGCCCCTCTTGGAGGCTTTGAGCTGCACAGATGAGGTGTTTCGCCTCAGCTAGAAATGCATCTGTATCCTGAGAGCTGTGCCCCTCTGAACAGCGCTCAGCAGCTGCACCCAGGACCAGGGAGGATTGCTCCACCTGCTGGATCAGGACTCTCAGGCCGTTCCGGAAGATGGGGTCTCGATGTTGGTCCACGTACCTGTTCATCACCTGCACTATGTGTGCGGCCCGGCCTTGTAAGTATGCCACAAGTCTGGGAAACTCTTGGGAATCTCCACTCCTCAAAGCCCAGGTGTAGAAGTCCAAGTGTTTGGCCATTTCCTGAATGGATACACTCAGGAACTCAGGAATACTGAGAACATCATCAAAACAGGCCAACAGGCGTTCAGAGACCCTGGCCCAGCCCTGGAGCAAGGCGTGCAGGACCAAGGGGCTCCGGTTCAGGCCAGACCCCTGGGAGCCTTGTGAGAAAAGCTGCTGCACTGTGACCACAAGCCCCGAGAGGCCTACCATGGTGGCCTCCAAGTCTTTGCCAGTTTGTTGTCGGGGCGAGCAAACCAGGACCAAGTGGCCCACACGGAGCATCTGCTGGGCCTGCTCATGGAAAGCAGCAAAAAGAAGCTGGAGGCTCTCGCTAGCGCACCAGGAACTACCTGTAACGGGTGCTGTCGCCAAGGCTACTTGGACCAGCCTTTGTAGAGGACCCTGCGTGTCGGTGAACGTGCTCAGAATCTGGTGCAGCAGCCCCGCACGCACCCCCTGGGTGAGCGCCTCGGTGGCCGCCCGCAGCGCCACGCGCTCCTCCTCCGGCCTCAGGCCCCGCAGCTGCAGCAGGTGGCGGCAGGGGGTCACCAGGCTCAACCTCTCCGGTGCCTCGGCGCCGGCGGCCAGGCTCATGCAGGGCCAGAGCACCGCGGCCAACAGCGAGTCCAGCCCGCCCTGCAGGCGCTCAGGCCCGGGCGCGGCCAGCAGGGTGCGCAGCTGCTGCAGGTTCCGGGGGAGCGCGCCAGGTGCGCAGGCGGGAGTCGCCGGGACGCGGGGCTCCAGCCGCTCCAGCAGCTCACCCAGAATCTCCCGGGCCAGAGCAAACAGGTGGCGCCGGGTGGCGGCTGATGGCGGGCACAGGGGGTGGGCGCGGACAGCGGCGAGCAGGGCGGGGACTCGGCCTAGCAGTAGGCGACCCCCCGGCCAGCGTGCTTGCAGGCGGCCCAGGCTCAGCAGCGCGCCCGCCAGGTCGATCCAGGGACCTCGGGGCGTGCCCGCGCCCACGGCCTCCAGTGCGTCCAGACAGGTCAGGCACCGGCCGGCCGCCCGAGCCATGGCCCTCGCTGCCGCCCCGTCCTCCAGGAGCAGCACCTGTTGGGACAGCAGGGGAGGTGGCGAGCTTGAAAAGCCTTACACATTTCTGGAGTGACAGAGAGCCCCGCCCACCCCACACCATTTTACAAATAAACGTCCAAAACATCCCGAAGATGTTTTGACAACTGAATTTCATCCCTTTCCCTCCCCGCCAAAAACAAGCCATCTCGGAGTGACGTTTAAAAAAAAAATCACTAGGAGTGACGTTTAAAGAAAACATTTGATGTAACTGAAAATGTAAGGCCTTCTAAATTCGAACTACACCTTGTGTGGGGTCCAGTCTGAGTTTGAGTGTCTATCTCCAGATTAGAGGAAGCCATCAACTGTCACCATGGTAACCAACACATAACCAAAAAAGGAGTGTGTAGGAGGGACTTCGTGTTTGGATGACAACGTTGGGATCTGAAGGGATGGCCTGTCCAAGAAGTGCCCCTGAGAATCTTTCCTAGCCCAACTGCTGCTGCCCAGCTCTGTCTGTCCATTTCCACCGAGCTGGTACCTGGCCATTCCGAGAGCCTGCCTTCCCCCCCCCCTCCTCCCCTCCTCTCTCTCTCCTCCCCTCCTCCCATCAGCAGGTGCCCAAGCCCTCCCGATCAGCCTCTCTCATGTCCTCATTTCCATCTTACTTTAATGAGGTTCTGTTACATTACAAACACCCCACAATAGCCCACACGACTAAAGTTTTAATGATGGGCATCACTAATATTTGACAATATTGATGGCATCTGAACAGGGAGCATGTCCCAACAAAGAAGAGTTGTGCCTGACGGTGGAAGGTCATCAGAATGGAGAATGGGGAGCATTTGGAGGCTGAGAGGCCGTCCTGGCCCTGAGGTCCTCCCAGCTGTAGACCAACAAACAGAACTTTCTTTTTGGAGCCAGGTTTGCCAAAGAGGCTGAGAGCTGCAGAGGTTTCTGTAGCATCTCCCCGTAGCTCCTCAGTGATGCCTTTTTATTAGGGGTTGGTGGACAAGTGTGGGGGCAGAGGTGCTTCACATGAGTTCAAGATCATAGACCCCAGCTCGGTATGTCTACCCAACCCCCTGCAGTAGCTTCCACTCCTAGCCAGTTTGTTAAATTGGCAATAAATTCTATGCCTGTGATCTGGGCAGAAACTCGGGCAGGATTTTCTCTTGGGAGGGTGTTCAGTGTGAGAATGCTGTGCCCCGTCCAGGCCTCCTGCAGTGAACTCTCTACCCAGACCAACCAGCCAGCTGGCTGACATCAGCCTCACCTTTGTGGTGTCCAGCAGGATCTGCTGAGCTGTGGTCACTAGCTCCTCACGGTGGTGTTGGCATTCGGGCTGAAGGCGGAGCTTCTGAGCGACCAGCCTGATGTTCCTCCCAGACTCGATGAGAGAGTCGGCAGCAGGCCCCATTTCCTTCCGGAGCCACCCCTCGTCGGAGTCCCCCGCCAGCCTGCAGACACGGCCGTCACTCAGCACTAACCAACATGCAGTGTTACAGCAAAGAAACACACCCATCGGGGAGTTAGGGTACCTAGAAGCTACAGAGTAACTAGGTATTTTAATGGAGCCATCAGAATAGTGACGTAGATCTTAATCCCCTTCACCCTAAAATAAGTCATGGGGATGTAGGTAGAGCACAGGGAACAGAGTCAATATTATTGTAATAACTTTGTATGGTGACAGATGCTTACGAGACTTATCGTGGCGATCACAGCACAAGGTATGTGTCTAATCAATATATTGCACACTTGAAACTAATATAATTTGTATCTCAACTATAATTAAAAATACATGAATTTTAAAAGGTGATATGGGTGTATTTTATTGCGACAGAAGCCTCTCCAAGATGTAGTGTTGAGTAAACGATACCAAATTACAGACTAGCATGTATGGCGAGAGCTCTTGTTCCCAGTCACACGCGGATCTACACAGAGAACCGTTCAGCCAGAAGAACACATTAAACTGGGGTTCTAGCTTGGTGTTTCAAAACATACTTTATTCCATGTTGAATTGCCCTCCTTTTCTTTGCACTGAACACGTATAATTACCACAAAACACAGTATGTCTCTGTCTGAAAGGAAAAAAAAAGGTAGAATCTCATTTCAATCCGTGTTATCAAGGAGAGATTTTATGCAACAAAAACCTGTCCGTGAACACGGATGTCCACGGCAACTGTTCTGTTCATGTGATTGCAAACATTCCTCTTTCAAAATAACCTCTCACCCCGGCTGGCATAGCTCAGTGGATTGAGCGCGGGCCTGTGAACCACACCATCGTGGTTCGATTCCCAGTCAGGGCGCATGCCTGGGTTGCAGACCAGTTCCCAGCAGGGGACTCACGAGAGGCAACCATACATTGATACTTCTCTCCTTCTCTCCTTCCCTTCCCCTCTAAAGATAAATAAATAAAATCTTAAAAAAAATAACCCCTCACCACACAAAACAAAACGGGAGAAATCTCACTCCCTCTGTCCTTGTCCTTATAATGGTTCTTCTTCTTTTTTTAAATCCTCACCCAAGGATGTGTTTATTGCTTTTAGAGAGAGAGAGGAAGGGAGAGACAGACAGACAGACATAGGAACATTGATGTGAGCTAAACATCAATCGGTTGTCTCCTGGACCAGGATGGAACCTGCAATATTTTGGTGCACCAGGCAACCCTCCCACTGACTGAGCCGCCCAGCCACAGCCTTATATGGCCATTCCTTGCGAATAAGGCTGCGGGGCTGTGCCTGTGGAACCATGGGCTGGGAGGACACAGCAGTGCCAACTGAAGTGGTCACTGAGAAGCTCCTCTCAGCCTGCGGTCCCTCAGGAGTGGCAGCCAATTTCAAGGCTCCCCCCAATTCCTGCCCTGAACATCCCAGCTACCCTCGTGAGAAATGCCCCCTGAGTTCCCCGTGTGCAGGGTCACACCAACCAAACAGCCCAGCTTGGCAAAATGCAGCACACGCCATAGGGCAGGGGCAGAGAGGGAAGAATTCGTGACAGCCGTCTCCTCCCCTTACTTCACTTGGACCCCCTCGTGGGACATGTGCTCACCAGCAGCAGCTGGCAATCAGACTGCCCAGCTCATAAATACGACAGCCCCTCACCCTGACAGCTGTTCATTAGCACAGTAGGGCCTTTACCCATACAGCCTCACTTCTTGGGTTTCCTCAGTTCTCAGCATTAAAAGGAGGAGAAAGAACCACAGCCTGGTGGCTCAGCTGGTTGGAGTGTTGTCCCCGTACACCAAAAGGTTGTGGTTTCGATCCCCTGTTGGGATGTGTACAGGAAGCAGCCAACTGATATTTCTCTCTCACATCCATGTTTCTCTCTCTCTCTCAAATCAGTAAACATATCCTCAGGTGAGGATGTAAAAACAAAAAGGAGGGGAGAAACAGCTTTCAAGCCTCAGGGCCGTGTGAGTGAGACTGTTTCATCCAGCGTGCAGGCAATGTAAGGCTGTGTCCGAGTACAACCCTGAGTATAAGGTTCTTCCCACAGAGAGATAGTCCTCTGAAGGCCAGCTGAACTCCCCATTCTCCACTCTCTCTTCCTTGAGAGTTTTGGGACGTTTTTTGGTCTTTCTTTCTTTCCTCACTCCCATCACTACTTTGAAATTTTGCCAAGTTGGTTTAATGTTGTTAACTTGAAGCAACAATTAGAGTTTCCCTTAGCCTAGCATCTTCTCTTTCAACATACACATTGTCTTTTCCAAAGTTCTCTTCTTCATCTTCCCTTTTCTTGAGGTCTCTGGTTTCCACTTGTGGGTTAGAGATGTTTGTCGATATTTTTCTTGGCTTCCTGAGTTGGTGTTCATAGAGAGATAGTCCCTCAGTCCCTGCACAGCTGCAGGGATGTTCTGTCAGTGGTCTGCTGGATGATAAGTTGACTGGCTGGCACATTCTCTTTTTAAGATTTTATTTATTTTTAGAGAGAGCAGAAGTTGGGGAGAATGAGAGGGAGAGAAATATTGATGTGTGAGAGCTACATGGATCAGTTGCCTCTCATGCGCAGTCAACTGGGGACCTGGCCCGAAACCCAGGTGTGTGCCCTGACTGGGAATTGAATCAGTGACCTTCTGGTTTGCAGGCCAGTACTCAATCCATTGAGTCATGCCATCCAGGGCTGGATGGTACACTCTTGGGGACAGGCCTGTTCTCTCATAGCCTACAGATTTGATTCCAGCATCTTCTGGCCTCCAGAGTCACAGGTACAAACTCTGAGGCCAATCTATCTGATACCAGGCTAATTGAGCTTCCTTTGTAAGTATTTTTTTGTTTGGGTGTTTGAAAGCACTAAGAACTTACCAGCATATACTTTATAGATAGATAGATACATAGATACATACATAGATGGATAGATAGATATCTTCCATCCGCAGTCTCACCTAGAACCCAGGAAGCAGTTTTTATTTATGTAGAGATATGGGTCATTAATTGGCTCAGAGTAATTTTCTTCTAGTATTTGTTTAATTATTGCCTCTTCTCAGTGTCTTCACTTCTCTCCTTCTAGAGGTCCCATTACTTGCAAATTGAACTGTCTTCCATGTCTACTATTTTTTTCATATATGATATCTGTATCTTTCTGCTTTTAATCTATGCTTGAAAGATACTGTTGGCTTGATCTTTGAAATCACTAATTTGAGTCATTGTGGTAAGCATTTTTAAAATTCTGCTTCAAGCCATGAGGGTATCAGACCAACCTTTCTACCAATGACACATAAAGGAGAAATAAAAATACTAAAGAAGTTCCAGATATTTTATGGTTCTAGAGAACAAGGCAGCAGGACTTAATTTTGAGTAACACAGGCCAAGAGGCATAAAAAGAGACATAAAAACAAGAGCCACTTGGTGAAAAGCAGCTGCTACACCCACCACGACCTTAGACGTCTCACGGTGCCGAAAAAGTAAGAGTCAGGGTCTGTGTCTTGCCGACATGGAGGGAACTTGGTGGTCACCCCAGGATTTCAGTAGGGACCCCAAAGGCTACACCTTAGGAGTGAGAACAAACTAGAAAGAGGCATTTCCTTAGAGAGACTGAAACTAGTCCTGAAACAAGGCTTAGATTGGATGAGCATGACCTCTCCCTAGTTTTATGGCCCACCTAAATAAAATTAAAATCTCTCTAGAAGGAGACAATTCTATCTAGAAGCACTATAATTTTGCATACACAATGTACTGTATTCAGTATTTTAAAATCACCGCACATAAAATGATAAAGGTGGCATCTTGAATTACTTGGGTAAAGACAGACTTTATAATAAGTAACATTGAGAGCACTGAGTAGCCATCCAGGAGAATGTAAAGGGAGTTCTCTATCTCAGTTCATGCACAAGATGGACTCCAAACGGATTAGGGAATTTAAACGTAAAATCAAAACCATACAAGACAAGACAAGTGTATTTCTCTTTATTCTTAGTGTAGAGAGATCTGTGTAACTATGAGTCAAAGTCCAAAGGCTATAGAAGAATAGGTAGATAAATTTAACTTCATAACTTTAAAAATTTAAGTGGCAAAAAATTTGGAAGTCAGAAGACAGATGGCAAACTGGAAGAAGGTATCTCCAATATACATGACACACAAAGGACTAATGACCTTAATGTTTGATATGTTTCTCTTTTTCTTAAGATTTTGTTTATTTATTTTTAGACAGAGGGGAAGGGAGGGAGAAAGAGAGGGAAACATCAATGTGTGGTTGCCTCCTGTGCACCCCCTACTGGGGAACGTGGCCTGCAACCCAGGCATGTGCCCTGACCAGGAATCAAACCAGCAACTGTTTGGTTCACAGGCTGGTGCTCAATCCACTGAGCCACACCAGCCAGGGTGATGTATAATATATTTCAATATTTGTGAACCTGATAATGTAACTATACACTGTAACACTTTGCTTTTATAACTTAATGCATGTGTATTAAATTAATATAATAATCCAACATGTTCTATGAAAGACAAATAACTTAATACGTATTTAATATATAGTATATTTCAACCCAGAAATATCACAACTAGGAACCCACCTTCTCCATCAGCTGGAAAATACGTGTGCACAGAGTTATTTCTTGTAGCCTTGTTTGTAATTTCAAATCCTAGAAACAACCTAAGTGCCCAGAGAGTGGCTGAGTAAGTTGTGCATTCATACACATAATGGAACATTGTACAAAAAAGTAAGGGTATCTTTGTAACATAATATGTGTTATTTCCAGGACACAAAAGTGAAAAAAATGAAAGTGACCTCTCCTGGCCTGTGGGTCAGACCTGTGAACTAGATGAATGTCACTCTATGATCATGTTTTGTCACAGGTAAAAAGGGACTTTTTCAGAAGCAATTAAGGTCCCTAATCAGTTGACTTGTGTTAGTCAAAAGATTATCTTGGGTGGGCCTGACCAAATCAGGTGTGCCCTTAACAGAGGACGTGGACCCTTCCTGAAGAGACACTCAACTGTTGACCTCGAAGGAGCAAACTGTCACATTGTAGACAGGGCCACATGTCAGGCCCTTGGTTCTACAGCCCCAAGGAGTTGAATTCTGCCCACAGCCAGGAGCTCGTGCGGCTCCCGAGCCTCAGGCGAGACAGCAGCCCAGTGGACACTCGGGCCGCCCAGGTCACCAGCCTGGGGAACAAGAGACCCAGCTGCTCCAGCCCCTACGCCTGACCACAGATGTGAAATAATAAATAGGGTTGTTTTAAACTGCTAAGTTTATGGTAATTTAGATGCAGCAATAGAAGATGAATATAGTTACAAGTGAACAGCATGGAAGTACTTTGGGAAAGAAAAGAACTAACCTAAATAACTTGGGAGAGTGGCATTTTTTTCAGGACAGGGTCGAGCTGCAGACAATAAGAGCTTCATACAAATTTCCCCCTAATTAGTCCATCTCTGCCACAGGTGGTTCCAGGTGCAGTCTGCAACTTCATCTGTATGCCAGGGTTGAACCAGTAAGTGGATTTATTGTGGGTCATGAGAGCGAGGATTCCCACTGCTGGAGAAAGAAGCTACAACTAAGGACAGGGGATGGTAAGGAAACTGTGGTGCCACACTGAAATGGATGGTTCCAGTATGACTACATGTGTATGAACATCACACATGAACATGTGCTCCGATGTGCAGAAGCGAGCACCAAGTGATGTGTGTCCATGGCCGGCATACGTGCATATCTTCTTTGCTCCGTCTGCTGAGAGGCCCGAGGAGCAATGACACCCTGTAGTCACGAGCCTATCTGGAGCCCACCTCTTGGTTTCTAGAGACTATTCTTCAATAAGGAAACCAGGATCGCTGGGCGAGAGGTTGATTCCAGAGGTTGGGCTGGGAAAGTACAAGATGAGCCTGGAAACATGGAAGTGCTTTAAAACATGGAGGGGTGTCTGCAGGACATGGGAGCCAATGGAAGGAGCCCTCGGTGAGCAAAGCAGGAAAGAAGTGAAGAATAAAATACATGCTGACAGTATTGGATTAAAACCCATTAAATGAAATACATATCTATGAGTCTGCAATGTATGAATAATTGAATATAACTGAATAAATGAATAAATGGGAGAAGAAGAAGAACCCTTCCGTACAGAAGAATTCCAATGAATAAATGTGGAAGGAATGAAGGAAATAAAATTATCAGTAGGCAAATATCACAGTAACAGTTTTGCAGGCAAGGTACGAAGATGGACGCTAGAGCCGATGCATGAGAGTTTGAAGGGAAAGGTAACAGTTGCAGAAGGCACTTCAAGATACCAATTGCAAGGGAAAAAATAGTGCAAATATCCATTGGACAGTACCTTAATCTAGTGATGAAGTTTGAAATCACCAGTATGAAGTCATATAAACACCACAACAGAGTGCATAAAGGAGAGACACAACATCACTTCTGTGGTACCCTTGCCACAGATGCATGACTTCAACCAAATCGTGAAAAAAAAGGCCAAACCCAAATTGATAGACATTCTACAAAATAACCAACCAGCACTTACCATAGTGCCAGGGTCATGAAAAACAAAGAATGAGGCACAGACTAGAAAACCTTGAGAGAGAATTAAACACAATTACAGTGAGAGCTTTTCATCACACTTCTCTGGAAGGAAAAATCCATAGGGACAGAAGATCTGAGCGTATGGATTTGATCTAAATGACATACACAGAACACTACACCCACTAATAGCATAGCTGTCTGCTAGGGAGCACGTGTCATGCTTACCCCCATAGACCAAATGCTGGGCTACAAAACACGCCTCAAAAACCACACAGTGCAGTTACACCAGAAATCCGGAGAAACAGGTAACCAGAAAGCCCCAACCCGGTGGTCCCAGAGAGACGGACGTTGAAGTGGAGGAGGGAGGGTGTGTTCAGTGCCGTCTTTCCCAGGGCTGCCATGGTGACACTCATGCTAACTAGGCAGGGCACCCCCAAAGCCCTGTTCAGTGGCCCAGAACCTGAAGCAAATGGGTCTGCCCGGGAGCCGCAACCCGGGGGTCATGCCCTATTCACCAGCCAGTATGATGAACTTTATATGGCCATGGCCATGGTCATGCATGTGTGTATGTGTATATATATGAGACCCACTTACGTATACATACCCATGTGTACATATGGTATATATGTATATGACTACGCATATACAGTTCTTTATAAAAATTTTAAGGGAAGGATAGGGAAGAAAAAAGGATGGGAAGAGGGAGTAGGAAGGAGAGAAAGGGGGAATATCTGGGACAAATATACACCCCATGTTCATTGTGGTTATCTCTGAGGTGTAGGCTTATAAGTAATTCTTTTCTTCCTCACTTCATTCGCATTTTCTAAATATGTATCATTGGATTCCTTTTTGAATGAATATATGCAAAAAGAAGCATATACTTGTGTTAGCACAGTATATGTGTTAGGACAGGAAGGCCTCTTGTGGGGTCTTCCTGAAGCCCAGCTTGCTGCCGACATGGTCTGCTGATGCAACGAGTTCTTTCTGGCTCCTGAGAGCTCACTCGGCAGAGAGCAGCACTGGAACTTGCCAGCCAAACACTTAGCGTGCCCTGCGCTGAGTGCCTCCGTTGGCCCTTCCCGAGCTCTGCTCCAGGAGCTGTCCGGAAAGCAGGTGGAGCCAGAACATAAATTATTTGCAGTATTGCCCTGATGGATGGGCTGGACCATTTCCATGGTCACGAGCACAGGTAATTCTCTTTATAAATAACTTATGTGCCTGGAACAGACAACACAGCAAAGGCATTTATATTAAAACAAACAAAAAGGACTTTTAACTTCTCTCAAATTTAGTGTACCTTTTTTTGTGTGATTACAAACTGCATTGAGTTAGAAAACTTAGAATGTATAAAAGTATGAAACTGGCATAAAATCACGATGTTCTCAAACTCATAAGTAAGTTGATATTATGGCAAGTTTCTCTCCTTTGATTTTTTCGTGCTACATAAGTGGGCCATGCCATCCACAGTCCCCCAGCTCCACATCTGTCACGCGTGTACTAAAATACACATGACTCAAACATTAGCATCTTACCCCTTTTTAAACGTACGGTTCAGCGGCATTAAGCACATTCGCAACCCATCCACCTCCGCAACAGTTTTCATTTTCCTGAACTGAAACTCTGTTCTCATTAAACAATAATAACTCCCATCTCCCCTGTATTCCCCACCCCCACGCCCGGGGCACCCACTCTCCATCTCTGTGAATTTGACTGCTTTAGGGACCTCATATAGAATCATACAATATATTTTTCTTTTTGTGACTGGCTTAATTCAGTTAGCATTAAGTCTTCAAGGCTCATCTAAGTTGTAGCATGTGTCAGAATTTTCTTCCTTCTTAAGATTGAATAATATTCCATCATGTACCATATTTGTTTATCTATTCTCTTGTGGATGGACCCTCGGGCTGCTTCCACCTTTTGGCTGCTGCGGACCATGCTGCTGCGGACTGCGGTGCGCAGATACCTGCCCCTGTCCCTGCTTTCGCTTCTTTGGGGTAGATGCCGAGAAGCAGCATCGCTGGGCCACATGAGACCCTGGGCTTAATGTTTTGAGGACTTGCACGGTTCTGAATGCTCTTTGTTTCCACTTTGCTTAACTTTTGAGCAGGATTATTTTC
Source organism: Sturnira hondurensis (assembly GCF_014824575.4). Classification (NCBI taxonomy): domain Eukaryota; kingdom Metazoa; phylum Chordata; class Mammalia; order Chiroptera; family Phyllostomidae; genus Sturnira; species Sturnira hondurensis. The sequence continues at coordinate 406,498 of NW_028074670.1, forward strand.
AACAATATTTTTGTAACTTTTATTTTTATATAATTTCAAACTTTAAGAAAAGTTGCAAAAGTGATATAAGAAACTCTGATATAGCTTTCAGCCAGATCCACCCGTTGTTCTCATTTGCCACATTTGTTTTATCATGCTCTTTCTCTATGTGCATGTGTGTAGATGTGTATGCATATATGTAGATGTGTAGATGTGTGTGCATGTGTGTGGATGCATGTTCATGCATGCATGTGTGTGGATGCATGCATGCATGTGTGTGTAGAAAGTTTCAGATGTGGTGCTTCTTCACCCCAAAATAATTCAGTGTGGATTCCCTGTGGCAAGCACATTCATTTACACAGCCACAGAACAATGATCAAAATCAAGAGATTAAACACTGACACAATGCTATTATCTAATCCAAAATCAATATTCAAGTTTTGCCAATTGTCCCCAATCTGAGAACAAGCATGACATTTAATTGTTAAGTCCTGTGGTGGGAAGTTCTGAAGCTGTCCCTGCCTCAAAATCCCCGCCTCGTGGCTAGTCAGTCAAGTCTGCATCTGGCCCTGCTGAGAAGGGACTCTGCAGTAGGATTATGGTAATAATCAGCCGACCTTAAACGAGGGAGATGACCCTAGACTATCCAGGTGGGTCCAATGGAATCACATGAGCCCTTGAACAGAGGAGGCAGGCAGGAGACAGCAGGGAGGTTTGAAGCTCGAGAGGAGTTTGACCTGCATGGCTGGAGGGGCCGCACGGGATGCAGGCCACCTGGAAGAGAGGAGACCAGCCTCTGGCTGACGGCCAGTGAGAAAGGGATTCCTCAGTCCATGACTACACGACTACAGGGTTTGGCCAACAACCTGAAAGAACCTGGACACGAATTCTTCCCTGAGGCTCTATGCGAGAGTCAGGCCTGCAGACACCTCGGTTTGGGTTTGTAAGACCCGAAACAAAGAAACCAGTCAAGCCCACTGACTTTTAACCTACAAAACTGTGAGATAGTGAATATGTGTTGTTTCAGGTTCCTAGTTTTGTGATAATCTACTACAGCAGAAATAAGCGTCTGGCTTTTTCCTGTGGATACAGTTACACGTTTTCTTCTCTGTTTGCTCCTCTGCCCTGAGGGCGGGGACTGGGAATGCCTTTCTCACTGCTGTGTTTCAGTACGAGAGTGGTGTCTGACACCCTAGTGGGTGGTCGGACATGCCCTTGGATGAAAGAGAGGCATACTTACACGACTCTTTCTATTTTAAAGACATACCTGAAGCCATCATCCTATGTTACTGTGTCCCAGGTACCTGGATTTGTGGGGACTATTTCTCATGACCCGTTGGCAGCCTGTGAGGGAGGTTTGGTTTTTACATCTGTCTTGACAGATGAGGCACAGACACGTGTCAGGACTTGGCCAGACAACAGGTAAGTGTTGGTTTGGGGCAGGACTCAAACACGGGAAATCAAGCTCCAGTGTCTAGGAGAGGGAACCCAAAAAGAACCAGAATTATCTTCTGGAGGGTGGGTCCCTCGTCATATAGGCTTCCCCTGCTAGGTGAGTGTTCTAGGAACCCATCTGTTTCAGTGTGCCAGCTGGCATTGTTGTGAGAGGCTGTGTTTGACTTCAGTGAATTTTTTTTGAAGACTCTTTCAAAGCATTTACCTATTTCATGATGAGTTACTCACGAGCGCACCTGCCCACGCCCCACTGAGTGCTCAGCAGTTGTTGACCGAAACCAGCACGGCCCCTGTGTCCCACCCTCCTTCTTCACCCGATCCTGCCCTGAGCAACTTTTTTTTGTTTTCCTAGATTCAAAAAGTCCTCAAGGGAACTGTTTGGTCGATGTGGAAGAGGTGAAACAAAACATGGCAGAAGACAGGGGTGTAGGGATTGAGCAAAAAGGAAAAAGGACTCAGGGGCATGGACAACAGTGTGGTGATTGCTGAGGGGAGGGGGCATAACGGGACTAATTGGTAAGTGGAAAAAATTACAATAAAGGTTAAATTTTAAAAAATGGCAGAAGCACTACAAGGTAGCAAAACCTACGAGTTCAAAAACTGCTTTGAGCAGTGGGGAAAATGTCTCAATAGGTCTGTCGCATCAAATGGAGAGCACTTTGAAGGTGCCTAATGCTTAAACACGTAAGAATATATACACAACTTTTTAATAAATAAATTCTGGGCTTTTTTTAGTTCCCCATGTACATTAAATTTTGGACAGTAAAAATGTAACACTTCTGTTATAACATGTAAGTTGTATTACACTATCATTAATAGAATTTGGTTTTGTTGTAATGAGACCCTTTTCTGTTAACCTTGGGGCTGGAGTTTAATATAGAAATAATTTGCATGCAGGTTTACCAAAGGAACCGGACCTGATGCACTGAATGGCAGACATGAAAATGATGTTTAGCCCTGGCTGGTGTGAAGCAGTGGATTGGTGCCGGCCTGCAAACCAAAGGATCGTCGTTCAATTCCCAGTCAGAGCACGTGCCTGGGTTGCAGGCCAGGTCCTCAGTAGCAGGCACACGAAAGGCAACCACACATTGATGTTTCCCTTTCTTTCTCCCTTCCCCTCTCTAAAAATAAATAAATAAAATCTTTTTTAAAAAAAGAAAGAAAATGATGATTAGACAACTGAAAACTCTTATTCATATCTCTGTAATAACAATAATCTATGAGATAGGAATAAGCCTATAAACCTTTTGATGGGACATACAGCTACTTCTTAGTGGAAAGACTGATCCACTGATTCTGAAGTGTTTGCATATCAAAATTACACCCAACGAATAACACATTAAGTAAGTTTGCTTTCTGTTTTATCAATTTATATTTCACACCTGACTTGACTCTAATAAGGCTCTAGTTACTCCTGTAAACATGTCAGGTAAAGGGCTCAAATTTTTGGAAATCATTACCTTGTTAAATGAAATTTATTAGGGTGACACTGGCTAACAGGATCACATAGGTTTCTGAAATCATTACCTTTTAGCGATTTGCACGAACTCTTCGCTGGCCTGGGCCAGTGCCTCTGCAGGCTTCTCCAGAGAGGCGAACACCTCACTGTTCACGTCGCTCCTCTCCACGGAGAGGATCAGATGGCAGAGCTGAACCATCATGGGTGAGAGGAGTCTCCTGATGGCCTCGTTCCGGATCATGGAGCCGATATCTTCTGAGACAAAATACTCCATCTCTTTTTGTCTGTGAACAGAAGTATAATGGTAATTACAAAACACGACTAAGGCCTTCATTATCTGCAGCACTGCCTAAGTAGAAGGCGCGTGTTTTGCTCAACCTCTGCTCTGAAGCTCCTCAGCATGAGCGTCAAAGCCATGTGGCTGGAGAAGGTCCCCCTCCACCTTGAATGGGCACCTCAGAGATCTGGGAGCACTGTGACTTGAGGGTTAATAAACTTCCTTCCCCAGGCAGTTTGCAAGGCTGGATGACAACTCAAGGATATTATATAAAAATTTCAAGCATTGTGTGGGTGAACACATTTCCTATGCTGAAATTCTGTGATTAGTTCAATTTTATTGTCTTGTTCAAAATTTCCCTCAAATGGATATAAAAGAGGAACTTCAGACCTGCCCTTCTAGTTGGGATAAAAATAGGTTATAAGAGGTCGAAGGTCCTGCTGTGACATCTCGAAAAGTCAGATCAAGTAGATGCATTACATTCCAGAACACATCAGATCACTCTGGAAGGAAGACTCACGAGGCAGACTGGAATTCCAGAGGGGAGAGTCTCTCAGGCATGAGTTGGTGTCAATGACTGCTTATTTTCTTAGGGGCATTTGTTAATTATGGGCAGAGGCGGGGGAGTAGGGCCTGGACCAACCAGGAGCCCTGTGATGGGGCAAACAAATTTTAAAAACCTTTTATAAAAATAACCCCATACCTAGAAAGAAACACTACAAAATCCAACTACTGAAAATTGAACACAAAGAGAAAAATCTTAAATCATCTAGAGAAAGAAAACATGCTATCTTTAGAGAAGCAGCATGAAATCACCTACATATTTCTGTGTTGGTACAACCTGATGTCAAACTTAGGAAAATCGAGGGGCCAGAGTCTCATTCAGTCACACAAAGGTCCCTTTCAAGCAATGAAGGGTGTCCCTCTCGCATTTCCCAATGAAGCAATAAGGCCCTTGGGAAGCTTTAGAGCTGGCTCCTCAGCCTCTCAGCAGGAGCTCAGGGTAGTGAAGGCTTGTCTCTGAAGGTCCACAGCTCTGAGAACCAGTGCTGCGCCCAGTGAACTTCTCCGTTGAACTCCAGCTGCAGGGGAGAGGGGTCTGCACATCATGCAGGAGGCCCTGGAATTCTTACACTTGGCTTTGACTGGGTTTTTGGTTGCTCTGAGCCTGTTGTTTTCTCTCTTCCAAGAATTAGTGATATTCAATAACATCGAACAAGTCTCCTACCCCTTAGTTACTGTCTCTCCTGCACCTCTAAAAGGCAGCAGCATCACACAACGGAGGACCTCCTCTATGGCTCTTTCTTGTCTCAATTCACCACAAGTAAAAGTTTTAGTGAATGCTCTGCTAAATTATGTCAGTTCTGTGTGGCGTCGGATGGGCACTAGACTTACTGGGGCGATCACTGTGTAAGTCATAAACATCTAATCACTATGCTGCGCGCCTGAAACCAGCATAATATTGCATGTCAACTGTAATTGAGAAATTAAAATAAACTTCAAAATTATGACAGGTTAATTGACACTCCACTGAGAGTGAGGATGGGGTATTCAGGGCCAGCTGGCTGGCGAGCAACCTGGGTCTAGAGTCCTGTCCTCCAGCTGCTCCCCAGGCCCTTCCTGGGGGTGACTTTCTCAGGTTGTACTCCCTGAGACACAGTGTGTCTCGGTACAGGGGTCTGGGCGACAGGAGTCGCTGAGCAAGTGAAGCAGGGCAGTGCTATGGTCTGGATGTTGTGCACCCCCAAATCTGTATGCTGAAACCTAACCCCCAATGTTAGAGTAATTACAGGTAGAACATTTGGGAGTGATTAGGTCATGAGGGTTGGAGCCCTGGTGAATGGGGTCTGAGTCCTTATAAAAGACCCCAGAGGGCTCTCTTGCCCCTTCCACCCTGTGAGGACACAAGGAGAAAACAGTGACCTACAATCCAGGAATCAGGCCCTCACCAGACACTGAATCTGCCAATGCCTTGACCTTGGACTCCCAGCCTCCAGGGAAATGAAGTTCTGTGGTTTATAAACCACCTTGTGTACTACATTCTGTTAGAGAAGCCCGAAGGGATTAAGACAATAGGGAATGGGACAGAGACAAACAGTGACTTGGCCTGATACACGGGGGCTGCTCTAAAGCATAAACCGTATTGCAAAGTTGCTCCCTCTGAGGCAGGGGGTCCGCATTTTGTAACCCCATGTCTTAGCTCAGGCTGCTACAACAAATACCATCATCTGGGTGCTTAAACAGGAAACATTTCTTTCTCACAGTTCTAGAGGCTAAGAGTCCGAGATCAAGGTCATGGCAGGTGTCTGGTGAGGACTGTGTTCATGGTTTGCAGCTAGCTGTCTTCTTGTGGTGTCCTCACATGGTGGGGAAAAAGACATCATCTCCTCCTCTCTCTCTTTTTGTCCTCACCTGAGGATATTATATGTTTATTGATTTTAGAGAGACAGAGGAAGGCAGAGAGAGAGAAAGAGAGTGAGAAACATATCTAGATTGTGGGTTCACATACAGGAGGCAACCAACCGATTGCTATCTCTCTCTCTCTCCCTTCCTCTCCCTCTCAAATCAATAAATATATCCTTGGGTGAAGATTGAACAAATGCAACTGAGATGCCAATCTGGACATAGCACCCTAAGGAAATGGGACACTTTTCTTGGAGACGAGGTACCCTCCTTAAATGAGCAGCCATTGATGTGTGGTGTTTCCACAAGGTCCACCACACTGGTATCAGAACCCAGCAGTGAAGACAGGAGTGGATTTGTCACTGCCCCGCTGAGCAGGCTTTGTGCTCTTTTTGCTCTCACATCTAGACTGTGTGAGTCTGGAAGCTCTCATTCCCACAGCAGGGATGTGCCCACGAAGCACATGGGACTAGTCCCACGGACCGTAAGGTAGTGGATTTCCCTGGGGGGTAATCCTCCCCCCAGGTGACCGTAGCCAATGACAGAATGACATGGGGTGTAAACAGTCAGGCCTCCTTGCCTCTAGGGTCATATCCTGTGGGTCAGACCAGGTCAGATTTAACCTGAGACCACATTCTTGCCTCCTTTCCTCTCCTACAGGCTTCTCTGGAAAGGAGTGTCTTCCGTCACATGCCCCAGACCGCTGTCCCAGTTACTGCTTCCAGACGAGCGGACCTAGACCCTTCCTCAGTCCCTCCAGTTAGGGCTGAGCCCCACTCTCACCGGTGGAGAGGCAGGCTCTGTGCCTGCAGCTTCTGGTAGCCGCTTTGTCTCCAGCGGGGGGCTGCCTGTGTACACGGCCCCCGGAGGGGTGGAGACAGTGTGCCCAAGTCCTGAAGATGTTGTTTAGACCTTTGGATTCAGGCAAACAGTTGTCCTCCAACACACTCTTTTCTGTTTTGCTCAAACCATTTCGACTGGGTATGAGAGGACTCTGGACACCTGGCAATCCCCCTCCTGCCCCAGAGCGATTGGGACCTTCCAGTCTCTACCACTGTAGGTGGTGGAAAGTCCTGCTCACCCAGGGGGAGGGAGGAGCTAATAGATACTGGCCCACTGTCTGAATTATAAAAAAAAAAAAAGAGGTTGTTGTATCTAGTATTATTTTTTGGCTTTAGCGAATCTTGGTGTCTCATGTTTAAATGGATCACTCACACAACGTTTGTATTTAGTATGGACTCTGTTAATGAAACGTTTTAACATCAAAATGTATTATAAAATGAATCATTCCAGATAACAAAGAGCTTAACACCTAAGGAAGGGAAAATGTACTTATCCCTGCCTCTGAACACGCCAAAAATCAGCCAGCCCCATCTCATGCCCAGAGCAGAGTTGATGGACAAACAGGAGAGTACAGCCCTCGACAGAGAACCACCTCTCTGTCCCGCCACGACAGGGAACACGGCATGTTTGCTTACCTTGATGCGAAGACACTTTCCATACTCAAAGCCAAAGAGCAGACTGACAGGATTTACTTTAAATGTAAGAAATGCAGTTTGCTTTGTCTAACCAGCAACAGGAATCTATTTGCATCCACACTGCAGGTCAAGACAGTGGCATCTCTAACACCTGTTAGCCGATGCTGCTGCTGACATCACAAGTGGTATTGGTAACGAGCAAACATCATAACTTATGCATGGACCTCCCGAAGGTCAGCTGTTTCCGAACCCTTGGAAGTCCTGCTTATCTACAGGAATAAGAACTAGATTGGGGCATGAGAAAGAAGCTAATGTTTTAATCCATCCAGTCATAAAAACAACACTCAATGACGGGTCTTCAAAAGCTCTGTTGAGGGGAATTGACAGGAAATAGGCACTGGGGACAACAAAGACCAGGCAGTGAATGACTGAGCAGTTTAATTGACTTGGCTTCTTTCTAGTTACTTTGTGTGGATTTTCACAAAGCTTTGGTTTGTGGGTGAACATTCCAGCTGCTGTGTCTTGCGAACAATAAAAGGAATAGGGGCTTAACCTGTACGGAAATAGACTTAGAGATGGATTAGGTATGGGCTATGTCCCTGGCTTTTTCCCTACATCATCTCGCTTATTCCGTAGAACAGTTTAATTAGGTGTTAATAACTTCCCTTCACAACTGAGGAAACAGAGGTGGGCGTGTATGAACGGTGCCAACCCTCTGAGAATTATTTCCTCGTCAAATTACACCCACCTCTTGACTGGCATTAAGTTCCTGAAGACTATGATGTTTGAGCTGTGTCTCTTCAGGAAGATAGAAGCCACTTAGGTACTGAAAGACGAGTGAACTTGACTCAATGAATTAATGATGAAAGCGTTGGGAGGGATTGTAATTCAGGTAGGATCCAGTTGAACTGAAGGACACCCAGCCGGTGTCCCAAAGAACTGCCAGAGAGGAAAACCCCCCCAACGCTGGTGTCAAAGTCAAGTTTCCTGTGTAAGTAGTAGAGGAGACAGATTCACAAGAGAAAGGGCCACAGAGGGAAAACCGGTTTTTCAACTCAGACCCAAATCCCCTTTCGTGGAAGAAGGAGCAGCACTGGGATGCACAGACTGGAGAGGGAGAGTTCATGGAGGAAGCTCCTGGGGGGGGGGGGAGGCGCGCTGTCCACAAACGTCTGCACAGCATGACACGCCGGAAGAGCCTGCTGGAGTCCATCTGTCAGAGAGGCCGAGGAGCGTTTTCTTTTTTTGAAAGATTTTATTTATTTATTTTTAGAGAGGGAAAAGGAGGGAGAAAAAGAGGGAGAGAGATGTGAGCAGTTGTCTCTCTCACGCCCCCAGTCAGAGACCTGGCCCACAACCCAGGAATGTGTCCTGACCAGGAGGAATTGAACTGGTGACCCAGGTTTGCAGGATGACACCCAACCCACTGAGCCACAACAGTCAGGTCAGAAGGAACATTTTCCTATCTTTTCTTTTTACTTTGGCTTTTTAAGAAAGGTTTTATTTGTTTTGTTTTGTTTTGTTTTTATGTGCCCCAGGCATGAACCAGCTCTGGTCACCAATGCAGACAATAAGCTAGGATGAACTAAGGACTGTACAACTGCTTTGCCCCTGACTGATATAAGAGCAACACCACCAATCAGGTGTGTCCTTGCCCATTGCCAGGGGGTTATTTGTTTATTTTTAAAGAGAGCGGAAGAGAAGGACAAAGAGAGGGAGAGAAATATCAATTAGTGGTTGCCTCTTGCACGCCCCCTACTGGGGACCTGGCCCGCAACACAGGCATGTGCCCTGACTGGGAATCAAACAGGCAACTGTTAGGTTTACAGCCTGTGCTCAATCCACTGAGCTACACCAGCCAGGGCTGAAGGAGCATTTCCAATTAAACCTTTCCTTTGCATGAGAGCTTTTCATTTTATTGTTTAACTTCCTGGTTGTATTTTAAAAATCTCATCAGTGTTCACAATTAGGACCATTTTTTTTCAAAAAGTTTTTGTGAAGTTTTCCTCCTTCAGAAAGTTTGACCTATCATGGACAGACCTTATGTGAGAGGCTGAAATGTAGAACTGAACTGACAGGGCCTTTGATCATGGCAGTTCCCTGGAGTGGGGTGGCGGGAGTGGGCACTATTCCTCCGGGAGGGGCCCAAGGGCTCTGTCGGAGGGTGAGGCAGTTCTGCCTCCAAAGTGTGCAAGAGCAACCAAAACCTCAGGCTGAAGAAAGAGTAGTAAGTCTTATTTCACTCAGCATGATTGTGAGACAAATTGCTGGCTAATTAAACGTTTTGATTACTAGGGACTTTATGATCCATCTGGGACATAGTCGTCAGCTTTGGAAGGGGTAATACACACTCACCTTTAAAATTACATCCCGTGGACTTTGATTTGACCTTGATGCTGACCAGGGCACTTCCAAGACTTTGCATGAAAGAGTGTGGTCAGTGCGGCAGGGGAGTCTCAATGGGAAGAAGACTCAACGGGAAGGCTGTGAATTTGAAACTGAGGATGCTGCTTCAACGACTGGCCATTTTGCTGTAAGGACAGATGTGATGACAGCTGTGTTTTGGAAAGATTAATTTGGTCACGATGTTCACAAAGACTGGTGAGGTAAAGAGGCTAAAGCACGAAGGGCTGGGAAGCATCAAGTGACCCTGGTGACATCAGAGACCATGAGGGAAAGACAAATTGGGGTTGTTTGGGTGTCCAAGTATAGGACACAAAGACCGGAGAGAGGGGAGAGGGGAGATGGCGATTCTGAAACTTGTTTCTTAGGAGCATGACCCTTGGGCCCATGTGAGAAAGGTCCTGACTTTAGAGCCTCCCAGTCTGGCCCTACCCTAGCTGTGACCTCCCCTGTGAGTGAGATGTTTGGATGTCAAGGATACAGCCACCCCTTTCTAGACTATGCTAGGTGTCTGAGAACCAGAATTCACTGTCTAAATAGCCCAGCCCATGTCCTGGGCTGCGCAGGGCCCACTCTCCAAGGATCAACGGCATTGCTGGCGTGCACACCCCTGGGCCTGGGTGCTGGCCAAAGAAGAGCTGTTCGTGGATTGAGCTTCAGCTTCCTGGCTGCAGTGTCCCCATGCAGGCATGCGTGACCCCTCACAGTGCGGGATGGAGTCAGAGGTGGGAAGAAACCGGGGGTGAGCTCTGAGCAGAGGCTGGGGCCATGTCTTGCAGTATTACCAGGTTCAGGCATGGACTCGTGAGTCTAAGAATTAATTCCAAAGGTCCTGGCTTCCAGGTCATCCTTACAAACACGCATTAGTAAGGTAGGACGATAGATATTTTATTCAGCAGCCTATTGGCTTGGTTTATAACTCTTATTTTTAAGATTCTACTTATTTTTAGAGTGAGGAAAAGAGGGAGAAAGAGAGGGAGAAAAACATCGATGTGAGAGAGAAACATCAATCAGTTGCCTGCTGCACGTGCCCCAGTCAGGTACCTGGCCCACAACCCAGGCATGTGTCCCGACAGGGAATCAAACTGGTGACCTTTTGCTTTGCAAAAGGATGATGCCCGACCGAGCCACAGCAGTCAGGGCTCCTTTTTATTCTTTTTAATGGTGTCTTTTAATGAGTGGAAGTTCTTAATTTAAAAGTTACCTCTTATCAGGTTTTTTCCTTTATTCCTAGAGACTTTTGTATTCTTTCTAACAAATATTTACCTAGCGTAAGATCATAAGGGTTTTTCTCCTGTTTTCTCTTAAAAGCTTCATTGTTTTGCCTGTCACATTTAGAGGCATTAGCTCGCAATGAATACCACTGATTTTATGTGAGGTAGAGGTTGGGATTGATTTTGTCTCCCAATGGATACCCATTGGCCCAGCTCCATTTATCAAAAAGTCCATCCTTTCTCCCACTCATGTCACCTCTACTGTGAACCCAGTGACTACATATGTGGGTCTCTTTTTATTGGTTGATTTGTCTCTCCTTGTGCCAAAATAGTACTTTCTCAACTACTATAGCTTTGTAGTTAAATACTATGTTTTATAGGTCTTGATATTTGATCATGTAAATCCTCCAGTTTTCTTCAAGAATGCCTTTGCTATTCTTGGTCCTTTGCATTTCTATCTAACTTTTGAACTGCCATGTCAATTTCCTCAAATAGCCCTGCTGATACTTTGGGGTTGCACTGAGCTAAGGGGCAGTTTGGCAACAGCTGATAGCTTAACAGTTCTGAGTCTTCCAGTTACGCAGATGGTGTAGCCTTCCATTTATGTGTGCTTTAAACACTTCTCTCAATTACATTTTGTTGTGTTCAGTGTAGGAATTGCAGTTTTCATTAGTCGATCAACATGTTGTACACCTTGACCAAATATAATGAAATAAGTCAAGTATACCAAAGTTTAAAGTGTGCATTACTTAATTTCCAAGCAGCTTAATTCCACTGAGGTCTGAGAAAGTATTCAAAATTATTTCAATCCTTTGAAATTTGTTAAGGCTTTCTTTGTGTCCCAGCATATAATGAGTCTTAATAAGTTTCTTATATCCTCTGGTTCCACTGTTGTTATTGGCTCCATGTCCTGTCTCCAGGAGGAGGAGAAGGCATGCTCACATTCTGAGGTCCCGACTAGTAAGAGACGCACATCACTTTGTTCACGTTCTGTTGGCAGGAACTTGCATGCCCACATGGTAAGGCCTACTGGAAAGCAGATGGCAAGCTGAATTCTTACAGGGTCTTCCCTCTGTAAGATTTCAAGAGAGCTGCAGGGTATCCCACACAGTTTTCCAGCTAAGCAATTCCAGTTGGGAAACAAAAAAAACCCAACTTTCTCTCTATAGCTCTGGTAGAAAAATTCCAAAGAAAATCAGACTGGCCAGATTTGGATCACTGTTCTGTGTTAAACAATCACAATGGCACAGGAGATGGAGTAGTCCTCCCTGTTGGGCCCAGCGTAGGTCCCACAGACCCACTGGAGGGGGAGGAAGCTGAGCACTGTCTCCCAACTCATCTCCAGGGACCCAGGGTTGCCCAGCTGGAGCATGTAAGAGCCCCACCTCTCCTGAGCCATCCCCATTTCTTCTCCAGAAAGTCTCCTATGGCCAGTGTCCGTCTTCAGTGCTGGCAGAGCTGGAAGCCCCTGGGGGAAGCTGACACCTTCCCACCCCAGAAAACACAGGCAGAAATGGAAGAAAGAAGGGCACCTTTATAATATTCAAGGTAAGATACCTGCATACAGGAGGTTCAGGACAACGCCGAGAGGTACTGGAGTGTTTTTTTCTGTGAAGAGTAAAGAGGCACTTGCCTGCCCGGTGTGGATGATTGATTTATGAAGGAGGGTAGAAAGTTTCTCTGTTCCTCAAATGCACCAAAAATTCGAAGGTACTTTAAAAACCACTAAAGAACAAAATAAAAACAGAGACATGGGTACGTAGGACAGCTGGACAGAGACCAGAAGGGAGGGTATTGGAGACTGAGGAGACTGGAACAAATTAGCCAGAGAACATGTATGCATACTTGCTTAGCCCATGGACACAGACAACGATGTTCCAAAGGGGGGAGGGGAGGAGGCTGGGTTTAGAAGGACAAAGTTGGGGAAAATGGGAGACATCTGTAATAGAGTCAACAATAAAAATAAATAAATTTAAAAAATAATAACCACTTTCCCACTCAGAAGGGAAATCAGTGTCCGAAGAAGGGAAAGTGACGGCCCAACGCCTGTCTGTCGCGGGCTCCTGGCGCTTGTAGAGAGACCTAAAGTCAACCCCCAGAGGGTCTCAGCAGGCGAAAGGGGTCTCGACCGCAGTGCACCACAGCGGCCAGAACGCTCCTCGGGTTCTCCGCGATCCTAAAGCAGGAAAAGAAACGAAGCACATCTTGGACACAGCTCGGGGCCTCAACATTTTTGTTTTTATTCACAAAACGTCCCTTAAAAATAGTAGGTGGAAAAATGCCTCTTCTGTTTGCACCGCGGCCCCCTCCCCCGCCGGCTGTAACCTTGAGCTCAGGAGGACGCGGTCCAGGCTCGAGTCCCTCTCCAGCGCACCTCCCCACACCTCCAGCTGGGACTCACAGCGCCTGTGGCTCCCGCAGCTGTGCGGGATCCCGGGGCCCGGTCGGGGGGCGGGGCTGCGGGGGCGGGGACTCCAGACACAGGAGGGACGGGACGAGACGTGGGGCGGGGACTCTGGTGACGGGAACGCGTGAGGGCGGGCGCGGGCCTGTGCAAGGGGTGGGGCCTGTGCGCTGGGCGGGGACGCGGTGGGCGGGGACGCGGCGACCCGGGCCTTTGCACCAGGGCCCTGGGGAATTGGGAGCGCGCCCGGGCCGGGACGCGGCGGGAACGGGACCCGGGGGGAGCGGGGACGCGCGGAGGCGGGGCGTGGTCGGAGTTCCGAGCCAGGCGCGCAGGGCGGTGACCCTGGTGACGGAGTGGGGACCCGGGGACCGGGGCCTCTGCGACGCGCCGGCGGGTTCCACGCGGAGCTGCTCTGGTCCCTGCACCCGGCGCTGGCGGCCTAGCCATGTTCACCTTCGTGGTTCGCGACGAGAACAGCAGCGTCTACGCCGAAGTCTCCCGGCTGCTGGTCGCCTCCGGCCACTGGAAGAGGCTACGGCGGGACAACCCCAGGTTCAACCTGATGCTGGGAGAGCGGAACCGGCTGCCCTTCGGAAGACTGGGTGAGCGTCCGGGTTCCCGTCCGCACCCCGCCCCTGGGGCCCGCTAGAGCCAGCGCTTTTGTGTTAAGGCCACAGATCTTTCCCCTGTCACTCCTCCGGCGGATAAAACACGGATCCCTAAAGGGCTAAACCATCGTTCTTAACTTAATGTGTCTGGTCTTCGGAATCGGATTCGGATCCGAGTCACCGCGCTGCCCCCGGTCCACGGCCAGTCCTGCAGCTCAGAGGGCACAGGCCGCCCGACCCCACATCCCGCAAGCCGACGCCCCCATCCTCGAGCCGCACACCCCGCCCCCTCCATCCCAAGGCCTGGCGCCCTTCCATCCGAGGTCCGACGTCCCCCATCCCCGGGCCACGCGCCCCCTCTGCCCATCCCTCGTCCCAGGCCTGATGCACCCCTCGCCTGGCCGACGCCCGGATCAGGCAGGTCCGCAGGCCGAGCTCGGGGCAAGGAGGCTCCGAGAAGCTGGGCCTAGGGTGACATCTGGCTGGAGGGTTGCTCCCAGTCTGGTGTGGGCGCGGGAGGGGCACTTGTGTGTGCTGAAAACCCCGGGGATTCAGCTCCCCCAAGGCGTGGATAAATCGCCAGGGGACTTGGGAAAGGTCTGGATTCCAAAAGCAGAAGGTTCGGAGGGGCTGGGGACTTGTGATTTCAGACCAGTCTTTAGCTTCACCAAAGAAAGTGTGTGTTCACAATTGTGGGTTCACAATGGGGTGCTGCATGCAGATTTTACACGACGCTGGGTTCACCCTCTGCCCTGCTTCCTTGGATAGAGCTGGCTTGGTACCACCAGGTGCACGTGGCCTGTGGGAAAGGCGGCGGGGGTGTGGACCACTCTCACTGCTCTTTAGATGACGTAATCCAGAAGTTGTGCAGGGGCTTCAACTCACCTCCCACTGACCTGAATGTAGCCTCAGGGCGTCTCCTCGCTGCACAGTCACCTGGACGCGCAGCCTCTGCCCCGGCAGTGGTGTTTCCTGACAAAATTCTCTGGGGTGGGGGCCAAATCACAGGGCAAAAACACAAACAGAGAATCGGTAATGAAGAAAAGCCATTGCGTCCTGGAAGGCAATCAAACAGAGCAGTGTTCTGTGTCCAGGAGAGGAAACAGTTTCTAGAAATAGGTGTGGTCAGGGGTGGGGAGGTTGAAGGGGCAGAGACGGAAAACCAACTGGCTACTGTGAGCTTAGAGCCTTTGAATGGAGAGCCTGTGCACGGATGGTGTGGGGAGTGGAGGGTGTGGCAGCACAGCCTCACTGGAATCTTCTTTGGGATGGAACCGTGAACTGCTCTTTACAGTTATACAAGGTTATGACGCATGGTGGGGTTGGCTCTAACCCCCCAGAAATCCTGGAGTATAGGGAACTTGCCTGAGATCCCCCTTTGTGAACTTTCTCCCCAAGAAGCCCTCCCTCTCCACAGAGAACACCTTCCCTTAAAGAAGAAAATCTGCTTACAGTCGGGAACAGTTATTTCCTCCTTGCTCCGTCCACTTCCCCGCCTGCCTGCCTGCCTTCCTCTTTGCAGTGCCTGGCTGTAAAAGCTCAGGTGGCCTCCTAGCACCAAAACCAGAAATGGCTCTGGCAGGCTTGTAGCAGGGTCCATGGCATTGCTGTGGCGGTCAGGACTAGGAAGGAGGAGCAGAAACCACCCAGCAGGTCTAGACCTAAACAAGCCCCACAAAGTCAGCAGATGAGCAGTAAACATTTGGTGTGTGGGGGAAAGGAAGCAGCATCCCACCACCGAAACAGTTTCATGCCTTCACTGCATACATATTTGCCTTTTGCTTAAAGTGCACCACGGGGATCCCAAAGAGAAATCAGGTAAAGGGTCAGGGTGCCAGGGCCACAGGTGTGAGCCAGGAAGCTGGTGACAGCCAGGTAATGCCTGAAACTTTTTATCCACTTGTCTCCTGTTCTCAGGTGAATTATTCTTACCTTCAAACTCCCTTTGTTTGGCTTTGTGCTTTTGTTGCTGGAAATTCAATGCATTTTGTTAGGATTTTAAACAAAAAAATAGACTTTTGTTTTTATTTGTATGTTTTTTGCTCTAATTTTATGGAGCAGGGGACTTGCCGTAAGATCTATTAAAAATGAGTTTACTTGTGGGGGGAAAAAGTCCACTGCCTTCCTTTGCCTTCTGGTGGCTTTCTTACAAGCCTGAAGATGCAAATATGCTGGAGGACAAGGAGCATCAATTCTGCTGCCTTCCCTGATGGCTGTAGGGAACAAGGCTTGGGAGGTCAGGGCATGACTCCGCTGAAGTCCTAACTGTACAGAGGTAACTCACAAGTCGGTGTATGAAGCCAGGGAGGGGTGCAGTGGGGATCTGAGAGAGGTGAAATAGGCAGTAGCCCTCCACCTGAAGAACAAACAGCCCTGGCTGGTGTGGCTCAGTGGGTTGAGTGCCAGCCTGCAAAACAAAGGGTTGCCAGTTTGATTACCAATCAGGGCACATTCCTGGGTTGTGGGCTAGGTCCCCTGTTGGGTGTGTGCGAATAATCACGGTGTCTCACACACTGATGTTTCTCTCTTTCTCCCTCCCTTTCCCTCTCTTTAAAAATAAATAAAGTCTTTTTTTTAAAAGAACAAACAAAGGCAGCAGTGGTCTCAGACACCTCTACGATGTTGATATTATAGTATCCACTGTGGGGAGGCTGCACGTGCCATTGGAATGCTGAGGCGAAGGAGGGGCCAAACAGGCCCAGGTCCTGAAAGGGAGAGGGAAAGCTGGGCAGGACACAGCGGTTGGCTCTCCCGTGCGTGGGTGCTGACCAGTTCCCGCCCCCTTCTGAGCCTCCCTTTCGTTCACAGGTCACGAGCCTGGGCTGGTGCAGTTGGTGAATTACTACAGGGGGGCTGACAAACTGTGTCGCAAAGCTTCTTTAGTGAAGTAAGTGTTCTTTAAAACCTGTTCTTCTTCTTCTCCTTTTTTTACATAAATGGTGTTAGCTTTCATTGTGAAGCACTTAAGGAAAAGTATGGGGTTATTTCTAAAGGCCAAAAATACTTTTATTTAAAAAGCCAACACATATCAGTTTTGGAGCTTCCTCTGAGTTACTTCTGTTGCAATCCAGAACTCTGCCATCCAGCACTTGACGAAGCCTGTCTGTCTCTGAGGCCAGGCTCCCAAATGCAGAGCCTGGGACAGGTTTCTTCTGTGAGTGTTTTGCACTCTGGTATCTGTCATCCAGTGTCAGTGGTGAGAAGTGGAACATTTCTGGGCACAGCTGGTCCCTGGAGAAGGGACACCCACAGGCCTTTGGCAGCCACTCTCACAGCAGCCAGTCCCCCTCAGGAAGGACACCTGGCGAGTCATAACTGCATCTGCCACACTGCCCATCTCTGCAAAGTTGGGTTTGGCAGGCGTCCTAAGAACAGTATTCTAAGACAGAGTAGCAATGTTATCTGCTAATCTTGTAATCCCAGCTCTTCCTCTTCTTAGTTTAGGCAAATTTCCTCATCCCTCTAAGCCCCAGTATGTCCCTCATGGGTAGTTGTGAGGATGGAATAAGGTGATGCTTGTGAAGTGTGGGGCACAGCGGTTTATAGTGAGCATTTGACTCTTTGCCTTTGTTTCCTTTTCTGTGAAATGGGAATAATAATAGTAAGTGCCTCGGAGTTGTTGGGATTGAATTAATTTATGCAAAGGCTTTGAATAACGTCTGCCTGGCAGTTCACCCTGTATAAGTGAAAGTTCTTATTGTTACTGTTGTTATGGCTACCACTGCTATTGTTATCATTTCAGTAGGGAAGGCAGGAATGGCCCCTAAAGTCAGGGCTGCAGCAGGTCTCCGTCGTTTCCCCCATGATGACTACCGAAGACGTGCATGCAGCCAAGCAAACCGTCCCGGGGAGAAGGCATGGGAGACATGACTCAGTGCGCTTGCTCTCTCCCCACGCACGTTTCTTGCTGGACTCTAGAGATTTACAAGGTGGAGTGTTCACAGGAACATGCCCCGTTTTGTTCCGAATCACTGGCCCCAGTGACTTCGTATGCACCTCTTTCGGGGCTGGGCTTTCCTGCTCTGCCAGCTACTCCTAAAGGAGACCAGGTTTTCTGAAGTCTTCTTCTGATTATATATTTATTATATATTCACTGCATAAGTTTTTTTCACTAGAACTAGAAATGAGGCGTGATTACTTATCCAGATTATTCATTTAAAGATTACTGTAAAATGTTTATTCAATCTTTTTCCTACTGTGATTTTTTATGTAAAGATGAAAGTAGAATTTTGCTTTTATAAGTAGGAACAGAGGATGCTGTAAAATATATCCTTCATATTTGCATATTTAGCAGCTGCAGTGAGGTTGAGCGAGTATGGGACTGCAGTGATGATCACGTCTGAGCAGGCGTCTGATCCCTGGAACTTTGGACAGTGTCCCGCCCCCTCCCCGCCAAGTGGTCCATCTGTAAAATGGGGATGGTGGTGATCGCACCTGCTCTTTGCCCCTTGGTGGCATGTGATGCAGCCTCTGATGTTTTGACTTAATGTGGGCTGGGGTTGTCCTCACCTTCACAAGTGTCCTTTATTCTCTCAGGTACCCTGAGAGGGACTGTAGTAATTCCAGGAGGTGATGGATCCCTTTGTCATTCTGTCTCCTTCCCATAATTTTGCATGGCTCAAAATGGCTCAGAAGGTTAAAAAAAAAGAAGAAGCCATGTTAAATGGCAGCTCGCAGAGGGCAGCTGGATTGCCCAGGGCCATGGCAGTCAGTACTGGGCCAGGACCGTTCTCACCTGTGCTCAGGGGACTGTGGGTAAGGTGCCTGGGCATCGCCCCGGGGCTCTGACAAGCCCCTATACGGGATCCTGTACAGCAGGCGCCTTCCTGCTGTTCCTTCAGGAAGTGGCAGAAATTCACGAGGCCCGAGGCCACAGACTCAGAGCCCTGAGGACTTTTCTTCTGGCTCAGGTTGGAGACTCTTTTCCTCTCAAGAGCGTTTCTCCAGGATGTAAATCTCCATTCACAATTTCTTTCCAAATGGGCTTATGAGGAAATGGGACAAATGCAAGGGACTTCTGTAGCAACTGGTCTCTGTTTTATATAGGAAATAAAGGCTTTCAAATCGAGGTTATCCTGTAGGCTAGTGCTATCCAACAGGCGTAGCATGTTAGCCACATGTGTGATTTTAAATTTCCTAGTAGCCACAATAAAATTAGTACAAAGAAACAGGTGCAATTTATTTTAATTACATATTTTATTTAACCAAGTAATCAAAAATATCATTTTGACATGTTGTTAATAAACAAATAATATATTTCAGATTTTTAAAAAAATTCTGAGTCTTCAAAATCCGGTGTATATTTTATATTTATAGCACATCTTAATTTAGACACCAAATTTTCATTGCAAACCCCTTTCTCTATATGTAGATTTCATAAAAATTTATGCTTAAAAATGATTTGTATACCCAAGTTGTTGCCACCTATGTAAAATTTTTTTGATAACTGATTTGAGTACCCCAAACCATTTTCCTTTAATAATCACATGCACATTGACAAACAGGTTCATTTTATTAGAAGAATTCACTTGGCTTTAAAGCAAAAGCATATATCATTTTTAAACTATATCCAAGTTAAGAAATCCACCAACTCTTGTGTTAACTCAGTGGTACTATTATCAAAATCAAAAGCGTATTGAATAAACTGAAAAGAAACTCTAAATTTATTAACATCACCCAAGTGTTCTTGAAAATTTTCCTTAGTTTTTGCAGCCAATTGGCTGTCTGTTACAATTAACATCTTCTAAGTCATGTTATACAAAAGTTGTAAAATCATTACTATGGACTTGTGTTACAAAGTTGGACATAGACTTTCATGCCTGGGTCATAAATAAGGTCTTCTTTTCCCTTCTGCAGAGCTTTAAAATGAGCTTGTAGTGGTGTGAGAGTCACACTGCCAGTTGTGGTCTCTGATGACTGAGTGAAGTGTGAATTACTGAAAGTAGTGATTTGTCAAGCATTCTTTTTATTTCAAGAAAGCCTGAGTTGGAATGACCGTACACTAAATCTTCGCAAAACTCTCTATCTGACTACCCTTGGCAAAGAACACGGCCTCATTAAACACTGTCTTCTGTTTCTTGTAGCAATTCTGTATTTGCGAGTATATACTAAACCATTTTAACAGCTGTGTCCATGATACTTTCCATGGAGTGGGCTTCAGAAAACTGAGTACAGATGTTTCCAAGATGTATCGGGCAGTAGAATAAAGCAACAAAGGAAATATCAGTCTTTTAAAAAATCCCAGTGGATCCAATTTTAACCCAGCCCAGCTGGAGTACTGTCTATTGTGACAGAAACGGATGTTTCAAAGCGCGCAGGTGAAAGTCTTCTTTGGCAGGTGTAAAAGATCAAAAAGTAGCTACACAATGAGTGTGCTATTTTGTAGCCTGCAATTTGACAATGTTTTTTCATATACTTGCAAATCCTTTGAGGGAAATACGCCCAAAGCATAGTAGGGCAGCATCTCTTCTGTCACACCACGCATCTAAAGTGAATTTTTGTTTAGTTTCCAAGTTTTGAATAAATCTTTAATATCGTTAGAAGTGTTTTGTATTCTATGGGCACTTACTTAACTGGCGGAACTAGTTCACTTTTTGTAAATAGTTTTTTTAGTCTTTTCCTCAAAATAATTTCTTTTTACCACACTTCCATCTAACATGATTTTCTTTTTGTGTGCAGACTCCAGGCCATTTTATAGCTGACCAAAGTTACAGGCACAGATCGTTAAAAATATGTTTACATTTTTTGTTGAATAATTTAATTTATTTAATTTGGATTTCAGCCACTAATCTTGTTGATTCTTTTTGACTGTTGAGAGGAAGATGCTTATCAAACTCATTGTGCATTTGCTGAAAATGTCTCCTGTACACAGCGAAGTTTGTTCTACTCTGCCACAATGAATTGTAGTTGTCCCCATTTTCCCCAGTGGTCTCCCCTGCCCTACCCATCCCCTCCCCCATATGCAATTCTCCCCCCATTGTCCTTGTCCATGGGTCCTTTATACATGTTCTGTGCCTATTTTTTAAACTGGAAATGTAATTATATTTTACTTCAGTTGCCCATTATGATTTACCTAGCTATCACTGTAACTCATGCTGCCCGCATAATAAACACATTATAATGTTTCATAAGTGCATGGAAAACCCCTCGGGGACTGAATCTATCTGCTGACCCTGGGTGGGACAGCGCTGTGTTTATACGTGCCCCCGGAACACCGGATGTGCTGGACGTGCATGTGCGATGCAGCGAGAGTGGCATAGGCCCCACAGTGCTGAAAATGCAATGTCCTCCTACCAGGACAAGGAAGTTGTGCTTAATGGACAAATAGTTTATGCTTTAGTCTTTAAATTATAACTAAAGTAAATTTAAAATTCAGTTCCTGAGTCACATGGGCCACATTTCAAGTGCTCAGGAGCCACATGTGGCTAGTGGCCACCCTACTGGACAATGCAGTTGGGTGGACATTCAGTGAATTTGGAATGCATTTGTCTGTTCCTTTGAATCAAGTAACTCAAATCCTGTTGCCTTGAACTTTAAAATAACTTTGTTTTCAATCACAATTTTAAATTCCTTTTCATTATTTCTGCCATTTGCTCATAGACTGGGTTTTGCAGGTGAACCTTGACACAGACTTAATCTTAACAGTCTGCAGAAGAGGGAGCCCAGCATGGGACGGGCCCGTGAGTGTCTTTGGTTCCTCCCTGGCTCTGATCCCTAGGGAGTGAGGGTCAGTGCAGAGGCAGGACTTGGGATTTGGGGACTTGCATCCTGCCCGAGTCTTACTACCTTCGTGGTATTGGGGAACATACTTACTTCTCTGTAACCCAGCACCTGATCTATGAAATGGGGTGCTGGTGCCTCTCCTCTGGGGGGCCAGCTGCAGAGCAGACATGGAGGGAAGCCCTTTATAAGCCTTGCTGTTTAGGAAGCTCCTTGCCCTAAGCGCCATGTCATGTTATTTGGGGGGGGGGGGGGCAGGAGGTATGTTTAGTTATGAGCACTGAAGTCCTGTGTCCCATTGGAAAATTCCTCTTTTAGTCTGTCTTGAAGCCAAGAAGTTGTTGGCTCAAGATTATTTCAAGTTAAGTCTCCTTGGAGATGCACTTTGAAAAGAGCTAGGTGCTGGACATTAGGTCCCTTTTGAGCCAGCGGACACAGGCCTGTAAGGTTCATGGATAGCTATGTGTGCCCAATAGTGCATTGCAGGCGGCCCAGGGAGGCCAAGAACAAAGACTGGGATGAGAAGGAGCCTAGCCCCTGGCCCCAGTTATACCCAGCCTCCTTGATGAGCTCTGGAGGTAGCGCAGGCTTTTCTGAATAGAGGGTCGGCGTGCTAAGAAGGGAGATTGACCCTCTGTCATGTTCCAGGCTAATCAAGACAAGCCCAGAACTGGCCGAGTCCTGCACATGGTTCCCTGAGTCCTATGTGATTTATCCCACTAATGTCAAGACCCCAGCTGCTCCTGCACAGAATGGAATCCACCCACCAATCTCTAACTCGAGGACAGACGAAAGGGAATTCTTCCTGGCTTCTTATAACAAAAAGAAGGAAGATGGAGAGGGCAACGTTTGGATTGCAAAGTCATCTGCTGGTGCCAAAGGTGAGATGGCATTGTCATCCCTTCCTCCTGTCTCTGTAGGTTCCCAGTACTTTGTGCAATTGTTTGCTGACTTTTAATGATATGTTTGTCTTTATTGATTTTTAAGGAGAAGGGAAGGGAGGGAGAGAAAAAGAGAAACATCAATTTATTATTCCACTCACTTGTGCATTCATTGGTTGATTCTTGCATGTGCCCCAACCAGGGATCAAAGTTGTATCTTTGGTGTATGGAGATGGTGCCCCAACCAACTGACCTATCCAGCAAGGGCTGGTGACGTACTTGATGAGTGACTCTTCTAACCTGAACCCTTAAGGGTGGATAGCACATCTAGTTATATAGTCTTAAATATTTATCTACATAGTAATGACTCATACATGGACATCTCCCATGTGTACATCTCCACATGTGTACATCTCCCCATGTGTACATCTCCAGTGAAGTCTTTCCCTGTAAGCTCCAGTTGCACACGTTTGGACATTCACCCCAGAGAAGTGAAAACACGTCCACACACAGCCTGCGTGTGGTTGTTCACAGCAGCTTTATTCATAACAGCCCGGAACCGAAAACAACCCAGAATTCCTGGGCTGATTAGCAAACTTTGAATGATCAGGGTGAATGATTAAGCAAACTTTGGTGAATTAGCACCACAGAATACTACGCGGCACTAGAAGGGAGTGAACTACTGCTGAAAGCAGCAACTTGAATGAATCTCCAGAGAGTTATGCTGTGTGCAAAAATGGATTCCCAAAGATCACATACCATACAATCCTATTTATATGACATTTCTGGAATGACAAAACTATAGAAACAGAGAGCAGATTAGTAGTTGTTGGGGAGGTGGTGTGGGGAGGGAGGCAGTTGTGGCTTTAAAAGAGCAACAGGAGGGATCCATGCAATAATGGAGTTGTGTACAATGAATGGGAGAAGATGCTTGCAAATCGTATCTCTCTTAAGGCATCTGCATCCAGAGTGCATAAAGAACTCATAACTCAATAATAAAAAGACAAATAATCCAAATTAAAGTGAGTGAAGAATCTGAATAGAAATTTCTCCAAAGAAGACAAACAACCAAGAGAGCCAATAAGCACATGAAAAGATGCTTGGCATTATTAGTTATTAGGAAAATGCTAATTAAAGTCACAATGAGGTACCACTTCATACCCACTAAGATGGCTATAATCATGCAGACCAATAATAGCAAGTGTTGGCAGGAATGTGAAAAATTGGAACTCTCATATATTGGGGGAATGTAAAATGGTGCATCAGTTTTGGAAAGCAGTTTGATAGTCAGTCTCTCAAAAAGTTAAACATAGAATTACCAGATTATTCCACTCCTAGGTGTAACTCCCCAAAGAATTGAAAACATATGGGCACACAAAACTTCTGTGCAAATTTTCATAGCAGCATTACTCATCAGAGCCAAACAAGAGTGGAAATAACCTAACTGCCCATCAATTCATTGGTGAGTGGTTGAGCAAAATGTGAGATAACCATGCGGTGGAACGATATTCTGCCGGATGGAGGGATGAAGCACTGACACGGGCTACAATGTGGATGAACCCAGAAAATACGATGGTCGGTGAAAGCAGCCCGGCGCGAAAAGGCCACGTGCTCGATGATTCCGCTTATATGAGACATCTAGTGCAGGCAGATTCATAGCAGGTTACTGTCTGGCAGGGCCTAGGGCGGGGAAGGAATGGGGCGTGACCGCTAGTGGATATGAGGCGTTTTGGAAGTGAGGAAAATGTTCGAAAATGAGATTGTAGTGATGGTTGCTGGAACATACTAAAACCATTCAATTGTATGCTTTAAAAGGGTGGGTGTTATGGCATGTAAAATATATATTGGTGAAGCTGTTAATGTTAGTTAATGTTGATGAAGCTTACAGATACTTTGAATGTAGCCAATTTTTTTTCTGTCAGAAAGCTTCAGGGAATCCACTTGTACATTTGTATCTATGCCCTAATCTTCCTGGTATTTCCATAAGATACCAGGAAGTTAAAAGTGGTCCCAGGTAGTACATACCTCGTGTTAATCCTGGTAGCCAGTGATCAACAGGAGAACAGCATTTATTTAGCATGCTTAGGCTTTCAGAGTGTCTTTCAAAATGAAACTTCATGATCGGAGCTTGCCACGACGCCAGTGTTTGCAACCCTATATGGAGAAAAAGTTGAACGACCCTGGTGCTTTGGCGGGTGGAGGGGAGAGTGAGTGATTGGAGAAGGGAAGGGTGGAGAAAGCAGAGGGAGCCCTCAGTTAGACCCTCCTGCCTGTGTTTCCTGCTGACAGTGTCTCCCCTCCGGGCTTGCAGAGAGCCTTTCCTCTTGGGATGAACTGCACTCATGTTCACTTTGGTGTTGCCCTGTTAGGCGAAGGCATCCTCATCTCATCCGATGCCGCGGAACTTCTGGATTTCATAGACAACCAGGGCCAGGTGCACGTGATCCAGAAATACCTCGAGCGCCCTCTGCTCCTGGAGCCCGGTCATCGCAAGTTTGACATTCGGTAACGCACCCAAGTCCGTTCTTTTACTTAACTGAAGACAATGCAGTGGCGTGTTGTGTGGTGAGGAGGGTGACAAGGAGTGTGAGAAAGTGTTTCTCTGTGTTTAGTGTGTTACCAAAATTGAGCACAGCTGAATGGAACCGAGCTTCCGTACCTGATTCTCTTTTTCTTCCAATATTTTTTCTTCTCTTTCCCCTTCTTCTCCTTCTTCTTCCTTCTCTTTCTTCTTTCTTCTTCTCCTCCTTCTCCTCCCCCACCTCCTCCTTTTTCTTCTTCTTTTATTTTTTTTACTTACTATTTTCTTTGATGAAAACGACTTGTGGATCTAAAAGGAAGGGTATAAATATGTGGGCCTTACTTGTACAAGAAGCAGAGAGATACACACGGAACACATAATTCAGACACAGCAGATCATGTGACTCTGACAAAAATAACGTGTCCTGACCTTATTTGTGTCCCACTTTTTGAGGATTTCATAAACACGCCCCAGGTTTTGGGACTTTAACTTTCTTAGCGAAGGGCCGGCTGAGAGAAGAGGTGCGGTGCTTTCTGAAGCGGAAGGGCCCTCGGCCCAGCGGGCTCTCAGCCCTGCTGTTTGCTCCCCAGAAAGGACGTGGTCTCTGCTGCCTTTGTGTCCCATCAGCTATTCGGTGTCAGACCAGCTGCAGGATGAACAGTCTTTTCTTAAGATTACTTAAAATCACCAAACATGTAAAATGAAGGTTTTGTAGATTAACCTTTAAAACAAACCCATCAAATGTCTTTCAAATGTTCTGTCTTTTGAATGGGTCAAAGTGTCCTCATCACTGGTGGGGAAATGTTTTCTCGGATCATTACAGTGGTCGTTCACTTTCTCAGCTAGTGGCGGGGGGCTTGCTTGTGTCCTTTCAGATCCTACCTTCGTCCTCTCCCTCCGCCAGGAAGATCAGGGTGTGAGGACGATTGATACGTGTATTTCTGATTTGAAGGACCTGTGGAGGACTTCAGTAAAACTGCCTTTGTTGACTTGCAGAAGCTGGGTCCTGGTGGATCACCAGTATAGCATCTACCTCTACCGAGAGGGCGTGCTGCGGACTGCGTCAGAACCGTATCACGTGGGTAACTTCCAAGACAAAACCTGCCATTTGACCAATCACTGCATTCAAAAGGAATATTCAAAGAACTACGGGAAGTATGAGGAAGGGAATGAAATGTTCTTTGAGGAGTTCAACCAGTACCTGGCAAGTGCTCTGAACATCACCCTGGAGAGCAGTATCTTACTACAAATCAAGCACATCATAAGGTAACTAAACTGTATCTTTTTGGCTATGTGTGTCTTGAAGAAGCTTTGGGAGTTGTACCTTTCAAGGCATTATTCCACTTAAGTTAATTTAAAGACAAAACTTATTTATAATTTTTTAATCACCCTTTTGATGTTTGTAGGACCTCTGATGATGTCACTGCTTTCATTCCTTACACTGGTAATTTTATCTTGTCTATTTTTCTTGGATGGATTGGCTAAGGGTTTATCAATTTTATTAATCTTTTTAAAAAGTCAGGTTTTGGCTTGATTGATTTTCTCTTTTTGTTTGTTATTTCTTTGATTTATGCTATTTATTATTTCCTACCTTCTGTTTTTACATGGTGTTTAATCTGTTCTTTTTCTCTTTTCCTTGTGAGAAGTTAAAAACATAGATTCGAGAGACTTCATTTTTTAAAACTATAAGCACTTAAGTTATCAGTTTCCCCTAAGTACTCATTAGCCATTCCTCTAGATTTTGCTATGTTGGCTTTTTATTTTCATTTTATTAAAATACTTTCTAGTTTCTCTTGTGACTTCACATTTGACTTATGTGTTATTAGAAATTTTGCTTAATTTTTAAATGTTAGGGAATTTTTTTCAGATGTCTTTCTGTTATCAATTCTACTTTAATACCATTGTAGTCAGAGAACATAGTTTGTATGCTTTTTTGTCTTTAAAATTTGTTAGTTCATCTCATGTCTCAGATATGGTCCATCTTCGTGAATGTTCCATGTGCGCTAAGAATAACATCTACTCTGCTCTACGTAGGCAGAGTGGGCTATAAATACAAATTTGGCGAAGGTGGATGCTAGTATTGTTTAAGTCTTTTATATCTGAGCTGATTTTCTGTTCTACTTCTTCATTATTGAGAAGTCTCCAGGTACAATTTGGGCTTCTCTATGTCTCTTTTTAGTTTTATCAGTTTTGTTTCATATATTTTGAAGAACTAGTGTTAGGTGCATATACATTTAGTTCTTTTTTTTTGAAGTTGACCACTTTATCATCTGTACTTATGGTAATATTCTTATTTTGAAATTGATTTTTTACTATCAATATAGCCACTTCAGCTTTCTTTTTTCTTTTTTTAGAATTTATTTATTGTTTTTAAACAGAGGGGAAAAGAGGGAGAAAGAGAGAGAGAGAGACTTGAATGTGTGGTTGCCTCTTGCACACCCCTCACAGGGGAACCTGACCTGCAACCCAGGCGTGTGCACTGACTGGGAATCGAACCAGCAACTCTTTGGTTCGCAGGCTGGTGCTCAACCACTGAGCCACACCAGCCAGGGCTCCAGCTTTCTTTTGATTAGTGGTATTTTCTTTCCACCCTTTTACTTCGATTCTAGTGGGCTCCGGTAGACAACGTGGAGTTGGGTTTTGTTTTGTTCTGAATCCAATATCATAATCTCTGTCTTTTAACTTGTATGTTTATGTCATTTAAATTTAATGTAAGTATTGGTTTGGTTGGGCTTATATCTACTATTTTATTTGGTTTATTTCCTCTTTTTTAAAATTTTTATTTGCTTTCATGTCTCCGCTTCCTGACCGCTTTTGAATTATTTGAATTGTTTTTAGAGTTCCGTTTTAATTTTCCAGTTGAGTATTTGGCTTTATCTATATCTATGTATCTAATTTTAGTAGTGATTCTAGGGATTAAAAAATATATGTACCTAATATGTCACAGTCTTCTTAGACTTAATAATTCACCACTTCCAATAAAATGCAGAAATCTTATAACCTTGTAGTTCACTTGACTCTTCTCTATGTTATAGTTGCTGTGTGTATTACATCCACATACATTGAAATCACCACTGCACAGTGTTATAATTTTGGGTATCAACTGTTACACACATTTTTTAATGTAGATAGTCAGATTAGATTTTTTTAAAAATACAAGGCTAACTTGTAGGATGTCTACAAGAAATGCATTTAGATTAAAATAAGAAAAAACGTATTTTGTACCCAGATAGTTGCCATTGTCTTTGCTCTTTTTTTCATCCTGAGGCTCCAGATTTCTCTCTGGTATTGTTTCCAGTCAGACTCTGTCTTGTGTTTTCAGAGCAGTTCTGCTTGTGATAAGTCTTCTTAATTTTCCTTCCATCTTCTGAAAATGTCTTTATTTCACCTTATTCCTGAAGGGTGTTTTCACTGGACTTACGCAAACATAATGTCAAACAAAAAAGTGAAAAAATAAAAGCTGTGTACAAGATTTAGACAGATTGATTCTATTCATATAAATTGAAAAAACAAGCAAAGCTTAGTAATACGTCATTTGGAGGAAGGTATTTATGTGGTAAAAATAGAGAGGCAAAGGAGCAATACACACAAGTTGAAAGCAGTGGTTATCTGCAGGGAACAGGCAGGAGGGAGCCGGGAGGAGGCCTGGGACTCCGGGTGGGGGCACCTGTGCGTTCTGAAGTCACGAGACATTTTTGTGTTAATACGTGCAGTTAATATTCACTTGCATTTCCCCATATATTTTAACCCTTCATGTTGCTTGCTTTTCAATGCATGCATGTTCTATCTTTTGTCTAGGATCATTTTTCTCTTAAAAAACTCATTTTTAGTGCTTTTTTATAAAGTTAGGTCTGCTGATGAATAATCCCAGTTTTTATTTATCTGATATATTTATTTTGTCTTTACTTTTAAAGGACATTTGCTCTGGAAACAGAGGGCTAGCCCAGCAGTTAATATTTTTTTAGCACTTTGAAGGTGGCACGTGCTGTCCTCCAGCTTCTGTCTGCTCTGTTGAGACGCAGCCGGCATCTCAGCATTGCTCTGGATGATTCTTTTCTCTGTTTTAAAGATTCATTTTTGTTGATGTTATGAATTTTACTACGAGACGTGTGTAGTTTTCTTTGCACACACTCCCGCACAGGTTTCATAGTGCTTCTGGAATCTGTGGCTGGGTGTGTTTCGTCTGTTTTGGAAAGTTCGTGGTCATCATCTTTTTAATTATGGCTTTTCCCCCATTTTCCCTTCCTTCTGTGTGTGGAAAGTACGTGGATATTTATCCTTTCCACTGTGTCGCACTTCCCGTGTGGTTTTTGTGTGTCATTTTATCTCTTTCTTCAGTTATTGGAACCTGTTTTAAAAGTCTAAAAAGTAAAAAGTCCAAAGCTGTTGAAACTGCTGTTAAACTCAATTATTAAGTGCTTGGTTTCAGTCCTACTTTTCAGCTCAGAAGTCCCCATTGGACTCTTATTTTTAGACGGCCGTTCTCTTTTGAAATTCTCCCGCTTGTCTTGTGTTTTCTTGGACACAGCAGGGACAGTTCTTTAATATCATTGTTCCGCCGGCTCCCAAATCTGGGTTACCTGTGGGCCAAATCTGGCCTGTAGCCTGTCTTCCTATGATTATAAACCAAAAATGGTTTTTACATTTTAAAAGGCTGTAAAATAAAAAATAGAAGAATACCAACAGAGACTGTGGATATCCTGCAAAACCTGAAATAATTACTCTCTGGCCCTATGTAAAAAAAATGTTGACAGCCTCTGCCTTATCGTTTGTTACCTAGTGTCTGTTTCATCTCCTGGTCATGTTTCTTAACATGCTTGGAAATAATTTTTCATGTTATTATTCATGTTTTGCGGCTTGCCAAATCCAGTGGAGATTTTTAAAAACTGAGGTATATGCATGCAGTAAAGCCCACAGATCTTAAATGTACAGCATAGTGAAAATTTAATGATGCCTATACTCTTCTGATCATAACACAGATCAGAATATAAAACAGAGCCACAGAAGACTCCCCGAACCACTTCAAAATAGGTATTCCCTGGCAAAGACGGCTACTCTTTTGACTTTTATTACTATGGATTCCATTGCTTGCTCTTAAACGTTATGTAAAGGAAATTATACTGTATTCCCTGTTTCGTGTTCAACTTTTTTCAGTATTGTGTTTATGGGCTTCATCCATTTGTTGCACATAGCGGCAGTTTATCCTTTTTTATTGCTATGTAATATTCCACCGTGTGAATGTTCCACAGTTTATCCCTCTCCAGTTGATGGACCTCTGGGTTTTGTCTCCTTATTTCAGACTTGGGAGCCATCTGCATTGCTGTGTGTCAGGTTTCCTGTTTATCACGAGGGTTTCTCATCGGCACAGGGCTGCTTGTGCACGAGGTTGTCCTTTCCCCACTGCGCGGCCGGCGCCTTTGTTGCACTCCAGGTGGCCTTTCGCGTGCGGCTCTGTTCCTGGGCCTCCGCCTGTCCTGTGGGTCTGTTTACCTGCTCTGCCATTACCACCGTCATGAAGACTGAGCCTTTCTCCTTAAATAGTTTTACGTAGAGGCCAGCAGAATAATTACAAGGCTCAGAGCTCCATTTCCTCAGGGATTATAAATGGTTAGAATTCTGATACCCAATAAATCAAGTATGCTGAAGAAAGAATTCATACCTTAGGCAACACATTTGTTGGATATTCACTGCGCCCCCGGCCCTCATTCTGTGCAGGAGCGTTGCTACCTTGGTGCTGGGGGCTTTCTTCCTGCTCCCAAGGTATTTACCCGGCTTCCAGCCCAAACTGCCCACTCCAGCTGAACAAAGATTCCTGTGTAAACTCCCAGTGATGAGAAAACCTGCTTTAAAGTGACTTATCCATCTTTGAGTGTCCAGCAGATACAAAGCGGTGTTCAGTTTTGGTTTGGTTCTGGCTCCCGGTCTTTCCTCTCTGTGCGGGAGCACGGTGTGCCTTCCGCTCTTGGTCCTTCCATGTGGGGAGGTTTTCTCTTTTTCTCACTCCCCCCTCTCTCTCTCTTTACCATGAGCATCTATGAAATATTTTTTCTTAATTATAATGTTTGTTTTTCTAAAGAATGTACTATCCAATTTATAATGTTTTAATTAAAACAAGAGTTAAGGGTATTCTATAGCGTAGCCATAGGATATAGGAAAAAACGTGCTATATGGCTTGTCCCAGTGCAGGTTAAAGATGAATGGAAGAGGAAATTCTTATTCCAACTGGCCCTTAAGTGGCTAACTGTCCCTAATAATAATAATAATAATAATAATAATAATAGCAGTAGTAGTAGTAATAATAACAATAGTTATTGTTATTTTAAAGATTTTGTTCATTTATTTTTAGAGAGAGGGGAAAGGAGGGACAAAGAAAGGGAGAGAAACATCAATGTGAGACAGAAACATTGGTCAGTTGCCTGTTTTATGTGCCCTGACCAGAGACCAAACCCGCAACCCAGGCACATGCCCTGACCAGGAATTGAATTGGAGACCTTTTGCTTTGCAGGATGACGCCGAACCAACTGAGCCACAGCAGTTAGGGCTCCAAAATTATTTTTAAAGGGTTAAACATACATATAGAAATATTCTCATTTGGGGGTAAAATAAATAAATAAAAGGAGCCCTGGCTGGGTGGCTCAGTTGGCTGGAACATGGTCTCGTGCACCAAAGGGTTGTGGGCTTCATCTCTGGGTGGGACACATACCCAGGTTGTGGGTTTGACCCCTGGTCTGAGTGTGTACGGGAGGTAACCAATGGATGGATATTTCTCTCTTTCTCCCTCTTCCCCTCCCTCCTTCTCGTCCTTTCTATCAAAAATTAATAAATATATCCTTGGGTGAAGAGTAAAAAAAATGAAAAATAAACACAGGACAATTGATACTTGGAGTGAGGAGAGTGGTGGAGAGAGCTTGGCGAGCAGGAGGCTGGCCCCACACTCACAGAGGCCGTGGGTCTCTGCAGTCCCGAGTTGAACCTGCTGCCCGACATGTCCTGGTCAGCCACAGGGAAGCCTGCATGTTTTTCCTTCTCACCGTCCCTGTGAGAAGGACAGCTGTCTCTGGTAACTGTAGGATCATCATGACATATTTTATTGCTAAGACAGGCATTTTCCCCAGCATTCAGTTACGGCGAAATCAGGGAAGATCTTCATAAAACAGAGATGGCCGAAGCACTGCGGGTGGCTGTACTGGAGAACGGTGGTCTGTCATGAGCTCCCTGTGGAAGCGCCTCGTTGGCCCCTTTCAGCACCCAGAGCAGGTGTTATTTCACCCCCGACTTTACAGAAGTCAGAGCCTGGCTTCAAGAGGCTCAAACACTGACCGAGGTTCTGGCCTCAGCAGGCTGACCGCTGACCTCACTTGCTTATTCACTATGTTTCCGAGATTCACTTTCAACTTTTAAATTTTGTTCTTCAAATGTTTATGTATTATATTGTGTTTTCCATTTTTCTGTTTTTCCATTTTTTCTAAGCAGTCTTTGATGTTAATAATTATTCTAGTTCAACATTTAGTTTTAATACATGTAGGTCTTCAATCTTTTAATTAGTAACCATTTGGCAATAGAAATGGAATAAGCTAAAGAAATGAATGAGGCCAATATTCTTTGTGCAAATTCTGCTCCTCACTGATTAGCGATCCATTTCTTTTATGTGGGAAAAGGACATGGAACTGTTTTATTTATTACAAACAAAATGTGGCAGCTGCCATCCTGTGGGGAGGGGCCCACGTTTACAGGGGCCAGGGTGACAGCACCGAGCTGAGAAAGCAGCCTCTGCTTGTGAAGACATGCTTGGTGGCAGAGTCTTCTAATAAGATGCTTGACAAGAACAATTGTCTTGAATAATCTACTAGTAATAACTGTGAAAGAAAGAATTAAGTCAAAGCTGACCTGTGCCAGCACATTGGACGTGCAGTCATCCAAGCTGACCTGTGCCAGCCCATTGGACGTGCCGTCATCCAGGCCCATCTCCTGCGCTCCTCCTCCCTCGCACCCTGCCCTCAGCTAGCTCTCCCCTCTGCCCTGCAGGAGCTGCCTCATGAGCGTGGAGCCTGCCATCAGCACCCGGCACCTCCCGTACCAGAGCTTCCAGCTGTTTGGCTTCGACTTCATGGTGGACGAGGAGCTGAAGGTCTGGCTCATTGAGGTCAACGGCGCCCCTGCTTGTGCTCAGTAAGCCGAACACTGCTTGGTTGTAACAAGGGACAGTTGATTCTGCAGTTGGAATGACGTGTCTCAACAAGGTGGTGCACTCACGTGACCCTTGACCCTTGACTGTCAGGGAGGCAGTGACTGGACAGGAGTCCCCGGGGAGGACCCGCTGGCAGGGGCTTTGCTGAGGCATTTCTTTTCCCATTTTCCTGAGTGTGTTGAGCAGTCAGACTACTCATGGTGGGGTCGTTGCTGTGAGAGTTTTAAACAAAGAAGTAACTGCCAGAGGCCATGCTCTTGGGTGACAAGTTGGGTGAGCAGGCTCCTGGAGTAGGGGAGATTGTGATGACCAAGCAAGGCAGGGCTCCTTGGGCAGGAAGTGGTCAGAGAGGCATCGGAGATACAGTGAAGCTGGAGCTGGGATGTGAGAGGAGCAGGACAGGTGCCCAGGGGACGGGGGAGAGCCTGCAGGAAGGGGACACAGCGTCCAGTGGGACCTTGCTCATTGCCAGGCTCCATGAGGTGCACAGGTAGCAGAACCTGCCGCCCTCAGGGAGCTCCTGCTCCTCCTGGGGAAGCCTGGCTGTCGCACAGTGTCAGTGTGGAGGACTAAGGAGCAGTGAAGGGTCAGGTGAGCCAGGACTGCGCCGAGGAAGGCCGTATGCCGAAGGGGAAGTCATTTGAACTTGACCCTTAAAGGCTGCTGATTTTTCTGAGATCCACTTTCATCTCTTTCTCTGTGTCCCTTCCTGGAGAAACTTACGAGGAAGCCACATAAAGATGAGCGTTCTCAAGGAGGTCAACTGGAAGAGACAGGCAGGCACTGCCTGGTTGATTACTGTATGAATCATGTTGTTACAAGCCTATAATAGAAACTAAATAGATTCTGCTTTAGGTATATGATTTCAAGAGGGGAGGACTTCAGGACTGGGGGAGGGGGTAGGGCTTCTAGTGAGGTGGCTGGAAGGCCATGGGGGACCTGGGCCACACAGAGGGAAGCGGCAGTCGATGTGCCAAGCCCAGTTTTGGTCACCGCCAACACTGCCTCACAGGCCTCCTGTCAGTGTCCCTTATAAGTGGGAGGCTGAGTGGTTTGGAACAAAGAAGCGCCAGCCTTAGGGCAGTAAAAAGGGACTGGAGAGCGGCCGGGGTTGGGGAGAAGGTCCTGTGTTGGGGAGGGTGACAACAGGGACCTGCCATTACATTGGGAGGGTGGGAACCAGATTTCCAATCTGCCTGGTGGAGACTGGGATGCAGGACAATAAAACCTCTGTTTTTCTAGAGAGGGGTGGCCTGGGCGTTGCCCTTGGCTCCAGCCACCTGCATTCCAAACGTGTCTGGAGCACTTCAGGTGGGTGGCCCAGAGCGTGATCCTGATGATGTGAGTTTTCTCTCTGGACCACACACGTCTCATTTTACCCTGTGTTAGAATCAGTCCTGCAGGCAGTCTCGGGCCTCGTGGTCTCGGGCCTCGTGGTCTCGGGCCTCGTGAGCTGCCCCAGGAACCAGGCAGAAACCCTATAGGGATTAGTGGCCATGGGAGATGGAGGGCCTCGTTCCTATTCCCAAGACACTAGATGGAAAGTTTTCCCCCTTAGCCTTTTTGCTTTGGTGCTTCCATTGTCTGGACTAAGTCCAGACCCCTGGACATGGCATCAGGGCCCTATGTGGCGGGGCCGGTGCCTTGCCTGCAGCCTCTGCCGGCACTGATCCGCTTCCCCAAACACCTGACTTTCTCTCCTTCGTGCTTCTCCTTTCATTGTGCTTCCCTGTTCTCCCTTCCCCAGCTCACTATCTCTGTCCCCTCCCCCCTCCTTTGTTGTCTTTGTGTCCGTGCTCTCCTTCGTCCTCTTTTCTGCCCTGTCCCCCATTCTCTGTCTGACTTTGTTCATTCCCCTGGTCTCAGCTTAGCTGTCACTCATAGGGAGTCTTCCCTAAAGTCCCCTCAACCACACGGAGTGAGTGCTTTTCATGGGGAGGCCTGCCCCTCCATGTGTCCCTTCGAAAGACGCCGGGCTGTCAATTGGAATTGCCAATCATCCCTGCAGTTCATGTCGGAGCGGGAGTTCTCTGTCTGTTCCCCTGTGAGGCCTTCCAGAAACGTGGTGGGGGATGTCTCGTCTTCCCACGGGACCCTGTGCCATCTGCGCTGACAGTGGAAGCCAGTCATATAAACGAGGTCATGGGATGGAATTTCTCCAGAAGATCCTAGTGAAAATACTTTGGTTTTTTTTGCTTTCACTTCGATGAACTTCCTCAATAATATTTTTAAATATATGTTTCAGGAAGCTCTACGCAGAACTGTGCCAGGGTATCGTGGACATAGCCATATCGAGCGTCTTCCCGCCCCCCAATGCTGAGCCACAGCAGAGCCAGCCAGCTGCGTTCATCAGGCTGTGATGAGGGAGAAGCACGGGTCCTGCTCCAGGGGCAGCAGAGAGGTCCGATCCCTCCACGTGAAGCCAAAATGAGAAAGAGGCCGCTCATAAAGACGTGGTGGAGGAGAGAGCGTGAGAGCGAAGGTGACGCCCCAAGGGGCTCTCAGGTGGAGCTCTCTGCACTGCTGTTGAGTTTTGAAACTGCAGCAAATTTCCCCCCAAGGGGAGAGAAGAATGTTCTTCCAGGGGGAAAATGCCAGGATTTGGTCGTTTTCTGTTTTTATTCTTCAAAGAGCTGGATTTCCATCCCAAGGCAGTGTTGTGGCCGTGCCTCTTCTTCCTGGGGACCACTGGACCTCTGCTTGGTGTCTCCATCTGCTGCAGCCTTCGTGCCTTAGCTCTGTGCCCAGCTGCAACCTCTGTCTGCACGGGATTGGATGCTAGAGCATCTGGGAGCTTGTCATGTGTCCTTGCTGGTCCCCCATGGCACTCTGCCTGTGAGATCTGGACAGGCATGCGCTGGCAGCCCGCGGCTTCGTGCTGCCCGCCGCCTCTCAGGGCAGGGCATCGTCCCCATCCCATTCCTGATGGCACTGGGTGGGTTGCCCGCCAGGGTTGGTGCAGGCTGGGCGCCAACACACCATGAACTGTGCTCAGTCTGCTCTCTGCATGTTTCAGAAGCCGAGCAGCAAGTTTGCCACAAACTCGTTAGCATCAAATAAGCATGAGAGGAAAAAATGATGTCTTGCTTCATAGTTGGGTGTCCTTGAAATATGATTGGATCTGTTATCTGTTTTAACCAGAATTCTTCATGCACTTTTGCAAAGTTCCCTGCTGTTCACTCTTTTTTGGTTTTCGCTTTTGTGAAAACCCCTCTACAGGGAAGGAGAAGGTAGAACTCCCCTCTCCAGCAGGGGGCACTGTCCCCGACACAGGCTTCTCTCCAGGCACCTTCTGTGGGAAGTGGAGAGGCGAGTTTTGTTCCAGTGAGGAGTTTGTTTTGGGGAGAGGCTCTCAGTGAGTGTCTGTCTCACCTGAATGAGAGTCTCAAAACAAGAAGGATGTGGTTTTAGAGTTTCACACAGCATCTCGTAGGTCAACAGATGTGTCCAGTTAGGTGTGGGTTTCACTTGCTGGATTGAAGAGTAGTATTCTGCAGACTTTCCATGAGGCCCCATGGGAAGAACGAGATCCACTTGTGTTTAGTGAGTTGCATGAACTGCCCTCCTTAGGGAGTGATGGGGCCACAGCAGGCCCATCGGCAAGGCACCCCCTCCTCGGGGTGTGGCGTGTGCTTGCTTCCTGTACGTGGGTACTCCGTTAGGCATTCTACTTGCACACACAAAAAAGCAGTTCTATAGTTGGGAGACATTTTTAAAAAGAAGAAAAAGCAATAGTTCCTGAAATCTGATGAGACGTGGGAGCTTACACGTGGGCATAGGATGTGAAGGTGTGATGTCCGGTGAAGTGGAGAAAGGCCCAGCTGGGTCGCCCACATGGGAGGGGATCTGGAATTACAAGTAAAGTCCTCGTGACCCAGGGTGCAGATTGCAATGTGCAGAGCACAGCAAAACTGTCTGTGACTAAAGTCACTCCTGGAGGCAGAGTAGCTGCTGGGCTGGTGTTTGGGGACTTAGCAGATTGTTTCCAGGTGCACACCGGTATAGAGAGTGTAGGGTACTGGATCCTTTGGACGTCTGTGTGAGCTGGAAATGGGGAGAGCAGGCAGGTTTTTGTAGCACTCACCCACATGAACACAGATGTGCAATAATCTTTGGGGCCTAAATCAATGACAGGAATGTTGGAGGGTTTTCCAGCTGCTTCAGTGACAGAGCTAAGGATCCAGATGTTAGGAAGTCTGGGTCTTGAGGGACTTGCTAGCAAACCTGAGTCAATAGCATATATGTGAAGGAAGTGGGGCTCTAAACAGAAAGTGATACCTCATCCCTCACGCCTTTTCAATAAATATCTATTTTATGTGTTTATTTCCGATGGGGATGGTCAGCTCAGAACTCTTCCATGCCCTTCCAAGCTCTCCTTGCACAGATGGTCCTGCCTCGCTGCCCGGTCGGTCTTTCTGCGTGTGTCCGTGTGCGTGTGGCCAGTTGCTGGGGAGGAGGTGTTGTTCATTGGAGATGTCCTCTCCAGTCTTGGCTCTGTCATTGGCTGCTCAGGGTCAGATGAGTGGTAACGTCTCTGTGCCTTAGTTTCTTGTCTCATGGAAGAGATCGTTGCCTGACCCAGGACTACCTCACAGGCTGTAGCGAGGAAAGTGAGGTTAGGGAGACTCAAGAACCTGCAGTACCGAGGTTCCCAAAGCTGGCTGTGCACTGGAACCACCAGGAAGCTTCTACATGTTGGCGACCACATTGTGCCCCGACCCCATGACGATTGAATCAGAACCTCAGGCAGCAGTGTGCTTTGCAGTGCCGTGAGAAGGAAGGACAAACACATTATTATTATTACCTTGGAAGAATCGAGGCCTAGGGCTTTAAAAAATTCCTTTTGGAAGAATAGGCATTTCTTTAAGAGTGACCAGGTGTTGCCATGTGTATTCATGCTACAAACCAGTGCCATCTAAGCAGGTTCTCCCTTTGCTTCTTGTCAAACATGCTGTCTACTTAAACAGTTTGTGAAGCCTGGGCAACAAGTGTAAACAGGAATTTATAAACCTGATAAATATGCATTAATGTTATTTATTATTGAGAGAAAAGACGCTTTCCTCACACTTAACTCCTGTGCTACTTACAAACTGAGTTTCAACCAGAACATTCAAGTGCCTCTGTCTTTCCGGTGTGGTGGAGCAGGTGCCCGCACGCTCACGGCCGACGCGGTGTTTCCCTAGCACCTTGGATGTTCGTCACAGACCTGGAGTCTGTGGCAGTGCGGGAAAGGCGTGGGGTCCACGGAACACACGGGGCAGCGAAGCTACAAAGTGTGTTTACCAGTTGAGGTCGTGTGAGTGGGGTAGGTCGGCCCTGCGGTGCATGTGGCGGGGACTCTGCTAGAGGAGACAAGGCCCCAGCGTGGTCCCCGCAGCAAGTGGGTGCTGTGACGGGAATCCAGCGATACACTGGTCTCTGATCCGGGACACAAACTCTGTACCTAAGAGGAAATGACTTCTCAAAGGAGATGATTTTATGAATGTTTTAAATGCCTGGAGCATTAAAGTAAAGTAATAGTATTTCAAATGCTTTTGTCCCCTTTGGCTCTATCATCTTATTCTTGCTGTTGGCTGTCCTAGGACATCACTGGTTGGTTGAACCCATGATTCTGTTACCCAGAGGTAGGCAAACTGTCTACAGAGGGCCAGATGGTAAATATTCTAGGCTCTGCAAGTAATAAAGGGGCTTTGGTGCATTTTCTTTTTTCCCCCCAACTCTTAGGAAATATAGAAAATATTCTTAGCTCAAAAGCCATACAGAAATAAGCCAGATGTGGCCACCGCTGGCTGAACCCAGCACGTCATCCAATACATAAGCCAACAGATGTTCCCCATAACTGAGAGTATGTAGGTTTTTAAAACCTCCCACATATTGCTTGAGAATACAAAAGGCCACTCACATGGAATTCAGGGAGCCCTGAGTTCCCTCAGCTTTCACCTCTGTCTGACCAGGAGGATCTTCACAAGCAAGAAGCGAAGACTACGGCAGAGCTGTAACCTGTTTCCT
Source organism: Sturnira hondurensis (assembly GCF_014824575.4). Taxonomy (NCBI): domain Eukaryota; kingdom Metazoa; phylum Chordata; class Mammalia; order Chiroptera; family Phyllostomidae; genus Sturnira; species Sturnira hondurensis. Next base: position 445,499 of record NW_028074670.1, read on the forward strand.
GAGCATGAAGGCGTGCCACACACACAGGCGCACACACACTCACACACAATCCCTTGGCAAAGACTAGGAGATTTACCGGTTCCAGGCACTTAGGGAAATCTCTATTAAATCAAATAACCACTAAGTTAGCTGAGCAAAGACTTCAGTGGCCACACACAACAAAGAATACAGGTTTTACAGGATTAGTTAGAGCTAAGACAATGGATCCTGGAGAGGTGGGGGTATCAGGTTTCCAAAGTTGCCCCCTTATATTGTTAATATTTTCTAGTTTTCAACACAAATTATGGCATATGCAAGGAAGAAAATATGGCCCATGACGAGAAAATCAGTCAATAAAAATGGCACCTGAGGAAGCCCAGGCATTGGAGTTATCACACAAACACCTTCACTCAGCTATGTAAAATGTGTTTAAAGAACTAAACGAGACTGAGAATGATGTGTCGTCAAAGATAGAATATCATTAACAAGTGATAGAAGTTGTGTTTTAAATAGAAGAAGTAGGAATTTTGGCACTGAAAAGTACAGTAACAAATGAAAAATTCAGTGGAGGAGTTCAAGAGCAGGTTTGAGCTGGCAAAAGACGGAATCGGTGAATCTGAAGTCAATTGAGATTATCCAGTCTGGAAAAGAAAGAGGAGGAGGGGGAAGAGGGGGAGGAGGAGGAGGAGGAGAAAAATGAACAACGCCAGAAGAAGAAGGGGAAGAAGAAAGAAGGAAGGAGAAGCATAAAAATGAACAGTGCTCCAGAGCCCAGGGACATGTGTGCATACCAACATACATATAACAGGGGTCCTAGAAAAGAAAGGGGAAGAAAACATTGGAAGAGATAGTGGCCAAAACCCCATTTTGATTAAAAAACATTAAAAATACATGCGAGAAATTCAACAAACTCTAAATAGGATATGCTCAAAGAGATCCACAACAATACACATTAATCACTAAGAAATAACTTTAAATATATAGTAGTAGAAAAGGCATGGGGACTAAAATGTTACACTAGAAAATATCAAACAAAAGTGAAGGCAGTAATGAAATAGGGAGATAAAGGCAAATAGAAAACAAGTAGCAAAATGGCAGACATAAATCATTCCCTATCAGTAGTTTTGTTAAATGTAAATGGATTAAACACTCAATCAAAACTTCAGTCAGGCACAGATGGCAACCTGGCCAGTGTGGCTCCACTGGAGCATTGTCACATACACCAAAAGGTCACGGGCTTGATTTTGGGTTTGGGCACATACCTAGGTTGTGTGTTCAATCTGGGTTGGAGCACTTATGGAAGGCAACTGATCAATGTTTCTCACATCAAAGTCTCTCACTCTCCTTCCCTTCATCTCTCTCTAAATAGCAATGGAAGAATGTCCTTGGGTGATGGGAAAAAGGCACAGATGGTGAAATGGATTAAAAAAGAAAACCAAAACTACCATGATCCATTCTATGCAGTCTACTAAAGACGTATGTGGGTGAAAGTAAAAGGATGGATAAAGATGTGCTGTGCAAATACTAACTCAGAAGGGGCCATACCAATATTAGACAAAATGGGCTTTATGAAACAAAGTTGTTACTACAGGCAAGAGACATTTTTAGTTTTATTTTTCCTTTTTATTGAACTTGTTAGGGTGACACTAGTTAACAAAATTATATCAGTTTCAGGTGCACAGTTTACAACACAACTGTGCACTGTGTATTGTGTGTTCACCATCCCAAGTCTTTGTGATTCACCATTTCTCCCCGCCCCCATACTTTCCTCCACTTCCCTCCACCCTCCTCCCCACGGCAATCACCCCACGTTGGCCTATGTCTATGAATTTTTTCTCTTTTTCTTTTCTGCTCAGTACCTCCACTACCACCCCACCCAGCCCAACCCCCCAACAGCTGTCAACCTGCTCTCTAGGAGTCTGTCAGTATTTTGCTTGTTAGCTCATTATGTTCTTTAGATTCCACATATGAGTGAAATCATATGATACTTGTCTCTCTTTGACTGGCTTATTTCATTTAGCATAATGCTCTCCAGGTCCATCCATGCAGTTGCAATGGGTAAAATTTCCTTCTTTTATGGCACAAAGGACATTTTTTAATAATAAAAGGATCAATCCTTCAGGAAGAGATGACAGTTATAAACATATGCACCTTAGCAACAGAACCATAAGATACATGAAGCAAAAACTGGCACAATTGAAGAGAGCGGCAATTCAACAATGTTAGTTGAAACTTTCAATTTCCCATTTTCAATAATGAATAGAATAGCTAGTCAGAAAACCAGGGAAATAGAAAACATTATAAACCAACTAGATATGACCAATATCTATAGAACTCTCCACCTAACAGCTAAATACACACTTTTCTCAAGTGCACATGGAACATTCTCTGGAATAAATCATATGCTAGACTACAAACACAATTCTCACTAAGTTAAAAATGATTGAAATCATACTATATCTGTTCTCTGACCACAATTGAATAAATTAGAAATCATTGAGAAATTTGGGGAAATCACAAACATGTGGAAAATTAAAAGTACAGTTTTAAATAATCAATGGACCAAAGAAATAAATCTCAAGAAAAATTAGAAAGTACTTTGAGATAAATGAAAATAAAAACATACCAAAATTTATGGAATGCAGCTAAAGCTGTGCCTAAAGGGAATTTTATATCTTTAAATGGCTACTCTTAAAAAAAGATCTCATGAGACTTCCAGTCAAGATGGTAGGTAGATATACTGTGCCTCCTTGCACAACCAAAAGAGGCATAACAACAAATTTAAGAACAAAAACAGCCAGAACTGACAGAAGATTGAACTGTATGGAAGTCCAATAACCAAGGAATTAAAGAAGTAACATTCATCCAGACCAGTAGGAGGGGTAGAGACCGGCAGCTGGATTGGAGAGGACTTGAGGGAAGGCGGTGGCTAGAGGACCAGGGTGGGTGAAGTAGCAGCTGGCAGACTGGGTGGTCCCACATTTGTGTGCTGACAAACTGGGAGGAGCAACTGGGGAGCAAGACAGACTGCACAACCTAGGTTTCTGTGGAAGGGGAATAAAGCCTCAAAACCTCTGACTGACAAAACCTGTGGATGTTGCTGCAGCAGGATAAACTCCAAGCCTCATGGGAGAGGTCACTGGAGAAGCCACAGGGTCCTAGAATGTACACAAACCCATCCACCCAAGAATCAACACCAAAAGGGCCCAATTTGCTTGTCGGTAGCAAGGGAAGTGACTGAAAGCCTGACAAGAACTGAGCAAGTAGCACTGTTCCCTCTCAGACCTCTCACCCATATCCAGCCACAATGCAATGATATGGGTTGCCCTACCCAGATGAATACCTAAAGCTCCACCCCTTACTATGTAACAGGTGCACCAAGACCAAAAAATAAAGGCCCAAATGAAAGAACAGATCAAAGCTCCACAAAAAATACAATGAAGCAATGAAGAGATAGCCAACCTATTATATGCAGAGTTCAAAACACTGGTGATCAGGATGCTCACAGAATTGGCTGAGTATGGTCACAAAATAGAAGAAAAAGTGAAGGTTATGAAAAGTGAAATAAAGGAAAATGCACAGGGCCCAACAGTGAAGGGAAGGAAACCAGGACTCAAATCCACTATTTGGAGCAGAAGGAAGAAAGAAACATTGAACCAGAACAGAATGAAGAAATGAGAATTCAAAAACATGAGGAGAGACTTAGCATAAGCCTCCAGGACAACTTGAAACATTCCAACATATGAATCGAAGGGGTGTCAGAAGGAGAAGAACAACAGCAAGAAATTGAAAACTTAATTGAAAAGATAATGAAGGAGAACTTCCCCAATCTGGCAAAGGAGACAAAATTCCAGGAAACTGAGGAAGCTCAGAGAGTCCCAAAGAAGTTGGACCTAAGGAAGCACACGCCAAGGCACATCATACTTACATTACCCAAGATTAAAGATAAGGAGAGAATCTTAAAAGCAACAAGAGAAAAGGAGACAGTTACCTACAAAGGAGTTCCCATCAGACTGTCAGCTGATTTCTCCAAAGAAACCTTACAGGCAAGAAGGAGCTGGAAAGGAGTATCTGGAGTCATGAAAGGCAAGGACCTCCATCCAAGATTACTTTATGCAGCAAAGCTATCATTTAGAATGGAATGGCAGATAAAATGCTTCTGAGATAAGGTCAAGTTAAAGGAGTTCATCAACACCAAACCCTTATTATATGAAATGTTAAAGGGACTTATCTAAGAAAAAGAAAATGATCAAAATTTGAACAGTAAAATGACAACAAAGTCACAATTATCAACAACTGAACCTAAAAAAAAAAAGACTAAGCAAACAACTAGAACAGGAACAGAATCACAGAAATGGAGATCAAACAGAGGATTATCAGCAGGGAGGGGAAGAGGATGGAATAGGGAAAAGGTAAGGGGAATAGGAAGAATAAATTAGGCACAAAATAGACAGGGGGAGATTAAAAATAGTATGGGAAATGTAGAAGCCAAATAACTTATATGTATGACCCATGGACATGAACTAAGGGGGCAGATTGCTGGTGGTGGGGGGTTCATGGTGGAGGGGAATAAGGGGGGATGGGACAACTGTAATAGCATAATCAATAAAATATATATTTTTAAAAATCTCAAATTGCCCTGGCTCAGTTACTTGGAACATCATCCTGTGTCCCAAAAGGTTGCAGATTCGATCCCTGGTCAGGGTACATACCTAGCTTGAGGATTCAATCCCTGATTGGGGCACATACAGGGGGCAAGTGACGTATATTTCTCTCTCCCATTAATGTTTCTCTCTCCCTCCCTCCCTCTTGCCCTCCCTCCTTCTCATTAAGAAACATTGGGCCCTGGCGGGTGTAGCTCAGTGGATTGAGCGCGGGCCTGCAAACCAGACTATTGTGGTTCGATTCCCAGTCAGGGCACATGCCTGGGTTGCAGGCCAGTTCCCAGCAGGGAACTCAGAGAGGCAACCATACATTGACATTTCTCTCCTTCTATCCTTCCCTTCCCCTCTAAGAATAAATATATAAAAGCTTAAAAAAAAAGAAACATTGCTTCACATAAGGATTTTAAAAAAACCTCAAATCAATAATCATTACATTTTTGTTTCCACCTTAAGAAACTAGAAAAAGAAGAGGGTAAATCCACCAAAAGTAGAAAAAAATATTACAATGGAAATTAAGTAAATAGAGAATAGAAAAACAATAGAGCAAATCAATGAGACCAAAAGTTGATGCTTTGAAAAGATCCTCAGAATAGATAAAACTTTAGCTAGACTGACCACAATTTATCTCTCTCTCTCTCTCTCTTTCTTTAGGAAATATTTCTTTAGAAATCAAATTACTAAAATTAGAAAAGAAAGAGGGGCATTACTACAACACAAATAAAGAGCATTGTAGAGAAACCCTATGAACAACTGCATGCCAAAGAATTTGGTAATCTACACGAAATGGGACATTTTATAGAAAGACAGACCTAATGACACTGACTCAAGAAGACAGAAAATCTAAATAGACCTAACAAGTAGAGAGAATGAATAATCAAAAATCTTCCAAAATGGAATAGCCCCAGATAGATTTACTGGTGAACTCTACCAGGTGTTCAAAAAGAAATTAACACCAATCCTTCACAAACTTTTACAAAATGTGGAAGTGGAGAGAACACTTCCCAAGTCATTGTATATTAATAGTCTTGATATCAAAACCAGACGGAGATACCACAAGAAGGCAAACAACAGGCCAGAATCTCAGGAAGTAGATGAAATGGACTAGAGAGAGGGGTTCCAAAGGGCCGGACACTGGGGAGTGGTATTCTGATTCCTTATCTTAATTATGGCAATGGTGTCACCAGTGTATATACAGGTCAAAACCTACCAACGGGTACAATTTGTGTGTGTGGTGTATTGTCTGTTGATTTTACCCCAGTACCACACACACACACACACACACACACACACACACACTCACATGAAATTGAGACGCCTCAGGCCTGATAAATTCCCTGATCAGTCCCTATTTCTGAGGCAGTGATTCCTAGGACTCAGACCTAAGCAGGGGTCCCCACCCCCCAGGCGATTGACCGGGTGCTGGGGGCCGCACAGCAGGAGGTGAGGGTCAGTCGAAGGAGCGAAGCTTCTTCTGTGTTTAGAGCTGCTCCCCGTCGTTAGCTTTACCACCTGAGCTCCGCCTCCTGTAAGATCAGCAGAGCCTATCAGATTGTCGTAGGAGCCGACTCCCACTGTGAACTGCAGATGGGAGGGATCTCGGTTGCCAGCTCCTCAAGGGAATCTAATTCCTGATGACCCAAGGTGGAGCTGAGGCAGGGATGCTAGTGCTGGGGAGCGGCTGCAAATACAGATTATCCTCCCCCACCCCAAGATGGGACCATTTAGTTAAAGAGAAACAAGCTCAGGGCTCCCACTGATTCTGCATTATGGTGAGTTGTATAATTATTTCATTATATATTACAGTGTAATACTAGTAGAAATAAAGTGCACAATAAATGTAATGCGCTTGAATCATCCTGAAACCATCCCCCACCCCACCCCATGTGGAAAAATTGTCTTCCATGAAACCACTTCCTGGTGCCAAAAAGGTTGGGGACCACTGGGAGGCCCCTAGGACGCTGCCATACACAGTACCCCAGGACTCCGCCTGCAAGACGAGGGGGGCTAAACTGGCAGCGAGGGCATACCATTTCTTGGTCCTCCTGTGAGGAACCTTTGCAACTCGAGTTGGGTAGAGAGAGCAGTCAGCCAAATTTTCCCTCGAAGCCAGGATGCCGTGGTCTGTCCAGGGTCCGCACCAGCAACAGTCGGCAGACGGTCTAGGGGAATAAGAGGGACCTTTGCAGACTGGTCTCCCCGGGCCCTGACTGATGGAGCGAACGAGAGCCACAGGGGAATACTGAGTTGGGAGGGACGCACTCTATCACCGCACAGTTTCAATCCGGCCCCTTCCCTCCACGGTTTCGGTTCCAAGTCGACCCTATAAAATGAACGGGCTAAGATCCGGCGGAAATAGAGGAGCTGCATTTTCCAGTAGGCTGTGGACCCTGTTCCTCTTTCCGGCGCTGGGCAGGCTCGCTGGCGCCCGGCGTGCACTGCTGCACACATGGATCCTGGCGGCCGGTGGCGGGGCTTGCCCAGCGGGCCCAGCCTCAAGCACTTGACGGATCCCTCCTACGGGGTCCCGCGGGAGCAACAGAAGCCGGCGCTGCAGGAGCTGACTCAGGCGCACGTCGAGTCCTTCAACTACGCGGTGCGCGAGGGGCTCAGCCACGCGGTGCAGGTGAGTGCGGCACCTCCAGGCTCCTAGCAGCTCGGCGCTCTCTGGCGCGTCTAGGTTGAGCGGAGGAGGGGGTCCAGAGGAGCTGGAGGCGGGCGGCGGGTGGGAGACGCGGGAAGGGGAGACCCAAGAGGCGGAGTGGGGCACAGGCGGGTCAGGGTTCCAGACAGATGAGTTGGCTGAGAGGTCACAGTATACTGTAATCCCAAATAGCCGTCCTTACTGATCGTGCCAGGCTCAGCGCCAGGCTTGAGGTCAAGTCGACCAGAAGATGTATTTGTGATTCCTGGATTTATATGGGATTGGGAACCATAGTGTTTTGTGGGACAGTGGGTACTGTGAGAGTAAGTGGCCCGTATGGGTTGATCTTCCCAGCCATAGTAGAGTGTTTGTAGTTAATATATAGGAGAGCTCAGTGGAACAGCAAAGCTTTCCCCAGGGGGTAGAAGAGCAGATGCTGTGGAAGGAAAATACCCACCATGGTAGCACCTTTCCCTTTGCAGGGCTCCAGCTTAAGTAAGAGAGTGCAGAATGAAATGTACTAATATCAGCCTGAAGAGTGGCATTAGAATGTCGGGTCCTGAATCACTTGATGCATCCATATCCTTGCTTTGTTAGCAGCAGTCCCACCAGTCTTGCTATGCATGTAGAGGGTACAAGGTGAGAAGAGAGAAGGCACTCCTTGATTCAGAGGATAACTTTGTTCTGTGCACAATGGTATCCTTAGCGTCTACCCAAGAATTTAACACATGGTAATCCGAGTTAATGCCTTATGCTTTTTAGTGCATAGTGAGGGTATGAGTAGACTGGATGTAGCTTTAACTGTCTTTTTAGATGTGTCACAGTAGCATTTTAGGCAACAATATTTGTAGAAAATTTATGGTATTAGTGAAAAGGTACCTTGGATATGCAAGCAATTAATAGTGCAACTTGTATTTCAGGCTATACCTTCATTTGAATTTGCTTTCAAAGATGAGCGTATCTCTCTTACTATTGTGGATGCTGTCATCAGTCCCCCCACAGTCCCCAAAGGGAGCATCTGCAAAGAGCTCAATGTTTATCCTGCAGAATGCCGAGGCCGGAGGAGTACCTACCGGGGAAAGTTGACGGTGAGTGCAAGTGACAGTGTGTTACTCACACACTGTACATGTCTCAGAATATTGGTGTCCCTTAAGATATAACCAGAATTCTGCTTTCTTGGTACTGTCCAAGAGATCCCAGCTTTTAAATCTGAAACATAAGGTCATCTAATATACAGTCTTCTTCTTCTTTTAAAATATTCATTTGTTCTTGTAGATTGAGATGCTTTTCTTTTTTTGTAAATAATTTTTTTCATTTAGGCCGATATCAGCTGGGCAGTGAATGGAATCTCAAAAGGAACCATTAAGCAGTTTCTTGGTTATGTTCCCATCATGGTGAAGTCTAAGCTTTGCAACTTACACAGCCTATCTCCAAAAGCCCTCATTGAGCACCATGAGGAGCCAGAGGTAATTTCAGGGGTCCAGGGCATTGAATGGGCAGGTGACAGTAGAAAGGGCCCGAGCTGGGAGTGAGAAGAAATGAAGCTTGCCAGCGGGAGTCAGTTTTCTTTCTCTGCCTCCAATTGTGGGCAGGTAAAATGGGACATATACATGTAGTCTGCCTACTGTGCACCACTCATCATGAGTTTCAAATGACGCAATGTATGAAAAACTGGCTATGCAGTTAGCGGATATGTTATTATGGGGGAAGAATTGGTAGGTTTTAACCCCTAATTTTCTGAATGGTATATATTTAGAGACATATTTCTGTTTTTAAAGCCATCTTAAACCACAAAATGTTCAAAATGTCTGCTTTACAGATGGTAAGATTCTGTGAGCATATTAAGTGCTTCATATGCCTTTTCTTTGCATTTCTTTTTAGTTGTGTTAGGTGGCTTTGCAGTATTGTGTTGAAGTAATCCAGTATATGCAGACTGCCTACAATAGAGACTGTTACCTGGTGGGAAGAAGGTTTTGGTGTCAGATCTGGGTTTGACACCCAGCTGCTACACTTATTGGTTGTACCACGGCTTTAGGAAGTTAGTTTCCCCTAGTCCATTTCCTCTCCTAAGAACGGGCACACTAGCTCTCTTACTCATTGTTGTGAGGCTAAACGTTATGATAACACAGAGCACCTAGTGTGACCCGCCTGCTTCATAGAAGCTCTTTATTTATTACAGAAATGTTATATATACTGGAGGGATTAAAAATATTTTTCTGTTAATTTGAATTTCTGGTTTTCAGGGTTTGTGTATGCTCATCAGTTTTTAAACTTATTTAGGAAACCATACTTGTCTGGAGGGAAAATGGTTACTATTTTCATTTTTAGACTTTTCTTTGGAATAATTTGTTTGCTTGTTTAATGTCGTTTGAAGATTTAAGTCATTTTAGGGAAGAGAAAGGCAAGTTAGATCGAACTTGTCTGGTAGAGAAAGTCTCTTGACTTCTGTCCATACTTTCTCCCAGGCTCCTAGACCTTTTCATGTACTCGAGAAGACTTAATTTGCAAACTGACAGTTTCCCAGGGACCCACGGCCTCTTCCCCTACATGTTCCTCTTCGTCTGCATGTTGCGCTGTGTCTGCTGGGAGTGGAGTGGGTGTTTGCAGTTGGTCAGTTTCATATTTACAGTTAGTTATATTTGCTTACCAAATTACAATTCATCTCTTTGGTAGGAAATGGGAGGCTATTTTATAGTCAATGGCATTGAAAAGGTCATCCGAATGTTGATTATGCCTCGGAGAAATTTCCCCATTGCAATGATCAGACCAAAGTGGAAGGCCAGGGGACCTGGCTATACTCAGTATGGTAAGTTGTAGTGATTTTTAGAATGTTCTTTTAGAAAACTTTTAAACACCCCCCCCACCCCATTTTTTTTTTTAAAAGGAGATGTGCCCTGACTGGTGTGGCTCAGTGGGTTGGGCATCATCCCACAAAGCAAAAGGTCGCTGGTTCAATTCTCAGGGCACATGCTTGGGTTGCAGGCCACATCTCTGGTTGGGGCTTATGAGAGACAACCAACTGATGTGTCTCTCGAATTGTTGTTTCTCTTCCTTTCTTTTCCCCTCCCTTCTCCTCTCTCTAAAAATAAATAAATAAATAAAATCTTTTATAAAAATTAAAAAAAGGAGATGTATCTAAATAGAGTCTGATATTTTTCTCTCATATACAGGGGTGGACCAATGTAGGTTTACAGTTGTTGGTAGGGAAAATAATACAATAATTAACAAATAATCATATAAGAATAAACCCTGTCTTGTGTACTCACAACTATAAACCTACTTTTGCCCACCCCTATATATATATTTTTTTGTTCTGTTAAGCATTTCTGTGTTAAGATTTCATAGTAGCAGAACTACTTTCTGTTACCTTTCAAACTGAAATAACGTGTATTTATGTTCCTGCGTCTGAAGCTGGAGGCTGGCCTGACTTGGCCAGAGGTGAGTGTGGGCCCCCAGTCTTCTGGGTCGGGCACCGTGGCACTCCCCCGGGGGTCTCTGGTGGGCAGCCGCCTGGCCCCTGAGGGAGATTTTGCACCGCAGGGGAAATTTGGCAAGGTCTAGAGGTATTTTTGTTTGCTCGTCTTGGCTAAACTTAATGATTTGGCCACAATTATTTCTAAGAGGGTAAAGATAACTGAGAATAAAATAGTTGAAGCAGTTACAGCGTTACTGAGTTTCTGACTTTTCGCTCTGTTCCAACAGGAGTATCAATGCACTGTGTGAGGGAAGAACATTCTGCTGTCAATATGAACCTTCACTACTTGGAAAATGGCACGGTTATGTTGAACTTTATTTACCAGAAAGAATTGTTCTTTCTCCCTTTGGGATTTGCACTTAAGGTGTGACTTAGTGAATATATATTTTCGTCAGGAAGAGAGTCGTTAGAAGTCATGTCCTGTGCAGAGGGAACAGGTTTTCCTTATCAGAGCTCTTGCTGTACTAGTTACCTACTGCTCTGTGGCACATTGCCGTGTACTTCAATGGTTGAAAACACATCAGTGAATATTTCTCTGTCCCAGTTTCTTTGGTCAGGAATATGGGCAGCTCTGACCTGGGTCTCCAGGTGGCAGTGCAATGTCGTGATGGGCTGTAGTTGTGTAGAAGGCTGGACTAGGGCTGAAGAATCCACTTCCGAGGTGGTTCCTTCCTGGCTGGAGGTCTCAGTTACTCTCCACTGGGCCTCCCTAATAGGCTGCTTGGGGCAGCCATCTTCCCCAGAGAGTTAGCCAGGAAAACGATGGGGAAGCCACATTGGCCTTGTAACCTGGCCTTGAGAGTTGAGTGTTGGCATTCTAGCCATGTTCTCTCAGTCACGTAGGCTGTGATTTGGTGTGGGAGGAGACTGCACAAGCTTGTGAGTTCCAGTAGGCAAGGATTATTGGACAAAGGTGGACACCAAGATGCCCATCTTACAAGCAGTGCCCTTCAGGTTTATCATAGTGAAGTGTTCATTTTTCTTGGGTGTTGAAAAAAAGGGGAGACATTTGTTACCGAATGAATTGGCTGGTTTAGTTATTATTAGTGATTCAAAAGAAAATCTCTTTTCTATTCTAGGCACTTGTCAGCTTTTCTGATTACCAGATCTTCCAGGAGCTCATCAAAGGGAAAGAAGACAACTCTTTCTTCAGGAACTCGGTTTCTCAGATGTTAAGGATTGTGATGGACGAGGGCTGCTCTACACAAAAGCAGGTCCTTGACTATCTGGGTGAGCGCTTCCGGGTAAAACTCAGTCTCCCTGACTGGTATTCGAATGAACAGGCCGCTGAGTATCTGTTTAAGTAAGTGTGCTTTTACCTGAACTGGTTTCAGTGGCCGGGGAGGGAGGGGTTACTGGTCCTTGGTGTCGATGTGGTTGGGGCTGAGGGGTCATCTGGGAATCCGAATGGACTTGCGGGTAGAATTCTGGTCCAATGAAGCAGCAGCTACTTTTATTTCTGTGGCTGTCCCCACCTCCTCTGGTTTGTGGTAGTATCATTTTATTCTAGTGTGCTTTTTAACTTTTGTTTTGAAATAACTTCGACCTTTCAGAATTGCTGCAAAAATAGTGCATTGGACACTTATACCGACTGACTATTAACACTTATTACATTGGCTTTTTCTCTCTACACATAAATGTTTTTCTTTCTGACCATTTAAATGTTGTAGGCACCATGTCCCTTTATTATCCAAAGCAAGGGCTCTGTCTTTGGTGACCTGCTCTGGGATCAACGCGGTCCAGTCCACAGCCACAGGCCATGTTGAGCACTTGAATGGCCATGTGACTGGGAAGCTGAATTCTTAATTTTATTCCATTTAATTCAGTGAGACTTGAATTGCCCGTGTGGCTTGTCAGTACCATGTTGGCCCACACAGCTCTAGACCTTGTTTGTGACTGTGTCCTGTTCTTTTGCTGATACTGCCTAAAAGATAAAAAGGGATTTTTTTCCTGTTCAAAGGGAATATAAGTAAGAACTTTTAAGTAAACATGAATTAGAGGCCTTGATAAGTAGAATGGCAAGTAGTAGTACCCTCTGGATCAGTTCAGCCTTTTCTTTCTATTTTGACAGCCAGTGCATCTGTATCCACTTGAAATCTAATACTGAAAAGTTTTATGTACTTTGTCTCATGACCCGGAAGCTGTTTGCTTTGGCCAAAGGAGAGTGCATGGAGGACAATCCTGACAGTTTAGTGAATCAGGAGGTGCTCACACCCGGACAGCTCTTCCTCATGTTTCTGAAGGTGGGTGCATGCCGGCCGCTTCAGCCGGGCCGTGTGCCTTCGTGGACAGGTGACAGCACCCGGTGATGTTTCCTGCATGTCTATAATTTCTCATTTTGGCAACGTATATCATTTCTTTTTCCCATTTTTTGTTTGTCTACCAGTAAGGTACTTAATCAAACATCCTAGCTTGTACTGGGTTCAGAAATGCCTGACGTTTTTATGTGAGTCAAGTAGAGGCAGCATCAAATCTTGGTCATGACATTGATGATAAAATGTAAGCGGCCTGTGTACATACAGTGCACAGTCTCCTTCCTTTGCAGAATCCCTGTTTCCAACTCTCCTGCTCACAGGGATTTACTTGTAATCCAGCATCAGCGTTCGCAGCTTTTGTGGTCCTCTGCAGACTTGCATGGAGGGGTAAAATTGGGGTGTCTCAGAGCCCACGTGCCCCCTGAGGCCCAGGAGGTGATGCTTGGCCATCTCACTGCAGCTTTTATACTGTGAACAAGAGTCTGTTTGGGACATTTTTGTGTTTTTGGTTGGTGATTTTGTTTAAAACGGCCCGCAGGCATAGTGCTGAAGTGCTGCATTGGGTCCCTGAGCCCAGGAAGGCGGGGACGCGCCTTATGAGAATATACACACACTAGATGAACTCTGTCCTGTCGTGAGTTCGTGCTGCAGGCTGTGAGTTCAATGGTAGTGAATCAGCAACATAAAGCAAGGCGTTTCTTATCAGAAACACACAGAAAACAAGCTTATGTATTGGTCAGTTGATGAGAATGTTGTGACTTGGGACTTCAGGAACCTAATCCTGTTTGCACCCAGGAGTAATGGCTTCGTACAGGGGTGTCAAACTCATTTTCACTGGGGGCCACATCAGCCTCACAGCTGCCTTCAAAGGGCTGAAATAATTTTAGGACTGTGTAAATGTAACTACTCCTTAACTGTTAAGGAGTTGAAATTACATTCAGCCCTTTGAAGGCAACCACAAGGCTGATGTGGCCCCGGTGAAAATGAGTTTGACACCCCTGGCTTAGTGCCTTAGTGCTTGCTAATTCAGTGTTCACAGCAACATCACGGAGCATAGTTACTGTGAGTAAGGAGAGGTGTGTGTGTGTGTGTGTGTGTGTGTGTAGTGTTGGCTGCACAGATAATTTCTCAAGTTGGTTTGGTGGTGTTTTCTATTTTGAGTATTAGCCTTAAAATGATTTAATCCAAGAGATAACATCCTAGGATGAAAGATGGAGAAGAATAAATTAAAAATCTCCCAGTTCCCTGTTTAGTCAGACATTCTTATTTAAATTCTGAGAGATAAAAATTTTTGTTTCTGTCTGCTCTAGACATAAAATTAGATTGAAAATTTTCAGCAGCCTAGAATTTCCCTGATAAAAATTGATAACAGGCAGACATTTTCTGTTATTAGTAATTTTAGTATAGCCTTTCAAATAAACTTTAATTTTTTTTTATTTCAGGAAAAAATGGAAGCGTGGTTAGTATCTATTAAAATAGGTTTAGACAAGAAGGCTCAGAAGACCAATATGTCTATAAACACTGAAAATTTGATGAAGATTTTAAGTCTGGGAACAGACCTTACCAAACCGTTTGAATATCTTCTTGCTACTGGGAATCTGCGTTCCAAAACAGGTGAAACTAAATAGATGGGCTTTGGAAAATTGCTGTGCATTTTAGTTTTGTTTTTCAAATTCTTTGCTTAATGTAGATTTTTAGCACTGGGAGAAGTTCTATTTATATAAGGGAACTGTTGGGTTTCACGTTACAAGTTCTGACAAGTGTGTCAGTCTGAAGGGCTTTCGACAGGAGCCCCAGGGGCTTCCGTCCAGCTGTGACGATCTGAGGAGAGTCACCTGCACAGGCATCTGACACGTGCCCTTCCCTGAGCCACTCCCATCAGAACGGCCTGGAAATCTTAAAAGTGGCAACTGAGGGCCCAGAAATCTGCATTTTTGAACAGATGAACCTAATACAGTGTCTTTTTTTTTAAGTTTTTTAATTTGTTTATCTTTAGAGGGGAAGGGAAGGAGAGAGGGAGAGACATCAATGTATGGTTGCTTTCTCATGCATCCCCTGTTGGGACCTGACCTGCAACCCAGGCATGTGCCCTGACTGGGAATCGAACTGCCATCTTCTGCTTCGCAGGCCTGTGCTCAATCTACTGAGCTACACCAGCCAGGGCTAATGCAGTTTCTTTTAGAACTAATGATAGCTGGTATATTATCCAGCCCTGTCTGATGAATCCCATTGAATTTCTTACTATTTTGTTCTCTGTTTACAGTTTCCCCACGGTGGAGGTTGTGGAGGAGATAGGGAACCAGTCAGGGCTGATGCAGTTTGTGAAATCTGGAGATTTTTACAACTTTTTGTAGAGTATTCCTGTTCATCTAAACTAGTAAACTTTGTAACAACCCACTGTGTGATTTGTGGTGTGCTCTGAGGTTTTTCATCAGAGCCTCTAAGAAAAAAAATTTTTTTTGTTAAATTTAGCATGTATTTGAATGTCGTTTGTTTTATTAAGGCCTTGGCTTCCTGCAAGATTCTGGACTTTGTGTTGTGGCTGATAAGCTGAACTTCGTCCGTTATCTCTCCCATTTCCGCTGTGTGCACAGAGGGGCTGACTTTGCCAAGATGAGGACCACCACAGTGCGCAAGCTGCTGCCGGAGTCCTGGGGTTTCCTTTGCCCTGTGCACACCCCCGATGGGGAGCCCTGCGGTTTGATGAACCACTTAACAGCCACGTGTGAGGTCGTCACGCAGTTTGTGTACACAGCCTCTATTCCGGCTTTGCTCTGCAACCTGGGTACGGGACAGGGTAACAGTCTTGTTGGGTGTGCGCGTTTTCACAGGGCGAGGTTGTGAAGTTACCCTGCCTTGGGGCTGAGCAGAGAGTTTCTGCAGGAGTTGTTTTCACTCTTCTGTGCAGGAATTGGGCCCACAACCCGGGCATGTGCCCTGACTGGAAATCAAGCCTGTGATCCTTTGATTCACAGGCTGGCACTCAATCACTGAGCCACACCGGCCAGGGCAGGTGGCAGACATTTTTAGCAACCAGAAAGTCATTGGATCACGAATCAAGAAATTTCTGCTTAAAAGTATTACTGGCAGTTAGACCATGGCCTTTCAGAAGGGATCCCCAGGGGAAGTAATTCACAATTGCTCAAGATTGAGAGGTCACAACCAGTGTAATTTTCAGGTTCTCTCTCTTCAAGGAAAAGAATCATTTTGTTTCCTACCAGTGATTAAACTGTCAGAGTTCAGGAAAGGGTAGAAAGGAGGAAAGAATGTGGAGAGGTGGGGAATATATCCCATGCAAGAAATGGGAAAGGCTCTGGTACTGGGAAAGAAGACCATGGAAAATGCCCAACACCAAGTGGGTAACCTCTGATACCTCGTACACTTGCTGTGTTCAGCAGGGATTTATGGGTTGTGGAAGAGTATTCTGTTTTTACTTAGTTACAGTTGCTTCCATATGCCTGTGGTACTTCTGTTTATAAAGTCACAACTAACCCTGGGTATAGGGAAAAGCCACTGCTCCCAGGGGAAATAAAGGTTCAGTTCCTATGAGCCTCCGGTCACATTTTTGTTAGGAGTTGATACACAGCCTTGTTTTCTGTGTCTCTGTTCATTGTGCTTCACTAACCTGGAGGTCTCAGCCAGTAGCACTGTATGCTGCTCTAACATGTACTTTCCTCGTGGGGCACACATGGCTCTGTGCTCAGGGGCTGTTTAAACACTGGAACCCTCCCGCAGAAGCACAAGAACGCTGTGCACGTGGCACTGAGAAGCCTGCCAGGAGGGTGTTTGTTTACAGTCAGCTGAGACGGGAACACATGCTGGGCTGCAGCTGGGGCGTGTGGTGGTGCAGTGTGGTCGCTGAGTGATCCCAAAAGCACCATTAGTTATTGGTACTGGGGTTACAAATCAATTTTACTGAGTAGGCAGATTTGCCAATACAGACTCTGAATAACAGCGGTCAAGTGTAGTTTGTCCCTGCTGGTCTCCACAGGCCAGAGTCGCTAGTTCTCGTGTGTCCTTGCTGAAATGATTTGGAAACTTCCTTAAGAAGTAGAAAAACATTCTGGTTTAGAGACAAGATAGCTAGATACCTACAATGATGGTGGAGCCGTGGACCCCTCTGAAAGGAGTTTCTAAGGTTGGAAACAGCACCCTGGTGTCGTGACTCGTGACTCTGTCTGTTCCTTTCCCAGGGGTTACTCCAGTTGACGGAGCGCCACACCGACCTCACGCTGAATGCTACCCTGTCCTGCTGGACGGTGTCATGGTTGGCTGGGTGGATCAGGAGCTCGCTCCTAGTGTGGCAGCTTCTCTCCGGCATTTTAAGGTGACCTTGAGTCTTTGTGAATTGTTCCTCCCTTAATCTTAGATTTCAGTCCACGTCTAGTTGTTGAGGTAGCCCCAGGGCATTCTAGAGTGCTCGCAAGTCTGGGGGGTCAGGAGCTGATTCTGAAAGTGCCTCCCATCCCCTGGTACTGAACTTGTAGGTTGGGGTCAGTGACACACACTGGACCTGTTCACTTTTGTTTGTTATTTTGGTAGTTTCACTGAGGCCCTCGTCTGCTAACCTAACAAATTTTAACTTCTTTGTAAATTCTAGTAGGGGACCTGAAACATGAACTTTATATTTCAAGTAATGTCAAAGATATGTGAAATATAAGTCACCCTGTTGCCTTCTTGGTCTTGAAAATGTATTAAAAAGTTGAGAATGACATTCTTTGGGATTTTCTTCTAACATGAGTCTTGGCCATTATAAGACTTGTTCTTTGGCAATTCGTGCTCTGTTTTATTTCATTTACGTTTCAGGGTTTCTTGTTTTGTTTGTTTTTGTTTTTTGTTTTAACCCGTATTTTCTAATGTATAATGTGCAGTTTTTTTGCCCGAATTATTGAGGGGAAGGTAAGGATGTGCACTGCACATGGGTAAAATATTCCTGTGTATAATGCATACAAAATGTGGGCACCCATTATATATGGCAAGATATGGTAGTTTTTAGCTTTTAAAATTGCCTTACTTTGATATAATTTTAGACTTAAAAAGTGTTTGGACAGCACAAAGAGCAATATGCCCATTGCTCAGATGCGCCAATTGCTATCATTTTCCCGCTCTTTATAAACATGTACATTTTTTTCTCCTGAACCATTTGGTGGTAGTGTGCAGACATGTTCCTTTTCCACAAAGACTACAGTGTATTTTACCACAAGAACTTTTTCTCTTCAGTAACCGCCATGCTTTACCAACCTCAGGGAGATCAGGTTGGTGGAATCCAAGGCGGAGGCTGAGATTGCACAGTTGTCTTGGTCATGGCCTTCGGAGCCTCTTTCCCCTCTGCTCTGTGACCACCGCAGAACCCTGTGGTACCTGTCCTCGTCCTGTCTCTCCACTCCCCTTTGATCTGGGACAGTTCCGTAGCCTTTCATGTCTTGACCTTTTCTAAGAGTGCAGGCTCCTGTGGTGTAGACTGTCCCCTAATTCATGGTTATGTGTCACTTCCTCATGGTGCCGTGTCCGGGAGCTGTGATGACGGCTTGTTCCATGACCAGTGATATCAGTGTTTGATCACTTTGAGGCTGTTCTTTTTTAGGTTAATCTACTCTGTGTTATTACAGGTTTCTCTTACCAGTGATCTGTGGGGAGAGAATTTGGAAGCCCTTTTCTTTTCCTCATCAAATTTCCATCCAGTGGTTGATGCGCTGTGTCCTCTGCAGAATTGTTACTGTGCCACTGATGATGCGGTGCTGAGTTAATTATTGCTGTTACAGTTGCCAGATGGCTGTTTTCTAACCCCATCATTTGTTCTGTTTGTTGCTGTTCTGTGAGGGAGAGCTTTCCTTCCTCCTCCGTTTGTTTATTTGTTCATTTGTATACATTTGCAGAGATTTTATAGA
Source organism: Sturnira hondurensis (assembly GCF_014824575.4). Classification (NCBI taxonomy): domain Eukaryota; kingdom Metazoa; phylum Chordata; class Mammalia; order Chiroptera; family Phyllostomidae; genus Sturnira; species Sturnira hondurensis. The sequence continues at coordinate 464,401 of NW_028074670.1, forward strand.
TGCTTGTTTTGTGAGTATTCTGTTACTATTGTTTATTTTGATTCTCTAATTATATCAGCTTTGACTCTCTACCCTGGTCTCTGTGGGGCTGGTTGTGTTTTGTTTTGGCAACTATACATAAAATTTACCATTTTAACCATTTTCAAGTGTATATAGTTCAATGACATTAAGTACATTCATGCTGTTGTGCATCCATCACCCTGTCCGTCCTCCGGACTTTCCCGTCGTCCAAAACTGGAACTTTGAGCCCGTCCCACACTAACTCCTCGCTGCCCTCCCCACCTCCTAGTAACCACGTGTCCCGCACAGTGTTTGTGTCTGCGCAGACGGACACTCGGGTTGCCCCTCCCCTCCCGCCGTTGTGAGTCACGCTGCTGTGCGCGTGGGTGTGCAGGTTTTTGTTTGAGTCCCTGCTTTCAGGTTTTTTTTGAGTGAATATCTAGAAGTGGAATTGTTGTAGCATCTGAGATTCTGTGTTTAATTTTTTGGCATCTGTGGAAAAATTATAAGATTTTTCCCTTAGACATATTAGCTGTATTGTATTAATTCATTCCCTAATAATAGTGGTGAATGGTGAGTGTTAAATTCCTGGAATAAATCCTACTTTGTCATGTTGTGTTCTTTATTTAAGAAATATCAGTAGTTTCTTATACTAACAACTTAGGAAGATTTTTTGAACTCCACTCTATCAAGAGTGGAGGAGTGTTCTGTAAGTTTTCAGTGCTCTGGAGCAGTTTTGGAACATTGGGCCACCTAGTGGCAGGTCTGCAAAAATCCCCGTGAGCCCGTCCGATGGGTGCTTTCTTTGGCACGCTTGTTTCTAATGTGGAAATCGGTTTTCTTTGAGCTTTCTACCTCTGTTGAGGTTTGTTCTCGTGACTCCGTTTTCTCCATTTCGTCTTTGTTTCCTAGAGGTATGCAAAGTAGACCCATAATTTCAGGCTTTATCTTTATTATAGTTTCTTAACCTATGCTTTTTTTAACTTTTAAGAATTTAATTCTCTTACGTTCATTTTAAAAATTGTATTGTAGTGTCTTTGTTCTAATATATAGGTTTCCTTATTTTTTTTCAGATTTCTGTAATTTTGGTTTGTATTTCTTCTTTTGCTCTAGAGTTAACTCATAGAAGGTTCTTTTATTTTTAAGTCTCAAGCGTAAGGGCCTTTTATTAAATACTGTATTTTTTGGACCATAAGACGCACCTAGGTTTTAGAGGAGGGCAATAGGGAAAAAATTTAGAAGCAAAAAATGCGGTAAAATATTTAGTAACGTAAATAACATCATATTTCACCAATGTAAATATAAATAGAACTCAACAGCATCATTAACAACCATTATTCCTCCCCAATTTGGGGGGGGGGGTGCGTTTTATAATCCGAAAAGTACGGTACATTAAAAAATAAAACCAGAATCTGTATTTTACACACCAGAGAATAGAATTTCCGTTAGGATGTCTGCATGCACATTCTTGGTTTACCTTTTCCCTCAGTCTGAGCCTTTAAGCCAGCACTAGTCTGCCTGATAGTGGGGCTGAGCCCCAAGAAAGCAGAGCTTTGGCCAGTGGGTATGGGGCGAGTGGCATTCTCTGAGGGGAGGGGGCTGGTAGGGCACTGTGTTTGTTACCTGTGCAAGTAATGTAAATTCTTAAGATACTTCTTTTTGTATTTCACATCCTTCCCCATCCTGCCTGCTTCCCGGGTGGCAAGGGATAGATGTAAAGTGCATCACTTGTTCTGGTTTGAACTCTCCTTCTGTTGAAAACAGGTGTTGAGAGAAAAAAGAATTCCTCCCTGGATGGAGGTGGCCCTTGTGCCCATTACGGGAAAGCCAAGTCTGTACCCAGGCCTGTTCCTTTTCACCACTCCTTGTCGGCTGGTGCGGCCCGTGCAGAACTTGGAATTGGGCAAAGAAGAGCTGATTGGAACTATGGAGCAGGTGTGTGGGCTGTGTGTTTGGTGGGTGTATGTGATCATGTCATACACAACTTCCACAGACTTCAACTGTTGCCTTTTAAAGTGTTACTGTTTAATAACAGTTAGGCATTTGAAAGGAAGTGAAAACTTTCTTCTGCCTCCTCTGTGACCAACCAGAAGCAGTTTTCATGTGCTCCCCCCTCCACTCACACATCGGGCCTGAGAGAGGCGGTGTCGTGTCGCCTGCCCTTTCCATCCTGCCCAGCTCCCGAGCTCCTTGCACCCGGCTCTGCCTCGGGTGCTGCGGCTGAACCATTCGCTCCCTTAAATTCACTCACAGTCTTTCCTACATCTTTACTGTTGCAAAACTGCACTTTGTCCCACTTAAAAAATTTTCTTTCCTCCACTCTCCCTTCACAGTGGGTCCGGGGTAGATTTATAATGCGGTGTGTATGGCATGTGGTAGTGCTGACTGGGGGCTTCCTGGGCTTGCTGCTGTGTTCAGTGTGCTGGGGGGAGGGGATTCCTCTCCGTACTCGGAGTGCTGACCTCAGCGAAAGAGCTAACGTGAGCACTCGGCCTTCCTCTCCAGCTGTTCATGAATATTGCTGTCTTTGAAAAAGAGGTCTCTGCTGGTGTGACCACCCACCAAGAGCTCTTCCCTCACAGCCTGCTGAGTGTCATCGCCAACTTCATCCCTTTCTCCGACCACAACCAGAGTCCAAGGAACATGTACCAGTGCCAGATGGGTAAGGTGGCTTGGGCATGCTGGCAGGCGTACTTTGACTTGTGTTACTTTGAAATAATTTCAAGCTCAGAGAACAGTCGTGAGACCGGTAGAAAGAACTCTGTAACGCTTACTGACATCTTGTTAATACCCGCCCCGTTCGTACTGTTTCTGTGTGAAGGTAAGTTGTAGGCCTGGTGCCCCTTACCCTGAATATTTCCGTGTGTATTTCCCAACAAGGGTGTTCACTTGTATAACTATGGGCAAGTATTAAAGCCAGGAAATTTCACATTGCCATTATCATACCATTTTGTAGTCCTTGTTCAGACATTGACCAGTTGTACCAAAATAGGGTTTATGGCAGTTTTTTTCCATGTAGCATCTGGTCCAAGGTTACACCTCATAGTTAATTGTGTTGTCTCTTTAGTCTCCTTTGAGTTAGAACAGAACTTTAGCCTTTCTTTGTCTTCCTCGTTACTAACATTTTTGAAGAAAAAGGTAGTTTTTGCAAAATGTTCGATGACTTGAGTTTGTTGAGATGTGTGATTCCATTTGTGACGGCTCCAAGCCGCCCACATCACTCTCTCTCCAGTGCTCTTGTTCCTTCCGCCATTGCCGTCCTATTTCCTAGTCCTTACTGAGTCTTTGCCTGACTATCAAAAGTGTGGTTTCGTTTTCCTGGAGAGTAATTTCCCTTTGGCCTGAAAACTTCCTTCAACATTTGTTACAGTTGCAGGTTGCTAGCTACAAATTCTCTTAGTTTTTCTTTCTTTGAAATACTCATCTTTATTTCCTCTTCCCCTGAAGCAACTGGGTATACACTTCTGATTTGACAGGACTTTTCCCCACAAGAAAATACTAGATTAGCTGTCTGCTGTTGGTCTCTCACTTCTAGTTAGCAGTTGGTAGTTATAGGTTGTTTCCCTGTGCGTAATATGTTACTTCTCCTCTGTCCTTAAGGTTTTCTCTTTATTTTTGGTTTATAGCAGAATGACTCTGGTGTGCCTATGTAAGATATTGTTTGAGTTTGTCTTGCTTGGGGTTCGCTGGCCTTCTTAAATCTGTTCTTTAAAAAACTTAATAAATTTATAAAGTTTTCTGCCATTATTTCTAAAAATAATGCTTTTGCCCCATTCTTTCTGTCCTGAGATTTTAGTTATATGTCATATATGTTAAAGTTTTGATGTCCCGTGAGTCACTGGGTTTCTGTTATCTTTTTCCATCTTTTTTTTCTCTTCAGATTGAATCATTTTTATTGATCTGTCATTATGTTCACACTTTTTGTTCCATTTCAGATATTTTATTTTCCAGAATTTCCATTTATTTCTTTTTTATGGTTTTAATTTTCTCTGAGATTATCATCTTCATTGTGAACATATTTTCCTTTATATCTTTGTATCTTTTCTTAATATCCAGTTATGCAATGGATGTTTTAAAGTCATTGTCTGCTAATTCCAGTGTCTGGGTCATCTTGGGATGTCGTCATTCATTGCTCTTTTTTATTTTTGAGTATGGTCAATTTCAAAATGGTTTCCTGTGTCTTTTATGTCTGGTGTTAATACTGGATCGTATCATGGATATTGTGAATGAATGATATGTTTTAAAGACCATGGATTGTTCCTTTGTTATGTTCTGTTATGTTCCTTTGAAGAGTGTGGGATTTTAGATTTAGTGGTAGATAACTTAGCTGAATACAGCAGCTGAAGTCGCTCTTGGGGTCTGCTTGGAAAAGTCTCATGCATGCACCATGTAGGGCTCTGCCCATGATCTGGGATCAGTTCATATAAAGAATTTTAGGCTTTTCCTGTGTGGTTCTCTCCTTTCTGAAATTTGCCTCCTTTTCAGTTGCGATAGTGCTCTTAGCTCTGTCTCTTGGCTCCTAACGCTAGTCACACTGGGGCTTTCTATCTACGTGGAAGCCACTACACTGACTGGGCCAATAGGCCAAATAATAATAATAATAACATCAACAACTGACCTGGAAATCCGCCCCGTGTAGTTCCTTTTGCCCAAATGTAAATTCCTCTCCAGTTTCTGACTTCTTTTGGTTACTGTCCAGTACTTTTAGGTGGCATGTATGTGTATGTGGTTGTTTTTTTTTTCTTTCTGGGTCTTATAATTATGTATTGAAAGTGGTTGTGTAGAAAGAATCCTCTACTGCTGGCAGTCTCCTTTCCTATATTTTAAAGAATTCCACTGCATGCATATTCATTTTAGTTTCTAAAATCATTTATGTTGAATTGATACTGTAAAGAGGTACAGAGTCTTAATACTCCCTGTATAGCAGTACCCAGAATGAACAAATATTCACATTTTGCCCTGTATATGTGTATAAGAAAGTAATTAAATAATAGTCACTGCCCCCTTTTACTCTTCTCTTCCAGTAATACCCTGTAGTGTTTATGTGCCCTTTACATCCCGCCCCCTTCTATTACATTACCCAGGCCCGTAAACTGGGTGTAGCATTGCTACCTGGGGCGTGTTGCAAATATGTGTAAATGGTATCACATTAGACACATTTCTGTCCTTTTTCCCTCTCGGCACTGTTTTCCTCGCCTGGTTGTGACAGTTGCACATTTTGACACTGTAACACTGTAAATGTAACTGCCATGACTGATTTGTTCATTCCTGTCCTGTGAATGTTTAGTTGTTCCCAGTTTTATGTATCACTTTATAATCAAGGAGAGAAACGAAATGCTAAGGTGTTTGTCCCTTTGTAGGTAAGCAAACTATGGGTTTCCCGCTTCTCACTTACCAAGACCGATCGGACAATAAGCTCTATCGTCTTCAGACCCCACAAAGCCCCTTGGTGAGGCCATGCATGTACGACCACTATGACATGGACAGCTACCCCATCGGGACCAACGCCATCGTTGCTGTCATTTCCTACACTGGCTATGACATGGAAGACGCCATGGTAAGTTTTGCCAAGGATGGTTCTGTTCTTTGAGCATTTTACTATTTTCTTTACTGTTAGATCACTCAAGGACTAGTTCTGTGTCCCCAGGTGCCTAGTATTTGGCATGTGAGTGTTCTGTTAAGTGGTCAGTTCCTGGTCTGAGTTAAAAGTGGCAGCCTTGAAGGTTATCACTGAATGTTCAGGTACGCATATTTCATGCCCATTTGAGTATGTGGGTGAGCAGATGTTGAGTGAATGTGAAGTAGTCTTGGATAGTTCTGCCTTTTGTGTTTGTGTGTGATTAGGTTTTAGGCCATTTATAAGCAAGCATCTGGGCTTTAGTAGTTAGGATAGATGACCGGGAAAATGTGCATAGTTTTTCAATTGAATGCCAGTTACCCTAAACCGAGTATGATTCTGATAAGTTTTATTTTGAAAATCCTCGTTTTTATTCACTCCCTTGATTCTTTGACTTCACAGATTGTGAATAAGGCTTCTTGGGAACGAGGCTTTGCCCATGGAAGTGTCTACAAGTCTGAGTTCATAGATCTCTCTGAAAAAATTAAACAAGGAGATGATAGCTTGGTGTTTGGAGTCAGACCTGGTGACCCGCGGACTGTGCAAAAGTTAGATGCGGATGGCTTGCCGTTCATTGGAGCACAGCTGCAGTACGGAGACCCGTACTACAGCCACATAAACCTCAACACGGGGGAGAGCTCCGTGACGTTCTACAAGTAAGTCAGGGCGCCTGGTGCTAATGTTGGAGGCCATTTCTCAGTGAAATTGCTGGAGGTGGTTGAAAGTAATCTTTTAACAGGAGACTTTTCAGAGAAATGGGAGCGGTAGCTCAGTTACTGTTACAGTCGTGAGTGAATCGGTGTTTACATGATGAGACGAAGTTGCTGTCTGCTGTGCCGCCTCTGCTTGGCTCCTTGTCGGCTGTCATTGATGAGAGTTCTGGTTTAGTTGGCAAGTGTATTGTTCAGGCTTGACCATCTCTCTCGTGCATATTAAGAATGTTTCCTAGCTAAAATGTTGAGTTTATAAATAATTTTTTAGCTTATTTTATATCTCTAAAAAGGGTTTTAACTGTAGGGCTTCAACCAGTTTCATAATAGTTGTTCTGAGGAACAGTTCGGTAGTGAACATAACCAGCAGCCCTATTCCTAGATACCCTTAGGGATACCAAATGTGTTGATATTAGAGAAAGCTAAGAAAAAGTTTTGCAAATGCCCTTTATGAAGCACTAATTTTATATAAAACTTACATACCTGTGTGAGTTTAGAGAAATGGTTTGACCTTTTGTTGGTGTAATTTTTCCTAGGAGTAAAGAACACTGTATTGTGGATAACATCAAAGTGTGTAGTAATGACACCGGCAGTGGGAAATTCAAGTGTGTTTGCATCACAGTGAGAATCCCTCGGAATCCAACCATTGGAGACAAGTTTGCCAGCCGTCATGGTCAGAAGGGCATCCTGAGCAGACTGTGGCCAGCCGAGGACATGCCCTTTACTGAAAGCGGGATGGTCCCAGACATTCTGTTCAACCCTCACGGGTTCCCCTCCCGAATGACTATTGGCATGTTAATTGAGAGCATGGCCGGCAAGTCTGCAGCTCTGCATGGTCTCTGTCACGATGCCACACCCTTCATCTTTTCGGAGGAGAACTCGGCCTTGGAATACTTCGGTGAGATGTTAAAGGCTGCTGGCTACAACTACTATGGCACCGAGAGACTGTACAGTGGCATCAGTGGGCTGGAACTGGAGGCAGACATTTTCATAGGCGTAGTTTATTACCAACGGTTACGCCACATGGTCTCAGACAAATTCCAGGTCAGAACCACGGGAGCCAGGGACAGAGTCACTAACCAGCCCATTGGGGGAAGGAATGTGCAGGGTGGGATCCGCTTTGGGGAGATGGAGCGGGATGCTCTTTTAGCTCATGGAACTTCTTTTCTACTCCACGACCGCCTCTTCAACTGTTCTGACCGGTCAGTAGCCCACGTGTGTGTGAAGTGTGGCAGTTTGCTCTCTCCGCTGCTGGAGAAGCCACCTCCGTCGTGGTCAGCCATGCGCAACCGAAAATACAACTGTACTGTGTGTAATCGCAGTGACACCATCGACACTGTTTCTGTGCCTTACGTGTTTCGGTATTTTGTAGCTGAACTGGCAGCTATGAACATCAAAGTCAAACTGGATGTCATTTAATGTGATGTGGCCTTTTGGGTTAGGGGTTCTGTCAGATTAAAATAAAATGTGTTACTCTGAATTTTTGTTGGGGTTGTTAGCACTCTCAACCAAGACCTGGCAACCAAGAATTCAAGGTTCTGAGTCTCTGTGGTAATAACCAATAAACAACAATGAAGTTGATTTTCACTGTCTTTGTTCAGAATTTCCACACCAATAAGTGGGATGTACGGGGGGGAGGTTTCTAACCCCAGCTTCTTACTATGGTGCTTTCACAGGCAGTGATTGTCACTGTCCATCAAAGAGATTGAGAGTGCAAACATGGTGTAAGCCGTGTGTGGCTTTGTGGTTTTCCAGTGTTTCAGAGTAAAGATGGAAGGTAGAAATATTTTTTAACAGCTTTATTGAAGTGTAATTGTACCAAACACTGCACATCTTTAGTGTATTCAGTTCACCAGTTGGGGTAATAAACATCACCTCCAAAAACTTCCTGTGCCCCTTTGAATTGTTTTTTATTTGTTTTTATATATTATTTGCGTGTTTTCTAGCTTCCATTATTTGTGAACACTAAACTTGACATCTTCCCTCTTAAGGAACTTTTAGGTGAACCAGTACAGGATCATTACACAGCGCTGCAAACAGGTCTGTGGACGCTCACCTTGTATCAATGTTTCCCACCCCCTGAACAGCAATTCCCCGCCTTTGGCTCTGGCCAGCCTCTTATAACCCCTGTTCTACTGTTTATGTGAGTTGGACTATTTCAGACGCCTCACAGAGGCGAGTTCATGCAGTCTTCATCCTTCTGTCGACTAGCTCGTTTCGCTCAGCATAGTGTCCTCTGTAAGTTCATCCAAGTTACGCAGACGGCACTGTTACCTTTTTAAGGCTGAATTATCCATTGTGTGTATATAGCACATTTTTTAATCCATTTACCTCTTGATGGATATTTAGGTTGTTTCCATAACAAATAACATTAATACTGTATTTTATTAAATGTAGTGTAGCCAGAATGTAAATATTAAAAATGTTGAGATATTTCACATTATTTTTTCATAGGATATCTCTAAAACCCAGTGGCAGTTTTTTCCTTCTCTGCCTCACTTTGTATTTCATTGTTCCGTACTCTGTTGGTGGATATTTATTTGGGCTGTTCCATTCGTGGCTATTACAAACAGTGTTGGCAGTAGATAGCTTTGTGTACACTTGGGCCAAGTATAAGATGTTATATAAGTTAAAAAACTTTCCTAAGATGATGATTTTCTGAGTCTGGCTTTAGGTGTCTGTCGCTAATTATGGGGCAGATAGGACTAGACTGAGAAATATCCATTCAAGGTATATCCTGGTTTTGCTTCTATCCTGGAATTTGAAAAAAATTAGGAAAAAGACCTTGATGTTTTAGCTGACACCTCCCTCTGTTACTGGAATCCCAACTAGATTTTCCCACCCCATTCCAGTCTGCCTGCCTCACAATCCCTCAGCTGAAATCTATTGTTTAATTTTCTTCAGATTTTTTTAGCAACACCAAAATGGTAAAAACATGAATTTTTTTCCTAGCTTTTAATTAATTGATTGATTGATTGATTGATTTTTAAGAGTTATCTTTAGAGGGGAAGGGAAGGAGAGAGGGAGAGAAATATCAATGTGTGGTTGTCTCTCATGCATCTCCTGCTGGGAACTGGCCTGCAACCCAGGCTGTGCCCTGACTGGGAATCAAACTGCGATCCTCTGCTTCACAGGCCTGCACTCTAGCTTTTATTTTAAATTATAGAGTCACAACTGTGAGATTGACATTGAGACAATTTACAGAGCTTGGCCCTTTTCACCAGTTTCACACACACTCATTTGTGCATGTGTGTATAGTTCTGCTCACTTTAGTGCAGTTGGATGTGACCACCAGGGTCAAGACAGAGGTGCTCTGTTTCCACAGACTCTGCTGTGTGCTCTGCCCTTACAGCTGTCCCCACTGCAAATCCATCTTTAATCCCTGGCAACGAAGAATCTGTCTCTCATGTCTAGTTTTATTTCAAGAATATATAAATAGAACCATAGTTGTGCCCTTTTGAGATTGGCCTTCCATGACACGTAATTGCCTTGAGATGTATTGAAGCCCGTTGTGTAGCACATATTCGTTCCTTTTTGCTGCTGTGTAGTCCTTGGGGATGTTTCACCAGTTACCTGTAAGAACACATTTTGGTTGTTTCCAGTTTTTGGTGATTATAAATAAAGCTACTCTGAACACTCATGCAGTTTTTGTGTGAATGTACATTTTTGTTTCTCTGGGACAAATGTCTAAGAATGAAATTGCCAGGTCATGTGATAGTGGTGTGTTGTTTTGGAAAAAAACTGCCAAACTGTTTTCCAAAGTGGCGGAACCATTTTACATTCCCACCAGCAATGAATGATCATTTCTTCTACATCCTGACCAGCACTTGATGGTTCTCCTGTGCTTTACTTTAGATGTTCTGATAGGTGTTATAGTGACGTCTCATTGTGTGTGGTTTTGTTGTTAAGAATTTGTTTTTCGAAGGGAAGGGAGAAAAGAGAATCATCGATGTGTGCTTGCCGCTCTCACGCCAAGCCAGAAGGCAAGTTGTTGAGGGATGGACAGCTAGGCTCCAGCGGGGCGTCTGGGACCGTGTGTGGCTGTGGTCCATCCCCACAGGTAGTCGCAAGGCCGAGCAGCGGCTTGCCTTGGCTCAGGAGAAATGCAGTGCCACCCAGCATTTACTTCCGGTGGAGTCCGGGGGCCACTGGGGCAAAGCCGGAAACGAAATGGCTGTGGCCAATGGGCCAGGAGCACTACCAACGCGGCTGGGACCGGAAGTGATTAGTAGGGAGCTGCCATTGCAGGTCCGGGCGGAAGTAGAGTAAGAGAGCCGCCATGATGGGTTGGCGCTGAAAGCAGTAGGGCAGCTGGGCTGCTGTCCTACCGGAAAAAGAGGCCAGAGGGCTCGCTATGACAACCTGACACCGGAAAAGGCTGGGCGCTCCTTCCCGACTGCTTCCCCCGCACCCGTTTCGATATGTGAGTAGCGGGAGTGCTTGTCTTGCGCTTGCTGCGCACATCTTTTCGGTGACCGGGACCTGGGAGGAGGGTTGGCCTCTTATTCGGAGCTCCGACCTCCAGACTCAGCTCCGTTACCCCATAGCCACGTGTCCAGGCCCCGCCCCCTCGTCGGAACCCAAGACTTAGAAGTCCACTCTCACACCCACGCCGCCCGCAGGACCCCAAGCCCGGCCTTGGAGCGACACGTTCCACCCGCCCCCCGGGTCATGCTACCTTTTTTGCTTGAGCCTTTCTCATCTGCCAAGGACCCCAGAGCTCCGCAACAGGCCCACAGATTCGTTCCAGACGCTGGCCCTGTGGTTCCCTCCAGACCTGTCCCAAGAGCTCACCTGTATATAGGATCCTCCAACAAACCCGGGCTCCAGCCTCATCCAGCGCTTCTAGATAGTGCCCTGAGGACCCTGTGTCTCATCAGGGCCTCCAGAGCCCCCGCTCTAAGAGTTTCACCTGGACTCCAGACCCCGACACCCACCTGTGGCTCCCAGGCCCTCCCAGGTCCTACTTGTAAAGCTCCGCGAGGAAATGACTGGGCTACAGAACCCTCTGTTAGGACCCCAAGCCTGCCTTAGAGTAACCAGACCTATTTAAGGGCCCCCATCACTTACCCACCCCCCCACCCCCCCGGCCCCCGGCCCGCTTCACAGACCGGCACCCGCGGGCCCTGTTCCAGGACCCACCAGACCAGGGGACTCATCCCAGAGTCCCCTCCACCCCTACCCAGACCCAGGTCAGAACCTTCTTACCCGCATGTCCCACAGGCAGGCGGCCTTGGAGGTCACTGCCCGCTACTGCGGCCGGCAACTGGACCAATATGGCCAATGTGTGGCCGCCAAGCCTGAGTCCTGGCAGCGGGACTGTCACCACCTCAAGATGAACATCTCTCGATGCACCTCCAACCAGTGAGTGTGGGGCAGTGCGGGGAGTGGGGCAGTGCCGGGGTAAGCAGCTCGAACTGTGGAGAGGTGGCTATCTCGAGGTTAGCAGTTTGGGGATTGTGTGGGGGAGGGGTTTTTGGGTGGGCAGTGGGAGCATGGGGGCCGACAGTGCCAGGGACATTTCAGGGGTGTTGGAGGTGGGCAGATCTGGGGCAGGCTGCGCAAGTGGGGGAGGGAAGGGTGGACAGTGGGGTGAGGCAGGCAGTACAGCGGAAACCTAGACTCCTGAGGTACCCTCCCTACAGCCCAGTCATCCGTCAGATCCGCCAGGCCTGCGCGGAGCCCTTTGAGGCCTTCGAGCAGTGTCTACGGCAGAATGAGGCAGCTGTGGGCAACTGTGCGGAGCACATGCGCAGCTTCTTGCAGTGCGCTGAGCAGGTGCAGCCTCCGAGCCCATCCGCAACTGTGCAGGTAAAGACCTGGTGTCACCCTCAGCCCTACCCTCCCAACACCGACCTTACTGTGCATCCAGAATCCACAACACTGTCACTTCTTGCCCCATTCACTGCCCCTGATATGCTTCCCAGGATATCTATCCTGCTGTCCCCCTGGCCTTCCTGAATCCTTAGGGAGCAGGAGAGCACTTAAGAACTAACAACTAGCCTTGGTTGGGTGGCTCAGTTGGTTGGGGCATGGTCCCATATACCGAAAGGCTGGGTTCGGTTGCTGTCAGGGCATATACCTGGGTTGCAGTTTGACCCTGGCAGGGCATTAGGATGGGTTAAAAGGTCTCCTTATAATGTATATGGTATATAAACAGATATAGTATATTTATAGTATTAGAATTTCATGGATGGGCACAGTTTAAAATAAATGTCCAAAAGTACTTCTTGGGGGGCGGGCAATATTGAAAAAAAGTTGAGATACTGTGGTTTAGTTGTTACAGGACTCTGAGCTCCAAAGGCAAAGGTGACCCCTTCACTAGCCCCACTGACAGTCTCTTCTCTGCCCACCTCTGTCCCTGCAGCCTTGTCTTCCCTTCTTGCTCCCAGGAGAGAGGCGTTCTCTTGGGTCTCCATGCTCCTCTTACTCCTTCCAAACCATTCATTCGCTGTGATGGCCCCCGAGTGTTCCGAGGAAGTTGGACTGTTTTGCTGTACTTAAAAACCTTCCCACAGGCAGGTCTCAACTCGGTGCTGCCTCTGGGCCCTCATCCCCCATCTTAAGGCCTGTGTTCCAGCCCCAGGAAATGGGCACTTACTGGAGCCAGACTTTTATCCAGCTGTTTTCTTCTGCTTGGATGCCCCCTAGTCCTGCTGGCTGATTCCTACTCTAGCTTAGATGTCACCTCTCAGAAAACCTCCCCCAGAGGCTCATCCCTGCGGTGGTCCCACAGTCCTTGAGCTCCCTCATAGGGCTTACATGGCATTGCTTTGTAACCATGGCCCTCCTCCCATCACCTGTTTCAGAGGAGTCCTTGCTAAAGGCAGGTCCCCAGGACCTGCAGCCTTGTGTGTTTTTATGAGACAGGGATTAGTGAAAGGTTCAGGCCCCAGTAGCTACTAGCAGGAAGGACTTTTAATTCTTCTCAGGTATCATTCAGTAACAATCACATACAGTTCAGGCTAGTTTCTTAGTCATATGTTGGTGGTTTCTTTGAAGTTGTTTGAGCATCTGAATAGTAAAGACTTCACCTTCCCATCTTAGGACCAGTTGTTTCTTCCTTCCTGGGACAAGCAACCAACATGTCCCCATCTTGTAAAACATGCTGTTTGAACACCTCATGTTCATGAAGCCACCAATTTAAAGTGCCACTGCTATCCCCCCACACTCACCTCTCTACCCTTTGTTTTCATTGTAGATATTATCAGTTGAAATGTTTTTGTTCATTTGTTGTCAGTCTCCCGCTAGAGTCAAGGAATCATGCCTGTTGCATCCCATGCCAGTACCTGTAGCAGTGCCAGGTGCACAGCAGGTGTTTAGTACCTACAGCAAGGCTGCCCTCCCTGCTCCCAGCGACAGTTCACTGTGACCCGTGTTCACGGGCTCTGCAAGGGCAGCCTCTGCCGAGTCTACACAGCCTCCCCGTGGTGGCCCCCGGGCTGGGCAGGAAGAGAGACTGGCACGTGATGATGTGGTTTTCTCCCACAGGCACAGCCACTTCCTGCCTCCTGAGGACTCTGGACCATATGAAAACTGGACAGGGGTGACTGGCCACTTAATGCCCCCAGCCCTGAAGAGTGACCAATCACTGTTCTGAGATCCTTGAACGTGGATCTAGTCTGTGGACATTAGGACTCACAATAAAGACTGTGTACACCAGGCTTGGATTCCTGCCTTCAACACTGTGGGCCCTGGAGAGCTGCCTGGGCAGAAACACCAGTCCTCTGTTCTTCAGCGTCACCACGTGTGACAAGGAAGGGCCTGTCTCTAGGGCCAAGGTCACCCCTTTCCCTTGCTAACTGCCACAGCCATTCTTGTCTCCTGCTGCATGGACATGGGAACAGGTCTTTTCCTCCCTGCCATGCCAGCACTTGCCAAGTCTTTACTGTGGGCTTAGAGGGCATAAATGACATACATTTCTTTTCTTCCTGAGTCGAGAGCCAGGGGAGCGATAGATTGGGCAGCTGGGGCTAAGTTCCACTGGGGACCTCTGGAAGATTGCATAGTACATCCCTCAGTTACTGTCCAAGGGGCAGCTCTGCATCCGCATTGAGGGCTGTTTTTATGGGCGCCAACCATTGAGCACTTCTGCCTGCGCTGTGTGGTCGGGTGGCCACTGCCATCAGAAGAGCCCTGAGCAGAGGGAGTTGGTGAGCAGCACTCAACACACAGAAGGCAGTGCCAGGTGGACCTACACAGTGGCTGCTGCAGGGACTTCCTGTCTCCACAGGGTCAGGTTCCCTGGGCACAGCTGGTCATCACGGGCTTCCACAGGTCCTAGACACAGGTCCTAGAGGGTAGGTCTGTAGGACAGGGATCCCAGAGTGCAGAGCTCCAGAAACTGGAAGTGATTGGCCAGTGCTCACCAGACTGGCCATTTGGAAACTGAGGTTGTGCCCTGGCTTGGAAGAAATGAGCTAGAGTCTGCCCTGGGGGTTTGATCTTCAAGACAAAGACAACTGGCAGTTGGTGTAGGAGCTCAGGTAGGAGTCCCACTGGTGTTCCCTGAAGGGCTGCAGGGACCTGGAGGCTTCTGTGCCCAGCTCCAGCTTCCTCAGGCTGTGGACCGAGCCCTCCAGTCTGTGCCTGTTTCAGCCAACCTCAGTTTTCCTGAGCACGCTCTGCTCCGTGTAACTCAGAAGTGTGGTGACAAACGAGATTGAGACAGCGTTTCAGAATCCCCTCTACTAGGCTAGATCCACTCCCTCTGCAGTGACCTTGGGGGCACAAAATGGAAGCCTTAAAACTGCCACAGCTGTTTGTCAAAGCGAGCCCTGAGCCACCGGAGATGAGGGGGTTGGGTGGAGGGGATGGCACCTCCTGGTGGCATTTAGCTGCAAAGGATTTACGTCCATGTTGAAACTACTGTAAAAGTAGTTCCTGTTCCTCTGTGTTGGTAAGCTATTTCTAAGAGTTTTTTAAATGATACGAATTTTCAGATTGCCATAAATTTCTTGAGTATCATAATTATTTTTTTAAGGTTTATAGAATCTAGTGAAAGCCCCCTTTTCCTTTTCAGTTTTGTTTAATGATTTTAGAGAGGGGGAAATACTGATTTGTTTCAGAGAGCGAGGAAGAGAGGAACATCAATTTGTTGTTCCATTTATATATACATTTATTGGAGTTGATTCTTGTATGTGCCCTGACCAGGGGTCAGACCCACACTAATGCATCAGGGTGGTGCTCTAACCAGCTGAGCCGCCCAGCCAGGGCTTGGCCGCTTCTTGTATGTGCCATGACCAGAGACTGAATCCGCCACCTGGGCTTGTCGGGACAGCGCCCCTTTTTACTTTCTGATGTTGGTTATCTGCACCCTCTTTTCTTCTTCAGCTTTCTTGACAGGGCTTTATCAATTTTATTAACCTTTTCACAGAACCTGTTTGGGGCTTTGTTAATGTTTCCTTTGTATATTTGTTTTTAACTTTATTCTCTTTTTTTTATTAGCTTTATTTTGGATTTAATTTTCCAAAGTTTTTTACATGAATATTTAGTTCACTGGTTTTCAGTCTTTTTCTTTTCTAAACCCTGCACTTATTTTTCCCACAGAGGGTGGCTTTCTGTTTTGCTTTTTTCCACTTATCTCAGATTTAGTTTAAAATTGTATTTCTTAATTTCTAAACATGGGAATTTTTCTAGTCATCTTGCTTTTGCATTTGGGATGGGAACGTGTTTTGTGATTTCAGTTTTTTTTAAACATGGTGCTAACTTTATGGCTGGGTACACGTCAGTTTTGTGAATGTGCAACCTGTGTTTGAGTCGTAATCCTTGGTTCCCAGGTGAAAACAGTACACCGGGAACCCAGGATTACTGTCTTCACCCGGGTTCTCTCAGAAGCAGACTCGGGCCACGGTTTTGAGAGACACTCCCAGTCTGCATTAGAGGTCAGTGGGCACACAGGGCAAGAGAAGCAGCACTCAGGGGCATGTTGTCAAGCAGTTACCCCTGTGGGTAACAGCATTATTGTCTGGGCATAGTTTAGAGCACATTCTTCCCACTCAAGGGATGAGGCTGTTTATAGACTAACCCCTACCAGTCACCCAAAGTTGTTGAAGGTACTGGAGTTGTTTTTTCCTTTTTATCCTCACTCAAGGACATGCTTATTAATTTTAGAGAGAGGGGAAGGGAGTGAGAGACATCATTTAGAGAAATGTTGATCAGTTGCTTTGTAAGTGCCCTGACTGGAGCCTGAACCTGCACCGTAGGCATGTGCCCTGAGTAGAAATTGAACCCAGGACTTTTGGGTTTACAGGATGACATTCCAACCAACTGAGCTACACCAGCCAGGCCTGGAGCCCGGAGTTTAATTCTCTGTCACTTCCTGGGTCATGTCAGTGGTGGCCACATTGTGGTCAGTCACTTCAGTGGCTACTACCTGTTGCCACAGCTGCCATTGCCTCAGCTTGTTTGTGGTTGCCTCAGCAGTAGCTGCCACCCATCATCTGGACCACCCTTGCTGCCATCCCCGCCACCACCCATCACTGTCCGCCATAGCCACCATTGGTGGAAGTGTTGCCATGACAAGAATGCCTTCAAAATGCTTAGCTCAGTTCTCAAAGTGGTCACATTCATCTAAGGAGGCCACCTAGAACTGGGCAAGTGGGGAGAAGTGGGTGGGGAATGGGGACAGGTGGCTGCACTGGGGGTCGTGTGCAGATGCAGAGTGGACTATGTGGTCAGGGAGTGAGGGTCTGTCTCCAAGAATCTGCACTTCACCTTCGATGGTGGAACTGACTTTGTCAACAAAGGTAATCACTCTGGTGATGAAAAATATCCCAGGCAGAGCTTAGACTTGCAGGGGGAGAACACCTTATGTTGCCAAAACTGTCAGGCAGAATGTGCGCAGACAGAAGCCAGATAATGTAAGGAAACTGCTCAAAGTAACCTGGCGTCTACCATAAGGTGCGCTGCTTTTCAAGAGCCCTGTGCCACGCCCCAGACCAATTAAATCGGAGTCTCTTGTGGGGGAGACCCAGACAAAGGCACTTATTTTAGAATTTATTGGGTGGGTCCAAAAGTCTGATTTTTTTCTGTAAAATAAACATTTTTTTTCATTTTTATCAATAACTTTATTGATTTGGATATTTTGAGTGTGTCGGCTATCTCTTGCTATTGGCTTCTAGTGGGTAGAGGCCAGGGGTGCTGCTAAACATCTTCCAGTGCATAAGACCCTCACAGCAAAGAATTATTTGGCCAAAATGCCAAGAGTACCAAGAAACTTACAAACCACTTGTGACACGTTCGATCAGTCAGAGCACCTTCTTCATACACTGCACAAATCTTTTTTTGCTCTTCAGTTGCATTTTTACCTTTCGTGAAATAGTGAAACACAATATGTGAAATAAGTTGCATATCTTGTTCCATCTTCAACATTTAAAATGGCTACACAAAAATTCACCAATTTTGATAAGTTTCTTTTAAATGCACGCTGATATAACAGCTGTCACAATACAATCTAATGAACTTGTTTCAAATGAAGTTAAAGGCAACTAAGCACTACTAGAATCATTGTATGGCAAAAACTAAACAAATTTTTTGGGCAACCTCCTCCCAGCTTGTTTCCCTCCCACCCTGAGTACAGAGGCGCTCTCTGTACAGTAGCCAGAGGGACCCTTTTCTGTATGTGGTAAATGATATTTGAGCAGAGACTTATTGCCATGTCATGGGTATGAGATCAAATCCTGGGTAAGAGGCAGCACTGGGATATGGCAGAAGTTCATTTATCTACTCAACCCAGTGACGTTCTAGGGCTCAGTCCTCTAGCTGACCTTGTGCTCATATCAAGCACGTGAAAGGAGAGAGCTCAAGGACTGTGGAAGACTAGGTCCCAGTTCTAGAAGTGCTGGTGTCCATCACCACTGCCATCAGCCAGAACTTAGGCCTTCCTCGTTGCAAGGCATGCTGGGAAGTGCAGCCTACAGTGAGCTCCAGATGGCAGGCGGTAGGCACTCAGCACCGCCTCTGC
The DNA here is from genome assembly GCF_014824575.4 of Sturnira hondurensis. Taxonomy (NCBI): domain Eukaryota; kingdom Metazoa; phylum Chordata; class Mammalia; order Chiroptera; family Phyllostomidae; genus Sturnira; species Sturnira hondurensis. The sequence continues at coordinate 482,693 of NW_028074670.1, forward strand.
CACACTGATACCTAGCACACTTCTGGGACAGTACTCAGCATTGTAGCATTCCTGAAGTCACAAGCACACATTGGTGTGAATGGAACAGCTGTGTGGACTGGAACAGCCTTTCAGTTCGTAGAGAGGCTATCTTGTAACCTGTGTTCATGGAGGAAAATGACCTTGAAAAAGGCTTGTTCAGCTGTGCAGAGCTTTCCTTCCACCCACGTTTTTACACAAAGGGGTCAGATTCCTGGAATAGGTCTTCCCATTGTTTCTAAACCACATTAAGCTTATTGTCTTGGCAAGGTCCCCATCCCTGAAGAGAGGCTGGAAGTCCATCTTGACCTGATCAAATAGTGCCTTTGTCTCATGGACTTCATTAGAAGGAGCTGTTCTCTGTCTTTCATTTTAATCTTGGTTACCTAGCAGACTTGATAAGGAAAAGAAAAAGGGGCTGATCTGATCGCCTAGATCACAAAGCAGAAACAGGTAGCTCCTAGCTTGCCCCCAACATTTGAAGCCAGGGCTAGAATGCAGTGGAGGCCCTTAAACCATGTCCAATATTTAAAATTAATAAGTCAAGCCCTGGATGGTGTGGCTCAGTGGATTGAGCACTGGCCTGCGAACTGAAAGGTCACGGGTTCAATTCCCATTAAGGGCACATGCCTGAGTTGCAGGCCAGGTCCCTTTCTTTCTTCCTCCCTTCCCCTCTCTCTGAAAATAAATAAATACAATCTTTTAAAAAGTAATAAGTCAAGCTAAGAAGATGTTCAATGAAATATGTCCTGTTCTTCTGCCATGATAAATATTAAAAAATTAAAAACATGTAAAGCTATGGCTCTTATATAATAAATGTTGTCAACGCATCAAAAGTGACCACATTTAATATTTATTGCTCATGTCTGGGTGATTGGTGATGGTTGGATGAGTAATCAAAGTAGCAGAATTATTAATGATTTCATTAAATTATTTTTTGCCTTCATTTCAGCAAAATCACCAACTTGTTAAAAGTTAAACTTTTCACTTTTTTTGAGAAGCAGGAAAGTGGGTGCATGGCACTTCTATGCAAGAATCTATAGGTCCTGGCCAGGCTGCTCAGTCAGAGTGTCATCCCGATACACCAGGGCTGCAGGTTTGATCCCTGGTTGGGCAACATACAGAAAGCAACCAATGAATGCATAAGTAAGTGGAATAGCAAATCAATGTTTCTCTCCCCATCTCATCAATTAAAAAAAATTTTTTAAAGAATCTACACAATGTATTATATACATTTCTATTAGAAATATGAAATGCAACTACTTTGGAAAATAGTTTGGCAGTTTCTCAGAAAGTTGAACAAGGAGTTGCTATAACCCAGCAATTCCATTCCTGGGTATATTCCATCCAGGAGAGTTGAAAACAGACAAGCTCTGTCCAAAAGAGATCCAGCCATATAATGTGAAAAATAGAGACATTTATTGAAAAAAGACATAAGATGCAAGAAACATTGTACACAGGACAATGACACCACAGTCTCCTTCAAAGTAGGTACCTACCTTGGGACCTCACACAGTTCTCCCAATCACCATCAGCTGCCCCATCGTATTTTCCTGAATCTCATCAAGTGTCTGCAGTTGGGATGAACCCTCTTCCCTTTCAAAGGGATTTTAGTTTGGGGAAAAGCCAGAAGTCGTAGGGTGCCAAATATGAATCCCCTGGATGATTCGATGTTTCGCAAGAAAACTGCACAAATGTGGACTTCCAGCCAAGATGGAGGCATAGGTAGACATACTGTGCCTCCTCTCACAACCAAAAGAAGGACAACAACAATTTAAAAACAAAAAACAACCAGAAATGACAGAAAACCGAACTGTATGGAAGTCCGACAACCAAAGAGTTAAAGACAACACATTCATCCAGACCGGAAGGAGGGGTGGAGACAGGCAGCCTGGCAGAGCAACTTGTGACTTGTGGCAAGGTGAGGTAGTGGCTGGCAAACCCAGTGAGGTGGTGGATTGCAGACTGGGTGGTCCCACATTGGCACACAGATAAGCTGGGAGAAATAACTGGGGAGCAGAAGGGACTGCGCAACCCAGGGCTCCAGCTCTGGGCAATAAGGCCTCAAACCACCAATTGAAAACACCTGTGGGGGTTGATGCAGCAGGAGAAACTCCAGCCTCCCAGGAGAGTTCGTTGGAGAGAGGCAAAGGGTTCTAGAATGTACACAAACCCACCCACCTGGGAACCAGCATCAGAAGGGCCCAATTTGATTGTGGGAAGTGGGGGAAGTGACTAAGATGTGGCAGAGAGCAGAGCAAATGCCACATTCCCTCTCGGACCCCTGCCCCACATACAGCATCACAACACAGCTACATGGGTTGCCCTGCCCTGGCGAACACCTAAGGCTCTGCCCCTCACTACATAACAGACCCGTCAAGGCAAAAAAAAGTTTTTTTTAATGGTCCAAACAAAAGAACAGTTCAAAGCTCCAGAAGAAATACAACTAAGCGATGAAGAGATAGCCAACCTATCAGATGTGCAGTTCAAAACACTGGTAAGCAGGATGCTCACAGAATGAGTTAAATTTGGTCACAAATTAGATGAAAAAATGAAGGCTATGCTAAGTGAAATAAAGGAAAATGTACAGGGAACCAATAGTGATGGGAAGGAAACTGGGACTCAAATCAATGGTGTGGATCAAGAAGGAAGAAAGAAACATCCAACCAGAAAAGAATGAAGAAACAAGAATTCAAAAAAGTGAGGAGAGGCTTAGGAACCTCTAGGACATCTTTAAATTTTCCAACATTCGAAATATACGGGTACCAGAAGGAGAAGAGGGAGAGCAACAAGTGGAAAAGTTATTTGAACAAATAATAAAAGAGAACTTCCCCATTCTGGCAAAGGAAATAGACTTCCAGGAAGTCCAGGAAGCTTGGAGAGTCCCAAAGAAGTTAGACCCAAGGAGAAGCACACCAAGGCACATCATAATTACATTAACCAAGATTAAAATGAAATGAAGGGGAGAATCCTAGAAGCAGCGAGAGATAAGGGGACAGTCACCTACAAAGGAGTTCCCATCAGACTGTCAGCAGATTTCTCAAAAGAGACCTTACAGGCAAGAAGGGGCTGGAAAGAAATATTCCAAGTCCTGAAAGGCAAGGACCTACAGCCAAGATTGCTCTATCCAGCAAAGCTTTCATTTAGAATGGAAGGGCAGATAAAGGGTTTCTCAGATAAGGTCAAGTTAAAAGGAGTTCATCAACACCAAGCCCTTATTATATGAAATGTTAAAGGGATTTATCTCAGAAAAAGAAGATAAGAAAAATGAGCAGTAAAATGACAGCAAACTCACAGTTATTAACAACCATACCTAAAACAAAAACAAAAATAAACTAAACAAACAACTAGAACAGGAACAGAATCACAGAAATGGAGATCACATGGAGGGTTATCAGTGGGGAAAGGGAGAAGGAAAGAGGGGGAAAAAGTACAGAGAATAAGTAGCAAAGATGGTAGGTAGAATATAAAAAGGGGGAAGGCAAGAATAGTATAGGAAATGTAGAAGCCAAAGAACTTATATGTATGACACATGGACATGAACTAAAGGGGGGATGTGGGTGGGAGGGGATGCACAGGGTGGAGGGGAATGAAGGGGGGGAATAGGACAACTGTAATAGCATAATCAATAAAATTAAAAAATAAACAAAAACCTGCATGAATGTGGCACATGATGTGTTGTTATGATGAAGCTGGCAATCACTAGTTGCCCATACCTGTGTCCTTCTGAATCATCTGAATAGTTTCCACAGAGGAATGTTCAAGCTTAATGCAAAATTTGATGCAGATTTGTTGCTGTACTTGCTCAGTCATTTTGAATGTGATGGCTACACAGTACACACGCTCACTCAATGGTGTATAGCATCCCCAATGACTAGTACAGTGAAGTTGTCATTGTTCACTTATGTGCATTCCAGTCCACTCTCCTTGGCTGCCAGGTTACATCAATGCCACTCAATCCACTCTTGTTATATTTACAATGGCTGAACTTTTTCCAGACAGACCTCACATTTGTGCAAGAATGTTCATAGCAACATTATGAACAATTCCATTGTTGGAATCAATTCCATTCGAATTGTACAGACTTTCTTTCTTTCTCTCTCTCTCTCTCTCTCTCTCTTCATTTCTTTTCTATCTCTTTCTTTTTAAAACTTTTATTTATTTAGAAAGAGGGGAAGGAAGGGAGAGAAACATCCATTAGTTGCCTCTCCCACGCCACTAACTGGGACCTGGCCCACAACTCAGGCATGTGCCCTGACCAGGAATCAAACCTGCAACCTTTTGGTTCACAGGCCAGAGCTCAACCCACTGAACCACACCTGCCAGTGCACTAGGGAGAGTTTAAAACTAGGACAGAAATGGACTAGAGTGATGACCGGCCATCCAGCCCTAATGACAGCTCTGGAAGACCAACTGCAGTAAGTGTGGTAAGACAACGGGTTCTTCAACCTCATCTCTATCGACATTCTAGCCTGGATAATTCCTTGTGGTTGGAGGTTGCTGTCCTGAGCATTATATCATGTTTAGCAACATCCCTAGCATCTACCCAGTAGATACCAGTAGCACCCCAAACCACAGTCCTGATACTCAAAAATGTCTTCAGACGTTGTCAGATGTCTCCTGGGAAACAAAAATTACTCTTGATTAAGAACCATTGCCTTATGATATTCTCAGAACCAGTCATATATTTTTACTGGCTCTTGGACTGTCCCCAGTGGATGAGCCATCTGCTCTGTTCCTTGGAAAACTACAGATTGGCAAATTAAAGATACTGTTCTTTGGACTGCAAACTGTGAAAGAAGTAACTGTGGTTGATGATCCAACCTACTGGGCCCAGGGCAAGGGCCCTCTTTCTGCTGTGACTGAGAGGCAAGCTGCTGGTTAAGTCTGTGCTGTCCAGTTTGCCCCTGGATCTGCTGCCGTTCCGAACACAGCACTGCACCACAGTCACCCATTGAACCTGAAGGAAACAGCTCTGGTTCTGATGGACAAGACCCTACTGCATGCCAGACTTGTGAGTTTTGCCAAAAGTTGCCCCCTTTATCTCTCAGTGAAGAAAGCCACATGCAGGATACTTTGGCCCCACGTACTCCTGGCAGATTGACAACATTGGGTCTTTGATTCTCTGGCTTTCCAAGGGTGCTGTTTCAGTGTGGTTGGCAGACTCTGGGCACACCATTGTGACCTTTGAAACTGAAGTGTCATGTGTTTTGTTCGTTGTATTATATACAATCTGGCAATGTGCACCTTTTGTAACGAACGAAGCCTGCAAAGCCACCCAACCTTGGACTGCGAGTCGAGGTATCCAGTGGCCCTACTCACTTCTGTCATCCCCACTGGTACGTGAGCCTCCTGGGCACTGGCATCACCACCTGGTTTTGTTTGTGAAAAGCTACCACCTGGATTTGGTTCAGGCTGAATGTGTGAGTTAAACAAAGAGGTGGTGGGAATCACTAGCTCTGCATCTTCTGAGTGCTGAGCGGCAGCCCCATCAGTGGGCCCCCTAGGGGCTGGAGGCCCTTCTTGGTTTGGGGTCTCAGTAGCGAGGTGGGCAGGGAGCAGTTTCAGGAGCTTCTGCTTGGCCTGGCCCTTCATGAAAGACTTTCTTCTTTGGGTCAGGGGAGAAATGTGGAGGTTCTGTCAGTCATGAAGTATGTCTGAGGTGACTGGGGAATAAGATTTAGTCCAGGGTCTCTCTGGACCCGCTCTGAATTGAATTCCAGCCAGAAGTCAGCCTGTCTGCTGACCATGGGGCACTTTGGCTCCACAGAGATTAGGGTCAGACACAAGCCAGCATCTGCTGTGTGGTTTCTGATGGAATGACACAGGCTTCGAAAGAGACCAGGATCTGATTCTTGTGCTCACCTTTTCCCAGAATTTTTTAGGGGTAGGGAGAGGCAAGATCTTTAAGCTCCCAGAGCCTGTTTGCTCATCTGTAAGATGGAGATACTGATCCTCACTTGATCGTTGGGAGGATCTGGTCAGACCACCCAACCCAAATCAGGTGCGTCTGCTGTCGCCTGGAGCACAGTCTGACGACAGCAACACCACCTGCTGCTTTGGGAAAAAAAATACCAGCCTCAGCCATTCTCATTCCTTCACCAATGTTAGTACTTACATCCCGTGGTGTTTTCTTGTTTTCCTAATTTACTTTCAAATGTTTTGCATCATTTAATTATATCTTAGAAGTAGGATGAACTGATATAAATTTCCACTTGAGAGTACAGACGACTTGCCCCTTATTTCCAAATAATGAACTATACAATTTAACTTATGATTGTACCCCTACAGTAGTATTTAATTTAGAAAATTAGTCTTTTCAAATGTCAGTGAAGGTGCAGGGATGTGTATGGAATCCTGTGCCGTGGTGGACAGCTGGGCCTGTTGATCAGGGACCTAGAAGGAGCAAGATAGGAAGATTGGAGCCGAGGAGGCCTGAGGAAGACTCTGCTGGAGGAATCTATGCACGTGGGTATGAGATGTGAGCACAAAGATTGTGTTTCCTGTCAGTGCCCGCCTAGGGCGTCCACCTCAGATGACATACTGAAGAGCCAAAGGGATGGATGACTTACCTGGGGGTGTCACCCGGCCACCCTCCATTGCAACTCCAGTGCTTGTTTGGTTGGTATTCGAAGACCCAGCATGGGCTCCCTTTCCCCGAGGCTGACCTAGCTCAACATTTATCTGTCACCAGTTGAGACCAGCACTGTGCAGTACAGAGCCATCTCTGGGGAGCACACTTCTGGTGGCAACTTGGTTACATCAGACCTTTTATTCTGGAGGGGACAGTGATTTGTTGTTACTGACACCTGCCCCACCTGTGGCCGTGCTCTGCCAGCACCACTTTGTGAAGGCTCGCTGAATGCCTGATTTTCCAGCGTGGGCTTCTGGTTAGTGTCACCTCAGAACATGGGACGTGTGAATGTGAATGAGACGCAACAAGAGGACCGAAAACTGGGATTCACTAGTTCTTCCATACACCATTCCAGCCAAAAGCATCTAGCAAGGTAAAAGTTAGGAATGACCCATTAGACATTCAGTCCTGGCACTGCCTTGGGAACAACCTTCAGGGTGAGAATATTTTCCTCCCCTGCAGGGCTGCTGTCTGTGCGCTGGACCAGAGTACACCGGTCCAGGGGTCAGGGGCAGAGGTGGGCGTGCCTTTTCTCCCCATCAGTCACAGGGAGCAGGAACATCCTTGCAACTTGAGGCTCTACTGGACCCATGGGCTTGGGTCACAGAAAATGAACACTGCGCCAGGGGAAGAAGTAAGATTTCAACTTCTGTGGATTTATTTTGTCCTTTTTACAACTTCTTAAGTAGAATACTTGCATTGGTCTTTAATTTTTAGCCTTTATTTGTTCTCTAACATTATCCTTTAAGGCTATAAATCCCTTAGTGGTATTGTCATTATTTTGCATTTCTGCACACTAAGCGATTTCTTCCGTGGTTTCTTCTTTGGCACATGAATTATTTAAAAGTTAGTTCACAAACCTTCAAATATGGTGTTTTTCTCATTTTCTTTTGGTTCATAGTTTCTAATTTAATTGTACTGTAGTCAGAGGGTGATCAGCTCTTCAAGATTTGGTGAAATATGCTCTGTGGATATTTTTCCACAACAGCTCTCTGAGATTCAAAACCATCTGTACTTCACAGCTGTGGTTCTATTTCTGCCCCGAAGTTAAGCTTGTTGGCTGCAGAGTTCACTCAATATGGTAACACTATGGTCTGACACTATGGTCTGAACATTGTAGAAAGCGATGTGAGGACATGGCATGAAAGGCGGCACTGTACATTTGTCCCTGCAGTTCTGTCCATTCTTTATTGATACACGGTGTTATTTTTTAAAAGATTTTATTTATTTATCTTAGAGGGGAAGGGAAGGAGAGAGAGAGAGAGAATCAATGTATGGTTGCCTCTCGTGCGTCCCCTGCCGGGAACAGGCCTGCAACCCAGTTGTGCCAGTGGGAATGTGCCCTGGGCATGTGCCCTGACTGGGAATCGAACCTCGATCATGTGGTTCACAGGCCCGTGCTCAATCCACTGAGCTACACCAGCCAGGGCTGATACACGGTGTTTTGATACTGCTTAGTTAGGTTCACACATATTTGTATTTGTTTTGCCTTCCTCCAAATTCAGCTTTTAACATCATATGGTGATCCTCTTTGTTGCTAGTGATGACTTTAGCATTAACTTCTATTTTATCCAATAATCACATGGCTACTGTATTTTTCGGACCATAAGATGCACCTAAGTTTTAGAGGAGGAAAATAGTAAAAAAAATTTTTGAGGCAAAAAATGTGGTAAAATATTTAATAACATAAATAACATAATATTTCACCCATGTAAATGTAAACAGAACTCAACAGCAGCATTAACAACCACTATTCCTCCCAAATTGGGGGTGTGTGTTTTATAGTCCAAAATATACAGTATATATACTTTCCTTAACATTAGTTTGTCTAAATATATCCTTTTGCATTCTTTTACTTTAAATCTTTCAGGAAATCAAATATTTAGATGTTTCTTGTCAATTATATTAAAGCTGTATTTTCTGTAACCCATTCTGAACATCTTTGTCTTTTTTAAGTGAAAATTTTCATTAAATTTTTAACTGCCCTTCAGACTGTATGAGGACGTCTGAACACATCAGCCTCACACCCTCTTCAACGTGTCGTCCGTCCCATCGTTTGCCGCGCCGCAGACGCGATCGCGTGCCTGACGCCGTCAGGGCTCTTCACCCCTTCCTGCGCCTCCCACCTTTTTCCTGGATCCCTTCCCTGCTGTATAAAGTACCCCCTTTAGAATTTACTAAGCTCCCTTGGGAGCAAACACAGTATTTTGTTAACCTGAAGATGCCGGTACACAGCAGGCCTGAGACTGCTCTCCTTGGGAAGGCCTGCTTGCAAGATGGGCCCTCGGTGGCATCTGGGCCCTTGATTTCGGAAGGGTTCCCGCTATTCTCTGACCAATGTGTGACTCACGGTGCCCACCCTGTTTGTACAGTAAAGTTTTCTGTGGCCATCCGCTTTCCTGCCGGGAGTCTGGAATTTGGATCCATGCTAGCTAGTCACAGGGTACACGCTGCGCGGCCAGTTCCCAGTAAAAACCTTACGTGCAGAGCCTCTAATGAGCTTCCCTGGTGGACATTTCACTTGCGCACCTCATCTCACTGCTGGAGGAATTGAGTCCTGTGTGACTTTCCTGGGAGAGTGTGGTTTCCTCTTGCTGTTGTTCCATGTACCTTTTCCCTTCATTGATTTTGTACTGAATCTTTTTACTGTAATAAACCATAATGGGGATCATCTAGTGAACTGCTGGGCCTCATGTGTCCTGGGACTGCTGGCACTGGGTATGTTCATTTGTCATCTTCTGGCAAGAAGTTAGCTGTAGGTCTGGAGGTGTTACCTTTACATTCTCAGCACTGGCACCGTGATTGGCATATGGTAGGAATGCAAATACCTCTCCAAAGGATGGAGAGAGGGAATATGTAGAAGAAGAGACCTGAGTTTGTTAAATAACCAGAGATTTTCCCAGTCACCATAACTTGCCCCAGGGTTGCCTGAAAGATTAGTCAGGCCTGAATCTAAGCAAGAAACCATCTCCGGGTAGAAGGTTAGAATATTCTTTAGGGGTAAAATGGACAGCTCTGGGGCATTTGCTTGTGTCTGACAGACTCACATTAAAACCCCATGGCAGGTTAAACAGCCTGCAAGGCCGGGAGCCTTAGAGGCTGAGGGTCAAGCATTGCTGGGATGCCGGCGGTGCAGGGAGGGGCATTCAGGGGTCAACAGTGGAAAGGCAGGAATTGGCTGGAAGTCCCTGCTTAACTTTAGGTGGGAAGGAGCACAGGCCTTTGCAATGGTGGGGTCTGCAGAGCAGAAAATTGGGTCTCAGCTGAAAGGCTGACAGAAGTAACCCTCCCATTGTTTCAAGGTGTCTGGCCCAGTCCCTCCTGGCGAGGGGAGTTGTGGGCAAGTACCGGGAGGGAACACAAATCCCTAGACCTTGCGTCCCTAAAGGGACCCCAAGTGCCCTGAACACAGTTCCAGTGAACACTTTAGTTGGTGTTCTCTTGCTGGTAACGTTGCAAGATATTTTTGATCTAACTCAGACTCGCTCTCAGGGCCCCTCATTCTCCCCCACTGCCTCCTTGATTTATGACCAGAGTGTGGGAAAGTTACACCCTGGGCAAGCCTGTAAATTCCTGGTAGGGATGAAGAAGAGCCCTTTGCCAGACCGCTGACTGCTGCTGCGTACCTGATAACCACATACCTGCCCCGAGGAAGCCGACTGGGTGCGTCCTCAGGCTGAAGCAACACTCGGGGCTGCTCTGGTTGCAGCTGCAGTCAGCCACTGCCCTCTGCTGGCATGCAGCGGCCCCCCGTCTGGAGGACGTATTCCCAGACCCCCGGTGAACACCTGAAACCACGGACAGTATCAAACCCCATACATATCCACCTATGATAAAGGTTAATTATAAACTAGGAACTGTAAGAGGTTAACCCAACAGCTACATAAAATAGAACAATTGTCACACTATACCATAAGAGTGTAAAAGTTCTGTGAATGTGGTCTCTCTCTTTAAAAACATCTTCCTGTGCCGATTGTATAGTGTGGAGGTGCTGGATGTACAGTGTGGAGGTGCCAATTGTGCAGTGTGGAGGTGCCGGATGTGCGGTGTGGGGGTGCCGGTTGTACGGTGTGGAGGTGCTGGCTGTACGGTGTGGAGATGCTGGCTGTACAGTGTGGAGGTGCCAATTGTGCAGTGTGGAGGTGCCGATTGTGCAATGTGGAGGTGCCGGCTGTGCAGTGTGGAGGTGCTGGCTGTGCAGTGTGGAGGTACCGATTGTACAGTGTGGAGATGCTGGCTGTACAGTGTGGAGGTGCCAATTGTGCAGTGTGGAGGTGCCGATTGTGCAATGTGGAGGTGCCGGCTGTACAGTGTGGAGGTGCTGGCTGTGCAGTGTGGAGGTGCTGGCTGTGCAGTGTGGAGGTGCTGGCTGTACAGTATGGAGGTACCGGATGTACGGCGTGGAGGTGCTGGACAGAGGGATGACTCAGGTCCCGAGCAGGATGGAGCAGGACACCGCACGACAGGGGAGACTTCCTCATGTTTCTCAGACTGTTGTGCATTTTAAAACTTATGAACTGTTTACTCCTGGAATTTTTTATTTCATGGTCCTGGACCACAGCTCACTGCAGGTAACCGAAATTGCGGAAAGTGAAACCCAGATGAGGCAGGCCGACTGTACAACTGGTTAGTGCACCCACCAGACGTGATTTCAGTGGGGGGTGGCAGGTGCCGCCCCCTCTGCTCTGTCCCATCTCTGTGGGGGCACTGGTCAGTGCCACTCCCCGCCGGCTGTGGTATCATCTTTGATATATTATTTGGTCTGCAGTTTTAGAGGCTTCCACCCAACCTTTTCCCCATGATGGTTTTCCCCTACAGGCTGAGGACCACGCCGGGGTTATTCCAACGGTCAAGCATGTCCTCTCTGCTTATAACTGTGTAGATGGAAAAGTGACCATCAGGAGGACCCACGGCTGAAATGGACCCACTGGCCCAGGACTCCATTTATTCCCTGGCCCCCATAATGATGCTTCAAGTGCCTGGTTTTCAGAGTTCATTCACATCCAATAGTTAAACTGTCTGGTTGTGCTCCTGTCTTCATGTCTAGTTACCTATCACGTGGTGCCTGTCCCTTTAGAGAAGGACAGGGGGGCTGTAGCCATTGCATGTGCCACGGTGATGTAGAATCCTTCCTCACGCAGCCTGGTTTCCCTTTCAGCCCAAGGTCTGAAAACTAGGCGAGGGATCATAACTTGCTAGGATGGCTGCTTTGGGCCTCATCACCCGCCCAGGTTCCCTTTGGTCATGCAGGTGAAGCTCGGCCTTGCCCCCAGGAGCACTGTGTCCCCTACCATATCACGATCCTCTGCAGAGACAGACCACTCTGGCCAGCTCGATGGCCTCTGTTCTGGCCCTGAGTTAGTCATCCCACGCACCTCTCTGGCAACGAGTGTTGTCACCTGGCTTCTGTTATTCCAGGACCCTGTGACCCCCCACCAGGGTCAGGAGCACAGTTCTGTGCCAGCACCTCCCACCGCCAGCCCTGGTCCAGAGAGGAGCCACCACCAAGCTCCCCTTCCACCAGCACACTCCTCAGCCCTGGGGTTGATGGGGTGTCCTCTAGGTTCCCCTGGGGACCACAGCCATCTGGTGGCTGAGCTGCCCTCAGAGTCTGTTTACTGCAGCATGCCTGCTTCTCTGGGCCTGCCGACCCCCCGTCCACGACATGTCAGGGCAGTGCTGGCAGGTTCGCGGGGCGCTGCCTCTTCTAAGCTTGCCCCACCAGCCCTGCACAGCAGCAGCACCACGTCCAGCTCCCTGCCAGGCGTTAAACCCTGTATCGCAGGAGAGCGCTTCTGAACCAACAAACTCCTTTCCCAACTTTCCTGTGAGTGTCACTCCATGCAGCACGAGGAGGTCCAGTTCCATGTCTGTCCCCCTCTCCTGCTGGACATAGCCTGCAGTTCCTTGATGTCCATTTCTTGCCTCCTTGGCAGGCCCAGGACCGTCCTGTCACGTGGCCGAGCCGGCCCTGAGCAACAGCACAGTGGCTACAGCTGCGAAGGGTCAAGCTCAGAGCAGGGCATGGTGGACGTGTTTGGCTGGTAAAGAACCAGTGAACCTTTTCCTAGATTAGACAGTTTACTGCTTATATGGAGACAGACCGTATGAGTCGTCAGAGGCATCGGGTCCCTATGGTCCATGTGCAGGGTGACCCCAAACGGAAGGGGCCAATGACAGCAATGTGGATGGTGGTGGCACCTGTACTGGGCTGCAGCCCTGCTCTAAGGGAGGGGATGAGAGGCGGAATTCTAGGTGGCCCCTGAGACCCCCACCCCTGCTGCACACGCCCCATACAGTTCCCTCCACTTGAGTGTGGACGCCACCCCTAGACCTCAGAGTGCTGTGGGTGGGGTAGCAGATCCACACCCAGAATGTATGTGTGTTAACTCACCCTCGTTCCCCGTACCCTGTGCCTTTTTGAAAACTCATTACGTGCCCTGGCTGGTGTAGCTCAGTGGTTTGAGCATGGGCCTCTGAGGCAAAGGGTTGCTGGTTCAATTCCCAGTCAGGGCACATGCCTGGGTTTCAGGCCAGGTCCCCAGTAGGGGACACATGAGAGGCAACCGCACATTGATGTTTCTCTCCCACTCTTTCTCCTTCCCTTCCCCTCTCTCTAAAAATAAATAAATATATATTAAAAAATCAAAATTAAAAATAAATAAGCATATTTTTAAAAATATAAAAACACTCTCATTACCTAACAATACTTTTTATTGATTTTAGAGAGAAGGGAAGGGAGAAACAGAGACAGGGAGAGAAATATGGATTGGTTGCCCCCTCCCTGTGTGTGCCCCAGGTGGGGATCAAACCCACAACCTTACAGGGATCAAACCTACAACCTTTCAGTGCACAGGACAATGCTCCAACCAACCGAGCTACACCGGCCAGGGCCCGAGTGTCTTTTACACTGATGAAGCCGGTGATGTCAGTGCAGAGGCTATGCAAGTCACTAGCCCTGCGTCTTTCAATTTTTTTATGGGACTAATGCCTGCAATGTCATCAGGGTCACAGAATTGCTTTTAGGTTATTAGCATGGCTGTAGGAGGCCCTTTCAAGGACTTCAGTTGGCCATTCTTACCACCACAGACCTCATTCCCCTGGTCAGGGAAGTGAGACTGCAAAACAGGCTGCAGTGTGTCTGGGACCTCACCTGGCCCTCTGTGAGTGGACTCTGGCCAAGACTTGTCTCCCTCCTGAGTCCCTGGGCCTCTCTCTCCAGTGGATCACAGTGCTCCAGGGATTAGGCTCAGACAAGCACCAACATCTCCACATGTGGCCTTCAGCAAAACAGCACAGAATGCTCCTCTCTTTTGCTTGGTGTTTACCAGGCAAGATGCTTAAGGCCCGGAGCATATTTGCTCGTCTGTAAATTACAGCCAAAAGTCTTCTGATTGTTGTTTGCACTGAAGTGGTAAGGTTATATACCGAGTGATCCACCCACTGCCTAGAATATAGCCTAAGAGCTGTCAATACCATTCACTTCTGGAAAGGAAAAAGAGGAATAGAAATGTATAGTACTATTTATCAGTACGTTAATAACTCTGCTTATGCGTTTTTAATTCAGCCTCAGGTGGAAGGGAGGGAAGAAGAGAAGGAGTGAAACAGATGTGAGAGAGAAACATTGACCTGTTGCCTCTGGTATGCTGCCTGACTGGGACCAAACTGGGGACCTGGGCATGAACCCTGACTGGGAATCAAACCAGTGATTGGCCCATTCGCTTTGTGGGATGATGCCCAACTAACTGAGCCACACTGGTCAGGGCCAAATTTATCATTTTTTAAAAACCGAGTTTAAGGACAGGAATTTAGGACCAGGTCAACCATCATGTAAGAATAGTCAACCATGAATATTCTTACATAACAGATTCAATAGTCTAAGGCTTGATCCTTATTTTCAAATAGTTGAGCTATAAGATTTATCATTTCTTTCTGAACATATAATCTGTAGCCCTGTCAAGGGTTTAATTTGGATAAAATTCTCAAAATTTTGTAAGACTAGAAAGTGGGTGTTGTTCCATAGCCGATGAAGCGGAGGCAGTGTTGAGGTTTGTTAAACTGCAGACTTCCGGCCCCCGACCCTGGAGTTTCTCCTACGTGGACGTGGGGCAGGGGATGACCCTCATGCTGCCGGCCCACAGAGCACACTGAGAACTCAGCATAAATGAGGTTGAGCAGCCCCCACCCCAACACCTGCTCTGGAAGCTCCCCAGGGCCGGTCACCACACTCACCTGCTCACACAGGGCCTGCCCCCCAGCACCCAGGAGTGTGGTGTTCATAAGGATCTATGAGAAAAAGGCAGCAGACTTTCTGGGGGCAAAGGAAACGGGGGAAGGAGTTCCAGTGGGCATAACTTTTTACTGACTCTGTTCAGCCCTTTCAATTTTTCTCACCAATTGTTTAAAACAAGACAACAGCCCTGGCTGTTATGGCTCAGTGGATTGAGTGCCGGCCCATGAACCAAAGGGTCGCTGGTTCAGTTCCCGGTCAGGGTACACACCTGGGTTGTAGGCTGGGTTCCCAGTTGGTGGCGTGTGAGAGGTAACCACACATGGATGTTTCCCTCTCTCCCTCCCCCTCTTTCTAAAACTAAATAAATAAAATCTTTTTTTAAAAAGAACGTAATCTTACCTTAAATAAAAAAAGACAACAGACCCAACATGGATGCGATGCTAAACCCCATGTCACCAGACTTACCGGTACCACAATCAGTTTCAGCTTTCCCAGAAATGGAGTCTCAGACCAGTCCGCAAGCCGTCTCCGGCTCAAGACTTCCTCAGCAACCTGCCTGGGAGATCCCTGACATGCCCCAAAGAAAAATGACCTTGCAGTAACCAACCCACTTTTCTGCCTTTATGGCTTCCTTGTTCCCCCTCCCTTCTGGCTATAAAAGTCCATTTTGCCCAGCTCCTCGGAGCTTCTTTCTGTGTGCTTGATGGAAGGCTGCTGATTTGAATAGACTTTTGCTCACACTCTTAGAATTTTTCATATGTTTCAGTTTATTTGTTAATATTATATGTTTTATGCAGGGAACCCACCCCCCAAAAGGTTAGATCCCTATTTTTGATTAAGAAAAACAAATTGTAAGGAAAACAGGCATAAAATGAAAAAACAGAGGGAGCATCTGCACAAGTACATGCACATGACTATTTGGATCCCGGGACCGAGCTGTGTGACTGTCGGGAAGGAGAGCTCCTGTTTGCTGAGCATCCTGCTGAGTGGCCCTGGGCCTAGACCTGAGGCCCCACCCCAGCCCCAGCCTGAAGCAGGCCCTGCCCCAGGCTAACCCTAGGTCTCCCTCCTGGAAATCAGAAGTTTCTTTTGGTCCATCTTATTTGCAAACGTCAAGTAACAAGAGTTACTACTTATGGGGATGAGGGGAAGGTGGAGGGCAGGTAGACAGGCCTATGGCTTCTTTCAGAAGGAGAGAATATCTTTAAGTCCAATGAACTAAAGGCCAGATGAGCATCTGGGCGTCTGAGAGGGAGACAGAGGACACTGAGAGAGAAATGAGAAGCTGTGGACTAGTTCTGACATGATTTGTAAGCATCTCCGTGGAGACCTGGTGACTGGGTGGAGGAATTAGAGGAAGTAGCAGGGATGTCTCGGGCAGCGTTGGACACCAGATGAGGCAGTTTGAGCCGGGAGAGCCAGGCAGAAGGACTTATCTGCTAGAGGACCTTCCGGGGGAGGGATGATAAGCTGCCATTGGTCTCCCGAACAAAGCTGGGAGCAACATCTGCAGCAGGAACTGCTGACCCACTTAGGCGTCCAATAAAAATTCACTTGGCACATTGTTGTGCCAGCCCTTAAATCAGAAAAATCATTTTGGTTAAATACAGAAGACTTAAGTGACCCAAAAATATCTTCCTAGAGACCCTCTAGAAGGCACTAATACCACAAGAAGAAGCCGAGTCTTCCCGGGACGGTGGCAGGAAAGCAGCAGGCTTCACCTTCCTCTCCCCCTTCCCAACCACAGATGCGGAGTAGCCGGGAGAGGGGCGCCTCCTCCCCACTGGATTTTTCTGTTGCCTCCGACCCCACAGCAGCTGCTGTGCTTCCCCCAGCAGAGGGCAGCCGGGCCCTGACACCATTTTCTAGGCGCCTGCTTCGGAAACAGGACAGATGGGTACCTAGCACCTCACCGCCTGCCCACCGAAGATTGGCCACAAAGCCAACCTGGCAGCTGCCCTAGAGAAATAGGACACACTTGGGAGGCTGTGGGGGAAGAAAAGGCTGTTTTGAATTCTCCCTGAGCTGTGTGGGTCCCACCTGGGAGATGCTGGGCTGGCACCCTTCCCTGCTCACTTTGAGAGGATTCTGAGATGGAGGTGTCACAGGTGGGCAAGGGTAACCAGGTTCTTGGTAATTGCAGACAAAGAGTTGAACCAAACACACAGAGAATTCATGGCAAAGAGACAGAGAGGAGATCCATTAAGCAATAGTGCACTCCCCAGATTATGGGGGTGGGCCAGCTCCAAGCAGAGACTGACCCCCAGCAGCAGTGGGGGTTCTGTTCTTACTGGACAGGCCCTTCCTGGTTAGTTTTGGGGGCTTTTACTGCACATGTGTGAGTAGTCGTATTACTTTTAAGCTAATGTGCATGAGATCTCCCGTGATTTTCCTTGATTGCCCACTTTGAGGGGGCGCAATGCTAATCTATTGTGATGCTATTATAACAGAGCAGGGGTCATGCAGCGTGTTCTGCGTAGGTGCATTCAGGAGTGACCGCGATTCAGCGCTTTTCCAGGAAGCAGGACAACCGATCTTAGAACAGGGTCTCTATTCTGTGTCCGTGTCCTCTGTCCTAGTCCTGGGGCACCTCTGGAGTTTCCTCATTCCTGACTATCTCCTGCCTCAACTTCCCCCTGAGAGAAAAGGTTCTCAAAAATATTTTGGGGGTTGCTGAAGGGTGATGATCATTCTTCTGTAACTCCTTCCAGCTTAGATAGACAGTTGTCCCTGCCTATCGAGAACCACGAACTCTCTCCCTGTTCTGTGTAGACATTTAAAAGGAGCTCCTGAGACCGTCGGGGATGCTGTCTGTTGTTCAGCTTCAGCATCATTTCTAGGAATTGGTTGGAAACCCTAGTGCATCATCATCTTGATATGGAGTCACTGAAGTCTAGGAGATACACATTTAACAAGTAGATTAAACAAACGAGGTCCTAATAGTGGTAAGAACAGTGATATTACTAAGAGACCTCAGAGGAGTAGTAGCCACATTAAGCTAGGGAGCCAGGAGGTGAGGGTATCCCTAATTCCTTGGCCCTGTTTGCTATATTTATGTAGCCATGCTGCCCATTCATAAATTTTTCTTATGCTACTTTCAACCATTCCAGCGTTATTTACATAAAAATACAGTAGGCCTTACTGACGATAGCACATACCTCGAGGGTGAGGCGGTCATCCATAACCACGTTTGCCAAGGAGTCTACTGCCTTGATAGTCCAGCTGGAGAATCAGCAGTGTCTTTGGAGATTTCTTCTATAATCCTAGTGAGTTTCCGTAGGGCGGCCTCATGGCGGGCAGAGCCTCCCAGGGGCCACAGCGGCTGCAGTGGCAGCAGCTCCCGCTACTACTCACCAAAAACTTGTTTCTTTTTCTGCTGAGAGACTGACTGCCTTCCAGGACCCTGGGTAAGGTTTTGAGGTGCCAAAGTCCTGAAGGTACAGTCACTCCCATGTTAAGAGTTGCTGAGATGTGATAAGCAGTAGCTTCTTGAAGTTCTGAGTGGTCTGTCAGCCAGTTACTGGGAGTCCCGCAGAGCCAGACGAGGCCGGGGGTGCTGCAGTGACTGCGGCATTGGTGGAGTTGTATTTGTTAAGGAGAGCATACGGCAGGGTGGAAAGGCAGTCCTTTGGGGGACTGAAGCTATTTTCCTGAACTTCCTTTTCACTCAAGGTGGTAGGAATTTTGTTAATATCCCTCAAAAGGGTTGGCCCAATTTCCAACCAACATGCCCCATAGTATCATTGGTATCTGCATTATTAGTTTTGTCAAGGTAACAATGGATATTATCAGGAACACAGTGAGAATCGTAATTTAGGTAGCATACTATATGTGACCAATTCAAAGGCTTAAAAATTTCTCCCTCAGAGAGATTCTCTAGCGATCTGGGACTTGAAAGAGGGGCCTGGGCTTCAAATGAGTTAATGGCCTCTCTATGAGTATTATTATAACATGGTCCTGTCACATTTAAGAGCAGTATTGGAGTAATTAAATGACTTCCATTCTAGTGGGGTCACACGGAAGCACGAAGGAGGGGTCCACTCCCATCTGACTCTTAAAGAAAAAGGAACATATGTAATTAGCAGAAGAGTTTAAAGCACTGATTGAGGGTTCATTAGCTATTGGGTGGGCTTTTACAGGAGTCTTGTATCTAGAGGAAGTTTCTGGGTTAGGAGGCCATATCCAACTTTGGGCCAGATTTCCTCCTGCGGCCAGGGTTTGAGAAGAGGTTACTGAAAATGTTCATCCCACTCCCCTGTGCAGGGCACAGGTGAGTAGAGAGTGGTCACTAGAAACAACGAAGAGATTCCCACTTCGAACACTCTTAGATATGATTCCACCCACGAGGAAGCAAACAAGTGTCCACACAGAAGACTAGTCCAGAAATTCCAACATCATTCATCGCTCCTCCTCCGTGAGGGCTTCCTCCTTTTAATCAGGAACCCGAGGTCCTCCAGTGGCTCACAGGTGTAGTCTGGGCTTTGGGTCTCCAGCTGGTCCTGAGTCAGATCGGGATCAGTGGGAGCTGGCTTTACTCTGGAAATATGAACCCAACTATTGATCCCTTAAAGTTTTACAGCTATAACAGTACTCAGGACTGCCGGGTGTGGTCCTTTCTATTTAAGGTTGAGTTGGTCTGCTGGTGATCCCTTCTTCCAAGTTTTAAGGATTTCCCAGTCCCCTGGAGATATACTAGTTTGAGGTTTTTCTTCTGGGGGCTGGTAACACTTTGTTTCCATATTCCTGTAAAGTTTTTTGTATTTGTTCTAAGTTTATTAAAGACTTAACTGCTTGATGAGTCTCTGTAACATATATCAGATCTAGACTTAAAAAGGGTTGGTCATGCAGCATTTTGAATGGGCTGAGCCTAGTATTGGCCTCAGGGAAGCCCCTAATTCTCATAAGGACTATAGGTAGCAACTTAGCCCAGTTCTCAGAAGTCTCCTGACAAAGTTTTGCCAAGGTCCTTTCAAGGCCTGGTTCGCTCACTCTACCTTCCCAGAGGACTGCGGTCCCCACACGGACTGGAGATAATATTCTGTGCCTAGAGCTTCAGAGACTGCTTGAGTGGTCCTAGTGATGCGAAGGATGGCCCATTATTGCTCTATAGGGATTGTGAGGGACTGAACCTGGGAATTATTTCCTTTAGGAGAGCTTTTGCTACTTCTATGGGCCTTCTCCGTCCATGTTGGAAAGCCTCAGTCCATCCAGTAAAGGTGTCCATCAGGACTAGCAGGAATTTGTGTCCTCTACAAGGAGGCATTTTGGCAAAATCAACCTGCCAATCCTTTCTCAGCTGGGTCCCTCTTCGTTGAATAGATTCTACCCGTGGGGGCAGGGACGGCTTTTGCCCAAGGTCCTTGTAGGCACAAAGCCTGGCAAATATTCCTTATGGTAGTAGCTGCTCCCCTGCCTAGGGACAATTTGTTAACCATTGTTGGTGCAGCATCCCTTCCTATGTGGAAGGAGTCAGGCAAAGCCTATAAGAATTTCCACTGAGAGGCTTGGGGAAGGAAGAGTTTCTGGCTAATGTATATATCCAAGGTCCTTCATGGATACCACCTTGCTTGGAAGTGCAAGATATTTCCTCAGGTGTATAGTTGGGCTTGATATCTGAGCCGTTCACAGAGGGGAATAAGGCGGCTTGTTTGGCAGTCCCTAGTGCTGCCACCTTTGCCTCTTGGTCTGCCCTTGTATGTCCCTGGGTGATAGGGGACATATCCTTCTGGTGACCTTTGCAATGAATGCCAATGTTGGGAACTGTTCTGCCTGGTTTCAGGAGCTGTAACTCTCCCCCCCTCCCCCAATGGCTGAGGCTAAGTGAGCGAGCTTTGGACCATAAGCTGCTAAGGAGACAAAACTTATCTCCCTGACAGGAGTGCTGCTTCTGCTCCTTCATCCATAACTGACCTCTAATGCTTGATCAGTTAGCCAATGATGGGTAAGATTCCCCAAGGGGGGAATGACCTAAGACAGGCATGATCATGTGGAGGCCCCAGGGAAAGACTTGGGGGTCTATGGAGAAAGGGGGTGATGGACCCTCACCCCTTGGCTTTGACAAAGCCTGAGTCCTCACTCATTCTGTCTGCGAAAAGTCTCCTAATCTCTTAGCTACCTTACTTCTCCTGCCTGACTTAAGCCTGAAACAATGACAGAGGGTGGTACAGCCCTGTGCTCAAAAGGGCAGGTTCCCTGGGCAATCAGGCCTAAGGAAGAATACATAAAATCCTGTGAAACCTGCTCTGCCAAGAATGTCCTCAATTAAATGATAAGGGTCCAAGCAGGAAATGAGTTTGTTTCTCAAAGTTTTGTAGCCCTGTAGCTAACAGACCCTGACTCAGAATAAGCCCTCATAGTTCTTTGTATGCTATCTATTGTTTGATCCTTATTGCCTGACGATGATTAAGAAGCTGTACCTGTATTCCTGTGCAAATTAAACACAATAAAAGCCTATCTAGGCAAGGGTCAACTCGCTCTCCCCTTGAGAGAGTGGCCAGGCCGTTCTGAAGCGCTCCCTCCTTGAGCGAGTAGCTGTGCCGTCCTTTTTCCTGCACAGGGTTCCATAGTCCGTGTGAATTTGTCTCATATCTTATCCATGACTCCATGGGCACTGCAGGCGGGTGTCCGAGTCATGCTACCAACGAATTTAGGATTTCCGGTCCATGTTTAATAGGGGAATTCTTAGGAGTGAGGAGCCCTCTTTCTTTCCATGTAGCAGCGTGAGCATGTAGAACAGAGAAAGTATATTTGGAATCTGTACAGATATTAATCCTTTTTCCTTGTCCTAGCATACGAGCTCAGGAAAGAGCCATAATTTCAGCATTTTGGGCCGAGCTTGTGAGGGTGGAAGGGGTTGTACCTCAATGGTATCACATAAACTACACTATATCCTGTCTTTCGCTGCCCATTCTGTACAAAGCTGCTTCCACCAATGAATCACTGTTCATCAGGGTTTTCTAAGGGTTGGTCTAGCAAGTCAGTCCTTCTGGAGTGAGTAAGATTAAAATTTCTGAGCAGGAGTGGGTCAAATTTGAGGATGATTCTATAGGCATTAAGGCAGCTGGATTTTTATAACTAATTCAGGATTGTCCAGATGAAGTTCCTGATATTTGGTCAATCTATTTCCTGTTAGCCAGAGATGCCCTTTTATTTCTAATATTCCTTGTACCTGATGTGGAGTTAAGACCTCCAACTTCTGCCTGAAATTTATCTTGGCAGATTCCTCGGTTAGTTCCTCGGTTACCATGGCCGTGGCTGCAACTGCTCTTAGACATGGACTGCCCGGTGGCTACATTGTCTAGCTTTTTAGAGAAATATGCAACTAGTTAAGATTTATTCCCGTCATTGGACTAAGACTCTTAAGGCTATTCCTTGCTTCTCTGCTATGTATAGAAAGACTTGTTTAAGTTAGGGATGTCTGAGGCTGGGGCTTCGACTAGGGCCTGCTTACTTTTATTAAAAACTGGATCATATTCTTTTTCTCATATAATGGGGTCAGTGTCTGGTGCATGAGTACCTTTTTGCAAAGGTTTAGTAAGTAGTCCAAAGTTGGGTGGGGATCGAAATCCTGCCAAATCCTGCCATTCCTAAAAACAACAACAACAACAACAACAAACCCGAAGCTGCTGTTTAGTACCAGGTGGAATTAACTCAGTAAAGGCTTTAGTTCTCTCCTGTGATAATCGCCTAGACCCAGGGGTCAAAACATACCCTAAATAACCTATTTTTGGGTTGGTAACCTGAGCCTTCTTCTTTGATACCTGGTATCCTCTTTCAGCTAGGAAGTTCAGAGTCTGCATGGTGTTTCAATCAGAAGCCTTCTTGGAGAGGCTGCAGATGAGTATGTCATCCACATATTGTAAAATGGCTCCTCCTTGTAACTGTAGCTCTTTAACATCCTTTACTAATAATACCCCAGCAAAGAGGTGGGGACTGCCCCTGAACCCGTGTGGCAGTACAGTCCAGGTGTATTGCCGGTGTATCATCATCATCTCTGGATCAGTCCACTCAAAAGCTAACACATACTCAGAGTCAGGATGGCAAGTGATGAAAAAAAAAAAAACCAAGAAAGAAAGAAAAAAAAAGTCTTCTTTTAAATCTAGTACTGAATACCACCGGCTACCATCAGGTGTTTGTGAAAGCAAAGTGTAAGGACGAGCTACTGTAGGATGTAAAGGAGCTGCTGCTTCATTGAGCGACCCTAGACCCGGGACTAGCCTGTACTCCCCGCCGGGTTTTACCACTGGGGCAAGCTTTCCAAAGCCTCCTGCTCGGTAGCATACTGCTTCCTGTGAGGACAGTCCAATCCCAGCTTTAACTGGATTTTAACCGGTGACGAAGTCTCTGCTCTTCCTGGAACCCCCGACTCCCAGACTAGCGGTTTTACTGTGTGCAGAACTGAACCTGGGGTCTCCTCCTGGTTTCCGCTCCTACTGATGATCATGACCTTGCTTAACTAAAGTGGCTCTTCAGGGAACAACAGGATGGTTCCCACACAGGCTAAAAGGTCCCGGCCTAACGGAGTGGTAGGGCTCCAAGGAACAATCAAACAGGAATGTTTGAATATTTGACTCTCAAATTGACAAGCAATATGGAGTGTATAGAAATAGGCCTTAAGATTTCTTTTGACCCCCATTATCTTAGCTGATTTGGGGGAAAGAGGTCCAGAGTAAGAGTTAAGGACAGGGTAAGTGGCCCCAGCACCAATAAGAAAGTTGCCGTTCTTACCTGCCACATCCGAAGTTGCCTGGGGCTCTTTGGTACAGGTGGGAATATGAGTATTCCCTCGGGCCAACCTATGCCCAGGGCAGCCTCAGTCTGTGAGTGCAGACCTGACCTTAGGTGATGACCCCTCTCCACTCTGGAAATCAGGGCAGTTGACCTTCCAGAGCCAGCAGTCAGAACTGATGCTCTCGCACAGAGGACAGGATCCTGGAGGTGGCTGAGTTCAGTTCTTTGCCCAGTGTCTGAGGTGCTTGAACTTAAACAGGTGTGATCCTTCTGCCCCTGAGTCTTTTGAGGCCTCCCTGTGCTCCCCTATGTGGGGCTGGTTTCCATCAATAGTGCTACTCAAAGATAGTGCAAGGAGCTGAGCTTGCTTCTCTCTTTGATTCTTTCTCTGCTTTCTTTACTCCAAATCCCTGTTGTTAAAGACTGAAGAGGCCATACCCACGATTTGGTCTGGGCCAGGGGTGGTGTCTGTGGGCCCATTTGTAATTTCTGAAACTTCCTATGAGTATGTGGGCAGACTGGCTTACACAATGCTGTCCTATCAAGATTTGACCCTCCAGGGAGGATGGATCCAAGTTGGTGTATGTTTGGAAGGCTTATGCTAATCTGTTTCTGAAGAGAGCTGAGTTCTCTTCCTGGCCCTGGGTGATCTCTGACCTTTTCATCGTTTACAGGTTCATGGATGCAGTTTGGCTTTCCCGCTAACAGGCAATCTATCATTGCACTGGTGCACTGGACCCCTGCACTGGTCCCGGCCATCCCAGCCGGGACCCTGGTCTGGGATGGCCGGGGTGGCAGGCTGGTTAGCTTTGGGATCTTGGGCATGCAATTGGTCTGCATGTTTAGGTCTCTCCGTGATGTATCAAAGGCCAAAGTAAGAGCTTGGACATGACTAGTGAAGCATGTGAGGTCCTCCAGGAAACTTCCCAGCCTGTCCTTGCACTGTCGTAGACCCATTACAGAGAAAGGCACTTGCGGTCGTGTAGAGCCTAGGGCACCTGCTGCCTGCTTCAAGGGTAGGAGTGTAGGGCTGGTAGAGAGATGTGAGGCCCCACTCCTAGTACGTCCTGCTGGGCTGGCCTTTTCCTTGGCTGGTGGCTTTGGGCAGACCGGAGGTAAGGTGGTGAAGAGGTCGGTCTCTCTGAAGTAGGAGCAGAAGCTCCTGGACTCTGGGGGTCCACTTAATTCCCCCTGAGAGGCAGGTGGGGAACTGAGGAAGGTATCTTCTAACTGCTCAACACTTGAGGCCATAGGTTCTGTCTGGGTGGGTTTGGAGCAAGACAAGGGATCTCGGTACAGAGCCATAACGGCCTTCATATGTGGAGTTTTGGACCATTTGCCTTCCCTGTGGCAGATTTGTAGTATGGTATTATAATTATCACTCCCATTCTCAGGCCAGACCTCTGCCGTCTAATTTATATTGGGGCCATGCAGTTAGTTTACAAAAGAAAACTAACCTCTCCTTTTAAAAAATTTTAGGGTCAAATGTATCCCAGTTTCTAAGAATGCAACCCAATGGCAATTTGATGGGGATGGCAGGTGTGGTTCCCATTTCAGCCACGATGATCCTAAAGAGGAGAAAACAGGAAGATGCTCCCTTGCCATCTGGAAACACCCCTCTTTGCTTGCCTCAGGCGCCTTTCCTAGCGGGCCACGGGACGTCCCCTGGGATCCCACCGTCCTACCAGATGGCTCTGGCAAAAGAGGCCCTAGTGAGTGTTGGCCGACAGAAATCTGAGAATTGAGAGCTGGATCGCCATGGACTAGCTCTATTTCTTTTCTGAAAGTTTGAATTCCCTGGACATTATCTGCATAATTCTTGGTCCTAGTGAGTGTCCAGGTTGTGAACTGTAGGTGGAAACTGTTCCAGCCTCCCTGAGCAGTTGCCTACAGTCCTGAAGACCCCAGACCCACTGCTCTGCCCAGGTGGCCTGAAAACGTTGCCATTCCCGGGAGGGGGGAGGATGGGGGGTGGGATGGGATGGGAGTAATAGACAGAAAACTGTACTTGAAAAATAATTAAATAAAAAAATTGGGAAAAAAAGAAGCATAAATAGTAGGTAGAAAATAGGGGGAGGTTAAGAGTGGTATGGGGAATGTAGAAATCAAAGAACTTGTACAACTCATGGATGTGAACTAAAGGGCAGAAAAAAAACCCGTTGCCATTCCTGTACCCCCACCTGCGGAGACCCTCATCTTTCTGTAAGCCTCAGGTCTGGGGCAGAGGAGGTGTCTTACTAGCGAAATAGTTTCCGGCCCCGTAAACCATCAAGAGGGGCACCAAGACGACCTTACTAAAAATGATCCTTTTCCAAATCACAAAGAGGACACTTAGGTATTCTAACTAATCTTTCCAGAGATTTGAGAAATTGTCGCTGAGTCTGAAATTTCCCCAGAAGGGACAGCAAGGGGTGTCTAAAAGAGGTCCCTTCTTCGCATTGGAGGCGGGTGTCATAGCGGGACGGATGACTGCAGGAGGGGGGAAGGTGAAACATCCGTATAGAGGTGAGTATACCAATTTAGAATTTTAAATGCAACTAATTGGGTAAGAGTGTCCCCATGTGGCCATTTCCTGTAACAAACACCAGCAGGTGCCCATTAAGCAGCTCTGATGACCTTGCTGCTGGCCTTGATAGTGTATACATGCGAAATAGGGGAGTGACTCATTCCTGCAGCTACACTTGGCCATAGGAAGATGGAAGGAGATATTCTGGGCACAAATACAGCAGGAACCCTTCCTACCCAACAGGCAAGCGGGGCTCGGATGCAGGTATAAAGGCCAAAAGTCAGCTGGGGAGGACTAGTGTAAAAGACTATCTGTGGGCCTGACGAGGAGACTGCAAAAGGAAGTCACTGCGCAAGTGAAGCGGTAACTGGTGTCTTGCACAGAAGGTCACACTGTGCCTAGGAGGATGCAGCCGCAGGCTGGGGCAGTGTCCTCTGGTTGTTCGCAGTGTGCCTGACCGGCGTGTGGACACGTTCTTGCACCTTTCAGAGACTAAGTGCTCACTCCGATCTGCACCCAGGTTATCCTCTCACAGGTGTCTTCAAGAGGTCGGTGCCCTTGTGGCTTTTAACTGCCTGCCCTGTGCCCACAGTTTAGCAGCCCATCTTCCATCAGGGAACATCAGATTCACCAAGACAGAATGGGAGCATACAATCAAGTAGATGGCGATGGAAAGGGGATATCACCAAGCACTGGGACAGCAAAGGGGGCTTAGTGCTCCAGTGTCTTCTCCTTGGCTGGCTCGCCAAAATCTGTCACAGCTGGGCACAGGTAGCCAGGTGCTTGGTGATCATGGACAAGGACTTGGACCAAACACACAAAGAATTTACCGCAGAGAGAGAGGGCAGATTTAGTAAGTGGTAGTAGACAGCAGCACAGCAACTCCGAGACCAGCCCAGCGGTGGCAGGGATTATGTTCTTAAAAGGCAGACATTTCCTGGTTAGTTTTCAGGGGCTTTTACTGACATGTCGTCATATGACTTTAAAGCTACTGCGCATGTGATCTCCCAAGATTTTCCTTGATTGCCCACTTTGTGGGGCACACAATGCTAACTTATTACAACGCTATTACAACGGAGGAGGGGTCATGCAGCATCTTCTGCACAAGTGCGGTCAGGTTCACCAGGGCTCAGCGCTTTTCCAGGAAGCAGGTCTTAGAACAGGGTCCGTTCTGCATCCGTGTCCTTCGTTTTAGTCCTGTGGTGCCTCTGGAGTTTCTTCATCCTGCCTATCTCCTGCCTCCAAGGGTCATCTGCTTCTCACCCTAATGCAAGCCACTGGCCCTGTTTCTACAACTGCTCAGAATCTGTTTCTTGGAGGTGTAGACCCCTAGAGACCCAGAGCAGGAAGCCACCTGGGAGCTGCTAGCTCGGGACTCACCACCTCAAATACTGTCCAAGGCAGCAGCTGAATGGTGAAGCCCACTTTGGGTGAGATGGTGGGGACAATGGTGGCTGCAGTGAACTGGAGAGACAAGCATGTGCAAAAGCTCCTAGATGCAAGTGGGAGTAAAATGACACATGGCCACGGATGGAGTTGGGACACTGGCTCCAGGTCTCCTTTTCTTCATATAGTGAGAAAAACAAGGTCCAGAAGGGGGTTGCTGCTTGTGCAAGAGAGGCCCCAATCCCCTTCCTCACCAGAATCCTGGGTCCTTAGTGTTTGTGCCTGGGGGCATGGGGTAAACATCAAGCTGCCATCTGTGGGATAACCTGGACTTCGGGGTCTGCCAGCCCTTGGCTTTGGAGGAGCCTTGGATTGCTTCATTTCCTTCCTCGGCCCCCGATCCTGTTTGGAGAAAGCAGCCTCCCTGAGAACACAGGGCGCTCCTGTTCTTTGCAGTGAGTCAGCCTCTGAGCTGACTTGGGGCAGCTTGACTCTGAGACAGACTCCTTCCGTCCACTGCTTTTTCCAGTGAGAGCCTGCAGCTGCCGCGCTCCACTTCCTCTGCCCACGTCCCTGTGGCCGGGAACCTTTGTTTACTCGGATTTTTTCCTCCTTAAAATGAGGTCCAACTGAAAAGTACCCAGGAGCCTTTTAACCTCGATTTGTCAGATCTCACCAAGAACTAACGATTAGAAGCATGGAGTGCTGTTTTCTCATCACATGCGACCTGCAGGATGCAGCATGTGGTGTCTGGTTTTTTGTTTTGTCTTTAACTCCCTTTTACACTCAGGCAACGAGGCACTGTCCTCTTGGCAGGAGGAGCAGACAGCCACAGGGAGGGGCTGCCACAGGCTTCAGTCTCAGCCTCCGAGTGGCAGGAACTGGGCTGTGGCCCCATTACTGGTCACGGGCATCCCTCTGGGACCCGGAGCAAGTGTTTCGGATGGAGCCAGCCACGTGAAGACATCAGCGCACTCTCACCGCGACTGACCCCGTCGTCACAAGCCCCTGCCTGCAACACCTCCCAGGAAGCCTGCTCGAGGGCTCTGAAAACCTGGTCTCGAGAACATCATTTGAGAGGAAGAAATAAGGACGTTTGCCCCTTTATTCCGGGACAAAGAAAGAGTGTGGGTGAAAAGGGGCCACGCACTGCACCTGACGAGCTCAGGGAGGCCCGCATGCTTGCTTGGCCTCACGCACTCAGAGACAAACTCAGGAACCATAAAAGATGGTCTGAAATCCTAGGCCAGTATTTTTCTCTAACAAAGGTCAATCTTTACCTTAACGGAGCCTATCTATTGTCTTTTATTTTTTTCCACCTATGATAACAACATAACTTTGGAATATCAAAATAATTTCCTTTTTTCCTAGACCCCTCAAAGCACAGACACCTCAGAGCGGAGGCCACAAGTCCCTCAGTGTTAGCGTTACTGCATTAGGTGGTGACTGTTGAAGAAGTACGCGTCTCTCATTTTACCTTTTATCCAACCCCGCAGACTCAGCCCTCCCTTCGGCTTTTCCTGCCTCCCCAGTCTACCACCAGAGGGTTTCATGCGACCCCCTATGCCCCCTCCTTTGATTATAATGCATTCAATATAAAATGAGGTGCCAAGCTGCCATTCTCTGGAGCATTTTCTCCATCCATTGAGATCTTGCTTTCTGGCAATTGCTGTCAGTGAGGCTCAGATACACTCATAAAAATTCTTATAGGTTTGGACGTTTCTGACTTTAACAAGAGAACGAGAAATAAAGTGAAACAAAAAAAGAGACGAATGATATCAGTCACCTGCAGGGCATGTTGGGATGGGAAGAAGGACCCAGAGGACATGTCCTCAAATATCGTCTTGTCCTCACTTGAGTTTCAGAACCATTTTAATGTTTATTGTCAAAAATAAATAAAACTCACAAAGATAGGGAAAACCCTAAAATTGAATATACACAGAAATAAGCGAATGGAAAAGAAAGCATTTTGACATCTACCGCACTAATTGATAGTGAAAATAATTGCCCCTCACTACGGGTTAGACGTTTGCCTGTGGTTTCACGTGGCCTCTGCCCCGTCTCTGAGTGGTGGGTGGCGTTTCCTGCCCGGTTTGTGAGAGGATGGCGGGTCTCCGCGGGACTAAGGAAGGTGCAAGGCCTTGAACTCAAACTTCATATCCAGCTTGCATTAGATCTCAGTACTGAGCTCCTGTCATCTTATTCAGCTCTGTGTCAGGCACAGAAGTATGGCTTAATGTCCCTGGGCTCCAGGAATCTATGGTCTCCTTGATAAACAAAAGATACTGAAATGAAGGAAAATAATAAGTTCCTTACACTCCGAAAGACTCAAAGCCCACAGGAACTTTCGGAATTCTGAGCACTCCTGTGGGCTGGCTTCCTAGAGCATACGGCATCTGAACCAGACCTCGCAGGGAGGATTCCTGCAGGTGTGGAAAAGGGTGAAGGAATTTCAGGCAGCAGAACGGCCGGAAGCAGAGGTGTGGAGAGGGAGGGGACTGGTATGCAGGAGCCAGGGAGAAGACCAGCCTTTGCAGACGGTCCACACCTAGGGCAGCTGTGACGTGTGGAGCTCAAAGTGGGGGTGACTGTGTGGGAGGAAGGGGTCCACTTGCGGCTGGGTGCACTTGGTGAATCCCCAGCCCCTAACATTGGCCCCTTGCAGCTGCACACATATACTTGACATTTGTCAGTCCGTCCCAGTTACTGGGCTCCTACACTACTGGGAAAGGTAGACACTGTATTCTGGATCCACAGGTAAACGCTGTTTTGCATGAAGGGGAAATAAAATGAAATGGCTCCTTTAGTTGCTTTGCTCTGCTCTTCCACCTCTACTTTCTCAGCAGACTTACAGGCAGGAAGAGGCCACTCCCTGTTTGCTGAGCTGGGAACCAGCCCTGCAGTTTCTTTCTAAATCCCCCTTTAGAGCTGCTCATGGGTTTGTGCAAAGAGGCCGTGGTTCTCGTGCCCTCCCCAGGCATCAGTGCCCATTGGTGCTCATCAGGGGCAGTGAGAGGAAACAGAAGGGAAAGCAGGGAGCCTGGGCTGGAGCGCAGACACCAGCTCTGTGCCTGGCCGCACAGCAAGGCGGAAGCATGAAGAAAATCAAAATAGGAATATCTGTATCACACTAGTGATGGACTGTATCCTAACTTTTCATCGGAACCAATGTTCAGAGAAACCTGGAAAGATCCTTGAACACGTGCAGCACTGGCCCTCACTGCGCGGCCCTCCACGCCCTTGGCATCAGGAACAGCAGCAATCATCCCACAGGACAAGCCATCACGTGTCCCCTCCTGATCTCTTCACCCCTGTGTCACCACTGTCTCTGCACCCTCCCCCACACCCCCTCCCAAGCTCTGTATTCACACCCATGGGACGCCGTTTGCCCGTCTTCTCCCAGCCGCTCTATAGGAACAGCCCTGGGCCCCCTCCTCCGGGAGCACTGGGCCCCCTTTTCCAAGAGTGCAGCTTTCACGTCCTGCACAGTATCCCAGTCTTTCACCCGGATTCAGAGCTTCTTAAGGGCAGAACCCAAGTCATGCTCTTCTTTACCCTAGAACATGAGAACCAGATACAATTTTTGATGATATTTGTTTAATACTGGTGAATGGGTGTTTGCCTCTTAAAGCAATGTTTCTTAAACGTTTTTAACTACACCCTTGATAAGAAATCTTTTTTACATGTGAGCCAGTTGACGCAGACTCACATGCATGTATCATGGAAATAAAAGTGTCAAGAAACAGTATTTACCATGGTGGATGCATTCTGACGTTTCCTTTCTTTCTCTCTCTTTCTTTCTTTCTTTGCTGCCTATTGGGACTGGAAGGTAGAAAGCCAGGATGCTCAGGCGCAACCAGAAGCTGTCGTTGCTAACATGAGAAGAGTTTCCCTTCCATGTGGGGATCAGGTTAGGTTGAAGCTGCAGGAGAAAGGGCACCAGCTGGGATGTGGATGAGTCTGGGCCTTCAGCTGCAGGCGACAATGTCCCGGGCCTGCCCTTAGCAGTTTTCCTGTTCAGCCCTTTGTAATTTTCCTTCATGCAATCACCCCTGTCTCAAAGCATTCCTCAACAGCTTGCTGCCTGGTTGCATTCTGTGCCAACTTCTCTGACTGCTCTTATTACACTGGACTGCACTGTGGGTCCTTTCTAGGGGCTGGCTGCTTGGAAGAGCTCCTGGGAGGAGCCTGCCCTGGGGAGGCCCGCCACCAAGCAGGTGTTGTCTGACTGATGAGACAAGTGTCAGGGGGCATGGGGTCTGTACCGTGCCTGTGTGCCCCCATCACTGCCTGGGCAGAGGGGGCACAGACCAGGGACTGAGGTCAGCCGTAGATGCATAAAACCCAGTCATCTCTTTGTACAGAAACCTCACAATTAAGACATTAAGACAATGAACCTGGGATTCAGGTTAAACTTTGGCATTCAGAAGTGGCTCTGAGGACTGGAGTTGCTGAGGGAAGCAGTGAGAATGGCAGGTGACAACCAACCCAGGGCAGGACACGGAGAGTCCCATGTGACCTGCATTGCTCCCTGCAAAGTCACCAACTCTGGTGCCTTCGGAGCACCTACCACCTCACTGCGCCTCACCTGAGCTCGAGTGGGTGGAACCCTGTGTGGGAGGGTGGGCGCCCCACCCCCGCCCCACCCCTGCCGCCCACTCCAGCAGACCAATATTCCATTTGGAAAACTTAGTAACCATCAGAAACGACACAGATCAGAACGCATGAGTCACAGCATTGCAATGGGGACCTAAGTTGTGGTCCAGTTTGTCCTGTGATGGCGGAAGTCACACATCTTTCATAAAGAAGGAAAGAACAACTGTCAGCAGCTGTATTCGATAGCAGGTCCACCACCTCAGAAAGGAACCAGGTCAGAACATTCCAGAATGTTCTATCTCATTTCTGCCCTTGCCTGGGCCCTGCTCATTTTGTGTCTTTGTCCTTTCAACCTTATTGAATGCCTTCCAGGAGGAGAGGGAATTTAATTTTTAAAGTGAATTGGAGCCACTCTATAGACTAAAAACAAACAAAACCCAGTAAATGTCCCTTTGAACCACTTATCTGCCCTGTGCTCTGTTACACACCCTGGCTGTGGCCCGTCACGTGCACTGTCCGTCACGTGAGAGAGAACGCGGCCCTCGTTCCCAGGAACTTACTTTGTCATTTAGGTAAGGACGGAGCGAAGGCCTGTCCTGGGCAGTACCAAGGGCCTGAGCTAACACTGCGCTCCACCACCCGCAAGCCCTGTGGTCTTGGGCAGCGACTGATTGCTCCTGAGCCCTGGTTTCTCGTCACCTGTGGGATCAGGATAAAGGTACTGTTCCCAGGCTGCGAGGGGGAAAGGAGGAGATACACACAGGAGCGGCTAACGTTCCTGGGGAAGTGGGAACTTTCTGAAGTGACCAAGGTTAACCCACTGGCCTCTGTGCACAGAGGAGAGGTGGAGCTGACGAGCCAGATGGGGCAGAGTACATTTTTCCTGTTGGGAGTCAGTGGAAAATAAAGCTAGTGGACAGAGAAGGCCCTTAGTGAGAGCCCCAGCCAGACAACCAGACAGAGCTCAGTACAAGGGAAAGAATTCATGAAAGAGATGGTTTAACAGATGGACGTGGCCCACTGTGAGGCTGGTTGCAAGAGGGGTGAGGCTGGAGCCAATAGCTGAGTAGTTAGCGGTGAGTGCTGGACTTAAAAGGCTGGAGCTGTGAGATGAGGGGCCACAGGAGGACTCAGGTTGGGGCCCCCTACTGCATCCTTCTCTTGGTCTTTGCCTTTCGCCTCCATGTTCTCTGTCCCTACCTCTCCATAGCAGCCTGTGTCTTTCCATTACCTGAGTCAGTACGTCCAGAGGGTCAGCAAATGCTTCAGATGAGAGATGCGGCCAGCAGGCCGCCCAGGGGTTGACTTGGTTCGGCTGGCTTTGCCAGAGTCATCAGCAGGAGGGGCTGTGAGGATGTCATGAGCCCACTTTTTCTTTGGAATGTGAGAGAGAAAAGCTGTTGCTGGTTAGACCTCACAGGAAGCTAGAGCCAGTTGGGAGCACCTGGCACCAGGCGCAGCACAGCTGCTGGGTGAGAAGAGGAGGTGACACCTCGGGGCCCGCTGAGGCAGTTGCTTCCTCTGATTCAGGCCAAGGAAATCAGGTCACCCTGCCCCCGTACACCCTGCCAGATGCTGAGGGACCCACTGCTGCCTCTGAGGAATCGACCCAAAAGGAGGATCATGGAACAGCAGCCAGGGCAAGCCCCTGGTCAGGCTCTCGGCTGGTTTACCCTGCGCGGATGGGCTTTGGTCTGCACATCTCCACCTAACCCCCCAGCTCTGTGATGTTATGTATCCCCCTCTCTCCCTTCCTACTTCGTGTACTTGCCTTCCGTCTCAACCCAGAGCCTATGAGTTTACGTTCCCATCTTAGCAGGGCATGGAGAAATTCAGAGATGCTCCAGGACCTTCTGACATGGCTAGGAAAACAGAACAAGCCAAGAGGGCTGAGCAGCCAGATCCAACTATAGGGCAGACCCTGTGTTCTGGAGCGGAGTTCAGACAAGACATCTTCTCCCACTGTGGCCACAATAAGAGGGTGTGTGGAGGGAGTTGCAGAATGGGCCTTGCTGGGAGGGGAGGGTCAGGGGGAGCTGGAGGAGGGTTCCTAATGGAGAAGGTCTCCAGAGCTGGGCTGCCTTCCACACGCAGGGGAACCTCTGTGATGTGTGCTGGGGGAAGCGGGGGTGAAGGCACAAAACCAGGAAAGGTGAGGGGTGGGGTTGGGAGCTGAAAAGAGGCACCAATGAGGGAGAAATTTTGAAGGCTGCAAGACTCATGTGAGTTGAAGGACTCAAAGGAAGGGAGTCTTGAAGCCTCAGAGCATCCTAGAGACACAGGGAGGTCCTCAGAAGGCTGGTGGGGAGGCTGCATGAGTTGAGAATCTTTGCTTTAAGTGTGTTACATTTGCTGGAATTTGTAACTGTGGACCAGGAGGTGGATGTGGTGATCTAGGGCAGCAGTGGGTTAGGTGGGACTCCAAGGGAGATACGGAGAAAGACACTGTGGTGGGATGGGAGGAGGAGCTGGGGAAGAAGACTGAGTGGAGGTGGACAGGAGCCAGGAGAAAAAACAACCTTAAGAAAGAGCTCTACCAGCATTTTCTACTGCAGAGGCTGTGGGAAGAACAAAGCAAAGCAAAGGCTTTCATCGGGTATGGACAGGAGGCAAGGCATTTCAGAGTCAAGGAGAGCAAGTGGAGAAGAAGGAAGGTGATGAATACAAACCATTATCTCAAGGAGTGTGGGTAGGTGGACGTGACGGTGGAACAAAAGGGAGCTCATGGATGTTGGAAGGCAGAAGGAAAGCATGCAGCTGTGGGAGAGGTACTGGCTCTGCTAAGCAGACTGGCGAAAATGAAGAGAAAGGGCCAGTTGTGGTGGAAGGGTAGGTGGAGACGCTGATCTTGGGTTTCACAACAGGAACACCCTCGCGCTCCTCAAACTGCTGTCAGGGCGGGGCCCGCCACTGTTTGTGGTCCTCATTCTTGCAAGTGGGCCACAGAGGGAAGTCAGGCTGTTGGCCAGGCTGCGCACCTTCTGGGACCCAGAGCACCAGCCGTTATGCCTTTCCCCTTTGCTGTGGAGTCCTCTCTCTCTTCCCTGTCAGTTCTTCCCCTCAGAACTGGTGGCCAGAAATCGCCCAGAGGGTTGTAAACACTAGTGACACCCTCTGATGGCCCTTGCTCCAGGTGCCCCAGAACAAGCAGACAGATGGGAAGTGGAAGTGGTTAAGCCCCGAAGAAGGGAGGGAGAGAACTGGGTTGATCATCAGAGTTCTTGGTGGTGAGCACTCAGCCAGCCTTGGCTGAGATACTGAGTAACTATGGGTTCAAAGTTGTGAGCGGCAAGGTCTGTGTCTTCAGGGTCTGCTCACCCACGATGGTCCTATAGCAACGGCCATGCCACCGGGCCTGTGGAGGGAGGGACATCAGCAGCCAGGACACGACTGAGAGAAAACATACACACTGGGGGAGGGGCCACTAGCAGTGGGCTGTAAACTGTTCTGAGGTTCGAAAGTGGGACGAGGATGGGTGGACTAAGGAAAGAGGACTTCATGGAATTGGGAGGGACAGTATCTGGGGAGAGAACAGGTTAGTTCAGGCAAGATAAGAATAAATGGGAAGGGAAGGAAAAAGCCTTGCTGTCTGAGCAGGAGTGGAGAGGTGCTCAGAGGGAGGCTGGTGTTGGTAAAGGAGCTGTGGGTGGGCCCTGAGGCCCCAAGCAAGTGCAGTATGAGGATCTGAACATCCCCAGGCTTGAAACTGGTGTTTCTGAGTGTAGACCAACTGGGTGTCTAACCGGCACAGTTGGGCAATACCACGCAGGATGAAACCATTTTCGGAGGCCCAGAACTAGCCCATGATCCTCACACCAGGACACACACACAATTTATCATGGACTTTGTGCAGATATTAAGAGACAAGAATCAGGGACTCTGTATGCAGTGTTTCTGAGACCAGGTCAAGTGAGAAGAGCAAGTTGCATTCTTGTGCATAGCGTGATTTCATTTGATGAAAACAATGGTATTTATTATAGTACGGAAAAATATACTTTGTGTGTTTGCGTGGAACACAGAATTTTTTCAGAAACTACTTTTTTGTGGTATGATTGACATATAAAAATCTGCACATATTTAATGTCTGCAACTTGAGAGCTCACAAGAACGGTGGATAGTAGCTGTTTGGGGTTAGACCAGGGAGCCGCATTCTGAGGAGGGGCACTTCTGAGTGGTGTCGTTTTTAGCGCAGGCACAGGGCAGTTAGCCTGAGGTTCCAGTGACCACATTTTGTGATCTGAACAGGAGAACTCAAGTTGATAAATATACATTCTTACGGGGACGGTGGGACAGAATATTCCCAATGACATGGTCCTAGAAAACAAAGCACTCTCTCCTTTCTTTCTCTCTCCCTTACGTGGCCTGAAAGCTCCACCCTGAGTCACTCGTGTAGTTTAAATCTGGAGGGAACACAGAGCAGTGGGAAGAACACAGGGCTTGGGGTTTCACCGAACCCCTGCCCAGTCCCACTGTGCCAGGACCCCAGGCCCACCCCTCCTCACCATGTGGCTGTGGGCTCTTGGCGTGCACTTCCCTGTAATCGGGGTAGTAACTCTGGCTTTTCCTACGTCACACAGATGTGAAGGTAAAATGGAACAATGCTTTGAAGGTACCTGGAACCAGGAGGGTAAGAGCCCTGCACTCAAACGTAAGGTTTTTATACTTCAACGTCTGAGGAATTATCCACGGTGACAGTCAAAAAGCTTGATACCCTGCAGATAGTGGGTATGGAATAAATTAACGTGTTTTGGAGTAACAGTAAGTTGCCCCTAGGAATACAGTCATGTTTGGAAAATAAAACTGGGAAGAATCTGTATATAGTAGATGAGACTATCAATTACAGAAGCATTTCATGCTAAAAGATAGTAAATGTAGTTTATAGAAAACCTGGGGACACCCAAATCCAATGAGCGTCCAAATGTATTGATTGCTTGTTAAACTCCAGGTGCGGTACTAAGCACTTTATTTAATCCTTCCAACAACCCTATTACCTGCACTCCAGAGAGGGGAAATGTGAGGCAGAGAGAGCTTTAGTGATTTGCCCAAGTTTATAGCAGGGAAGGGTGGAGCCAGGAATCTAACTCCAGCCAGTGTGACCCCGAGGCTAGCGCTGAGCCACTGCTTAGCTAAAGTGGCTGATGGGCTTGTTCGGGAAAACAGGACCTCATACAGAAGCGGCAGTTATTCAACATCTGTCTGAAAAAGAATGTGTCAATGTAGCTCCTAAATTTACCAGGTAACAAGAATCCTTATTCTTGTACATGCATTTAGTCGTGCATGTATAATGCCATGTTGGGCAATGGCTCACTGCATATACGATGGTCGTCTCATAAGATTATGAGGGAACTGAGAAATCCCTATTGCCCAGTGACATCACAGCCACTGCCAGGTCAGACCGCCACTCGCTTCTCACGTGTTGTGGGGACGCTCATGTGAACGATACTGTGCCAACAGTCGAATAAAAGTAGAGCACGTACAATTCTGTGCATAATTCTTGGTAATGATGACAAACACCTTCTTACCAGTTAGTGTATTTACTATGCTATAACTTTACCATTTTAACACATACACTTTCTACTTAGTAAAACATGTCCTGTACAACAGTATGCTGTGTTTGCCG
Organism: Sturnira hondurensis; assembly: GCF_014824575.4. Classification (NCBI taxonomy): domain Eukaryota; kingdom Metazoa; phylum Chordata; class Mammalia; order Chiroptera; family Phyllostomidae; genus Sturnira; species Sturnira hondurensis. The sequence goes on from NW_028074670.1 coordinate 520,416, forward strand.
GCACAGAGGAACGCACAGCTGAGGAAGAGATGAGAGAAAAGGAAACCCTTGAGAAAACTCACAGTGAAGGTTTAGCAGAAGCTTTTGTAGACCTCAACAAGCTCCTTGAAAAGTCTGAAAATAGGCCCTGGCTGGTGCAGCTCAGTGGATTGAGCACAGGCCTGCAGACCAAACAGCTGCGGTTCGATTCCCAGTCAGGGCACATGCCTGGGTTGCAGGCCAGTTCCCAGCAGGGGACGCATGAGAGGCAACCATACATTGATATTTTTCTCCCTCTCTGCTTCCCTTCCCCTCTAAAGATAAATAAATAAAATCTTTTTAAAAGTTTGAAAATATGGACCCCAACACCAAAAAATTTTTATTTGTAGAGGGAATATTCATGGTGCATTTTCTGTTCATAAGCAAATCTACAGTGGAGCAAGGAACAAACCGAGTGAACCACCATGGCCATACTTCCGAGAGAGACAGCTGCTTGAGAGGAGCCTCAGACAGGTCCTTCGGGAGGCATTCCGGAGGAAGGCGTTGCCGTCAGAGGGGGGCTGCCTGCATGCGCATTCTTGCCCCGAAGCTCGTCCAGAGGGACGTGCTGTGGGGGCGGAAGACGGTGGACTGAGGGTCCTGAGCCTGTGTGGGCTCAGACTAATGTATGCCGTTGTGTCTTAGTGTTTAACAATGAAGTCTGAAAACAAAAAAATTAAGTAGGAAGAAGCATATAAGAACATAAAGAACAGCCCTGGCTGGTGTAGCTCAGTGGATTGAGCTCGGGCCTGCAAACCACATGATCTCGATTTGATTCCCAATCAGGGTACATGCCCGGGGTTGCAGGCCAGTTCCAAGCTGGGGACTCACAAGAGGCAACCATACATTAATATTTCTCTCCTTCTCTCCTTCCCTTCCTCTCTAAAGATAAATAAATAAAATCTTAAAAAAAACCATAAAGAACATAATTTTGTACAGCTATACAATATGTTTGTGTTTTAAGCTGTGTTACGACAAAAGAGTAAAAAAGTTGGCATAATTTAAAAGTTAATAAAGTTAAAAAGTGACAGCATCCTAAGGTTAATTTATTATGAAAGAAAATATTGTTTACACACTCAGGTTAGCCCTGAGTGTGCAGTGTTTGTAGTGCCTCCAGCGGTGCCCAGCCATGTGCTGGGCCTTCACATCCACTCGCCACGCGTCCACTGCCTCGCCCAGAGCAGCTTCCAGTGAGGCACGCTCCATTTATGGAAAGTGCCCTCTGCAGGTGCCCCAACTTTTATGTTGTATTATATTTTATTGTATTTTTTCTTTGTTTAGATGCACAAATACCGTTGTGTTACAGTTGCCCACAGTATTCAGACAGTAACCTGCTAAAAGCCTTAGCCCAGGAGCAATAGGCTTACACCACACAGCCCCCAGGCGTGTAGTGGGCTGTGTCATCCAGGTTTGTGTAAGTGCACTCTGTGATGTGCACACCATGACAAAATCACCTAACCACGTGTTTCTCAGAACATATGGGTCATTAAGCGTGACTGTGACTGCTTCCGAGCTATAATGTGCGTGTGAACCACAGGGGGACCTGGTTAACGTGCAGATGCTGCTTCAGTAGGTCTTGGTGGGGCCTGAGATCATGCAAACACCCTTCCCACTGGCTGGCCAGCAGGCCACGCTTTGAGCACAGCAAGGCCGGAGGTTGAGGCAAGAGAGTCCCCATCACTGGAAACAGATTTCTCCACTGAAAATGAAAAAGATGGATGCTGTTTGGAACTGCAGTTGCCCAGGAGGCAGTTCCCAAGAGCTGAAGCCCCTGTTGAGCCCCAGAATTCCTTAACTTCTGGTCAGTGACCAGAGCCTGCAAAGCTGAGGAGCAGGCCCAGGCTGTGGTCACTGCCCCAAGACAGGCAGCTTTTTCTCCAGCTTTGCCCACTGAACCCTAAGGGGTGCTCTCCTCAGAGAGCTTTCTCCAGCTGAATGAGAGGCTCTCAGCTGCCTGGGGGTGTGGTGTCCTGCGGAGAGCGGGAGGTTCTGCAGGGTGGGAGGGCTGCGAGATGCATGTCCTGGCACAAGCTCTTGTGCTCTGGAAATGTCTGCTGGGAGAGTGAATGATAAATAAGGCTGGAAGAAGAGCTGCGGCGTGGCTGGATACAGGAGGGGGCGGTCTGGTGGGGGTAGGAGGTTGACTTTGCTTCCTTGGTGGTGATGTTCGTGGCTGGGCTTCAGTGTGAAATTCCAGGTGTAAGGAGTTTGTGTTTTGTGAGGGCATGGGCTGGTCAATCTTGTTGATCCATCCGATTCAGAGCAGACTATTTGTCAAATGAGTGAATTAATGAATAGAAGAAGAGCTAGGGAAAGAGAGGGCGCGCCTGGAGCTGTTGCCCTTCACCTCCTCCTTGGGCTGGCTGTGGGAATGACTCATATCCTGCTGCCCACTCACTCTCTCAGCCTAAAGCCACATGTCCTGGGGTGTGTGGCAGCGAGCCGACCCCGCCTTGTTTCTGCTACAGGATCCTCATGACACAGAATTCCTGAGTTTCTAGCGTTTCTGGCAAGTTGCCTTTTATCCTTGCTTCCCTGATATGTGCTGAGAAGCTGCGTTTGGAGAAAACAGGGTCTCAGTTTAGGTTTCCAGAGAAGTCGTTCTGAAGAAGTGTTCAAGGACGCTGGGCTGTGCTGAAGCTGGCTCAGCGGGGGAACCGGCGACGTTGGGACTATTTCAAGCTCCAAAAGCTGTGCTTCTGCCCCCTCCGTCTGGGTCCTGAGTCACATCACACCCAAATGTGTGAATTCAAAGCCAAAGGGAAGAAATTAGGCAGTGAGCAGTTCGGGAGGAATGGGGGGGGCAACCGCCCATGCCTTGTGTCGTGGAGGAACAGGTCAGTTTGCCTGGCAAAACCAAAATCCAGCTCTCTTTTGCTCTGGGACGCTGGCCCGAAACTGCCCCAGCCAGTGAGTCTCTGCATCACAGCTTGGCCGTCTGGGTGCTTGGAAGCACCCTCCCCCTGCATGCCATCTCTGTCTGGAACTTTCTGTGGACTTGTGGGGGCAGAGCCACAGATACTAGGTGCGCAGTCCTTTGTGATGCGGAGTGAGAGTGACCACACCGGGTGCAGACGGGAAGGGGTGGTGGTGATGGTGATGTGTCGTCCTTAAGGCATTATTTTAAATCTATTGCTGTAGGACTTGACCATAGGTGGGGGCAAGACAGATTTCCTTTTTATTCCTTCTTTTATTGCATTTTTCCCCATTTTTCCCCCATTTAGTCCCTGCCTCCCTGCCCCCCATCACCACACTGTTGTTCTTGTTCATGAGTCCTTTTTCCTCTTTGCGTAAAGATTTCCTGTCTTGAGAAGCCTCAAGAGAACAGTTTGCAGTAACTCTAAGACATGGTCAGGCCACTGCATCAACTGTACTTCTGACGAGAGCATGTGCCCTGGCTTCCTGCCTCTTCTTACTGGGAAGCTGTGGACAATCTTGGAGGCAGGTCTCCTAGAAATGCCCTTTTCTATTCCAACAGGATTTGAAGAGGCTTAAAATATAGGCTGTAAAAGCAACGGAGGGAATTAAAACATAAGGAGAAAAAAGGGGAAGTAAATGTGTTAACCTAAGTGCAAATAAGAGTTAACACCCAAGGGCATCATGTTTGCCTCTGCCCTCACTGACACCCAGGGAAAAACAGCACCTAGAAACTTGAACTTTGTTACATCCTCACTAACTGCTTGCTTCATCAGCAGTGCCTCAGTTACTTTGCCTGTAAATAAGGTAAAAGTACCTCATCAGAGGGATACTGAGAAAGTCACATAAGACAATACATGCAGAGCACCCGGAATGATGCCTGGCACAGTAGGCATACAATTGTACTGTAGATACAGTTATTACTACTTCATTCATCTGAGACTGTAGCCAAGCAGAGGGCAGGAGTAGGTAGAGAGGGGAATGTTCTCATCTCCTCAAATTCTTCTACCTTCTCCTCCCTGGACATCTCCCCACCCACCCCTAGGCTCTCATCCAAGTCCTAACGGGCAGCCTCTGAATTGCCTGTGGTCCTGACTCCACAGTGTTTGCATCCCCATCGAAGGTCCCCTTCATCCAAGTTGACTATTTTCAGGATGCTTACTTTATGCCCATCTTTAAAGTAAAATGAGAAACAAGACATCTCGGTGCTATTGCCATTGTTTAGCCTATTATTATTGTTTAATGCTCAACTAGCTGTATATATTGAGTTACTCAAAATATATATATATATATTTTTCTATTATCTGGAGCAAAGTATACTTTTAAACATTTATTCTGGACCTTGCTTTAGAGGTAGCCGCTCGGAGCATGACAAACATACTTTCTTAATCTTTGACTATAAGCTATGTGGCAACCAAAGCAATGGAAACATTTAGTTAAAGCCTATACCTTAATTAAGAGTTAAAATTCTAGCTCTCCAAAATGCTAGGAGCATTAAAATCACAAGGGGCTCAGCTATAGTCTAATGACATGTGAGTAGCGGAGCCCGTGGTCTGGCTTCATAGTCGTGGTTCGACCAGTGGACCAAATGGCCTCACTAAGGCCCCAGAGAGTGTGTGCCAGTGCTTGCATCCTAACACACCCTCAGGATCTCTGCCCTCTCCCCTGTGTTCAGCCAGAAGGTCAGAACCCAGGGTGATTGTGTGCGAACTCATGGTCCTCATACCTCCTCTTTTCCCCCACTTTTGAGGCACCGTAACTTCTCTCCACAGGCAGAGCCCTGCTTTTCGTCCCCTAGGGGGAGATGCAGGCATCCAGACCAAGGCCAGTCTAGGCCTCTAGAGGCATTTCTCCCCAGGTGAGGTGGCAAGGACCCACCTCACTTCCCTTCTACTGGGGTTGGCAGAGGCACTGAGTCGTCCAGGGGAAAGGATTAAGATCATTCTAGAGCCTGAATATGTGGACAGAATTCACTTGTAATGTGAGGGGGTTTCTGTGGAATCTCCCACTCTCTCAAACCCACCCAAGGGGCTTGGGCGGTGCTCTCTCACCTGGATGAATAATCATCTGGCTGGATATTTGAATGGCTGCCCCACCACCTCCACCACCTCCCACAGCGTTTGTCCAGCAAGTGTTTGCCAACTTTAGGAGCTACACCACAGATGGGCCAAACTATGCCCACAGACAGAATGAAAAACATAATGGGAAGACTTCTAGGCAATTTCCTTATAACTGCTTTGAAAATTGTTTAAATGGCAGAACTCTGAGGACCTTTAACAGATGAGTCCTTTTATTCAAGTTTTTCATAAACTTGAAATGCAGTAGGGTTGCCCTGGCTGGTGTGGCTTGGTTGGTTGGAGCATCATCCTGTAACCAAAGGGTTGCAGGTTTGATTCCTGGTCAGGGCACATCCCAGGTTGTGGGCTCATCTACAGCTGGGGTGTGTGCATGAGGCAGTCAATGGCGTCTCTTTCTCACATAAGTGTTTCTCACTGCCTTCCCTTTCTGCTGAATGAGAATAAAATAAACCTTAAAAAAAGTAGGATGGAGGGAGACAGGTGAATGCCACAATTGGATCTGAATTGCACTCCAGGATCAGTGTTCCTGGACGTGCACTTTGGTCCTCAGGACATGACCTTGGGCCCTAGGGCCCTAGAACTTTGTAAATCACTCATACACCTCGATTATTGGTAGGTTAGAGGATGCTCAGGTGGAGTTTAACCTTCCACTGTTGGCTCAGACATAGCAAAGACTTAGAATATCTTTGTTTCTGCTCTTCAGTGAGCAGCTGCTAGAGGTGGCAAGGGGAGAGGGAGGGCTCTAGAACATTCTAAGCCTGCTTGGTCTTTCTGGTTGGAATTCTTTAGTCTCACTACAGCCCTGACAAGAGACCACGACCTTACTCTTCCATGGCCTGATTGTCTTAATCTCAAGCTGTATAATGAAATGCCACCAAATGTGCAGAGCAAATTTTATTAATGTGAAAACCACACCATAAAGCACATAGAGACCAGAAGTGAATATATCTTCCGGGTGAGAGGCAAAGAGAACATGACCTTCCATACTGCCCTACATCCTAAAACAGGTATTTTCAGGGATGAGCGAACTGGGAATTAGTATTTACTGATTTCTAGTCACACTGAGTTCTAGTCACACTGAGGCTGCGACCACGCAGTTCCTGTAACTAGAAATCGGTTCCTGTCCAGAGTTCTAGTCACACTGCGACAGAGACACTGAATTCCCGATACGAGGCAGGTACTGATCGATAACAACTGCCATTCGTGGCGCAGCGGGAGATTTGGGTGACGCAGCGCAGCGAGCAGGAGTCAGGACTGGACTCCGAATCGGTGTCCTTTTTCACACACCGCCCTGCCGCAGAAATCACAGGCGTTCGTCGGCGTACACGGGGGACCGTCAGCTCCCGCAGATGGCTTATTCCCGTGGCTGTCCATTCTGCCTCCACCCGGTGCTCGGCTGCGGGAGCAAAGCCAACGCGTGAGCGTCTCCCTCCTCCAGGGCGGGGCAGCACCAGTCTGGCCAAGGGCATCACGGGGCGACTACTTGCAGGGACTCAACCCGCAGCGTCACCGACCAGGTGTGGACGCCGGACGCAGCGGGTTTCAGATGCGCTTGAAGTGCGCCTTCAGCACGGCCCGCTCGGTAAAACCGCAGCTTAAGGGAGAAGCCAGGAACAATCGTGGTCGCTGCATCCCCGCAGACCAGCCCGGCAGTCAGCCGGCTCTGCCACAAGGCCCTCCGGGAGCGGCAGCTCGCCTCCTCCCAGTGTGATCAGCTGTTCTTGGAGAAGTAGCCTCCAGCGCTCCACCGGCCAATGAGCGCCGCCGCTGGGTTTTCCCGCTGGGCTGTCCCGGCCCGCGGGCTTGAGTCATCGAGGGCGGAGCTCCGGCCTCTCTCGCGCGCGCGGGCGCGCGGCGGGTCACGTGGGCCGTTCGCAGTCTATAAGGTGCGGTGGCTGGGGGTGCTGTCTGGGTGATGGCTGCTGGCGTGCGTTCCTGGTTTGTTCTCCCCGGTTGCTGAGACTCCTCCGGCTGCTTCCCGGAGATCCCAACCCCACTTGCCGTGTGCTCGTCGCCTGGACCTCCCCGTCTCCGCTCCGCCCTGGTCTTCTGTGGTGAGTGGGGCGTCGCGATGACGGCACTCTCCCGGGTGGGGTTCAGGCCTCGTGCTGTACACCTCCACCCAGACCGCGGCCTTTTTGGCGGTCCCGGCGCGCGGGAGCAGGAGCTGCCTGTTCCGGTGTCCGCCGAAGGCGCCTGGGCTGGCGCGTGGAGGGGCGCGCCACGTGTTGGCCGGGAGTCCTGCCGCGGGCGGTGGGCGTAAGCCAGCGTGGTTTTGTGTCCTCCCAGGATGATCTCGCGTCCCCGCGTGACCCCGCCATGGCCTTCCGCGCCGCGCCGCTAGTACCACGGAGCCCGAGGCGTCCCGGACCTCAGACACCCGCGCGCAGCGTATAGCAGTGACCCGCCCGGTGTCTGCCGCAGTTTACAGTATTTAATTTTATATAATATATATATATTATTTATTAGAGCGTTTGTGATACCTCATACTCATTCTGTTTACACGCCTGAAAGCCGCGCAGTAGTTGTTGGTTAAAGACGCTGCTCTTGAGGATGGCGACCACCGCGACTACGCTGGTGGCCAGCACCGTGGCCGCCGGCCCGCTGGTGGATTACCTGTGGATGCTGATCCTGGGCTTCATCATCGCCTTCGTGCTGGCCTTCTCCGTGGGCGCCAATGACGTAGCGAATTCGTTCGGCACGGCTGTGGGTTCTGGGGTGGTGACCCTGAAGCAGGCCTGCATTCTGGCCAGCATCTTTGAGACCGTAGGCTCCGTCCTATTGGGAGCCAAAGTGAGTGAGACCATCAGGAAGGGCCTGATCGACTTAGACATGTACAAATCAAGCCAGAAGTGGCTGATGGCCGGCTCAGTCAGTGCTATGTTCGGTAAGTTCTGTGACAGGTCATCCTCTCCGTGTTGGGTGAGCAAATGCCCGTCCTGTACTTTTCACCTGAGACTGCAATGCGTACATAATGGAATTTTGCCATTTACTGATAAAACTTGACTGTGTTTCAGGTTCTGCTGTGTGGCAACTGGTGGCATCATTTTTGAAGCTTCCCATTTCTGGGACCCATTGTATTGTTGGTGCGACCATTGGTTTCTCTCTTGTGGCAGAAGGGCAGGACGGTGTCAAGTGGTCTGAACTGGTAAAAATTGGTAAGTTTAATTCAGAATGGCTTCTTAATGTTTTTTTCTTGGCATGGTCTGGGGTATTACATATGGGAGCATATTGTGTAAAAGGGAGGGACACACTAAAGTTATGAAAACAATACTGAAATTGAAAGTGTGTTTTGGTTCCTGTTTTTCATTAATTGACATTTTTCTTAATGTGTTCTATTCCAGTAATGTCTTGGTTTATTTCTCCACTGCTTTCTGGTATCATGTCTGGAATTTTATTCTTCCTTGTTCGGGCATTCATCCTCCGTAAGGTAATCTTTCTCTCCTCCTTCCCCCCTTTTATGACCTTTAACGAGTCACATTCAGTGGTATTCAAACCAATAGCTTTCCTGTAAATGTGGTTGATGTGTGGGTATATGGTCTTGGAAAGTTGAAAAATTCTTTAGTCTATACACCTTTTATATGTTGCTACATTCTCTGAAAGAAGCAAGCTTTCTGTACCTAAGAGGGCGTTCAGGAGGGAACATTGGATGAGTGCTGTGTTGTACCAAAGAATAGGGGAGGCTGGGAGTGGAAAATTAGGGAAGTGTGTTTAGGATTGCTCTGTCTAACTGTATGTAGATTATTACTTTATAGGATTTTTAAAAAATTTAAATTTATTGGGGTGACATTGGTTAATAAGATCATACAGATTTCAGGTGTACATTCCTATGACACTAGGTCTGTATATTGCACTGTGTGCCCACCACCTAAAGTCAAACCATCCTCTGTCACCATATATTAGGCCACCCTCCACCCCTACCCCTTCTCTCTCACTTTCCTCTGGCAACCACGGCATTGCTGTCTCTGAGTTTCAGTTTTATATCCCACATGAGTAAAGCAGATTACTACTTTAAACCACCATTGTGCAGACTGTTTTGAATCGCAAGCTTGGGGTTCAGCAAGTCACAATGTTCCCTGTGGCCTTTTCTTAGCACCACTGAAGTAGTGTGGGTCTGCTCAGTTGATTCAGTAGAGCTGATTATCGTGGCCTCTTTATAAGCTTCTTGGTGGGGAGTCTGCTTCTCACAGTGACTAGACTGTCATTTTTCCGACTAGGTAAAAAGAACCAGTAAAGGTAGTTTTTGTCTTGTTTTTCTTGGCCAGAAAAATAATCCAGACAGCCATTTAATTTCCTGTCCACTTGAAAATCCCTTTTCAGGGACCCGATAACGTCTCTTTCATCAAGAAGTCTGATGCTGGCTCCAAAGTGGACAAGAAAGGGTGTTGTCATTGGACTGAGTTACAGCAAGAATAAATGCATTTTTCTAAGGAAACAAAGTTGTCCTTTTTCTTAGGTGAATAGCTCTTAACTGTCCATTGTAAGTTCATAAAAATGCTTCTAAACTGTAGAAATCTGAGTGAAGGAAGATAGGTAGCTTAATCCTCAGGAGTGAGAGGAATATGTTTAGACTCATTTGTTGGGTCCAGTTCTAGGCTTCTCTAGGGAAGGATTTGAACCCCTTCTCTCTAGAAACTGTGACTGGTGAACTGATCCTGATCACAGTTTCCCATGGCATGAGTCTGACAGAATAAAGCAGTTCAGTACTTTGAAAACTTACAACATTTGCAGCCAGGAATAATTTAAGCGGGAACAATTCATTGGTATTTACTGACTCAGAGTGTGGTGCTGTTTATACAGCAGGCCAACATGACTGCACCGACTCGTCCCCTTCCCACAGCTGTCTCACCTGACGATGTGATGCTTAAAGTGGAGGCAAACCACTAGGCCCAGACTGGAGGTTTTAGTGTCCTTGTACAGTCGCACAGCCTCACCCCAGAGAACCCGGGGAACTGACAGAATCGCTGGTTAGGGATCCTGTTCATGTAAAAGTTTTACACCAGGTCTCTGTTGATTGGTTATTGGGAAGCAGATGCATCTGATTCTGGAGGGGTCTCGTGGGTCTTGGGACAAAAAAACTTGCCTTCTTTCTGGGGAGTGGTGGGACTCTGGCGTCCAGAGGGAGGTTTTGAGGTGCCCAGACCTCTTGTTTGAGGAATGCATGCCAGGTGTTTTACCTCCAGTGACTGAGAACTTCAGTTAGATGTATTAACTTCTTAACCCTGCAGTCCTTGTTTGAGTGTGAGGGTGGACACGATCAAGAGTGATTGAAATAGTGTTTTAAAACAACATTGAGGGTCTTCCTCACCTTTAACCCCCTCTGTCTTCCTGCCCTGGGGTGCTTGTTCTTACACATCCACTCTGTGTCCAATGTTTCAGTTACATGCGTTTTCAGGCAATGAGTGTGCATACTTCTGGTAAGGTAGGTTTTAAATCTCAAGAGACATCCTTAGGTAACTTTTGGGGGTCCTGGCTGTTAAAATCTTCCAACCTAAGTTTTTGTTTTGGAAATTGTCATTGAAATTGCTTTAAAAACAACAACAACAAAAAACGTTATTTTTGGAGAAGGGAAGGGAGGGAGAAGGAGAGAGAGAGAAACATCAATGTGCAGTTGCTTCCCATGTGACCCCCACTGGGGGCCTGGCCCCGAAACCCAGGTGTGTGCCCTAGACTGGGAATTGAACTGGCGACCCTTTGGTTCTCAGGCCAGCACTCAATCCACTGAGCCATACTAGCTAGGGCTGAAATTGCTTTTTAAGAAGTTTCTGTTCTCTAAACGTCTGTTCCAAGGGCATTGAATAGTAGAGTAGGAAAAAACAGAATGGAGGTGTGATACCGCTCTAAGGGCTAGGGCAATAAACAGGAATAGGGAAAAGGGAAGTTTTCCTGTTGGGTATTTAAATTCTAGTCAAAGAAAATGGGTCTTTCAGTATTCTCCCTTCTATTAGGAATCATATTGAATATATCTAGGACATCTCTTCAAACTCAGAGGAAGCTTCTCTTTTAGACAAAATTTACTGGAACATTCAATATGTAAAATATAAAACTATTCTGGTTAAAGATGGGAGGGTTATGGAGACCCCTTTCCTAATCCACGTAAATGAAAGATGAGACACATTTCCAGGTAAAGTTTTGGGGGTGGGGCATAACAGGAATAAATGGTAATGAAAAAAATACAGTAAAAAACAAATTAAAAAAAGTTTTAAGGGAGTGTTAGATGGACCACAGGGTAATAAGTATTTCATAAAATTGTCAGCCCTGGTTACCTCTTGGGAGTGACTGAGGAGTCTGGAGTGAAAGGGAGAGCTAGGTTGCTGAGGCTTTTCCTTTTTCTTGGCCTTTTATGAACCTTGACTTTTTAAAACCATGAGCCTGTCATTTCATAATAAATTATTATTAGTGTCATTCATTCCCTTTCCTATCCCCAGGTGATCTGTTATTGGTTAGCTTGGAGTATGTAACTGTGCTATACAGAAAAATAAACAAATACGTGGGCTACTTCCTCTTTGACCAACCAGTTACAGTTTGATTTGGTACCAGAATACCAAATACTATTTGAAAATCTGTTAAGAGAAGTCCCTACTTAAGTCTGTGGAACCCTAATGGGTTTTGATTGGGGTGGGGGTCTTAAGTTCCTTGGAGAGTTTTCTTGAAACCATGGATAGTTCTAAAAGAAAAATGTATACACACCTCAGGTTCATAACGTATCAACTGCCCTTGGGAGTGTGACCCACGTCAGTGAGTTGCTCGGGGATGCTTGAACAGTGCCGGGGGTCTGTAGTTGCTTGTTTCCATTTTGGCTAGTGACCGGTAGGAAGGGGGCTGAAACTCCAGTGTGCTTTCAGTGGGGGCCCATCTCCACCAATGTGGAGCTAACGTTACAGCTTAGCCTTTCTGTGTGTTCAGGCCCATGTTCGTCATTCTTTCAAGTGTTTGACTTCAGTGTTTTCCTGTAGAATTAGTACACATTTCTTATCAGTGGAACTCTCTTCTCCCATCAAATTGGCCTCTTTGCCAGTCCTTAAATACTTAAAGCTTTTGCCTCAGGGGCTTTGCACTTGCTGAAATTGTTGTCTGGAATCCTGCCCGCCCCCGGCCCCCCCCCCCCACTCAGGTACCCTGGGTGTATACATGCTTGTTGACTTATGCATTTGTGTCTTTGCTCCACTGGTATTCATCTCCCCTTGAATTAAAATCTCCTCCTTCCATGACTGCCCCCTTACCTACACTTTATTTTTCTTTATGCCTTTAGTCAGAACTTGGTATTACCCTGTGCTAGAATGTAGTTGTTAGTTCTTTGAGAGCAGGAGCTCGGTCTCATTCACTTCTGTATTTCAGTGCCCAGAATAGTGCTTGGCCTGGTCTGTTGAATGATAGGTAATCTAGTGCGGGATTGGTTTTTATTTTAGCACTTTGGTAAATCATTACTAATGGTGTGTTTATCAGATATGTAGATGAGGTGATTGTTAATAAGTAGGTATATTCCACAACATACTGTATTTTCAAGAAATCTTTGCAGGTATATAGTCAGGTGGGAAATGTTCTAACATCTCATTGTCTGCTTCTTGACACCTCTTATAAATATCTAGTGCACCTTCAGGTGTGTGCTTAGATTTATATCTGGACAACAGATTTATATCTTAGGATCCTGGGTGTTGAAACTGGTTTTAGTGACTGGTAGTCACTAGTATAGGTAGTCTTGTTAAAACCTGGGCAAAAAAAACAACCAAACAGAAAGTATGCCTCTCCTGCAAAACCAAACAAACTTAAATTCAGGCAGCTGGAGATCAGCCTCGATGGCCAGACTTACAGGAACAGAGGTAGGAAGCCTGACTGGCTTTGGGAACTAGTGTGAAGAAACAGGTATTGGCCCTGGAATTCCTGAACCTGCCCTTTTACAAGACTCTAGATATGGGTTAATTTTCACAGCTTATCAAGGTGTTAATCTCAATGTTATTTTGCAGGCAGATCCAGTTCCTAATGGTTTGCGAGCTTTGCCGGTTTTCTATGCTTGCACGGTTGGGATAAACCTGTTTTCCATCATGTATACTGGAGCACCTTGTAAGTACAAATCAGAATATTTAGATGTAAATTTAAAGTTGTTTACAAAACTTACATTAAATGCCCGATTTACCCCTTTTTGCTTTACAGGGCTGAAATCTCCTAGAAGGTGGCTGGCCTGCACCCATTTCAGAAGGCTGCAGGCTAGTGTATGCTGAGTTAACCTAGATAGTTTTTCAACCAAAGAGACCTGCTCAGATTCTAAATCACTACAGACCTTTACTCTTTAGTCTTCACAGGACCCAAGATAATACAGTCTTCTCCCTCCCTTTCTCCTGTCTATGCTGAAAGTACTGGCATTGGTAGGGGCCTCAACTGCCGACTGCTGAAGAGACCTTAGTTATATCTGGTCTTCAGTAATCAGCCACTTAGCACTGGTGTGCTGGCTATTCTCATTTTTCTCTCCCAAAGGGAGCTACTTTTGTTTCTGAGTACTAAATTTACTCCCCTGAGCCTGCTCGAATGAGAAGAGTTGGGATGTTTAACACCTGGTCTGAGTGCACGTGGAAGAAGAATTCATGCAGCTAAGAGGAAGAGTAATTTGTGAGAATGTAAAGATTGAAGTACTGATTGTGTTGGGGCTAAGGCAATTTATGGGTTAAATTATCATGCATGTTTAATTTAGCAACTGAAAAAGATGGACAACTTGTGACTTGTCGGTTAGGGCTGTGCCTGTGCTGATCAGCTCAGTCATGTGTCCAGATTCATTTGGTGTGAGGGTCTTTGACCTTCAAGTCAGTGCTTTCCAATTTTGACTGATGCACTGGATGAAATACATGTGCGGTGTTGCCCAGGACATGTGCCCACAGCAAGGAGGAGGGGAAAGAGGTCCTGAAGCTACTCAACTTTGCAGTGATGCTGTGCACTCGTATTTTCAAATAATTCTTTTTAGTTTAGTTTTTTAAAAATATTTGTGGCCCACTAAAATGATTTTACTTCTGACTAATGGATTACCTCACTGAAGTAATAATCACCAAACAAAAATGGAGTTAGTTAAGTATATTGAACTTTCGTCTTTATTCTAGTAATAGGGGAGAAAGTGGACACCTTTATGAGAATACTGATCTTCCTCAGGGCGCACCAGCCACCGTTCCGTGTAGTGCGGGCACAGCGAGTTCGTGCAGCATTTGCACTCTGTTTTCGGTTGGGCTTTTTGTGCTAAACTAGGACGTTTCTGAGAGGCTCTCAGCGCTGCTGTTTCATGTGGCGGCAGCAAAGCTCGTAGTTGAGTGAAATTAGAAACTACACTTTATGTCATTTTTGAAAAGGGAACTTGGATATTTTTGTTCTGACCCTTGTGGATTATGTACAATAAAAAAGCAGTCTCATTTCCCCTTTTTAACATGGAACGTGGGCAAATTTAAATTCTGTTGGAAATAGATTGGATTTCATGTATATTTTAGTTTATATGACTTAATTACATGATTAAGCTTGATAACAGGAATTAAAATGGAAATATTATAGTTGCTGTAAAACTTTCATTTTGAAGGGTCCTCAGTTTATAGCTGATTTTTAAACAGTAACCTTTTGGGGGTGCCAGAGAAATTTCTGTTTTTTATAAGTAATTTAATTCCTAATAAGCAAAAGAAAGCAGAACAACCATAGTAACTGAGCTCTTCTTGGATAAACTAGAAATTATAATATCTTAGGCTTAAATAAGATTCTTTGGTGTTTTGCTTCTGTTATTAATAATACACTTGAAGCCTATTGGCATTTCAGTGATAAGCAGATTGTGACTAATATTAATGATTCCTGAGCCTTCTGAAAAGTACACAAGTTTCTAAGATACGGCTTATGAGTGAAACTACCACTAAGCTTCTTTTCTTCTGTGAAAGATGGTCTTTTGAACTGTTCTAACTTTTTGATAGATAATATCCCCGTTTTTTGTCTTAGTTTGGTAATGAGTCTAAGAGATAACCTGGTTAAAGGATTTTGCTGGAGGCCAGCACAGTGGCTGTGGTGGCCGCACAGAGAATTACATTAGTAGGACAGATGTGACTGCGGGCACCCACGAAATCTGCTCAACCCCTGTCTGGAGGGTGTGGGTGGGGTTCCATTTTTTTCATAGTCGTTGTAGGTTCTCAGAGTACAATGATCCCCACCATCGTGGAAAGCAAAGAAAGGAAAAAGGCTGGTTTGGGAAGGAGCTTGGAGACGTCAGTCTAGTGGGTGTTTACAGTGGGCTGTAGCGATGTGGGTTTCAGGTGACAACGGGATTTCCCTCCTGCCTGTACAGCCGCAAGCACAGTCGTAGTAGATCCTGCGGACCTGAGGCTGGCAGCTGCTGTCAGGGTGTAGGGCTGGCTGGGGGGGCCTGAGTCCTCGCAGGAGGGTTTACTCGCTGTTGCAAGGGCTGTAGCCCTGGGGGTTTCAAGATGCACCATTTTATTTCCTAGTGCTGGGCTTTGACAAACTGCCTCTGTGGGGCACCATCCTCATCTCGGTGGGATGTGCAGTTCTCTGTGCTCTTATCGTCTGGTTCTTTGTATGTCCCAGGATGAAGAGGAAAATTGAACGTAAGTAACACTTTGTAGCAGAAAATCTAACTTGTAATGTTGTGCTTATTACTTATTGTTTGGCCGCCTGTACAAATCCACTGTTTGGTTAGATTGGCAAAGTCAGAAATTTTAAATGGGTATTTGAGGGTATGGGGTTATTTTTCAAAGTTCTTACTGACTTAAAATGACACGAGACTGGCCTGAAGCAGTGTGGTGCCTGTGCTTTGGACACACGCTGGGCATTTAATTTATGATTTTGCTATACCTTGATCACTTGCCAGTGATAGACAAATACAGACTTTGTAGCCTACGGTGAGTGAGAATACTTAAGGACACTTACGGGTGCCTTACTGGAAAATGAGGGGCAGGTACAAAATGCTTTCATAGGGGAAACATTTCCTGAATTCAGTGTGCCACTTCAGATTTAGACATTCAAAGCTACGGTTAATGTATATATCTGAATTGACAGTTCTCTGAATTGTAGCACAGACTGTAAAGGTGAACATTTTCAAGCATCAGGCGTCATTCAGGCAGGCTATCACTACACACAGTATCGTGTAATTAAGCATGAAATAAATGTTGGTTAGTGTCAGTCTCAAATCTTGTATTTTTTCCTTCCTGGTGGAATTCTCTTAATAGAGCCTCTCTCTGCCCTTTTCACTTGCAAATGCCCAGTTAAGTGGCTTAGTTTGCGCTCTGGGAGGGAGGCAGCCCTGGCTACAGTGGCCTTGGGAACAGCCCTGTGTCACGAGGCCCCACTAAGGCGCCTGAGCGCGTGGTGGGAGCAGGCCCTTGGAACTCGCTGACCTCATTTCCCCTCAGTCTGGGAGAAGATGACACAGGTCTCAGTGATGTTATATATCCTGGTCTGTAGCTCGACTGCGATGCCTGAATGAACATGTAAGGACACTGGGCGTTGGTGTGATGGGCAGAAATTACTCCCACCTGGCTGTGGAATTTAGACTCATAGACATACCTCTGTTTCACAGAAGTGGAAGTTAGAGTTGTCACCTTCAGCTGCCCGCAACTGAACACGTTGCTTGGCTTGAACTCATGGAGGGGATTTTGGGGGAATTCCTTTTTTAAAACATGAACTAGATACAGTCCAAATTTTTCACCCTTTACCAGGCCTGGTTTGAGTCACCTTTCACTGCAGAACAGGCTGGCAGGGAGCTAAGCACGGTTTAAGTGTAAAGGGTTTGTACAGCACGAGACACAAGACACTCTGGCCCTTTATGCAAAGACTTTGTAACCTCTGATACCAGGTGTCTTGTGTTGCTGATTTCCTCCCCCAAAATAAGAGATGTGGCAAGTACAGACAAGAAGGTTATTCTGGGTATTTACTGAAGTTCACATATGTTCATATTTTGAGATGGATTCTTTTTGAGGTGGAGAAAAGGGAGAAGTGGAACAGGTTGGTGTGGTCAAAACCAAACACAAACTCCTCCTTTTCTAGGAGAAATCAAGTCTAGTCCTTCAGAAAGTCCCTTGATGGAAAAAAAGAGTAGCTTGAAAGAAGGGCACGAAGAAGCAAAGCTGTCTCTCAGTGACGTTGACGCCAGGAGTCCCAGTTCGGGGACGGGGCCTGCCACCGTGCCCCTGCGGGCTGCAGTGGAGGAGAGGACTGTCTCCTTCAAGCTGGGAGACTTGGAGGAAGCGCCGGAGCGAGAGCGACTTCCCAGCGTGGACCTGAAAGAGGAAACCAGCCTGGATGGGGCCATGAATGGTGAGTGGAATTTCTTGGGGGCGGGGAATAGTTTCACTTTTCTGCTGGTGTGGAGGCTCACTGGGTCCTGGTGCTCTTTGGGTTCAGTGTCACCTTTCGTACTTGACCAGGTGCAGTGCAGCTGCCGAATGGGAACCTCGTTCAGTTCAGCCAGGCTGTCAGTAACCACATCAACTCTAGTGGCCACTACCAGTACCACACGGTGCACAAGGACTCCGGCTTGTACAAGGAGCTGCTGCACAAGCTGCATCTCGCCAAGGTGGGCGACTGCATGGGAGACTCTGGTGACAGACCCTTGAGGCGCAACAACAGCTACACTTCCTATACTATGGCGATCTGTGGCATGCCTCTGGATTCATTCCGTGCCAAAGAAGGGGAGCAGAAAGGTGAGGAGATGGAGAAGCTGACGTGGCCGAACACAGACAGCAAGAAGCGAATTCGAATGGACAGTTACACCAGCTACTGCAATGCAATGTCAGATATTCACTCGGCCTCTGAGATGGACATGAGCAGCAAGGCAGAAATGAGCCTGGGTGACAGGAAAGGAAGTGGCAGCTCTCTGGAAGAATGGAACGACCAGGACAAACCAGAAGTGTCTCTCCTCTTCCAGTTCCTGCAGATCCTCACGGCCTGCTTTGGCTCATTTGCCCACGGTGGCAATGACGTCAGGTCAGTGGCTTTGAAGTCTTGCTCCTCTCTTCCTGTTTTCATGCTGCTCACGTTTTCATAAGGCTGAGCGTGTGGCCACGGTGCTGGTGCTGTCTGTGGGCTCTGAGGGTCTAGGTAGGATAAGGCAATAGCAGTTGTGGACTTAACAAGGACTAAAATTTTTGTCTTTAGAGAAGTTTTTTGGATGATAAACACAGATATTGTTTAGAGAAGTTTTTTTGTATATGGAAACGGGACCCAGTTGTTTGATAAGAAATTCAGGGGTATAAGATGGAAAACTTACATTAATTCCCTGAGGGGTGAGTTTGCAGGCCATTGGCCTTGGTTCTCTGGTTCACAAACTGTCGTTGGAGTCCTTGGTTGCTTTAGGCTCCCTGTGGGCCGAGGGGCCCCTCAGGCACGGCGCCCTCCCCGAGCGGCTCTCCTTTTCTTCTGTTCAGTGTGTGGGTGTTGCTCATTTCCCGTGAGACAGACGTGTTTGCTAAGTGAGCTTCAAGCTTCACTCAGGACAACTAGTAAATTACTGAGCAAACTGGAGCTTGTCATTTCTGCCTAAGAAGCTATCTCTGCTCTCATTTTTCTTTCAGCAACGCCATTGGCCCTCTGGTTGCTCTGTATCTGGTTTATAACACAGGAGATGTGCATTCCAAACAAGCCTCCCCGATATGGCTGCTGCTGTATGGCGGTGTTGGGATCTGCATTGGTCTGTGGGTCTGGGGGAGGAGAGTCATCCAGACCATGGGCAAGGACCTGACGCCGATCACACCCTCTAGGTAAGCCGGGCAGGCGGGCCTTGTTCCTAGGTACATGGCACTGTGTGGTGCTACCACACCAGTCACTCTTTAGGTGAAGTAACCCAGTTTGTAGAAGTTTTTGATATTCTTGTTGCTGTGAACTATTTAGATTTTACTTACTGTCTGGCCCCTAAATCTAACTTTGCTCAAATACTTACTCAGCTCCAGTGGTCTCACGACAGCATTAACTTTTTCTGGGAAGATAGGTGTGCCCAGGGCGAATTGCTGTGCATGCTCAGCCTTTGTTTTATTTGGGAGCCAAGACTGACGTTTTTCAAATTCTTCGAAATAGAGGGTAAATGTTAATAATGGGCTTCCAGAAAACCTTCAAACCTAAAACGTTAGAGGAAGGGAGAAGAGAATCCGCAAGGACTTATGGAAAGTAGATTTCAAAGACTTCTAGCAAATTAAAGAGGCCCGTGGAGGCCTTGTCGCTGAGTGGGCGCCGTGAGATGGCGGTAGCCGTGAGGCGGTGTTGGCTCCCGCAGAAGTCCGATTCCAGTCTTGACCGTCATGTCTTTGTGTCTGCAGTGGCTTCAGTATTGAGCTGGCATCTGCCCTCACCGTGGTGATCGCGTCCAACGTTGGCCTTCCCATCAGCACCACACACTGTAAAGTAAGTGGGGTGGCACGTGCTGCGTCGTTTGAACGATTCTGGGAATAGGAAGGCTTTTTTCCCCCCTGATACTTTGGTTTAGAAAATTTAATGCAGTGCAGCGTTGAAGAGTGGCGAGTTTAGGATGTGTCAAGAATAGGAAGGCTTACGTTTTACAGTTTCTTGTGTCTGTTGCTCTTACTGAGGCAGATCATACAAATTCTCCCCAGATGATGCAGAAGTCCTTTCATGTGGAGCCAGCAAGTCTGTGAGGCCTGCTGGACAGTGGAAAGGCAGGGCAGTATTTAGAGCCTGTTGGGGGCTGAAGCGTATAGGAGCGTATTGAGCCCCTATGGTTGCCTGGCGACCACGTAGTCATTGCCGGGACAGGAAGAGACACTTCCCTAAAGAGGGGGATTTAAGTTGGCTTGTCGTGGAGCCTGTGAGTCACCCTTTTCTTTCAGCATCTCTTGCCAGGTGATCAGCTATTAGGTCTAACATCAGCCTCCCTCTAGAAATGATCTTTGGAAAACCTACAGCTTAAAGTAACCTATAAAGCAGCTAATTATTATTAGTGCAGTTCACTGAATTCCAGTAGCTCAGAAGGGAAAAAGGAAGTGTTCCTTTCCTATCATATTTTACCCCAGTTAACGGATTTAATGATTGAGTTTTCATGTTGCCTTCAGTCTAGTTCAGCAGATGGGGTTCTTTATTTACTTTAGGTCCTGTGTCTCTTTACCAGGCTACCATTGGCATTTGGGTAACCATTGGTAACCAGTACCCTTGCTTGTTTTTCTCCTAGGTGGGCTCTGTGGTGTCAGTTGGCTGGCTCCGATCCAAAAAGGCTGTTGACTGGCGACTTTTTCGAAACATTTTCATGGCCTGGTTTGTCACAGTCCCTATTTCCGGCCTAATCAGCGCTGCTATCATGGCGGTCTTCAAATATGTCATCCTCTGGCCCTGACGAGTGGCTCGATTGGGCATGGTCCTGCAGAGCGAAAGGTTGCCAGTCCGTTTCCTGGTCAGGGCACATCCCTAGGTTTCGGGTTCTGTCCCTGCTCGGGGCACGAGTGAGAGGCAGCCGATCGATGTTTCTCTTTCACATCAATGTTTCTCTCCCTCTCTCTCCCTTCCCCTCCCTAAAAAATAAATTTTGAAAAATGTTATCCTCTGAGCGGGAAGCCATTTGAGATGAGAGCCGTGTCATTTTGGGCCACCTTAGCATCCCTGCTTCTCCGAGCAACTGCAGTGTTACAGAAGACCCAGGACAATCTTCAGAATTTGGGAGCTGCGAGAACTGTTCTTGTGCTACAATTGCTTTTGTGCTAAATATGACTTGTTTCAAAACTAGCTATTTAAATAGCCAGGTCTCCACTGGTTTCTATTGGCTGTGACTTCCTGTACGTATTTATCTATCTTTTGTACCCAGCTGCGATTCCATTATGTTTTAATGAAGATGACTTGTGATTTTTTTTAATGCCATTCAGAGCCATTTGACAGTGTGCTCTGCTTGGTGGCGTCACCAGCTTCTGCCCGACACGCACAGGGACTTAACAACAAAGACATACCTGACGCTTCCCTCGTAGCCTCTTAGACATACAGTCCCTTGCACTCAGCCCTGCTCTCGGCAGTGGTGGGTTCTGCTGGTGTTTGTGGGGACTTGTGGAGGGACAAGGTTCTTGGGCACAGTGAGACATTCAGTTAGTAACTTGTTTGCAACCGATTTACTGACTTGCTGCCATGAGGGAGTAGGAAGAAAAGCCTCTGGCAGTCGTGGTTGTTTCTTTAAGATTTCTGGCAGTGTGGGATGAGTGAATAAGTGGAGCGTGGACTCTGGGCAAGTTAGATGGGACAGCCTTTCATGTTCATCTGTCTACCTCTTAACTGAATAAAGAAGCCTACAGTTTTTAGAAAATTTGTTCTCGTGGTTTTTGTTGTGTGTGAGGCATGGGGGTTCCTGATCAGTTGCTCTTACGCCGTTAACGAGTGGGACCTACACGTCAAGTTCTTCACTCCTCCCTGTCAGGTTCCCGTGGTCTCAGGATACCTGACACCCACCAGGGGGACTACTGGAAGTGTGGCATTTTTCCCTTTGAACATTTTTTTAAAGAACATTTTTCCAATTATAGTTTGATATTCAGCCTTATGCTAGTTTCAGGTGTATGCATTTTTTCTTTAACTAGCACAGCCTGGACATTTTCATGTGGGCATACGCAGATGTACTCACTTTTTAACATGCACAAGGATTTCCGGTTCGGATGGACTATTTTATGATTGTTTCTAGCTTTGCTATTAGAACAAATGCTCTGGTGCGTGTGTGTGTGTGTCTGGTGGTCTCAGTTTCATTTAAAAATTCTTGGTGTTGGATTTTTCAGTCCTGACCATCATCTCGTACCCCTGGTCAGGATTCTTAATGGAAAGTGTTCCTTTGCACACCAGGCTGATGGGTTCTGCCTCGAACTAATTTTGGGAGGATGTTTTTGGCAACCAGACTAACAAGGATAAGATAAGGTTCTGCCTACCTGTGCCTGAGGGCTCAGACCACTGGCTGGGTGCAAGCCATGGAGCTGCTTAGACTCAGTGTTTATCTGGCCCTGCTCTGAGCTTCTGTGCACATTTAGCCCTTGGGACCAGCATAGGGCTCATTTTTATTTTGTAGATGATGAAAGAGGCCTGGAGAACGTCCGTATGTTTTACAATGAATTTTAGCAGAAAGCGGAAATTAGTTTTAGCCTTTGGGGCTGGCTGGGGTTTGAGGGAGGAAGTGGGACTGTGGTAAAGGGGAAACTGGTGGCACGCCCTGAGCTGAGGGTTCTGGGGGAGACCCTCTGAGCTGCAGTCCTGGCTTCCTCTCCTGGAGCCAGATGGCCCCACACTGTCCAGACCCTGTCTACCCTGTGATTGAATGGAGAATGGTAACCCTCTTCACCGTCCTCCCAGTGGCTCCGGGAGGGACAGCTGGGAAAATAGTAGAACCAAGGACATGAAGAGCACCTGGACCTGGGGGAGAGGGACCCCAGGACCGAAGGAGAGACCGGAGGAAGGGATTCTGCACAGCTGAATCACATGACATTGCCCGTCATGGCCAGGGCAATGTGGAGTCCTCACCTATTTTTCTTCCGCACGTATATTGCCTTTAAATAACCACCCCCTCCCCCCCAAAGGTGTGGGTTTTGTTGTCTTTTAAATGAAGGTCCTATGTGTGCATAGTAAGGATTCAGCTAGGTTGTGACAGCTGTGGGTCTGCCATTGCCATTTTCGACTCTGCTAAGGCTTTCAGTCCTGGTTACTCTGTCCCATTGACGCTGAGTCCAGACTTCCCTTTGCACACACAGACCCTAACCCCCCACCTGCACTGTATAACTGAGTCTTAGTGTTGGTTAAGATCAGTATTCTGAGTAAAAAGGGCCGAGCTGCTGAGTCATACGGTGACTGTACATTTTGTTTTTCCTGCAGTAAGTTATCTTTTTGTTGTTGTCACTAATTCATCTCAAAGCTCCACTGGTTGTCTGATTTTGTCTCAGGACCTTCACAAGCGCCAGGAGTGGTCTCCATCGCTTAGGGAAGCCTCCCTCACAACTTCTGATCTGCTCCAGTCCAGACAGGTTGCACGTCCCTGTCCTGAAATCTTCCTTATCATTCTGGGGATTTCTTTTATCTGCCGTTTTAAACGTCCCATTTCCTGTAACCCATTCTTCTTCTCCCTTTTTTTGTTTATACCTTTGTTTTGTGGAGAATACCCTCTAGCAGCTTCCTGAGAAGTGTTGGGAGGATTTTTTTGAGACTGCATCTGGATGTGTTTTTTATTCTATGTCCACATGTAATTGACAGTTTGAGGATAGACTCTAGGTTGCACATGATTTCCCTTCAGAGTATTGATGGTACTGCCTTACGTGCTGCCGTGAAAGTTCAAATCCTATCTGATGACTTTGTGCGTGTGACCCACTTTCCTCTCGGAAGCTCTTTGGGATAGTTACTCCTTACTGTTGGAAACCTGACCGTGAACTAGTTCATATTTCAATGGGCTGACTACCTCACTCCTTTGAAGCCCGGAAATTCACATCCTTCTGTTCCTGGAACTTCCTGAATTACCTTGGTATCCCCTCTCCCTCCCTCCCTCCCTCCCTCCCTCCCTTCCTCCCTTCCTCTCTCTCTCTTTCTTTCTTTCCCTCTAATTTCCCAGGTTTTTTTGCTCATTACATTTTTGTTTCTCTGACTTTGTCCTTCACAAGGATAATGTCCTATTTTGTGGATGCAGTCAGTATCTCTTTTTTGAAAATAATGATAATTTTAATTCATTCAAATGCTTCCTATTTTTCACTCTGGCTTTTTGCTGTGGCTTGTGTCATGCTAAAGGCTTTCCTAGTCTGTGTCATCTCATATTTAAGAGCTGACCAAAATGCTGGTGGGAAACTCAGTACGTGGGAGGCGTAGCTGACACTATGTAGCCTTTGTCTCAGGCAGTGGTTCTCAACTAGTTGTGATTTTTGTTCCCCTGCCTCCCAGAATATGTGGCGGTATTCAGAGTTTTGGTTGTCCCAGTTGGAGGATGCTTCTGGCCAAAGATGTTGTCATGAACACCTTCCGGTGTACAGGGGCGGCCCCCACAACAAAGGATTATCTGTTTAAAATGTCCGAAGTGTCGAGGTAGAGAAACCCTGCCTGGGCAATCTGGTGGACTGTTTCTTGGGGGAATCCTGCAGAATAGTCAGGTCTAAGTCTGACTCTCAGGGCTGTGGAGCTGGGGGAGAAGAGGTCACTGTTCCTTGTGTACAGTTGTGAGTACACAAAACAGTTTATTTTTGCATTATTATGTACTAATTACTGCATTAGTTTCCAATGAACAACTGTAAACCCACTTTTGCCTTGCCTGTATTCATATCTCCCTTTTTTCAGTGTGGGTAGCTCTGGCTGTGTGGCTGCAACATGTATGAATTCAATACCCCAGTTTGGGTAAATACCCAGTCACCCAGTGGCACGGTTCAAGTTTCAGCTGCTGTGGTACATTAACGGTAAGCATGTGCGTGATGCACAAGCGTGAATGCTGGCTCTTCGGTCCAGAAATCGCATTTGCAGAACAGATGCACGTCAGCATTGATGACCTACCGAGCCTGTTGGTGATTGGCTGCTGTGCAGCTGTTACTCCGCTCACGCACAGGTGACAGAGCCTGTGTTGGTGTGGCCTCCTGTTCTCCCAGCAGGAGATGCTGCAGGGATGGTGCTTTCAGCAGCACTGATGGGTTGGCTCCGGGTTCCCGTAGGGGCTTGAATGAGAGGGTGAAAACGCGTTTTTACCATCAAACACAACTCTCACCGGTTCAGCCAGTGGACAAAGAGGTTATTTCAACTTTTCATGAACTTTGGGCCAGGTTATTGACGCTACAACTGGAGATTTTGCGATTTCTTTAGCTGAGGTTTGGAAGAGATCCCAAGCATCATAGCAAGAAGTGATCGTCACACGCAGTGTGGCAGGGTTCACTACTGCTTCCCAGCTTCCGTCTTGCCCTTCATAACATACACGTCCAGCTAACGCCGCGTGGAGGACAATGCCTGACTGCAGCAGGACATGGGGCCTGGGCGCTGAACTGCTGCTGCTTAAGTTTTAATTGCACAGACTTTAAATGTGCCCGAAAATAGAAGAGTGTAATGAACCCTACGTGCCACATGCCCCCCAACCATCTCCGGGAACAACATTCTGCTCTCGTTTCTGCTCCTCTATCTCACATTTAAAAAAAAATCTTCACCTGAGGACATTTTTTTTTAAATTGCTTTTAGAAAGAGGGGGAGAGAGAGAGAAACATCAACAGGACGTTCCCCGAATCCTGTCTGTGCCCAAACTGGGGATCAGACCTGCAAGCCAGGCATGTGCTGGGAAATTGAATCCTCACCCTTGTGGTTTACAGGATGATGCCCAACCGACTGAGCCACACTGGCCAGGGCATTTTCTACTGGAGTACTTTAAACCAGACATCATCTCCCTTGTACATTATGTGAGGATATGTCCAGAAGATAGTGTTTTGTTCTTTTTTTTTTTAAATTTTTTATTTATTTGTCTTTAGAGGGGAAGGGAAGGAAGGAGGAAGAGAAACATCAATGTGTGGTTGCTTATCGTGCATCCCCTGCTGGGAACTGGCTCCTGACGGGAACTGGCTGGGGTATGTGCCCTGACTGGGAATCGAACCATGATCGTCTGGTTCACAGGCCCGCGCTCAATCCACTGAGCTACACCAGCCAGGGCGATAGTGTTTTGTTCTTAAATGTCACCACAAGGTGTCCTGGCTGCTCCCTAGACTCCCACCCGTTCTGGTTCCCCCCCGTGTCTCTTCTGGAGTTACCTGTACTCTGGTTCAGAGCCTTTCGGGGGGCCAGCTTAGCCTCGGCTGTCTCTGGTCGGCCACCTGTTCCCACGTGCTGTCCAGCTGCCACACTTCTGTGGTTTTGTCTCCCAGCCCGATGACTATCTCTATAACAGTCCCTTATTGTCATTTTGGTGATGTTTCAGAGGGATTGTAAGGTAAATGTTTTAATCTGTCTTTACCCAGGAATTCTTGACTAATTGATATTTCAGTAATGTTTTTTAAAAGTGAAAAATCTATTGGAATGTTTAAATTGAAAAAATGTTTGAACAGTTAAGCATATTGGGTGGAGGGTGAAGAACCCTTGCTTGTTCTTCCACTTCCTAGTTCCGTTACCCAAAGGTCAACACTTGCGTATCTTCTTAGAATTTTGCCTGTGCGTTTGTGGGTGTATGTGTGCACATGGGCACACGCATATGCACACACGCACACTTGGCATCTTTCTGAGTGATGAAGCTGCTTCCTCCTTGGTAAAGCCTCCTTAATGTCCAAAAGTTAAACAGTGTCGTTCACAGGTTAAGCAGATCAGTGTTGAGGCCCCTGGTTCACTTGCTACAGGAGCTGAGAATTAGGTACACGTTACACAATAATGCACTTGTTTACTTGCAAGCGGCCATCACGGCCATCACCTTTGCAAGACGGGTTAAGCTTTAGGCTCAGCTGGTGGTTTCAACAGTTCATTTTCTGACTGGCCAGGAAGTACTGTAATGGGTTTGTTGTCACCCTGCCGCACTTGACCTCAGGCAACTTCAAGCTGCCTGGAGAGCAGAGGTGACAGTTAAGACTTGCTCCCTGAAAGCTGGGTTGAGCTGTTTTCTATAAAATGCAGTGGCCTCGAGACACCCCATCTATTAACCCCTTCTTCACCGTGTTGGTGCAGCATGTAAGGTTCGTGAATATCTTAATTGCCAATGATTTTCTCTTGCCTCATGCCTAAATCTTGTTCAGTGCTCTAAATTTCAGTGAGGCTACTGAACTCCTACCCTGGGGTGTGAAAGTCGTTTCTCTTTAGCACTGCTTGAGAGACTGAGAGGCCTAAATTTTAGTTTTTTAGCCATTTGCTGTTTCACCGAGGGGCCTGGGTGTCAGAAAAGCTGGGAAGGGTCAGCTAGCTGGAGACGGCTGAGTCATTCCTACCGAGCCGTTACCTCTGTGCCAGATGGAGACTTTTGAGACTATTTTCTTTTTTTTTTTAAGATTTTATTTATTTATTTATCTTTAGAGGGGAAGGAGAGAGGGAGAGAAACATCAATGTATGGTTGCCTTTTGTGCGTCCCCTGCTGGGAGTTGGCCTGCAGGGAACCGGCCTGCAACCCAGGCATGTGCCCTGACTGGGAATCAAACCTCGATCCTCTTGTTCGCAGGCCCGCGCTCAATCCACTGAGCTACACCAGCCAGGGCTTGAGACTATTTTCTATGAGAATAAAACAGCAGAGCTGCTGACGGGCAGTAGTCCTTGCCCTTCTAATGACCGTGCTCTTGTGTGAACCCCCCCTGTGATGCTCAGACAGGGTGTGGCTTTCTCCCTCTCACCTGAACAGACAGACCGTGGTGCTGCTCAGAGTGCTGCTTACTCAGGGGAGAAAGAGGGTTGCTTTCCGGGACTGCTGGGGTTACAGCACGGCCTCCCCTCCCGAGTGTTACTGCCGGAGACCTAGATAGCGGGCTTCTACCTCCTATTCATTTCTATTTCTAGAAGCAAGCAAATGCTCTCTAATTGCAGGCTTGGGCTGAATGCCTCAGCTGTGTTTCTCACTGTGCTAATTGGAAAAATATAACTTTCAACTCACTGTGTCCTGCTTTGCAAAATAATAGTTGGCAGCTGAGTTGCCAGTTTGGTCCCTGAATGAAACACTCCTATTCAGCACTAAGGATGGTGGACCTCCGGAAGCCCTGGGGAGACCTGTGCTGTGTACAGACTATTGGAGATCAGACTTCTGCCTCTGACAACCAAGTGCCTATTGATTTGACGTCTTTTTCTGGGACCTTTTATTAAGTTAAATTTCTCTTATAAATTTTGGGAGGCCACCTTCTGGGAATATTAGTTAGCACTGCCCTTTAGTTGAACAGTCATGTGATGGATCTCGTGTGTTTCTTACTGGTTTGGAGGGGAGGTAATTTTCCTTAGGCTAAGATTTTGGCTTCCAGTGGCCTCTCCATCAGCCATAATGCGGTTGGCCTTGCCAGCTATTTGGAAATACTGTCAGCTTGTGAATGTAAAATTTGTGTGACACTTGGTTTTTCTTTGAGCAGCTCCGTCACACCCACACAGAATCGCTGTCTGGTGTAGAGAAAGGCTGTGCGCTCACAGTTTCTATGGGCGTCAGACGTCTTAAAGGCAGTCGGGTACCTCCTGTGCCCAGCATGGTGTAGAGGTAGCAACAGGAGCTCTGGAGCCAGGCCTGTCTGGGCTCTAATCCCAGCCCTACCACTCCCGGCTGTGTATCCGGAGGTTATCTCGCCCCTCTATGCCTCAGTTCCCTCCTCCAAGGATTGCTGATAATAATGGTACTTATGTCACCAGATTTTCATGAGGATTAAGTAAAATAATGCACATAAGTGTTCAGTGCCTGATGCCTTGTTAGTGTTTATTAACTAATCTTAGCATTCAAGTAAATATATGTAACTTTTCTTGGCATAGTAATGTTCAACTGGTCCCTGATTCCCTAGATACCTTCTTTGGTGTGACAAGTAATTTTCCTTAATGATCCTTTATTTCTTCAATCTGAAATGAAGGACTTAATTTAATGGCTTGCCTTTGAAGATGAGTATATAAGACATTGTATACATTAGGATTAGGTTAAATCTAGTGGCAGAAAATACCAAGAACAGAAGAAAGTTTATTTCACCCCCAAGTGTAAGAAGCCCAAGTGCTGGTGTGGTGGTGCCATGGCCACCAGAGCAGGAAGATGGGCTCCGTCTGCACCGTGGGGTTCCCTCCTCAGGACCTCAGGACCCAAAGATGTCAGCTGGCGTTACTGATGATGTTAAATTTGTTCACTAAGAATCCCGAGGCCTTGGTAAGATAAAGGCACATGACCAGAGGGTGCTGTGATAGGAGCCCCACTCGGTACCAACCTCTGCATCAGAACCAGTCGGAGGATAAAGTCACAGGTGTCAGACAGAATTTAATCAAGGAGTTGTCAATCATGTAACTGAAATGGCCCAAGGCAAACAGTAAGGTGTCCTCGAGGTAGCAATTACAGAGGCCGGGAAACACACAAGAGGTGGGAGTTACTAAAACCTCTGGAGCTTGGACAGGAGCCCTGAGAAGCCCCCAGAGCTCTGGGGAGGGGGCACCGCTTGGCTGGTGCTGGCATCTCAGCTTGGAAGAGTTGGTGGGCCTGAGATCCACACCCGGAGGTGGGCATGGTGGCGGCTGGTGACTTGGAGAGGCTGACTCTGTGAGGGCTGGAAATCCACAAACAGGATCAGCTGCTGCAGCGAAGCGAACTGCTGCCTTGGAGTGAAGCAATGCGAGGCGACCTTCATAGGGACAGGAAGCAGACGAGCAGAAAGTCCCTCTCTCTGCAGGCTCCTCTCAGCTCCCCTGTCACAGATCCCAGCAGGGAAGCAGCTGTGGACAAAGGTGGTCCCAGGAGTCCCTGGCCCCAGCGTCCCCACAAAATACAGAGGCTTTACCACTGGCACAGGGGTGTCTGCCAGATGTCTTCACTTTAAAGTACAACATCTTTGGAATAAGTACCTGATCATGGGCTGAAACTTTCAGATTGTATGAATATTCAATAGTCTTTCATCCAGTGGTCTTAGTGTCTGCTGCTGAATCTTGCCTGAATCAGTTATTACTTAGGTGGTGGTAATAAGGTGATTTTCTATGTTTCTCCCTCCTTGTACGTTTATTAGTTGGCGTCCCTTGGGGAAGGAAAGCTTTCCTTTCTCCCTCACCCCTTGCCCTGGGAAGCGTGTTTCCGGCCGGGTGGCCCCGTGGCCAGAGGATCCGTACTACCGAGAGCGGGGAGAGCAGACACCGCCCGGTGCTGGCCTCCTTCTCGGTTCCAGCCCACGCCATCTAGTCACTGCACCTGAAGCCACAATTGACTTGAATTGTAAAAGCTCCAGAAGGAACGAGAAGAAATTAATTAGTGTTTTGCCTAGGAAAGCTTGAGAGAACACGACCTGATTTCACAGGTGGCATCTAGTGTCTTGGGTCGTCATCCTCCTGAGAGGACCGCATGGGCCAGGGGTCCTTGGCCTGGACCACGCACTGGCCTCCCCGGAAGAGCCGGGGCCCAGGGTTGCACCCAGAGCACTGGGATGTGCCTGGCAGAGGCGTGACCTGGGCATCAGCACTTTCAGAGGCTCTCTCGAGGATGCCAGTAGGCTTCCAGGTTGAGCCCTCTGAAAGCAGGAGCACAGACCGCTCGCAAGGGTGAATGAGTGCCCTTTGTTATGTTCCCTCAGTGGGATGAAGGAACTGAGTGAGGTTTACTGGCAGGTCTTGCTTTCAAATCAGCATTTTCAAAACTCTGCCCACTGATCACGTTTGGCCACATGGTGTATTTGTACATTCGATTTTTCCCTTTCAAAAAAACAAGTTGACAGTTCTCAAAATGCCATCTGCCTCAGCCGGTCCAGATTCAGACAACCAGTTTTAGAATGCCTCTTGTGACGTTAGTCGCAGGCTCACGTGAGCTTCGGTTAAAATGGAAGCATGTTTCTCTGCTCTAAGGGTGGAGTGAAGGAGAAAGTCCACGGTGAGGAGATACTCAGGCTGGGCAGTCGGAGTGAAAGGGCAGCCATTGCCACTCTGTGCCGAGCCCCCGGCACAGCCCCCTGGTGCTACACACTTAATGTGAAGCGGGCATTTAAAACTTTTAAAATTTGACACGAAGTATTTCATGCATAGAAAAGGTTATATAAGGAATAAAACAATGAACACTCATGTACCCACCATGTGGCATGAGATTCCAGGGCCTGGGTTTGCTTTCCCCTGGTTCCATTCAGGACGACTAACTACTGACTGAATTTAGTGCTCATTATTTCTTTTAGTTTTATTATACATGCACACATCCCTAAGGGATACATACCATTGTTTTGCATGTTTTCAAGCTTAATGTAAATGACCTCATACTATATGCATTCTCATACAAATTACTGTTTATTGTTTAGCCTTGTAGTGTGAGATTCCTCCATTCATGTTCACACACAGTTTATCTGTTTTCCTGGTCAACACTTAGGTAGTTTCCAATTTTGGGCAATTAAAAACAGTGCTGCCATTAACCTTCTCATAGTGTCTTTTTGGGCACCTGTACAGGAATTTCTCTGGGGTCTAAATCAAGGACTAGAATTGCTGCATTGTAGTGTATGTTCATCTTTAATCTTATCTCACCAAACTGGTCTAAAAATTGAACCAGTTTACACTCTCATTGTCAATGTATCAGAGTTCCAGCTTTATACCTTTGCCAACACTTGGTATTGTCAGACTTAAAAAATTTTTGCCAAATACCTGATTTCTTCATCTTCCCAACCATGACATGAAGTAGACTTCTTATTTCAGGTGAAGGAATCAAGTGTCAGATACTAAGTCATTTGTCCAGGATCACCCCAAATAATTGATTCAGCTAATTCTAACCCCAGTCTAGCAGATGTCAAAGCTCTTGATTAATATGAAGTTGTGACCCCGACTGCAGCCACGCATCAGCTGCCGTGAGGCAGGACGGTGGGCAAGGAACCGGGATTAGGCAGGAATACAGGCTGAGGTAAAAGAGGCAGCTGCAAGGTGTGAAATGGTACTAATGGCTTGTCTGTCACCCAGCATGCGAAGCCTGCACGGGGAAAGGGTAACTGTGGCAGCTTAAGAATGGCCACAGAGTCTTTGACCCTCTTGGGACAGAGGTGGGGTCTGTGTGCCCTCTTCTTAAATCTGGGTGGCTCTGCTTTAAGCATCGAGTTTAACAGAAGTGACGGCCAGTTTCCAGGTTTCGGTCTAATGAGGCTGGTAGCACTGGGTCTGGGGAAGAGGTGGTTGCGGTGTGAGAAGTCTGACCACCTTGACTTGGCTTGGTTGTGAGTCTGGCCAGGGAGACTTACAGAGAGAAACCAGGGTTACCTGACCGACAGCTGGCACTTCGTGCCAGCTATTGGTTAGGATGCTGGAGGTTTGTTCTCCACCCTCAGTTCAAGTGCCTCAGCCGATGCAGTGGAGCAGGGAAGAGAAGTCAGACTGAGCCCGCCCCAGATTCCCAACCCTCCAAGTTGTGAGCAAAATGAAACACTCGTTTTAAGCTGCTAAGTTCTGAGATAGTTTGTTCTGTAGCAGTAGACACCGGAGCTGCTGCTCGGGCGGCTGCTGGAGGATATCCTTCACCCTTCGTGGGTATCACAAAGGATGTCATTTAAACATTTCCAAATTTGAAATGCCCGTTTCCTGTTTGTGGGGTTTTAATGCTGGAGTCTTATGCTCTTGGTAAGATCTCTCATATTGATGACCCAAGGGGGAGTGTTGGACTAGACCCAGTCTGCTTGAGCATAATTCTGAGGTCTTTGCTAATGCTGGCATTTTCTGAGTGCCTGGCGCACAACTCCAGCATCCCCAGCGAACCCTGTGGGCTCTGCTGCCTGCGGAGACACCTTGACAGGCTGAGCCCTGGCTTGACCCCCCCCCCCGCCGTGAGAGGGGGAGCCTTCTCGGCAGAACTTTCTGTCAAACAGCAGAGTCCATGAAGGAGCCACTGATATTGTACAAGATGAACTCCCTGGGACACGTGGATAAAAACCGTGTTCTGGAAAGACTGAAAGGCTGTGCCAGGCATTGCCTTTGCAGAGCTGCTGAGCTGATGCCAGGCTGGGCACCTCCTTACTTGGTTCCTCTGGAGAAGCCCTGAAGTCAGGGACCTGCCCCACATGTCTCAGGAGGGACAGCAGCCATGGCAGGCCAGCCTGTGTCGCTGGGGTACTCTTTCCTGTGACAGTCCCCTGCAAATTGTTTCCTAGACAAACACTGGTACATGGCTTCCATCACTCAGAGCTGCACGTCCCTTTATGGAAGGGCGACCGGAACAGGCAGCGAGAACCTGCCTCTGTAGGGTGTGGGGTTCCGACTGCTCATAGCCCTTCCCTGGGTCTGCATTTCCGCAGCCTTACACCGGGCCTGGCAGGCTCGGAGCCCTGCCCTTGGGAAGAAATGACCAAGATCCATAAAGACAAACAATGTTATGGTTTTTATCTACGATGTAAAGGGCAAACATTCTCCAATGACACAACTATTTCTGTTTGGATTTCAAGGTCCAGGCTCCTGCAGGAAATGGTGCAGTGGACACCCGTGGAACCTCAGCAGGCCCTGCTTTCTGATGGGGACTTCCATGGGTCCAACTATGACAGCCAAGACAAGCCAAGTCTACCCTCCTCCAGGACGGACTTGTGAATGATGAGATCTCCTCAGAGTGACGATCAGGACATGTGCTGGGCATTCTGGGGCAGAGAATTTTCTGCTGCGTGATTACCACCACATCCCAGAGCGAGGCGCGAAGCCCCAGGCATCCTCGGGGGCCCCAGCCTTTCCTAAGGATGCTGCCGGCTCTCGAGAGCCAGGAGAGAAACAGGACCTCGTAACGTCAGGGAGCGACCGGGGCAAGCTTCCTGTGGACTCCTCGTCACCTGGGCCTACCGATTCTATTGTTCAACCCAGGTTGAGTCAGGTTTCCCGCTTCTGGCAACTGAAACACCATCCTAACTGGTAACCTTGGGATGCCAGTCACTGCTTTGACAGGAGCTGTGGTCCAGGATGTGTGGAGATGACTTGGAAAACTTGGAATTACTTCCTGGGCCCTTCTGGGAATTCCAGAACCCTGAGCTGTGAGTTCTGGGGCAGACAAACCCAATCTATTCATCCCAACAGTCCTGGCAGAGTGGACCCTCCTTCCCAGAGGTGAGGGAACCCAAGTCCTGAAGGACTTTACTCTCAGTGATGTCCGTGTGAATATAGTCCATCCACTGAGTTTAAAGAGCTACTTCCCTTTGCAGAGTCTGGATACCTCGTAAATATTCATGATGTCCTCTTCCCCCTCCCCACTTAGTAATCCCAGCAGTTCAAAACCCAGTCTCCTCTTCCTATGTCTGTTTTCTGCAGCCATTTCCCTTTGGGTTTCACCAGATGATCCTGGGGACGTGGCTTCCAGGTCCTATCGGGCGCCTTTTCCCCTATCAGCCCTGGGCAGCCATGAGCCTGCTGTCCCACCCGGTGTGGGCTCTGTGACATGGAGGTGGGGCCTCCCTCGCCCCCGAGTCTGCTTGGGCCTCTTTCATTTTTCCCCCACTTAATTGATCAGTAAAGTTTAGTATCCTCTGTGAATGATAAAAAAAGAGAGAGAGAGAGACTGAGAGAGCATGAGCATAAGCTGATTAGAAATTAATACTTAGTTTAATGTTAAAGCTCAGTTAAATTACATCAGTGAAAATAGTTCCGTGGTGTTTTCCATATAGTCCAAGAATAGACATCAAATCATTGGAACTGAGCAGACCCAAGGGAATAGAATAATAGTTTACTGTTATGTATAAATAAATAAATTATATGTAATAGTTTGCTGCGTGGCAGAACCTGTGAGGGTGGTTGGATGAGCTTTGACTCGTGGCCACCTGTGGTCCCCAGGTGCTGCTGTCGCGCCGACAAGCCCTGTGAAGATCTGAGCTCAAACTTGGCTCATTCTTCTTACCCGTGCACAGCTGGCAGTGCGAGTCTCATAGGTTCTTGGAGGATGATTTACCTGT
This sequence comes from Sturnira hondurensis, assembly GCF_014824575.4. Taxonomy (NCBI): domain Eukaryota; kingdom Metazoa; phylum Chordata; class Mammalia; order Chiroptera; family Phyllostomidae; genus Sturnira; species Sturnira hondurensis. Next base: position 554,854 of record NW_028074670.1, read on the forward strand.
AAGCGGTTTTTGCATGTGTGGCTGCTCCCTCGCTGGGCTTTTGCCCCTCAGGTCAGAGTAAAGAGCAGACGGGGCCCACTGTGGGGCCCAGCAGGCTAAGTCTGCGGGAGGCACTGGGTTTGGTGCCCTCCCACCCGGCAGGACTCGGCTGACCCCAGCCTCTGTACGGAGCAGGAACTGGAGTGCCTTTTTCACTAGGCCACTGAGGGAAGCTGGGCAGAGCCTGAAGGGGAAGAAGAACCTGACAGGAACAGTTTCATCAGAGTGAAAGCTGACTTTTAGAAGACATTTGGAAGTGGCTGCTGGGACAGAGGTCCCCAAACTGCTGGGGCCAGGACTATCTCACTGGTTGACCAATGAGGGGATGGCACAACTTGCTGCAGGTCCAGCTGCTTTTCTCACTGGGGGTGGCTGTTCTGGGGCAAAGGTCCCAGAATCTTCAGCCGACACTTTCAGCAGAAAAGCTCCAAGACGTTTAGGTTGGCCAGGGATTTGCCAGCCGCGTGGCGTGCACACACTCAGGGGGAGGAGGCAGAAGAAGGGACGGACGGAACGGGGCTGAGGTAGCCGTCACCACACAGCTCTGTGCCGCGGCTTCCTTGTTTCTCAACCAGTGCTGCACAGGAGAAATGCGACACCCGCATGTCATCGTACTTTTTTCTGTAGCCGCATTTTAAAAAGTAATAGGAAGCAGGTGAAATTAACTTTAATAATATATTTGATTTAACCGAAATGTCAAAAATATGGTTTAACACATCATCAACATAACAATGATTGAGGGACTTTATACTGTTTTTTGGTATTAAGTCTTTGGTAGCTGGCATGTGTTTTATACTTCCTTAGACTGTGTCCAAACCCAGTTCTCAGTGCCGCAGCAGACAGTTCAGTGGGGTCCAGGATAGGAGGGCCCGTGAGGGCTGGAGAAGGTCAAGTTATCTCTCAGGCACAGGAGGGCCTGGGTCTGGGGAGGGTAAGTCTCCCTAATTAGCTGCCCAGACAACAGGTTCCTGGAGACCTTGAGGACCTACCTGCCAATTTTCCATGACCCATGGTGTTCATCTGTACACCGCATTTTGGGTTTCCATGAGGTTTTTCACCCCCTCCACCCGCCACCCACGCACACACCGAGAGGCTTTGAATGCCCCATAGAAGGAAGGTGTCATCCGCAAATAGAGCGATGCTGTATTAACATTATACCATGGGAGTACATACGCACTTCTGTACGACGACCTGTATAATCATAGGAAGGCGCTCTGCTCAGGGTGAAGCGCCTTTGCCCCTGGCAGTGCAGTGTCCCCAGCACTCCCGGGAGGCAGCCTTCTTCCCCTTCCCCTGTTCTCAAGCACACGGCTGGCCTTCACAGGGTCCTGCCCTCACACCAGGGTCCTGCTGTCCTGCTGGGGACTGCAGGCTGGTTTTCCCTGGGTGAGTTCACCTAAAAGATTATTCAATGTGACCCATGAATTTAGGTGATTTTTCTACTGGAAACATTATTCAAATAAAATCAACCACCTGCCAATCATCAGTTCCTAGCTCTATCAGCAAAAATTTAAGTGGAAGGCAGAAAAGGGCATGGGTCACCTAGGAGGAGACCAAGCTACTGAGTGAGTGAAGGTAGATGAGATGAAAAGACTACGTCAGCCTGGCCCTGCTGCCTGCCGTGGGGATCTTCAAGGTGTCCCCGTTAACATCACAAAGATCCAAACACGCACTAGGTGATTTTAATGACATAAAGAGCTCTATCTGACCATGCCAAACGGTGCTTTAAAGTGCTTTTCTGAATTGATGCCGAATTTCACAACATGACTGGTGGAGTGCTGGGTAATATGTTCACTGCTATTTAAGTTGCTGTGAAGGTAAGTTAACAGTTTAAATGAAAGTACCTGTGAACTGAAGGCTACAGGTACATGTAGGTTGTTATTGTGGTAATGATGATTATTATTTTTAATCTTCACCTGAGGATACGATCATTGAATTTAGAGAGGAAGCCAGAGAGGGAGAGAGAGAGAGAAAAAAAAAATTGACTGATTGTCTCCCATATATTCCCCAACCAGGGATCAACCAGGAATTGAACCTGCAAACTTTTGGTGTATGACACTCCAACTAACTGAGCCAATTTGCCAGGGCTGATTAATCATTAATAATTTTCTTTTTCTTTAAAAAAAGATTTTATAATTTTTAGAGCAAGGGGAAGGGAGAGAGAAAGAAAGGGAGAGAAACATCAACATGTGCTTGTCTCTCCCTAAACCCCTACTGGGGACCCGACCTGTAACCCAGGCATGTGCCCTGACTGGGAATCGAACAAGCGAACCTGTGGTTCGGAGACTGGTGCTCAATCCACTGAGCCACTGGGACTAATTTTCTTTTACTATAGTTTCAACTGGTATTAATTTGGGGCCTTCTGAGAGTCTTGTTACCAAAAACCCTGCGGCCTTAAACTCCCTGGACAACAACAACCTGAATTTGCCCTCAGCCCAGGCCCACCTTCTCACTCAGACACAAACCCGCCTCCAGTGGCCAGGAGCTGCAGGAGCTCCAGTGGCTCCCGCTCCAGGCAGCTCCAGTCTCTCCCTCCTGAACACACCTTTTCATGATCAGATAAGAGGTTCTCACACCTGTTCTGTTTTCTGAAGTCAGGCGTTAATGACAGTCCTGTGATCAAGGATGGGTAGGGAGGGGTGAGGACTCTTTTCCCTCAAGGAAAGAGCCAGCAGACTGAGTTGAGCGCAGGCAGGGCAGGGGCCAAAGGTCCCCATTGTCTCTCCCCACAGAGCCAGTGGGGAGGCTTGTGACTGCCCAGGGCTGAGGCCTCACAGGCAGATGGAACTCGGAGCTGACTACAGCCTTCAAGGTTATTTCTTTCATGAGGTTGCTTGTCTATTTCCCTCTAAGAACAATTCAAGTCTCCACTGGCAGACTCCTGCCAGCCCCACAGCTGTTGCTGTCCTGAAAGAGAGGTCAAAGTCCTGGGCTGGGCAGCTGGCCCTGCTGAGAGATGATGGAGTGTCCCTCACCTTTGCATAGCATCCCTGGGTGCCTGGGCTGAAGGTGTGGGGAGGGAGAGGGAGGCTCTGTTGCCTCTGCCTGGTCATGTCCTGAATGCGGATGGGCAACAGCCCCCCTTCATCACCCAACTATAAACACCAGCAAGTGTACACACAGCGCAAGTGCCCCCAGCATCTCGGGTTCTCTGCCAAATCCTCTCCTCCACTTTTTTGATCCACTTTATTAATACATACTTTGCATGTAATAAAATGCACCCATTTAAACTATGCAGTGTGATGAGTTTTGACAAATGTGTGCAGCAGTAAACGTTAGCATAATCAATCATCAACAATTCCTATCAGATCCAAAAATTCAACCTCTTCCATTTCTGCTTCTGTCACTGTGGTTCTGTCTTTTGTAGAATTTTGCATAAATTTAATTCAGCCATGTGTTTTGTTTCCTGTCTGGCTTTCTCAGTCAACATAGTGCCTGTGATGTTCTCATACGTTGCCATGGGTACCAGTAGTGTTTTTGCAGCTGAGTAATAGTCCACTGTGTAGGTATATCACATTTAAAATTTTTTTCAATTATAGTTCACGTTCAATAGTACTTTGTGTTAGTTTCAGGCTTACAGTGGGGTGGTTAGATAATAATATAGTTTACACAGTGTCCTCCCCAGTATTTCCACTTGGCACCATACGTAATTATTACAATGTTACTGACTACATTACTTATGCTATGCTTTGCATCCTAGTGACTGCTTTGTAACTATCAATTTGTACTTTTTAATTCCCTCACCTTTTCACCAAGTCCCCCAACACCCTTCCCACCTGACAACTATCAGTTTGCTTTCTGTATCTATGAGTTTGTTTCTATTTTGCTCGTTAGTTTATTTTGTTTATTAGATTCCACATATAAGTGAAATCATGTGGTATTTGTCTTTCTGAGTCTGAATTCTTTCACTTAGCATAATATCCATCCATGCTGTCACAGATAGCAAGATTACATTCTTTTTTTTGCCTAAGTAATATTTCAGTGTATATATGTGCCATTTTTTCTTTACCCATTCATTTATCAGTGGACAATCACTCCATGATCTTTTACTCTTGACTTTGCAGGAGATGGTCTTTTCAGTCCTCCCTCCCAGTGGGTGTGACCCTCTGGGCCGCTGAAGGTCTTCTGTGTGCGCTGACTTTCGCCTCCTCCCTCTTCCTGCTAAACGAGGCCCTTTCTCCCACCGCCACCCCTCCTTTGCCTTTGGTCTCCTGCAAAACAGAGCTACTCTTCTGCTGGTGGTTTAAGATTGTGTTAAAAATAATTACTTACTGTACAAGTAATATACAGTAACATCAAGAGACACCAAGTAAAAACTTTAAAAAAGGAAAGAAAGAAATGGAAGCCATGTGTGCACTTCTGACAGCCAAGCTTGCATCTAGGATTCAGACCGACCTTAGCAGACGGCCAGGTCCTCACCGCCTGCTCTGCGAAATGCTTGCCTTGTGCCAGAGGCGTATTTTACCCCCTATTTTCTCTTATGTAGACACTGTGATTTATTTGTCAATGTATCACATTTAAAAAAATAATTATTTTAAACTTTAAAAACATTTAAAAACAATATATGAATATGGTTTAAAAGAGGTTTAAACAGTACAGAAGATCGTAAAACGTGAGGAGGCATCTTCCTCCCCTGTCGTTCTCAGTCCTCGGGCAGCTGCTGCGAGCAGGTTGGGGAGAGTCTCCCTGGCATTTCAATGTCCGATGTGCATTTTGTTTAAACCCTAACAGAGCCGGGCCTCTGTGTCCTCGCTTTGGCTCAGTGATAAGTCCAAAGGAAACATATCTGGCCACACCTTGACAACACTCTGGATCTTTGCTTGATCAGCTCTGAAGGTGTCTGAGGGTGATAAGGAGCCAGGCACAAGGCACACATGTGTCTCCATCGGGATGCTCTGTTTTCTGTGAGACAGTATTGGGTGTTTACACAGTCTTTGCCTAGTTCACATCTGGGGTGCTCTGCAGAGAGACAATCCCCCAAATTAAAACCTTTGGGGTGGGTTTTATTTATAGAGGGCTTCATGGCACCATTTCTGGTGCAAACACTGGGAAACACTGTTTCCTTTTTCACTCCACCCCACTGGTGGAGCCATGTGGTCCTGCCCCACCTGTCAGGTGACCTGGGGAAGCCAGCTTCTGGATCTTTGCTTCTGTTGTGAAAGGGATTCTGCCCTCTAAAGAGGGGGTTCCCTTAACAGAGTCAGAGGTTCAGGTGCTGGACAGCCTGAGGAATGAAATCACATTCTACTGTACCCCTGCAAAACTCCTTTAAAAGGTCATCTTTTGCCCTGGCTGGTGTGGCTCAGTGGATTGAGTGTGGGCTGTGAACCAAAGGGCTGTTGGTTCAATTCCCAGTCAGGGCACATGCTTGGTTGCAGGCAACCACTTGAGAGGCAACCACTTACTGATGTTTCTCTTCCTCTCTTTCCCCTTCCTTTAGCCTCTCTTTAAAAATGAATAAATAAAATCTTTTTTTAAAAAGTTCATCTTTTATCTGAGCCCCGAATCTCTCTTGCCCCCTCTCTGTCTCCTTGCCTCTCCACCTTGCTCACCCTCCCCTCCTACCCACTGTGCAGCCCCTTCTCCTCAGGGGTGGTGGGAAAGTCAGACACTTACACCGTAATAATTTGTCCCTGCCATCCACACATGTGAGAAGGACCAAAATATGTGTGCAAGTTTTATACAAAGTGAGGGCACCTCTGCCCAGTGGTTGGCACCTTGCTTCTACCAGTGAGGACTGGAGATCATTCTGTTTGACACAAATAGAGAACTAGAATTGCCTTCTGCTTTTGATGGCTGGGTAGTGGATGAAACATGATTTATTTATGGTGTTGTCAGCCTGTAGGAGTCCACTGACTTCAGTTTTTTTAAACAGTCAATGCATTTTTTTTTAAAAAAGGCTCCTGTCCTCCAGTAATTTGTAACCTAACAACATCATTAATGAGAAAAAAAAATTTCTCATTGATGCCACAATGTGAGATTAAAAAATACTCAGCCCATTTTTAGTTACAAAAGTAATGCAATACTTGCAATGTGGAGAAACTGGGACACCTGTGCACTGCTGGCGGGAGTGTAAAATGGGGCAGCTGCTGTGGGAGACGGCGTGGCGGTTCCTCAGGACATCATGCGTAGAACGGCCGTGTGATCCAGCCCCTGGGTGGGGGTGGGGGGAGTAGCTAGAGAGTTCGAAGGCGGAGGTGTGGGTAGGTGCTCACCCATGTTCGCAGCAGCTTATTCACGACAGCTGAAACACGGGAACACCCAAGTGTCCCTCACAGGCGAATGGATAAGCGAAATGTGGCACAGCCCTACCATGGAACACCATTCGGCCTTAAAAAGGAGGAAATCCTAACACATGCTACAACATAGATAAACATCTACAGCATGGAAAACAGGCGAAATGAATCAGCCACAAAAAGACAGATATTGTGTGTTTCCACTTACGTGAAGTGCCTGGAACGGGCCACGTTACACAGACAATAGAATCAGGTTACCAGGAACTGGGGAAGAGAGAAACTGAGGAGCTGGTGTTTGATGGGGACAGGGTTTCGGTTTGGGAGGTGAAGCCTTCCGGAGGTGGATGGTTAATATGGTTGCACAACAGTCTAAAGGTACTTCATGTAAGTGTACTGAACTGTGCACTAAAAAATGGTTAAAGACACAAGTTTTATGTTATCTATATTTTACCATAATAAAAATAGTGTTAGGTTGGCCAAATATTTGTGCAGTTTTTTCCATAAAATAAAAGACATAGTTTTCATTTTCATGAATAACTATTGATTTGGATATTTTGAGAATGTTGGCTATCTCCCACATGGTGGAATGCTGATTGTTCACAACAGCTTGATTTGATCGCTACCAGCTTCGTCTGGTCTACCAACCGTGAAGCATCCTTATCTAAGAAGAAATCTCCAGTATGGCCCTGGCTGGTGTGGCTCTGTGGATTGAGTGCCAGCCTGTGAACCAAAGAGTTACAGGTTCGATTCCCAGTCGGAGTATGTGCCTGGGTTGTGGGCCAGGTCCCCGGTAGGGGGCGCTCAAGACACAACCACACATTGATGTTTCTCTCCCTCTCCTTCTCTACCCTTCCCCTCTGTCTATACATAAATAAATAAATCTCTTTAAAGAAAGGAATTTCTAGCAGGAAACTTCACAAACCACTTTTGACAAGTTCAATCAGTCACAGCACCTTCTCCATACACTGCACAAATCTTTTATTGTGTTTTAGTTGTGTCTTTATCTTTCTTGAAATAATAAAGCATAATGTACTAAAAATGCTGCTTGTTTCCTTCCATCTTCAATATTAAAATGACTACACAAAAATTCACCCATTTTGGTCAGTCTTTAAAAAAATTCACAGTTTTGACAGCTGTTACAATACAGCCTAACAAAATTGTTTCAAATGAACTTAAAGACAACTAAGCACTACTAGAGCCGTCTTATGGAAAAAAACAAATGAACTTTTGGGTCAACTCAATAACACATGCACTTCGTAAGCATAATCTGTCCAAGAAAGTGAACATTTTCCAAGTGGTCTTCCCCATCTCCTCCTTTACCACTGCCCCTGGCCTCACTCCTCAGAGTTACCCATCACTGACAGATGTCAGTGGACCCAACAAACACATTCTCACAGCTATGTGACAGGTAACTGATGTGGCATATAAAGATATTTAATGCATACTTTATAGAGCAAAAATATGGAAGCTGCCCAGATGTTCATCACCAGCACACGGTTAAATTACAGTGACCCCCTAAATGCAGCACTCAGCAGGATGAGGTGGATTTCAGCATGGACTGAAGCAGAAAGATGGCTGTGATGGTAATAAGTGAAGAGATAACTATGCAGTATAATTAACAGCATATTCTATTTGTGTAAAGAGAATATAAGGACAAGGAAAACTTTACTTTTTCCATAGTAATAAAACAGGAATAAAAATAAAAGGTACGCTACAATTTCTCAGGTGGGTCAGCTGGTTCTGTGGCATCCAGCTACTGGGTGAAGACTTGGTGTTACTGTGTCACGTCACCTTGTCAGTCTAACGTTTTGTGTGTTTTTATAACTTAAATTATCTCAAAATGTTTGGTCTTCTGCATGCTTTTTGTCTTGTCAATACAGAGTTAAAAATACTTCTTTCATGCCAAGGAATGACTCTTGTGTTCAGGGTATAATTTTACTTTTGGTTACAATCACACTTTGTTTCCTGTAGTTTTTAATTTAATTTTTGAGCAAGTAATATGTTTACATGGCTCACAATTCAAAAATCTGAGCCATTATATGATAAAAAGTCTCTTCCTTACTTCCTATCTACAGTTCCTACCACTTTCCTGGTCCTCTGAAACCCTGTTTTAAAGTTTCTTATAGGTTCTTTTAGAGTTTCTTTGTGCGAGTATTAATAGAAGCAAATACGCCTGTAGACCCTTACTCCCTTCTTTTTCCATAGAATGTAGTGTGCCGTCGGTTCTGCCACCTTGGCGATCTCTCCTTGTTAGTGAGCAGTTGGAGAACTTCCTCACTTTTTTTCAAAATTGGGCGTATGTGATATCTCCCATGAGGGAGGGACCTTCATCACTTCCCCAGCCCTTCATGGATGAGAAGTGATGAATGCTATTTACTTCACTATTACAAACTACTGCAATGAGCATCCTTGTGCATGTGGTCGTTCCGGGTGTGTGCAAGTCCATTCGAAGTGTAGAAGTGGAACTGTTGGGCCAAAGGGTTTATCTGACTTTTAACAGAGGCCGCCGAACTACCTTCCCAAAGGGGCTGTGCCAGTTTACACCATTACAAAGATTTGTGAAAATTCCACGTTCTCCACAGCTTTGCTGGCAGTGTGCATTATCAACCGGTTAGATTTTTGACAACCTGATAGGTGAAAAGTGGTATCTGTAGTTTTAATTTGCATTTCTCTTGTTGGTAAGTGCAAATGATTTTTTTGTACTTACTCACAGTAAGTTTGATGATTTTTTAAAAATATTTTATTTATTTATATTTAGAGGGGAAGGGAAGGAGAGAAGGAGAGATATATCAATGTATGGTTGCCTCTTGTGGGTCCCCTCCCGGGAACTGGCCTGCAACCCAGGCATGTGCCCTGACTGGGAATCGAACCTCGATCGTGTGGTTCACAGGCCCGTGCTCAATCCACTGAGCTACACCAGACAGGGCGATTTTTTTTTTTTTACATTTAATAGCCATTGCATTATTTTTCATTGAGTTATTTCTCTTATTGTGTTATTGACATTCTTCTAGAAGTTCCTCGTGTATTGGGGGAGAGGTCACCTTTGTGAGAGGGGTTGCAAGCCTCCCCCTTTGCAGTTCATGTCTTTTGGCTTTGTATGTGGTGCATTTTATAGTTGGCTTTTAATTATCATTGCTTTTTTCTTTTTTCTTTTTATTTTTTTAACTGAAAGAATTGACAATTTTATTTTCACATTTCACCATTGTGAAACTTAAGGGAGAAAAAGGCACCTACTAAGAAGGGCCCCTGGTGGCTAACTGGGCTCAAATTAAACAACAACAACAAAAAAGAAAAACAAAACAAAATGGAGCTTAGCCACCGTTTCTACACAGGGACCTCTCCCGCAAACTGCACTCCAAGGAGAAGCCCCTGCTGAGCTGCCTGCCTACACTGTGTTCCTGCCATCTGAGCCAGCCCTTATGAGGTTTTCTGGAACCCTATTTCAACAAATAGGATCGAGGCTTTCCCCATCCGATTAGATGGATGAGTGACTGTTCTGACCAATCAAGACAGTGTCTTTTGGGCCAATCAAATACAGAGGATTTGGAATCCTCATTTGCATGAGAAAGGACAAGCAGGAACTAGGAAGACTTTTGTCCAAATAAGCCAGTTCCTCTCTGGCTAGGTTACCACATTTTCCCTTTCCATTGGAAATTGAAGACTGCATCTCCTGGGCTCGGCTGAAACGCTGAAGACACCCCACTAGAGTGGAGCAGACCGGACCAGCACTGCGGAGCGCAAAGCAGACTGACACAGAGCAGGGCTGTCTAGCTGGAGAGGTGCCTGGCCACAGGGCTACCTCCGAGCTGCGCTGTATCCCAGCTGAGCTGCTGTGCACTGAATGAAGTTTCCTTTTTCACTGCATCCCGAACTGGGGGGTTCTGTTGGCGTTGAATTGACACCAATGACCATCGACTGACACAATGTGAATAAAAACTGCTTTTTTTTGGTCCCACTACTCCCCTCCAAAACTGTTCTCTCTTTGATAGGAAGAGGGCGTGAGTCTTCCTTGTCCTGCAGGTAGAGAACGTCCAGAGTCACAGCACCATGGTCTCCTGGGGAAGTAAAACAAGTAAAGAGAAACTGACAGAGACTCCACTCTCCTTATCTGCCTGGCGGAATCATTCCTGGCCCAGGGGGCACCATCATGGGATGGGTGGGAGGTCTCACTGGGGCTCAGGCATCATTGGCATGTGGGCTTCATAGGTGGCCTCGTTGTGGGAGCTTGTCCCACTGTCATCATGCCAGGAGGAGGAGGGCCCATCATTGGCACCGTGGGAGGACCCTTGCATAGGGCGCTGGCAGCATAGCGGCGTGAGGAGGGCCTGGAAGACTGGGGTGAGGGGCGGTGGGATCATTTCCCCTGCAGGAGGCAGGCAGAGAACGGAGCAGGAGGTATCTTTCCTTGTCCAAATGCTGCAGCTGTTTTGTCAGGCTTTGTGCCTGCTTCTCCTTCCATTTCTGACAGTAGCTTCTCACAGTCTCTGCACAGGGAGCCCTTCTCGCAGAGGGACAGTCGTGGGTCAGGAGTTACGCAGTATCCAGAACGACTTGGGTACGTTGCCCTGCAGGCTGTTGGCCACTTCTTTCAGCCTAATTATCACTGCTTTCAAATTTAAAAATTTGAAATAATTTCAGACTTTTCCTGTGTCCTTCTCCCAGCTTCCCCTACTATTAACACCTTCCACAACATAGTACAATTACTGAAACCAGAAAGCTAATACTGATTCAGTACTGTTAAGAAATCTATAAATTAGCCCTGGCTGGTGTAGCTCAGTGGATTGAGCACGGGCCTGCGAACCACACGATCGTGGTTCGATTCCCAGTCAGGGCACATGCCTGGGTTGCAGGCCAGTTCCCAGCAGGGGACACATGAAAGGCAACCATACATTGATATTTCTCTCCTTCTCTCCTTCCCTTCCTCTCTAAAGATAAATAAATAAAAAAATTAAAACAAAAAAAAGAAATCTATAAATCATATTCAGGTTTCCCTGTTTCTCAGCTAGTCCTCTTTTTCTGTCCCAAGATCAAACTCAGGACCCCTTTTGCATTTAGTTTGCCACATCTTCTTTATCTTCTTCCACTGGTGACAGTTTCTCGCTCTTCTCATGTCTTTCATGACCCTGACAATTTTTAACAGTCACAGTCAGGTATTTTGTGGAATGTCCCTCAATGTGGATGTGTCTACTGTTTTCTCGTGATTAGATTAAAGTTGTGCGTTTTGGGAAGAACAGCACAGGACGACTTTGCTTTCTGAGCCCACCATATGGGGCACCTGTTATTAACACTGTTCGTTTGGTTGGCACGGTGTTTGCCGGGTGTCTGCGTGTGAAGTTACCATTTCCTTCTTCATAACTGACAAGTGTGTAGGGCAGATGTGTTGAGGTTATGTGAGCATCCTATCTTTCCTTGAACTTTCACTCACTAATTTTAGCATTCATCTGTGGATCTCATTTACAGCCAGGACTAGCTACATACCTTGTGGGGCCAAGAACAAAATAAAAATGCGGGGCCCCTTTTCCAAAAACTGGAATTTCAAGATGGTGAAGCTGAGTGTTAAACTAAGCACGGGACTTCAGTTACCACTGTGGGAGTCTATTTCCCTCATTACTTCTACATTTATTCACTGAAATTTTTCTGTAAGAAAGAGCTGTCCCTATCCCCCCATTTATTTATTTATTAAGTTATTTAGTCAATAGGAATTTGCAGATATTTACTCTATGCTTTGGGTTATAAGCCAATACTACTGTTTATTTTGCTGCTCACATTGCTTCAGCTGTGACCGCGCTCACCGCCACCACTCACTCGGTGATATCCTACACTCAGCACCGTGGCTTGTGTGACCCAGTGGGCACCGTGGGCGCCAGGCTCACACAGCCCAGGCTTGGTTTGCGCTCCAGGTCCCATGGCATCTAGACCTCCGAAGAGCTCCCCAAGGTCCCCCCACCATTTCCCTGGTGACAGTGTGCTCGCGTTGTCTTCAACTGTAGCTCCTGTTCCCATGGGTGCTGTCCTTGCTCCATGCATTCAGATGGTGAACGTTAGCCCTTCAGATGTCTACAAAGAGACCTGCTCACACAAGCTTGTGGGGCACCCGGGACTTTTCTGAAGATCTGGACGTCAGGACACAAGGAAGCAGAGGAGGGGTCTAGGCAGCTGGGGACACAGAGGCAGCCCCAGTGTTCCAGGGCCCTGTTTTAGGGGCACCACCAGCTTCTTTGCTTGTGTGGCTGCTTTCATGATGTCTCCTCCTTTCTGCCCCACCCCCCTCTCAGGTGCAGACCCCTGACTCATGCGAGAGACTTAGCTTTGCCTTTCCATACCACCTCACTGAAAGGAGCTCGTCTGGGAGGCCATACAAAGCATGGCTGGAGAAAAAACTTTTATTTGTTTATTTATTTTGCTTTGTAGTCCCTCCGTTTGTTCTTCTGGGTTTTCCAGTGCTTTCTGGAAAGTCTGCTTTCTAAGGCACTCAGTGTGGGAATCAGGGCGGGTCCCAGCGTGGGAGCAACCGAGCAGGAGGCAGAGACGCTGTGACATCAGCGAGAAAGGATTGGGAAAGGGCAATTTTTAAAATTTTAATTACTTGTTTTTTGGAAACGGCAATATAAAGGCAAGGGGAAAAAGCAAACTGTAAAAAGGACAATAGAGTGAAAAACAAGCCTCCCCCACCATCAGTCACAGAGTTCACTTTCCTAAAATAGCTGCTGTCACCACCTTCTTACTGATGTTTTGAAAATGATTTATACACATCTAAGCATAACTTACATGTATCGTGTGTATGTATTCTCTGCCTTTAATAAGTAAATGATAGTATGTTCTACAATGCCTTTTCTTTTGTCTTTTTAAAATTTGATAATATTTCTTTACTCTTTTTAATGACACTACTTATATGCATGTAAACATACACATGCATATTTTTTCTTGTGTTTGCACAAAAAGCAAATCTAGGTGACCCCTTCATAAGCCATGGGGAAGGCTTTGAGGGCGTGGGACCTGGTCAGAGTTGGGACCCAGGTGATGACGGACATGAGGTGTCCTGAGGGCTCCCGTGATTGTTCCTGTTATCTTGTGCCCACTCTGTGATGACTCAGCACCCTGGATTTGACCCGTGCAAGTCCCTGCGGGAGGCGTGTACTCCTTCCTTTCACGGGCCACATTGCCTCACTCCACAGTGGGAGTGACATCATGTTAAAGCCTGAAAAGCCAGGTGGATTCTGCTCTGTCTCTTTGTCTTTGACCATGAGAATGGTGATGGAGGCTGTTCATTCAGCCTGGGTCCCCAAACAAGAAGATGTTTGGAATAAAGCACAGTCAACCCACACCTTTTGAGTAATATAGGTGAAAGACAAATCTTGCAGTTATAAACCCTAAAATTCCAGGGTTGTTTGTTATAGCAGCTGAATCTAATGGAAGCTGACTAATACAGGGCTTGTTCTGCCACAAAGTCCCAGACAGCTCTGAGTGCTGATGAACAGTATCTATGAACAGCGGCTTCTGTGTTTGATCTGGATCTGCCACCAATTGATAAAAACAGTTCTAGTGATTATTTTAGGAACCCAACAGCCCACACTTGCAAGTGGCAGGGCCAATTGCTTTGAATGTTTGGACAGCCATTTGGCAATGTGTAACATGCAAACTAATAATTTTTACTTCCGCAAATCTAGCCCAAGAAAATGATGAGAGATGCACAGGGAGGCTGCCGTAGAGTGATTTGAAAATTGAAAACAGTGTCAGTGGCCCATCGCAGGGGAATGGGACATACGCATTATTCTATGTGATGGACATTATGCAGCTGAGAAATCAAGTAGCTGAACATGTAGTGGATGACAGTTCTCATTTAAGTAACACAATTGGGACTGTGCTGTTGATAGTTTGTATCTTTTCCTCACCTGCATTATGTGGAGAAGCATTTTCTCCCAGTGTCAAATATGTATGTGTAAAAAGGGGCTAAGAAGAAATAAGCAAAAGCAGTGGTTAGCTCTCTCCAGGCAGCGTTTTCTTCTCTGTACTTTCTGTATTTCCAAATGGCCCATGATGAATAGGTACCACTTTTATAATCAGAAGTAAATAATTGCTACTTCAAAAAAAGAATTTTTCCGGTCACTTCTAGGGCTGCGCCTTTGCGTTGCGGCTGCCCAGGGCCCTTAATTGGGCTCTTGTCTAAGAATAAGCCTGTGTGTTTAATTAGGTCACTCGCCTGCAGACCTAGAATCCATCTCTGCACAGGGCCCAGCTTGTGCTGCCCCTACCCGGGGTGGGGGGTGGGAGGGGCGGCGCACCCGCATTTAGCTCAGTCTGCTGGCTGAGGAGCCTGTGAACTGTCACCCAGAGGGAACCACCACCCCCGTGCCTCCCTAACTCTCAAGCTTTCAAACCTAGGAATAATGTCTGCACCCAGGGCTGAGGTGAGAATCCCATGAGAAAGGGAACTGAGGACACAGTCTGCTCTCAATAAACTCTGGGTGTTTCCCTTGAGAGACGAGCTTCCTGGGGCTTGAGACGGGGCGTAGGAGGGGGCAGCCTTGTGTGCGCCCACCAGATCCAGCATCAGCACGATTTGTCAATGTCTTTTTAAAGCTGAGGTCCTGGAACTGTTGTATTGAGAATCACCCGGGGAAGAAAAGAAGCCCATTCCTGGGTCCCACCTGGGGACAGTTTCACATAAATCTCGGGAGGTAGGTCCACCCTCCAGGCTGCCGCTCACTCGGGTCATGGCCCTCATTGGCTGGAATGGCCCCCTCCCCTCCCTGCCATTGCCTGGCTGGTTCTCCCGTGTCAGAGGGTTGGATTGCTGTCCTGGTGGTTCGGCTGTGCAAATGGATGCTCCACCCTTGCTCAAACGGTGGGCACCACACCGCTGATGCATTAGGCATGTTGGGAATGCAGAATCCTGGCCCTACCCCAGGTCCGGACCTGATGAATCAGAAGCTACATTTTAACCAGATCCACCGGGCGTGATTCATATGCATGGTGAAGTGTTGTAGGAATGTTTGTGGGTCTGGGAGATACGGATCCCAGGTAGGTGAAAGGAACTGCCCCTTTGGAATTCATGTTCCAGGGCCCTTCAGGAACCCAAAAGAGGGTTTGGAGGCTGCACAGCTGTGGCCTTTGAGCAGCCTCTTCCTAGGCCTCAAGCCCGAAGTGGCATTCGTCCAGCCATGGTGCTACTGGGAGAGCACACAAAGGAAGCCACGCTCCCCTGCAGGAGGAGCACCAGGAAGCCCCTGAGCCCAGGGTGACCAGGGAGGGAAGCTGCCTCGGCTTTGCTGGTTCCCAGTCTGTGCAGCCAGTGCGAGGTGGGGCTGCTGTCCTGTTTGGTGTCACAGTTTCTGTGCTTGACTGAGGTTTTCTCTGCAGTGGAACTGAGAGCAAGCACAGTCCTGTCCCTACAAAAGGCCTGTTTTTGGTGAAAGGAACTCTTCTGTCGTCCTGCTTCTAAATTTTGCTCCCGAAGTCCCAAGTCTGTGATGGAATAGTCTAGTAAAAGCTGGACTTCTTACGCGACTCCTTACTCAAAGTCAGGAGAGCGACCTCGTCCTGCCCTCCACACCTTCCCTTCCACCCCCCAGGGCTGGGGCTCCGGGTTAGGTCACGCTCGTGCTTACTGTCCTGTCCCAGAATCAGTGACTGAACTAGAGTCCAGTATAGCTTTCCAAGCTGTGTAACACCTTTTCCTCTGAACTCATGCCAGCCACACAGGACTCTGATCTCCAGCCCCGACCTGCAGCAAGTTTCTCTGACAGGCCCTCCTCCTGCCTCTCACTGCCTGTGTCCCCAGCAAAGCTCTGTCTCCCAGCTCTGCTCCACCCAGGAGCAGTGATGCTGAGCCCCCCTGCAGACAGCTGCCTCTGTCCCTAATTCTTCTCCCCACCCGCCCTCGTCACTGATCTGTCTGTAAGCAACGTGCTTTCTTTCCTGTATATTTTTCTGGGCTCTCACCCCCACTGGTGGCTGGTTCAGGTGCCCAGCATCCCTTGCCTGAGTCACTACTCCACCTCCCAAGTGTCCCCTGTGGGCATTTCTTTCCACACCTCAGCACTGGGCTCATTGCTGCTACATGAAATTCCTTCTCCTCTACACTAATAAAAACCCTACATTTCTTTTTTTATTTTTAGAGCAAGGGGAAGGGAGGGAGAAGAGAGGGAAAGAAACATCAATGTGTGGTTGCCTCTCGTGCATCCCCTACTGGGGACCTGGCCTGTAGCCCAGGCATGTGCCCTGACTGGGAATTGAACCTGAGGCCCTTTTGTTCGCAGGCTGGCACTCAATTCACTGAGCCACACCAGCCAGGGCAACCCCATATTTCTTTAAAGATGTCCTTCAAGACTGTGCTCTGTTAAAACGACTTGGTGGTGCATTACTATTGTCAGTCTCCTATACCAGTTGTCCTTGTGTGTGAGGAAGCCCCTCACTGGGGAGGTTTCTACTGACCTTGACAGGTTTCTCCAAGCCCAGGGGGATGGAGGGCTCCTCAGCCCCCGGTTGCAGGTCCTGAGCTGTAAGGCACCTGTGGACCCGCTGTGGGCATCTGGAATAGCGCATCTGTCCAACCATCCATCCACCCCACTATCTGTCAACCGATCATCCATCCGTCTAATCATCCATCCACCCATTCCTCTGTCCACCCACCCACCCGATGAGCGACACAGCCCCTCAGCCTCCAGGCCTTGCTCCACCACCCTAGTGGTTTCTCATCTGGCCTTGCCAAGGGACTATTTCACTGAGTTACCTTTTTCCCAAATAATTCTTACTCCTTTTAGATTGCCGAACATCATTCAGTTTAGCCATTTTGGAAAGAAAGTTCTCTAAAGCGCACCATTAACTTCTCTTTTTTAAAAGAAAAAGGATATACCACATCATAGAATTCTCTCCGTATGATTCAGGTAAAACTCTTAATGGAAGTCATAATGTGTAACAACAGTAATAATGTGTAAAGGCAATAATGTGAGCCCTCAGCTCTAGAGCAAATAATGCCAATTTGCTTACGTTTGTACTTTTTTCCTGATTCTGAGATTCTAGCTATCAGCCACTTCTTATAGCTCTGGTATGTTTCTGAACAATTTTTTAAATGGCTGTGGGCTGATAACAACTATGCCAAAATTGTCTATAAAGTAAGAGCCTTTATTTACTTACTTATTTATTTATTTATTTATTCATTTATGACTCTTATTTTTTAGGTACCTGAGTCTTCTGCTTTTACAACCCCCATGTTTGCTTCATTCTGGGTTCTTGGCTACATTCTAGGTGGCTAAGGTCCTTGGGTGCGTCAGCCCTAGAATGGAGGTGGCCTACTACAGACGAATTTTTCTTTAATCATAGTTTCTTTCAGAGGTGGGCCTGGCTGACTCCTCCCCCACAGGGGAGGGGGAGGGGCCCAGGGTGGGGCTGGCTGGATCTGTGGTGTTTCAAGGGTTTGAGGGAGAGGGGAGCTGATGGGTCCCATGGATAGCATGCAGTGCCAGGGGAGGGGACTCCTGGTGGCGATGGCCAGTGTGGTTGGGCAAGACCCAAGGGACCCCAGAGGGAAGCCAAGGGGCATGGTCTCCCAAGGCCTGGAGGGGGACTGGCACCAGTGGTGAGACGGGCACTTGGGGCGGGGGCGGGGGTCTCAGCATGTAAGCACCCCGTTTCCTGCCTATCCCACATAACACAGCAGCCCCGAGAGTGGCTCCATTAAGTAGACAGATACGGTGACACTCAAAACACAGATGCCTGCGCTTGCGAGGGTGGACACACTGACCACACATGCTGGGGGAGGGGCAGAGTGCGCCTCACTCCCCTGCACGCGGTGTGACAAATGAGTTGTCTCTGAACTTAGACACTTCAGGAAAGTGACCACCCCTGATGGTCAATGCCTTGCTCTCAGAGATGCCCACAATACACTCCCTGTGGCGAGACATGAGCTACAGCTTCTCTGAATGCATGAGCACATGTGTGTGTGTGCACACACGTGTGCTCACATGCATGTGCTCAGACACAGTCAGACCTGAGGACATGGCCCTGGCTCTTAAGAGTTTGGGGGCTGGTGGGCTGACCCCAATGTCTTCCTTCTCTGCCCCCTAGTATTTTTGTCAACTGCAGCCTAATCTTCTGCGGAAGATTCACTGCTTTGGCTTCGATGTGGATTGCACTCTGGCCAGCAGGGAGGGTGGGAGCACAGGGCATTGGGGGTTTCAGCCCCACAGAGTTTCCACTCCTTTTCCCACTGAGGACTGTGGCCTGGGCTTCCCCCATCTTGGACATGCACACTGGTGCACACATGCACGTGCGTGCACTTGCACTTCTGTCTTAAGGAGAAGACCCCGGAGGACCTGGAAAATTACATGGAGAAGGGTGTGGGTGGCCAAAGACCCAGGGTCATGACCAGGCCTATCCCTTTGTCCCTCATTCCCAGGGCAGTGGGGCTGCTCTCCTTCCCTCAAGATTTGACCAGAGCCTGCACCCTGGCCTTGCTCCCCAACTTCCTGCCTGGACTGGGGCCCCTGCCCTGTGGCTGAGACCTGAGAAGGGGCTCCCAGGGCAGCTGTGGGAGGCGCGACCTGGGGAGCTGCTCCGCCTCTGCTCCAGGAACGAATCGCTGCCCCACGGGGCAGAATGAAGGAGGCTGGGAAAGGGTCCGGCCACCACCGGCAGCTGCAGCTCCGCTGGCGCCGGCGTGAGTGCGTGGGCGGGGCGGGGGGCGCCCCAGGGGAAACTGAGACCCTGCGCAGAACAGCGAGGGGCAGGGGAACCAAGGCCCTGCCTGCTACCCCCACCATCTGGTTATCGTTTCGGGGTCAAAGTTTTGGCCTTAAAAAAAAAATCCTTGCCCTGGCTGGTGTAGCTCAGTGGATTAAGTGCAGGCCTGCTAACCAAAGGGTCATGGGTTAGGTTCCCAGTCAGGACACGCGCCTGGGTTGTGGGCCAGATCCCCAGTGGGGGGGTGCATGAGAGGCAACCACACGTAGATGTTTCTCTCCTCCTCTTTCTCCTTCCCTTCCCCTCTTTCTATAAATAAATAAATAAAAAATTTTAAAATCTGTAAAAAAATCCCAACCCAAGGCTATGTTTATTGATTTTAGAGAGAGAGGAAGGGCGAGGGGTGAAGAGAGAGGCATCGATATGAGAAACATTGATCAATGGCCTCCCATACACACCCTGGTGGAGGGTCCAACCTGAAACCCAGGCATGTGCCCTGACTAGGATCGAACCCACAACCTGTGTACACCCCTGTGTACGGGACGGTGCTCCAACCAACTGAGCCACCTGGCCAGGGACAATTCTTGGCCTTTTAAGGCCTGAGTGGAACGAGCGATTTCCTCATCCTTTTCCTCCTGTGGTCTCCAGTGGGGTAAGGGCAGAGGCAGGCAGTGGCCCCTCGCCCAGCCAAGCTGGGCGCTCTGGCCTTTGCTCTGCCCCTCTCAGGCCATTACTGACTTACCTGTTTGGTGCTGGTGAGGTGAGGGCCTGGTGCCTGGCTGGGGTGGGCTGCGCCAGCTCTCCCCTCAGAAGAAGAACCGAGAGTGTGAGAGGGGTTGTGTCACATGGGTGGGCCTCCCTGAAACCCTCCCCCCAGGCCAAGGGGGGAGGAGAAAGGGGGTCAGAGGAAATCAGACGTTTGGGAAGGGGCTCAGTGGGGAAGAGAGGGGAGGCAGTCCGTGGTGGGCCCAGGGGAGGGAGTGTGTGAGCAGGTGTCGTGGGCTCTAACTCCATGGCTGTCAGGTGTCCCTGGGAATAGACTTTGCCGTGAGGAGCTCTGGAGGCTACCTCGGAGCCCACTTGGTACCTGACATCAGGCCTTGAAGGTGCCTTTCCCTGTGCCACTGGGGCTGGTGTGCCGGGGGCTAAGTGCCCTGGTCCTCATCCTGCTGGGAGGCAGGAGAGCATGGGAAGAGGCTTGTGACTCCAGGCCTGGATGCCCTCGCCAGCCCAGGGCTTGGCTGAGGTTGGGTGGGCACAGGCCAGGACGGGTGGGCAGGAGCACCCCACTGGATGAGGACCTGTGAGCTGTGGCAGGATCAGGTTTTCCTGACTGGGTGCGTGTCTGTATGTGCCCCTCCACCCACCCCGCAGGCCGAGGCCTCAGCCGGGCCCTGGAAGTCCTACTTAGACCTGATTGTAGGGAATGGGGCTGAGACAGGTCAACACAGTAGTGGCAGAAGCCATTGCCCCCATGACCTTGAGACCAGGCTGGGGGAGGGAGCCCACCCTCAGGCATGACTCAGGCTCATCTCTGAGGCAGGAAACAGGGGACTCCATCAGGACCCTTTGCCTCCCCTGCCTCCCCTTTCTGTCCTACGGTCACCCTGCTGCCCCAGCCCCCGCTAGGACTCAGCTGAGCTCTGTGTAGGCACCTACATGAGGCCCCATCAGCATTGTACTGTCTACTCCGCAGGTGCCGGATCCCACCCGCGCCGTCCCTGGACTTGCAGCCCATGTCTCCAACCTACCACGGGGAAGGGAAGGGACGTGAGTAAGCCTGTCTTCCACCATGGGCAAGATCGATGGACGTGATGTGTGAGTTTCTCAGAGTGCGAGGGAAGGACATCCTGTACATTGGGCACCATCCTTGGGGACATTCTCAAGGGCTGGGCTGGTGGACTCCCTGGTGGTCCCTGAGCTACCCCAGGAACTGGGCACCTGGGCCCGAGGGAAAGGTGAGCCCTGGAGTTGGGAACAGGCGAGGAGTTTGCCTCCAGCACAGAAGCTGTCCCATTGTCACTGTCTCCTCTCCTGTGGGGGGTTAGCAGTGCCCACTGTCACCTCTGGTTTATGAGCAGATCTATTTTTATATGCCAGGAAACAGGGACCCAGAGAAGTTAGGCATCCCACCCAAAGTCACACACTCAGCAAGGGCAGAGCTGAGACTCAAACCCCTGTCTCCTGAGTCCAGAGCAGGGAGAAGTTTCTGTGACCTGGGCTTCCTCCCTCACCCGACCCCCACCTCCCCACCTGCTCTGAGGATGTGGAGTGAGTGGAAGGAGCTCCCCCACCAAGAATGACCTGAAGTGTCCTTGGGGTCAGGAGTTGCTGTGAGCCGGAACAGTTTGGGTTGCGTCACTGTGTGAGCTGCCCCCTGACTGGCTCTACTTGTCCGAGGGGCTTATGCTGTCCCTGCTGCTCTGGGCACAGTGTCACTGATATGAGGAAGCGGGTGCCTAGGCCCCTGGTGAACCCTTGCCACCCTCTCAAATAGCTCAGCGGGGCCTGGGGCAGATGAAGGGCGTAGGGCTGTCACTCACCCCACGGTCCCCCATCCATTTCAGAGCGGATAGAGGAGCAGAAGAGGCTGGACTTGTACCTGGCAGAGCCATTCGTACTGGTGAGGGGCCTGTGGCCCCGCTCAGGGGAGCAGAGAGGGATGAGGGTGCTGGCCCTCGTGCAAGCCTGGCAGCTAGGTCCTGCCGTGGTTGTCGGTTGTCAGGAGTCAAGACCTGTTTCGTGCTGTGCTTTCCTAGTGGACTGGACCTTGGAACTACTTTCACCCCCTTGAGACCACCCACACTCTGACCACTAAGTCCTTCTTCCTAAGCCACCCAGCTCGGGCCCAGGTCACCTACCTTTCACATGTATGCACACACCCAGCCCAGCGCCCCCACTGTGTGCGCCCACCCCCAAGGGTCAGGGCGGCTGTTGCCTGCAGCTGGGAGGTCCAGTCACACGTGGGAGCCATCACAGGCGGCAAGTCATCAGCTCCACCTAGAGGGATATTTGGGTAAGAGCAGGTGACCAGCGAGGAGGGAAACAGGCCCCAGTGGGGAGTAGGGGGTGGGGTTGGGGAAATGGGAAAGTGGGGGTGGGATGGGTATGGACCCCCAGCTTTCTGTCCCAGGTGCCCCAGCCCAGTCACTTGATTCTCCCAGCCTCCACGCACTTCCCTCTGACCTTGTCAGGCAGCGCCCTCTGCTGGCCCATGTTCCCAATGACAGCAATGGGCTCTGCTCTGGAGTGATTGGTGGAACGTGGCCCTTCCTTCAATTGCCACCATGACTGCTCCTTGAGAAGCACCTGCCTGCTGGGTGGGGTCCTTCTGTGGGCGATGGGCAGCTCTGATCAGTGTCTGGAGTGGGCAGGCAAGGGGTCTGTGTTGATGGGTCCTGGGAAAAGGAGCCAGGAAAACATCCTCATGGCTTACTGCTGACCAGCCCCCAAGGGGATTCAGGGCACCTGGCAGCCAGGGGCAGCTGGGGCCAACAGTGATGAGTGTAAAGTGCTGTGTGCCATGTGATCCTACCACAGCCGCAAGTATGGGTGGGGCAGGGCTTGTCACCTTAATTTTACAGAGGAGGAAACGGAGGCTCAGAGAGGAGAACAGCATGCTTTCCGTCACTCTGGGAATAAATGTCGGACCAGTTATTTAAAAGCAGGGCCTAGTGACAAGGAGGGGCCCGTAGGGGGCAGCAGTGATCTGGGTGTGAGCTTCTGCAAGCCCCGTGGGTGTGTCTGGGGTGGTCGTTCTCCAGGGCCAGGCAGGAACAGGGAGGAAAACAGGGAGTGAGGCCCCTGGCAAAGTGTGGAGCCGCCCACCTCCCAGGGCACCTGCTGGTCCGTCATGTGTGTGGCCACTGGGCTTGGGGAACGCAGCTCATTCCCTGTGGTGGGTGAAGCCTCAGTGTCTCCGGTGACAGACCCAGGTGACAGATGCTGGCCAGGAGATGGGCTTGCCTGTGGGTGACCCAGGCCCAGGTGTGATGGACTCTCTGCCAGACAGTCACCTGAGGGCTGGACCTGTGCTTTCAGCCTTTCCCCTGTGGTTTCCGCCAGCTGCCCTCCTCCAGACAGCCGACTCGCCATGCAGACCGCTACATGGTCGTCTGCCTCCGCATCTTGCTCTCCCTGCTCAGCTCGCTGTACTGGGAGGCCCTGGAGCTGGTGAGTCCCTGTGGAACCTCCCCACGACCCTGACATTCTACCCCAGAAGGACCTGCTGGTCGCCAGCCTCTGCTGGGGAAGATTTCTTCGTTGCAGCCTCATCACTGCTTTAAACCAAGACCACATCATCTTGTTATTCTGTAGTGGACGTGATGGCGGCAGCTGCAGGATGAAGGCTGCAGTCGGTCCCTCTCCCCACAGTCCACACGCGGGGAGTGAGGCAGAGGGATGCACGAAGCACCAGGTGCGCCAGTGACTGCTGCAGCCGGTCTTCCCCTGGAGACCACTAAGGAGCAGGGGCATGGTTAATACAGAGCCACACTGAGCAGGCAGGGAGTTCTCCCAGACAAGTGGCACTGTTTTCATCTTACAAGATGTGAGGTCAAGGACCTGGACCTGTGGCTGATCTTCGGGACTGCTGCCTGCTCCCCTTGCTTCTCTGAGCCGCCCACACGGTTGAGGAAAGGTGTGCCTGAGCGCCTCTTATGTTTCCTGCATTGGGCTTCGTGCTTTCT
This sequence comes from Sturnira hondurensis, assembly GCF_014824575.4. NCBI lineage: Eukaryota > Metazoa > Chordata > Mammalia > Chiroptera > Phyllostomidae > Sturnira > Sturnira hondurensis. Next base: position 578,498 of record NW_028074670.1, read on the forward strand.
TCTGCTTAGTGCTCCATAGAACCCTGCACAGGGGTCCCCTTATCTTGATTTCACCAATCGCAAAAGGGAAGTGCAGAGGACCTGTGTAACCCAATGTCATGCTGCTGGCAGACAAAAGCCAGGATTTGGACCCAGTGCTACTGACCTCCAGGGACTTGCTCTGTCACCGACACCACACTGCCACATGCTGGGGACTGAGTTGTCACAGTGCAGCCTCATCTATCTCTGGGCTTTCGGGTGAGTAGGCCTGGAGAATTCCTGAGGGCAGAGCCGAGGGTCTGGACAGAGTTCTCCGTGCTGCCAGATGCTGCTGCTAAAATAAAGACCAGAGGGCGGTGAAGGAAAAGTGGAGGACTGAAGTGAAACAGTTAAAGAATGAAAATAAAGCAAAATATTTAGGGAACCAATAGTGACAGGAAGGAAACCAGGACTCAAAGCAACGATCTGGAACAAAAGGAAAAAATACACATCAAACTGGAACAGAATGAAGAAACAAGAATTCAAAAAAGTGAAGAGAGTTTTACAAACCTCTGAGACAATCTGAAACGTTCTAATATCCGAATTATAGGGGTGCCAAGAGGAGAAGAACAACAGCAAGAAATCGAAAACTTATTTGAACAAATAATGAAGGAGAATTTCCCCAATCTGATGAAGCAAATAGACTTCCAGTAAAGTCCAGGAAGTTTAGAGAGTCCCAAAGAAGTTGGACCCAAAGAGGAACACACCAATGCACATCATTATCAAGTTAGCCAAGATTAAAGATAAAGAGAAAATCCTAAAAGCAGCAAGAGGAAAGGAGAGGGTTACCTACAAAGTAGTTCCCATTAGATTATCAGGTGATTTCTCAAAAGAGACCTTGCAGGCAAGAAAGAGCTGGTAAGAAAGAAGTATTTGAAGTCATGAAAGTCAAGGACCTCCATCCAAGATTACTCTATCCAGCAAAGCTTTCATTTAGAATGGAAGGGCAGATAAAGTGCTTCTCAGATAAGGTCAGGTTAAAGGAGTTCATCATCAGCAAGTCCTTATTATATAAAATGTTAAAGGGACCTATCTAAGAAATAGAAGAAGATCAGAAACTATGAACAGTAAAATGACAACAAACTCACAGCTATCAACAACTGAATCTAAAAAACAAAACAAAACAAAACCAAAGACAAAAACTAAGCAAACAACTAGAATAGGAACAGAATCAGAGAAATGGAGATCACAAGGAGGGTTATCAGTGGGGAGGGGGAGGGGAAGAATGGGGTAGGGGGGAGGTACAGGGAATAAGCAGCATAATTGGTAGGCATAAAATAGATGGGGAGAGGCCAAAAATGGTACAAGAAACAGAATTCAAAGAGCTTATATGCACAACCCATGGACATGAAATAATAAGAGGGGGGATAATGAGGGAGGGTTGGGATGTGCAGGGCAGAGGGGGGATAAAGGGGAGAAATTGGGAAAACTGTAATAGCATAATCGATAAACTACACTTTTCATTGGGGCACTGGGTCTGACAGGGCCAAAACCAAGGCTCGGAGCCCAGAGCCACAGTTCTGCTCAGCTGGGCCCAGCTGACTGTGTTGGTGCCTGGAGCCCTTCCACCCACTTTTGGCTGATTCGTCCGACCGGCCCATCCCCGCTGTGGGAGAGGCTGCAAAACTACCAGAGTAGGACCCCTGCTTTCCACCCCTTTGCCACGTGTGCTGCCTGGGCTCCTTCGACCTGAGATTCCGGCTGTCACGAGTGGCAGGCTGGCTCCTGTGGCTGCCCTGGCAGTCTTGGGGCTTGTGTTTGAGTGTCCCTCTCGTAAGTTCCCTTTAGCAGATGTTTACTGAGGTACTTTCCCGTCTCAACCAGCAGAGGGCTGCACACACTCCCATCAGTAGCTGGGGCTTCTCTGGGGGTGCCTGGCTTGGCTTTCCTGCCCCTCATCTTCATCCCAGCTCAGAGGAGGGCATTTGGCACCTTTTCTACCCCTGGCTGGGAGTCACTGTGTGAGCTCGGGGAGGAGAGGGTCCGTACCAGTTATTTTGTTCCTGATGAGACCCAGAGAGCTCCAAGGACCAGGGGAGCTGCGCCGAGGCTGGCTGAGTCCTGCACCCGGGCTGGCACCACGGCTTGTTCTCTACTCGAGATATTTTTCAGATAAAAGAAGTACGGAAGAGAGAAAAAGCACCTTGTCGATATCTCCTAAACGAGACAGACTTGGAGCCGAGAACTCTTCTTTTAGGGGAAGGAGGTACTGCTTAGCCTAGAAGGTGTCACGTGGCCTTTGAGCCACTAGAAATGTGTGTAACAAGTTCCTCGATTACATAATATTTCACATGCGATTTTTATTTATGCACATTTCTTTCTTTCTCTTTCTTTTCTTTGAAATGGGTGAGGGTATTTCTGGGAAGCAAAAGTGCTAGACACTGGGCCATGCTCGAGGTATACTCTCTGTGTGGACCCACCAGCGAAGACCCTGGCATGGACAAAGGTGCAGCCAGGCGTGCCATCGCCCTGGTCCTGGGCCTCTTCCCAAAGCACACCATGGTGCTGGCAGAGCAGCCTGCCCTGGCATGAATGGGGAGCTCCTTGGGCACACACTGCACTGGCCACTGTCCAGCCTGGTTAGTGTAGCTAACGAAGGCATGGTTACTGGGGTGACAGCCCAGATTCCAGGTGATAGGGGTGCTCCTACCAGGGGCACCCCCCTTTTGCCAGTTCCATGATCTCCCCACTTGGGTCCACCTGGAATTGCTGGGCCAAGGCCTCTTCCAGCAAGGCCTGTGCTGGCAGCCAGCTGTGTTGGTAGAAGTCTAGCCTCTGCAGAAATTCCTCTTGACCCCTCCTATTATGTGTGTTGGTTGGGCTGGTTCCAGATGGGTTCCGCTGGGCAAGCCCCTCTCTCAGCACAGGGGTCAGCTCTATCCAGGCTGTCCCACCGGGAGATCACATTCCCCACTGCAACAACTTCCTCACGAAGTTCTCATACATATTGTCACAGAGGGCGCCCACCCTGCTGCCTCCTGTGCTAGTGCCCAGCAACTGGGCCAGCTGGTCGGTCATGGCTTTCCAGGGTACAGGAACCTCACGGTCTCTGTGAACCTCTGGTGATACTAATATCGTGTCTCCAAGAGTCGTACTCACCACCCACATCTATCACAATGTCGCAAAAAGGTTCCAGGTCTGCATAATTTTTGCATCTCTGCACATTGGCAAGAGGCCTAGCAAGGCGCATGCCAGGGCCTCATCACAGTGGACCCTGCCTTTGTGTGTCCCGGTTCTTCGTTGGATAGTTTGGAGGGCAGAAAAGACTCCAGGCTGAGCAAGACATTTGGGGCAGGGAAGGGTGGCAGCTGCAACGGTGGGGGGAGGAGACCACCCAGGAAGCAGCCGGTACATGTAGTTTCCCCTGCGTACAAGAGGGGGCGTCTTGCACATTTATTTAAAAAAAATAGCATTTCTGTGCATACTTGAATCTGTTACTGGTGATAATATCGGATTGGCTGTAGAAGACCCCATTCTAGGTCACTAGGAAGACAATAAATGCGATAGTCGTTTGTCCTTGAACTCGAGGCATTAAAACATGTAAGTCACGCGCGTGATTTAAAACGTGATCATTACTCTGGTAGCCGCTGCTCTGTGTGGTGTCAAGCCCCGGCCTACCCTTGTTCTGATGTCACTGTCACTTGTTAGTGGTATCATCTGGGGTACATGGGGGCTTAGAGTGTATCTGCCTTTGAAATGACAAAACTCTTGAAGGAATAGGTCTGTGACATAGCTTACTGGTGGCATTTTGGTGGGTGAACAAGGGACACATTTGGCCTATCTGAAGATAGAAANGAGGCATTAAAACATGTAAGTCACGCGCGTGATTTAAAACGTGATCCTTACTCTGGTAGCCGCTGCTCTGTGTGGTGTCAAGCCCCGGCCTACCCTTGTTCTGATGTCACTGTCACTTGTTAGTGGTATCATCTGGGGTACATGGAGGCTTAGAGTGTATCTGCCTTTGAAATGACAAAACTCTTGAAGGAATAGGTCTGTGACATAGCTTACTGGTGGCATTTTGGTGGGTGAACAAGGGACACATTTGGCCTATCTGAAGATAGAAAAGGGGCAACAGCCAGGTGCTCTAGGGCTCGGTCATGTTTAACATCTACACTTCGGCTCCGGAACCACCGAGGCCTTTCCTTTGTCCTGGGCTCTCTCACCTGGGCCTGCCCGGGCGAGGACCAGGTGTCCCTGGCCTGTGTCTTCAAACACTAGACTCCTCTTCACTGGTTCAGGGCAGCACGTTCCCAGGAAAGACCAAAGGCCCTGCTTTCCTGCAGAGGGGCTGCAGTATGTTCAGTAGCTGAGTCTACAAACGTCAACTCTTAGAATTCCCTCTTGGGGTAGAGAATGCAGAAGGGGCGTGGGGACGAAGAGCCTGGCAAAAGAACCTGAGGGGCTCTGAAGGAAAGTGGGTGCAGTGTGGGCGACCAGGAGGGGAGGTGGGTGGGGGTGAGGGGAGAGGTGGCAGAGGCTACTTCCCAGGCTCTCCTGAGCTTCCCCCGCCTCTTCCCCTTTAACGTGTTCCTCCTCAGGTCTCAAGGGGCCTCCCCACCTCCCTGAGGGCACCAGTTCCTTCTCATACTCCTGCTCCCAGGAACCTTTCTCAGGATTATCACACCTTTACATCTGTGATTCTTTAACATGCATCCTCACTAGACTCTTGGCTCCCCGAGGTCAGGTCATTGGCTCATCATTGTATCTCTGGCATCTGCATCCAGAGTGTCCTGTGTTTTACTGAGGGAACTGTGACACCCAGCTTATTACCCTGGGTCAGCTTGTGGAAGTGAGGAGAGAGGGCGTGCCTTCCACGGCTGTGAGGAGGGCAGAACCGTGGCAGATGAGCTAGGCCTGACACCGGGAGCTCTGGGCTGTCTCCCACGGACTGTGGACAGAGGGATGCGCCTCCACGAACCCAGTCCTGAGCAGTCAGAGATGGAGAACAGAGAGGCACCTGGGGTATTGATCTCATAGCATGCAGGCGATCGGGTGCCAGTTTGTACACCAAATGACCGTTTGGTAAATTGGGAACAGTTTAAGAATTTCTCAGTTGGCTCTTTCCTCATCACCACCCTAGTCCTCATTTCTGACTTTAGAAACAGAAACTCAAAACTCTAGATTTGGAGGCTGGCAGCTCTGCCGCTGTGCCAACTACCCCACTTCCACGTCTGTCATAAGGCTCCTGAGAGGAAGCAGTGAAACCACCTTCACTGACATGGCCAGAGCTCACCCTGACCGGGTCTCCTGTCCCACTGTGGGCGTGCTGGTTGGGACTTCCCCAGTAACTAACAGAACCCTAAACTAAACCGCATAGGAAAAGATAATTCATTGCCTCACATCACTGGAAAGTCCAGGGTTTAGCTCGGGGATCGAATGAAGTCACTGGACGTAACCATGTTCTCTCTAGCTCATGTCTATTCTTTGTTGGCATATTCTCTGGCTGGTTTTTTCCTACGTGGTTGTAAGACAGCTGACCCCAAACTTGAGCTCCATCTTTTCAGCGACTCTATCAGGAAGTCTCTTTCCAACAGTCTGGGAAAGAATCTCACTGGTTCTGATGTGGCCCCATCCTCCAGCCAGGGCCACTGACCGGGAGATGCTGGGCCCTGGCCGGCCAGACCTGGGTCCTGTGCTCCCCCTGCGGTGCAGCCCATGCCCATCAAAGTATGGACTGGGAGTGGGAGAGGTGGCCCTAGGAAACGGGTGGTTTTATTAGGACCATGTGCTGGGCAAGCAAGAACAGATGTTCCACAGCAGCCAGTAGACACTGACAAATGTGCACCGTGGTTCCGTAGTGATGCCAGCACACAGCCCTCCTGGTTTATGCTCCTTTATAACTGCCCCTCTCAGTGCGCTAAGAAGCCATCCCTGCACAAAGTTAGAACTGATTTCTGCCAAGGCCCCACCTCCATTACAACACCACAGACTTCCTCCTGTGACCAGAGCCTGGCTTCTTCCTGCCCACCCCCCTCCCTCCCGCTCCATTTCTAGGAACAGCTGTTTATGCAGCGGGGGTCATGAGACTACCAGGCTCCGGGACGGGGGTGGTTTTCTGCAGCTGCCGTGCTGTACACATCCACACCCTTCTGTACCAGGCACTCACAATCTCCAATCCGTCACTTTGAGATATTAGTTACAGTGGTTTTGAGAAAAAATGTAAAATCACCAGAGGCCTGTGTGGGGGTGGGTGCTGGGTGGCAAGGGTGGACCACTCTGGAAGCCAAAGAAAGGGCAAATGTGTGGCGATGGAGGTGCATGCCCATGGCCCATCCCGAGGACCCCGTCGGTGGAAGGAAGTGGGTGCTGATCCCTGAGATGAGGACACTGTAACAGGAGAGGCCTACATTGGCATCTGTCCCATCTTAAATATCTGTTTGGTTTCTGACGCCCACTCCGATTCCGTGATCTCTGAGCAACCCTGTGGGCATTCGGTGGTGTCACAGGCAAAAGGGAGGGAAGGGCTGGCTGTGCATTCCTGGGTCTGGGTCGTGGCAACCATCTACTTCTTACTGAAACTTAGTCTATTCACATTATGGTCTTACAGCTCGTTTTTGTGAACCTCATTATAAGTGACCTGATCAAGGTGAGCTCTGCAGGGTAGTCAGGGTCCCGAGAGGCCTCTGGAGTGGCCTGTTGTTGTTTCCCCAAACAGGCCCCTAATTCTCTGGGCCAAGCCATCATCGCTGTTTTTTTTTTTGCAATAAGGTAAATGAAGAAACAGGAAAAAAATCTTTAATATTCTTTTGGTTAATAACTGAATATTAAGAAAGCTACATTTAAAATGTTGACTAGGGTTCTACACATTATACTTACATAGTGATTTTGATTTTCCCTTCCCAAGAGCTGATGCCCAGGAGGGGAGGCAGCCTGTGGAGTGTGTGGCTTCCCTGGCCGAGCAGAGAATTGAAGTGCAGAGAACTGAAGTGCGGGAGCAGGCATCCCCTCCCCGTCCCTCTCCTTGTTTTTATTTAAAGCGTTTCTGAATAACAGATGCAAACACTGGGTTTGGATATGAAAAGCTAGGTGACCATCCCCATTCAGGGTCGCTTCACTAGGACACCCAGTACAGAAAGGACGTGAACGACCCCTCACCACAAGGACACAGTGACAGAAGGCAAAGGTCACACGTAAGTCATTTGTGATCTCTGAGCAAAGGCATAGCGAGTATAAACTCATCTGTAAAATGAGGGGACTTGACCAGGTGGCCCACCACGTCCCATCCCATCTAAGGGATGGGGGTCTGTGGGCTGGGACGACTCAGAGGGTCCGTGCTGGGAGGACTCCTTGCTCTGCTAAGGTGGGTGCGGGAAGGAAGAGCAGTCACACTGCCCCCCCGCCCCAATATCCTTACCATACATGTGGGGTAAATTCTCACTCCATGGTGTGAAATTTCTGCATGCTGTTAAACTGGCAAGCTACAACTCTAAACAAAAAAGTCAAAGGCCTTTCTGCAGGAGACTCATTTTGAGAGCGAGCCCTGCGGGCCTCTGGGACAGTCCAGAGTCGACATCCACGACAGTTTGTTCCCAGGCAGCTGGATGGGGGCATTTCTTTATCTCATGGAGATCTGAAATACCTCTTTAATACAAATCACCCAGAAATTACGATTCAAGGATCTGAAACCCTAATGTTATAGGCAAAGCCTCATTTTTACGGAATACAAAACACTCTGTTTCTCCCACTTCTAACAGCTCATCGAGGGAAGACACCACCAGATCATGGTCCTGCAGCATCTCTGGGTAGCGGGACACCACTCGCTCGATCCTCGCCGACCGCCGCACGGGGGTGATTAGCTTCATGTCCTGCACTTCTGGCATTCCGCTTATCCTGGGACAACAAGGGGTGCACTGAGAACTTTATCACGTCTTTTGAAATTGTACTTAATCCTTATTTTTCCTATTCCATTAATAAAACACGGCAGATGTTTAAATGTAGGTTAATACAGGAGGTACGTCTAGAGCAGCTCTCATCCTAAGGTGGCCTTTCCCTGACCGTCGGAAGGAACCAGGGTGTCCACCTGCTCTCAGATGCAGTAGGGAGACGGAGTTACCGAATGAAGTGTAAAGTGTGGTTTTTATATTTGAAGTGAACTACTTGGCACTTGGTGTTTGTTTATTCTATAAACTTTCAAGAGAATGGACAGGTTCTTGAGGAAAGTGGGCCTAATATCAAATGGGATTGGACTAATGAAAAGGAAGATTTTTTCTAGCTTTGACAATAAATTATTAAAAAACCATATTTTCAGATGATGAACCAAACCACAAATTGAAGCAAACTGGGCACCTTCCCTGTAAATGTTGAAGTGTTCCCATAAAAACCAGTCTTGAGGAGAGGCTGCAGAGACAGGCCCAGCAATGACCCTGCTCCGCGCCCCGCCAGACCACTGCCCACACGGGCCTGCACAGAGCTGGCAGCCCGACTACTTCCCTCGTGAGCGGACTGTGGGGGGGACCTGCCCCATCAGAGTGGAGGTTAGCACTGGAAGAGGCCTGGTGCTCCTGCCTGGAAGTCCCCTTTCAAGATCAGGAACAGAGAGATTCCTGTTACATTAATGTTTACAAAATGACATGCATACCCTGACACGATTCCTTAAATTACTCTGGAGTCGGCCTTCAACTTACACTTGTTAAAAAGCCAGCTGATATTCTGAGTGGTCTGTAACCAATACACACCCAACCACCCTCCCTGTTCTTATGGGGCTGCTCACGCCCCTCCTCCGCACTGCTATAGAGGTGGTCCTCATCAGCGTTTGTGCTCCGCCCACCCACCCAATCTGTGCTGGGCTGTCAGGAAAGGAAGGTGGGGTCTGCGAGTGCAGGACCAGTGAGGGTAAAGAGAGCCCACTCCGAACCCTCCGGACTCCAGCAGCACCTCCCTTGCTGCAGCCCAGTTCTCACGCGGACTGTGGGAGGGCGTGGTGGGTGTGCAGGGACAGGGCAGAGATCTCCATCCACACCAACCCTCCCCCACCCGCAGCTCCTTCCCTTAACGCCAAGATTGGATTAGACCACCTGGCCCCCCTGTGAGGCAGAAGGTATCCAAAAATTGCTGGTACTTGGATCTGTGGAGGAGAAATAGGACTGGACCTGTGAGCATGAAGCCAGCTGTAGTGTGCTTACCTGGGGATGGGAGCGACCTGTAATTTGATACCAGGGTGATTATCCTCTTCTGCTTTGGTTATTTGGGGTGTCGCTGGAAATTGTTCCCTATTTTTTGGAGAAAGACAAGACTTTCTTCCAGATTCCATGTCCCTGGCCAGCTCTTCTGTGGATATTACATGAGTTTCAGCGACCATAGAGTTAGAGGTAATTCCTGTCAGCAAGGTCAAGAAGGAAAGCAAGATTTAACTATTTAGTACTGAACCAAAAATCAATGGATTGAATCTCTATGATGATTTCCTCATTGACTCCAGATAGTAAAAAAGGTAAGTTGATCTGAAGTGGGACTCAAACCTGTTTTGTTGCTGAGCCCGGTAGCAGAGCCCTGCTAAATTAGGCTGCCTCCTGACCAGGACCCTCCACCCCCACCAGCCTCTTTGAACATGGCCCCAGTCTCTTGGTCACTCTCCAGAGAGCTCTCTTAGGGACTGATCACTGACTTTCACCTTTACACCATACCCTGGGGGCCATTTTTCTCGACTTACTGTGGTTAACGCACTTGACCCGACCCCTTCCTTACCCAAGATGGCCTTATCGCTATTGCCTTGGACAGTGGGTGAGAAAAGGTCCTGTGTTAACCCAATTTGCATGCCAGCCTGACCACAATAACCAAAATAAAAGGAAGGAAATTAGACTGAGCCAGGGAGATACTGTGACTGAGGCTGAGACCCCGAGAGGTCAATAAGTAGTGAACAAGCAGTAAGACATGCTCTTTTATCCTCTTAAAGAATGTTGCCATATATTATAAACCAAATCTGAATTTTAGCATCATTCCTAGTAAGAGTGCCGCTCAGCATAACTACTGTGTAACCTGACTCTCAAAATGTGTTAGTAGCTGCAATTTCACATGACTGTCCCCCAAAGTTAAATCTACTCTTAGAGAAAAAAGACCTGTCATCTTCTAAAGTCATAAAAATAACCCATTTTACCTTCTGAAGGCAGCTGGGTTTCTTTCTGCCCACAGAACAAGCACTATAAGCCATTACAATGTGCCACTCCCTGTATCTGTACAGTGCTGCCCACAGAGAGCCCGCTAGAGGTTCTGACAACGACAGGAATGCTGCACTCCCGGCAGAGTCCGTCACGGCTACTTTTAAAGAGATAGTGTGAATTTAGATGTGAAAGTGTCGGTGGGTTTGTTATGTTAAACATGACTTAAGCAAGGGCACTTCTCCCTTCTGCCTCAGAAGGGTCACTTGTCTTCTGTAACCTAGGGCCACCGGGAAGCGGGACATTCTTGTCCAGGCCACTCAGTGCTGAGCAGTATATTCGCCTGTAACGACCAAAGTCAGTCAGCTGATGGTACTGGCCGAGAGGCCCAGACCACAGAAACCAAGAGGGGAGAGGCATTTTGGAGCACTTCTTTTCTTTTCCTAGGTGCTCCTCAAAGACTTTTACTTGTATCACTAAGGGGAATGACTTTAAATACAAAATAGCAGTACCGTCTCTGGTTCTGTTAGGGTCTTGCAAAATATTAAGAACAACATCTCGTAACTCTTGTATTGGCTGGAAGGAAGAAAAGACATGAACAGTATTAAAAACATTCCTGAAAAAAATAACCTAAGAAACTCTATATAACATCAAGTGAACTTCCTTTAAAAAAAAATGTTTGCTTTTCAAAAATCTCTTGTCTAAATATAAATAACACTTAAAAAGTTTCAGTCTTACAGCTTCATAGGAAAAATAAAGGAGCAAATAAAATGTTGGTTAAATGCTGCAATGTTGGACTCTGACGGAAAGATGAACTGATGGAAAGTGTTCTATAATGAAATTTCTCTAAAATAAATTTATTTTCTTACTGACTCATGTTTCCCCGTTGAGGATATGCTCCCACATAAAGACCCTGGCCCAAGGCGGTGAAGAGGCTGTCCAGGAAGTGTGGCACACATTTTAGGAATCGTCTTAGTTAATTTTGGTTTTTACCGTAAAAGTCACATATCTCATTACAACAAAAAATTTAACAATAGGTAAGCTTCAAAGACATTACCCATAATCTCATCACCCAAATACAACCTTTAGTTAGTGTTTTGGGCAATTTTCTCCCAGGCTTCTCATTCTTTCAGCTTTTATTTGGGAATATAACTTAAAAAAAACTACAAGAAAGTCATTTTCTGTAAAATTAGCTGAGAGAACCTTCCTTTCTGAGGTAAGAAAGCCACGCCCTAAGGCAGCACATCACAAAGGAGCTGCCCGTTCTCACAGGAACGCTGCACTAGGAGGCCAGTCTTCTGACCTGAATTCTGTATCGCGTAAGTAATAGGCATAAACTGACAACAGAGCATAAAAGCAAAGGTATCCACACATTTTTATAAAATCTCAAATGCTTGAAGTGTAAGGAAATGGAAAGAATTACACAGAATATATTGTAAAGAACCTGAATGAAAATATTCGTCAAGTGTCTTGTATGTTTTTACAAGCTTCTAGTTAAAGATGATGGATTAGAAAAAGATTTGTTTCTAATCCCTCTTGAAACTCTGATGTTAAAAAAAGGGATTAAAAGGAGGAAATAACTACAAAAATTAGGAGAGAAGAAACAGCAACAAGATTTTGGAAGCTGGAATGTTGAAGGAAGTGATAACCACCTGGGTGAACTTGAAAGAGCCAACTTCAAAGCTGGCAGCGTGGCCAGGAAATAACCTGACCCAGCCCCGGGGCCTCTGAAAGGCTCAGGGATGGATGGTGGGCAGGGTCGGGAGGAGCCTTGAACATCTGTCTGTTCAGAGAGCAGCCAGGTCTCCCAGTCCACCCTGCACCCCGAGCTCCATGCAGCCTGGTGTCTGTGCCGCACCCCAAAGAGAACACGGGGTACCTTCTCCAGGTCTCGGGAGCATCCTGCATGATGAAAGGTGGGGGCACTTACTGAAAAGAAGGATTAAGGAAAGTTTCCTGCTGAAGGCTGAGAATCCCACTCTCTTCTCCCCCTATAACACTGGTGGCCTGTTCCTGGCTCTAGGAAGGAAACTGGAAGAGTCTTCTCCAGAGAGCATGACTTGTCTAAGGGGAAGGACCGAAAATACTGCTAGTGAGGGGGTCTTCAACCAACTGACCCAGCCAGATCGACTATGATAAAGCCCCACCCAGGTGCCCAGATCTCTTAATAAGCTTTTATATGCCAACAGCCCAGTTTCACCAGCATCTGATTTGAGCCTTTAACGGACAATAGAGAACAGAACAAAATAAAAGAAACAGCCAGACAGAGAGAAAGAGGGAGAGACGAAGAGGACAATGCGGGAAGTAAATCTGATATGGCCTCTAGGAACTGAGAGGTGAGGACAGAACGGGAACCTGAGGGTGAAGGGAGAGGAGTTCCCGTGACGGCCAGTGAGGACTGGGACGGATCTCAAGAGTCTGGGAGAAAGGCCTCAAAGAAAAAGAAATACAACGTCTGATGTTTTGAAGGAATAAAGAAATTAGACAATTAGAAAAGAGTTTTGGAATTAATTATACAAGAAACACTCAGAAAACTAAACAATTTCAGGAAAAGTAGAACTTTGTGCTTGAAAGACAAAGTAATCATAGTATAAACTACATGGCTCAACATACTCCTACATTCCTTACACATTTGTAACAATGTGAGCATGGAATAGTGACCGGAATTCCCATGACTCGAATGGAAGCACGAAGGACAACACAGATATGCCAGGGTCGTAGGGGGGTGTGAGTGTGTCAGGGGTCTGTGCAGGTGTGTGTAAAAAAAGAAGTTAAATCCCAATCCTGCATACTTGGAAGTCCACAAATCACGTCTAAAGTGGAAAAATCAGGAAATAGCAATACAAGCACGCTATCTGAAACTACAGAGGTAAATAGAAAAACGATCAGTTTGTTCTGGGAAGTGAGAAATGGGACTCGAGGGGAACAGAGGCTCTGTTTAAAGAACCCTGTCACACTATTTGATGGTTTAAACTATGGGCATGTACAACTCTGATTCTGAACAATCAAAAATGGTATGTAGAATACATGATGACAGAAAGCAACAGGCAAGTGAAAAGAGCTATAAAACTCTTTGCTTTTTTTGTTAAAAATTATACAGAGATAGTTTTACTAGGTTTTAGAATTAAAAGGCATTTCATGCAATGGCTCTGAATTACTGATTCATGGATATTGATGTGTTGGGTTTAGCACATTTCTAGGTTCTTTATGGTGAGGTATGGCTTTCTAAGTATTGAGTATTGATGTTATAACTTTTTATGCTATGACTTTCCATAAGTGCATATTTCTACAGCAAGTGTTAAGCGAGATACATTCACTTGACAAAAAATGTGATTCTATTAGTTTACAGGTAACACCACTTTCTCGGGCATAAATATTTTAGTTACAATGTTCACAAAGGGCATACTGTAGGTCACATTCCGTATATAACTTTATGAAGTGAATTAAAAGTTACATTACATAACCGCCATATCTCAAACAACAGAACCCATGTGAGAGAGAATTTTCAAGAAATCACCCACCCAAGACGGATACTCACTGTTGCCCCACTTCTAATGGCCTCTTCGTACAGTCCGACGACATCAAACGTGCCTTTACTTGCCAAGAACTTTGCTTTGCAGATCCAGAATTTAGCAAATTTTTCAGCCTCAGGAATACTAGACAATACGGTAAATACTTCATTAGAAAGTACACCCTGGAAAAAAAATACCCAGAGGAATTATTACCACCTCATTGTACTCATGTCTCTTACTGTTAGCATAGCAGGTATGCAGAAATCAGTCTGATCAATTACTATTTAGAGCTGAACTTTAAAAATAGTATGATTTTACCAAGGCACAGTTTACACATAATAAAACGAACCCATTTAAGTAGCACATTTCACTGAGTTTTGACACTGACCACTAAATTCGAAGAGTTACATGAGACCAAACAGACAGAAAAATGTTTATCATAGCTGTACACTCTAACGAACTGAGCCACCTGGCCAGGGCTCTTCTCGATTTTAGATCTGATACCCCCAACATCTCCTGGTTCTCCGGGACCCAGAGTTGTGGCTGCCAGCACTGTGTGTGTGCAGCACCACGTCCCTCTGATGATCCCCTCGCCGTCTCTGTGCACGCAGGCTCACAAATGCTGTTATGTGCAATAGCCAGCCTCTGCACCTCTCTGCATGTGTCAGACTCACAAGGGCCCGGGACTTTCTGTCCCTCCGAGGCAGTCATTCATCAGTGTAGTGCCCTTGATCAAGACGAGCTCTGAGATGGTGTGACTCCCTTTGTCCCCAGAGCTTCCTGTAGAGCTGTGCCACAGTTACCTTCTGTGGACTTTGCTGTCCTGGCCCCACACCCCACTCTCCAGTTTTCCTTGGATTCTCTTCCCAATAAATTATTTTCACACAAATTCTCCTCTTAGGGGCTGCTTCTAGGGAGCTCATACAAAACACTGTGAAACCAATCCTAACACCACGTTCTTTCTAGTATTATGATACCTGGTGTGGTTTCTATTTTTCTGACTTGACACTGATTTATAAAGAACACTACCTATCAAACATGAAGGATATGACCAAAGTTAAATTCAGAGGCAAATTTATAGCATTTAGTGTATTTAAAAAAAATAAGACTAATACAAATGATCTAAGCTTTCAATGAAAAAAATAGAAAAAGGACAATAAACATAAAAATAGATGTAGACATTGATGTAGGAGAAAAAATAATGAACGAATCCCCAAAGACGGCCTTTTCAAAAGACTAAGAGAGAACTCTTTAACAAGTTTGATTTAAATAAAAGACGTGGAATTACTAAAATGGTCCAAGAAATACAAACCCCAATAGACAAGTGACCATGGACAAAACTGAAAAGACACACATACACACAACTATCTCCCACAGTGAGTAACTAAGTTTCTGTTTTGACAGAGGTTACCTCCCCCTAATTATATTTAAGAAGAATGGCCCTGGCTGGTGTGGCTCAGTGGATTGAGTGCTGCCCTGTGAACCACACGGTCACCAGTTTGATTCCCCGTGAGGACACATGCCCGGGTTGTGGGCCACGTCTCCAGCTGGGGGTGTGCAAGAGGCAACTGATCTCCTGAAAATTGATGTTTCTCTCCCTTTCTTCCTTCCTCCCTTCTCCTTGCTCTAAAAATAAATAAATAAAATAAAAAAAAAGAAAAAGAAAGATAAATGACTCTGGGCCAAAGCTTTGGAGATCACCCTCCTCACTTACCCGTTCAATGAGCTGCAGACACTCGGTTAGAGTGCCGTTGATTTTATTGGACAATTCAAGTTGTGCTTTCCTTTCTTCCTCTTCTTTTTCCATGCTTTTCCAGAACGAAATATTCATCTCCTCTATTACTTTTCTTTTTGTTTTAAGTTCCATCGGAGGCCGCTTATACATTTTCCCCTTAGATTTCTGCCATTCTTCCAGCTGTTTCCTGTTATGCAGTTAAAGGGGAGGGATGGCTTTAGGTTTTTGGGTACATGGTCAAACTTCAAGGTCTATGATGTGCATAGACCGAGTACTATCACTGCACACCTTTAACTGCAGATGAAGCCACGAGACTGGAATGAAAACAGTCTACAGATGGGTCAAGACAGCAGTGGCTGCCCCCTCTTCAGAAGGCAGGGGCATTATTAGGATTAGAGGTGACTGGCAATTCAGTCTTCAAATCCTCTGACTTCAAGATTATTCATTCTTTTCTCTGAAAACATTCACTTCACCTGTATGCTACTTTGGACCCCTGCCTTCCATCTCTGAGATCGCTAACTTAGCACTTACTTCTCTTACCATAAGCTCTATCTGCCACTGACCAGATCCACCAAACCTGCACTTTGCCCTCCATAGGGTGTTGGCCACTCAGAGGGATCCACTTTACCCAGTTCCTTAGCCCACTCGCGACCACATTTACTCTAGACAAGACCAATAATTTCTTCTTGAAAGATGCCGACAAGTCCTAATCCTGCTCTTCCCCGGCCCCGCACTGTATGGTCTCCACTTCTCAGCAGCCGACAGACTGCTTGCTGCCGGGGAGCCATCGAGACTTGCAGACCCGAGTGTGGATGTAAACTCGCTAGCTTCTTTAAAGCACAACGAGTTCATGACCCACAAATGTACATTTTAGCCCAGACCTCCCCCTGGAGCCCCAAACTTTGTAAAACTCACAGCCTGCTGATATTTTTCATTTGATGTCTGGAAGGCATTTCAAATTTAAAATCGTCCAAAACAATGCTCTTGGTCTTCATGTCTGGATCTGCCCCCGATCAGTAATAGTGTTTCCATCTACCCAGTGGCAAGGGCCTAACACTTTGAGCAGTGCTTTCTTTCCCTGAGTCCTGCACACCACCACCACCGTGTGGGCAGTACTCCCAACCCCACCGGCACCGTCCCAGTCCATCGCACTGCCACTTTCTGCCTGAAATGCCGCAGCTGCAAATTCAGCCTGCGCACAAGTACTAGAATGATCTTCATTAGAATGAGTTCTGCCAGCCTCTCCAAGATGCCGCCGCACTCCTCTCCCTTTCCTCATACACTCCCCCAGCTCGGGTGTCCTTCCAGCCTCCTGACCCAGCTCAGCCCTGTGCAGGGTTTGGCATTATTAGCCTCCAGTCCTTCCTGACTGGGAAGTTATCTGTAATTATCCCCTCTTGGTTAACCAACATGCTCATTTCCTGTCTTCCCTACTAGAATGCGAGCTCTAGGAAGGCAAAAACCCTGGCTGTCCTAGCACAGTACCTAAAACACACAAGAGTTCATCAACATGCAGTAAAATTCACATAGTTTAGAGTGCAGTTCTATGTTCTGACAAATGCATGCAGTCATGTAACCATAACTATCACTGCTCCTCGCTGCCTTACTTTCTACAACTTTGCCTGCTCAGACTCATAAGTTTCCCATTCTTGCTTCCTCAATAACTTTTCTGGATTTAACCCCTGGTCAGCTCGACAAGGGACTAGCATCTCCCCCCCCTCCTCCTGGCCATCTTCCTTCACTGTTCAGTCCACAAGCAATTCTTGTGTGAGTTGTCTACACCTGCAACCCTGACCCCTTCACTGTCATTCTGCTTCAAGCACAAAGAAAGTTACAGAGGTAATTTGTAACACACATAGGCACCACTCAGCTCTACCAAGACTTAATATTTGACATATTTGGTTCAAATCTTTTTTCAGGGTTGAAGGTAAAAATGACCCAGGAGCCATTATTTATGGCCTACTACCTGACCAAGTACTCCTGATGGTCAATTTGCCGAATCACCTTAAATTGCAATTTTGGAATAAAGCAATGTACCTTCGGTCCTCTGCTGTGATCTTCTTCTTAACATCTGGGTTAGTCTGGGTTCTAGTCAGGACTCCTCTTCCACTTGTGGCTGTGCTACCAGTCTGAGTTTTGGGAGCTGTCTTGTTTAAAAAATGATTCTGGGGAAGAGTACCTTTCAGCTTGGAGTCCAAGGTCCGTGCTTTCTGTTGATAGCTGCTGCTGTGTTTATTCCCCTTGGCTCTACTTGCTCTTATGCTTGGGGTGTTGGGAATGACTGAAGTAAAGCTGCCAACTGCCACGTTAGGCCTGTGGCTCACAGCTTTGGATTTCTGCTGCACGCACGATGTCTGGGGTCTAGAACAAGGTTGAGTGGGTTTCTGGTCTTGTTTAGCGTGTGGATGTCTGTGGTGAAGCCCTCCCTGAAGCAGACTGGGGCAGGTCCTAGGTCTGGTACGCTCTACTGTTTGTTCAGTAACAGTGTGTAATGGTAACTTACCTCCACCTAGACTTCCATATTTATCATTATTAACCTTTATACCCTTCATGTCTTTGACCCCTGGTTTCTTTGACACTTGATTCCTATTAAGGGTCTGAACGAAGTGAGAGGGAGCTGTCTTTGGGCGTTTTTCTCCTGGTTTCACAAGAGCTGTTCCTTTAGGGAGCTGCTGTGACTTCAATGGTGGAATCCTGGTTTGTGTTTGCCCAACAGACCATTTGTTAGCTCTGTCTTTCAGAACAGCCTGATCCAATGAACTTTTATACAAGGCTTGCTTAGGGGCCAAACTGCTTTTGGTTTGATCAGAAGAGCTAGTTTTTGGTTTACGTTTGGTCCATAACTGAGCATGTAGCATCTTCTCAGAGTCCAGTAAGGTCTGGGGCAAGTTTTCTTTGTGTATCTCTTTTAGAGAGTTGTGTAAGGACGCATCCTCACCACAGACAATGTCCACAGAGTCTGTGTGTGCTGCATTTTCTTGATTTGTCACCTGCTGCTTTGTAGCTTTCGGTTCCTGTATATTAAGTGACCCCTCAGTCTTCCTCGACAGCTCTCCAGTGGTTGATGTTGCTCTGTGCTGCTGCTGACGGTGGCTGGGAGGCTTACAGTTTGGGCTGGAAGAACCATATCCTGAAGTTGGCCTTCTGCCCAGAAGTTTTGGTGGCTCCAACTTTGGCTTCTGGGTCCCTGGGATATGCACAGGTCTGGGCTGAAGTTTAATGCTGATGGGTCGTGTAGCTTTGACAGGCAAAGCAACATCCTTTTTAGGTTTAATGGTCTAAAAATACAAAGACAAATGTCAAAAAAGTAAATTCACAAGAATAGCTCACTCTTTTTAAAATAAAAAAGTTATTTTACTTAGAATTTCACTTATGAAAGTTGAAATCTGAAAAAGTATAGGCTCATTAATATAGGATTAAAAAAACCCGTACCCAAGTATATGTGCACTGATTTTAGAGAGAGAGGAAGGGAGGGAGGGAGGGAGGGAGGGAGAGAGAGAGAGGAAAACATCGATTGACGCCTCCTGCATGCGTCCAAGTGGGGCTCCAACCCATGACCTAGGTATGTACCCTGACTGGGAATCAAACTACAACCTTTTGGAGTATGGGCGGACATTCTAACCAACTGAGCTACTGGCCAAGGCTAGAGGATTTTAAAAATGGGTTCCTATTAGAAATATCAGAATCTTTTAGTTCGGTAGAATTAAGCAGAGATGCAGTGAACATACACAACTTGCTCTTTAAAAAATAAATTTGTCTCAACCAAACAAGTGCTTGCTAAATGTCATTTATGTCCCAGTGAAGTGTCCCTTGGTGGGATCCTGGAAAGATATACACAATAAAGTTATGTTAGGGTACCACCCAAGTGGTACCCTAGTCCTCCTCCTAGTCCTTTGTACTACTAATTTTTTTTAAAGATGTTAGCTTTGTAAAGGTCACTGTGTCACTCTAGAATCTTGTCTCATCAGTAGTAAAGGTAGGTGGTAAATGCTGGGACACCTGACAGACTTCAGAACAGCTCTCCATAAGCATCTACCACCACAAGAGTTAATCATATTTGTAAACTCAGGATGGCTTTAAGGATAGACTCTCGGTCATTAACAATGTTTGTCATGTGACTTACCTTTGGACAGAAAGGTAGGACTAGGTTACAGAGAACTCTGAAAAGTAGGGAAGGGAGTTAGAATTGATACAGCAGATAAAGGAGGAGAGAAAGATGGTGGCGAGGTTGGCGGAAGAGGAGCCCACTTCTCCCTGTGCCCATCTGGGACACCTAGCCAATCTTATGAGGAACAGAGTGAACAGCCAAAGCAATCCCAGCTTATATGAAATGTGGAGGCCAAAAATTGTAGAGGGCATTGAAAAATAGATGGTAAGGTCCCTGGGATCTGTGCAGGGACCCAGGTTGCTGCGGCCCCTAGCCCAGCGCCTGCCGCAGGCTCCTTGCAGGAGAGTTAGACCACCAGCTCCCTCCCCTACCCAAGCAGGGAGGGCAGCGCGGCACCAGGGGGACCTGGGTGCTTGAAGTTGCTGGGGGGATAAAGACGAAGTGGGAGACACACAGAGGTATGTACACCTGCTGGGACTTTGTACTCCGGCTGGGTCATTACCAGAGAAATTGGGGAGCCAGGTGACAACTGGAGAAGGGAGAAGAGTTGGGCCTTGTCACCTGGGATCCAGATAGTCTCTGGCCTGGTTAGAAACTTGGGCTGTGTGAGAGGCTGGGTGCTTGTTAAGGACAGTGGGCTTAAACAAGAGAATTTTACTTAAAAAAATAAAAAAGGCTCTCAGCCACTGTTTAAGGAACTCTCTCACAATGGCTGGCTCATGCCGCTCAAAAGGAAACTGATTCGAGCTGCTCACCCAGAGGCTGGCTGGCGCCCCTCGCCATGCGGCTGTTTTGCATTGCTCACTTGGGCCCTGCATGCCCGGCCGGTGGGCTTTAGTGTGGCGGGCTCCCAAAGAGCAAGGAGGAGGTGCACTGCATGGATCGCATAACTGGTGGGTTCAAGGTGCCAGCCTGCTGCAGATGGACGGTGGGGGGTGGAAGCTCCCAGAGGACCTGGGCTGGAGGCTGGTCAACTGTGAAGACTGCGGTCCAGACCTGGCCCCCAGGTGTCCCAGCATTTACCATCCCCGCCTGCCTCCCGCCCTGCAGCATCCAGGAAGACCAGCAGAACTCGCTCAGTGGGTTTAAAGTCAGCAGGAGGCTTTTCCTCCCTCTCTCTGGTGTTTTCCTTCCCCCAAGTGAGACAGTAAGACCTGGAGCTGTGAAAGGTCCAGCGACAGATCCAAAGAGGGAGCACAAGGCTAACCCCAACAACTGAGAAACTGAGACAAATTTCACTTTGTTCTCCTATAGAATTTGCATTTTATTGTTCATTTGTACTATTATTATTTTTAATAATTTTTACTTATTTTATTAGTATTTTTTATTTCTCTTCTTTCTGTTTTCTCCATTTTATTTCTTTGTTTAATTGCATTGTTTGACTGGTTTTCCTTATTCTCACTTTCATATTGTGTTTTAATCTTCCTTCTTTCACTTCACTAGTGTTCTAATAACACACTAATCTTGATTGTATACTTTCTATTCTTGTTACCCAAATCATATATTTCTTGTCATATTATTGTTGTTCCAGTACTAATGATTGTTGTTCCATACAACTGTACATACTACACAGCACCCCTCCCTGATCTTACCCCATTTCACTATATTCCCGAGCTTTCTTACTGTCGTGGTTCACTCTATTCTCTCTCACACTGTGCCTACTTTTTATTCTTTATTCTCACTATGTCTCATCATCTAACCTTGCACAAGCGCTCTGTTTACTGGATCGAGCTCACAATCCTTCTCTCCTCTAACAAGAGTTTTATGTCTTTTTCACCTTTTATAAAAAGTGGCCAGTTGGGTGAAATATCATGGTTAACACTATACTTACCCAAAGGGTATCCTATCTCTTCTCTACTTGTTGGTACTTTAATTCCCATAGAATACTAACCTGCTGTCTTAATCCGTTCTGCCTTCCCCCTGCCACTGATCCCATACAAGATTAGGTGGGAGCTGTGTGAAAGACCTAGGCAGGCTGAGGAGGAATGGAAAACCACCCGGCTAGAAAATGGCACTGTGGGAAGCTGCCTGCAGACCCTACCCAGGAAAAAGAGATGAAGGTTAGGGCCTGGGGTCTGCATCCGGCATAACGGGATGCAGCTTTAACTTGAGCCTGCATGCAGCAACCAGCTCTAGCTGATCAAACTCTGGTACCCTTGGCAGGTTTTTGTGTTTAAAAACCCTGACGGAAGAACAACCAAGTGAATGCCAACCTCCCTTGGTTGGCTCCCCAACCTCCCATGGTTGGCTCTACTTTCCCTCTTATTCCCCACTAACAAACCCTGTTCTCCTTAGCTTGCTGCATCCATCCCATTTTTTTAGCGACTCCAACCTAACACCATGAACATCAGTATACCCACTGGAGAAGAGAACCCATCAACAAATGAACCACTAACAGGTGAAAACCCAAATACAACAAGACAGCCCACACAAATGGAAGAACGGGCAAACCTAGAGCATTCAGACAAGGAGATCAAAGAGACCATACCACTGAATCCCACAGAATTCCTGCCATAGAAGTTCCCTCTATAAAGACAGCTAGCAAAGCAGAATATCAGGAAGCACAGAAAGAAACAGTCACCTAAAATGGGAGACAAAGAAAAAACCTGCAATCAAAAGGAATGGAAGACCCCCCCACTAAAATAGCTAAATGAAGTAGAGGTAAGCAAACTATCAGATAAAGAATTCAAAATAATGGTTACAAAGGATGCTCAAGGAACTCGCAGACAACTACAAGGAACTGAGTGAGAACTATAACAGTATGAAAAAGGAAATAAAAACTGTAAACAAAAACCAGGAAGAAATGAAAAATAAAATTTCAGAAATAAAAAAAACACAGTAGAAGGAATTATGAGCAGGTTGGATGAAGCAGAGAACTGAATTAGTGAGCTGGAAGACAAGGTGGAAAGAAACACCCAGACAGAACTGCACAAAAAAAGACTAAAAAAATAAGAAGATAGCTTAAGAGAACTCCAAGATAACATGAAATGCAACATTCAAATCATAGGAATACCAGAAGATGAAAAGGAACAAGGGATAGAAACCCTGTCTGAAAAAAATAATGACAGAAAACTTTCTGAACTTGGGAGAGGGGAAAAAACCATGGAAGTTCAGGAAGTGCAGAGTCTCAATCAAGATGAACCCAAAGAGACCAACTCCAAGACACATTATAATTAAAACACCAAGTTTTAAAGACAAAGAAAGAATCGTAAAAGCAGCAAAGGAGAAATAAGAAGCAACATACAAAGGGGCTCTGATAAGGCTAGCAGCTGATTTCTCAACAGAAACACTCCAATCCATGGCAAGAGATATTCCAAGCAATGAAAAACAAAGGCCTGCGACCAAGATTACTCCACCCAGTGAGGCTCTAAATTAAAATGGAAGGCAAAATAAGGAGTTTCCCAGACAAAAGAAGGCTAAGAGAAGACACTTCCACCAAACCAGCATTGCAAGATACGCTAAAGGGACTACTATAAGGAGAGAAAGGAAAAAGAGTAAGAGAGAGAGGAACACAGGTACAAAGTGGGGGAAATGAATAAATATCTATCAATAATAACCTTAAATGTGAACAGATTAAATGTTCCAATCAAAGGACACAGAGTAGCTGAATGGGTTACAAAACATGACCTACACATATGCTGCCTACAAGAGACCCACCTTAGAACTAAAGACCTACACAGATTGAAAGTGAAAAGTTGAAAAAAATATTCCAAGAAAATGGACAGGAAAAAAAGCTGGGGTAGCAATACTCATATGAGACAAAACAGACTTCAATACAAGGGCCATAAAAAGGAACTCAGATACTTCATAATATTCAAGGGAAGAATCCATCAAGAAGACATAAACATTATAAACATACATGCACCCAACATAGGAGCACCCAACATAGGAGCACCCAGATACATAAGGAAAATCTTGGAGGACTTCAAGAAAGATATCGACAGCAACACTATTATAGTAGGGTTGTCAAAAATGGTCAGATCTTCCAAAAAAAATATTAACAAAGACACTGCGGCATTGAACAATGTCCTAGGTCAAATGGACTTAACTGATATATATATAGAACCTTTCATCCCAAAGAAGCAAAATACACATTCTTTTCAAATGTACATGGAACAGTTTCCAAGATAGACCACATGATAGGACACAAAACAAGCCTCAACAAATTCAAGAATATTGAAATCATATCAAGCATTTTCTCTGACCACAAAAGACTGAAACTAGAAACAAACTTCAAGAAAAACCCCTCAAAAACACTAAACTTCATGGAGATTGAATAGCATGCTATTAAACCATGAATGGGTTAAGAATGAGATCAAGGAAGAAATCAAAAAGTTTCTTGAAACAAATGAAAATGAACTCACAACAACCCAAAACTTATGGGTCACAGCAAAGGCAGTCCTGAGAGGGAAGTTCATAGCAATACAGGCTTACCTAAAGCAGATAGAAACATTTCAAACAAACAACCTAACCCTACGCCTGCAAGAACTTGAGGAACAACAACAAAGACAGCCCAGAGCAAGTAGAAGGAAGGAAGTAACCAAGATCAGAGCAGAATTAAATGACATAGAGACTAAAAGAACAATTCTAAGGATCAATAAATCCAGGAGCTGGTTCTTTGAAAAGATAAACAAAATAGACAAACCTTTAAGTAGACTCATTAAGAAAAGAAGAGAGAGGACACAAATAAACACAATCAGAAATGAAAGAGGAGAGATTACAATTGATACCACAGAAATACAAAGGATTGTAAGAAATTACTACAAAGAACTATATGCCAAGAAATTTGAAAACCTAGGTGAAATGGACGAATTTCTAGAAAAGTATAATCTTCCAAAAGTGAATGAGGCAAAAAGCCTGAACAGACCAATAACAGCTGACAAAATTGAAGCAGTAATAAAAAAACTCCCAGTACACAAAAACCCTGGACCAGACAGTTTCACAGGAAAATTTTACAAATCATTTTACAAATTATTTAAGGAAGAGCTAATCCCCATCCTTCAGAGGCTATTCTAAAAAAATCCAAGAAGATGAAAAACTTCCAAACTCTTTTTAAGAAGCCAGCATCATCCTAATCCCAAAACCAGATAAACACACAACAAAGAAAGAAAACTACAGGCTGATATCGATGGTGACATAGATGCTAAAATCTCAACAAAATATTGGCAAACTGCATCCAGCAATACATTAAAAACATCATGCACCATGATATTGGGATTCATCGCAGAGATGCAAAGATGCTGCAATACTCACAAATCAATAAACATATTACATCACATAAACAAAAGGAAAGACAAAAATCACATCATCCTATCAATAGATGCAGAAAAAGCATTTGATAAAGTATAGCACCCTTTTATTACAGCACCCGCTGATAAAAACACTCAGCACAGTGGGAATAGAGGGAGCATTCCTCAACATAATAAAGGCCATACATGAGAGACCTACAGCCAACATCATACTCAATGGGCAAAAACTAAAAGCATTCCGTCTAAGATCAGGAACAAGACAAGGGTATCTGCTTTTAACACTTTTATTCAACATAGCATTGGAAGTTCTTGCTATAACAATCAGACAAGAAAAGGAAATAAAAGGCATCCAAATTGGAAAGGAGGAAGCAAAACTGCCATTGTTTGCAGATGACATGATAGTGTACATATAAAATCCTATAGACTCCACCAAAACAATACTCGATCAAATAAATGAATTTGGCTCAATAGTGTGGTACAAAATCAATATTCAGAAACTGAAGGCATTTTTGTATACCAAAAATGAAATATGAGAAACAGAAACCAGGAAAAAAATCCCATTTAATACAGCAACAAGAAAAATAAAATACCTAGGAATAAATCTAACCAAGGAGGTAAAAGACCTATACTCAGAAAACTACACAACACTGAAGAAAGAAATTAAGGAAGATACGAAGAAATGGAAGCACATAACACATTCATGGATTGGAAGAATTAACACATCAAAACGTCCATACCACCCAAAGCAATTTATAGATTCAGTGCAATCCCTATTGAAGTACCAATGACAAATTTTGCACATATAGAACAAACACTTCAAAAATTTATATGGAACCATAAATGTCCTCGAATAGCTGCAGCAATTTTGAGAAAAAAGAACAAAGTAGAAGGGATCACAATATCTGATACCAACCAGTATTACAAGGCCACAGTAATCAAAACAGCCTGGTTCTGACATAAGAACAAACACATAGACCAATGGAACAGAATACAGAGCTCAGAAATAAGCTCAAATTTCTATGGTCAATTAATATTCAACAAAGGGGGAAGAAGCATAAAATGGAGTAAAAATAACCTCTTCAACAAATGGTGCTGGTAGATCTGTACAACTATATCCAAAAAAATGAAAGTTGATCGCCAACTTACACCATACACAAAAATAAATTCAAGGTGGATAAAAGACTTAAAATAAGTTGTGACACCATAAAAGTCCAACAGAAGAACATAGGCAGGAAAATCCCAGATATTCCACACAGCAATATTTTCACTGATATGTCCCCTAGAGCAAGGGACATAAAGGAAAGAATAAACAAATGTGATTTCATAAAAATAAAAAGCTTCTGCACAGCTAAAGAAAACAGCATTAAAATGAGAAAAGAGAACCAACTGTATGGGAAAACATATTTGCCAATGATACCTCAGACAAGTGTGTTATCTCCTAAATATATAAAGAACTCACACTACTCCACTCAAGGAATACAAAAAAAACAATTAAAAAATGGGCAAAGGACTTGAACAAACACTTCTCCAAGGAGGGCATATAAAGGGTCCAGAGACACATGAAAAGATGCTCAGCATCACTAGCCATCAGAGAGATGCAAATTAAAACCACAATGAAATACTACTTCACACTGGTGACAATGACCATCATAAACTAATCAACAAACAAGTGTTGGAGAGGATGTGGAGAAAAGGGAACCCTAGTGCACTCTTGACTGGTGATGGGAATTAAGACTGGTGCAGCCACTATGGAAAACAGTATGGAATTTCCTCAGAAAACTAAAAATAGAACTGCTTTTTGACCTGGCATTCTCATTGTTGGGATTATATCCTAAGAACCCTGAAACTCCAGTTCAAAAGATCCTATGCGCCATCCGATCCAATGTTCACAGCAGCACAATTTACAACAGCCAAGTGATGCAAGCAACCTAAGTGCCCATCAGTAAATGAGTGGATCAAACAACTATAGTACATTTACACAGTGAAATTCTATGCAGCAGAAAGAAAGAGCTCCTACTCCTTGCGACAGCATGGATGGAACTGGAGAGCATTATGCTAAGCGAAATAAGCCAGGCAGTTGAAAGACAAATACCATATGATCTCACCTATAAGTGGAACCTAATCAACAAAACAAACTAGCAAGCAAAATATAACCAGAGACATTGAAATTAAGAATAAACTTACAGTAACCAGAGGGGAGGTAGGAGGAGATAATGGAGGGAAGGGGGAAGGGTTTTTCAGGAACATGTATAAAGGACACATGGACAAAACCAAAGGTGGGTAGGATCAAGGGTAGGAAGTGGGGATGGCTGGGGTGGGGGTAAAATGAAGACAACTGTACTTGAACAACAATTAAAAAAACACAGGAAGAAAGTTAAAGAAATTCAAAAAATAAAAATAAAGTTGCGTTTTCACTTGTAAAAAAAAGAACTGCTATGGTAAAGGACAGGAGCATTAAACTGAAAGCAATTACTCAGAAAGGTGAGTTTGGCAGAGGTTTGTAGAACATATATTTTCAGGGGAAGATACGAGAGTGTCAGATCTACCATTCTCTATGTTTCATTCAATATTTCCAAGAATTACTATGTAAACTTTGTGAATATGTAAAGGAAGTCTGTCACCAGAGCCACCTGGCATTAAGGGCAAGGCGATGTCCACTCTAGCATCGTACAGGTATCTGTGGTGTTGCTGGGGTGGGGGCAGAGATAGATGGTGCATCCACGCAGCTATAGCTGGGTGACCTTTGACTCCCAGCATTCATATCCATCTATGATCTCTCCATTATCACTTACTGCTCAGGTATGGAGGTTGATATCAAAATGTGCTGTTCCCTAGTTGTTCTTTATTATACATTAAAAAATGAGATATAATTTGCATCCCATAAAAATTTAAAGCAAATAATTTAGTGGGTTTTAGTATATTTACAGGGTTGTAAAACCATCTCCACTAATTTCAGAACATTTTCATCACCCCAGAAAGAAATCCCATACTTGTTATGCATCACTCCCTATTTCCCTCTCTCCATAGATCCTGACAACACTTATCTACTTTGTTTCCATAGAGCTGGCTATTCTTCACATTTCATATGAATGGAATTATACAGTATAAGGCCTTTTCTGTCTGGCTTCTTTCACTTAGCATTACATTTTCAAGATCCACCCATGTTATAGCATGTATCAGTACTTCATTACTTTTTTGTTTAATAAATTTTAATGTTTAGTGCAGTTTTAGGTCTACATTGAAATTGAGTGAAAAAAATAGTTCCCATAAACTCATGCCCGTGTGTGTACTTCATTACTTTTTATAGCTGAATAACTATTCCATTAGACCTCAAATATGTTGGGATCCTTTTCCATTCTATCCATTCTATCACAATCTGGATGAATGGAACTGATGAGGAAATATGTTCTTGTTACACAGCATTCCAAAGTGGTTGAGCCTACAGGCTGTCAGCTCTGTCATTTAATAGCTATCCTGTGACTCAGTTCCTTCTTCTGTAAAATGGGGCTACTAACGGTACCTACCTCACAAGGCTGTAAGGACTCAATGAGTTAGCACAAATGCGAAAAGTACAGATACATAGTAGGTGTTCAATAAATGTTAGCTATGAAGAGACCAAAGTACACTTAAGAATTTTTTTCTGAGTTATCAAAATTGAATGTTGTACTTTTCAAAAAACAATTCTGTCCCTATGAATTGTTCTTATATTTATAAAAAAATATTTGTGTAAAACATTTTCTTTTAGGTTGCTAACATTTTTGTTATTTTATTACTAATCATACAAAGTAGATATTTTTTAAAAGTCTAATTTCTACTTACAGATTTGGAAGGCAGAGGATTTGGGCAATTATTCTTGGCTTTTAGATAGGGCCTACAGAAGACAAAATAAGATTAATTCTTAGTACAGAAGGATCACTAAGACCTGGGATGTATAGTGATTAAAAAACGAAATTTAAATCAATAAAATTTCTGTATATGGTAAAATAATTCAAAACGATATTCAATGAAGTCTCCTTATTCTCCCTTCCTTAGTCCCATTATTCTTCTCCTAAGAAACCATCACTGCTCTTACCCGCTCATTGGTGATCCCTTCAGAGATGTCCTATGCGGACACAGTATTCCAACAATATGTCTTTTCTTTCTATTTGAACAGTCTTATTAATTGCAACATCATTCCTGGAACACTGCAGTGTGCTAGGCACTGAAGATACAATGCCAAACAAATTTTAAAAAAACTTGTTTTAAGTATCTTCAAATAGTGAATTCCTAGGGGAAAAGGTGATATAATTAATACCCCTCCCCAGGCATATATAATATCTAGCTAGTGAGACAGGAAAAATTTGGAAGGATTTAACTTCCATGGATCAAAAGCAATTGCCAGGCTAACAGGCACTCTGACCATGACTTGATGTGTGTTTCTCCCAGCTTGAATGTGAGCCCTGGGAGAGCTGGACTGCTTTGTCTTTTTTTTTTCATCCTCACCTGAGGACATACTTACTGATTTTAGAGAGAGGGGACAAGAGGGAAAGAAACATCCATGGGAAAGAGAAACGTTGATTGGTTGCCTTCTGATATACACTCTGACTGGGGATGAACCTGCAACCTAGGCTTGTACCCTGGACTGGGAATTGAACCCTTGATCTTTTGGGTTACTTGACAGTGCTCCGACCAACTGAGCCACACCAGCCCAGGCTGGACTGCTCTGTCTTGCTAAGCACCATGTCTTCAGAACCAACAGTGAAATATTACTGTTAGTAAATAAACAGTAATAAATCTGTTGAATAAATTCACTAAGTTTATTTAATCAAGGAAATAGAGTTGAATGAAAACCCAAAGTAAAAAGGAACGAAAATAAAGGATGAAAGCTAAGTGTAAAAATTCACTTTGTAAAAAAAACTTTAGCAACTCCAGTGGGCAGAAAATTTATCAATGCTCAGAAGATAAATAACACCACTAAGATGGCAAGATGTTGACAAAAGATAAAAGTGAATTGATCATATCATGTCCACCTTAAGAGTAAGCGCTAAGACAGTGATTTTCAACTGGTACGCCCGCCGCCACGAATTTTTTAAACATGCAGTATCTGATTATTTAGTCAGGAGCACTGACCTCTTTTCCCTTAGACTGTCAAATAAAAAAATGACAACAGCCAACACAAACATAGCTGTCTGGTGTGAATGAATGAATAAAAATTATGCCTTTTTTTGTTTGATTGACAAAAAATACACTTTTTGGTGTGTTGCACAATCTTAGTAATTAGTATGTATGTGCCACGAGAGGAAAATGGCTGAAAATTGCTGTTCTGAGAATGACCAAAGAACACCATCAGGCGGAAGGATGTTCACGTGCAGCTATGGCGGACTGAACAGTTGCCTTCACAAGAATTACTTTCCCAGGAAAAAAAGCAGGGACAGGAAAAGCTTCCAGCACGGTAGGTAATATTGTAGATCGATTCCTCCCTCCTTCCTTTGGAGACTGTCACAATAACAATGCTTAGGTCTTTACCAGTGTACTAGCTACTGCCCAGAGGTTTTTGTCATGCTTGAACGGAAATGCCCCCTTGATAGGGCTTTAAATAGCTATTAGCAACCAGGGCAACAAGAATCACGTTAAGTGTGGGAGACAAACTCACTTGCTGTTTTGGCACTTCAGTTTCCCCTTGGCTGCTAGATACTCCTGGAGCTTTCTCTGCCGCTCTTCTGAAAAACAGGCAAGCAAGCAACAGAACTTCAGCTTGGGATTTTAACCAGTTTGTTTATGTTTTAAAGAATGACACTTCCAAGAAAGATTTTGGCCTTGGACCATGCCTCCAAATTAATATCAACATTAACCATATCATTTATATGCCAGGTCCCATATTAAGTTCTTCACACTTACATTATTTACTCTAATCTGCACACCAATCCTGTGAGGTATTTTACTGTCTGAAACGTGAAGAGGGTAAATGATGTTCCCAAAGTTAAGCAGCTAATTTGTGGCAAAGCCAGGATCTGAAGCCAGGTTTGTTCAACCCTAGGGCCCTTGCTCACAGGCACTGTTCGCAGCTACAACACATGCTTGTATAAATCAGTTCTGTTATTGGTTCACCTGAACTGGTGAGCCAGGTCTGGTTTTATTATATTTTTTCTAACAGAAATGATGATTTTTGTCTACAAACCCTTACTTGGTTACTTTTGGGACTAAGAACAAAATAAGCCAGGTTAGGGAGTTCATGGTAAACATCTATATAGTAATTTTCTAAGCCAGGCATCTGTGAGAGGATGAAAGTCAGTATTTCTGTTTTCATGTTTCGATGTAGTAGTGGAGATAAACACCACAATAATTCCAATACAAGGCAAAACCTAGGTGCCATAAGAGAGGGTTAAAGAAAGAATTATGGGAATTCATACGCAGGAACTGAGGGGAGTAGGTGGTTGGAAAAGGCTAAAATTCAATAGCTAAAAAACAAACAAACAAAAAAAAGACTACAGGGTGCAAATCTGTTCTCCACTTCACTAACCAGAGCTGCTCTGTGTCCTCATCTGGCTCTGATGCACACGGGTATTAAATAATAAATCTGGCTAATAAATGCATTGTGTTTATTTAATCAAGGAAATAGAGTTGAATAAAAACCCAAAGTAAAAAGAAACTAAAATAAAGGATGAAAGCTAACTTTGTAAAAATTCTTTTTGTAAAAACGTTTAGCAACCCAGGTGGGCAGAAAATTTATCAGTGCTCAGAAGAGGGAATTATCAATGCTCATGGGAGCCAGGCCGCACCAGGCAGTGGAGAGCAGGGGCTGTGGGGTCTGACAGACCCGCTAAGACCCCAGTTCTGGGACTTCTGGCACATTAACAAAGCGTTGCTGAGCCATTATATGGGGATAGAAGTGCCCAACTTTAAGGGTCGGGTCTTTAAGTGAAGCGCCCAGGCCGAGTCAAGTAAACAGATGTCATCAGCTACACGGTCCAAACACCGGAGCACCTGGGAGGTGGGTTTCTGAGACCCACACCCTCGAAGCGGAGGCCAGATCCACCCCAGCCGCTGTGCAGGCTCGGGCCGCCGGGGGCCACTCAGGGCCGGGGGTGGTTGGGGGGCGCCTGGCTCTCCCTGGGGACGCGCAACCTAGGCCAACCAAGGAGGTGACTATGACGCCCCTGCAGAGCAGCTGTGGGACCTGCTGGGAGAGTGCCAGCGGGATCCTGGGATTCCCCGCGCGCAGACATCTCCTTTGGGCCTCAAACACCCCGACGGGGACTCCGAGACAGGTGAGGCAGCTGGTAGCCTCTGCAGAGACAGCCCGCTGCGCCCCGCTGTCCCAGAGCACTCACCCGCAGCGGCAGTCAGCGTAGAGCTCGCCATACCAACTCCTCCACGACAGTTGATTTTCAAAGGCCGCGCCGGAGTTAGGGATGAGCTCGTCACCTGCGTCCGCTCGCATTGGCTGCCAAGGGTTTGAAATCACCAATAGAAAGCGTGAGAGGGCGGGACAAGAGAAAATACTAGCTCTGCGTTTGTCTCCGCTCAGGGCGTGGTGGTGCTAGAGCTTCCCGTAATAGCAGCGTATTGTAACCTGTCAGACTCCCAAAAGAATAGAATAAACCCCAAATAGATGTAGAAGAACCATTTGACAAAATTCAGTACGTATTCCTGATTAAAACTCCCAACAAACTGGGTATAAAAGGAATGTCCCTCAACATAATAAAGGCCGTAAATGACAAGCCCCTGGCTAACATCTACTCAAAAGCTTTTCCCCTAAGATCAGAAACAAGACAAGAATGTCCTCTTTCATCCTTTTTATTCAACATAGTACTGCAAGTCCTAGCTAGAGCAATTAGGCATAAGTAAGTGGCAACAAGATAATAAAGGGAAAAGTAAAATAGTCACTATTTGCAGATGATATATATAAATAACTGAAAACTCCACCAAAAATAAACAAACAAACAAATAAACAAATAAAAAACCTATTAGTTTCAGTGAATTTGCAGGATAGAAAACCAATATATGAAAAAGTAGTTTCATTTCTATATACTAACAACAAACTATCAGAGAAATTAAGAGAACAACTCCATTTACAATTGTATCAAAAAAGAATAAAATACTTACGAATGAATTTAACCAAAGAAGTGGAAGACCTGTACAATGAAACCTATAAGTAAATGGAAAGATAATCAATGCTCAAACATTGGAATAAATACTATTGTAAAATGTCTATACCACCCTAAGCAATGAACAGATTCAGGGCAACCCCTATCAAAATTTCAATGGCGTTTTTCACAGAAATAGAACAAACAGTCTTGAAATTTCTATGCAATCACAAAAAGACTCCAAATAGCCAAACAACTCTTGAGACAGAAGGACTAAGCTGGAGTCATTGCACTTCCTGTTTCAGACTATATCACAAAACTAGAGTACTCAAAACTCTATGGTATTGGCACAAAGACATATAAATCAATGCAACAGGATAGAAAACACTACAATAAACCCGTGCATATATGGTCAGTTAATTTTTGATGCAAGAGTCAAGAATATACATTGTAGAAAGGATAATCTTTTCAATCAATGATGTTGGGAATACTGAACAGCCACACTCAAAAGAATGAAACTGTACCCCTACCTTATACACAAAAATCAACTAAAATAGATTAAAGATTTAAATTGAAGAGCCAAAGCTATGAAACTCCTTGAAGAAAACAGGGGTAACTCCTTCACATTAGTCTCGGCAATTATTATTATTATTTTATTTGACACTAAGAGGCCACAAGCAAAAATAAACAAGTGAGACCACATCAAATTAAAAAGTTTTCTTACAACCAAAGAAACCATTAACAAAATGAAAAGGCAACAAATGGAATGGGAGAGAATCTTTTCAAACCATCTCTCTGATAAAGAGTTGATATCCAAAATATACAGAGAACTCACATCCCAATACTAAAAAATCCAAATAGCTCAATTAAAAAAGGGCCAAGGAACTGAATAGACATTTTTTGAAAGGCCATACATATGGCCAACTGATACATGAAAAGATGCTCGACATCACTAATAATCAGAAAAATGCAAATCAAAACACAGTGAGATATCGCCTCACACATCTTAGAATGGCTGCCATAAAAAAAGACGAGGAAACAAGGGTTGGCCAGGATGTGGGGGAAAGGAAACCCTTGTTCACTTTTGGTGAAAATGTAAATTGGCATAGCCACTATGGACAACAGCATGGAGATTCCTAAAAAAATTAATAATAGAACTACTGTATAATCTAGGATTTACATTTCTAGGTATATATCAAAAAGCTTGTGATATATATTCAATACCATGAACATGCAGGTATTGAATAGATACCTCCATGCTCATGTTTATTGCAGCATTACTTACAATAGTCAGGCTATGGAAACAACCTGTGTTCAGTGGATGAATGGATAAATAAAGTATTATAAAATATGTGTATATAATGGAATATTATTCAGCTATGGGAAAGAAAGATATTCTGATGTTTGTGAAAACATGGATGGACCTTGAAGACATTATACTGAGTGAAATAAGTCAGACAGAGAAAGATAAATGCTGCATGATATCACTTATATGTGAAATCTAAATAAAAGTCACACTCATGAAAACTTTTACTGTAAATTGTTATTCTGTTCAGCTAGTCTTTATTCATTTAAAAATTCAGAAAAAATATAACAAAAACCCTTATAAACCATTCAATCTCTCAGAGATAAGGATTTTTAACATTTTGATGTGTACCTTTTATAGTCATTTAAATTTAAATTGTAAGTATTCTATCCATTTTTAAAGATTTTATTTATTTATTTTTAGAGAGAGGGGAAGGGAGGGAAAAAGAGAGGAAGAGAAACATTGACATCAGCGAGGAACATCAATTGGTTGCCTCTCATAGGCGCCCCTCAAATCTGAGACCCACACCAAAACCCAGGCATGTACCTGGACTGGGAATAGAACCAGTGACCTTTTGCCTTGCGGGACGATACCTAATCAACTGAGCCACATTGGTCAGGGTGATTGTAGGTACTTAAAATAAAAACAATGTCACGCTGTAAAATGTTTGTAACCTATTCTTTTTAAAAATATTTTTATTTATTTTTTAGAGAGAGGGGGAGGGAAGGAGAAAGAGTGGGAGAGAAATATTAATGTGTGGTTGCCTCTCATGTGTCCTTTACTGGAGATCTGGCCTGCAACCCAGGCATGTGACCTGACCAGGAATAGAACCAGCAACCCTTTGCTTCATAGGCCCATGCTCAATCCAATGAGTCACACCAGCCAGGGCTATAACCTATTCTTTTTTTTTTTAAGATTTTATTTATTTATTTTGTCTTTAGAGGGGAAGGAGAGAGGGAGAGAAACATCAATGTATGGTTGCCTTTTGTGCATCCCCTGCTGGGAGTTGGCCTGCAGGGAACTGGCCTGCAACCCAGGCATGTGCCCTGACTGGGAATCGAACCACGATCCTCTGGTTCGCAGGCCTGTGCTCAATCCCCTGAGCTACACTAGCCAGGGCACCTATTCTTTATACCCCACAATATATGGTGAAGAAAATAAAAAACATGCCCACCAAATTACAGATGCCACAAAGCTGAGAGGAAAAGTCAGTGTATAAAAAATCAGATTCTTGAACAATCTAGATCTGAGACCAAATTAAGGTTAAATTTAATACAGATATATTTAAAGCTTGAACATAGGTTGAGAATTAGCCTAGATTTTAATTGCCTACAAACACTATATGAATCAATAATGTCACTTGCTTTCAAAAAGCTAATGTCACTTTCTAACAAAAGCATGCTGTCTAATATAGAAAGAACAAGATTCCACTTTGGGTCCTGCTGGTCTGACCATATTTTGAGTACTATATATAATTCTGACCAATAAATTTTATGAAAAATATTGGCAACACTGGTCATGACTCAAGAGGACAATTTTGACAAAAGTATGTGGTTATAACACCACCATACAGATTTCAACTTCTGGCCATGATGGAGGCATAGTTAGATACATTTTGCCTCCTTGTACAAACAACAACAAAAAAAGACAATAATTAATTTAAAAAAAATAACCAGAACTGCTAGAAAATTGAACTCTATGCAAGTCTGACAACCAAGGAGTTAAAGAAGAAACATTCATCGAGACCAGTAGGAGGGGTGGAGATGTGCAGCCAGGATGGAGAGGACTGGCAGACGGTGATGCCTGGAGGACTGGGGTGGATGAGGTGGTGGCTGGCAGATCTGGCAGTCCCACATTTGCATGTGGATAAACTGGAGGGAACAAGTGGGGAGCAAGACAGACCATGCAATGAAGGTTTCCAGTGTGGGGAAATAAAGCCTCAAAATCTCTGACTGGAAAAACCTGTGAGGGTTGAGGTAACAGGAGAAACTCCCAGCCTCACAGGAAAGTTTGTTGGAGAGACCCATAGGGTCCTAGAATGCACACAATCTCCATCCCCCAGGGAATCAGCACCAGAATGGCCCAGTTTGCTTTTGGGTAGCAGCAGAAGTGACTGAAAAACAACAGAGAGCTGAATAAACAGAATTGTTCCCTCTTGGACTTTTCCACATACAGCACTGCAACACAGCCACGTGGGTTGTCCTGCCCTAACAAATACCCAAGGTTCCACCCCTGACTAGAAATAGGTACACTGAGAGAAAAAAAAGCCCAAATGAAAGAACAGATCAAAGCTCCAGAAAAAATACAGCTAAGCGATGAAGAGATAGTCAACCTACAACATGCACAGTTCAAAACACTGGTAATCAAGATGCCCGCAGGCATCTTGAGTATGGTCACAGATATGTTTGAGTATGGTCACAAAATACAGGAAAAAGTGAAGGCTATGAAAAGTGAAATAAAGGAAAATGTACAGGTAACCAACTGTGAAGGGAACAAAGCTGGCACTCAAATCATCAATTTGAAACAAAAGGAAGAAATAAACATTCAACCAGAACAGAATGAAGAAACAAGAATTCAAAAAATTGAGGAGAGGCTTAGGATCCTCCAGGAAAACTTTAAATGATCCAACATCCAAATCATAAGGGTGCCAGAAGGAGAAAAGGAAGAGCAAGAAATTGAAAACTTATTTGGACAAATAATGAAGGAGAAATTCCCCAATCTCGCAAAGTAAATAGACTTCCAGGAAGTCCAGGAAGTTCAGAGAGTCCCAAACAAGTTGAACCCAAGGAAGCACACACCAAGGTACATCATAATTACATTACCCAAGATTAAAAATAAGGAGAGAATCTTTAAAACAGCAAGAAGAAAGAAGACAGTTACCTACAAAGGAGTTCCCAATAGACTGTCAGCTGATTTCTCCAAAGAAATCTTATAGGCAAGAAGGGGCTGGAGAGAAGTATTTGAAGTCATGAAAGGCAAGGACCTACAGCAAAGATTGCTCAATCCAGCAAAGCTTTCATTTAGAATGGAAGGGCAGATAAAGTGCTTCCCAGATAAGGTCAAGTTAAAAGAGTTCATCCTCAGCAAGCCCTTATTATATGAAGTGTTAAAGGGACTTATCTAAGAAATAGAAGTTAAAAAATAGGAACAGTAAAATGGCAACAAACTCATCACTATCAACAACTGAATCTAAAAAAACAAAAACAAACTAAGCCAACAACTAGAACAGGAACAGCATCACAGAAATGGAGACTCTTGAATGGGGAGTTATCAGCAGGGAAGGGGCAGGGGAGGTGGAGAATGGGGGAAAAGGTATGGAGAATAAGTAGCATAAATGGTAGACACAAAATACACAGGGGTAGGTTAAGGGTAGTATATGAATGGAGAAGACAAAGAACTTATGTGTATGAGCCATGGACATGAACTAAATGGAGAAAGGGGAAGGCAGGTGGGAGGGATGTGCAGGGTGAAGGGGCGTAAAAGGGGAAAAATGGGACAACGATAATAGCATAATCAATAAAATATATTTTAAAAAGTGGAGATTGGCTTCCCCCTTGTCATTTTGGAAAGGTTGCATAAAGACCATCGTAAAAGAAATAGACTCCAGAAAGTTCAGTGCCTGCACTGCTCAACCCCATCATGGTGAGCTTCTTACCATTTAGGCAGGGGAGATGACAATTGCATGGAGAAACACAGTGTTCACAATGTGCTTCTCTTCTTCTCTTTCTCTGATGTCACTTTTAGGATTTTACCTACTATACACCTGCTGTCTTCCAAATCTATATCTACTTCTAACGTCTCTTGAGTTGGGCAGATACGTTATCATCTGCTCATTCTACATGTGTACTTGGGCATCCCGCAAGTAGCTCAAATACATGTCTAAAATGGTACCCCTCATACAGCATCCTGGTAGTGAGAAGAACTTCCTATTTCTGACAAAAGTACTGATTGACAGAATCACTCACCGACTCTCCAGCACCAGGAAACT
This sequence comes from Sturnira hondurensis, assembly GCF_014824575.4. NCBI lineage: Eukaryota > Metazoa > Chordata > Mammalia > Chiroptera > Phyllostomidae > Sturnira > Sturnira hondurensis. The sequence goes on from NW_028074670.1 coordinate 616,571, forward strand.
GAGTGTCATCTAAGACTACTCCTTTTCCATTATTTGCCACATCTGATATTGAGTTACCTTGATTTTAACTTTTTCCAACTCAACATGTCTTGTATCCATGCCTTCTAAATGCATGGATTACTTACTAATGTGGCTGTGTATGTGTGAATTTAGGTGGATATTACACATTTATGCACGTGTTGTAAGAGCACAACATGAGCTACTGAGGACATTATCATTCTTATTGCCATTTATGACACTGGGTAGCTAATAAAGGGGAGAGGATTTATTTATTTTTATTTATTTATAAAAATCCATAAAACCTTGGTTTGGTTTTGTAAAGTAATACTATAGTTATTTTTTATGTGAACTTTTATCATTGCTCCTAGTTACCATGCAGTAAAATAATGATTAAGACAATAAGTAATTATGTGTCAGATTTACTTTCTTGTGGTGTTTATTCATTTGTGATGGATAATGTATCAGTCTTCATTGTTGACAGTGATGTAACACTATGGTTTGATCTCAACTTTTAGAACCCAGAAGGAACATTGCTTATGTTCCAGGAAAGAAAGTTTAGATAACATTTGTTACACAGTTGCCAAAGTTAAGTTCAATCCATTTTAGCTAGCAGGATCTGATAAGGTGGACTCCAATGGCACATGAGGGACAAGGCAAGTTTAAAGACAGAGGAGGGGAAGATTTTGGCCTATTATCAGCTCAAACAAACAAAGTAAATAATATAAATTTATTATTATAATTACAGGGATCCCAGACATTAGAACACAGAGCCTCATGGAAATGGAAAAAGCACAGCTTGGACCAAAGTGCCTTAATGTAAACTACATCAAATTCACTCAGCCTGGAAAACACCGTGTTGTTGAGGATGCCTGGTCACATGCAAAGATTGCAAAGGATTGCCATAAATATACTAATATGTTATAATTACCTTAAATTATATTTATAAATAAATACAAACAATAACTTAAAATAACATTCCATGCTTTGCCTTATTCTTGAGGCTCAGCTTCATGAAGCGTTCTACTGAAATGATTGTCACAAAATACTGCTGAGGCAGAAAGGACTTACATGCCATTCCCTCTATTTTGAAGATGACCAAACTGAATTCTCAGAGACTTACAGTATTTGATTAAGAGTTAATTAGCAAATTAAAGGCAGAAGGCAAAACACTTGGAATGAAATCCTGGGGCTGTCGCTTCTCATTCCAACTGCCATTGGGAGAATTTCTTAGTTTTCTTATGCCTTAGTTAACCCCCATGTAACTGGTAGAGTTTTTTTTTTTAATAGTCAAGAGCCCTGGTGCTCCCAAGATTGTTATGAAGAGTAATTAAAATGATTGGTAGTTTGCATAGTATAGGGTGTTCCTTAAATAACAAGCGACATTATATTTAGTGTTGGTTCACTAGACCTTACTCCCTCTCTTACAAAGAGAGCAAACATTCATTTAGAATTACGAAGGCTCAGCACATGCTCAAGGAGTGACTAAGAGTAAAGGATTTGACTTCTTCATGTACATGGTACATATGGATGGTCAACATTTCACAAGTAAGCAGACTCCAGAGTCAAGGCTAGTTTTCCAGTATCTGAAAGTCAATGATAGAGGGTTGCCCACTTGCCATGTGCACCAGGCCATCTTGCTTTGTGGCAATAAACAACTTTGGATAGGCAACTGACTCAAAGTAGTTCTTAGTGCCATGATGTTCCCAGAAGAAGAGGAGGTTGGTCTCATCTCTGATGGTTTTGGGCGTCTCAGGCATCTCCTAGGATAAGAACAGAGATGTTAGAGAATAAGATGCTAGAACAAGTACTGAAGTTCAATCCCTTGGCATGCAGCCTTTGTGACAAACATAGCACTTCAGGATTGTGACTCTGATGTGACGTGGGTTCTTCACTCATTTGTTCATTCAGTAAGCATTTATTACATGCTTATTAGATGTATGGCCCCATTTTGAAATAGTTGATTTCCTTAGTTAACTGGAGAGAAATCCAAATTAGTTATGAAGACTGCCAATGACTCCAGTGTCTCCCTGTATCCTGGCTGGTGGGGTCAAACTTCATTCTTGTCCTGCCTCCAACACAGGCATTGGGTATTTTGCATCAAATCCAAGTATTAGTTATTCTAAGATCTCTAAAGATTTTGACCTGTAAGTTTACTAATCATACATTTGGGAAAGTAATTTATAATTTAGAGATGTTTATGTCCATATTAAGTCAATGACTGAAAGTTAAAAAAAACCAACACACATGCACACATACACACACCACACTTCTCAGGTATATTAGCAGCTGAATCCTTTCAAAACAATTGTTGACAATTGTGATCTCCCCCTCTCTCTCTCTTTTTAACAAGATTTTATTTATTTTTAGAGAGAGGGGAAGGGAGGGAGAAAGAGAAGGAGAGAAACTTCAATGTGTGGTTGCCTCTTCTGTCCCCCCAGCTGGGTACCTGACTTGCCACCCAGGCATGTGACATGACTGGGTATTGAACTGGTGACCCTTTGGCTGACACTCAGTCCACTGAGCCATACCAGCCAGGGTGACAGTTGTGACTTATTTAGACTCTACTCTTCCTGTGGTTATATATAGAATCTAACAATACTTCCATGGAAAAGTAAAATTCAAATTCCAACTCAAGAGTCTTCTTCTTTACTCTTTTTAGTCTAAAGAAACTAAATATCCTTTTGAGATTTCCTTGGGATTTTCAATGTTAGTAAGAATTTTATTTCCTAAATCTATTCCTCTCCTAATTTTTCTCATCTCAGTAAATGGAGTTTTTCCTCATGCTCATTTTTGGTTCTATTTTCAAAATGTAATGAGATTCAGCCCTGGCTGGTGTGGCTCAGTGGAATGAGCATGGGCCTGCGAATCAAAGGGTCGCTGGTTTGATTCCTGGTTGGGGCACATGCCTGGGTTACTGGCCGGGTGCCTTGTTGGGGACACTTGAGAGGCAGTGGCACTTTGATGTTTCTCTCCCTCTATTTCTCCTTCCCTTCCCCTCTCTCTAGAAATAAAATAAAATCTAAACCAAAGTGTACTGAGATCCTGTCTACTGCATTCTACCTGTCGCAGCACTTTCCACACTGTGACTGCTGTCATCTCCTCCCTCCTGGGCCTCTGCTTCCTCTACTGCCTTCCTCCCGATTCCCTCTCCATTTTAGGAAATAGAAGTGAACCACCTTTAATGGTTTTTTAAAAATTGTACCTCAGATGAAATCCAAATGCAGGGCTCCACCAGTACTAGCCTCAGCATATCCTCCCTTCTCCCCACAGTATCCAGCTTCTAGAGTGTCCTGATCTTTGAGGCTGGTTTTTAAGCTCTTAAAGATCTACAGCCTGGGCACAGTCAAACCCCTCTCTTTCGAATACCCTATTCCCACCCAACCCCTTGTGTGATGGCAGGCTCCCTCCCTCCCATCAACAACTCTTATCTCCTCTATCTAGACAACACCTCCCAACTTTTCTCTGTCTCAGCATCCTATTCACTTGCTCTGCAGCATCTTGCAAACTGGGCTGGCTGTTTGGCTTGTCTATTGTCCATGTCCCCCAGAAGACTAAATTCTATAAGGCTAGGGACTTTGGCGCACCAGTATCTACACAGCTATTGCACTGTGCTTGCTAGACAGAAGGCTCTCAGTAAATAACACTTACTAAATGAATCCATGAATGAAGCTACTGCCCTACTCTGCAGACAGCACTTTCCTTGACCTTGATCCAGGCAGAGAGACACATGCACCACATAAACCCTAGTGGGGGCGGGGGGGTTGGATTATACATCTACTGAATAAGAGTCACCTACTTACCAGTGGAGAAAACATTTAAGACACAGTGGGTGTGGGTGTGTCTGCATATTTGTGGGGGATGGTGGCAGTGAAGATGGAGCTGGGGTGAGGGATAATGCTGGCACAAATGGAGAGAGAGGCACCTGAGTCAGAAGGCCAGGGTTTGAGTCTTGGCTCCCGCTTTTTGCTTTGTGCCTTTTGGCACATGATTAATTCTCTCTGATCTAAAGTGTTTGTTTGAGTTTCTTAGAGACAAGTCCATTGTCCTAATTCTTACTGTCACATAGGTCAATTGGTAGGTGTCATGAAGAATCAAAGGTGGATGGAATAGATGGGTGCCCTGGGATGGGAGGGGAACAGGATCAGACAGGGAAAGGTAAAAAAAGGAAGAAGACAATTTACCTTTTTCATACACTCTTGCACATACTCTCACAGATCCTGCCTAGAATTGTCTCTGGGGTTGAGTGAGAAGCAGGATGGGAGCGAGTGAGCAGGTGGGGATTGTGCACCCTGCTAGGGGTGTCTGTCTACTGGGGTCATTGACAAATGGATGGGGTGCAATGAAGATAAGTTAGAGTCTGAGGACAACTGACCTTTAGTGATACAGGAACATCTTCACTTTGGGCGCTCACAAACAGCTGTGTTTCTGAGATTCTTAGGGTCACAGGGAATTTTGTTTCTTCATTTGACTTATAAGCACCCATGTCAAATTTCACTGGGGAAGAGAAAAGCCAAAAGGAAAGTAAATCCATTGTGTTTGTTTAAAATGAGGTGTTTATGGAGACATCCTCCGCCTGTGAGTCAGGTCTCTGGCTAGAGTAGAAGCACCGGAGCTGAAATCTGGCACATCTTTGCATCCTTCACAATGTCTGACACATTCACCAGGCAGGCAGATGCTTGATTAATGTCTTTAGAATTTTCTATGTTGAACGGATGCTTAGGGAGTTGAGTGTTAAATCTCTTGAATTATGTTAGTGGGATAAGACCATGAAATTCGTGAGGTCATGAGTTCATAATGACCTAAAGTGGAGGAGTTTAGGAAAGCTGACATTTATGCTTGGCAGCAACAAGTAAGTTTAGTTTTCCTTAGAGAACCATGCTTAATCAGAGCTGCCAATGATATATGCTTAGTAACCCAGGAGTCTCACTTTTGAAATATGTTCTAAAGAAATAACCTAAGAGGAATACAAAGATACTTGCAACAGAATTACTTAGAGAAAACTTGACTCTCTCTTGATATATATACATATGCACACACATACATATGCACATACACATATAAAATATATAAAAATATACATTATATATCACACACATAAACATATTAATATATAATTACATATATGTAATTGTTATATAATTGTGATAATGATTCTTTTTAGTTTGGTGTTATTTTTAAGTGTGATTGGCAAGCTTTCTAGAGAAGCGTGATGGCTCCTCATTGATTCTGGGTAAACTGGGGTGAGCCATTTAATATTTTTGAGTCTCAGCTTCTTCATATTTAAAATAGAGGATAAAACTGAGAGAACCAAAGGAGAAACTATACCAGAAAGCTTCATGCTGATCTTAGTCTCTCATTGACAGGACATTTCTCTTGGGTTGTCAGGTTTAGCTGAGGCTCCTGTCCTTGCCTGGGATTTTTAGCAAGGCAATATGTATCCTGTTTTAGAAGAATTGTGCAAAGCCAGGAATGTGGAGAGGTATATATTTTGAAGGCAGAACACTTGAAAATAATACAGAAATAAGAGGAGAGGAGGAGTTGTCCGTTTACCTTCTTGGTCCAGATTATTTAATGCGGTGGCCATGAGGTATCTGCCCGATGTGTCTAGAGTGATGCTTTGATGGAGGGTGTCACTCAGGGTGCATCGGTGTTTGATGACCCTACTGAAGGTGTACTTCGTGTTGCTCTGGAAGCTGTTAGTTGATGACCTGGGCTGGATGATTTCTGCAACCATTAGCACAAGCTGAAGTTAATTGTCGGGATGCCAACACAGGCCATGTCTGATCTAATACAAGCACAGAAAATGGCTAAGGAAGGGATTAAGAATATTCCAATTCAGGTGAGGAAATGGAAGTGGAATCACCAAACAGTAGTAGAGTGGGCTCTTGGATCATTACCGTGGTAACTTATTCTTTTTTAAACTCTGAGGCCTCAGTATTTTTATAGAAAAGAGATTAGTTGTACAAATTTCTCATTTTTGGTTATTTCTAAGTAACCAGAAAGATTCCTAGTATTCCCTACTTACACTGTCAAATGAATGCACTCTGAGAAAAGAAATAAATACATTAAGAATTATGTACTTTACTGAGGGAGCAGGTCTAAAGTCTGTCATGCCTTTGAACAGTAGTGTAAATCAATAGCTCCCTGAATTTGCATGGTTCTGCCTAATCCTACTTCTAGGAGTGCATTCTAGGAAGCCAATGGTGATCGAAATGAAGGTTTATGGGTGTGGATGTTCATTGTTGCATTACTTACAATGGTGAAAAACTGGCATTCTAGAATGCCCTTGATATATTGCTAAATGAAAAAAATCCAGATATAAAATTGTGTATAGCAGAATCCTAACATGTTCATATGTGTGTAAGTACATAGAAACAACTTTAAGGAACATATCATAGTTTAAGTTCAACTTTAAGGAACATATCATAACATAGTGCTGGCAGTGGTAAACTCTTAGTGGCATTTTGAGTATTTTTCTTTTCTTTAAAAAATGTTTTAAAAAAGATTTTATTTATTCATCTTTAGAGGGGAAGGGAAGGGGAGAGGGAGAGAAGTATCAATGTATGGTTGCCTCTCATGCATCCCCTGCTGGGAACTGGCCTGCAACCCAGGCATGTGCCCTGATTGGGAATCAAACTGAGATCCTTTGTTTCTCAGGCCCGCGCTCAATCCACTGAGCTACACCAGCCAGGCTTTTTATTTTCTGTCTTACATTTTCTTGTATCTTTTAATTTTCTAGGTGAACATGTATTAGTGTTTAGCTGTGACCTTAAAAATATTGAGTTTGTGTTTCACATAGTGGGTTGTAGAGTAGAGGCATGGGAGAAAAATCAGGATTTTTAGAGTCAGAACTGAATTTTGCTGAGGCTTTCCTATTTAAACATTGTGTGACATTGAGAAGGTGACTATTTCACTGAACTCAGTTTCCTAATATGTAAAGTGAAAATGCAAGGTGGTTGCAAAGTTTACAGATGATACAGTCATTAATAACGAAGTATTGTCGGCAGTATTCACGAAGGTAGTAGCATCAGGAGTAATAGTAATCAGAACAACAACAGCAATAGCTGACATTTATTGGGCATTTGCTGCATGCCACGCATTATTCTAGTCCAGAAGCTTGCAAGTATTAACACATTTAATCTTCGCAACAAGTAGGGGCTCTGATCATCTCCGTTTTACAGTAGAGGAAACTGGAGCAGGGAAAGGTTGAGTGACTTGGCCAAGGAGGCACAGTTAGCACGTGGCAAAACATAGCTTGTAAATTGTTACCCACTATCAGTATATACTGCTTTCTGCCAAAGGGCTGGAAGTCTCAGGACCTTCACAGCCTGGCCAGGAAATGAGCATGTGAGCACATATTTTAGACTGAGGCCACTGCTGCTTTCCTTACTTATGCACTCCAGTCTAATGCCTGGTTGTGCCCTTGTAACTCTGACCCTAGGTTTAATTTGCCCTTATACTCTATTGACCCTATTTGCTTAAAAAAGGAACACAAGGATATCACTGTACTCAATCCCCCTACCTTCTTCTGGATCATTAGCAATGGCTTCCAGGTCATCATTGGTGATGAACTGATGAAAACTTAGCCGTCTCTTCTTCAGAACCTTCCCGCTGCCTGCCACCACCACCACACTCTCCTTGAAGGTAAGCTGGGATGTTTTAGAAGTCTCAGAGGTGCTCAGAGACATCAATTTATCCATGCAGTCCTTGGGAAGTGGGTCATAGCTTACATCATAGAAGGATTTCTGTGAGGAAGGGAAGTAGAAATTGAGAGGCTGCCTGTAGCCATAGAATGTGAGTCCTTTCAGTAGGAGTTTTTCAACAGACTAGTGAGTAGGATGCGCATTATGGTCTTGGCTAATCCATGTTTCATCAGTTTGTTCCACCTCTCCCTCACTCCCTCTCAGAAGTTCCCGGGGAGATGCGATCTCTTGGCCAGTCTTTGTCATTCATCGACTGACTCAAAAATGAGATGGAATGGAACAGGTTTACAAGTGAGATCTTAGTGAATGGTAGCTTTTTAGTTAGTTCTCCCTTAGGAAGTTAGTCTTTTAATGGATAGGGCACCAGTGATTTAGAAATAGTCCTCTGGGAACAGCTTTTAGAGTCATTACCAAAGACACACAAGGCAGTACTTGCGTGGTCTCCCAGCAAATCACACAGCTGGTGAGTGGCTTGCTTCCTCTCCCTCAACTTCATTGGCTGTCATATTGCAGGGCTATCTCTAATCTCCAGAGCTGAAGTCAGAGAGGATGACTCTGACATACCTCTTTAGGAGACAGACCTCTGGTGATGTGGCTCAAAGGGGCTCTTTCAGGGGGGCATAACTAACATTCTGGTGGAGCCTGGCCAAGACACTCCAGTTCTTGGGATTCATGAAGAAGGCCATCAACTCTTACTGCAGCAGGCCAGGCTGCCTCACTTATAATGAAGAAATAGATGTCTCTGAACATCTCATGAGTGCACAACAGAGCATCTAGGACTCAAGCCATTGCCATTCTCTTCTGGTGGAGAAAATATTACTGTGTCAGAATAGCAGTCCTGTAAGAATCAGTCATTTACTTACCTGATTCAGAGAGAGTTGGCCATTTTCAGAACTATATTCTTCATTCTCACTGTCAAACAAGATGAAAAGAATGTAACTGTTTGTTATACCTAAAGTCCGTAGGCAACATATTTTAATGACCACATTAGCTATGGGTAAAACACACACATAGCCACTACTTTCGTCATCTTGGAAAAGGACTTCTATATTCACACATATATATAGTGATTTTTCCCTCACTAACTTGGAATTAGTCATCATCAGGGCTGTCTTTGAACTTTACCTGTGTTTTATCAACAAAAACAATTTGTTAGCCAGGGCTTGGCTACCAAATTGAAGAATTGTAATTAAATTTCAGAAAAAAGTGTTAAGCTCCTCGGGAGAAAAGAAGTACTTTTGAAGTGTCTCATTTTAATTTTAACCAAATAGATCATGTTATACACCATTTTCATGTATTCACAGCAATAGATTTAGTCATTTATACTTGGCAGCACACCCAGTCAACACTTGGATGACCTAGTGTGTGTTAGTGCATATTAGCAGGAGATGGGAGCACCATGTGTGTTTAAAGGTCTACAAATTTACCTTTTCATTCATTTATGTTTCTCTGATGTCTGGATGAGGTTTGACTGTGAATGAGCACTAATGTGCTCAGATTGCTATGGAGTCCTTTCCTATTCCAGATTAAGATCAGGAATTTTCTGAGAATGGCTTCTCTCTATGACAGCGCTTTAAAACCCATTACTAGATCAGAATATGTAACCCAAACTGAGACTGAGTTTGAGCAGATGTTAAAATTCACTAGGACTAAGCAAGCCTTAAAGATGATTTTTCTGTAACAGCTGTCTCCCTGTCAATGCCATCTCAGTTTAACATGCTGGATACTTAGATTCCTTGGGTCTTTGCTGAATCTGCCCTGATTTTGGAGGTAGGACACAGATCTTCACTTCCTGCCAGTCTGGCCCCATGCTTGTCATTGTAACTCCTACCTGGAATCTAATATACCTTGATCCCCTCATTGAATCACAAGAGAATCTATTTCCTACCTGTAACAGTTCTTTAGGTCTTCAAAGAGGTCAGGGACCTTGGCCATCTTGACTTCTTCAACAGAGAACACCAGGGGTTGTCAGCACAGCCAGTCTCTGAACCAGATGCCTGCAAGGAGAACCACCTCTACTTTCCATTTCTTGAGAAACTTAATGCATGCCCTGGCCCATTTTCCCCATTCTTCTTTTCACTCCCTTGAATTATTTGCATTGCATGTTTCCTCTACTAGATTGTAAACTTCTTTTAGAATCTTAGTTTCTGTTATGTGTCTTACTCAATGTTCATGCACAGCATAGGCATATAGTGAACTTTGGATAAGTTTAAAAAACCCCACAAGAATGAAGTATTTGACTTGTGACCAAGATGGAGGGGCAATGGGTAGGTATATATACTTTGTCTCCTCACAACCAAAAGAAAGACAACAAATTTAAAAGCAAAAAATAACCAGGACTGCCAGAAAATCAAACTGTATGGAAGTCTGACCACCAAGGAATTAAAGAAGAAACATTCATCCAGACTGGTAGGAGGGACGGAGAGGCATCATGGCAAGGCAGCAACTGGTAGACTCCGGTGGAAAGTGGGGGGATTGAAGTGGTGGCTGGAAGAGGGGGCAGTCTCACATTTGCGTGTGGATAAACAAGGAGGAACAACTGGGGAGTGAGAGAGACCACACAACCCAGGGTTCCAGTATAGGGAAATAAAGCTTCAAAATCTCTGACTGGAAAAACCTGTGGGGGTTGAAGCTGTGAGAGAAACTCCCAGCCTCACAGTACAGTATGTTAGAGAGATCCACATGGCCGTAGAACATATACAGGCCCATCCACCTGAAGGGCCCAATTTGCTGTGAGTAGTAGTAGAAATGACTAAAAGCCAGCAGAGAAGCCAGTAAGTGGCATTGTGCCCCTTCTGACCTCTCACATACAGGGCCACAACACAGAGATGTGGGTTGCCCCACCCTACTGAATACCTAAGGCTATTCACTAGGCCCCTTACAGTGTAATAGGCCTTCTGAGACAAAGAAATATGGCCCCAAAAGAGAACTAAGCAATGAAGAGATAGCCAAACTACCAAATGCAAAGTTCAAAACACTGGTCATCAGGATACCTGCAGAAATGGTTGAGTATGATTACAAAATAGAAGAAGTGAAGGTTATGCAAAGTGAAATAAAGAAAAGTGGACAGGAAACCAATAGTGAAGGGATGGAAACTGGGACTCAGATCAATGGTTTGGACCAGAAGGAAGAAACAAACATTCGGCCAGAACAGAATAAAGAAACAAGAATTCAAAAAAAGGAGGAGAGGCTTAGGAACCTCCTGGACATCTTTAAACATTCCAACATCTGAATCATAGGGGTGCCAGAATGAGAAGAGAAAGAGCAAGAAATGAAAAACTTACCTGAAAAAATAATGCACTTTCCTAATCTGGCAAAGGAAAGAGACTACCAGGAAGTCCAGGAAGCTCAGAGAGCCCCAAAGAAGTTGGACCCAAGGAAACACACACCAAGGCACATCATAATTACATCATCCAACATTAAAGATAGGGAGAAAATTTTAAAAGAAGCAAAAGAAAAGGAGAAAGTTACCTACAAAAGAGTTCCCATAAGACTATCAGCTGATTTCTCAGAAACCTTGCAGGCAAGAAGGGGTTGGAAAGAAGCGTTCAAAGTCATGAAAAGCAAGGACCTACAACTAAGATTACTCTATCCAGCACAGTTATTGTTTAGAATGGAAAGGCAGATAAAGTGCTTCCCAGATAAGGTAAAGTTAAAGGAGTTCATCATCACCAAGCCCTTATTATACGAAGTGTTAAAGGGACTTATCTAAGAAAAAGAAGATGATCAAAACTATGAACAGTAAAATGACAACAAATTCACAACTATCAACAACTGAACCTAAAAAACAAAAACCAACTAAGCAAACAACTAGAATAGGAACAGAATCACAGAAATAGAGATCACATGGAGGGTTATCAGTGGAAAGGGGAAGGGGAGAGAATGGAGGAAAAGGTACAGGGAATAAGAAGCATAAATGGTAGGTACAAAATAGATAGGGGTAAGTTAAGAATAGTATAGGAAATGGAGAAGCCAAAGAACTTATATGCACGATCCATGGACATGAACTAAGAGTGTGGGAATGCTGGTAGGAGGGAGGGGGCGGTGCAAGATAGAGGGCAATAAAGGGGAAGAAAAAATGTGAAAACTTATTGATTAATAGCATAATCAATAAAATATAATTTAAAAAACAAGTGAAATAATTCAGACCACCTCTGAAAAAAATTAGGTAAATAATACTTACAAGTTAACCTTTGCATAATTTTTTAAAAAGAATGAAGTATTTGCTTTACACAGATGTAAGAGAGAGACAGAGTTGGAAACTTCCAGTTTTCTCTGGGTAGTTTTTGGCAGTAGAGTTCCTTTTGAGAGAAGGCTTGCCTGCACCTACCGTGCCCTTCTTTGAGACCAGTTCCCCTGTCCCTCAGTTCCCTCCCAGGAGAAAGAATCATTTTCTGAGATCTGACTGTGATTCTAACTCATACACTGAACCAGGAAAGGATAAGAAAGGAAGGAAAAGACTTCAGCTTCAGAGAAGGCAGTTTGAGGGTTGAAAGTCAAGGAAAAAAACAAAAAAAATATTTTAAAAGCCAAAGATGTGATAAGGACAATACCTTTGCTACTCAGGTGCCAGTAATGTGACTCCTTCTCAGCCAGGAGACTTAATGAAGTCACTTAATGCTGTCGGCCTCCTTTGCCTTTTGTCTTCTGTGGAGTAGGCGTGGCTATGGTTACGTCATGGGGAATTTACAAGAACAAAGTCCTGCTTTGTATATTTTCATGTTTGTTTCATAAATCTCATACTTTGTTTTCAGAGATTCCTGGAGTTTTGGATTTGGTTTACATGTTTATTTCTTTGCTCTTAACAATTATAAACACTTAGTCTTAGAAAAAGGACAAAAAAAAACAGGAAACTTACCAAGTTTCTAAAAATATATGGTGGAAGTGGAAGGAGAACTGCTAAAATCAGAATTATAGGTGTCTAGAGTTGGGGACAAGCTTTAAAGTTGTGGTTTGTGTTTTGGCTTACTTTATTTATTGTCCCCCATGGCTGAGTATTAATTGATGGGATATTTGGCAGCCCCTGGCATCTGAGGAGTGCCCCTTTCTGAAGAGGGGGGTTTGTTTGAATAGGCATAAGTCACTGAGTATGGGGTGACAACCTGCTGGTTAGGGCAGGATAGAGGAGACAAAAGTGATATTCAGTTGCAGAAGTCTTCCTTCTCTTACTCCTCTGAGTACCACCAACCCACTTCCGACAGAAGTGACAGAGCATCAGGAGAGAACTCTCAGTCCTGGCTATGTGCTGGCCTTCACCAGAGCCCCGGAAGCAGTCCATTCCTTTTTCAGGCTAAAGCCCAGGTGTGTGAAGATAACTGCAGACTCAGGGAGATGCGGGCAACCCCTGGCCAGAGGCCAGTGGCTAGCTTTAAGAATGGAGGTTGGGGGAAAGGAAGGGGCTCATGAAGGACACTGATGAGACACTTTGTTAGTGTTGTGAGGCTGGCCCAGTTCAGGTGCTGCAACACCAGACTCTTAATGAATAAATGTTTCAGGTTTCCTGTTGTGGTTGAAGCCACACCAGTTTTAAATAAAGGAAAGAGATGAAAGAAAAGAGTAGAGGAGGAAAAGCAAGGTGAAGAGAGAAAGGTGAAGTGTGACAACGTGGTAAAAACACAAAACACAGAACTGGAAGAAGCAAGTGGCTTGTGTGAGTTGGGCAAAGTGTTCTCTTTGGTCCTGTTCAAATGTGACTATTGGAGTTGGTGAGATGTTCATTCTGGTCTATCCTAGGAGTAAATGTCTGATTCTGGTTCCATTGTTCATTTCAGTTACTTCTGACCATGTGCCTGGTGTTTCAATAGCCATAAACAAGAACTACAGAAATAGCTGGCACCCTGGACGTAGGCACTATAAATATAAGACTAGATTGGGGCAGAGCGTGGGTGTCTCAGCACCGTCAGGGTGAATGGTGATGGTAGCAGTTCTCTGTGCCTGTGGTTCCCTTTCAGGCAACACAGAAATGTTAACCCTGGTCATCCTTCTGCCTCCTGGAGATCTTGTGAGGGTTATTACTAAGAAGCGGTTGCAGAGCACACTGTGAATGTGGGCTGCTGTGGAGATGCAACTAAACAAAAATAATAACAATGCTAATGATGGCTCTGTCATGTGAGAACCTGTAGAGTCATCATTATAACAACTTGGTTTACTAAAGGAAAAATAGTTCTTATGAAAATATTGATTTGAAAACTTCAGTGGGGAGAACGTTTTGAGATGAAGACCTCTGTTGAAACAGTGAAGATGTTTAGTTTCCGGGAGGAATATGTAAAACCTCTTTGGTAATCCAGGAGAATACCGTTGGTTCCGTCATCAGTGGCAGCACCCATCCTGGCCAATGGCACTCCTCTGTTGCAGAGAAATCCCCAATGTGGTTGTTGAATTCTCAAGGATAATTTGAAAATATTTTCTAGACAGGCAACTCAAGTTGGGGTCTCATCTTTTTCCTTCATGTGATCTTCTTCGAAACCAGTTTTTAAAGGAAGAACCATGTGGGTGAGGTTCAGAGAGTGAGAGGTCCCTGCTTGGTTCTGGGGAGCCTGCTGTTCTGTGAGTATGAACAGAGGTTGACTTGTGAGGAAGCCTCAGCACCAGGCCATCTCTTCCAGGGAACAGAGAGAGGAACGTGCTACGTAGACCTCCACTGAGACCACAAGGGTGTTTGGGGCTGTCTTGTGACAGGGACCTTGGGTGGCTTCGTGCGTTCACCTCTTGACTCTTGAGGATGCCTCAAAAACCCTTTTTGAGTCATTTTAACCTAAGTCATTCAGAAAAAAACTTTTGAGCACTTATTCTGTGCCAGGGGTTTTGCTAGACATCTATATTTTTTCCTGGCTCACAAAATTAGGTGTTCAAAATAAGATGATATATTTTGGTAGGTGGGTGGATTAGGCTTGAAGGTTATGGGTCCGAAGAGTCATGGCGATGTTTTCCCTTTGATAACTGCTTTACAGACCACGAAGGGNTGGGTGGCTTCGTGCGTTCACCTCTTGACTCTTGAGGAGGCCTCAAAAACTCTTTTTTAGTCATTTTAACCTAAGTCATTCAGAAAAAAACTTTTGAGCACTTATTCTGTGCCAGGGGTTTTGCTAGACATCTATATTTTTTCCTGGCTCACAAAATTAGGTGTTCAAAATAAGATGATATATTTTGGTAGGTGGGTGGATTAGGCTTGAAGGTTGTGGGTCCGAAGAGTCATGGCGATGTTTTTCCTTTGATAACTGCTTTACAGACCACGAAGGGCTCTCATCGGCACTGTGTTGCTGCCTCCTCACTTTACTTACATGAGGTAGAGATTACTATCCCCTTCCACAGCTGGGGACCCTTGAAGATGTTAAGTGACTAATCTATGGTCATGAAGTTGGCAGGGCTAGCAACCAGATCCAAATTTCTTACTCCAAGTCCAATCTTCTCTTTCAACCGAACATAGATGCTCAAGTCTCTTCTCAGCACCAATGCTGTGACCATGCTGAGATAGATCATCCTTAAAGGTATCTCTTGCCTCAAACACCCTATTGATTCTAAGTTTCTGATTCACTGATTCTAAGTTTCTAATCACTGATTCTAAGTTTCTTTGTTTAGAAAAGCGATAAAAATTGGTTTGAAATATCTCTCTTCCCTCTGTCGCGCCCTCTGAAGCCTCATGTTTTTCTCATGATGTTCATCGTAGACTGGGAGGTCACTGGGGAGGGAAGAGGGAACATTCCAGGCTGAGGAAAGGCCATGGGGTCAAGTGAATAAACGTCGGGTATTAGGCTGGAGCCCAGAGAGGTGGGGGCTAAAGGGTCAATGACATGGGGCTAGAGCGGAAGACAAAACTCAAACGGGCAAGACCTAATTCAGACCCACTAGGTTTTTATCCATTTACATTGGGTGAGCTTTGGGTAAGTGCTCGGGAACTCATGGAGCAGAGGGATGCTGTGGCTGAGAGTAGGTGGAGAATTCAAGTTGGCAGAAGGGGCAGCTTTATGTTGAGCCAGTCAGTCTTTGTTTAGCTGAGATCTCCTCTCTTCGCCTTAGCTCATCTGTTCCCTAATTTTTTGTGTTTTTTAAAAAAAATCCAAATTCCTTTTCTCTCTTCTCTTGAGCAGTAGTTATCTTGTTCCCTGGCCTCTGTGCCCTCCTTTTCACTTTCCACAGATGCTTTGTAAAAATCGGAGTTCACTAGAGAGCATCCTGTGTGGCAGCAGGCGTGTCGGTGCCTGTCTGTGCCTGTCTCTCACTTTATGTTTGCTGTCTAATCGTGGTCCTCTAACTAGAAGTGCATTTTAAAGAAATCCCCTCTCCTTTGAGTCATTTTCCTTATTGGAGTCATAGCTATGTCTTGTCTAAACTTGTTTTTTAACTTAAATAATAACTTGAATTACTTTTTTGAATTCTAAAACATGTTTATTAAATATTGCTAGGGAAATACCCACAAACTGGAATAACGAGTTATTCACTATCACTGTTTTAGTGTATTTCCTTTCAGCCTTCATTTTTAAAAGGCAGATGCCTTTAAAGGAAGGCAGATGCCAATAGATTTGTTTTTTGAATCCTCACATGAGAACATGTTTATTGATTTTAGAGAGAGAGAAAGGGAGAGAGAGAAAACATCAATGTGAGAAAGAAATATCATGTGGTTGCCTCCCAGGTACACGCCCTGACTGGGGATGGAACCTGCAACCTTTTGGTGCTCACGATGGATGCTCCAACCCAATGAGCCACTCTGCCAGGGCTAGGTTTGTTTTTATGCAAATGGCCTATGCAGAGTAATAGTTGCTTTCCTGAAATCTGGGGAACATATACGTGGTAGACCATGCTCATCAAATATCCATCTCCTCACTTGAGGGGTTGCTTAATGAATGTCCATTTTCATTTCCTCGTCTCCATGGCCGTTAATCAGGGACATGTGGTTTGTTCTGGCCAGTGCACTGTGAGCAGGAAGTGATACATGTTGTCTTATACTTCCAGGCTGATGCAATCCAGGCCCAGTTTGGGCCCTTGTCATCTCCAACTTCCTCTGATGCAGCAACTTTGGAAGTCACGTATTTTAGATGGTGTGGCTGCAAGTGGATGAGGTGTGGTTGCATATGAGTGAGACTAGAACAACCTGCCTGAGACTTTGCATCAGTGAGAAACAAATCTCTAGCTGTGCTAAGTTGCTGAGATTTTAGGGTTCATTTGTTTCTGTAGGCTAACTTGACCTTTCTGACTACTACTACAAATGACTTCCCTTCTCTGTTACAGACATGCACTTTACCTCAAATTCCTTTTTCGCATAATTGATTTGATGAATTTTCCAATAAAGCTAATTCAGAACCTAATCAGATGGTTTCTTTTTGGCCAATCCCAATTCTAAATAAATGGATATATTAGCTGTGAAGATAAACTGTCTAATAATTAAGTTGGTACTGCTGAGACAACCTCTCAGATATACACCATATGATAATTGCATTAAAAACCTCACATTTATGTGGTGCTTTACAGTTTTAAAACTCATTTTTAATAACCACCAATAAAAGCGTGGTTATTCAATATGATATGAAGCTGACTTAATATGCATGCAAATAGGCAGCAGCAAAGGTCCTCTGTCTAGTGCACAGTTCTCTACGTTTTTCAAACTCCTGGCTGTTGGAAAGGACAGGCCCCTGATCAGAGCCATTGTGCCACAGAGTGGGGAGTGACATACACTGTGGCCGGAGAAGCAAAAGGCTTGGATCTGACTCTGACCCTAACCAGCTGAGTGACCTACAACAATTCTCACACTTCTTCAGGATTTCCTCATCTATAAAGGGAGGAATTTACACTGAATTGGGATTCCTTCAACCCTGATGCCCATTTCGTATTTCATGACTACTTTGAACATGGCCATGGTCTGCCTCATGGCACCTCTGTGCTCTAGAAATGTTATGTTTGGTGACACAGGGCCCACCCTGGACTCATTCCTTACTTTCATTTTGTAGAATCTCTGTCACATGTATAGTTGAGTTTCAAATAGATATGTGTATTTCCATTACTTCAATGGCAAATTTGATTTGTCCTGCTGAGTATAAACAGATATAAGTTTCTTTTTTAGTACAAAACTATAGAACAATTGCTGATAAATTGGAAGGAAATGGCAGTTTACTCCTCTGTTAAGTGGTAATGACTCAGGCTTGTTTTCTAGAAAGCTTGGTCTAAACACAAACCATCCAGGCCCTTAATTACCCTCAGAAAAGTTTAAGTTTTTCACTCTGAAATGCTGGACAAGTTTTGGAGCATTTGGATTTTAAAAAATCCAAGGAAAAATATGATCTTTCTTTTTTTTGCATTCTGCCCTTGGGGGTCTTAGCAGTCTTCCCAGTAGGCCAGTACATCCCCTGCAGGAATTTTCAAAGACACTGTGGCTCCCCTGAGAGAGAAAGAGCAGACTGAGAGAGCCGGGACTTTGGGGAGCAGGACCCCAGGGGCAGAAGAAACCAGGGATTCCTATAGAGAGCAATCCCATGAGACCTGCTTCACACCAAGACATGGCATCAGAAGTCATAGGGAAAGAGATGGGAAAGAACCCCACTGCCCTTAATAAGCTTCTAACTTGTGGGCAGACCTGTGCAGTTGACCACAGTACATGCAGAATGAGAGAAGCGCTATATTAGAGACAGAAGTGCAGATGGGAAGTGAGTGACTGAAGCTGACACCAAGAATTAAGGAGCCTTCATGGAGGCTGTGTTTTAGATTGGGACAGTGGAGATGAGTATTTCAGGTGAGGACAGAAGGTAAATGAAGACATGTCTCTGTCTCCTACTCTGTGGGGCCATGGGCAGACTGATTGACCTCTAGAGCTCTGGTTGCTTCATCTGTAAAGCTGGGCTAGTAATTCTTATTTTATAAGGTTTTGGGAGGATTAAATGAGACTGTTTTTTGTGAGTGTGTTCAGTTTAGAGTCAGTCTCTTTTCCCTACTCTCCAGGTGTCCAACATCCTCCTATCTCCACCCTTTTCTCTGGCAGTTTCTCCTTTGGGACTTATTCACCCTCCTCTGTCCACAGAATTTAGACCTTTCTTTACCAGCTTAGGCCCTTCCTTGATGAGGAATGAAAGCACAGACTTGCTGCAGGGAATATTAGCTGTGTCTAGCCAAGAATTAGGTTGTAGTCAAAGGAATTCTAAGTAGAACATGAGATTGTCTACAGTGGGTATAATAGGCTGGAATATTATTAACCATTTTCAGTTCATTCATTCATTCAGAAGATGGATATCTTTGGTCTAGGAACATTTTTTGCAGCTGATGATTAAGTGGCAATGAAGACGAACATAAGTGCCAATCTCACAGAGCATTTCTGCTCACAGGGAAGTCATGTCTTGCCCATATGATTGTGATTGCAGTATTTATTAAGAAAGGGCTAGTGTGGGATGCTATGGAGACATACAAGAGACAGATTAAGGGGAACCTAATCTAGTCTGACGAGCAGCCTAATGGACAGGAAGGACAGGGTTTAACCAGATGGAGGTGCAGTTATAGATAAGGAAAGAGATTCATGCCTCAGGCCATGGGAACAGCATGTGCCTAAGCAGAGAAACTGAGAAAGGGCAGATGTGGCAGAAGCCAAGAAAGAGGCAAAGTGGCATAAGATGAGGCTGAGGAGGTCGGTGGGGCCAAGTCTCAGGCAACCTTGTAAATGTGCCAAGGACACTAGATTTATCAAGAAGACAGTTTTGAGATATTTTAAGCAGGAGAGTGGCCAAATAAATTTTTGATTCTCAATGCTCTGTATGGATTAATAAAGGGGAGAGAGCAAATAAGAGGAGAAGGCTGTTGAAACTTCCTGAGCTGAGGATGGCAGGGCTTGGTGGTGGCCATGGAGATGGAGAGAGGGAGTGTATTTGAATTATCAGAAGGTAGGATCAGCAGATGTGACTTGGTTAGATGTGAAGTGTGAGGGCCATAGATGGCTCAAAGGAAACTACCCACCTAGACGGTTGATATGTGGAGTTACACTTGTTCTGGAAGGCGCAGCGAGGAATACCAAAGCTCCAGACTCTGCAGACATAGAGAAAATGAAGTCAGTGCGAGGACCCTGTGAGGCAATGTGGTGGGAGTTGCATCCCCAGGTTTATAGCTCAGAGAGACAGTGGCCGGAGCTAGAGATGTGGAATCCTAAGCAACAGAATCTGGGGAGAGTGTGAGCTGTGAGGCAACCCCAGCCAGAGGGGAGCACACAGGAGGAGCAGGTTGGGACAATGGGGAAGCAGAAGCTGGAAGGAGGAGAACACGGAGCGTGGTTTCCCGGGCATGAAGGGACCTGAGGCCCTGGCCCACTCACATGGAGAGAAGACCCATGGGCCACACACTTGCTGCTCCTTTTGCCCCCTCTCACCTTGTTCTGTACTTTCTTTTTAGTCACAAAGGTCCTGTTCTGCTGTCAGCTCTTTCCTGACTTAGGGGAAAGTGGTCTGATAAAGTGTGATGCAAAATTTTTAGGCCCCAACAGGGTACAACGTGCAGACATTTATGTCTTTTAAAATAAGAGCTTGGAAAAAGCAAGGCTTGACCTTGGGGCTGGGAACTTTGCTTTGACCCACTGAGGGCTACTGACCCACTGAGAAAAGTCAGTACATGGGTGTGAAGGTGCAATATGATGCAAAATTAAAAAAATTAAGATCCGACATCATACTTTACTCAATACTTGAATAAATACCCCTAAACCAGGTTCAGACTAGAGGTAAAGAGGAGAGAAATGACCCAATATTTTAGATACAGACAATAAGCTGTTTCAGAGTAAGGGAGGAAGATTGAAGAGGCAGTGGGGAGGACCGAACGGCAGTGGGCCCTGCACGTCCATTTGTGAGCGAGGAGGAAGCCCTGGCGCATTCCGTGCAGAGCTGTGATGTGGAAGGTTCTGACCGGGGTGGGCTCAGCAGGTTAGCACAGTGGGTGAATGGAGCTGGGAGGTCACCATTTATGAGGAGAGCCCGGGCTGAAGGAGGCAGTGAAATTCAATATGACCACGTGGTGGGAGAGTGCGTGTGAGAGGTGCACAGGGCAGGAGAAACCAACGCTATGGGTCCTGGCTGTGCAGGATGGCAGAGAGAGGACAGTAGGATGACATCAAGATCTTGAGTCTGGACAACAGAAATAGAGAAGTCTGCAGGAGGAAATGGTTTGGGGAGGAAAATGATGATTTAGGCTCCAGACAGTTGAAGTCATCATGTAAGGTAGGTTTAACTGAGTAGGTAAACATTTCCCAGATTTCCCCATATGAGTTAGTTCTGCTTTGTCTGCAGGACCTGGGAATTTCTGTAGAACTGAACCAGTGGCCTTGCAGAGTTCAGATAGAGGGAGTTCATAGAAACAAAGTGAAAAGAAGGGAAGTGACAGACTCTGTGTCATAGCTTTCAAGGAGGAAACAACGTCTTCTGACTTTCAATCCAAGATTTCCTCAAATGTAGGCCCCTAGGTCATGATTTATACTTCAGACAAACTTCCAATGTTTACCAGAGGGAGAAAGTGTGGATTAGTTAATGGGTGGTGTTTGGGAACTAATAAACCATTTGGAAAAATAAAAATGAAAAGGTTACATTCTCTTCTTCATACCAAATTAAATTCCAAATAAATCAAGGGTTTGAACATATTAAAAATGAAATTATAAAATTACCAGAAGACAATAAAGGCCGGCTGGCAGGCTGGCTTGGCCATGGAGGCTGCCTCCCATCCTTTCTCCACAAGGAGAGTGACCTGAAGTGGGGAAACACAGTGTTTAGGATAAAAGTGCCAATGAATGAAAAAAATATTTTGTTGAGAAAAGGATAGCAAGTTTCATGTCTTGCACAAGAAGCTTATGAAATGTCTTAAAAGTCCAGAAATTCTGTCTAAACACGTTAGGGAGCTGGACCCAAAAGTCTTGAACAACAATGAAAAGGTTTGGAAACATTTCTAGGCTGTTATTTTAGAAAATGAAGAACTGCCCAAACCGTTTCCTGATTTCCTAAATGTGCAAGTCCTGCTCTCTCTACCAAAGGCAGATAGTTGTGGACCTTTGGATGAGACAGAATCTGAAGAGTCAAGCAAATTTTTCCACCAGATGGGGCTGCTGCCTCTCATCCGGGTTTTCCAAGTGCAGTTACTGAAGGTCTTCTCCGTGGGATTTTCTATCCTCATCTACAGCCCAGTCAGAAATTCTACCTGGCCAGAAGAAGCTGAAGTCCATTCCAAAGGTGGAGTCAAGGAAATCCATGTCTATCAAAATGACCTAAACTCTATGACATGGCAACCCTAGCTAGTGGTAATTCTCACAGTCCCATCTTCATTCAGGGCAGAGAAGTTCCCATTAGAAAGGTGCTTTTAAAAGTAGACCCTGAAGTGGTCTATTGGGGTGGTGAGGTGGTGCTGAGGTTAAGGCCCAGTGTTTACGGGGTATTGTCAGTAGAATGTAGCTGCCAGTGTGACAGAGGCTGTGGAAGATCCTCATGAGCACCCAGTGACAAAGTAAAGTGACTCTCAGTTCCAGTCACAGTATTTTCTAATTGAAAATCTTATTACGAATCGCACCAAGACTGATCAACTCTGGTAGCTTTTTTGACCAGATTTTGTGATTTTGTGACATGCTAATTTTCTCACTATGGGATTTTCTTGGTCAGTGATATGTTCTTGTCACAGGAACGCACTGCTTAATGCTAGGAATGAACTCAGCTGGAGGTTAACTTGTGCTGGCAATATTAGGGCACTGTAAAAATCATGGCATTTTAACTTAGATTATAGTGGGATGGAGTTGTGTCATACCCAGAGGTTAGCTTCAAATGTCAGTGCACAAAATAAGATGGGACATTATGCTTATTCTTGACAGACCACCCTCCACAGCTAGTTTGTCTCCCAGTGTTGGAAGAAATGACTGTTCCTTTGGTAGAAGACCAATTGACATTGTTGGTGTTATTTAGAGGCTACTTTGTATACAAAACACAAACCTTTAAACACCAGAACCACACTTACCTTGGTGAGATGCTTTCTCTCTAAGAGTCAGAATGTGCACTGACAGTGACTGAGGGAACACCATAGTGACAGCACTCATCTGGGTGTCCTTCCATTGTATAGGTGCATTGCCGTGGGGTTAACTGTTACCTTCTTTATCGATTCCTCTTCACCTCATATATTGGATCATAAGTTAAATGTGTCTGTGATACTACTCCACTGTACATCTTAAAAACATTAATATTTTGTACTCAGAATGATACAACCTGTGTGCAACCTGTATGTATGTGCTGTATTTGCACATTTTACTGAAAACCAATTAACAGCTAGCCTATTTTTAGTTATTAACTTTAATAGTTTTTAGGTGGGAGCACATTTAAATTCAAAAGTAATAACTGAATCATTTGATTCAGATATAACTATACAAATTGAAAGCTTGTTGTTGGAAATAAGCAAGAACAAAATAATCAAGTATCACCAATCAAAAATAACTGGGAGTAAAGTGTTGGAGATATTTTTAAAAGTATATTTTGTTGATTATGCCATTACAGTTGTCCCATTCTTTTTTCCTTTTATATACCTCTGCACAGTACTCCCATTCCCTCCAGCATTCCCCGCACCTTAGTTCATGTCCACAGGTCATGCATGTAAGTTCTTTGGCTTCTCCATTTCCTATACTATTCTTAACCCCCAACCCCTGTCTATTTTGTACCTACCAATTATGCTTCTTATTCCCTGTATCTTTTCCCCTGTTCTCTCATCCTTCTCCTTCCCTGCTTATCTCCCTCCTTCTGATCTCCATTTCTGTGATTATGTTCCTGTTCTAGTTGTTTGCTTAGTTTGTTTTGTTTTGTTTTTTTAGGTTCAGTTTTTGGCAGTTGTGAGTTTGTTGTCATTTTACTGTTCATAGTTTTGATCTTCTAATTTTTCTTACATAAGTCCTTTTACATTTCATATAATAATGGGTTGGTGATGATGAACTTTAACTTTACCTTATCTTGGAAGCACTTTATCTGCCTAAAGAAGCACTTTATCTGCATAACTATCATTTCCATTCTAAATGATAGTTATGCTGGATAGAGTAATCTTGGTTGTAGGTCCTTGCTTTTCATGACTTTGAATACTTCTTTCTAGCCCCTTCTTGCCTGCAAAATTTCTTTTGAGAAATCAGCTGATAGTCTAATGGAAACTTCTTTGTAGGCAACTGTCTCCTTTCCTCTGTTTCTTTTAAGAGTCTCTCCATATCTTTAATCTTGAATAATGTAATTGTGATGTGCTTTGGTGTGTACTTCCTTGGGTCCAACTTCTGTGGGTCTCTCTGAGCTTCCTGGACTTCCTAAAAGTCTATTTCCTTTGCCAGATTAGGGAAGTTCTCCTTCATTATTTTTTCAAATAAGTTTTCCATTTCTTGCTCTTTCTCTTCTCCTTCTGGCACCCCTATGATTTGGATGTTGGAATGTTTAAAGTTATCCCAGATGTTCCTGAGCCTCTCCTCATTTTTTTGAATTTTTGTTTCTTCATTCTGTTCTGGTTGAAGGTTTATTTCTTCCTTCTGCTCCAGATCATTGATTTGAGTCCTGGTTTCCTTCCCTTCACTGTTGGTTCTCTGTATATATTTTTTTATTTCACTTTGTATAGCCTTCATTTTTTTCTCTATTTTGCAGCCATACTCAACCATTTCTGTGGGCATCCTGATTACCAGTGTTTTGAACTCTGCATCTGGTAGGTTGGTTATCTCCTCATCACTTAGTTCTTTTTCTGGAGTTTTGATCTATTATTTCCTTTGGGCAATATTTCTTTGTCTCAGTGCACCTGCTACATCGTGAGGAGCAGAACCTTAGATACTCTCCAGGGTGGGGCAACTTACTTTGCTGTGCTGTGGTGTGGTCTGGATGAATGTTTCTTCTTTAAATCTTTGGTTGTTGGTCTTCCATATGGTTTGATTTTCTGGCAGTTCTGGGTTGGTTTTTTTTTTGTCTTTAAATTGGTTGTTTCCTTCTTTCAGTTGAGTGAGGAGGTGAAGCGTATCTACCTATGCCTCCATCTTGCCTGGAACTCTGAGAACCAGGTGGACAGAGTCTGGAATGTTCAGTCACACCCAGTCACTGGAAGATGGGAGTTGGTTCCCCTGGTTTTCAAGCCTTTGAACTACATCAGTTTTCCTGTGTCTCCAGCTTCCAAATGCCAGACCATAGGGCTTCTTGATAATTACACGAGCCAAAACTGTCTATTGGGAAATGCAGGCAGCTGCAGTATGATCATCCAGGCACCCTTGAGGAAGAAGAGGAAGAAAAGCCTGAGAGCCAGAGAGAGCCAGCCCAGGAGGCAGAGAGCCCCTGTTGGAGATATTTTTAATGTTTTTGTTACTAGCTATTTTGGGTTAAATCAAAACAAAGAACAAGAAAATAAAAGAAAAGTGAAGACAAATATTTATATAACCCTTGGGATAAAGTTCCTTAGGAATGACTTTCTAAAAACAAACTTCATGGCACTTTATTGCCAAATTGTCCTCCAAGAAGGTTGTGTTCCTGCCACGGTCACCAGCTTCTCCCACACTTGCAGCAGTGCTGGCTAGTTTTGCTTTTCAAATTTTTAAATTAATTTTCTGTTAATAATTTTTACCCCTTTTTAATCGAAGGTGTTCAACTTTTTATTGTTAGCTTTTGAGAGTTCTTCATATAATAATAATGTAAACTCATTGACACAGATGAAGTAATAAATGTGTTTTTCAATTTTGGTCTGCATTTCAGTACCCAAGCAGTGTACATATTACAATTCTATTTTACAAAAACAAACAAGAATGGCTGGATATATGCCATCCTTTGTCAACAACAGAAATAGTTTGATACTGGGATCACAGATGTTTTTAATGTTCTTTGTGCTTTTCTTGATTTAAAAATTTCTATAACAGCCCTGGCTGGTGTAGCTCAGTGGATTGAGCATGGGCCTGTGAGGCAAAGGGTTGCTGGTTTGATTCCCAGTCAGGGCACATGCCTGGGTTGCAGGCCAGGTCCCCAGTAGGGGACACATGAGAGGCAACCGCACATTGATGTTTCTCTCCCACTCTTTCTCCCCATCCCCTCTCTCTAAAAATAAATAAATAAAATATTTTAAAAAATTTCTATAACAAACATACTACTTTTGTTACAATAAGAAAAACATATAAAACATATTTCAAAACAGTTCTGTTGCCCTGACTGGTGTGGCTCAGTTGCTTGGGTGTTGTCCCACAAAGCAACAAAAGTCGTACGTAGGTTTGATTCCTGGTCAGGGCACATGCCTGCGTTGCGGGTTTCGTCCCCATTTGGGGCGTGTACAAAAGGCAACCTATTGATGTTTCTCTCTCACGTTTATGTTTCTTTCTCTTTCTTTCTCTCTCTCTTCCCCTCTTTCTAAAAATAAATAAATAAAAACGAAAATAGGACTAATAGTTCTATTCTCAGGAATATTCTATTCTGGGCTCCTGAAAGAGGTACTCTTCTTCTTTGGGCAATGAGCAGGACACCCCTGAGCAGAAGCCATTCCTTTCTGTCCCTCTGCAGCTGAGCCTGCCCATGCCCAGCATTACATAACATTCTGGGGAATTGCCCTTCCTGCCTCACCCCTGTAATTAAGCCAGGCCCTAGAACCCTTAACTTTATTACCATCCACTTGCGGTGTCATAAGGCAATCTTTGTTCAAGACTCATTTGGCATTTCTTGCCTTAGTCTTCAGTTTCATTAAGCAAAAACTTGAGAAAATTTCTAGTATGTGCCTATATCTTCTATCTTTTAGAATTTTGGAGCTGTCTTCCTAGTCCAACCTCTTCCTCGGGGTAGGACTAAGTCCCACCTGTTGCATCCCAGCAAAGATGGAACAAGTAACCCTGTGGAGCAGCCCCCAACAGCTGGACAGTTCTGTCGCTAAAAGGTTCTCCCTTCTACTGAACCAGCATCCATGGACTCATCTGTGCATCCCACCTGTTGTCCATGATGTGCCTTCACAGGTGGCAGAAATGCTGATACCACAAAAGGGCCCTCTGGAACACGATGACATCTCTCCTGTGCCCCCTGAAGTCTCTCACTGCTGGTCCCAGGGCTCCTTTCTTAGAGCTCCCTGGAGCTGGTCACTGTTTCTGTGCAGGCTCATCACACCAGGGCCTCCTGAAATAAGGCTGAGTCCTAAATACTCTGGTGTGAGGACAGGTGGGCTGTCTTTTCTGCTCTTCACAGATCTGGCCTTAGTCACTCTCCAGTGGAACAGAGGTGAACCAAATTTGTTTTCTTTTAAATCTGTCAATGTAAGAAATGTTCAAATCTGTAGAGAATTTCTGAGTTTCTTTGAGCCAAACTGATGATAATTGCCAGGAAGCAGTATCTCAGTGGGTTGGTAAAATGCTCCAGAAAATGGCAGTTTTGCACCTTATTTTGTGCATTACAATCTAAAGTGAGGAGGTAAGTGGGTTACATGAAATCCATTGGTGGTAGATTAGAGAGGCAGGAGAAAGCAAAGCAGGGAAACCTTTGGGATTGGATGAAAAGTAATACATTTCTTTTATACAGGTGGGTACAGGGTAGTTAACAGTCAACAATTAACATGATAATAACAGTGAGGGGATTTGTGGTCTCCCTCCTATGTGTGGTGTGGTATCTGTGCTTTGAGGGGTCCAGAAAAAGGAAACTGCTTCGACATTCCAAAGGTATGTTATTGTAGATGCAAAAAGACAATAGACAAGCTTACTTAAGGTAAAGATTGACTTTTGTCAGGGAAGATTTGAGCCTAGGACATGACTACCTGTCATAAACTGTTTTTAGTTAATAAATGTTAATTTCAGACTATCCCCTGTGGTTACTCTGGGTCTCTGTTTGCTAGTCTGCCTCGCAGGCCTCCCCTCAGCTTGTCAGTTAGTATGTGGCCCCTTTTCATCCACAAATCCTCTGCAACTTTGTCTCCAGAGGTGAGGCCTGGCCAAACCATTTGGTTGAGGGTTGGTTGAGGCTGATTGAGGAGTTTATCATGAAGCCCCAGCTCTGCTCACTTTGCGGGACAGAGTTCCCGTGTGCTGGGCCCCAGTGGTCTGGAGGGCCCTAGTTCCACTTCTCATCATAGTAAGAAAAACCTGGGCTTTGAAGCCAGAAGGATAGAATTTTTCTACCATCTTAAATAGAGGAACCTCTACTTTCCTTATAAGGTAGTTAAGAAAATGAAACAAATGTGAATTTCTTGGTAAAACATAAGTCCCCAAAAGTCCCCTTCCTTTGTGTCTGATGTAGTTATTAAATTATTTGGCATTTGCACTTCTATAGAGATGAAATTTCTAAAAGGTACTATAGCAAGATGTTTACTGATGTGTGTAATTTTGATCGTCCATAAACTTTGCCAAATCAGTTATTCCTGTGTTCCCATTTTACAGATAAGGTCATTGATACCCTGGGAAGTTAAGTGATTCAGTGCCCATGGCTGCTGAATTAGCATTTTCTTTGGTGGTAGGCCAGAAGTACAACCATGTTAGCTTCTTGCCCACACCTGTCCTGCCAGCTGTGCCCTGTCTCTGTGTTTGTGTATGTCCCTTCACTGGGCACATTTTCACCCAATGGAAGTACCAGTTTGTAAGTAATTCTACTAAGTAAAAGACTGAGCAATCAACCAACAAATATTTTCTCGATGCCTGTCACCATTCTGGGTGCCAGAGAAAATGCCAGTGTGACGCACCTCAGCACACACCTGTGAGAATGTCCCAAGTGAAAAACTGGCCATGGAAGAACTAGAACTATCATACACCGCTGGTGGGAGTGCAGAACAGTACGACCACTTTGGGAAACAGTTTGACAGTTTCTTAAAAAGTTAAACATATATCTACCATATGCCCAGCCCTTCTGTTCTCAGATCTTTATTTACTGGAGAGAAATGAAAACAGATGTTTATGCAGGAATATTCTCGTCAAATTTATTTGCCATTACTAAAAGCAGAAACAAGCCAATGTCATAAACAGGTGACTGAATGAACAAACCCTGGTCCATTCATATTGTGGAGTGCTACGTGGAAGTAATGTGGAGTGGACTACGGACACACACAACAGTGTGGTCAATCTGAAAGTAATTATGCTGAAAGAAGCAGGCACGAAGACTGCACACTCATGTACGATTTCGTGTATATCAAACTCTAGAAAACGCAAACTAACCTGTGGGTACAGAAAACGTCGGTAGTTGCCTGGTGTTGAGGGCCACTGTTGGGGAGAGAGTCACTCAGGTGTGAGGACACTTTTGGGGGTAATGGATGCATTCATTATCTTGATTGTGGTCATAGTTTCACTAGTGTATTCTGGTCAAAATTATCAAATTATGCACTTTCAATATGTGCATTTTTAAAAATGTAAGTTACACCTTTGTAAACAAGACCCTCTGAGCCTCACAACTGTGTGGGTGCAAAGGGACTGCAGTACCAATAGAATCCCAGTTTCCTTGCCTCTGTGCCCTGCTGACCAGGAGTTTAAGTCTCTCTGGCTTATCTCCGAGTCCTCTGAGGCTTTCTCACACTCAAAATCAGCTCGGCAGGGAGCTTCGAGGGGGCACAGCACTGGCCATGTGGCCAGGAGCAACAGAGAAGCCTGATGTCCACTCCAGGGGTCCCTCTCCATGGAGGGGCTGTCCTCTGAGGACCTGCATGTGTGTAGGCACCAGCCTCCTGCATGAAGGCAGAAGAGGGGGAACATGTCCTTACCCCCTCCCCGTGTCCCAGGCACGTTTACATCACACCTGACAGAGTCTCTGGTGAAGAGTTCTTCCAAGTCCCTTTCTCTGGGACTTGCTGTGCCTGAACAGAGACAGAACAGAGACAGGAACTCAGAAGGGATGCCCTGCTGTTGCCTCCTGGCCATCCCTCTGATGGTACCCAACTTGTTCACCACAGCTGGTTGGACCTATGTCCAAGCTCTGGCCTCAGCCAGGCACCCCAACCCCCCTGCCCCAGGGAGGCTTGGTCTGGCTGGCAAGCCCCAGAAGAGGAGACTTTCTCCAGTTCCACTGCCTCTTCCTAGGCTCCAAATCAGGGGAGGCAGGAGAGGCAGAAGAGGGAGGGGAAGGGGAAGGGGAAGGGGAAAAAGTGAAAGCATAGATGTGCTCTCCTGCCTAGGGTCAAAGGTCAGGCTGAGCAGGGGCAGGAGAGAGACTCTCAAGTGTGGGTTGGTATTCTTCCCTCCTCTCCACCCCTCCAGTTCTCACCGTGAACACTGCCAACATTCAGACAAGTCTGAATAACAGCGCGTGGAACATCTGCACACTCATCTTCCTAACCAGCAGTCCTCAATGCTTTGTCACACTTGCTTTACACACACAGACACAGAAACACACAAGCACAAACAAGGAGGTTAATGTTTCTTTCCTCCTTAATTGCTACTTTTCAGAGTAAAGATGGTGTGATGGTCACATGTGAGACTGAGTTTTGATTTTGAATGAAAGTCTGAAGTTTTGATTGTGACTGGGTGGACTAGCCTGAAGTGAGTTTTAATTACTGAAATAAGACTGTCTAAACTGGTTTTCTTTTCCTTTTAAAAGTTAGTTTTGAAAAAATTGTACAGTTTTATTACTTTGTTTTTTTTAAGTCAAAGTTATGCATGTGAAGAGTTGAATGGATCTAAGCTTTGTTAGAAGAAGCATCGGATACCTGTCTTCTTGAGCGGTCTCGCCCGTGTGGTGGCTGGCCGCGCTCGGCAGTGACACCCTCACATTGGTAAGGCTTCTTTAACTTTAAGCTTTAGTTATTAACAACGATCTTCCCACTGTGGAAAATTAGGATTTAAGTTTTTTGTCCTGCCCCAATCTCCACCACACACGTCTACCTTTCCCACTCCCCAGCCTTCCTAATCCAGCTATCGCTTAATTTTCTTAGATCAATAATTAGTAGTATATTAGTATGAAGGTGTAAATGCCACTCAGAGCTTAGTGAAGTAACTATCTTTCCTTTCCAGTTCAACATTTTATTTTCCCCTGAGTTAATAATTATTTTTTTCATTTGCTTAGTTTTTATGTACTTATCATTAGGGCTGAATATAATTTTTATTGGTGAAAACAAATATAAATTACTAATATAAAATTAAGCACAGGGACTTGGGAGGGGATCTTGCAGATGAAGCATCCTAAAATTTAACTTTGATTACCTTCACAGTAAATCTACCTCCGATCCTCATTGATTCAACTATAAATTCCCACTAATTGTTTTTAAATTTCTTCTGAAGCCATCTAGATGTATAAGGCAGCCTCTCTTATCTCAGGACAAGAATGTTCCTTAGAGCTGTCTGAGCTGCTTCACTGTTCCCTCACCTCCAGTACACGCCCCCCTCCCTCTCACCTTTGACCCCCTTCATGTTTCTATGTGTTCATCTACCTTGGTTTACCACTTTTAGTGGATTCTTGGGAAAAGATACTTAGGAAGCAAGAATTTTTTCAGGGATTTGCATGTCTAAGAATGTCTTTATTCTACACTGATATTTGGTTGATAGTTTGGCTGGATATAGAATTCTAGGTGGGAATTAATTTTACCTCATGGTTTTGAGAGCACCACTCTATTTCCTTCTAACTGCCGGTATTGCCGCTAGGAAGTCTGATCCCATTCAGATGTCCAGTTGTTTCCACGTGACTTGTTTCCTGTCTGGGATATTGTAGGATTATCTCTTTATTCCCAGTGTTTCATGATGTGGGTGTTCTTTTATCATGGTAGACACCCGATGGGCTATTTCAACCTGGAAATTCATGTCCTTCAAGTTCTAAAAACTTTATTAATTGATATTTGATTCAGTGCCCTTTTTCTCTCTGTGTTTTCCTCTTGTCTTTTTTTCTGGATCCTCTGTTTTTAGCCTCTGAGTCTCCCGAAAAGTCCTTTAATGTATAATAACTGATCAGTTTTAAAATGAAATTTACTGGGGTGACATACGTGGCAAAACCACACAGGTCTCAAGTGTGCAACTCGGTAAAACTGCGTGTGCACACTGTGTCGTGTGCCCATCGCCCCGAGCAAAGTCTCTTTCTGTTCTTGCTTCTAGCCTGTTTTTTAAGTCCTTTTTCTGTTTCCTTTACTTTCTGGGAGATTTGCTTAACTTCATCTCCCAGTTCTTTTATTACGGTTTCATTTCTCTTGACACATTTTTTTTTTTGTTCTTTGAATATTCTTCCTACCCCTGTAGTATTTTGTTCTTATTCCATGATCCTACTATCTCATTACTCTGAGGGCATTCCTAATAGTGTTTCTATTTTTTAAGTTTCCTTACCTTTGAAAAGTCTCTTTCTTCCCTCTAACTTTTCATTTTGATTTTCTTCTGACTAGAAGCTTTCTGCAAATGTTTAGCGATGCCATTGCCTCTGCTTCTATGTGAGAGGGTCACACAAAAGCTGATGGGAAGGTCTGACAATATGGGGTGGCCTGGTGGCTGTGAGGGCTGGCACTTGATGACTGGTGGGGCCATTGGGTTGGAGAACCCCACTCCCAGTGTTGGCCTCATCCTGGGGCCAGGGGTGGGCTCTGTTTGTGCCACACGAGGGCCAAGGCCCAATCCCACTCTCTGAGTGGCGGTGGCGGGGCCTCTCAGCACCGAGTGCCTTCCGTGAATCATTCCCTTCGACACTTTCTCCATCTTCACATGAACCTGGTATCCTCCAGCCCAAAGAGCGTTATTCTGCTCTTACAGAATAAACCTGCTGTCTTCTGCTGGGGTCGGAAGTGTGGTCTGTGGCCATAACTACTTGTTTTTCCCCTGTTAATGTCATTTTGTTATTACCTGGATGGTCAGTTGTTATCATGTTGATCTTGAGTCAGCGACAAAGGAGAATTCCCTCACAGTCCTGCCAGCACTTTTAAGAAGCCGTTTCCTGAGGCAAAACTGTCATATAGGAAACTGCAGATATTTACATTGTGCAGTTTATATGCTTTGACTGTGAAACCATCACCCCAATCAGGACAGAGAACTGCTCATCCCCTCGTGAGTTTCCCCTGGCCTCTTTGTGACCTCCTCTCCTCCCGCTTTCATTCCCAGGCAACACTGACCTGTTTTTCTGCCGCTACAGTTTAGCCTACATTTTCTGGAGTTTTATATCAACAGAATCACTCAATATGTGCTTTTCTTTGGTCTCTAACTATTTTTCTCTCAGCTCCCAAACCTCTTCCTTATTTTACCCTCCACGCCCACTCACAAAGGTCCTGGGTGTTGGCTGGTTCTCAGCTTGTCCACTGCTCACTGAGGACAAGCAGCCACTCGCCCGGCTGCTTTCTAGTGTTGTGAACGTGAGCTAAGTCCCCCTGGGGAAGTTCCTGACTGACCGAAAAGCTTGTCTTCCTCCTCGTTGCCATTTCCTCTCCTCCCATCCTTTCGGGGTTGTGAACTTAAAATTTCCTTTCCTGTTCTTTGAATGGGGTTTGGGGAGAGGAACAGAGTCAGGTGAGAGGATATGTATCTGCCGTCTCTTTCAGGGACGTTGGACAGAGGCCTTGAAAAGCTGCTGCTGGAGGAAAATAAAGCTATTTTTTGTCTGTAATTCACCAAGTCCAGGCTGCCCAAATATACTAGTTACATTTGATTCTCAGTACAAAGTTGTTTTTTTCCTCCTCCCTGCCCCCTCCTTCCTCTTTTTCTCCTTATACTTCAGCCGCTGCTTTGGGGAAACTTCCCAGGAGGAACATGTGCCAGCCTGCAGGTCAGGGCGACACCCTGCAAAGATAAAGGGCGCTGCAGATCAGTCCAGGACATGGGGAGGTCAAGGGAGCTATCTCGGGGGTTGGTTAGAAATGAGTCTTCTGGTCTGGGAAGAGGGAAGGGAGAGAGGGACAGGAGTAAAGGATGAGCCTCTGAGTAAGGGCCTGAAGCCAGGAGGAGACCCACAGAAGGCCTCCACTGAGGATGAGCAGCCTGAAGTTCAAGGAGAACTTTTTTTGTGACCAAGTAGAATGTTTCTGCCTCACCTAGGAAGGCCAAGCGGCTGAAGAGTCAGAGGTCATGGAGAGATGTTCTGAGACAGGTTTGGGAAACAACCTCAGGAAGGGACCACACGGTTCTTACTGATGAGCCCTTTTCATTCTCAATCTTAGTAAATGGACCTAGAACCTCCTGAGAGTGGAGGGTTGGTGGAAGGAGGAAGGGTGAGTGGGAACCACCTCCAGTGGCCTCTCCGGGACGCTGTTGAGGTCACGCCAAAGATGAGAGATTCTTAGCTGACGGACGGAGCCTTATTATAGCACTTACACATTCTCTTTTGGTGAAAATTGAAACACTGTTTTTTTCTGGCAAAGGAAGTTTTACAAATATTCCATTTTCAGACTTAGAAACAGCAAAGTCCCCGTCCAGGGGACTTCCCAAGGAAGTGGAGGCAGAGTTTTGGTGGATGTGGTGAATTCGGAGTGATTACTCAGTGGCAGTAGCAGCTGCAGCAGCGGGGACCAGAATTTCCCCACATGTGTCTCAGGCTCTCATCAGCCAGCTCAGCCTCTAAGTATTTCCACTGGTAGAAAAAAATAGCGGTGGGTGAAAGAATTCATTTTTCAGAAAGGAGCCTCCTCCTGTTTGCTTGGAGGCCTGCCTTTTTTCACTCTGGGGTGGCAGATGCAAATGTCTCTGATGTCATTACCGGGAAAGGAAAAGGAAGGGTGTTAATGCTTGAGTTCCATCCACTTACGATGATAAACAGGGATGAATGTCAAGTATGTAGACAGACATTCCACAGACTGTATTCGAATCCCGACACCCCACTGGCCAGGGGTTGGCGAGGAACGTAAGTGGCTCTGGGGCATCCGTCCGTCCCCTATTCCGGGCAGGTAATCCAGAGCTCACTTTCTATGGATGCAGGGCGGTGGTCAAGTGTGCGGAATGCTGCTATTCTGGACCAGCCTAGAGTTGTGTGCCCAAGGCTCACATTATTGGTCCATGTGAATAGCTGTGGTGTCAGGTCTGGGAGAACAAAGTTTCCTCACCAGCCCAAGATGCTTCTGTTATAGAGAGCCATTGTTGGAGGAACTCATATGTTATTTCCAGACACTTTGTTTAAAAAATGTAAACATCTTACTTTGGAGAGAGAGCATTGTGAGTCAGGGCAGCATCAGAGGAACCAGTACAAAAAGAGGGGAAAAGTTCAGGGCATTGAGTACAGTTGCATTCAGTGGGGGAGACAGAAGGCTGAACAGGAGGGACGAGTGATTTCATCTTCGCTCAGCCCCACGGCTGGCCCCACGCCCAGCCCCACGCCCAGCTGTTTCTACCGAAACAACAGAGGCAATTGGGCAGGAACTCTCTCTTCCCACCATGACAT
Organism: Sturnira hondurensis; assembly: GCF_014824575.4. Taxonomy (NCBI): domain Eukaryota; kingdom Metazoa; phylum Chordata; class Mammalia; order Chiroptera; family Phyllostomidae; genus Sturnira; species Sturnira hondurensis. The sequence continues at coordinate 651,462 of NW_028074670.1, forward strand.
GGGATCCACAGGCCTCACCTTCTGCTATGGTGGACAAGGTGACCCTGAGGATGACTCTTATCTTGAGCTCTGGCTTTATTCCTCTCTGCCTGCTCCAGACTCTTCTCTCGCCTACATCACCGGCTCCTTCTCTCCTGGCTTATTGCCATCAACTCTGAACACGCTCAGGTGTCTGCCCTTGTGAAGAAACCCCCCCTGCCCCCATGTCTTTCTCTAGCCACCACCCCACTTCTTTGTGTTCCTTCCCAGAGACTTGTACTTTTATTTGCTGTGTCCACACCTGCATCATCCGATTCTTTCTACGTTCTGTACCCAGCTTTCCCCTCAGCCCCTCAAGTCAAGGCCACAGTTGACCTCCATCTAGAGGCCACTTCTATGTCCTCCTCTGTTTCTATCAGCAGGATGCAAGTGACACTCCCTCCTTTCTTTTATTTATTTATTTTTAAAGATTTTATTTATTTATCTTTAGAGAGGAAGGGAAGGAGAGAAATATCAATGTATGGTTGCCTCTCGTGAGTCCCCTGCTGGGAACTGGCCTGCAACCCAGGCATGTGCCCTGGCTGGGAATAGAACTGTGATTGCGTGGTTCACAGGCCCGCATTCAATCCACTGAGCTACACCAGCCAGGGCTGAAGGGCTTCATTGCTTTGGTTTCTGTGAGATGCCCACTCCCCCGATTTTCCTCCTGCTCTCCCTCTGCCCTGCTGCCCTTTTCAATCACTTTGGTGGTTCCTCCTGTCAGATCTTTCACTGCTGGCATGCCCCAGGCTCAGTTCAAAGTCTGCCTTCTTTTCAGGTTGTCTGATCTCATCCCATTGCTTCCTAAACTTTCTGTGTCCTGTGCATTCTTCAGTACAGCTCCAGCCTGGGTGTTTTCTCTGAACTTGAGGCTTGCATACATTTTTGACTGTTTGACATCTTCACTTGAATATCTAATTGGTGTCTCAAATGAAACATAGCCAAAAAAGAATCCCTGACTCACCACCTGCTTTAAACCTGATCCTCTCCTGGTCTTCCTCAGTAAATGACACCAAGATTTACCCAGTTACCATCATGAAAAAATCTAAGAAGTTATCTTTGATTCATTTATTTTCCTCATCTATACATCCAATCAACTAGAAAAGCCTCTAAGTCAGTATCCTGAACCTCTTTATGCTTTCTTCATCCTCCACTAGAGAAGCCTGGATGCATGGTAATCCAAGCCACCACCACCCCTTGGGTGGCGCAGTAGCCTCCTAGTCGGAAGTGTCTCAGCTTCCACTCCTGCACTCGTATGGTCTATTCTCCACGCAGTGGTTAGTATATGCTTTACAAACATAAATCTGGCAATGTTACTTTTTGTTTAAAATCTTCTTGGAGTTTCACAATGATTTTGTAACCGGATCCAACCTTCTCAGGGTTGCCTACAAAACCTGAGTCAAATGGCCTTCATCTGTCTCTCCAGTCCCTCTCGTGCACTCTCACTGGTCTGCTGAAGCTGCTCGTGAGGGCTGGTTGCATGCGCCTCTTTCCAACTTTGCATTTAGTGACTTCACGTTGGTAGGTTGGGAGGTGGAAATATTTTTACACCTTGCAAACTGGTAAATGCTACAAACTGTGACTTTTTTTTCTCAGAAGGCTTGTTGTTAAACCCCTCCTAGCACAACACTGATTCTCTCATTTCTCTTTATCATCCAGCCACACTGGCCTTTTAGCTCTTGCTTTAACTCATCCCACCGGTTGCTGTCCCAGGGCCTTTATGCTTACAGTTTTCTGTCTGGATTGTCTCTCCTCTCATGGCTGGCTCCTTGTCATTTAGTATCATTTAGTTTGGAGGCAAGTGCTAGAGAGGCCTTCCTTGATGAGCTCATTCAAGAACCTCCCTCAGCTTTATCACATCACCTTTTTTTATTGCCATCACAACATTTACCTCTAACTGAAGTAATTTATTTCTTGTTTGTTTACTGTCTGCCTCTCACATCAAAATGTTCCCTCCTGTGTCTCTAGAACCTGGGACAGGGCCTGCCACAGAGTTGGTGCTCGCTAAATGTTATTGAATGAATGAGTGCAATTTGTTATGCTGTTTGTCTTTCCTGGGACTTAATTTACTCATCTAAAAAACAAGATCATTGAGGTGACATCACTAAGATGGTAAAGTAAGAGACCCCATCCTCTATCCCTGCCCCCACCCAGATCAACAACTAGCTATTATTCATGAGCAAAAAAAGCTCTGGGAGAGCTCTGGCATCTACTTGAGAAACTTCAGCAATACAGTGAGCCAAAACCAAACCAAACCAAACCAAAACAAAACAAAACAAAAACCCCACTGAGAATAACCACACAAAACAGGGAGGAAGGACAGCTTCATTTTGCTTACATCACCCCAAACCCCTGAGCCAGAATTGCTCAGCACCAAAAGGGAACTCACCAACTAGAATTTCCCTTTGCTGGGATGGAGAAAGTGGGGCCAGCAAGCAGCTTCCCCAGCCCTTCTGGGTACTGTAGGAAGGACCCACTTGGTTTCAAGCCACCAGACTGGCAAAGCTGGATGTGTAGAGATGACTAGGTTTAGGAGGAAGAGCAGGGCTAAGTGATCACAACTCCTATTGACCCGCTCTACAGAGGACCCCAAAAGCTTTCACCACTAAAGAAACCTATGGCTGGTACAGCTGCCGTAGATGCTGCAGATTTCATATATATTTTTTGCTCCACAGGTATTTGTATTTGCAGCCACCAGCTACCTGAATTCCTCCCCATTTCTGACTCCTGCCCCTTCCAGACCCTAGGACCAGCAGGCAGCTCAGTTTTTGGTGGCTGTGTGAGTGCAAGACACCAGCTTGACCACAGCAGCTGACCCCACCTGTTTGTGCATGTTGGGGTTAGTCTCTCCAACTGTGTACTTGCATGCAGTTGCCCTGATTCTCACTACTGGCCTTTACTGATGTTTTGCATCTGTGGTGAGACTCTGCAGCCCTGAAATACACACTTATAGCCAGGACCCTAGCAGCTTCTTGTTAGCTTGCAATAATGCCTTCTTAGCAAAACATCACACCACCAAAGGAATACAGCAAAATTTCAGCAACTGACCCCAAGAAATGAAGGGGTAAGAATCGACCAACAAAAAATTTTCAAGTAATTGATCCAAAGGTGCTCAGAGAACTACAAGAGAATACAGCTCAACAATTTAACAAAACCAAGAAAAGGATGCAAGAACAAAATGAGAAGTACAAGGTAGACAGAAATGTAAAAAAGAACCAAGAAAAAATTTTTGAACTGAAGAATACTATGATTAAACTGAAGAGAGCTTCAAGAGCTTTTGGTTGAAGACTGGACCAAAGAGATTGTGTCAGTGACTTTGAAGATGGATCATTTGGAATTAGAGCAGCAAATAGAAAAAAGAATTACATAAATAAAGAAATCCTGTGGACTTATAGGACATCATTAAGAGAAATAATCTACATTTCATTGGGGTCCAGAAAGAGAAGAGAGAGAGAGAGAAAGGGCAGAAAGCTTATTTAAAGAAATAATGACATAACTTTTCAAATCTGGGGAGATTTTTAATATCCAGTTTCACAAAGCTACTGCATCACCCATTAATTTCAATCCAAAATGATCTTCTTCAAGACACATTATAATAACTGTCTAAAATCAAAGACAAAGAGAAAATTTTAAAAGCAGCAAAAGAAAAAAATTCTCTCTACAAGGGCACCTCCCTATAAGGTGTCTGCAGATTTGAAAGCAGAAAGTTTGCAGGCCAGAAAAGAGAGGGATGATCTATTCAAAGTGCTGAAAGAAAAGAACTGCCAACCGAGAATACTTTACCCAGCCCAATTGTCCATCAGAAGTGAAAGCAAGATAAAGACTTCTAACAGATAACAGCTGAGGGAGTTTATCACCACTATGCCTGCCTTGTAAGAAATGTTGAAAGAAGTTGTTCAAACTGAAATGAAAGCAGACCAGTTAGTAACATAAGAACACATGAAAATATACAGCACACTGGTAAAAGCAAGTATAGAGTAGTCCCCCCTTATCCATGGGGAATATGTTCCAACACCTTCCGGTGAATGCCTGTAACTGAGGGCAGTGCCAAACCCTACATATACTACATTTTTCCCCCTGTGCATACAATATGCTATATGGCTTCTATTTGGTCCATCTTAGTTGCCAGCATCATTATTTGTTCATTTTGGGGCTATCATTAAGTAAAAAAAGAGTTACTTGAACGCCAGCACTGTGATACCATGACAAATTGATCTTGTAACAGAGATGGCTACTAAGTGACTCATGGGGAAGTAGCATATAAAGGGCGAATATGTTGAACAAAATGATGATTCATTTCCTGGGCAGAACGAAGCAATATATCATGAGCAATATATCATTTCACCATGCTACTTAGAATGGTATGTAATTTAAAATGTAGATGTTATTATTTATATAATTAACTTTATTACAATTATAAACTTAAAATAAAAATGCTCTGAACGTTTTAAGTTTTACCTAAAAATCTTGCTATTCTATTTATAAGGTCCTTTTTATTTTTTTATTTCTTTAATTTTTTAAAAAAGATTTTATTTATTCTAATTTTAGAGAGAGGGGAAGTGAGAGAGAGGGGGAGAGAAACATCAATCTGTGGTTGCCTCTCCAGTGCCCCCTACTGGGGACTTGGCCAGAAACCCAGGCATGTGCCTTGACCAGGAATCAAACCAGTGACCCTTTGGTTCTTAGGCCAGCATTCAATTCACTGAGTCACACCAGCCAGGGTGAGGTCTTTCTTTTTCTTTTTTTAAAAGATTTTATNTTAGAGAGAGGGGAAGTGAGAGAGAGGGGGAGAGAAACATCAATCTGTGGTTGCCTCTCCAGTGCCCCCTACTGGGGACTTGGCCAGCAACCCAGGCATGTGCCTTGACCAGGAATCAAACCAGTGACCCTTTGGTTCTTAGGCCAGCATTCAATTCACTGAGTCACACCAGCCAGGGTGAGGTCTTTCTTTTTCTTTTTTTAAAAGATTTTATTTATTTATTTTTAGAGAAAGAGAGGGAGAAAAACATCAATGTGTGGTTGCCTCTCACACTCCCCTAACTAGGGACTTGGCCCCGCAACCCAGACATGCGCTCTGACTGGAAATTGACCCAGTGACCCTCTGGTTTGCAGGCTGGTGCTCAATTTACTGAGACATACCAGCCACGTCTATAAGGACCAGGGCTATAATTTTTTGATACAACAATGAAAAAACCACTTTGATCTTTTGCTTATTTTTTTGAAAAAATAAATAGAAGACATTCTCTTATATTACTGCAGTGCAAATGTATCAAAATTAGAAAATTAACATTGATAAAACACTGTTATCCAGCCCACAGGCTTTATTCAGATTTCCTCCCCCCTCCCCCCACCGCACCCCCGCCCCATCGTTCTACTTGTCCTGAGTAGTAAGAATTTTTCAAGTCCAAGATTCAATGCAAGATCACCCAATGAATTTCAGTAGTTATGTCTCTTGAGTCTTTCTTCATCTGGATTAGGCTTAGTCTTTCTTTGTCCTCTCAACTTTGACATTTTAAAGACATGGGCTTAGCTATTTTGTAGAATGTTCCTTGATTTGGGCTTATTTGATAATTCATTAGGTTCAGGTTATGTGAAGGTGGCAGGAATACCCTAGAAGTGATGCTGTATTCTTCTCATCGATCCTATCAAGCGTCAGGCGATTGTGACTTATTCCCATATTGGTGATGTCAACTTCAATCACCAAGTCCTGGACATGTCCTCCAAGTTTTTCTATTGTACAGTTATTATTTTTCCCTTTCAAATGAATAACTAACCTGTGGAGAGATTATCTGAAATTATGTGAATATCTTGTTCCTTATAATACACTGATGGTTTCACCTGAATCAAATTACTGTAATCATTGTCAGATGGTGATTTTTGAACTCTATTATTCCTTCTTCATGTATTAGTTAATATTTTGCCGTAAGGTCCTTTTGTTCTCCCTTATTTACTTTTGCCAATGTGGATTCTGAGTATATTCATTGGGTTATAATGCATTACTATTACTATTAATTTTGATGCTCAGATTGTCCTGGATTTGGCACTGGAAACTGCTTCAAGGTTGCTTTGGTGCCTGTCATTCTTTGAGTGCATCCTCACTTCTGGCACAAGATGGTCCAGGCTTGTTCTCGCAGCCCTGGACTCAGCCACTTTGCTGAGAACCCTTGTTTCTTTTAGTTTTTGGGTTTTTGTAGTTGGGGATTGGCATTAGAACCTGAGATCTGGAAGCCAGGTGTGCCCATTGCTACTGAAGTGTGATCATTCATGTCCTTTCAGTGGACAGACTGGGGAAAACAGACAAGTATCATTCTTGCCTTTTACCTTTTATATTTGTAGCTCCTTTCTCTCATTGTGAGAAGCCTGGCTCCCCATAAAATCAATATATTCACTCCTTTACTCAATTTTACAATACACATAAACCTGTTTCAGAATTACTACACCCCTATTAACCCACACCACTATTAACAAGAAAGCTACTAATATATTAAGTCAAATTTAAGTTTCTTTTGCAGCTCTTTTGGACCTTTTATCTTCAGATGGAGAAGAGTGAAAGTACTATAGCTAAAAGTTACTAGGAATCTTTCTTTTCTGTTTTTCTTGAATATGGTTGTTACCCATTTTTGTATACAGTTAAACTTATTTGTTTTCAGTTTTGAAGTTAAAAAAATTCTAGTTGATTCAGCTTTTGGTATTTTAATTTTGGTATGCTTGGTAGAACCCACATCCTCTTTGGATTCACCTTACTTGGGACCCTCTGTGCTTCCTGGACCTAATGAAGGATGTCTGTCTCCTTTACTAGATTGGATAATTTTTCAGCCATTCTTTCCTTTTTCTTTTAGTGAATTTATTAGGATGACCTTAGTTAATAAAATTATATTGGTGGCAGGTGTATAATTTTATAGTACAAGCCATCATTTCTTTAAATAAGTTTTCTGTCCCTTTCTCTCTCTTTTCTCCTTTTGGGACCCCTATGATTCAAATATTGGTGTGATTAATGTTGTCTCAGAGGTCTCTTAAATCATCCTCATTTTTTAAAATTCTTTTTCCTTTTTGCATTTCCAGTTAAGTGTTTTTTGCTACCTTGTCTTCCAAATCACTGATATGATCCTCTGCTTCATCTACCTGTTTTTGATTCCATCTAATATATTCTTCATTTTAGTTGTTGTATCTCCATTTCTGACTGGTTATTTTTTTATGTTTCCCATCTCCCCTTTTGTGTTTCCTATCTCATTGTTGAAGGTCTCACTAAGTTCATCTATGCTTCTCTCAAGTTCATTAAACATCCTTATAACCAGTATTTTGAACACTTTATCTGATAGATTGCTTGTCTCTGTATCACTTAGTTCTTTTTCTAGGGTTTTGTTGTGGTCTTGCATTTGGAAAGTATTTCTCTGTCTCTTCATTTTGTCTGTTTCTCTGTGTTGCTGTGAATTAGGTAAAACAGCAATCTCTTCTGGCCTTGAAGCAGTAATGTTGCGTGGGAGCTACCTTTTTGCAGCCTGTTTTTGTCAAGTGCCTTTGGCAGGCCAGCCAGAGCTGGAGCATGCATGGGCCACAGGGAGTCCCCAGGGGCAAGCCTTACCCAGGGCCTAGAGCTGTAGTTGAAGTGGAGATGGGCCAGGGAAGTCTTAGGGGCAAGCTGCACTGGGACCCCGTTGGCAGACTTGTTGGAATTGTAGGTGGAGTATGTTCAGGCCTTGGGGAGTCCTGGGTGGCAAGCTACACGAGGACTAGAGCTGAAGCTGGAATGCATCTGAGCTGTAAGGATTCCTGGAGGTAAGCCACCAGAGCTGTAGCTGAAGTGGGTGTGGTCTGCGGGACATCCTGGGGACAAGTCACACCTGGGTGAGAACTGTGGTTTAGGCAAGCTGAGGTGAGTCCTGGGGGGCAAGTTGGAGCTGGAACAGGCTGTAGGAATACTGTTTCTGGGGGGGTGTCTCTCTCATTTTTTGTGCAGAAACTGTTCAGTCAGCCCTCAGTTCTTTTTCAGACAGAGTGGCCCTGTCTTTAGCTGTAAATCTGATGTGTTCCTGAGAAGATGTGAATTCAGGGTTCAGGGTCTTCCCATGCCATCATCTTGCATGGGAAGCCAACTTTCACTTTTTAAAATTAATGCTCAGTTATTTCATTGCTTACTATATTAAACCCCACTAAATATTTAACTCTCTTTGCTATCATAGTTAATTGAATTCCTTTAAGTATTTTAAAGTACAAATGTAATATAATTGTGAATTCGATATATTTGATGCTTGTAAACACTTCAAATATTTGCCAGGGCTGACTTAAAAATCTAATGAGCAAAATTTTTGTAAGCACCTAGGTAATTTCTATAACTCCAAAAAAGCAAGTGAAAAAATGTAGTAAATCAAAGTTTGAAAATTTAAACACTTTTCACAAATGTAACCAAATTGTTTCCTACCCTTCAAATTAAATTCGGAACTCTAATATCAATTACACATTTCAAATTGAAATTATATAGTTAATATTTCATATTTTAAAAAATATTTTGGTTTCTTTAACTGTTTTAGACACATTAAATAACAAAGACAGATTGTCAGGAGAATCTTAAAACTTATTTCTAAACTTAATACGAAAGTGTTAAAGCTCTGGGTTTTATTTATGTCATCAACTCTGGTTTTTTTTCTCTTTAAATACTTTGCTGGTATTGTAAACCCACTTAAAATAGGGCACAGATCAAATTAACCATCTCAGATGGCTCCTTGGTCAAAGATTCTGACCCTGAGGTTCTTCAGGGACTTGATTTGGGCTACTGGCTTGAGAATCTGAGACAGAGTTACTGGTCTCTTCTCAGATAACATGACACAAACCATAGAGTAACAGTCAATTCTAAGAGTTGGAGACAGGCTACTAAATCAGTGGCCAGGCTTTTTAGCTGTTGAGCTGGACAGGCTGACCAGTGGACAGGCTACTAAATCAGTGGACAGGCTACTAATTAAGACCAGGCTTTTTAGCTGTTGAGTTGGTTTTACAACTAAGCCCCATGGAAATCTTTCAGATGGCATCCTTACCCAATTTTTATCTTAACTGTTCTCGATTTACCTATCAACCACTACAGATTGATGCATAAAATCATGCCTCTTATCTTTCATTGATTTACTGAACTCAACTAATTTTTTTACTACTTGATTTTTCCAATATTTGCTGATGGTTACAATTCTATACTCATTATAATGATTAATGGATGATTTAAGATGTCAGCATTCTTATGCATTTACTATTTATAATGGCCACTGCTCACATCTACCATGTAATGATAACTAGTAATGGGAGTTGCTGCTGAGACTCTTCTAGAAGCCAGGAGGACCTTAAAAAGGTTGAAGATACACTGCAACAACGTGTGGAGTTTGGCAGAAGATTACTCCAAGAGAACTTGCCAGTGCCAGGGGCAGCTTAGCCTGTCTAGTCTGAGAGTGAGAATGACCCAGCTTATGGACCCTGGAGAGAACTAGTCTGCGGGAGTAGCAGCCTAACGTTGAGTGTACCGTAGGTGCTATTTCATTCAGGCAGGAGCAGTCAAGAAAGAGCTGCCTCGTATATCTACTTCAAGAATTACTAACCGTCTTGCATCTGCACTGAACTGCATCACCTCCCCCATCGGTTACTCAAGGCTTGGCTCCAGTAATCCTCCCTTTTCTCTTCTGCATTCTTTCTCCCACCTACTAAATAGTTCATATGAACCTACTGATGTGCTATAAAAACATCATTTAAACATAAATACCCTCCTTTGATCCTAGAGCCCCCTCCAGGTACCATAGCATTTCTCTGTTTTCTTGATCCCTTTTTGTACCCACTTTTATTTCACAGTGAAACTACTCAAAAGAGTTTTGTCTGTAGTCGATGGCTCCACTTCCTCTTCTTTCATTTTCCCCTCAACACATTCCAGGAAGGCTTTTGTCCTCAAGCGCTGCCCTCCCTTTTGTTATGGCCACCTACAGCCTCTTTCTCACAGGACCTAGTGGCCGGGTACACTCAACCTCTTGGCACCATTGGGCCTGGTGGACCACTTCTCCTTCACCCCTTTCTCCAGCTGTTCTCTTCCCCTCCGGTTTTTCTTTTATCTCATCGTTACTGCTCTTTAATGTCCTTTGAGGGCTCTGTTCCTTCCTTGCAGCTTCTCTATGTTGCTATGCCCAGGGATTAGTCTTGTGCCATTCTCTCTTTTCTAGCTACAAATTCTTGTTAGGTGGTCTCAGGTGACCCATGGCATGTGACCCTATCCTGAGTCTGATCTCAAGGGACATTCAAATTTTATATGTTTGTGCATGTTGAGTAAGTATCTCAAATATAACTTGGCCAGAACACAACTTTCTCCCCCCCAAACCCCCTACACAATGCCTGCTTCTCTTTGAGGTTCCCCACTTTCATAAAATGCCCCCATGTACCCACTTACCTGTGAGTCCCTCAATTTCTCTCTCTCTCTCGTCTCCCACATTTACTCCAGCAGCCACTTCTGTTGTGTCTGTGCCCAGAATACATCCTTCACCACCTTCTCTTCTAGTACCTTCATCCAAGACACCTACGTCTCCGGGGCAGTCCGTGGCCACCGCCTCCTAACTGTTCTCTCTGCTTTCACTCTTGATACCTTCTCCTCCTGCCCCCAGGGTCCATTCTTCACACTACAGCAAGAATAATAAAACATATGAGATCATCCTCTGATGTGTAAGACTTTCCAGTGTCTTTGCATGACACACTCAGTCCAAACTCCTTACACAGAGACCTGGCTCTTTCCTGCTTCTCTGTCCTCCTCTCTAGCCCCATTCTTCTTTGCCCACTCTGCTTCAGCCGTGTTGGTCTCCTTGCTATGTCTCGTTCATTCTAAGCCCACTTCTGATCGGGAGCCTTTATGTCTTGCAGTTCCATCCTCTTGGTACCCTGTTTCCCAGATCTTTGCAAAATTGGCATCTTCTCTAACTACATTCAGGGCTCTGCTCAAGCCACATTCTCAAGTGCCTTCCTTCCCTGACCACCTCACTTAAAATAGTACCTCTCATTGTACCCACCCAGTTATTATCTATCCTATTATCCTATTACCCTATTAGTTACTTTCTTATCATTGATGAGGAACTGAATCACAAGTACTAGACCTAATCACCTGACCCCACCCCCACCTAGCATTATTACAGAGGAGGAAAAGAGGTCAGAAGTAAGAATGAACCCATGTCTCCCACTCCAACCTTCTCCCCATATTCTCCCCAGCAGCAGAGCTCAATTTGTTGTTGTCACTGCTGTCACCTGACACACTGACATCAGCTGAGTCACTCCTGGCATTCATCTAGTCCAATGAACACAGCACCATTGCAGGTGGCCACACTCAAACTGCATGGCCCCAGGTGGCCCCTCTTCTGGCCAGGCTCTTCTCCAGGTTGGGTGTGGCAACATATTGGGATGCTCAGGCAGCAGCTGGGAGTGCTCAGCCCTCACTTCCTGCTCGTGGGGGATGAAGGACTTCATAACTTTTTTGACTCTGTGGGTTGATGGGGTTCAGGTGCAGGGGGTAGAGGTGAAGGCCTGCAGAGAAGAAGAAGCATTGACCCCTTCAAACAGCCTGTGAGACCTGGCTCAGGACCTGGAAGGGAGTGGCCAGACATCAGCCACAGCTCATACTTTTAGACAGTGTCCTTCAGCAAGTGTTGATAGACAATTGGAATATTTCCAATTTTTTGCTATTGCAAGTAATGTGCAATGAATAATTCCAATCATGTGTCATTTCACAAAGGTGTAGACCCATTTGTAGGATAAATTCCCAGCAGTGAAATTGCTGGGCCAAAGGGGATATGCATTTATAATTTTCATAGTTATTATAAAATTTTCCTCCATTAAAGTTATACCAATTTATGCTCCCACCTCTAATGTTTAAGAGTGGAAATCTTCCCGCAATTTTGCCAACAGGGCGTGTTGTTGTTAAACTTCTATTTGTAATCTGGTAGATCATTGGTACTCAAGCTCTTAATTTATCTGATTATAAGTAATGTTGGATGTCTTTTAATGTTGTCCAAGATCTAATAGTATTTTCTTTTGTGTTGACAGTCTATTAAAATATTTTTATTGTTTTTTGTTTATTTCATTAAACTTTTGTTCTTGTTCTTTTTTCCTAATGTTTTGAGGGGACTCTTTGTAAACACTAAGCAAATTCTTTCTTTGTCTCAGATACAAGGTGCAACAGCTTTCCCCCTGGGTTGTTTTAGTGCTTTGACCTTGCTTCCGGTGACTTCCGCAGTCCCGAGGTTTGCTCTGGCATCATTCATTCTCACACCCCTCGCCTCTGTTCACAGTGGTCCCTCCACCTCAAGTGACATTTTTTTTCCTTTTCTACTTGCCATGTTGCCTTTATTTTGCTTGTTTATCCCTGCCTCTTCTGTCTAAGTAGTAACGCCTTACCTTTCTTGTTTCCATGCTCCCAGCCCTTGGGATGTAGTCTTTTCTTAATAAATGTTTTTGAATAAATGAATAGAGAAATTGTGGTCAGGTAGCCATTCCCACGACCCTCCGTTGCTGTAACACTTCAACTGATCCTGTTTTCAGATCTTGTTTGCCCTGAATGCCATTTTGATGAAAAACAGGAATGAAGGGGATGGGTGGGAGGAGGCTCTGCTGGGCCGGCATGTTCCCAGGGACTTGGCAGCACTCAGTGAGGAGTGGGCTGCCGTCTCTCTAGCCAGGCTCTCCTGGCTCCGTTCATCTTCCTTCCTCTGCATCAGACCCAAGAGTAGTCAATCACCACATGGAAACAAGTTTCTTTTTCACTGAAGTTTATTTAAGAATTATTGAAGCAGTGTGATCTTACTTTCTCATTCACAAATATTTCTATTGAAATAATCCGAGCTTATTCAGCCTGGTGAAAGAACTTGATATTAAGATAGCACAGTCATCCAAATCAAACTAGTTCCTTAGTTATTGAAGACTGAACTCTCACAGAAACTGCTGCTTCTTGGCCCTCTTGAACTAAATTAAATAGACAAACCCATCAATAAATAAATAAATAGATAATTTAAGTGGTTGCTCATCAGAAGCCAGGTACAAAGGACAGAGGGTTTCCACATACAGGGGTTTCTGTCAGGTTGGCTTTTGGGAGCAGAGGGTGGGAGAGGCCTGGCTCAGTACAAGGGTCTGATTTGCCCCGGGAGGAGGGGGCTGCTCCTCCTGGCTGGTGGTTTCCTTAGTATTAGTGTAGGGAAGGCAGCAGGGCACTGACTAGACAACAGTGAAGTGCAGCCCACTGCCATGTTCAAACCATTTTTTCCCTTTTCTGAAGCCCTTGGGGTTATGTAGCACATGTGGGACTCTGGGCGCAGTTCTCTTCAAGAAGACAGGATTTCCAAGGTGAAGTCAGTTATATCCTGACCCCCTCTAACATTTCCTAGGAAGACGGGCATCTGTTCTGCTTGCGAGGTGCTGATGTACCAGCTGGGATACAGGGCAGACTCAAATTCTACTTTGCCCATCATTTCTGTCTTGTTGAAGACAAATCGCTTTTCCATCTTCTTCTTTGACTGAGCTGTGGGATCTAATGTCTGCAGCAAAACAGAAGTTAAGAAATTTGTGAGGAAAAGAACAAAGACACTCTGAGAAAGTTGTTCTATGGGTCAGTTAGAGAGGAAACCAAAGAACCACAACCAAGAGCCAGAGTCCTGAGTTATCTTTGTGACCCCGACTTCCCATGTGGTGACTGAAGGAGCTGGTAGCCTTTTCTGAAACTGAGTGTTAAATGGTAGGGAGCATAATGAGAGGTGGGCATTTTTTTAAAAAGTGACTTTTGTTGTATTTTTTATTTTTAGGTGCTTAGCTAGAATGACTTTAACTTGGAAATGAAGCTTTTGCTGGGAAAACTGGAGGGTGGAAGGGATTGTGATTTGGGGAGTGGAATGGAGACAACAACAGGTGACAGGTCTCTTGGCTTGATTAATTTTCCCAAGTGTCATCTGTCAAATGGGGCAACCCTAGAACTGCATAATCTGCTGGGTAAGAGTGACAGGGCATAATAAGAACAGCGAAATGAGGCAATTTTCTGCAGTAGCAGTGAATGTTGCATGCATTTAGTAATTACATTAAATGCATTTATATTTCTGTAAAATTATCAAGTGGACCTGCTCTCAGGTTTTCTGGGGGTGGAGAAGGTGGTTGTCTTGGAAGTCAGTGATGGGGTAGGGGTGCTTCAGAAGAGCTGAGAGGCACTTTGGCCACTGGAACTCACTCACCTCCAGTTGCAGGGTGGGCTTCCCGTCCTTCATCGTGCAAGAGAGGTACAGGTCTTTTTCCTTGATGCCCAAGGCCACAGGAATCTTGTCATTATTTTCTTCTCCTGGCACAAATTTCATGCAGAACACCACTGGAGAAAGAAGAGGGGTCTTGCGGTCAGGGAAGCACAGCAGTGCAGGCTTGGCCCAACCCTGAGCTCTGGACTCATACAGTTGGGCCTCCTCTGTGGGAACCACCCCACAGATTCTCACAGACTGTAGCAGGGTCAGTTGGTTGATTCCAGCCTTTCCCAGAGAAGGTCTGAGAGCTTCACAGAGCCTCATCACAGTGGCTGTGAAGAATTAGGGGCTAATTTTTAAAAACTGAAGGAAGGAGGGAAGCCATCTTGTCACTGGCCGGTGATGCATCCTCATGAACAGAGCGGTTTGATTGATAGGAAAGACCAGGAAAGAGGTCAAACTAGGCTCCCTAAATCTGCTCAGCACAGATCTATTTCAAGAATGTGAAACAGCAAGTGGAAAGAACTTAGGTGAGGAGAGGCTCAGCTATGAAAAGCGTTGGCAAAGACAGACACTCATTGTAATCTTCCTTAGTCACGGCTATCTCAGTTGGAGGCCCCAAGGTCATGCGTATAACCCAGGTCTTAAGATACAGGATCATCCTGTCCTGGCTGAGAGCAGGAAGCTTCCCCCAAGAATGTCTCTCTCTAAGGTCAGCAGTCCTGGAGGAGAACAGACTGTTCGTTTCGGCTGCTCCCTTGGCTGCACCCATGCACACAGGGTTCAGCCACAGTGGCAAGGTTCCAGGCAGCTCCCACAACTAATGGGCTCCCCAGACTTGGAAGACTTGCCAGTTACAGCAGAGAGATAAAAGTTCCTGCTTGTCAGTGAAATTTCCCTATAAGGACTCATCTGGTGTTGGGCGGGAAGGATGCTCAGGGCTCAGGGGCAGGGCCAGGAATGGGGACAGACACATTATCTCTTCACCATTCTACTTTCAAACTCAACAACAAGAAAAAAAACCCACAGGCATTTAGGTCACATCCATCAAATGACCCCTTTCTAACGGAAGCACTGACATTGTGCTGTCATTAAATGACTTGTCTGGACTTGGTCCTGGGTATGTTCGAGCAGTCTAATTTCTCAGTTACATCTCTTGCCAAAAAGTGAATGTGCTAAAGGAATCAACCTGATGTCATTGCTGCGACTCAAACAAAAAGCTACCTATTTTTTATAACATATTTCCTCCCCACTGATGTTGATAATTTGCTTTAATGTTCTGCATTGCTGCAAATGTGGAGGATAATCAAGCTGCCAGGATGCCAAGAGAAGAGTCAAGACTTCCCACTCACCTCCTTGGTTCATATTCTGTCTAGTGAGGTGAAGAGCCTGCAGCTCATGCGGTCCAGACAGCACCAGGGCTTTTTGGTTTATGTCACGGAGTCTGCAGTTCAGCGATTGTAGGAGTGCATCGCACTCGTAAGTGTCATCCCACATGCTGTCGATGGGTTCTGAAACGTGGAGCACGCATTGGTTAGGTAGAAAATGAGACGGGCAGGACCAATGATGGGGATTTGGCTTGTTGGAGGACATGCACATCTCAAGACATTGCAATGTGGTGGGGAGGAAGCTGGGGCGGGTAAGAACAGTGGACGGGGCACCATCAGACATGGGCTCAAGCTTCAGTGCTATTGCTTGCTATGGACAAACAGTAGAGGGACTTCTACAAAACAGCAGTTCGATGACACTGGCCCCACGAAGAGATCACAGGAGAGGAGGCACTCTGAGAATGAGAGAGTGGTTTGCAAATCTGAGTAGTAATCAAGATATTTTGAGAATAGTGTCAACTAAAGGGATGTTCAATTTGGTTTCTAGGTCTTCTCTGCTTTCTTGTCATTGATGGACCTCGTATTTTAAAGGATATTAATGAAACAATGTTTAAGTCTATAGAAAGCTTTCTAAGAGTTTATCTGAAACAAGAATTTGAGAACATGCCCAGAAGCAAGATCTTAACAGATTGAGAAAATGCTCCAGAGAATGACAGTTTTGTAGTTTATTTTATGCATTAGAATCAAAGGGCCTTCATAGTTTTCCCTTTTATGGTAATTTCAACCTTATCCTGAAGTCTTGGTGAGAAGGGGAAAGGCCCCCTCAGAATCCTCAGGGCAACCCTACACGACCTCTTCTTTTCCTGAATCCAATTTCAGTTTTCTACAATCCTTCCTATGATGACCTGGCTTTTTACCATAAAAACAGACTCCTCTTTCCCTCCGTCAAGAAAGCTTTTGGTGAGGTCTGACCTGATTGCTTAATTGCTGGAGCTGTAAATCCATAACTTCAGTAGCTTTATCTTTTTCTTTTGGGGGGATAGTTTTAGATAATTGATCAGCCAAATTGTTAGTTTTATACATTCTATTAATTAAATCACATTTCTTCGGGAACCCATCAGGGTCTTGGAGAAGATCAAGTAAATCTTTAGTTAGATTCCTTAATTCTGTTTTAGTCCAAGGAATGTGTACAATTGCTGGTTCCCCTCATCTGCACTGGCTTTTCCCTAAAGGGAGCTGCCAGTATTTCTGGTTTTCCTGGTTTATCCTGGTTTGGCTTCTATTCTCAGTTTCCTGCAGACCATTAGGGAGGGGTGGTGAAGGAGGTGTAGGGAGAGGGAGAGAGGAAGGGAGGGCAAGTCTGTACAAGAGGCACATACTTCTTTCACACTGGTGAGTACAGGATAATGAACACTTAACATTTACATAGAGATGGTGTGTGGGGGTAAGATGAGAATGAGGGATTCAGTGGTCTCCTGCTTTGGTGCCTGCAGTTGTGCCTCCGAGGAGTAGGGAAAGAACACTACCCTGACATTTCAAAAGTGTGTTCTCCTAGAAGCATAAGAACCTTGGACAGGGCTCCTTGAGGCAACGAGTGACCTTGCTAAGGAAGCTGCCGTCCTGGGACTTGACAACCGCCATGAGCTGCCCAGTTAGCATTTTGTGGTCAGACTGAACTTGGTGGTTACTATGGGCTACCAAGGGTCTCAGACCTGCCACCTGGCCCCCTGAGCTCGCTGAGTCTACGTCATCCCTATTCTTCACGAGGGTTTCAGGTTTAGAGGAGTTTAATTGACTGTTGCATTATGGATGCTGAGAAGGGAATGAGCAGAGCGCTCCTGTCTGCCCTTAGCTCTCATTAAGTACCTTCTTTAAAGATGAAGAAGAAGAGGCTCCTGAGGTCGTCATCCTGGAAGTCCTGTGAGCAGACAATGGGCACTTTCCTCAGCTTCTCCACTGCAACCATGACCGACGCGACCCGCCTGAAACTCGAGTTGTAGAGCTGATGGGAGACCTTCAGCTGGATGCTCTCGTCTCCCAGAGAGCTGAGGTCCAGGTTTTGAAAAGAGCACTGTGGAAAGACCAAGGAAGTGAGCGTGTTAAGGTGGCTGGGCCAGAAAACTTCCTTTTTGTCATCAGAGAGGCAGAAGGGGCCTTAGAGGTAACAGAACCTCTAAGGGTAAACTCTCAACTCTCTGAAAACCAGAGAGATTAAGTGCCCTCCCCCAGGACACGTGGCAGGTTAGAGGCCAGATGTGGGCTTTCCGATGCCTGACAGGGTATTGTTTTAGAACAAATCCCGTTTGTACCTTATGTCTCTTTTTACACCTGCTCTACTCACCGCAAACTTCTTACCTCCTCACACGTTATACCTGTTTGTATCCCTAGTGCTCTAAACTATGCGTTTAATTTTTTCGTCAGTGATGATCATAATGTTTTGTATACATCTGTGCTCATTCAACAAGTTTTTACTATTCTGAACAAGTTCTTCCCCCCACCAACACTGTTTCATAAGCTTTCTGCAAGTATGTTAAAAGTGGTTACTATTTCTGAAGTATGTTCCCACTTTGCTGTTATTCAGAGAAACTGTGTTTCTTTTCTTTTCTTTTCTTTTATTAAGGCTTATCTGAAGTTGCCCTAAGGCATGAGCATGGTTTAGAAGCTTCAGGGATAGTTAAAGAGACCTCTAACGGCACAGGGGAAGGCTGACTGTGAGGCAGGCTCCTGCCCAGAGCAGAGGCTTCGGGGCAGAGGGCCCAGAGGCGCAGAGCTGCTGGCAGAGGCAAAGGGCCAGACCGAGAAGCCACGCTGCTGGCAGAGGCAAAGGGCCAGACCGAGAAGCCACGCCCACCCAGGCGGGACTAAACCAATTAATGCTGGTTTTAAAACATTTCCTGTGAGGTCCAAATGGGTGGAATGACTTGTCCAAGGTTAAATAGCAAGTGAGTGATACTCTTTCAACTGCCAATTCATCTTTTTATTTACATTATCTACATTTTGTTGTCGTGAACTCTACCCCAGGGAGCGAAAAACGATTTCATCAGTGTGGGCAGACACGTTAAGGTCATCTGCTCTGGGTCTCAGGACTCGGCCCAAGGAGTTATGTAGGCTGAGACCCTTTCCTAAACGGAGAATCGAATCTGCACTGAAACCTTGCCTGCCTTTCTGGCACGACACAGCGAACCTCCTCACCCCCTCACCCTCTGCAAGTGACTGTGTGGCGTGGGCGCTGCACAGTGGCCAGGTCAGCACGCAGCATAGCCTGTCTTACTGGAAAGCATGAAAGTCGTTCCATCACAAAGTACCACAGGATCGAGGTGGCTGAGAACCCTGTTCCTCAAGCCTTTCCCAGGTCAAAGCCCCTCCATGGGTTGGATGCTAAGCTCATGGTCTCACCTTAGTCTGTTGGGGGCCATCAGCCTCAAAGAACAGGTCATTCTCATTGTCACTGTAATAAAAACAGAGACGCTAATCAATTATGTCTCCTAGACAAGTTTACTTTTTCTTCCTGAAAGCAATCTTCATTCTTAATAAGAAACAACAAGCAGCAGGTCCCTTAAAGCTTCTAGAAGCTGGCAAGTTCTCTGGGGGTATGCATGGAACCCCCAGGAGGCGGGGCAGGCAGAGTACGGTGGGTTCCATGGGGGATCCTGGGACCTAATATACAGCCCAGTTAAAATCTGAGCTTTGCCTCTTGCTGAAGTCAAACTTTGCCAAGGGGTCCCCTGAGCTCTCCCCGTGGCATCCTCTCTTCCCGCTTGCCATGTGCAGGGAGCTCCCGCAGCAGCCTCGGCATGCCTGGGGTTCCCAAGGCCCGACTTCTTGTTGGAAATCAGCATTTAGACCAGGTAAACTTGGAACCCCGCTTTCCACAGAACGGTGCAGTTTAGGGGACAAATCCGGCCTCCACACACAGGCAGCACTTCGCTGATGGAAGGGGTGCCCTGTTCCCGTCACTGGTCTCGTCTCCCCACTGACCTGTAGCAAGCCATCATTTCACTGGCGAGTTCAGGTACTGCTGCCATGGCTGCTTCAGAAACCTGTGCAAAGAGGAAGACGTGAGTGGCCCCTTGCCATGCAGGCCCCACAAGGGCTGCCTCCATAGGTGAGTTTCCCTCAGTACCTAGTATGTGGCCAGCACGTGAAGACATGATCTTTGAATGAATAAACCAGTACCTGAAAGAGCCACCCTTTGGGTCCGGAGAGAAACATTTGCTAAACCAGACCCAAATCAGGTGTGCATCTGTTAGGAGATCTGGAGCGGGGCCTTTGACACTGACTTCTCAGGTGTCAGCTGCTGCAAGCAGTATGCATTCCCAGAGTGTTTCACAAGTCATAGCACAGTGGTACACCTCGCATTTGTGCAAAAAGCCCAGCCACCAGGCCGGAAGAGAGAGAAGGAGAGAAGGTGACAGAGAGAGGTAGAGTCTGGTCATAAAAAAGAGTTAGCCATACCCAAGCGATGAAGACCGGCTGCAGAGGACGGAGCTCCAGAATAGCTTGTTGTGCCTCGGAGGGGAACGGGTACTGTCCTCCAGTCTCTTCCTCACATTTTTATGGTCTTCAAAAGCAGAAGTGGGAAGATGAGAAATTTCCCCTTTGGTTAACTAGTGTCACAATCAAGTTTAAAAAAAGAGGATGGATGGTGACTTCTGGGAGAAGGTAAACTAAACTAATTCCCCGTCCATGGAAGTGCAGGTGGCAGTGCAAGACCCGCCGTGCACATGTGTCATCATGCAAATGAGCCTTGTCTCCCGCAACCACTATGCAGATTATGTCGCTGCTGATGTGGGGTTTTCCTAGGTTAGAGATGTATTGTTTGGAATTTTGGTAGGTATTGCAATGAATCTGTAGACTGCTTTGGGTAGAATGAACATTTTAACAATATTAATTCTTCCAATCCATGAACATGGAATATTTCCCCATTTCTTTGTGTCTTTTCTAGTTCTTTCATCAATGTCTTAGAGTTTTCAGGGTACAGGTCTTTCACACTCATGGTTAAGTTTATTCCTAAGTAGTTTATTGGTTTTGATGCTATTGTAAATGGGGTTGTTTTCTTCATTTCTCCTTCAGCTGTTTTGTTGTTTGTGTACAGAAATGCACCGGACTTTGTTTAACCCAGCTACCGTGGGGTGCCTGCCTCAGGACAGCCCTCACATTTCAGAATATGAATGAGCAGCTGGTTCATAACCGGTGCATGGAGTCTAGAAAAGGGGCCTTCCCTACGCTCATTGGCACGTCTGTATTTTCACGCTTACTGTAGCACTGAATTGAAACCTTACTCACCTATCTGGTTCCCATAGGAGGCTGCGAACTCTTTTAAAGCTGGGTCTGCCTGGATGCCTGACATACAGACTCAGGCAGTAAGTGTTTGCTGCCTGAGTGGGTGGGCAGGGATTTGACAGTGTGTTCACTCAAATAAGTGTGTGCCTACTGTGTGCCAGCTGCTGTGCTGGCTCTGCACTGTCCGTTGGAGGGAGCCTCTGACTTTTACAGGGAGGGGAGAAACAGATTCTACTGTGGGGCAAGCCCAGCCCAGTGGGCTTGCTCACCAAGAGCCTTGTGATTCTTAGTGTGGCTCCTAGTGCCTTGATATCAGGAAGGCAGAGGAGTTCTGGCCAAGATGGAGGCGCAGGTAGAAACTGTTTGCTTACTTGCACGACCAAAAGGAGGATAACGACCAATCTAAAATCCATAAACAACCAGAAGCGCCAGAAAAATCAGACCGCATGGAACTCCGACAACCAAGGAATTAAAGAAAAAATCAATCAGAACAACCAGACTGGTAAGGCAGTGGACCTTGCGGCTGGCCGACTGAGAAAAACGGCAGCAAGACCACAGACCTGGTGGGCTAGATGTGGCTCAGCAGTAGGCTGCTTGGGTGGGGGTGAATTAAGGGGAAACTGAGACTCAGAGTTGACAGTGGGCTATGGTGGTTGCCACGGTGGGAGAAACTCCCAGTCTCACATGAGAGTCTGTTGAAAAGTGGGCTAGAGCCAAGCAGGTGAGTCGTACTGTTGCCCCTCCAGCCCCTCCCCCACAGGCAGTCGCACAGCAAAGAGAGTTGCACTGCTGAGTGAACACCTACGGCCCTACCTCCTTACAACTTATCAGCTGCGGCAAGACAAAGAAATAGGGCCCAAAGGAAAGAACAGAGCAAAACTTCAGAAGGAGAACCAAAGGATGAGAAGACAGACAACCTATTTGATGGAGAATTTAAAGCCCTGGTAATCAAAATGCCCACAGATCTGATTGAGCTTGCTCAAAAGATGAAAAAAACAAATGAAAGATACCCAAAATAAAATAAAGCAAAATATTCAGGGAACCAACAGTGATGATGGGAAGGAAACCAGGACTCACAGCAATGATTTGGAACAAAAGGAAAAAATAAGCATCCAGCCAAAACAAAATGAAGAAATAGGAATTCAAAAAAGTGAAGAGAGTCTTACAAACCTCTGGGACCACCTGAAACATTCCAATATCCAAATCATAGGGGTTCGGGAAGGAGAAGAACAACAGCAAGAAGTTGAAAACTTATTCAAATGAAGAAAATCTTCCTCAATCTGGCAAAGAAAATAAACTTCTAGGAAACCCAGCGAATCCCAAAGAAGCTGGACCCAAAGAGGTACACACCAAGGCACATCATCATTAAATTACCGAAGATTAAAGATAAAGAGAAAATCCTAAAAACAGGAAGAGAAAAGGAGACAGTTATCTACAAAGGAGTTCCCACAGGGCTGATTTCTCAAAAGAAAATCAGCAGGTCTTGCAGGCAAGAAGGGGCTGGAAAGAAGTATTCCTAGTCATGAAAGGCAAGGACCTACATCCAAGATTGCTCTGTACAGCAAAGCTTTCATTTAGAATGGAAGGACAGATAAAGTGCTTCCAAGATAAGGTCAAGTTCAAGGAGTTCATCATCACCACGCTCTTATTATATAGTACGTTAAAGGGACTTTCCTAAGAAATAGAAGACCAAAAATATAAAGAGTATAATGACAGCAAACTCACAACAATGAACTGAAAAGAAAAGAAAAACAATGAAAACAAAAATTAAGCAAACAACTAGAATAGGAATAGAATAAAAGAAATGGAGATCACGCGGAGGGATTTCAGTGGGGAGAGGAAAGGGAGGAATGGGGGGGAAAGGTACAGGGAAGAAGAAGCATAATTAACAGGCATAAAGTAGATGGGAGAGATCAAAATGGTATAGGAAACAGAGAACTCAAAGAACTTATATGTACAACCCATGCGCATGAACTAAGGGGGGATGCTGGAGTATTGGGGGGCAGGGCAGAGGGGGGAGAAAGGGGGAAAATTGGGAAAACTGTGATAGCATAATCAATAAAAATATTTTAAAAAATAGAAGGCAGACATGAGAGTTCTATCTTTTGTAAGTTCCAAGGGAATCTGGAAGCTGCATCCTATTTAATGTATCAATTTCTTGTGAGTTTGGTAAGCACTGGCCTGTTCCCAGCTCTAAGCCCTCATAAAATTGGGTGCCTGGGTTCTGCAGACGTCCCAGAGGCTTTGCCTAGGGAGCCGGGTGACTCCTCTGTTCTGCCTCCACAGCATCCACTCTGCAAAACAACCACTGGTCCCCAAGCCTCGGTCATGGAACTACCCGCTTCCTCAGAGTTTTTATGTTGGGATCAGCAGGACCTGCTAGTCTGCTAGCTCTGTGGCTCTGCTGACAGAGAACACGAGATAGTCTCAGTCTGTAGGTGTGATTAGAAGCCCACGGCGGGATGAAAGCCAGTGACAGGGAAGGAGGTATGCCGGGGAATGGAGCCCTGTGCAAACCCATTCCTTTCCTAGGGTGCGAGATGGAAGTAGGAATTTGGAATCTACTTCTCCATCTCTTGGTATCCAAGGTGTATGAGTCTCACTCTTTCTGCTCAAGGGAAATTTTGGCGCCGTGGGGCAATGCCCCTTGACGTAGTTGCCTACAGTAGTCTCTACATGTCTCATCCCGGCCGTGCGCTCAAAACCTGGCAGCATCCTGTCCCTCTAAGGAAGTGAAACATCTTGTGTCACGCAAGCAGATTGCACAATACATGCATTAATCTGTGTCTCTCCAAGGAGTCCACTCAGACCACAGAGAGCACAGATCGTGGCCCTGGGGTGGGCAGCTGGGAGAGTGATGGTAATGTGGATAGCGACTCAGGCCCCAGGAAATGAAAACAGCAGAGGTGAGAAGCGGGCCA
Organism: Sturnira hondurensis; assembly: GCF_014824575.4. Classification (NCBI taxonomy): domain Eukaryota; kingdom Metazoa; phylum Chordata; class Mammalia; order Chiroptera; family Phyllostomidae; genus Sturnira; species Sturnira hondurensis. The sequence goes on from NW_028074670.1 coordinate 675,228, forward strand.
TGCCAGGATGTTGTGGGAAGCTCCAGATTTGGGGAAATTCTTCAGTTCTTAGTCACCCGAACCCTTCTCAGCTGCAAGTTGCCCTCTACCCTGGCAGGTCATTCTTCCAAGAAAGGAGACTGGCATTTATTCAGAGCAGCAAGTGTCATAGTACTATCTCATGTCTGATTGTGGGCTTCTGCCCTCTCTTCCTGAGATTAGCATCACCCAAATGGTCTTCAATCACTTTAAACAAGAAGACAAGCAGATAATCACAGCTAGTTTCTTATATTATCAGGGGTGAATGTAGTAATGTCTGCTGTCTGCTGTGAGCCATTCCTTAGTGTTCCTTTTCTTGTGCAGAACAGAACTAAGCCATGGCTGTCCCTATCATTTCCCCCAGGTCCCAGCTGATCCTTGGCATTGACTTCCTAGCATGGTTCTGCCTTCCCTTCCATAATTCCTGTGGGTCTCCCTGGTACCTGAAAGTATGAATGTCCTATGCAACCATATTCGTCTCCATGGATGCATCTCTCCTTTGCCCTCTGCTTTGAGGTTTATTTGGGATTGGACAACTGGATTTTTAGTTTTGAGTTTTCTGCTCTTCCTTGTTGTACAGCATCGTCTCCTTGGGCCTGCCACTCCCTCTTGGACCCAGGTCCTCAAGAAGGGCTTAGCTACATGAGCAGGTGGCTGAGTCTGGTGAGGTGTATCGTCTCCAGTGGCTTCTCCAACTCTGAGAGGCCAGTGAAACCTGTCCTTCCTTTAGATCCAGCAAAGAAAGCCCCAGGGGTGGGGGTGCGGGGAATGCCAGGCCCTCATACTCGCATCTCTTCTCATGTGATGTCGTGAGAGTTGGCCACAGGCACAGGGCTCTGGTGCTACTTACACCAAGGGTGAGGACGTGTTGTCCATGGGGGGCCGTAGAAAAAAGGCTGCTACACAGGACCAATTTTTCAAAATAGGTTTTCACAGTGATTGATATTTGATAAGATAGTTCTAGAACTAATCTAGGTTAACCAATCACGTGCACAAGCAGAAAATTGTATATTAGAACTATTTGTAATTTAAAAAGCAGCAAAGGGCCAGTAGTAAATATTTTAGGCTCTGCAGGTCTTACAGCCTCTGTTGCAATTGCTGAGCTCAGCCCTCGTGTGAGAAAGCAGCCACCGGGGATATGCAGATGGGCGGCCCCAGTGGGATTTGCCCTGTGGGTCGTGGGATGCAAGCCCTTGTACTACAACGTTGTAACGTACCGTTTTTCTGGGATACAAATTTAGAAACAGTACTTAAAAAAAAAAGAGTTGTTTTTTACTGAGCACCTACTGAGAGCCAGGCACTTTTGTCTCATGAACTTACTTAGCCTTCACAATAAACTGTATGATACATAATATCAGCCCATTTCGCCTACGGGGAAGCTGAGGCCAAGAGGAGTGACTTGTCTAAGACCGCACAGCCAGTAAATACTGGAACCATGACTCAAACAGAGTAGTTGAATCCAAACCAGATCCTTTCAAAATCATTTTTAATTGTTTAAACATTTATTGCCCCGATCCTGTGCAGTCCATGGTGCCCTTTCTCAATGATCTGATTATATATTTTAAATGGCAACTAGTTGGCAGGTGTGTGAATTTCGGCAGCTCTGCCGCGACAGGTCTCCACGTGGCCCTTTCCGCCCTGCTCCCTTGTCCTCCCACCTGGCTAGATGTATGTGTGAACTTTCTTTTTTCTTCTTCTCTCAGGGCAGCCCTGGGGCTTTCTAAGCTGAATTTTTAGTTCTTCCTCTTCTCTTTTCTGAGTCTCTTCCTTATTCCTGTTTACTTTCTCACCTGCTACTGGCAGCTCTGTTGTTTGATTTCCTTTGTCTTTTCCTTTTTCCTGAAAGGACAGAAGACTTCATTGTTATAGTGCTGTCTAAAAATCTCGCTTGGGTTCCACCCTGAAATTGTATTTATTTTTATGGTGCTAACAAAATATCGTTTTCTCCTAAACCACCACCCACTGTGTCTGATTCTAACCGCTGGTAGTTACATCATTAAGGAGGATTGGCCGTGCCTTTCCAGGATGTGGTCAATTTCACTTCTTCAGTCACTTCCTCCTCGCTGTCCAGAATTGGGTTTTCCATCTTCTGGGACGGGAAGTTCTCACGAAGCCACTCAGGATTTGCTGGGTGTGCTGGTCAAGCCCGGAACCCAAACTCTCAGTAGTTATCTCTGCAAATTACCGAGCTTTGTGGAATGAGGAAGCAAAAGTGTCATAACAACTCTGCCCAAATTTCAATACAATGGAAAGATATTCCAGACTTCACCAACGTCTGACATTAGAGGTTTGGAAAATCTTCCATCATTTAATAATGAATCTAAGAGGAGGACACACAGGACCCATTTTTCAAAACAGGTTTTCACCAGCAGTGGCCTAGTTCCAGAGCCTACCTGTCCTGGTTAATTGATGACGTGTGCAAGCAGAGAGTTACATGTGAGAGCTGATAGTGGTTTTAAAATACCCTTCTTAGGCTTTTTGTTAAGGTACCTGCTCATTTTCAATGTTTCAAATAATACAAAATTATTTAAAGTACATAGGGGAAGCCCTCCGCACCTGCTGCCCCACTGCCTGTCACTGGATAAGCCATTTGACCAGGAAGTGTCCTAGTCTCTGGCACCCAAGGACTCATCCCCCCATCCACACATCCTCCACCACCAGTTCCCTGAACTGGCCTCTTCTGAGCACTTCCCGAATGCCTGGGATCCATGGGTTTCTCTTTACGCCCTCACTTCAGTGTGCTCTAAGCCCCTGTTCCCTCTCACCTTAATCACCTACTCACTGGTTCCTTTGTTGCCATGGAAACTCCATCCATCTACGTCTCCTAGTCAGCCACAGAGGTCTCTCTACCGAGCAAATCTGGTGGCATCTACCCTTGCTCAAAGCCTGTCACCGGCTCCCAGCTGAAGCTTTAGGGCATGGCAAGTGAGGCCACTGTGGAATCCTCAGCCCTCCTCTCCCGCCCAGCCCCCAAGCCCCTCCAAACTACCTGCAGTCCCTTGAATGTGATTTTCCTCTCTCGCCTCTGTACTTTGCACAGCCCATTCTTCCTTCTGGAGCCACCTTTTCCTCTCTGTGGTTAGGCAGATTCCTAGCCCTTCAAGACTCAGCTTTCACTTCACCTCCTCCATGAGGAGCCCCTTCCCCAGCAGGGTGGTGGATGCACTTGCTCTGTGTGGTGCCTCAGTACCCTCTGTCCACCCCTTCACGGGCTTTGCTTGCTTGTCTCCCTACTAGCAATGCTAGCTGCAGAGCTGGTGTCAGAGCTCGCCTCTCCTGCCCGGCGCACGATGGTGCTCTAGCAATGCTGGCTGAAGCTCGGACCCCCCCGTGCCTCCGCTCTTACTGTTTCCATCTTGAGCTAGGAAAGTGTTTTCTTAGGAAATGACATCTTTGGGTCAAAAGCAGAGACTCAGAAGAAGCAGTGTCCAGCTCAGAACAGGCTTATCAGCAGACAGCCTTTCTGATAAGAAGGCAGCAGGGAACCCAGGACACCTGGAGGCAGATGGCTCTGGCCTGATGGGAATTGTTCTCTAGGAGAAGTGCTGTTCCGGCCTCAGAGGCCCAGTGGACACCTTGCTGCTCTGGCTTGAATCAGAGCGGTGTCTACGTGCTTCTCTGGGGCGGGGTCGGGGGGGGGGGTCGGGGGATGGAGCCCTTTGTGAAGTTGTCTGGGACAGGGAGGTGATAGGACTGACACTCTAGCCAGCGAGACGTGTTGTTCTCCTGCCCACGTTTCTCCAGAAATACCTGGGAGGTAAATTTCTGGATAGACACTCCTGTTTCTATCACGGCAGTTTTTTGTTGTTTGTTTGTTTTTAAATCCTCACCCAAAGACATTTTTTAAAATTCTATTTTCTTTTTAAAAAGATTTTATTTATTTATCTTTAGAGTGGAAAGGAAGGAGAGAAGGAGAGAAATATCAATGTATGGTTGCCTCTCATGAGTCCCCTGCTGGGAACTGGCCTGCAACCCAGGCATGTGCCCTGACTGGGAATCGAACCGCGATCATGTGGTTCGCAGGCCCACGCTCAATCCACTGAGCTACACCAGCCAGGGCAGGACATTTAAAAATTGATTTAATAGGGAGAGAAAAGGAGAGAGAATCATCAGTGTGTGAGAGAAGCATCTATTGGTGGCCCCCTGTATGTGCCTGGACTGGGGATCGAACTTGCAACCTAGGTATGTACACTGACCAGGAATCAGACCCAAAAACCTTTGGTTACAGGATGATGCTCCAACTAACTGAGCCACACTGACTAGGGCCCAGATGGCAGTTTTGAAGTGTTTCTTGAGGCCTTTCCACATTCCTCTGAGAAGGCAGGAGTTTCAGAAAGATGAAGTCAGACGTGATGGTGTGATGGGATGAGTAGCTTTTACAATGACTTTCATCATCCATTTTCCCATCCACCCACCCACCCATCCACCCATCCGTCACACCAGGTACTGTTGGAGGCATGTGTGTGTGCACAGAGGGAGGGGAGCAGCACTACACAGGCGTGCTAGCTTTCCTCATCACTTCCCCTCCTTCAGCCTCAAGGAGTTTCGAAGATGCACACAATTCAAGACAAAATGTGGCCAGTGGTGTATGAACTGCCACGGAGGGGTCATTTGCCCTTTCTGCCACACACTCAGGGACAAGCCAGACAGAGGGGGCGGGGGAGAGAAAGCGAGCTCCAGGCTACACACTGGCTGCTTACTGGGAAGTTGTGGGCTCTTGTTGGAGGGTTTGTTTACTGCAGAGCAGAGCTGAGGATGCGAGGCCTCAGGGAAGGTGGGACTGAGTGTTCACTCACTGGGCAAGCAATTGTGAGAAAGAGTTGGGCTAGTCTCCATGTAGCCATTATCACTGTCTGGCTTGGGACCCTGAAAAGAGTGGATTTCTGCTGTCAGGCATCCATCCATGGAGAGAGAGTGCCAAGGCAGAAGAAGTCCTGGTGGGTGTGGGGAAACCTTTCTCTGTTGGGCCTCCAGGTGGCCAGAGCCGAAACTCTGAGCCTGGGACCTGCCTGGAGCTCACCCTGGACTGGGGGCCTGGGAGCAGCCACACCACCCATCATGGCAGCTTTACTTCCCTTCTCTCATCCTCTAGCTTTCAGAAAAACCTCTTTGAAGGCAGGAAGGTACTTTCAGGGGAGTGCAATGACCCTTCTCCTGGACTGACGTGGCAGGAGCAGTTAGGGACCATTCTGTGCCCAGCAGAGCCACCCCCTCATGAAGGGTCCCTGAAAGTGAAGGCTGAGCACCTTGGCTCACACAGTACACCAGATGTAAGGGCAGTACTGGCAGGTAGCTGGTGCTCAGCCCAGTTTGATTGACTTGAATAAGTGAGTGAATGAATGAAGGTCACCCGCAGCAGATGTAGCTGTGGCAACCGGAGGTGGAGGCCAGAGGGTGGGTGCTGATGCAGTTTCACAGGGGACACATCGAGGGGGGTTCATAATTAGGCATAAGGCATGTTTGATCTCTGCCGAAACCTGGGCATGATGTACGCGGTTAATAAGTTGAAGGGGAGTAGAATAGGCTGCCCCAAATGTGTCATTTTGGCATGAGGATTATTTTGAGCTGAAGGCAACGGAGACCCACAGACCCAGAAATAACTTCTTACCTCCCCCTTAACTGCCTAAACAATGTAAATTGGGGTCTGCACCTGAAGGAGAGCTATCACCAGACATACCTTTTCATCTGGAGACTCACCTGCACAGCAGAGTGAACACCTGCCCCTTTTTTCTCCTGTGAATCGCCCTCCTCACCTCGGAAGTCACAGGCCTCTGCCCCATTCCTTAGCCTCAACTGCTGGACTGACTTTGAGTCTCACACTCATTTATGTGCAAAATTAAATTTGTTTTTCTCCTGTTACTCTGCCTTATGTTGGTTTAATTGTCAGACCAGACAAAGAGCCTAGGAGGGAAGCAGGGGACATTTTTCTGCCCCTACAGAATCCTTGCACTGTCCTCTCACCTGTCCAGGAGCACAACTTAACTCTTCCGTCCCCTAAAGCCTGCCCTGGCTGGGCACCTGGGAGGTACTGTATTTAAACAGGTGTAAAGAAACAGGTGTGGGGGCCCTGTATTGAGAAGTGATGTGAAGGGGCGTGAGTGTGGGTGCATCGGGAGGAACGGGAGGGCTCAGAGTGCCTGGGTGGTGCACCCCTGGCTGGTCTGAGTGGCTGATGTCATTTGCCTCCAGCAGGGGGCCTGTTCTTGTTTGTGGCTGCCTGGCTGCCTTGTTTGTGGCTGCCGAGTGCTTATAGACTAGGGAACTCGTGGTTCACAGCTGTGCTTGTGATGGAGCCTCGGTGCCTCTCTTCAAGGGAAAGGCTCCCCCACACTTGAGGGTTTGGGTAGAAGCCATGCCCTCAGTGTGCCCTACTACAGTGTCACGGGTCTATTTAGACGTGTCTCCTTCTCTGAGACCCCATGCCAGCAGGCACCCCCACCTCTTGGCCTCTCCCCGTTGCTCACCATGTCCAGCACACAGGCCTCCTGTCTTACCCTCAATGGAGGAACAGTGGGTTTATCATTGTTGAGTGAACACTGATCAAATAAGCTCTCCCTCACATTCCTGCTTCTTGACTCTTGCTGGCTTCCATCTGAGGTTTTACTTCAGGTTTTCACCTGCTCCCCAAACAATGCAGGCCCTGGAAAGTCAGTCACTCAGTTCCGTGCTTTTGGGTGGGAGGTTCACGACCCTGGGTCCTGCCTGGTTGGCTGTGCTTCTCTGGCTAACTGGCCAGTTTCTCTGCTCTCTTTCACTTCTGTACCAGGGTTCCTGAAATTGCTTGTTCAGTCTAGAGAACAACCTTACTCCACAGGGCTTAAGGCAACTAAGACCTCTTACTCCTATCTCTTCTACTGAGCCTTGAGGTCTGGCTCAAGTGCCACCCCTTGATGACTGGGTCAGACATAAACATGTAATGATTGGGAGAGGAGCACAATGCAGGTGGAGGAAATGTCATGGTCAAGTGGGCTGGGGAGAGAGCAGTCCTGTCAGCACTGTTGAGAGGGCAAGAGGGAGGCTAGGGGCAGGGTCAGGTGGCCAGCCAGGTGCAAAGGGCATAGCTTCTCAGGGCTCTCATGGATACTGCTGTTCTCCCAAATGTCATAAGTGAGTAAAGGTTCTTGTCTCTCTCTCTTTAACTTGTTCCAGGAACGACCAGTGTTTGGTGTTCTGGAAGAGAGTCCTGGAAGGGGAAGTGAGAGTCAGGGGAGCAGAATGCGAGAAAGGGTCCTTGCAGGTTGGCAGAGGATGAGGGTTTTGGTCTCCAGAGGAGGGGCTTGGAGTGCTGAGGAGTCTACCTCAGGCCAGGTGGGATGTATTTTTGTGGAAAATGGTATGGAGGGGTAGGACTGCTTTAGTCAGCTTCCTGAAGTGCCAAACCTTTTTGATAGTCTTCAAAAGTCTCATAGAGGGGTTTTAAATCTGGCTTTCAAGTTCTTAGGTTATTAATATAGCAACAATCAGAAACTATGTGGGAAAACTCATGTGAGCGGCCTGGATGTTCTCTTGGTACTGGAAGTGGCTTAGGATGAGGTCCAGGCTCATTTCTTTGGCTGCTCACCTGGCAGGGTCACCTCGCTGTCCCATAGGCATCTTCAGCTTCACATGTCCTGAATAGAACATAGGTTTTCCTGCCCAACCTGTCTCTCCCTCAGATCCCACCTCTCACCAAATGGTCCTGTAATTGATTACCGAGTTGCTGAAGTAAAAGTCTTAGTCATGGTGCTGGATTCCTCCCTGTCTCTATCTTGTCACGGGTTCCCACCCCATTTATCTGAAATAGCTCCACCTTTGTTTTACCGGCTCATTCCATCCCGTCATGGTGGTTCACCTCCTCCTGACAAGGTAGGAGGTAACTTCAAGAGGTAACTCTTGAGGTAACTTCATGAGATCCTAAATGTAACCCATACAAATGAGTGGAGCTGTGCATGCACATTAGTCTTCCTGAATCATTTTGCAGTTATGTCTGAAAACACACCGTCTTTCTTCACTTGCCAACTAACAGACTTTATTAGTTGACAAAAACCAGCTGATAGCATCAGTACTAAATTGACTGTTTTTGAACACTCAACTTTAATCATTCTCACTAGCGTTTATGGGATTTATCCTTGGCAAAAGGTAAGTGAGTTTTCCAAAACAAAAAAAAAATTTGGGCGTGGCCACAGAACCTGATTCATAGAATTATATTTTTAGAAGGATCTCAGCATTGCTTTTAAAGAGTGTTGACAGGCCCTGGCCAGGTAGCCCAGTTGGTTAGAGAATTGTCCTTATATGCCAAGGTTGTGGGTTTGATCACTGGTCAAAACATAGACAAGTATAAACCAATGAATGCATAAATAAGTGGAACAACAAATCAGTGTTTCTCCCTCTCTCACACACACATGAGAGTTTTAACAGCTGCCTTGGGAAATATCTGCTCTTTGGGGGTCACCAAGGTGCAAATGCTTGGCCTCAGCACCCTTGTTTCTATTGAATTGCCTGGGATCCACTCTTCAGGGACCATTAACAATAATCAGATTCACTAGGGGTTGGCTGATAATCTAGAATGCCAATGTACAATACTATATTTATGGTGTAGGCTGTATTTACAGCGACTGTGTATAATCAAGCTCAGGATTAGAGTTTCAGCAAAAATATAACATATGTGAGAACTATCAGACTGAATATATCTAGGAAAATCCAAATTTGTGATGGCCGTTGACATACCTTTCTGGGGACAAGAGTTAACCAGATCTACACATTTTTAAAGAAACTTTAGCATGTTTTGAATGAAGTGTTGGTTGGATAAACTGGTAGGGCTCCCATTTGAGGAATTGGAGGCTGTTGTCTTTAGTCGTTTGATTGATTTCAAAGCTATACCTATTTTTGTTGTGAAATACTCTGGATTCTTTTAAAAAGTTGGGTTCCATTTTGCTGAGAAGTACTGAGCCATTTACGTGAAGTGGGTAGGGCTGAGAGGTAATCTGAGCCAGTCTAGATATGGACACATGGCTGCCTCTCACTGGCAGCTCCCATACAGAGAGGAGGGAAGGAGAGAAGAGGACATTCTAAAGGAGGTGCTGTGCTGAGCTCTGTCTGAATCGGTTGGTCTACGTTTTCAGGGAGGTTGGCCTAGTGAACCTCAGGGAGGCAGGTGTGAATTTATTGATGCTGCTCCCTGAAGAACACCGGAAAAATTAAGTGGAGTAAGAATGAGTCTCTCATCTCAAGAAGCTCATTTTCCAGGGAAGATGGGCAAAAATATTGAATAATTATGATTGGGTGCCTCAGATGCTCTGATGGAAGTTTGTGCACGAGACCAAAGGAGGTCCAGAAAATGGAGTCTGGGAGTTGGGAGGACACCCCCGTGAGCAGCTGCTACTTGCATTGAACCTTAAAGGAGGAGCAGAGCACAAGAGGGATGGGGAGTGTCGGCAAGGAGACTTCAGACAGGGCCTCTGCAGGCAAGTGGTGAGAGATGAGACTGGGCCAGTAGGCAGGGACGTGTGCACTGAAGTGACACAATCAGATCTGCATTTCAGAAAGTTCATATTTGAACAGTAGCAGGGAGAGGGCTGGAGTTGGGCAAGGCTCGAAGGAGGGAGACTGGGTGTCTAGGGGAAAGTGATGAAGCCATGAAATAAGGCAGTTGTGGGAGCAGGAAGGGGAAGGGACTGTGTTGTGAAATTTCCAAAGTAGAAGCAAAATGAACTTGGTGACCAACTGGAGGTGAATGCAGGTGAGGAAAACTCTGAGGCCTCTAGGTTGACTCATGAAAGTGGCATAATTTAATACCCCAGGAAACTGGGGGAAGATCAGTGTTTTTGCTTGTTTCCTTTGTGGGGGATGATATAGGAGGAGTTACAGGTTGAAGTTGGGCATATGAATTTGATATTCATTTGTAATTTGGACAGCAGCTGAATATATCTGTCTGGGATAAGGAAATAAAAGAACAATTTGGCTGGTGATGCACAGTTACTGGTGGTTACTATTTTCCAGAACTTAGAGAAAGAAGCTGAATGGAAAGAGCTCCCTTGCAGGAGCTGGGTGAGGAACCCTAGGGAAAAACCTGTCACCTCTCGCCCCTTCTGCCTTTGATTTCCTTGCAGTTCCACCTGTCAGCTACACCTAATGGTAGGCCAGGCAGCAAGGAGCCCAGAGGATGCAGTCCATATGGGTCAGCGTCTGAGAGATCAGAGCTGGATGGACAAGGGGAGAGAGGGGAACTGGAGGTTCACAAGGAACGTATGCAGGAAAACTGCCATCTGGGGGTAGGTAGTGCAAGAATTGACAGTAAAGCAGACTGAAGAGCCAGAGACCAGAAGAATAACCAGATGACTTGGAGGCCAAAGGGAGAAGAAGGAAATGGAAGTGACCAGCGGTGCCCTTTGCTGCAGAAGTCAGGCAAGACATGGGCTGAGCCACTGGATTGGGCAACTGGGAGACCTTCACAAAAATAGTTGCAGTGCAGTGTTGGGAACAGGGGTCAGCTGATGAAGTGGATTAAAAATTAAAAAGCATTTTAATTTCTAGCAAGACAGGTGTCTAGTTGTACAGAGCAATTTCTCCCAGTAAAAGACATCTGAAAAAAACCTAGATAAATTAGTTTTAAATAAAATATTTTTAAAAGCTTGGCTGAGCTGATAAGAAACGATTTGAGGCAGAGGCAATGGAAACATTATTCCACAGCAGAGGTGAGGGTACGCTAGACAAGGTGTTTAGCAGATCAAAGGATCGTTTAGGTAGAGGTGAGCGTGCAAAGGTGAAAGAAGTGAGCAAGTGTAGTTTTTTTCTGAGACAAGGTGGGAATAGATTCTTGGGAAAAAAAAAACAATTTCAAGGCTTGAGCCCCCTCAGGTACCAGGCCTACCAGGATAGTAATGCCCATGACAGTCTAAGAGTTTCTATATCGCCCGTCTCCCACCCCAGCCATGTGGGATGCTGAGGAACTCGGATGGGTAAACCTTCAAGTATCTGGTGGTAAAGGTGTGTGTGATGTGTGTGTTGTGAGGGTGGGGTGGGGTGGGGCTGTGAGGTGGTTCTCAACCTAAGAATTTATGATTTCAAAGTGTTCTGCTGTGATTCATCTCAGGTACAAAAGGCAGGTGCTATTGATAGACAGGGCCACTCACATTTGTTTTTCCCCAGACTCCCAGACAGCAGCCCTCAATGACTGAAAGGCAGGAAGACTCAAAGCCACTCGTGAGTCCGGCCACCACAGATGATGGGTGTCGGGCAGTGTCCCACCCAGGGCTTGGATCTAAGTTCCCCACCATGCTGCAGGGACGCAAGCACGGAAGCACACACAGGTAGGCAGCCAGTCACTCCCTTTTCACACCAGGCCCTTGTCCAGGCTAACAGGGCTCTGTCACATGTGGAAGCTGGCTGTACTTGGTGCACAACGATACAGAGCTTGAGGAGCTCATCCATCCTGTGACCCAGGCCTCAGATGTCCGCAGATGCCTGCTCTTCCAAGGGAGGGCCTCAAGATGAGCTTGGAGGCTTACTCACCTGAGACCCCCTCCAGCTAATGAAGGACCCCCACCTTCTTCACCTTTCCTCTGCCTCCAGCCAGGCAAGGAGCAGTGACTGAGTGCACCAATGGAGAGAGTTACCCATGTGGCGTTTCCCTCAGGACAGGTGAGGGCTCTTTATGTTACCTGTACTCCACCCCTGTTTTCTGGCCTTGTTCCCAAAGCTGCAGATGCCTTGGAGGAGTGGAGGCTGAGTGGAGATTCCGGAAGGAGACATGCCAGGGGCCCCAAACACTGGCCCCACCAGAGAAACACTGGTTTGACTAACTGTCTGTGTTAGATACTCATTGTGCTGACTTAGCTCTGCTTAACCTCATAAAAACCCCTGTCTAATCACATCAGGAGCCTGGGGCTCCTCGTTTTCAGTGAATGCAAATTGGACAAGAAGGGTAAGGAACGTGTACTGAGGAATGTGACCTGACAGCCCAGTGGGAGGGATCAAGGAGCACCCTACAGCTGGGAGTTGATGCAGAGCGCTTCCTAGGGGCCAGCAGGCTCATCCCTTAGCATCCTTACCTGCAGCCCACCTTCCAGCAGCTGCCAAAAGGCAGGGGAGGAGCAGGGAGGCAGACTGCCGGAACCACCCACCTGGGGAGTGTGGTTCCGACTGAGGGACAGAGAGGACACACTGATGCCCACGCCCAGTTGCATGCCAAAGATTGCCAAACATGGGCTGTGTAAGGAACACCAATGGCATTTCCAAGTCAGAATTACAAGAACAAGGGGAAGTGGGGACCCAAGTAGGGAACTGGTAGGGAGGGACATGGATGTTGGAAAGCCACTGCTCTTCACATCAAAACAAAGCCACCACTGAACCTCTTGCTTAGTTACTGGAGAATAGTTCAGGGCTGGCCTCCCCCACTGCCTGAGCCTACGTTCTGGGGCTGAAGCCACTGCCTCAGGTGGCTTCCTGGGGTCAGAACACTTGGGTCTTCTTATTTTGAGCTGCCATGGGAACATGCTGAGCACTCAGGGACCACAGGTAGATGTGGGGCCCTGGAACAGCTGCAACCTGCCGGCTGGAGATTGTCCCCACCGTGAGTTACATGACCTGCAGGCCTATTTGTTCATCCACAGGAAACTGAGGCAGTGTTTGATGTTTTCTTTGGGGCTAAGATTGGAGTTTGAACCGTTGATTGAACAGTTTTAACAGTTTAACAAGAAACATTTCATGAATTTGGCTGATTTAGATATTTCTGGAGCTAGGTTTGTAGCTAGTTTTGAATGTTAGGAAACAAGAGAATTATTTGATTATTTGGAGAGAACTTTCAGCCACAAAATGGGGATTCCGCTACCTGTCTCCCAGAGATGTCAACTTCGAAAACGTGGGGATCACTGAGCTCACTTTTTTCTTTTTCAACGTTGCCGCCTGTGTCCTGGAGCAGGGACTTCCCTGCCCTCTGCACATGGCCCAGCCACAGGAGCAGGCTGGGTCCCACCAGTAAGAACTTGGATTCGAGCCATTTCCCAGGCAGTGAACACTTTTTTTTTCATGGGTCACATACTCAGAGGAGCATAATAGAACTTTCTTTATTTTTCTGTAACACCCCTGAATCTGGATTGAAGCCCTCATTTTTAGTTTCTTTTGGGTAAATTCAGGCAATTCAATAATTTCAGTCATTTTAGGTTTAAATCCAGCTGCTTAGGGTTCTACCTGTTCCCTTCTTGCTTCCATGGGGGCACCCAGTTGTGAAGGGGTCTCCACAGTGCAGAGCTGTTGGCGGGGAGGGGACAGAAGGTGTATGGGAGCCCTTTTGAACTGCTGAGCTGAGCCTGGCCCAACTGGCCCCAGTCCCCACGGTGCTCACTGCAGGGTGTTCTGGGTCCTTCTTGTCTCAGCCACAGGCTGGTAGCCCCACAGGTCTGTCCTGCTGTTGAGATGGAGCAATGTCGGCTTACAGGTACTCAGAGCCTTCCTGGGGCCACAGGAAACTGCACTCATCCGCATGCTCACAGCATGCGTCCAGACCTTTCTTGCTATGTCTGTGTCATTCCCAGTTTCTTTTTGGCTTGTAACTTTCTAGGCCTCCCTAGGCCTCCCTTGGATGTCTAAGCTGATCTGGGTTTTGTTGTCCACTGCCACAGGGCTCAGCCTGGAGACAGGGGTTGGAGGACTGGTTGTGCCTGGGTCTCTGCTCTCACCTGGCCGGGAGGCTGGTCTGGCTTTTCACATGGAGCTGCAGCTCTGAGAGGTGCAGGTTGGCGTTAGACAAACTTCACGTGGAATCAATGTTCCTCTTGGAAATCCCCCGATGGCTGTCACACTGACACTGTCACCTGGCCTCTGTAAGTCCCCAAACCAGTTTTTCCTGGGGCAGTTTGGGAGGCTGGACGAGGAGGAGGAGTAGAGAGCTGCTGAGAAAGCACAAAGGAAAACAAGTGGGTGTGTGTAGGACACGATCTTTAGTTAAATTCTCAATTTTTACCTGCCAGCAAGGCTGCCCCGATCCCCATTCCCAGATCTGGGCTCATGGCCATCATATCAGCCATTTCTCCCCAACAAAGAAGCAGCGGAGTGGCAAGTCCTTCTTGCTAACACAGCTCTTAGAAGGTGAGCTGGGTGCTGTCTTGGCTGCAGTCTGATTTAAGAACAGGCAGTTTGCTAGTGAAGGCAGTGGCTCGCCAGCTGAAAGATGACTGCTCTGTGGGAAGGCATCTACGTTTAGACTCTAAGTCAGAAATACCTTTAAAATGAGTTTACCAAAAAGGTTTTCTTCTAAAGTATATTCTTTCCTTTACAAGGTCGGCATGTTCTGGAGGCTTTAACAAATGGATTCCATGTTTACCGAGAACTGGGGGCCTCAGAAAGGGCCAGAGGTTGCCTCACTTGCAGGCAGACCCTCTCCTGCAACGCAGTGGCCACATGACCACATGTTAGGGGAGCACTTGCATGTAACCAGTTCAAGTGTTTGTCACAGACTTTAGGGAAAAAAAGCAAAGCTTAACTAGCTAAAAAAAAAAATAGGGAGAAAATCCTAAAAGTGTTGTAAGAGAAATTTGGTGTTTGTTTGGATTTTAGCTCCAAGTTGATTCATTGCTCCCATAAATGATGCTCCTCTATGGCCACTAACTATAAAATGAAAATACATGTTAGTTAGATGTGCCCAGCCGGTGAACATTGGAAGATGATCGATATGAACTCTTTGCTCTAGTTCATGCTTTTGGGGTGGGACGCTGCAGATCTAGAATGCCCAGAGCACCGTTTCTGAAGGGCTGAGTGGTCTCGGCTCAGGGGGACTTAGTCCACGATGCCGAGTCTGTGAGCGATGTCTGAGCCATGGTGCCCACTGGGTATGAGAAAGCAGAAAGACAGGTCTTCTATTCCTGAAAAGAAGTTCATGGTAAAAATGACATAAATCCTTACTTAACACTTGAAATCGAAACTTGGCAACATTTTCCACAATTGAGAATTTTCTAAGCAGCCTTCGAACATGGTTCTGCACCTGTCAGAGTGTCAGCACAGGGTGGAGAGCGGCTTTGTCACCACACACACACACACACACACACACACACACACACACACACATTAGGAAGCTCGAACTGGGATTCTGTCTGCCTCAGGTGTTCCCTGAACCGGTCACTGAAGTTCTATCCTCTTCTCCTCCTCCTTCTTCTAAGTTTTTTTCTTTTTAAATTCAAACACCACAGAATTTGTAGAAGAAAATATCCATGTTCCCTTTCGCATCTGCTCACCCCCGAACACACTCCTTGGTCCCACAATGGCCACGACACCAGTGGTTGGCATCCTGCTCAGTTCAGCCTTTCCTTTGCGTGTGCACGGAAACACACATACGCTATTCTTTTTCCTAAATCAGCTCATACTTAGCCATATTATTTTATTTTAAAACTCAACTTTATTAAAATATAATTTATATACAACGTAACACCCTTTTGGGGTGACATTGGCTAATAAAATTACATGAGTTTCAAGAGTACTATATTGTGATACATCATCTGTAGGTTGTATCATGTGTCACCACCCACCGTCTAGTCTCCCTCCATATATTTGACCCCATTTATCCTCTTCAGCCTCCCTCCACCCCTCGTCTTCTCTGGTAACCACAAATTGTTGTCCATGTCTGTGGGGTTTTTCTTTTTGTCATGTCTTCGTTTTGTTCATTCGTTTGTCTGTTGCTTTTTATTAATAAGACATCCATTTTTAAAAGTACAGCTTGATGAGTTTTGAAAAATAAAAAAGCCCTGTGAAACTAATATCTCAATTAAGTCACAGAATATTCCGATACCCCCCTTTAGTTCCCTTCTGATCCTTGGTAGCCAACTTCTCTCCCCGCCGCCCCCAGGCAACCAGCATCTGCTCTCCGCCACTGCAGCTTCCATTGGCCCTCCTGTACTTCTGTGTAAATGGAACCATACTTGGTGTAGTCATTCGTGTCAGGCTCCCTTTGCTCAGTATAATGTTCCCGAGAGCTGTCTGTGCTTCTGTGTTTGTCAGTAGTTAATTTCTTTCTACTGCTAAGTAGTTTTCTGTGGTATAAATGTACCATCATTTGCATTTCAGTTTGACCACTGAGGGACATGTGGCTTGTTTCCAGGTTCTGACAATGATGACTAGGGCAGTGAACAGCCATATACAAGTCTTTGTGTGGACTTGAGTTTTCATGTCACTTGGTTGAGGAGTTGGGACCAGAAGTGGTGGGTCATAAGGAGAGCTTATGTTGAACTTTGTAAGAAATGCCTGAGTTCTTGGTGGTGGCGATGCCATTCTGTATGCCCTCCAGCAACATCTGAGAGGTCCAGGTGCTCTGTGTCTCGGCCCCTCCGTTTTGTTTCATTTAGTGTCAGGCAGCTAAGTGAGAATGTTGCGTCATCTCATGGTGGTTCTAAATTTCTTCTCCTGAGGACTCACACTGGTGAGCATTTTTCACGTGCTTCTTGACCACTCACATATATTCTTTTGTGAAGTTTCTGTTCAAATCTTTAGCCTATTTAAATAAGTTGGTGGTTTGTCTTAATAATTGTGTTAGAAGGTGTGAGATAACAGAAAGTATATATATTGGTCTCTGCCCCCAGTTCCTAACACAGAGTTCCTGAAACCCTTGTAATTTCCTGGTGATAGGAGCATCTTTGTCTTCATGAAGTGACTGGTTTACCTTGGATGTGGGCTGGTCACAGGGAAGACCCGGTCATAATCAGAAGCTTGGAGTTTTCAGCTCCTCCTGCCCCGTTCTCTTTTTTTTTTTTTAAAGAATTTATTTATTTATTTATCTTTAGATAAGGGAAGGAGAGAGGGAGAGAAACATCAATGTATGGTTGCCTTTTGTGCGTCCCCTGCTGGTAGTTAGCCTGCAAGGAACCGGCCTGCAACCTAGGCATGTGCCCTGACTGGGAATCGAACCGCGATCGTCTGGTTTGCAGGCCCGCGCTCAATCCACTGAGCTATGCCAGCCAGGGCCTGCCCCGTTCTCTTGAGGAGAGGGGCTGAAAAGGAAGTTAATAATTGATCATGTGCATGTGATGAAGACTCCATAAAATCCCCAAAGTAGGATATTCAAAGAGCTTCCGGGCTGGCAAATGCACCCACAGGGAGGGTGGCATACCCCACCTCCCCAAGGACAGAAACTGCTGCACTTGGGATCCCCCTGAACCTTGCCCTGTGTGTCTCTTCATGTGGCTTTTCATCTGTGCCCTTTCTCCTATCATTTAATAAACCAGGATTTCCCTGAATTTTGTGAGCCACTGCAGCAAATCAATCAAACCTTGGGATGGGGTTATTGAAACCTCCAATCTGTAGCTGGTCAGTCAGAGGCACAGGTGGTAACCTGAACTTGCACCTGGTGTCTGTAGTGGGGATTGGGGATGCAGTTTTGTGGGACTGAACCTTTACCCACGATATCTGACACTACAGGTAGACGGTGCCAGAGCTTAGTTAAATTGTAAGACACCCAGCAGATGTCTCAGAGAATTGCTTGGTGGGCGTATGGGAACCAACCCTCCCAATTATGATTGGGTCTCAGAGTCATTGCAGAAGAGTTCCATATTCATTTTTTATTCTTTATCCATTTTGCAATCAAGTCCTTGTCAGATATAATCTCTCTTGCATCCTCATAGGACTGGTCAGATAAGATAATGAGAAGAAGAATACTTTGCAAATGGAAGTACATGATTTAAGTGCTATTCATTCAGGTCATAAGGTCCTCCCTGATGTGGTCACAGAAGCTGTCCCTTCCGCCTGCCTTTCACAGCCCGGCCCCCTCTGTGCTGGCTGTCATTAGTTAAGCAGAGGGCTCTGTTTGTCTCTTCTGGCCACATCATTCAAATCTGTGACACACAATCAGCCACAACATTTTGAGTTGTGACTCTGGCCTAGGAAACTGGGGGTTGTACAAAGTGGTTTTCCCTGATTTTGCAACAGCTGTGAGTTTTGTGGGTCCTGTTACTGCACCTTTTGTAAAAAGAAATTTATGGACGCGAAGCATCTGGCCAAATACCTAGAGACCTTCTCATTGCTTCCTGCCCTTGAGTTCTCATAAATATAATATTTGTGTATTTCCTCGTCTTAATAGAAATTTAAAGCTAATTAAAAATTTGGAGCCATCATGTCTGATTCTCATGTTTTCTCAAATAAAGTATGATTTCTGGGCCCTTTGAAAGTCTCCTCTCTGCCTTGATTTGCATGTTTTGGAGTGCTGGTCTTAAGGTGTTGGTATCTGGTCTGGAAACCCTGAGAGGGCAGACTGCAGGGGAAGCCTTCCAAACACACTAACCCGCCCCGAGCCGTGGTTGTGTTTACCATAGACAATCACTAATGGCATTCACACACCTGACGGAAGAGGGGTTGGCCCAACAGATCTGAGCATGGCGTCCACACGGGTCACACTTGCCCTTAAGACTCTTAACTTCTTTATTTGGTTCTTAATTTGCATTTTAACAATCTGATAAAAAAATCCTAGAATCTAATGATCAGAAGATATTAGCTAATTATTCCTCTTGCGTAGGTACGCCTTCTGAAAGTGCATGGAAATGTGGATTTGCATTCTTCGTGGTTATAATCTGTGTCATAGTGTCACTCCTAATTCCATGCTACCTGAGGCGTGTCTGAGCCCGTCTCCGTCTTATTCCATTTTCCACGCTCTTTGCATTGGGCTGATGGCTCATCCCAGCCCAGAGGTAAGGATAGACATGTACCAGCTACCTCGCTCTGCTCCTTAAAACCTCAGGGGGGCGCCTGCTTTTCTCCAGGCCCTGCACCTGCCCAGGATTCTAGGTTGTTCTTTTCCCTGACTCCCTGCTCAGCCTCCTAACTTGTCTCCCAGCTCAGCCCTTCTCTGTTCACACCCAGCTTTTACACTGCTAGGAAAGGAGTATTCTACGAGGGAAAACTTGGAGCAGTGCTCTGCCTGGAGAACAGCTGTGGCATTGCTGGCAGTGCCTCAGCCTCACCTGTAGTCCAAGGCTGTGCTGAAGCTGTGCCCAGAACAGGCAGTGTCCCTCTTGCCCCTGGCCTGCGTTTGCCTCTTTCTCTGATGGAAGTGCCCTCCTCTTCACGCTCCTTGCCTGGTGCTCCCCAGATTGTGAGTACCATGAGGGCACAACTATAGCGCTGACTCCCCATGTGGCTCCGTCACCCAGCTCAGTGCCTGGCACACATTGGATAAAGATGCTTTGATGAATGAACAGTGAGCTGCCCACTGGAGAGCCCGGTGGCGCAGTGCTGTATGTGATCATAAGCACTCTCCCCTCCAGCAGCTGGGGTTTAGCAAGGGTTTTTGCGAGTCTTTGTCCCACTGTCAGACACCCAGAAGCCACAGAGTCTCAGCACAGCTGTGGTGACAGTCTCCATCAGCTTTCTAGGCTACTGATCTCAGGGGTCCTGGAGTTTTTGTCTTCTTTCTGCTCCTCCCACACGCAGGGAAGCCCAGGCCTGGGCCCTGGGCAGCCAGCGCAGCCTGTGTCTGCCTGGTTCCTGCCAGCCAGAGCCTGGGTCCTGTCCCCGATTTTTCCCCCTCTCTAAGCTGACTCCCCAGGTTAATGACCAGGGACAGGTTATCACTAAGTGATCAGAGGTCCTAGTTATCCAGGTAATATAAGACCTTTGCAGAGAATCGAGAAGTGCAGAAAAATGGAAGAAAATCATCATTAACCCCACCTTTCAAAAGCAACCACTGTTACCTATTTTTAACCTGCTACATTACAATAATGCCCCTCAGTGCAGTTTCACTTTCTGTGTTTTCAGGTGCCCTTGGTCATCTATGGCTTTTAAATACTAAAAGGCAAATTCCAGAAATAACTCATAAGCTTTAAACTGCATGCCATTCTGAGTAGTGTGATGAAATCCTGCTTCGTGCCACCCAGGATGTGGCTCACCCCCTTGTCCAGCTGCTCCACGCTGTGCGCACTCCCAGCTGTTAGTCACTCGGGAGTTCTCGTGATGACCACATTGCCTTGTCCCAGTGCTTTCGTCTCCCTTGTTTTACAGAATAAGGGCCCTAAAGCCATTCACATAGCTTTTATTACAGTACATTGTTCTAATTGTTCTATCTTATCATTAGTTATTGCTGTTCATCTCTTATTGTCCCTAATTTATGAATTAAACTTTGCCATAGGTATGTGTGCAGAGGAAAACACACTATATATAGGGTTTGGTACTATGGTGGTTTCAGGTCTCCACTGGGGGGTCTTGGAAAGTGCCCTCCTCTGCGGATAAGGGGGGACTAGCCATTTTTTTACAAGAATTTCCAGACCACGGCCTTGTCTGAGTTTTAACATTTCTTGGATGAAAATAATCTTCATTTAGTTGTGGAAAGCAGGAAAAACATATTTATATGGCCAGGGAACCACAGGGAAACTTTAGTCATTCTTTCATTTAACAAGCACTATTGTGTGCCACCGGAGTGACAATATGGACAAGGTGTCTGTTCACAAAAAGCCTGTGTTTTCATAGTAGATAAAGCAAGGGACCAACTGAGTTACAGATAACAAATTATGAAAATATTCAGGTAGTGACACGCTCAGGGAAGACAGGGAGCAGGTGATGTGGGGAGGGGTGCAGGTCTGTAACCTGGGAGAGGTGGGTTAAGGAAGGTGGTGGAGGGGTGCCTGTGAGAAGGAGCCTCCTGTCTGGCAGAGCACCCACCACATCTAGTGAGGCAGAGGGAAAGGCAAGGGTGCGCAGGGACAAGTATGGAGGACACATGGACGATAACAAGGGGGGTAGAAATGGGAGGGAGGTGGGGAGGGCTGGGCGCGTGGGCTGGAATGGGGGTAAACGGGAAAAAACTGTACTTGAACAACAATTGAAAAAGAAAAAGAAAAAAAGGAAGCAAAGGAGGCCCCAAGCAGCACAGTGCCTGAGCCAGAGCAAGGGTAGGGGTTATGAGTCAGAGGGGACGGGGCCTTATAAGCCTAGGTGAAGAATTTGGATTTTGTTTTAAGGGGGACAGGAAGCCATTGGAGGGTCTTAAGTGAAAGGAGTGACAGGATCTAATTCATAACATAAAAGGATCATCTTATTGGGGGTGGGTCCAGACAAGGAAGATGCCTTGGGGTTGGGTAGTGACCATGGGGATGGAGGGAGTGGGGAGACTTGGAATACATCTGAGAGGTGGAGTCACCAGGACAGGTTCATAGCCTAAGGAGGGATGGCAGGTCAGGGGTGCTGACCTGAGGGGAACACTGGAGAGGAAGCAGGTTTAGGTGACAAGGAATCAAAAGTGTGGTTTCAGCCATTTCCAGTTTGGGGCCAGGTGTCAATGTCAAGCTGGTAGTTAGATAATGCAGTCTGGATTCTATGGGAGAGGTGAAGGCTAAAGATGTGAAAATGGAAGTCACTGGCTAACAGGTGAAACCAGATGTGATGTCCTGAGACGCTGGCACCTAGTCACTAGCTTAGGGCAGTGATCGCAATCAACTCCTGCCAACCAGTGGGGCCTGCCTGAAGGTCAGGGTGGAGTTCAGGTTGCAGGCTGAGTTCTCCTACCCATGATGGGTGTGGCTCGATTGGGAGACCACAGGCTTGATTGGCTTGAAGAAGCACAGCGGCTTCTTTGGTCCCTCACTTTAGCTCCCGTTTTCCAGAAGCCCCCGTTTTCTTCATAGTCTAACAGCTGCCGTACAAGCAGGGCTGCAGGGCCCAGAGCATGGGTCAAATGGTCCTCATTTGCCTATTGTCTCCATGGTTGCCATGTCCTGGTATTGCCCCTGGGCTTTTCTGACAGAATGAGTAAAAAACCCTACATTTATATTACGGGCATCCTTCCCAGTCCATATGAGGCAATTCGTCTCAAGAATTGCAAAAGTTTTTAACAGTCATTTGATCTTCATTTTCAAGATGGGAAATTGAGGATCAGAGAAGAGAAGTGACTTGACCAGGGTTACAAAATGAATCAGCAGGAACTTTTAATGTTTCTCCTCCTTTAGGAGGCCAGGGACCATTACTGCTGTATCTCGATCATTATGTAGAGGTGTGAGCTCTAAGAATAAAAGAGGCCTTTTAAATGAAAATCCTGCAGGTTTTAAATTTTTTTATTTTGAAATAATTACATATTTGGAGGGAAGTACAAAGGCATGTAGAGGAAGGTCCTGAGCACTTTTCCCCCAGCTTCTCCTAGTGGGAACATCTTACATTATTATAGGACCATATCAAAACCAGGGCCTGGATATTGGTACAATCCACACACTCACTCAGATTCCATGTTATCTATGCACTCATTTGTGTGTGTGTGCAGCTCTACACAAGTTTATCATGTGTAGCTTCATGTAACCACCACAACCAAGGTACTTTACTGTATCATTACCACACATCTCCCTCTTGCTCCCTGTCTGTAGACACCTTATTTATCCCCCCATTCCTAACCCCTGGAAACCACTAATCTGTTCTTCATCTCTGTAATTATGATATTTAATTAATATTATATAAGTGGTATTATGAAGTAGGTACCCTTTTGAGGTTGCCTTTTCTTTACTAAGCATTATTTGCTTGAGGTTCATCCAAGTTGTGGGTGTATCAAAAGTACATTCTTTTTCATGGCTGAGCAGTATTCCATGTTATGATGTACCACAGTTTATTATTTATTCCTCATTGAAAGTCATTGGGTAGCTTCCAGTTTGGGGCTGTTATGAGTAAAGCGACCATAAAGCACTTGTGTATAGGTTCTTGTGTGAACTTAAATCATCATTTCTCTGGAATATATGCCAAAGAGTGCAATTGCTAGGTCACATGACAGTTTATACTTAGTTTTAAAAGGAACTGCTGAGAGTTAAATGTAAGACTTCTGGTCAAGATGGCAGAATAGGTAAACACAGCTTGTCCTCAGACAACCACATCAAAATTACAACTAAAATACACAACAACCATCACTTACAACAGCCAGACATTGAGTTGAACAGGTATGGAATTAAAGAAATCACATCCATCCAATCTTGTAGTAGAGGCAGAGATGTAGAACAGACCGGTTCCACATCCATGTGGGGTGGATAAAAATTCAGAAGGGATATCTTGGGAGCAAGGAGGACCTGGCCCCACAATACATCCCCTACCCCAGGGTTCTAGTGTCAGGAAGATAAATCCCCGTATCTTCTGCCTGCAAAAACCAGCAGGGAGTGAGTTATTGGAAGAAACTTCTGGAGTCCCAAGCAGTTCCTCTTAAAGAACCCACACACAGACTTACTCAGACTCACTCTCTCTGAACTCCAGCATCAGGGTAGCAGCTTGAAGGGCACCAGTGGCATATGGAAAGAAACTGAAGTGTCCAGCATTAAGGTAAGAGCTGGGGGACAGCTTTCTCCCAGATAGAAATGCCGGCAGAGGCCATTGTCCCTTTTCTGAACCTTTCCTCCACAGAACCACAGAGCCAGTAGGCTGGTGAAATATCTGGGACTCCATTAACCTGACTAACACTGTTTGCCCCACCCTGGAGATCCACAAAAACTCTGTCCCACTCAACTTACGGGCTCACTCAAGCTGCTTTTCCATATGAATGGCTGGTCTTGGCTCATGCTTCACAACTTCCTAAACCCTCTCAACAAGCAACAATGAGCCTCAGTGAGCTCCCAGCCCCTGTACCTTTTGCTAAATGGCTACAGGCCAGGCCCTAGCAGCAACCACCTTATATTCACTGCTTGGCTTTGCCTGGGAATCTCCAAGCCAAGAACAAATAGCAGCCATCTCAGTTTGGTTTATAGCCCAGGCACAGTAGCCCCAGGCAAAACAAAGGTGGAGGTTGATCTTGACTTGCACCCCCTGGGAAACCCCAAAGCCTGCACACCCAGTGGAGAGCTACAGAACATATCGCAGCACCACAACCCTGTCCCTGTACAGCTGATCCTCCACACAGGGCAGAGGTTGGTGGTTAGTGGTCACAACCAGTCCTTGCAGCTGACTGGACTGGGTAAATCCCTTCCACTGACCTGCCAACACCAATTAAGACTCAACTACAAGAGGAGGGTATGCTCAGCCCACATGAAGGGCATGCCATGAGTACCCAGCTTGGGTGATAGGGGAAGGTGCCACCTATTTCATTAGGCCACACTACCAAGACAGGGAGTCATAGAAGCTCTACCTAATACATAGAAACAAACACAGGGAGGCTGCCAAAATGAGAAGACAAAGAAACATGGCCAAAGTAAAAGAACAGATCAAAACTCCAGAGAAAGAGCTGAACAAAATGGAGATAAGCAGTCTATCAGATGCAGAGTTCAAAACACTGGTTATAAGAATGCTCAAGGAACTTAGTGAGGACCTCAACAGCGCAAAAAAATCCAGTCAGAAACAAAGGATGCACTAATTTAAATAAAGAACAATTTCCATGAAAACAAGAGTAGAATTGATGAAAGCAAGAATCAGATAAATTATTTGGAATGTAAGGAAGCAGAAAACAACCACATGGAACAAGAAGAAGAAAAAAGAATTCCCCCCAAAATGAGATAGTGTAAGCAGCCTCTGGGGCAACTTCAAGTGGTCCAACATTCACATAACAGGGGTGCCAGATGGAGAGGAGAAAGAGCAAGTAATTGGAAATTTATTTGAAAAAATAGTGAAAGAAAATTTCCTGATTTAGTGAAGGAAATAGATATGCAAGCCCAGGAAGTACAAAGAGGCCCAAACCAGATGGATGCAAAGAGGCCTACTTCAAGATACATGTTAATTAAAATGCCAAAGGTTAAATGTAGAGAATCTTAAAAGCAAAAGAGAGCCCTGGCTGTTGTAGCTCAGTGGATTAAATGTGGACCTGTGAATCAAAGTGTCGCGGGTTTAATTTCAGTCAGGGCACATCCTTGGGTTGTGGGCCAGGTTCCTGGTAGGGGATGTGAGAGAGGCAACTACTCATTGATGTTTCTCTCCCCCTCTTTCTCCCTCCATTCTCCTCTCTAAAACTAAATAAATAAAATCTTTTTTAAAAAATGTGATATGACTGGTTGTGAAATTGCATACTCAGTGTCTAGTCTTTTTGCACAGAGCTTGAGGGTATGTAAAAGTTTATTTGCTCATGCAGGTCTTGCGGTATTGTTTACACTATTTATCTACTTTGCTAATCAATCAGTCTTTCATGTTCTTTTTTAAACAGCCAGAACAGAGGTAAGCCTGACTTTTTTGCATGCTCAGTCTATCAGCCTATGTGGATTTTGACATTGACTGCAAGTAAATGGTTGTGATTCCTCTTCTACGCATGGAAGAGATGCCAGGGAGGGAGGCTAGCAGTGTGTGTGTGTGTGTGTGTGTGTGTGTGTGTGTGCAATGTTGGGGTGAGAGGAAGAACAGTGCAGAAGGCAATACCTTGGTGTGTAAAACTTGGTCTAAGGCAGCATAATGAAGTCAAAGCCATTTCATAACAATGCAAGACATTACTTTTCTTTTTCCCTCCTTTTTTTAAAAAAACGAGTGTTTAGTGAAGTTTTCCAGAGGCTATGTGTTATATGATAATACCATTGATCTGATGCCTAATGAAAAATATGTATACATGTATGTTTTTGTGTTTTAAAAAATTGCTTCAAACTAACTTTTGGGGGGACCTGGATGATTTTTATGAGTATAAAGGGGTCCTGAAATAAAAAAAATTGAGAACCATTGGTTGAGGGAAGTGGCTGTAGATCCTGGCTATATATTAGAGTCATCTGGGGAGCTTTAAAATGGTATTTATGAACCCCACCCCAAACCAATTGAGCCAGAATCCCTCTGGATGGGAAGTCATTAATGTCACCATCATCAACGTCACTATCATCTTCAACATCTTTATTATTACCACCATCATCATTATTTTCACTATCATCGTCATCACCATCACCTTTGTCATCATCGTCTTCACCAACCTCACCATCATCCACATCAGAACACCTGTGGACTACTCACCATGCCCCAGGCCCTACGCTATGTGCCGTACATCTGATTTTTATAACTGCCAAAGTTGGCCAGTATGATCTTACTTTACCACAGGAGGAATTAGGATCAGAAAAGCTGAGGTTCACAAGTTCACAAAGCTGGGACAGATGGAACCAGGATCTAAAACCGGTCTCTCTGCTCTACCAGGGTTCCCAGTCTGTCCACTGCTGAGAACCTCTTTTATTATGCTTTCACCCTTCTGACCCCACAGTGGATTTTGATAGATTTTCTAAATAAACTACATCTAGTAAGCAAGACTTAGTTTGTGTTTTAAACGTGTATTAAATCATGCAATAGTCAATCACGACTTTTACTCAGTTACAAGATCATCAAATCACAGGGCAGAGTTGAGGCAATTCAACCTAAAAGCAGAGAGGCCCAAATTCTTGGGTTAACAGAGAAGACCTTAATGTGATTAAATACGTAATTTTTCCTAAAATTTGAAATGCTGAGAAGAGTTCATGAATCTCCCACCTCATAGTTCCTACCTTGGTACATTTTAGGCCCAGCACAACTCAGGAATGTATGAAAGAAGGAATAAGAGAAACCTTATGTTTTTTGCTGTTCTCAGGTAAGAATGGTGTGGAGATGGGAATGGGATGGCCATTGTATGGGAAGCAGACAACGGCTTAGGGATACTCTGGTGTGTTTAAAGATTAGAAGTCAGCTCAAAATGTCAAATTTCCAGGGAAGGAGTTCCGAGTGGTAGAGTGTCCTGAATATGCCCAAAGCTTCATCTTGTAAGTAGGCCTTCATGAGCAATTTGTATCATTTGTTGTCAGAAAATGGGTGTTGTGGTTGTCTAAGGATGGGGTGGGGGATGAAAGAAGGTGGGTGTCATAATCTCTCTGGGCCTCTTGGGCAGTGGCCCTTTTCCTCTCCCATGGAAGGAGAGTCTGAAGATTAAAGGCCTCCCGATGAGGTACTTGAGACACAGTGACCTGCTAGGTCCACAAAGGGTCATCATTGCTCTACCTTTACTCTGCTATTGCTTATTCTAACATTAACAGCAGGAGTAATTATGAGACCCCAGAAGACCCTCTCCCCTCTTGAGCTAGTTAAAGACCATGTTCTCTTCAGATGTTAGTTTAAGAGTCACATCCTCGGGGAAGTCCTCCATGACCCTTGACCCACTGCCCTATTACAAGCCCTCCAGGATGGCCCTTCTCCGACATAGCTCTTGTCCTAGGGGCTGTTTGTATTTGCTTGGTGGAAACTTTGATGGATATCTGTGTCTCCCACTAGACTTCTTCTCAAAGGAAGGGGTGGTGTCTGCTTTTGCTTACTGTTTCTTTTCTCAGAACCCAGCACAGTGCCTTACGCAAACAAGTCCTTAAAAATGGAATGAATGAATGAGTTAGCAAAGCTGAGAGAGCAACTCCAGGGCTTTTTAAGTGCTGACTTCCTCCCTGTTGCTGCTCTTGTTCGTGTTCTGGGAAACATTGCTTTTTTTGGTTGCAGTGGCATGCTGAGTGTTGCCTGTGTTTGAGGCTCCACAACACACTGTTAGTGTGATTGCTGAAGTCCAATCACCCCAAGTGGCTCTCAGCTGTGCCATGTGTTTTACTATGTTTTCCAAGAAAACGTATTAGGAAGGGGTGATGTTTCTCAGAGTATTATCTGGAAGAACCTGCACCAGAATTGCTTGGGGAGCTTTGTAAAAATACACATTCTGGGCTTAACTTTGGACTCCTCCATCGCAATCTCTGAGCATAACACTTGAGAATTTGCATTCTTTATTGTTATTGTTTTTTAAAAAATGAATAGGTAAAATAGCCACATAATATAAACTTCAAACTATAACAAAAATACAAATTTCATAAAAAACCATCTGCCAATGAGATTAGTACATCTGCTTTCATGGGCATATATGGAATACTGTACGTAAAGTCAGAGGAGTACGTGTCACTGGTGGGAAATGTGAGGTTAGAAGGATTGACAGAGGGTCAGGAGATGTTAGTTAATAGTAATAGTAACGAAATTCCAGCCATCTCTTCACTAACTTCTAAAGCTTTTGGTAGCAAATATGACATTCCATAATTTTCTCCACCTTTTTACTCTGTGTCCTGATCTGGATTCTGTCCTGGTTACTATTTTGTGGCCCCTTAGAAGTTGCTGGTCTTCTGAAGCTCCTGTCAGTGATGAGACCCCTCCTACCTGCCGATGGGCCTCTCAGATGCCGGCTGGATGCTTAGCTGGTTTGCTCAGCTGGATGTGTGACACCACATGTCTCAGATCCCTCGTCCTGTGGTCCTCTCACCTGCTGGTACTTATTGCTGTCTGTGTAGGACCCACTTGTGTCTTTCCTGCCAAATGCTCGCAGGCACAGTGCATTGGCCCACTCCCCTAGGCACTGTGCTGCGGACACCACACTGAATGAGGAGACCCTCAGCAGGGGCAGTTTCCCAGCACTGTCTAGCCCCTTGGGCATGGCTAATTCTAGAACAGAGAGTGAGCCTTGCTGCCCCTCCTGCTGTATACGCCTGGACAAATCATGAGAAGTGGCAGCCTCTATGTGACACAGGATGCAGGAGTCAAACTCCAGTTCTTTGACTGTTGGGTTACAGAATTTACACTCCGTTAGGTTTCCCATTGCTTACCCGTCTGAGACCAGGCCTTGGGGCTAGCTGCCCAGCCAAGCATTGTGATCTGCCCAGGACTGTTGGCCCACACTGTGTGAAGACCTCCAGGGTCCTTCTCGGAGGAGAATGCACCCAGACATGAGGCTGTGTGACCCTCAGTCAGCAAGGAAGGAAGAGCCACAGACTCTGAAGGTGCCCCCAATAGGCCCAAATGGCAAACTCTCTGTCTTCTGGGCCAAGGGAGGAAAGTGAAAAGAGGAAAAGACAATTCTCCTCCCTTTGCATTTTGCCAGGCCCTTGGGGAATCCCCTCCACACTGGATTGGGCCTGGGTGAGCAGCAGTGGGACGGGGCACTGGAAACATGTATTTCCTGAATTACCACTCCAGCTCCAGTGTTCGGTTTGTCCTTGTCAAAGGGCATCCTTGTCCAAACCAATGTTTGGTCATCCTTGTCACAGTGCAGACGGGCTCTTCCTTAGGTACCACTGACTTCCTTTCTCTTCAAGGAATGAGCCCACATGTGGGATTAAATACAGAGTTGTCTCTGGTAAACAACTGTGTAGGGAAAGTAAAGTAGTTAGACTCCCTCACCCAGATGTCTGGGCAGCTATGACTTAGCATTGTTCATATAACCTTGAGTAGGGGCCCATATGTGCAGAATCAAGCTCTGTTATATAATATTTTGGCACCTTGCTGGGTTTGTATGCATTTAATATACAGGGAATTGGATGAGGCCAATGGAGGTGTAGGTAGATACACTTTGCTTCCTCACACAACTAGAAGAAGACATCAAATTTAAAAACAAAAACCAACCAGAACTGCAAAAAAAATTGAACTGTATGAAAGTCAAACAGCCAAAGAGTTAAAGAAGAAATATTCACTCACACTGGTGGGGGAGGTGGAGATGGGCAGCCAGGTCAGAGAGCACATGCAGCAAGGTGATGACTGGTGGACTGGGTGGTCCCACATTTGCATGTGGAGAAACTGGAAGAAACAACTGGGGAGAGATACAGACCATGCAACCCAGGGTTCCAGCATGGGGAGATAAATCCTCAACCTGTTTGGGTTGCAGTAGTGTGAGAAACTCCAAGCCTTACAGGAGATTTCTTTGGAGAGACCCACAGGGTCCTAGAACATACATAAACCCACCCAACCAGGGATTAACACCAGAAGGGCCCAATTTGCTTGTGGGTAGTAGTGACTGAAAAAAAAGTGGCTGAAAGCTGATGAGAGCCAAGCAAATGACACTGTTCCCTCTCAGACCCCTTAACCACATACATTGCCATAATACAGAGATGCAGGTTGCCCCACAATGGCAAATACCTAAGGCTTTACCCATTACAACATAAAAGGCACAATGAGGCAAAGAAGTATGACCCAAATGAAAGAACAGATCAAAGTTCCAAAATGTACAACTAAGTGATGGAAAGATAGCCAACTTGTCAGATACACAGTTCAAAACACTGGTAAGCAGGATGTTCACAGAAATCACTGAGTATGGTCACAAAATAGAGGGAGAAGTGAAGGCTATGCAAAGTGAAATTAAGAAAAATAGACAGGGAGCCAACAGTGAGGGGAAGGAAACTAGGACTCAAATCAATGATTTGGAGCAGAAGGAAGAAAAAACATTCAATCAAAATAGAATGAAGAAACAAGAATTCGAAAAAAAAGAGGAGAGGCTTAGGAACCTCCAGGACACCTTTAAACGTTCCTACATCTGAATCATAGGGATGTGAGAAGGAGAAAAGGAAGAGCAAGAAATGGAAAACTTATTTGAACAAATAATGAAGAACTTCCCTGATATAGCAAAGGAAATAGACTTCTAGGAAGTCCAGGAAGCTCAGAGTGTTCCAAAGAAGTTGAACCCAAGGAAGCACACACCAAGGCACATCATAGTTACATCCCCCAAGATTAACTATAAGGAGAGAATCTTAAAAGCAGCAAGAGGAAAGGAGACAGTTACCTACAAAGATGTTTCCATAAGACTATCCACTGATTTCTCAAAATAAAATTCATAGGCAAGAAAGGGCTGGAAAGAAGTATTCAAAGTCATGAAAGGCAAGAACTTACATCCAGGATACCTCTATCCAGCAAAGCTATTATTTAGAATAGAAGGGAAGACAAAGTGGTTCCAAGCCAAGGTCAAGTTAAAGGAGTTCATCATTACCAAGTTCTTATTTTATGAAATGTTGAAGGGATTTATCTAAGAAAAGGAAGAAGATAAAAAATATGAACAGTAAAATGACAACAAATTCACAACTATCAACGACTGAAACTAAAAAAAAACCCACCCAAAACCAAAAATGAACTCAGCAAACAAGTAGAACAGGAACAGAATAAGAGAAATGGAGGTCACATGAAGAGTTATCAGTGGGAAGGAAGTGAGGGAGGATTGGGGGAAAAGGTACAGAGAATAAGAAGCATAAATGGTAGGTACAAAATAGACAGGGGAGGTTAATAATGGTATAGGAAATGGAGTAGCCAAAGAACTTACATGTACAATTCATGGACATGAACTAAAAATGTGGGAATGCTGGTGGGAGGGGTGGGTGCAGGGTGGAGAGCAATAAAGGGGAGAACAAAATGGGACAGCTACAATAACATAATCAATAAAATATACTTTAAAAAATAAATTAGCTTTGAAATGGATAAAAAAAGGGAGTTGGGACTTTCCCTGGCCTGACACGTGGCCTGCGGTGAGTGTGGATCACCCTAGTCCAGAATAAAGGCATGTCAGACATCCTGATGGCTCCATGAATTTTCCTCGGTCTGCCCAAATCCCATGTGAATCTACCTGACCTTGGACAGCCGCAAGGCACTTGATGTAGTTGTCAGGATTCATTGCAGTATGGTATGGAGCCATTGGTACCCCCAGAGGGGTATTTAAAGGGGTGGCCTGCCACTGGCATGTGGTATTCAGTGGCAGGTCTCCTTGTGGTTTGGGTTCCCACTCAGGACTGTCCTGACATTACTGGTGTACCCAACAAGATGGAGAAGGCCCTGTGGGTGGTAGGGAAGACCCTGGAGTCTGCAAGCATCGGGGCAGCCATGGGGCCTATGGGCTGCTTGTTTCTTTCAGCCTTGTGAGCTAAGATGGAGACAGCACTCTATGATGCAGTGAAGGTACCCAAACTCTGAGGAAGAGAGAAAGGCTTGGAGACCCGGATCCGTGCCCTGGAGGAAGACCTCCAAACAGCAGAGCTGCAGCAGTCCCCATCCCTGGTCATAGTGAATGAGTCAGAGGGAAGAAGAACCAAGTCCCCTGTGGGACTTGCCCAGTAGTGATACAGAGGATGAAGTCTCAGCAGCCCAGATGGTTGAGCACGTGACCTATCACCCCTACACGCAGGCTGAACTAGTCTACCCAGGGAAGCAGTTTTGGCAGAGGGCCAGGGAGCCCTTAGCAGCATGGCCCCTCTGCCTTCGGAATTCAGGGAGGGACAGTATTATGTGCACTGATAATAGCATGGAAAAGTTAGCTTCCACTCACTACAATTCACCCTTCCCTGTCCCAATGGCTGCAGAATGGCTGGCAAAATGCAAGGGGGCAGGGGTCTCATTCTCTGTTAGAATGGGCCAGCTGTGATTTGTACAGTCTGGGCAGATGCAGGGGATGTCCCAGACACTGTGAGGAAGTAGCAGTCCTGTGCGGACTCAGTGCAAATTCTGTGGGAGTCAGTTATGCACCAGGCTATGTTCAATCCCGATACTCATGGCCCTGATGATTGATGTTGTGTGGCAGGGATGGGGGATCTGGTGTTGCAGCACACTTCCTCTGCCTCTTTTGGATCCCTCATGGCTCTGTTAGCCCTGAATGTTGGGTGTCACATTAATTACATCACCATAATGGTGGCAAGTTGGGGAGGAAGTGACATGGCGGCAGCAGAAAGTACAAGTGGTGTCTCAAGCTCCCTCTGTCTCACAGTTAAAGAGTGATCCCCTGTGGGTGACTAGGACTCATATGTGGTCAGACCTTTTAGGACTGGAGCAGACTGAAATAAGATTGATAGGAAGCCTAAAGCTTACCTATTAGAACTGTGGTAACAGGTGTGAGCTGACCAACATTTCCTGCAGCCTCAGAAGAAGGTGGCGAGGAAGAAACCTGGGAACGTGACCCAAGAGGCCCATCCAGTCCCAAGAAGACCACCTGGCTGTGCCAACCTCCTGAGAAGAGGGAGGAGATCATCTTTGGACATTTGAATAGGGGTAGGGCTGAGGAACCTGTCTACAGGGGATTGGTGGGGACCAGAGGCCACATGTGGAATTGGCTATCCATTAGTCTCCTACAAATGTTCAGCAGGTCCTGGCTCTAGTAGACACAGGGGCAGAGTGTATGCTCCTGTATGGAAACCCTGACAAGCTTCTGGGGCCTGAGGCCTCTATCAATGTTTACATGGGGCATAGTGTAAAGGCGAAGGCCATACAGCTCTCACTGGGTATCGGGCGATTGCCTACCACCGTGAATACACTGTTTACGTGTCCCCATTCCTGAGTATATCCTGGGCATTGATGTGCTCCAAGGGTTATGCCTGCAAACCACTGTGGAGGAGTTCTGCTTGGGAGTATTAGTGGTAAAATCTATTTTGTGGGGGCATGCTGAGCACCGCCCCCCATTCAGTTACTGTCCCCACAACATGTGACAGCAGTGAAACAGTACTGGCTGCCTGAAGGACGTGAGGAGATCGTGGCTACTTTAGGAGAGTTGGAAAAGGCAGGGCTAATTAGGGCCACCCACAGACCCTTCAACTCTCCCGTGTGACCAGTGCAAAAGCCGGATGGCATATGGAGAATGACACTTTTGGGCCTGTTCCGGTACTGGAGAGTGTTGGTGTCCCACCTCGCTCAGGTTGTTCACCCATTGTATGCCTCGGTAAAAAAAGAAAATGAGCTGGGACTGGACCCTGACCTCGAATAAGTCTTCCAAGGAGTGAAGCACATAACTAAGCATGCCCAGGCCTTGCGTGCTCTGGATCCTCCTAGACCTTTTAAGCTACATGTGCATGTGACACGAGAAGGCTTTGGTGGGGTCTTTGACAATGATCAGAATGGCTACATCAAACCCAGGGATTCTGGGCCCAACTAGGGAAAGGAGAAGAGGCACGGTACTCCCTGAAGAAAAGCAACTGGTGACGGTGTATGCTGCCCAGGTGGCCATGGAGGATATAACAGGAACTGCCCCAGTAAGGACTGCTTATTCCATTGCAGGGGGTCCAAGACTGGTTGGCCAAGCCTCTCAGTGGGACAGCTCAGACTTCTATGTTGGGTAAGTGTGGAGGTGCTTATCTGTAGCAAAGGAATACCCTGTTGACTAGCCCCCCTATGGGTTGAATTGCAGGAAGTGTTGGGCCCTGTCACCTAAATAGATGAAAAATCTACTGCTCCTGCCCCTATAAAAGAAATGGAAGCTAGACGCTTCCATGAAGGGCAGGCACCTATTCCCTCAGATGCATGGTATATGGATGGGTCTGGCAAGGGTCAGCCCACCATGTGGACTGCTATAGCAATTCAGCCAGAAACAGACACTCTCTGGGTTGTTAATGGAGAAGGTCAGAGAAGCCAGTGGGCAGAACTGTGAGCAGTGTGGCTCATGACTGCCAGTGAGGCCCGCACCCAACTATTTGCACAGACAGTTGGGCGGTGCACGGGGAACAGTATTATGGATCTCTACGTGGCATGCAAATACATGGATGGTTATGCATAGGCCATTATGCAGGCAGGCCTTGTGACAAGACCTCTGGGAATTAGGCCACCGGAAACAAATTACTGTGTATCATGTGACTGGGCATGTACCCCTTGCCTCCCCTGGGAATGATGAGGCTGACACTCTAGCCAGTGGAAACAGGAAACAGGAAACAGTGCCTACCAGCCCGTCAGGAAGAGAAGTAGTCCAGCGGCTACACCGTTGCTTCTTACGTGCCGGACAGACGGCCATGTGGTCCACTATAAAAACTTGGGAGTTACCTGTCGCCTTAGCAGAGGTACAAGAAGCTTGTGAGACCTGTGTTGTCTGTTTGCAAGGGCAGCTCCAGAGGTTTGTGGGAACTACTGGGCAGGTGATGCTGGGACAGCTACTGCTGACCCAGTGGCAGGTTGACATAATTGGACACCTACCAAATTCAAAGGGATATAAGTGTGCAGTCACATGTGTGGACATGGATACTGGACTCTTAGCAGCTTAGCCCACACACCACCCAGATCAGAAAGTGGTAATCGAAGTGCTAGCATGCTTATGCGCTACTTATAGGTGACGCTTGATCATTGAAAGTGATCAGGGGACACATTTTACTGGGGCTTTGGTGCAATAATGGGCCCATGACATGCAGATTGATTGGAAGTACTGTGTAGCCTATTAGCCCCAGGCTGCCAGAATGATCAAATGGCACAATGACAATGGCCTATTAAAGCAGGGCCTGCAGCTGCAGCTGCCACCACTACGTTGGGGGGTTGGATGAAACACTTATGGACTATCCCCTGGACTCTAAATGAGAGGGGTCAGAGTGGGGTCCAGCTGTGGTGGAAACTTTACTTCACTGGTCTGCTGCTCCAATGCAGTTACAGATACAGACTAAGGATACTTTGCTGAAACCAGGCACAGGAAAACAAGGAAGCATTTGGTTGCTTGCACCCGAGGGCCTAGAGCAAGGACAAACAGCCAGTTGGATATGGCCTGGGAAATAAAACTCTCCCACATACATTGGGTGGATCTTGTTGCCCCTTGGGGAAAAAGAGAGGAGAGAAATTTGCAAATAGTGCCCTGGGTGATTGGGACATGCCCCTCAATCTTGCGAGTAACATACCCAAGGCCAGCAGATCACAAGATGCTTCTTTGTGGCACCGTTGTGGTATCCTTATGACCCATTATGAGTTCTCCACTGCTTGCAAGTAGATACCGAACCCTGAGTTGAGGTGCAAAAGTTATGGTATTTGTGCCTAGGGAGGCCCCCTCTGCCAGCCCCTGTCTTATCGGCTGGCCATAAACTTGCTTGTACTTTGCCTGAGGGTTGTGGTTTGTCATTGTTTGTTCCAATAACTGCTTTGTCTTTTCTCCCCTAGGGTGCAAAATAACACCTTAGTGGACTGGGTACATACCTATGTCTCAGTGGCTAACCAATCAGCATGCTAGGTCTGCACTGAAATCCTCCTGAGCACAGCGGCCAGCCTCCCATGGCACATCTCTCCAGCTTCTGTCTCAAACTGGACTTGAGTAAGAACCAGTGGAACAGTGCACATCCCCCGTGGAACATGACTGGACTGACATCTATGCTGGGGTGAAACAACAGTATGACTAGCCCTGGCCAGTAGTTGGCTATTCCATATGGGATGGCTTGGAATGACTCATGGCTGAGACTGTGGAGTTGGCTGGACCAACCCCATTCTGTACTGAGAACCTTAAAGGATAAGCCCAAGTGGGCTGGTCTCCTCTAGGTGTGTGTCAGCAGTAAACTCTGAAGCACTACTGGGGGGTGTGGAATTATGTGTGAGCTATAGTTCCCACTGGGGCTCTCTGAGTGTGTGGCTCACATAGGCGGCCTTACTTGCCTGGAAATCGGATTGGCCATTGTATCTGGGAGTGGCCTTATTTGCTTGCTTGAGTTTAGAAAACTCTTGCAACCCAGCTAACCAATTGGGAATCATTTAAAGAGGGACACCAAGTAAAGTATACTCCCTGGTGGTACTACCCATTAGCCATTTTTTTTTCTCCTCAAGCTGCTTCTGTAGTCACTGAGATTGAGATAATTGCTTTGGCTTTTTACACTGCTCATATGTTGACTGCAACACATGATTCCTTGAGCCTCTTAAGTGAGGAAGTGTATCAGTTGAGAAAAGTAGCCTCATAAAATCGTGTGGACTTGGATATGCTCACTGCATCAGTAGATGGGGTGTGTGCTCTATTTGGGGCCAAATGCTATGTACACATTCCAGATGTCCATCACAATGTCAGCCACTCTCCACAGGCATTAGCTTCTGAGACCCATGCTATTGAGTGCCTAACCAGCGATTCCCTGCAGGAGTGGTGGGCATCCCTAACCACTGAATGGTGGTGGGTCCTTACTATCTTGGGTGGCAGTGCATGTATTTAGGCTGCATGCTGCTGAGCTTGTACTGCTGTTGTGGTATCTGGGTGTGGGGCGCTGCCCTCCTTGCCAAGAGATCCTTGTGGAAGACACCCTTATGTGGATTGTAGAGTGAGGAATCTTGAAGTGGCGGATTGTAGAGAAAATGAAGTCAGCCAGGCTCTGTCACCCTGTCCAGGTAACTATGACTTAGCAGGGTTCATATAACTTTGTGTATGGGCCTGCATTCACAGATTTCAACTCTGTTATGTAAATTTACTGGCATCCTGCCAGTTTTGTGTGTATTTAGTACATAAGGCAGTCGGAACTTCCTTCGGTACGTGCATGGATGGCCCCACCTCAGAATAACGGCATGTCAGACATTTAGGTGTTCTGACAGCTCTGTAAATTTTTGTCCATCTGCCTGAATCCTGTGCAAATCTGCCCAGCCTTGAGCAGCTGCAAGACAAACTGTCAGTAAAAAAGGCCAGTCCCCAGAGTGGAGGACCCTCCCTCACACCTGTGGGGCTTTCAGTGTGGGCCACAGCCCTTTCCCAGGACTCTGACTTCCAGGTTACCTTTCCCACCCCCATTTCACTTGTCCCATGCCTCTAACTGCGCCCTTGTCATTCTTCTGAGGGTCTGGATCTTTCTTAATCCTGATCCTTCTAGAAAGACTCCTCTTAGAAACAGGAATCTTTGCAGCCCTTCCATCAAACTCCTAGTAGTTTTTGGCATTTCCTCATGCTGCTTACACCAGTGGGCACTCGCGCATGTTCAGGGTTAGACAGATAGCCCCACTGTGTGTATGTGGAGGCAGGGACCTTCCCTGGAACAGGGCAGGGCAGATGGTTGCCTGGGCTTCTCGTGGCTCCTTGCAGACTGGCTTCGAAATGTCCCACTGCCAAGGGTCAGAGCTTCTGGTGTGTGACCTAAACATGGAATTTCATGAGTCTTTGGTTTTTATTAGAACCAGGATCAATATGAGCAATAGTATAGCAGCATTTCACCTCGAGAGTGGAAGACTGAGCTTCCCAGCCCCAGCTCCTGCTGCCTCTGGCAGGCTTAGGGCTCTCACCCTCTCCATCCTCCCCAAGTTGAATAAAAGGCAAATGACTTCTCAGCACCTGGGCTCTGGAATTAGGCAGACCAGGAATCAAATCTGTCATACAAAGCAGATCTCATTTCACTATGCTTCAAAGATGTTATGTTTTTATAGATTAAAGGCATGACCCTCCACCAACAAATGATTACCACTGGCTTTCATACAATATAACTTTAATGTGATGGTTTGTAACCAAACCTGCAGTATCTCCACGGTCTGCCTGTATTAGCTGTGGGACCTAGAGCAACTATCCAAATTTGTCCAACCTGAGTTTTCTCTTTCATGAAATGAGGTCTTTATAGAGACCAAATAGGGTTCTTCGAAGAATTTAATAAGTTATTCAGTGGAAAGTATTTAGCAAGGTGCCTGAAACACGGAGAAAATACCAACAATTTATATATTATTGTTGTTACAGTTATTCTTCTTCTTAACCTTTTGTGCTGCACCCTCTCCCGGGGACACCATGCTCCCAGCAATGCATAGGGCGAAACAGATCCTTGCACTGGCTGGGCCAATGGAGCCACAGTGGGTGGGGGTGAGAGGTGGAGGCAGGAAGCACCCAGGATGCCAGCATAGTGAAGACCAGCTGGTACTACACACCCTCAGAAAGCTACAGGGCTTGTGCCTGGCCCTGGAGGAACCTCTCTGAACTCATAGGACCAGCCACCATGGTGGCCAGGAGACTTCCCAGGGCAGGGCTCCTGGGAGAACCTTCAGGCCAGTTTTGCCCACAGGTGGGGCCTTGCATAGAAACCCTCTCTACTAGGTCTCTGAATGGGCAGGAGGCCTGCCCCTCCCTGAGGGGCCCAGGCACCTGATTGGTGGAGGCAGGAGCCCACCACCAGGGGTCTAATGACAGTCTTGGATGGTGTTTGTAAAATGTGAAGCAACCACTGCACCAAGTGATGCTATCATGTAATTACCTGTGATGGGTAATTACAACACAGAGAGGAAATCTAAGGACTCATTCCTCTTCGATAGAATAAGCACACGTCTCTGGCTGGTCTTCTCCTGCCCTGGAAATAAGGGACACTTCCCATTAAACTGGCTCTTTGTGGCCTCCTCCCTGAAGTACTCCTCAGCCCCGTCTGTGTGGGAGGGCTTCCTGTCTGGGCTGCCACAGTGCTCTGCAGGCTCACCTGCAGCACAGGTGCTGGTGTCCCTGTCTCATCTTCCTATGGCACTAGAAGCTCCTGAGCACAGGTCTGACTTGGTAAAATCCTTCTTGTCCCCAGCCTAGTGCCCCAGGCATGGACAGTTGGTGTTTTCAGCCGGGATGAGATCCTAAGTGACTTTATAGTGACAGCATTTTAAAAATGTGATTGTAGCCAGGGGGCGAGGTGCTCTTGGAAATCCTAGGGAGGGGAATTTGCAAACATTCTCTTCAGAGCATTTCCCCCATCTCTATTAATACTCACCTTCTATGGCACAAATAACAAAAAACCTGTAGCAAGTTTCTGAACTAACTTGCAAATGAAGGAACAGGCCCATTGCCACACACCATGGGTGAGCGTTCCAGATGCCAAAGCGCCTGGTCTCAGAAAGGATAGACATCTTTGCTGTGTCATCTGAGGAGCAGCCTCTGCCCCTCAGTGACCAGAGTGCTGGCCTCCCTCCCCAGTCAGGTCAGCATCTGGTTAGAAGCATGTGCTTCTTGTTTGCACTTGCTGAGTTACGGGCACATCTCGCCAAGTAGCCACTTGGACATGATTGCAGGTGGAACCTTCAGTGGGTCTGGTGGTCTCAGAATGCCACAGCGCGGCAGCTACAATGGCTGGGGTTCCCCTGGTCAGCAGCTGTGCATGGGGGCTACTTTGCAATTCTCATGAAATGACAGCCAGTTGTCTCTGAACCTCTGCCTCCCTGATCAGGAGGTTGGGTCAAAGCAGAGCCTTGTGATGCTGCTGGGATTTGCATTTGGCCAAAGCAGGGGAGACCAAATTAACCCACTGTTACACTGAGCCCTGTCTGGTGCTGTGCAGACACCAAGGAAGGGAAGCCTGACCCCCATAAATGTACATATAAAAATGTACACACTGTAATAAAGCATACACACACACACAAAGCTACACAAAAATACCCACAACATATGCAGTACACACATAACATGTACACAAAGTATATACAGCCACAACACACACAGCACACAATCATAGATATAGTAATAGATACAGCACACAAACATACACATAAAAGATACTGCAAGAAAACATACATCATACAAAGTGCATACACATAAGGCACATATGCACCCCCATGTGCACACAGAAAACATAAATGCACA
The DNA here is from genome assembly GCF_014824575.4 of Sturnira hondurensis. Taxonomy (NCBI): domain Eukaryota; kingdom Metazoa; phylum Chordata; class Mammalia; order Chiroptera; family Phyllostomidae; genus Sturnira; species Sturnira hondurensis. The sequence goes on from NW_028074670.1 coordinate 715,120, forward strand.
AATACACACATGTGGGAGAATCAAACTTGTCGAACAGCCTGAATGGTGATTGGTTAGGAGTGGTTAGATAGGTGAGAAGATACCTAATAAATTAGATTCCTTAAAAATCATGGTAAGATGCAAAATTTAAAAAGTATATAAAGTAGAATATGTATATGCTTTGACCCAGCAATTACACTTCTGGGAATTTATCCCAGGAACATAATCAATGATATGTGCAAACATTTAGTCTAAACATATTTAGCATGCAGTTATAAATAATAGTGTAAAAATGGAAACCAAACTGATTCACAGTGGGAATCAGTTTCATAAGATTCACCCATACGTGACACACAAGTGTGCGGACCTTGTCCTCTTCCTCACCCTCCCACGAATCAAAGCACAAATGAGTAAACAGATAGCATCCCATGATGCATTAACATTGGCAGGGATTATTAAAGTTATCGAGGTCGCGTGGGTTGCGGGGGGACAGTATCGGCGAGAGTGCTCCGACCACCACATCACACCTCCTTGCAGAGATGACTTCTCTCGGCTCCCTGCCTGGCTGCAGCCCTGGACAGGGTCTCTACAAGTCTGTTTCCTATGTACACCTACAGGGCACCTCCCACCCCCGTCTCTCCTCCTGAGCCATGAGAACCGAGGTGCCTGCCTACACGGCAGTCTAGTGACTGTTTTGATTTTGCTTTTATGTCACTTTTCCTTTAACATCTCATCTCCATTCCAAGGTTTATGAAGAAAATTTCCAAACATCTCTCCTTATTAGGAATTTGACAGGCAAGATAGAAATTTTATTTCCATCTATCAAGGGAATAACAGAGAAGCATTGATCAAATAAAATGACCCAAGATATCATATTGAATAGAAAAAGCAAGATGGATTGCTGGTAGGAAAGATATGTTACAAAATAAGCTGTTGAACACACTCCTGTGTCTGTATGTTATGTGGATGTGTGTGTGGAAAAAGACTAGGAGAGACTGTGAAAGGGGCGGGGCTTCCACATGCTCAGAAAGGGCGGTGCTAGCGTCCTGTGCTGCCCGGAAGTAGGTGTGTGACCAGGGATCAATTGCTTAAGCTCTGTCTTTTGTCGGGAAAGCAGTGATGATGGTGCCTCCCAGCAGGACCATCAGAGAGACTCAGGGAGATAAAGACAGAAAGCCATGGGTCAGCACAGGCCTGGCAGGTGACAGCACGCACAGACATAACTGTGGGTGTTACTTTGTTCCTGAGTTTGGTGGTGCTGGTGGTGCCCAGAAGCCGTGACCTTAGTGGCTTGTATGGGTTTTCATCTGACTGGCAGTTTCTGGCGTTGTGATGCACGGCCACACCTATGAATGGACAGGAGCAAAGGCAATGCCATAGGCAAGGAAAAACCGCCTTGCTCACCCAAGGGAGCTTTGCATGTCCCTGCTGAAGAAGAGGTGGCAGGAGGTTCTGTGACGTCCTGGAGTGCAGATGATAAGGGCACTTTTCTCTGGGATGTGGACATTGCACCTGGGCCTGGGGTAGAAAACCCATGTGAGGACAGGGCCTCCCTACACCTGCAGGCTCATGGCCTGACCTGGACCAGGCATCTCTCTTTTTTCCCTCATGTCTCTTCCCACACCTTTGCGGTTGGTGCAGACGGGCAGCCACACTGTATATCTTGAGCACATTAAAATGTGTTGAACTGATATGGCACATCCTTGGCAGAGTGACACTACCCTGTAGGCATTTGTTTATGGCCACAGGGTGAAAAATGGCAGGTGAGGAGTGATGACAGATGACCTGAGAAGGTATTATTATTGGCTAAAGGAATGCTGCTGTGACGTTCACATCTATACTCCCAAACTGATTGTTCATAATGCGGGTGAGATCCGGCTTCTCCAGATCAGAGCTCCTGAAGGCAGAAGACCAGAGCTGCGGGCGCCTGAGACTGAGCACCAGACCTCAGGGATCCCTGGTCCAGGTAGGTGGTCCTCACCCCCTGCTCAAGGGGCCAACAGATGGAATGGAGAAGTGGGGCAGCATTGCCCAAACCCTGCTGTTTCCCTACTAGAAGCTTCTCTATGGGCTCCCTGAATGCCTAAATATCACTCCTCCACCACCTTGCTCTCAGCCCAGCAGCAGCCCATAGTCTCCCAGGACGGCTGGCCAATGAGCAGGGCCTCGCTGCAGGGCCAGGCACCCACTGAGCTTCGGAAACCTGAGGAAGGTGCAAGCACCTGTTCTGAAGGCTGAGCAGACTGACTCCAGAGTCCGGAAAGTGCTGGTCTTCAGAAAGAGACACTGGGGTGCCATATTTTGAGTACTCTTAGGTGGGAAGAGTGGGTCTCAGATGATCAAGTGCACTGCTTCCTTAGGAAGCCCTGAGGACCTTGCTTGCATTTATCTTGGTCTAGGTGGCCGGATCCCTAAGGAGCTCACAGAGACATTGGCAGGTCCTCCTGCCTGTGGGTGTCACTCTGCTCCAGCTGCAGCACCAGTATCTTTGCATATTTGGGCAACTACATTTCTGCCCAACACCTCTTGTTCTGATGTGCTGTGGCTGCCAAATTGTCTGCCTTCTCCACTGCCACCAATTCTCTGTGTCCCTTCATTCACCCCCAAGACTGCAAAGGTGGTTGTGCTTTGGGTTCAGGGGATGCAGACAAAAACCAAACAATGTAAAACCAAATAGTGGATCTCCGTCCATCTGTTAAAGCCAGCTCTCCCTCCCACAGGGCCACAGGCGACCATGCTCTCCTCTTCGTCACTGTCCTTGCTGCCTGGGCCTGGAGCCCTTTCTTCCCACTTATTTTTTGCAAGACCATTTAGCTCCCTTTGTCACACTCCTAAGCCATTCTTCAAAGATGGGTTATGCACATCAATTGCCCTGTGCAATCTTAAAAGTGGTGTGACCCTTGAGGAGCCACTCACTTGCCGGTTTTCATCTGTAGAATGGGAGCAAGAAGGCTTGCCCCACCCTCACTGTGTGGTCCTGAAATGATGTGGGGAAGTTCCCTGTGAGCTGGGTGAAGAGCAGCACGCAATACTGGGTGGGGTGGCGGCTCCCGTGTCAGCCCCACCTCAACACACCAGGAGTTGAGTGGCTTGGGACCTTTGGGAGGCTCTATTTTCCAGGATCAGAGGCTGCAAAGATTAGACTGTGGCAGGGCTGTGACGGCTCTTTCTGTAGGGACAGTTGGCATTATAAGCTTCGCTGGCCAGATGACTCTTCTTCAGGTGTCATCTCTGCTGTGTAGCCAGAGAGCAGCCATGGACACCGTGGAAACAAGGGCATGGCCATGTTCCAATAAAAGTTTATTTAAAAGACAAGGATGGGACGGATTTGGTCTGTGGGCTACACTTTTCCAGCCTCAGGATTAGAGCAATACAGATTGAACTAGATCCACAACAATGATACTGTGACCCAGAGGTTGGGCAATGTCACTTTAGCAGGACAAAAATCAAAGAGGGAGGGCAGCAGGGAAGAACACAGTGGGCCCTGAGAGGGCTTGCTGGACACAGCAAACATTTCTGAGCAGAGAGGGGGGCAGGCAAGGTCTCTTGGGGTCAGAAGTGCCATAGCCAGTGTCCTTCCTGTCCCCTCAGGCCCTGCTGTTCATCCCTGGCTCCTGTTGAGTCATTCATCACGCTGAAAATGTCCCTCCTGGAGGAGAATGCAGGAGTGAAGGTGGACTCTGGAGACCTGGAAAGAGCTGAACCCCAGTGCAGCTCAGAAGGTGAGGTTCTTGTGAAACTGCGCCTGTAAACTCCTGAAGCTGGACCCCGTGGGGAGCTGTGTGCAGTACCTGGCCTCCTCGGGCACTTGGCGTGGACACTGAGCTTTGAGAATTACCTGGGTAGGTGAATTAGAAGACAGAAATTCTTGAGAGCAAATGAAGCTTAGTTGCAGGAGCCCAGGGCAGCAGGTGGTGGATAAATGGATCAAGTTCACCTGAGACTGAGGTTTGAAGTCCTGACTCACCAATGGGGTGGTTTTGAATCCTCCAAACCCATCTCTGTGCCCCATCTGCCCAGCAGAGGAGGGGTCCGCAGGGGGGACAGTGTCTCTGAGTCTGGGCTGGGCAGTGCCCCTGTGCCCCTGAGTGCTCCCCGTCACCTGGAGGGAGATGTTAAGAGCAAAATTTTGGCCTCCACGACTGTCCATGCACAGGTGTGAAGGGAGAGGCCCGTAACATGCCAGAGGCCACATTCCTGAGCTTTCAACTTACAGGGGACCATCATTGTTTGAAACTAAAAGTCAGGACACTGATCTGACAACCATGAATCCATAACAGTGACCACAGAGGCTTAGGCCCAGCCCCGCTCCTGGCACAGGGCCATGAGGTGGCTACCATGCTCACCCTGTCCCAGGATCGCACGCTGCATTTTCCCAGGGCCCGTGCTGGTAGGACCTTCACCCAGAGCACGGGGGGTGGGGAGGGGGTTGCCACCAACTCTGTGTGCTTCAGTACAAAAGTCTGGTGTCTGATTTCATTCCAGCGCTTCTCAGACTTAATGTCTCACCAGGTAGGACCGCGGTCACTCTCCCAGTTGTGGGTGATGTTTGCTCTGCTGCTTAGTTAATGTGGATGTCTGTAGGAAATTCTGCACTTAACTCCATTCCATCTCCATTCCCACCATCTTTGACCAGCAAAGCTATTTTTAATGTCATTACCATCTCTATTCTTTGTGTTTCTGAAAACACACAAAAAATAAGCAAGGCATTAAATGACTCCTTGAAGCTCTTGATTCTCTGAAAAGTCCCCAATGTGTACACCAACCTCACTGTTTCTGGTTCCAGATGCAACCAACAGTCCCCTGGAGCCAGGCCTGAACCTTACCTCTCTGAACTCTGCACATGCAGGTATGGCTCCCGGGCAGCCTGGTGAGGCTGGGGTGGGGATGGAGCCACTGGGCTCTCTCAGGGGAGTGGGAGAACCAGAGATGAGGGGCACCTAAGGGTGCTGGCTTGGGGTAGAGGCTTCTTCTTTGAAATCTCAGAAGGGTCAATAAGAAAGATGGGCCTGCAGAGGGAGGTTTGCACATACCTTCTCAGTGGCTCAGGAGAAGAACAGGTTTGAACCTGGGAAGCACCTCAAGTTCTTCTGCTGACCATTGCTGGCAGCCATGACCTCCTCACAGTGCTTATGAAAACCAGGAACTTGGCAGGAGGTTCAGTGACCTGAACCTTGGGGGACCCACGTTGTTGGGAACTGCTCTGCCTGGTTTCAGGAGTTGTAACTGCCCCCACCGGCCCCCGCATGGCTAAGGCTGAGTGAGCGACCTCTGGACTGTGAGCCATTAAGGAGACAAAGCTTATCTCTGGCAGCAGTGCTGCTTCTGCTTCATCCCCTGCCCCTAACGCTTGGTCAGTTAGTCAGTGATGGGTAGGACTTCTCAGAGGGGGCACAACCTAAGCCAGACACGATCACTTGGGAGTTCCTCAAGGAAGGACTCGGGGAGCTGCAGCAAAAAGGAAGTGATGGACCTTCACCTCCCGGCTATTCTGACATAGCCCAAGTCCCCATTTCCATCTGGGAGAAGCACTTCCTGGCTCTAATCCACTTAAGCCTAAAACCTATGATGGGGAGGTGGTCCAGCCTCTTTCCAGATACAGCAGAGTCTGGGGTGATCGGGCATAAGAAAGAATTCCTAAAGTCCTGTGAAACCTGCTTTGCTAAAAGTGCTTTCATTCATATGATAAGGCACCGAGCAGGAAATGAGTATGTCTCCCAAAGTTTTTGCAAAGCCCTTACCTGACAGACACTGACTCAGACTAAGCCCTCAGATTTCTTTGAAATGTTATCTACTGTTTGATCCTTGCCACCTGACATTGATTGATGAACTTTACCTGTACTCTTGTGTGTTTTGAACCTAATAAAAGCCAATGAAGAAGAGGTTCTTGGTCCTTTTCCTGTGAGAGATTGGCCACCTCTCCACTCCAAGCAAATCATGGCTTGGTAGTTTCATTTTCATCCATGGTGGATGGGGGGACTTGCTGGCAAGATTGCCCCCACACCGTGTTGCTGAGTACGATGGGCACAGTGAGCTGGGACCCTTCCCAAGGCCACAGGTGACCCCCACAATAACCCCAGGAGGAAATGTTAATGCCACCACTTTCCAGGTGCAGAACCTGAGGAAGAGAAAGAAACTACCAGCCCCAGGTGCACAGGTAGTAAGGGACATGTTGAGATGTAAGGAACTATAACACATGTTGGCCTGAGTCAAGTTTAAGGCTGCCATCACTGGCCCCTGCCCAGGGCAGAGTCAGGAGACCTCAGCCTGAGTCCCAGCACCACCACAGCCTATTGTGTGAACACGCGTTTCCCTCCAGGGGAAGAGGGCAGTGAGCCCCAGATGAGAGGAGGTGCGCACAGTGTCCACAGGGCTTCTGCATCCCTGGGAGCCTCCACTGCTGCTGCCTCAGCTGGTTCAGTTGATTCTGGTTTGGCCATGGGCGGGAGGTGCCTGCCCCTGCTCTGCATTGGGCCCTATGGGTGGGACCACCACATGGGCCTGTCTGTTGGGTCTATTCTGACTTCTCATCAGGGCTGTAACGCCCCCAAGCCCGGGGACAGGTTCTCAGTGTGTAGTCCTTGGACCAGAGGCAGCAACAGCTCCTGGGAATTTGTTGGGAATGAAAATTCTCTGGCTCCACCACAGACTCTTGTATTAGAAACTCTGGGTGTGGGGCTCAGGGTCTGTTTGTGCAGACACCAGGGTTATTGTGGTACGTGGGAAGGTGAGGACTGCTGCCCCAAAGGAAAGACCACCAGCCCCATATTGCCACTGGCAGGTCTACTGAGGCCTCGAGCAGGGTGTTTGAAGAATGGATTTGGGGCCGGGAGTAAAGTGAGAGGACACGAACAAGCCTGAATGGGAGATGGTGGGGTCCTAAGTCAGGGTGTGTTGGGAGGGAAACAGAACTAAAGGAACAGATTTAGGAAATATGAGAGGGGACCCCCAAAACCCTGGAATTATCTTCTGGAGGGCAGGCCCTTTTGAGTACAGGCTCCTCCACTAGGTGAGTGTTCTAGGGACTCACCTGTATCAATGTACCAGCTGGAGTTATTGTGAGAGGCTCAGTTATTCACTGAGCTTCAGCGAATTTTTTTGAAGTTTCTTTCCACATGCTTGCCTATTTCATCCTGGGAGATTTAAGAGCACACCTGCCCACACTGCACTGAGTGTTGAGCAGTTTTTGACCAAAAACGGCATGACCCCCTCCACTGCCCCATCCTCCCCATTCACCTGATCTCACCCCAAGTGACTTTTTTTTGTCTTGCTGAATAAAAAAGTACCCAAAGGGAAACATTTTGTCCATGTGGAAGAGGTGAAATAAAAAATGGCAGAAGCACTAAAAGGCATCAAAATCCATGCTTTTGAGCAGTGGAAAAACATCTTGATAGGTGCATTGCATCAGAAGGACAGTACTTTGGAGGTGACTGAAGGTTATGTAAGAATAGATACATATTTTTGTTTTAAAAAGTTCATGTTTGGGGGGTCCCCCTCATATATGAAACAAATATTATTGTTAACATTCTTATAGATGTTGCCTAACTTTCCTGTCTTTGCCCCCCAGCCCCTACCCCCACCTTCACCACATTGTCATGTGCATCCATGGGCTGTGCACACATGCATGTGTGTTCTGTGGCTAATCTGTTCCAGTCACCCCTACACCCCATCCCTCTGAGAGCTCGCAGTCTGTTCCGTGTATTCATGCTTCTGGTTTTACTTTGTGAGTTTATTTTGTTCATTAGATTCCACATATGAGTAAGATCACATGGCATTTGTCTTTCTCTGACTGGCTTATTTCGCTTAGCATAATATTCTCTGGGGTCATCCATGGTGCTCCAAAAGGTAAGAGTTCCTTCTTTTTTTTATAGCTTTGTAGTATTCCACTGTGGAAATGCACACTGCTTGTTCATCCCCTCATCTACTGATGGCACCTGGGCTTTTCCAGATCTCAGCTGCTATGTGCATGGGAGTGCATATATTCTTTCTGACTGGTGTTTCAGGATTCTTAGGATATATTCCTAGAAGTGAGGCTGCTAGGTCAAATGGCAGTTCTATTTTTAGTTTTTTGAGGAAACTCCAATACTGTTTTCCACAGTATTGTGGAAAACAATACTGTTTTCCACAGTGGCTGCACCAATCTGCATTCCCACCAACAGTGCACTAGGGTTCCCTCCTCTCCACATCCTCTCCAACACTTGTTTATTGATTTATTGATGACAGCTATTCTGACAGGTGTGAGGTGACATCTCATTGTGGTTTTAATTTGCATCTCTCTGAGATTAGTGATGTTGGGCATTTTCATAAGTCTATGGGCCATCCATATGTTTTCTTTGGAGATGTGTCTATTCAGGTCCTTTGCCCATGTTTAAATTGGATTTTTTGTCTTCTTGGTGTTGAGTTGTATAAGTTCTTCATGCATTTCAGAAATTAACATCTTATCAGATGTATCATTGGCAAATGTACTCTCCCATATGGTGAGTCCCCTTTTCATTTCGTTGATGGTTTGTTTTGCTGTGCAGAAGCTTTTTATACATGGTTTGATATAGTCCCATTTGTTTATTTTTTTCTTTGTTTCCCTTGCCCTAGGGGATATATTGGCAAAGATATTGCTGTGTCTGAAATCTTACTGCCTACGTTTTCTTCTAGGATTTTCATGGTTTTGCACCTTACATTTAAGTCTTTTATTCATTTTCAGTTTATTCTTGTGTATGGTGTAAGCTGTTGACCTATTTTCATTTTTCTGCATATGCCTGTCCAATTTTCCCAACACCATTTATTGAAGAGACTCTTTTTACTCCATCATATGCTCTGGCCACCTTTGCCAAATATTGATCGACCATAGAGGTGTCATTAATATCTGGGTTCTCTGTTCCATTGCATTGATCTATGTGCCTGTTCTTGTGCCAGTACCAGGCTGTTTTGATTAAAATGGCTTTGTAGTATAGTTTGAAATCCAGTTTTGTGATCTCTTTAACTTTGTTCTTCTTTCAAAAGGTTGCTATGGCATTTCAGAGTCTTTTTTGGTTCCATATAAATTTTTGGAATGTTTGTTCTAGATCTATGAAATATGCCATTGTTACTTTCATAGGAATTCATGGAATCTATAGGTTGCCTTGGGTAGTATGGATTTTCACCGATGTTACTTCTTCTAATCTATGGACATAGTATATAATTTAAGAAATATTTAAGAGTTAAAAAGTACAATGGGAGTGCTAGAAATGCAACTTGTATAGCATGTCTGTGTCTCACCCAGGACCAGTAGAATCAGAATCTTGGGAGTGTGAGGCCCAAGCATCCAGTCTTAAAACATCATCCACAAGGTGGTCCAATGTGCAGCCAAGCCTGAAAACCACAGTCTCAGGCCATGCCTCTCGGAGGGTGGCCCTCAGAGCAGCAGCATCACCAGCACTGGAGCTGATAGAAAGGCAGAGGTGCATGTGTGCTTAATGTTTGAGAAGCTGGAAGGTTTAGAGTTAATTGGGTTTCCTGATTCTGAATCAATCTGCATCAGTCCCATGCACTCAGAATGTCTGGGGTGGCTCAGAGAAGTCCCTGGGGAGATTCCAGTGCTACCCAGGGCTCTGACCCACAGATCTCACCTGAACCCACAACATTGCAGGGATTATTAGAATCTCACCTGGGCCACTTATCCCTGCCATGAATGCTGAGTGTCCATGATGCCTGAGGCACCGGGGTGGGGCCAAGAAGGATCTTGCCAAGTCAGACAGGGGATCTGCACTCAGTACCTTCGATAGGTAAAGAGTGATGCGATAGGGAGATGAGACAGGAACACCAACACCTGTGCTGCAGGTGAGCATGCAGAGCACTGAGGCAGCCCAGACAGGAAGCCCTCCCACACAGACGGGGCTGAGGAGCATTTCAGGGAGGAGGCCACAAAGAGCCAGTTTAATGGGAAGTGTCCTTCATTCCCAGGGCAGGCAAAGACCAGCCAGAGACGTGTGCTTATTGCATTGGAGAGGAATGAGTCCTTAGATTTCCTCTCTGTGTTGTAATTACCCGTCACTGGTAATTACATGATAGCATCACTTGGTGCAGTGGTTGCTTCACATTTTACAAACATCATCCAAGACTGTCATTGGACCACTGGTGGTGGGCTCCTGCCTCCATCAATCAGGTGCCCTAGCCCCTCAGGGAGGGGCAGGCCTCCTGCCCATTCAGAGACCTAGTAGAGAGGGTTTCTATGCAAGTCCCCACCTGTGGGCAAAACTGGCCTGAAGGTTCTCCCAGGAGCCCTGCCCTGGGAAGTCTCCTGGCCACCATGGTGGCTGGTCCTATGAGTTCAGAGAGGTTCCTCCAGGGCCAGGCACAAGCCCTGTAGCTTTCTGAGGGTGTGTAGTACCAGCTGGTCTTCACTATGCTGGCATCCTGGGTGCTTCCTGCCTCCACCTCTCACCCCCACCCACTGTGGCTCCATTGGCCTAGCCAGCGCAAGGATCTGTTTCGCCCCACGCATTGCTAGGATCATGGTGTCTGTGTGAGAGGGTACAGGAGGAAGGATTAAGAAAGATAATGATGAATGTGTATGGAGTCCTTCTCATACTCAGACACCTGGCTATGAGCACGAGGGAGGCTACGGGTCATTGGTTTGAGTAAGCATTTTAATCCTCCCAATGCCCCTGTAAGGTAGGCATTGTTATTACCGTTTTACCCAGGAGGGCATTGAGGGATGGGGAGATTTAGTGACTTATCCTATGTCCTAAAGTTGGAAGTCAGGGTGCTTGGATTTGAACCCATGTGTCAAAATTGGAAAACCATGTGCTCACATATGTGGTGAATTACTTGTCTGGAACAAGTCAGGAAGCCTGGGGTAGAAGAGGTGTTTAGTGGGCAGATGTTCAAGTCCACAGGCAGGAGGAGGGCTGGGCTGGAACCCTCCCTATGGGCTCAGAAGGATTGAGTTTTCCATTTTCAATGTGAAGTATTGACATTTGGTTATATTAATCTAGGTCCAAAAGTGGTGACCCAAGTCCCAGCAAAATTCATCATTCATGACAGAGACCACAAAGTATTTGTGCTGAACTCTGGGACCCTCCTAGCGGTTCTAGAGAAAGACTACATACGCCCAGGTGACTCTCTTGGCTGTTTTCTGTCCTCTGCATCCAGGGGAAGATCTTATTACCAGGGTTCAGCTGAGGCTGTAGGATACCTCCAGCCCCAGCAGGGGGTGGGCAGTGGGCTGAGGAGCCCCAGGGACCCCTAGGATTGGAATGGCGGTCTTTGCCAGTGACCAGGTGTGAGGGAAGTCTTTCTGGACTCTGGGGGAGGAGGAGGCTTGGGCAGGAGTTAAGGAGACTGAAGTCCTGGGAGACAGATGGCCTCTCTCCTGCTCTGAGGACCAATCCCTCTTTCGTGACTGTCTTTTCCCCAGCGATCTTCTTCATCTTACCTGTTCGCTTCAGCCTCTTTGTGTCTGAACACAAGAGAAGTCTGATTTTCTTGGCAGTCTCCAAAGGAGAGCTCTGTCTCTGCTGCAAGAGGGACAAGAAAAAAAACCGGACGACCCTCCAGCTGAAGGTGAGCACCCCGATCCAATTTCACGTCCCCTCAGCCACCCCAAAGAGGAATGCAAGGCCCACCATGCCACTCACTCCCCACAAATTCTCACCTTGGTTGGTTCAGCAGGTGCACCACCTCCAGGAAGCTTTGGGTAGAAGAGCTTCTTGCCCTCCCACTTGCCTCTGGGCTCCAAGAGCCCACAGGCCGCATCTTCTCCCATTCAGAGACTATGCTGGCTAATCAGTCCCTTTTATCTCACAGAAGCAGAATCTTGACCAACTGGTTTCCTTGAAGGAAAAAAAATGGAAGCCCTTCGCCTTCTATAGGGCAGAGGTGGGATCCCGGAACACTCTAGAGTCTGCTGCCTACCCTGGGTGGTTCATCTGTACCTCCTGCAATTTGGGTGAACCTGTTGGAATGACAGACCATCCTGGACGGAAGGAATGCATTGACTTTTCATTTCACCCAGTCAAGAATGTTGAAATGAGCCCCAGTGAGATTAGGGAGTAGGAAGCTTTTTTACTCATTGAATATCCTCCCCTGCCTGCCCCCCCAAGTAGTTTCTTCTATAGAATTTCTGTTCTGGGGTTCCAACCTAGTATTAACTAAGAACAGGTCCTTGCATATATTTATCTCTGCAATAAAAACCTTAACTTAATAATCCATCAGTATTTATCATTTAAAAGCGAAACTCTTCTTTTTTCTCCATTGGTCGCAAACAGTGCAGGCAGCTTCCACACAGTGACCACCAGTGTGTGAGGCATTTTGCCTTTTAACGATGGATGGATGAATCGAGTCACTTTGTGAATAGCTCCCAAGCAGCTCTATGTGACACAGTTGCATCCAGACTCATAAAACACGGTGTCTCTTGTTCTGCATCTGTAGACACCTGAGGAAGTTGCATTCATCTCACAAGGCACCCTTGCAGTTCGTTTTCTGCTCTTGTGTCCTGTGAGGACTTTTCCGTGCCAACAAGATGTGTAAACTAAGGATGAGAATTATTTGGAGCAAGAATCTACATATGAGATCATTATTGTTATGTCTGTTAAAACAAAACACAAGACAACAGGCCCAAATGTAGCTGATGAGGCTAAACCACCCTCTCACCCCCACCGTCACCAAATGGAATCTCAAACCTGCTCATTAGGAATCCCCCTGGTCAGCTCTAGGCAGGTGACCTTCCTGATGGGCCCCTTCCATCCCCCGAAGGAAATGACCTGGCCATAGCCTGCCTGCTTTTCTGCCCAGTATAACTTTCTCCTCCCCACTCCCTTCTGCCTCCTCCCTTCTGTCTTTCATTCTGTCCAGCCCCCTGGAGGTCCTTTCTGTGTGCCGGATGCGAGGCTGCCCAATACGAATGGTGCTCTGCTCAAATAAACTCTTAACAATTTTTACATGTCACGGTTTATCTTTTAACATGTTACAGAGTTGATGAGAAAATATTTCCCACCCACAACTGTGTATGACTTGTGAATCTGATAACTTTCTAGTATTAATTAAAATATTAGGCATTCTGGACTTCTGCCAAGATGGACGTGTAGGTGGAAACACCGTCTATGCCTTCTCCCACAACCAAGTTTGAATACAACAAAGGTTTGGTGAATAAAGACTCAGCTAAAGAACAGAAAATTGGCTCTGGCTGGTGTAGCTCAGTGGATTGAGCACGGACCTGCGAACCAGAGGATCGTGGTTCGATTCCCAGTCAGGGCACATGCCTGGGTTGCAGGCCAGTTCCCTGCAGGCCAACTCCCAGCAGGGGACGCACGAAAGGCAACCATACATTGATGTTTCTCTCCCTCTCTCCTTCCCTTCCCCTTGAAAGATAAATAAAAAGAACAGAAAATCGAACTATACGGAAGTCTGATAACAACCAACCTTTCAACCAGACCAGTAAGACGGGCGGAGCCAGCAGTGGAGCAGGGATGGGCAAGGAATATCCCCTGACCCCAGGCACCCAGGGAGCCCTGCATCGGGTGGACCCAGTGAGGGTGCAGGGCGGCGGGCTGGCTGCGGTCACACATTCGCACTCAGATAAACCAGCAGAGGAGTGAGCAGTGGGAGGGACCACACGGGCCCCGGTGGCAGAGGCGGGAGGCAGCAGAGGGTACTGCCATTGCTTTCCTTTGACCCCACCCCCACATACACTGTCACAACCCAGCGACTGAGTGGCCTGGCCCTGGTGAACACCTAGGGCTCTGCTCCTCATACATAACAGGCACGAACAGTCCAAAATATGGCTCAAGAAGAACTCAAAACTCCAGAGCTGATAACTCTAAGCGAAAAAGAAATAGCGAACCTCTCAGATGCATAGTTCAAAACACTGGTAATCAGGATGCTCACAGAACTGGTTGATTTTAGTCACAAATTAGAGGAACATATGAAGGCTAAACTAATTGAAATGAAGGGAAATGCACAGGAAACCAATAGTGATGGAAAGGAAACTGGGACTCAAATCAAGGGGGTGGACCAGAAGGAAAGAAGAAATGACCAAACAGAAAAAAGTGAAGTTTACAAGAATTCACAAAAATGAGGAGAGGCTTAGGAACCTCCAGGACATCTTGAAACATTCCAACATCCGGATTATAGGGGTACCAGAAGGGGAAAAGAAACAGCCACACGTGGAAAACTTACATGAACAAATAATAAAGGAGAACTTCCCCAGTCTGGCAAAGGAAATAGACTTCCAGGAAATCCAGGAAGCTCAGAGAGTCCCAAAGAAGTTGGACCTAAGAAGGAACACACCAAGGCACATCATCATTACATTAGCCAAGATTAAAATGAAGGAGAGAATCCTAGAAGCAGCAAGAGATAAGAGGACAGTCACCTACAAAGGAGTTCCCATCAGACTGTGAGCAGATTTCTGAAAAGAGACCTTACAGTCAAGAAGGGGCTAGAAAGAAGTATTCCAAGTCATGAAATCCAAAGACCTACATCCAATATTGCTCTATTCAGCAAAGCTTTCATTTAGAATGGAAGGGCAGGTAAAGTGCTTCTCAGATAAAGTCAAATTCAAGGAGTTCATCATCACCAAGCCCTTATTATATGAAATGTTAAAGGGACTTATTTAAGAAAAAGGAGATGAAAAAATATGAACAGTGAAAAGAAAGCAAACTCACAGTTATTAACAACCACGCCTAAAACAAAAGCAAACTAAGAGGACAGCTAGATCAGGAGCAGAACCGTAGAAATGAAGAACACATGGAGGGTTAGCAACAGGGGAGTGGGAGGAGGAGAAGGGGAGAGAATATACAAAAGATAAGTAGCATAGACGGTAGGTAAAAAATAGCTAGGGGAGGGCAAGAATAGTAGGGGAAATATAGAATCCAAAGAACTTGAGACACGTGGTCATAAACTAAAGGGGGGAATAGTGGGGGAGGGGGTATGCAGGGTGGAGGGGAATGAAGGGGGGGAATAGAAAAACTGTAATGGTATAATCAATAAAATATATTTAAAAAATATGCATTCTGCCATTCAGAAAATAAATAATATATGAAAATTAAATGTTACATTTTAAGGAGACTGTAGGCCTTTATTATGTTATACAGTCAAATTTTCATAATTTTTGTTATCTGCATTTGACAGAGCATTTCAAAATAAGTTGTATTGAAAAATCCCCCCCAAATTAGCCATATGGTAAAAAGTATGTACTGATACACATTACATGTATTCACTACTGAACACCTTCATGTACTCAATAACTAAAAATCTGAATATGTTACAAAATAAATGTATTGGTCATATAAAAACAAACTACTTAAAAAAATTTTTATCCTTACTTAAGGACATTTTTTCATTGCTTTTAAAGAGACAGGAGGGAGACAGGAAGGGAGGGAGAGAAAAATCAATGTGAGAGTGAAGCATTGATTGGTTGCCTCCCATATACACCTAGACCGAGGGTCGTATGCACCCGGACAGGGGATTAACCTGCAACCTAGGTACGTGCCCTGACTAGGCATCAAACCCACAACCCTGGCTATGGGGCAGTGCTCCAACTTCCCGAGCCACACCAGCCAGGGCCAAACTATTGAAAAACTAATTTGCAGAAGGTACAAAGGCCAAAAGTCCACTTTAATTAATACAAATGTAATTTTGTTAAACTTTTTATGTTTTGAATTTACTTCACTATGAAATACCTTGAGCAATTAGTTTTTGGTGGGTTAATATTAAAAGTCTGTAATAATTAGACATGTACATGTGAACTGGACAGCAATGTAAAATGCATTTCAAAGAGTGGATTGTAGTAAAAATAAAGTTTGAAAAGCACAATTCCATCGTTATAAAAGACGTCCTTCCTGTGGGAACTGACAGAGCTTAGCTCCAGCAGCTTGGCCCAGGTGTGAGCTCCAGAGGCCACTCTGTCGCTGTCTGTCATTCACTGTCTCTCGGTGTCATTGCACCCTCTGCTGGTCACAGAAAACACAGCTGACACCAGGTAGTAAAGGTGATTCAGCGTCTCTGGCTGCCTGGCAGCTGGGCCCTCGGTGCAGCAGGATGGCTCAGATGGCTCTTTAAGGGGTTTGTGATGAGCCAGACATTCGAGTTTGTGAAGGTGAGGTGAGCAAGGAGATGAGCAGCGTCAGCTGCTAACAGGTCTCAGGGTCTCACTGCAGAGCTGGCAGGGTCGACAGTGTGGAGGGCTGTCCTCAAGGGAGTGATGTGGAGCGAGTTGCATTTTAGAGGGATTCCTTGGCCAGAGAAAGGTGAACTTCCTGGAGCAGAGCAGGTAGTGATGGGGGACACCCTGTATCCTCCTGCTCTGTGTCTGTGAGACTGACCCTGTGGGCAGCTTCCAAGGTCTCTAGTCCTGTCTCCTGGTCATGCTCAGGCCATGGGGATCAGAGAGAGGGGGAGACTGAGTTAGAGTAGCCCCCTTCCCAGCTGCACCCCTCTCCTACACCAGTCTCTGCCGTCCTCAGCCCCTTCTCCTCTGGGGGAGGTGAGGGACTCCGGCTGCCGGCAGCCCTGGTGCTTCTCCATGTCCTATGCTTTCTCTGGGGCTGCCTGCGCTTTTCCAAATGCTCCCTGGCTGCTGGCATCCTCCCCACTGTGCTGCCTGTGAGTGTGCCTCTGTCCTTGTCAGGACACATGCCAAGGAGCTTGAACTTTACTGTCCCAGCAACAGGGAGCCGTTGAAGGTTTTAGAAGACAGTGGTGAGAGCAGATGTGTATTCTGGAAAACTGTCTGAATGAAGTAAGCAGGATGGCTCGAACCAGTGAGTGTTGGAGGCATGAGAATCATCAACAAACAGCAGTGGAATCTGGGTGCCACACTGTGGCCTGAGCCACACAGCGCTGGATCTGGGACGGGGCAGGGGAGGGAAGCCGAGCCACCAGATGAGCATGCCAGCTGCACATATTACTTGGTAATGAAATTTAAAAAGCTGAAGATATAACGTTTTAGTTTGGGGGGTTGCAAAAGTGAGTGTGTTGAAAGTGTCACACCAAGATGCTGTCTGTGTTTTGCCCTCTCAGCCCAGGCCCTTTCCCTGCAGGCTGGGTGAGCACATGACCCCTTTGGGACACACCGATCCCAGGTCTTCCTGGTGCCACAGCTCATCCTTGGACTGCTGTCCTGTGTAAATGTAATGTGAGGCACACATGTAGGGAATGTTAAATTTTCCAGTAGGCATATTTACACAAGTGAAATGAAATACGTGAAACTTAAAATACACACAGATCTCTTAAAATCTGATAATATGAGAACAAACAACCAGCAATTCCACTGTTGGAAATATAACCCCAAGAACCTTGAAACACCAATTCAAAAGAACCTATGTACCCTAATGTTCATAGCAGCACAATTCACAATAGCCAAGTGCTGGAAACAGACTAAGTGCCCATCAGTAAATGAGTGGATCAAAAAACTATGGTACATTTACACAATGGAATTCTATGTAGCAGAAAGAAAGAAGTAGTTCTTACCCTTCACAACAACATGGATGAAATTAGAGAACATGATGCTAAGTGAAATAAGCCAGGCGGGGAAAGACGAACACCATATGATCTCACCTTCAAGTGGAACCTAATCAACAACAAAAAAACCCCCAAGGAAGCAAAATATAAACAAAGACATTGAAATAAAGAACAATCTGACAATAACCAGAGAGGAAGTGGGAGAGGGATAATAGGGGATAATGGGGAAGGGCCATCAAGGAACATGTATGAAGGACACATGGACAAAGCCAAAGGGGGTAGGTTCGAGGGTTGGAGGCGGGCATAGGTGGGGTGGAGGGGTATGGTGGAGTGAAAATGGAGACAAATGTACTTGGACAACAATTAAAAAAAGGAAAAATGGACAAAAGCTTTGAACAAGACACTGTATCCAAGAAGGTGTGCATGTGAAATATGTTCCACATCATATGTCATCAGGTGTGGGGGCAACTCTCCTTTCAAGTCCCCCCAGACACCATGTATGAGAGTAAATATGACTGAGACATGATGTGATCTGCTTAGGGAGGAGAAGTGGCCATTTTCCCAGAGGAAAAAGGCCATGTGCAGTGGCCAGTTTCTCAGGGGAAAAGGCCAGCAGCAGCCAGTTTCTCCAAGGAAAAAAGGCCTCAAGCCCCCTCCTCCAGGGCCTTTTATTGGGTTCTAATACACAGGAATACAGGGTAGCAAGGATCAAACAGTAGATGACATTTCAAAGAAATCTGAGGTCTTAGTATGAGTGAGTCTGTCAGGAACAGAGTTTTAGGGTTTCCTGCTGGAAACCTTAACATATGCATGAAAGCACTCTTAGCAGAGCAGATTTCACAGGTTTATCAGGAAGTCTTTGTGATGCCAGATTTTCCCCTAGGTACACGGTCTAGCAAGGCAAGGAGCTGCACCTCTCCCCAACAGGTATTCAGGCTTAAGGGGATTAAAGCCAGGAAGCACTTCTTCCAGAAAACATGGGGACTCAGGCTATGTCAAAGCCAAGAGTCCATTGCTCTTTGCTGCAACCCTCTGAGTCCTTCCATGAAGGCCTCCCAAGTGATGGACTCTGGCTTAGGTTGCCCCCCCCCCCGGCTGTGAGGGGTCTTACCTGTCATTGACTTCTGACCATCCTTTGGGGACAGGGAGAGGAAACTGAGGCAGCATTTGCTACCAGAGACAAGCTTTGTCTCCTAGGGCTCGCATTCCAGAGTTTGTCCCTCGCCCTTAGCCACAAGGGGTCGAGATACAATTCATAGAACCAAGCAGAGCGGTCTACAACAATCAGGAAATGCAAATTAAAAAATACAGAGATACCATTCTCTACCTATTAGAATGGCCAAAATCCAGAATGCCAACAATACCAAATGCTGACGAGGATGTGAAACAATAGGAACCCTTACCTACTGCTGGTGGGATTGCAACATATGACAGTCACTTTGGACAGAGTCTGGCAATTTTATCTTTAAACAAAAGTGACCATAGTCTTACCATGTGATCCAGCAGTGGCACTCCACATAGAAATTTGCATGTGAATCTTTACAGTAACTTTATTAATTATTGCCCAAACCTGGAGGCCATCAGTAGGTGAAAGAACATACAAGCTGATGTCTTTTCATATTTTGCTAGGAGCAGGGCACACAGATTTATTACCCACGGGGGAAGAGCATGCACCTGAGGGCAGAGGCCGAGACTCTGCAGCATGTCTTCCAGTAACCCTTCGAGATCCACAGGAAGGGCACGGAGGGTGGGCTGAGAGTGAGGCTAGGGGTTTTGTCCCCAGGGTTGGGGTGGGGTGTCCCAGGATGACTGCTTTTCCTGACGAAGATGCTACCTCCTGTGCAGTGGTCCTGTCTGCAGAGCTCTCTGCCTGCTCTGGCGCCCATCTCCTTCCCTGGTCCCCTCAGGACCACTGACGCTAAGGGGTGTGTCCTATCGTCAGTGGCCTTGGGGTTCTGTACTGCATCTGGGGTTTTCCTGTGCTTTGCCCGTATTTTTGTAAATAGCTCCTTGCATCCCATTTACCTTAAATTGCCAAGTTTGAATGTCACATGTTTCTTGCTAGGGTTTGACTGACACAGCATGCTTCCCAAGTTGGCCAAACACATGTGGAAGACTTTGATGTGGGAGAGAGACTCTCTTTCTTGCGGGATGCATATGAGTGTGCAGTTGCTATCATCGCAGGCAGCCATCTTACAGGCTTGAAGGAACCTGGTCTTGACCTATGGATGTCTGTCAAGAGAAGGAAAATGATGCTGATCCCTGCTAACATCATAGACTCATCAAATGAGCAACCCTGATCCTCCGATACTTCTGGACTTCCAATTAAAAAACAATCCAGTGTATCCCTGGCTGGTGTAGCTCAGTGGATTGAGCGCAAGACTGTGAACTAAGGGATCCCGGTTCGATTCCCAGTCAGGGCACATGCCTGGGTTGCAGGCCCATTCCCAGCAGCGGACACGCAAGAGGCAACCACATGTCGATATTTCTCTCCCTCTCTCCTTCCCTTCCCCTCTAAAGATAACTGAATAAAATCTTTAAAAAAACCAGTGTAAAAAAACAAATCTTTATTGTTTTATTCATTTTGAATTGGATTTTTCCAGCTTTTGAAGCAGAAAATCATTTAACTGATAGACTCCTGTGGGTCGAATTGAGAGGTCAAAGGGCACACAGATTTAGGTTTTTCATAGCTCTTGCAAACTTGCTTTCCAGAAAGTCTGTGCCGACTGACGTGCCTGTCTCCACCGTGAGTCCGCTTCCTTGCACTACCCACCATCTTCTTACTGGTTCTCACTATTGCTTTAATTTGCATGTTGCTAATTACTACCACAGTTAACTGTAATTACTCCTATTTACTGGATGTTTGTGTTTTCTTCTCTGTAGAATGCTTTTACATCTATTCCTCAGTTTTCGGTAGAATTATCTGTATTTTCCTTATTTATTGGTAGAAACTACTTAAAACTTTGGCTAGTAATCATTAGCTTGATAGACATATTGCAATTTTTTTCTCCAAGTTAACTTATTTTTAACTTTATTCCATGATGCATTTTATCCAAATATCTGTGATTTTGATGACACTGAGTTCGGCATCCTCTCATGGTGTGTGTGTTTTGGGTGCACTGGGTCGCTGAGTGAGGGCAGAAAGCTGTCTGTCATTTTGACTCTTAACCCAGAAATTTTAAACTTTAGGCATTTAACCTACAACCCTTCCTTAATGTTTGTACCATGAGCTCAGCAATTAAGGCTTTAGTTGTTCTTGTGTGGTTTTTGATTTCACATAAGTGTACAATTTGGTCAATAGCTGTTTTAAATTTAGAGAAATATACCTTTACAGTGGTCCTGTATAGTTGCGTTCTTTTGTCTTAATTTTTTTAATGTTTCTGTTTATTTCTGTCATTTGGTCAGTAGCTTGCAAGCCATTTTTGTTAATTTGTCCTTCATTTTTACATGAGGGAGAAGAGGTCAAATAGCACGCTGGCCCACACCCTGCAGTCTGGGGTCCCTGTGGAAGCTGGCTTCAGCAGGGTGCAATGGTGCAGACCATGGGGGGCCAACTCTCACACCATGGGCTTGGGATGCCTGAGGGCAGTGGGGTGGGGGCCGAGGCTCGCTGCAGCTGCTTCGCCCCCCACTGCTAAAGGCTGCCCTGCACACGTTGTCTGGGGATTTCCTATGCACTTTGGCAAATCTTCTGGGGAAAAAGGGCCCCATGCCCCTCTCCGTGGTTCATGGTACATGTCACGTTGTCCCACAGTTGAACCAAGTCAGGGCCAGTTCTCTCCCAGCAGCCATTCCCGGCCAGCCCTCCGGTCCTGCTTGTAGGTGGCCCTGAACTACAGTGGCCTTGGTCCTCTCAGGATCCCAAAGGAGCTTGTGAGCCCTGTAAAAGGGAGCCCTGGACTGGGGCTTGGGAGTTGTGGATTCTAAGCTTGGTTCTGCTATAAATTTGATTCTGTGTGTTTGTCAACTGTGGGGGCCAAATAACCTCTCCTACTTCTGCTTTATTAGTTGTGACTGTCAGCTTGGTTACAGGAATAAGTTGTTACAGAGATTTTGCCTCGAGGAGCAGATTCTGGAGATGCTAGTGGTGAATGAACATGCCCTCTCTCTCCACCTGGCTTCCACTGATGGCCCTCAACTCACCGAGAGCATGCGCAGGCGAGGTCGGTGAACCAGCAGCGCATGTTACCCAGTAAGCCTGGGTGATAGTATCGGAGCGCTGGAACATTAGAATCTGGACTGAGCAAGCTCTTAAAAATTATTTCCATGTCTAGGATCTTTGGCTTTATGAGGACTTAGTTGAATTTAATTCAAGCCACACTACATGATGCGCATAATTTTAATTGTTCTGCATGACAATAAAATGTTAATAGAAAGAATCTGGTAAACTAGGGCATGTTTACATAGCAGAATCACGTTTTTCCTTTTTACAACATAATCAGCATAAATGCTGACAGCCTCCTCAAACACAGCTAGGGTAGCCCTTCCACTGTAAGACCAAATTCTGGTCCGTTTCTTCAGTGGGCTCTCTGCTCACCAGTGACCCACCCCAGTGTCCAACTCTTGCCTCTTACCACCATCACCCCCATTTCCTATGCTCCTCTGGTACTTATCCAAACTAACCTTTACACTAGGGACTTCAGGATGGATGCCGACTGCTCCGAATCTGGGAAGGCTGCATTCTCTGAATGTGGGGAAGCTAGAGCAAGGTCAGGATCAAGTGAGACAAGGACTGAGGCAAAAGAGGACACACGTCACCATAATGCATGAGTTTCTGCAACCTTTATCTGAGCATGAAAAATTCAAGCTATACCCGAAAGCCTTTGAACCCTCTGAGCACCTCCGGGGCTGGTCCTTCCTCTCCCCTTTCTGTGGTTCATGTACCCGCCACAGTACACTATTTTCAGAGGTCTGGGCATCAGTTTGGCCAAGGATCTCTCCTGTGGTCTGGGCATTCATCCCACAAGGTCCCTCCTTCGGGCTCCTGGGCTCTCTTGTTCCCTCCTGTTTCCTTCTGCAGTTGTTACACCTGGGATTCATCAACAACTCTGGTTCACTCCCCAGTCTTCTCCGAACATGGGCGCCCAGGTCCTCGTGCTCAGGTCTCTTTGTGCGCCTCGTGCGGGCTCTGTTCTCCCAACTGGGTCCTGACTGAAACAGGGCAGGAGGAATGTGGGGCCTTTGAGATGCTGTTTTGTGGGGAGCATCCCAAGGAAGAGGGTATGTTGGCTGATGCACAATGGAGAGCTTGTCAGCTGGGCAGAGGGGACTCAGGCGGGAGGGGGGGGGAGAGACCCCTGCTGAGCCTGGCTTGAGCAAATACGTCTGAATTCATTATTGTTCTCTCCTAGGGGAAGAGAGAAGCGGGAAGCCGAATGTGACTGGGGACTCAGCAGGAAAGGCCCATGTCCTGCCAAGACCAAAAATGAGATGTGGTGCAAAGATGAGGGATTGAGCAAGGAGGTTCTTTTCAGGGCTGAGAAGAGGAGTTTATGGAGGGGCTGACCTGGAAGCGTCTGTCTTATGCTCAGCACATTCCTCCCCAGCTCCTCCGGTGTATATGAGGTTGTAAGCACTTCTAGTCTGTCTGCTGAAATTCACTTTAGTCAACCTAACTTGTGCCTCAGAAAATTTCTGTGCCTGACCTCAGCAAATGGGCTGGTGGGGGGTGGAGGGAGTGAAAGTATAACAAACATGATACAAACATACACTGTTACTGGTTTATTGAGAACCTACAAAGGTCCTGCATTACTAAGAGAAGAGGGTGGGGGAAGTTTGGACCTGGGCTCGGTTTTTGGAGAAATCATTGCCTACCTCTTTTAGAATTTAGTCACTTCTGGAGCCCACTGAATTTTGAGGGCACCAGGAACTTGGCCTCCCTCAGTTAAGAATGTGATTCTCAGTGCATGTGGCTCCCTACGGGGATGAGGGTGCATCTCCCAGGGGCTTTGAAAGAGTGTAAGTAGGGGGCTTTCAGCCTAACCCTCTGTTCAGGGGTGGCTTGAGGTGGAATGGTTGGGTGGCCAAGAATGCCATTTGGGTCCTGCCTGAAGCGTGCAGCAAATTTTGCAGTCATGGGACTCCCTGGGCAGAGGGCAAGCTTCCTGGAGCCAGGAGATGGACTCCCTTCATCAAGGGCCTGACATGTCCAGCCCTGACCCCACAGTGACTTGGCAAGAGGACTGCCCTCAGGGGAAGTGGCTCAGTCATCCCTTTTGGAGAAACCCAGCATCTGTCATCAATTCTATTTCCCCAAAGGGCTTGGCTTGGTGCTCAATTCTCAGAGAGCTCAGGTGAGATTTCCTCATCTGAGCCTCATGGGACCTTCCCACAGAAGGAACTGGCTTTCTTCTATTATACGGTTGTCACACCCCACCGGTAGAAGGTGGAGCCTCCCTGTGCCATCAGGTAAGTGACTCAGGTGCGGTCAGAGCCTGCCACTGCTCCTGGGAGCTGCCAGAGTTGCAATGCAGCCCCACGGGGTTTTCAACAGAGGAGCTTCCTTCTTTCCAGTGGGCAGCTGGGAAGTCCTGACTCAGGAGCCTCCCTCTTTTCAGTGCTCAGGGCTCAGCGGAAGCGTGGGGCCACACCGGGCTGGCTCCGCTGCATGTCCTGTGCCGGCCTACCTGGGTCTCACTGGGGAGCTGCTGGGACCCTGGCAACACTGCCTGGCACAGGGCCCTCCCCTGCTCTCAGGCAAAACCATGTGCCAACCGGAGGGAGATGCTCATATTGAGGTCCAATGTCATGCTTGTCCTTGGGACTTCTAGGGCAATACTCTTACTGGCCTGCCTTGAAAATTTTTCCCAGGAGGTGGCTCAAGTTTTCTTTTTTATATATATTTACTTTATTGATTATGCCATTACAGTTGTCCCATTCCCTCCTTCACTCCCCTCCACCCTGCACACCCCTCCCCCACCATTCCCTCCCTTTAGTTCATGTCCATGTGTCACAAGTTCTTTAGATTCTGTATTTCCCATAGTATTCCTGCCCTCCCCCTGTCTATTTTTTACCTATTTTTTTGCTACTTATTCTCTGTACCTTCTCCCCCCTTATCCTCCTCCCACTCCCCTGTTGCTAACCCTCCATGTGTTCTTCATTTCTATAGTTCTGCTCCAGATCTAGCTGTCCAATTAGTTTGCTTTTGTTTTAGGTGTGGTTGTTAATAACTGTGAGTTTGCTGTCCTTTCACTGTTCATATTTTTTATCTTCTTTTTCTTAGATAAGTCCCTTTAACATTTCATATAATAAGGGCTTGGTGATGATGAACTCCTTGAATTTGATCTTATCTGAGAAGCACTTTCTCTGTCCTTCCATCTAAATGAAAGCTTTGCTGGATAAAGCAATCTTGGCTGTAGGTCTTTGGATTTCATTAGCCCTGGCTGGTGTAGCTCAGTGGATTGAGTGCTGGCCTGTGAACCGAAGTGTCAGGTTTTCCGCAGAGCCGCCTATCAGGACAGGCTTCCCAATTCCCATCCAGGGTGAGGACCTCAGCAGCCAGCGTCCTGAGGAGCTCTTGGAAACCTCTACTGGGGCTCATGTGTCCTACCACTGCCCCCACAGGTGCTGAGAGAAACCCACTATGATTGATAGTCATCCAAGGAGACCCTATCTTTGGATTATCTCCTAGAACAGGTGATGCTGGGATGGGCTCTGGAGGGCTGGGACACCTGCCCCCATACCTGGCTCTTCTGGATACCTCAGCATCCTCTGCGTCTCTCCATGGATGACCCCATCACCCAGTGCTGTCCACCTCCCACTGGACCAGAGCCATTCACTGCTGTTGTGCCAGACCCAGCCCTGAGCCAATCATGGGGTGGGTATCAAAGGAGCGGTTGGGCCTCAACACACATGTGCCCTGGACTGACGGTCAGCTGGACACTTGTCCTCCTCACCCCGGCCCACAGCTGCACTGGAAAGAACCACTGGGTTGCTGGGCCTCGTGAGTGCTGCCGGCTGGGCTGTGAGAACCCCAGACCTCCTTCCTGAAGGGCCTGGGTGAAATGATGTCTTCCAGCATCCCTAAAGAACCCTAATGACAATGTTTCCTGTTTATTCTTGTCCATTTAAAATGCAGGGAGTGGATCTCTGTTTAGGGAGCTCTCTGACCTGAGTCAGCAGGTGCAGGTTCTTCAGGGTCACTCTCATAACAGTTCCACTGGGTGACGGTGTGGCTCCCAGTGAGTGGCCATCCTTTGGGTGCTCCTTCAAAGTGTAGCTTTACAATGGGGCCCACCACGGGGGGTGGGGGGCGGCTCACATCTTCTTAGATACTGTTGCTATTTCCTCCTGCAAGTTTCTAGAGTCTCTTGAGTGAGGCAAAGAGACTCCTGTTCATTTGGGAAGCCAGATCCAGAAATGCATCTGTCTTGTGAAGACATTGGAGGGCAGCTGCATTGCAGTTGAAGGTCAGCGACTAAGAAAAATAATGCAAAAATAGTCATTTTTGCAATAAGAAGTTTATTTGGTAAAGAATCTAATTTTAGAATTAGAAAAAAGAACTATCTGCCTGTTCTTAAGCATATTCATTCCTCGCACCTTTGGAGATTCGCATGCAGCGGACACTGCTCTGACTGCAGCTGCTCGTCTTTCTTCAATGTTGAGAACCTCAGCCGTTCTTCCTCCGGTGTCTTCTTGCCTTCATTCTGCCCTTCCCTCTGCCCTTCCCTCACCTTGGAATTCCTATTCGTCA
Source organism: Sturnira hondurensis (assembly GCF_014824575.4). NCBI lineage: Eukaryota > Metazoa > Chordata > Mammalia > Chiroptera > Phyllostomidae > Sturnira > Sturnira hondurensis. The sequence goes on from NW_028074670.1 coordinate 741,224, forward strand.
GTCACTGAAACTTCTAGATATCACTTCAACCTCTTATTTACTGTTTCATCCTTTCTCTCCATTCATTGTTTTCTGGTTTGTTTGTTTTTTGCTGTTGTGTTCCGGGAGTTTCTTGGTTTGATATTCCAGGTTATGACTACATTGTAAGTGTTTGAGGTCTTGTCCTATCTGCCAAACCAACCTTGTGTTTCATTTTCTGAAATTTTAATCTTTATTATGTTAATTCTCAAACTCTCTTTTGATGTTCTTTATACACCTGCTTGTTATATAAACCTTGTTCCTTAACCTCTAGTTCCATAAACTCAATGCAATTTAATTCAACCCAATCCAATCTGATTCAGCAAATGTGTGGGTTCTTACTGGCCAGCAGCACAGAGAATGGCTGAGAGCCCTGCCCTGATGGGGCTTGGGTTTCTAGTGAGAGGGGAAAAATGGTAAATAGGAAGTATAATAATAGGTTAATTTGTGACATAGTAAAGGATGTCCCTTGAAAAGAACAACGAGAGCAGAATGGAGAGGCTGGGGCACTAGGAACAGGTGGAAGCAGGCTGCGTGGCGACCGGTGCACTAGGCACCATTGCAGAGGAGAGATTTCAGCAGACGGGAGAGGAGGCCACGGAGCAGCCAGGAAGGTGTCCAGTGAGAGCAGTTCAAGGACTGATAAAGAAACCTGTGTGGTGGCAGTGAGCTAAGGAAGCAGGGGTCAGGGAGATAAAGACAGATCTATCTGGGCCTTGGTAAGAACTTTGCCCTTCCATCTGAGTGAAATGGGAAAATATTAGAATGCTTTGAGTCAAAGAGTGACATGAATGGACAGAGGTTTAAAAAGGATTATTCTGGCTATTCCAAGGGTGGAGTGTGGAGGCAAGGGTAGAAGTCCTGTGGGAGACTTTGAGGGCATCTAGGTGCAATCTGAAAGACAAGGGGATAGCAGAGGAGGTGGAGAGAAGCCCATCAGATTCTAAATTGAGGAAATAGGAGTGTCTGTGGAATGTGATAAATATTTTCAGCTGTGTCCTGTCTGCTAAACCACCCTTCCATGTGGTTGTGTCCTAAGATGGACTGAGAATGGACTGTTATTTAGCAATTATAGGTCCCTGGGGACCTTGAGGAGAGCAGGGTTGGTGAGTGGTGGAGGCAGAAGAAAGATGGTTGGAGCCCTGGCTGCTGTGGCTCAGTGGACTGAGTACTGGCCTGTGAACCAAAGGGTGGCCAGTTCGGTTCCCAGTCAAGGCACATGCCTGGGTTTCAGGCCAGGACTCCATTAGGGGGCACATGAGAAGCAACCACACATTGATGTTTCTCTCCCTCTCTCTCTCCGTGTCCTATCTAAAAATAAATAAACAAAATCTTTTAAAAAAAATAAAATAAAAGCAAATGTGCCGACAGGACTGACTGAGTAGAGGAAGCCAGGCTGATGGAGCCCGAGCACACGGAGGACAACAGAGGAGCACCCTGAAGTCGGCAGTGCAGGCAGGCCTGCCAGGGGAGGGGGTGCTGGAGCCTGAAAGGAAAAGGTGTCTCCTTACTTATCAAACCGAGTTTCCAGTGTTGAGGGATGCAGTGATGATGAACACGTCTGGCAATAATTATCAATTGATAGGTAAAACATGCTAAGTTCAGGTGGTGATCAGCACTGGGGAAGAAAGTAACTGGTAATGAGATGACCGTAGGTGGCTGAGAGGGTTTTGAGACTGGCTTTGGCTACAGTTCAGTGAGGTCGTCAAGGAGGGACATCTGAGCTGAGACCTGAGTCGTGGGAGGAGCCAGCTCTGGGAAGACGTGGGGTGGAGTGACAGCAGGGCCAGGCCCTGGGGCAGAAATGCTGGTGTGTTGAGGAAGTGCCGGTGTGGTTGCAGCGGAGTGAGAGGCAGGGGAGTGGTGGGAGATGAGCGCTGTGAGGTAGAGCGGCGTGGTGCAGACCCTGCAGGCCTTGTTACAGAGTTTGGATTTGATTGTAACTGTAATAGAAAGTCATGCAAAACATTCAAGCCAGAAAGTAACACAATCTTATTTGTTCATTTATTTCAGTTTAAAGTTCACTCACTGCTTTGTGAAGAGGGGTGGTAGGAAAAGGAGCAGGTGATGGTCGGTCTAGGGGCCTGGAGGGTGCAGGGCGGGGGTGAGAAGTGGGATTCGGGAAGTGTTTTGCAAATGGATTTCAAAGGCCTTGCTGCTAGGTTGGATGGTGAAGGGTAAAAAAAGCAGGATGAAAGGTGATGTCCAAGTTTGGGGCTGCCTGGAGAACTAGATGGAGTAATTGGAAGTCACTGACAGAGTAAAGGGATCCTGGTGGGAAACTGCTCCATTCGGGTGGGCTGCAGTCGGATTACGGATCAGACCTCTCTGGAGGTCTTGCACATAATTTACTTAGAAGTACTTACTATAGCTAAATATGCAGCACACACACACATACACACAAAATACACGTCTACCCACACTGTAGAAGACATTTTCTTACTGCTCTACTCACTTTGTTCCTTTGGATGCAAATCTTTCGGTTTCTTAGACCCTCTTGTGTCTTTTGGTGGCACCGACCTTTCTCATACATTGGCTGTGGCTTAGAGACCAGCCCCCCAACCTGCTGGCCTTCATCACAGCCTTGCAGGTCGGGGGCTGTCATTGCCAGCTTGGGTAAGCGGGTTCTTGGCTTCCTGCTGCAAGTCTGCATCTCCATCCTTTTTCTGAGGGTTCCCTCAGCCTCTTGAGTGGGGAGAATTCCAATTCATTGTTCAAGCGTGACTGCTTTTTCATTGTCCCGTCCCTGCCTCCTTCCTACCCCAGCTCTGGGTCTGTGTCTGGGGCTGGGAGGTGTGATTTCATGCATGCTCACTGCTGCTCCTTTGAAAGGTGTGTTTCTAGGCCTGCTCTCATAGATGGATGGGCTTTCTTGAACTTTGGAACGTTCACTGGTTGTGTAAAAGTAACTGACCTACTCACAGAGCCCCACCCCTCCTTTTGGGTGTTCTCTCCTGCTTCAGGAGAGGACAACTGGATCTGCACAACCAAAGACAGCCTGTGAAACTCCTCTCCTCCCATGTCAGGAGGGCCACGACCTCCACCTTCCAGCCCGTGGCCTCCCCAGCTGGTTCCCTACCTGCTCCCACAGAGGCCAGCCCATCCTCCTCACTCTGGATCCTGGGGAAAAGTACACACTGCCTTTGACTCACATTTCAAGGCTTAAACTCAGCCTGGAGGTGGTATTTTGGTCAGGAATCTATGTCTTAAATTTTCTAGTTCCTAGTGTGTTTTCATCTATTTTATCTCAGTGTCGTTTCACACCAGCGTTATGAGGCGAGTGGGGCCCTATTGCTACCTCATGTGACTTTTGTGACTGAAGAAGAAGCGATGACTTCATGGCAGTAGAGGAATAAAATGAGGGCCTGGCAACAGGAGGAAGGGTGACATAGGCTCCCTCCAAGGGTAAGCTATCCATCCCACATGCCATCTGTGCGAGGACGTTAGGACCTAAAGACAGCAGGGTTTCCTCCTGGGGTGGAAATGAAGAAGCTTCAGAGCTTGTGAATCTCACCAAAGATCAAGATGACATGATGAGCCCTGGCTGGTATAGCTCAGTTGATTGAGCATGGGCCTGTTAACCAAAGGATTGAGGTTCGATTCCCAGTCAGGGCACATGCCTGGGTTGCAGGCCAGGTCCCAAGTAGGGGACACACAAGAGGCAACCACACAATGATGTTTCTCTCACACTCTTTCTCCTTCCCTTTCCCTCTCTCTAAAAATAAATAAATAAAATATTTTTTAAAAAAGATGGCATGATGAGGCTGGAGCTGATCTTCATTTTTGTTTTGCTTGTTTTTCTTTTCCTATTTGGATTAGATTTCTAATATTTGTTACGTAGCTAGTACATCTCCAGGTGTGTAATGTATCTTTTAAAGGGTGAGAAACTTTTAAAGAAAAATTATTCTTTTTAAAAAATATATTTTCTTGATTTTGCTATTACACTTGTCCTATTTCCCCCCCTTTATTTCCCTCTGCCTTGCACACCCCCTCTTGCCTGCATCCCCCCTTTTTAGTTCATGTCCATGGGTCATACATATAAGTTCTTTGGCTTCTACGTTTTCTATACTATTCTTAACTTCCTCCTGTCTATTTTCTACCTAACATTTATGCTACTTATTCTCTGTACCTTTTCCTTTTCTCTCCCCCTCAAACTCCCCCACTGATAACCCTCCACGTGATCTCCATTTCTCTGATTCTGTTCCTGTTCTAGTTGTTGGCTTAGTTTGTTTTTGTTTTTTTGGTTCAGTTGTTGATAGTTGTGGCTTTGTTGCCATTTCCCTATTTATACTTTTGATCTTCTTTTTCTTAGATAAATCCCTTTATGATTTCATATAATAAGGAATTGGTCATGATGAACTCCTCTAACTTGATCTTATCTGGGAAGCACTTTATCTGCCCTTCCATTCTAAATGAAAGCTTTGCCGGATAGAGCGATCTTGGATATAGGTCCTTACCTTTCATGACTTGGAATATTTCTTTCCAGCTCCTTCTTGCCTGTAAGGTTTCTTTTGAGAAATCAGCTGATAGTCTAGTGGGAACTCCTTTATAGGTAACTCTCTCCTTTTCTCTTGCTGCTTTTAAGATTCTCTCCTTATCTTTAATCTTGGGTAATTTAATTATGATGTGTCTTGGTGTGTTCCTCCTTCAGTTCAACTTCTTTGGGACTCTCTGAGCTTCCTGGATTTCCTAAAAAGTCTATTTCCTTTGCCATACAGGGGAAGTTCTCCTTCATTATTTGTTCAAATAAGTTTTCGATTTGTTGCTCTTCTTCTTCTGGCACCCCTGATTCAGGTGTTGGTATGTTTAAAGGTATCCTGGAAGTTTCTAAGCCTCTCCTCATTTTTTTTTGAATTTTTTGTTTCTTCATTCCATTCTGGTTGAATGCTTATTTCTTCCTTCTGCCCTAAACCATTGATTTGAGTCCTGGTTTTTTTCCCAACACTGTTGGTTCCCTGTAGATTTTTCTTTGTTTCACATAATGCAACCTTCATTGCTGCCTGGGTCTTTATTATGCTGTTGGAGTATCCAGTGAGTTCCTGGAGCTTCCTGATCACCAGTGTTTTGAACTGTGTATCTGATAGGTTGGCTACCTCTTCATTGCTTAGTTGTATTTTTTCTGGAGATTTGAACTGTTCTTTCATTTGGGCCATATTTTTTTTGTCTATGCATGCCTGTTACGTAGTAAGGAGCGGAGCCTTAGGTGTTCACCAGGGCCTGGCAACCCACATCGATGCATTGTGATGCTATATGTCAGGGAGGGGTCCGAGAGGGAACAGTGGCACTTGCTCCATTCTCTGCCAGTTTTCAATCACTTCCCTCACTTCCCACAGTTGTATTGGGCCCTTCTGGTGCTGATTACCCGTGGGTGGGTTTGTGTACATTCTAGGACCCTGTGGATCTCTCCAACGAATTGTCTTGTGAGTCTGGGAGTCTCTCCCACTGACGCCTCAACCCCCACAGATGTTCTCAGTCAGAGGTTTTGAGACTTTATTTCCCCGCACTGGAACCCTGGGCTGTGCGGTCGCTCCCTAGTTGTTCCTTTTGGTTTGTCTGCACTCAAATGTGGGACCACCCTGTGTGCAAGCTGCCACTTCGCCTCGAGTTTTCTCCACTTAGCTGCCCGTCTTTGACCCTCATACTATTCTAGATGAATGTTTGTTTTTTAACTCTTTGGTTGTCGGACTTCCATACAGTTCAATTTTCTGTCAGTTCTGGTTGTTTTGTTTTTAAATTTGTTGCTGTCCTTCTTTTGGTTGTGTGAGGAGGCACAGTGTGTCTACCTACCCCTCCATCTTGGCTGGAAGTTCTTCTTTTTTCAGATAAATAATTCATAACAACTTAAATTAAATTAAATTATTTTTGTCCTAACTTTAATGTGTAAACATAAAGCTAATTATAAACTTCACGTGTTTTTACAGTAAAAACCTACAACAGATATGAAGTGCAATAGAAAACAAAGTGGAGACCAAGATCAGCAAGAGTGACTCAGCAGGAATCGCAGTGAGTACGCTGGGATGGGGCAGGGCTGGGGGAAGGGCCCTGCCAGGGTGTGTGTGCGGGGAGTAAGTGTGAGAGAGGGCGCTGCTGTGTGACCATGCTGCGTGCAGCCCTGCAACCTTGCTCTCTCTCTGCTTCCTCTGGTCTTCTCCATCCACATACTCCCTAAAAACTACAGGGGAGGGGTCCTCTTTGGGGAACAGAGAGCCCTGCTTTTTCACCAGTCATGCTTCAGATGGTGTTTTCCGATGAAATTAAATAACTGATTGTGGGTGTAATTGTAGAAAATGCAGCTCAGATATGGTTCTGTATATAATGGATTTCTTATTTTCACGGTGATATTACAAATGCAGAAAATTCCACTTGCTTAAAGAGAGTCTTTGTAACAGCACAGGTAATAGATTGTTTTTTGTATTTCTGGGTAATCAGATGAACACTCTACAAGGCACACAAGTAAGCAGTCAGGAAGGTCTGATTTAATGAAATGTCTCTCCATTCTGTAGTTTTCATCTTCAATTAAATATAATTTTAGCATTTTAGCTTTATACCAATTAACATTAAAATGGGCACTAAGCTATTTAGTTCTGGAGTATCAGATAGAAAAATTGTTACTAGAGATTTACTGCTATGTATACTCACTGCTAATAAGTGGTAGCAGTTTGGTACATCTGTCAGTTTACACTGTTCCATTGTCAATTGTTCCATGTGACAATTGGGAACCGTAACACATTTGCTTGTGAGCTGCAGCATGTCCATCCTGCCACAGGCTGTGTGCTGAGTTGGTGTCTCCACCTCCTTTCTCTACTGTGAAAACTTGGTTCACATGAGCACTGTGACTATGGATTGTCACTTGGCACAGACGTGAGCTCAAACAAAAGCTTAACAATGAGTTCTGGTGTCATGTGGCTCCAAACTAAGGTGGCCATCCTGACAGTCAGAAGAGGTTCTGATGACACATTCAGAGTGTAATTTAAATAAAGACACAACAGTCTTACAGCTTGTGGAACCAGAGAGCCAACCTCTACGAGCCCCTGCTTTCCCATCACATTGGAGAAGTATGAGAAAAATTGTGGGTCATGATTCCTTCTGCTGCCCCACAATATAGGACAGCAGATAGAATCATGCAAGGCCCCTGGATGACAATGCTCTTGTTTTCAGGTGATCGCCTGGGGCACACCTGGTTGGCACACATTTCCGGTATCAAATGCTTTGCATTTAAGTTGCATGTGGTGCGGGCCAACAGTTATCAGAGAATTTGGCTTATTTGAATCGTACTTAGGTAAGGGGGTGCTGCAAAGGGCCTGGCGCATTGCAGAAGGAGCTCTTGGATCCCTGAGGGTTTAAGAACCTGTGGGATGTCTTCCTGTCCAGCTGCTTCAGGGCTCATCTTTTGGCACCAGGACTTCCTGAAGCAAGGGCTAAAGACACTGTCCTTTAGCTCATGCACAGTTGGATGTGGGGCTGAAGATGCTGCCCCAGAGCCCTGAGAACAATGGCTGTAATTAATGTCTTCATGCCATCAACATTGATGACAGACTTTAACCTAGGCAGGAATCTGGAGGGCCTGTGGGAGGCTGTCTCACACCTCAGGTGACTCAAAGGCCCTGGAGGAAGAACTCTGCCTAGGGTTACGACAGAGCCAGAGCCACAGCAACCATGACGATAACGACAGAGCGGTGATGTAACAGTCCCTCCCCTGACCTCCTTCTTGCCCTCGGTAAGAGAGCTCCGACTGCTTCTAGCCTGTCTCGGTGCCTGAGGCTCACTGGCTTGCACGCCCTGTATTGCAATCTTTTCATTTCCTGAATACCTTCTTTTTGGTGATGGAATACCTACTTGGCTTTTGTTGACTGTTAACAGTGTCGATAAAACATTAACTTTTATTTCTTAGACTTGAAAAGGTTGTTTAAATGAAGCTTCTTACCAAAATGACACGTTTACAGTCACAAGCAGGATTCTCCGGCCCTGGTCCTGCTTCCATGAGGCAACTGCTCTTCTCGGGCTCTCTTCCATCTTCCTCCATGTGTCTAGTTTTGTGCTTTTACGTCTGTTTCTTAACAACTTTAGACATCATCTTTTCTACCAGGCAGATATCATTTGTATCTCTACTGGACAAAAATCATAGACTCTTTATCTGTTTCCTACAAGTTAGTAGCACGTGGTGGCAGAGTTGTGTTTCTAGACGGTGAGCTGACCCTTGTGTGGCTGGGCCTATTAGGCAGTGCTGTAGGATGGCCCTCCAGTAGGGCCACCTTCTGGCCCCCCCCCTTTTCAGGATTTGGGTCAATTTTTACTGCCATCAGCCCTGTCAGCCTCTGTGTTCTGTGGCTGAGGGAGGAGTGGTACCCAATGGGTGTCAGTTGCTAAGAGCAGCACAGACGATTAGCAGGAGAGCTGAAGTAGGGGTTCTCTTCATTTTGGTTTTCAACCTGGGTCTCCTGGAACTGGGATGCTACAAAACAGTCTTTGAAATCAGCAACAGTTATCCAGGGCAGGACAGCAGAGCACAGTGTGAGCCGCCTAGTGCCATCGCGGGCTGTTGCTACCAGGCAGAGCACTCGCACCCAACTGTATTTCTCAACATCCACATCACCTGGGGTGTAAACCAAAAACCATGTGTTTGGGATTCCTCTAGACCTAGTAAGTTAAAACCCATTCCCTTCAAAATTCTGTTTAGAGCAGGGCCTAAGAATAAATATTCGACTAAGAACCCCAGTGAGTGACAATGGTTAGCCATATTTGGGACACATTCTTCTGGATGTCCTAGGGGAAGTTTCACTTATAAAAAGACTTAGATTACTCATGGTTGTGAAAGCTGATGTTTTTCTATGGAAACAAAGAGATACATAAAATGTATATTGGTTGCTGATTTTGTTGACATTTATTTCCCCAAGATTGTTCTTACTTGAGTGACTTAGAAGTGAATCAAACAAAATGACTTGAATAAAAATGTTCAAGCTCTCAAACATTCCTTATCTCTGAGATGGAAAGCACCCAAATTTCCATTAACCAGTTGTGGTATATTCATATAAAGAAATATCATTTGGCAATAAAAGAAGATAAACTACTGGTAGACATTTAACTAGGTGAATGTCAGAAATATTATGCCAGACACAAAGGGTTCATATTGTGTAATTTTGTTTATAAAAAATTTTGTTTAGCCCTGGCTGGTGTAGCTCAGTGGATTAAGCACCAGTCTGCGAACCAAAAGATCGGCGGTTCAATTCCCAGTCAGGGCACATGCTTGGGTTGTGGGCCAGGTCCCCAGTAGGGGACACATGAGAGGCAACAACACAATGATGTTTCTCTCCCACTCTTTCTCCTTCCCTTCCCCTCTTTCTAAAAATACATACATAAAATATTTTAAAAATTTAAAGAAGAAAGAAATTTTGTTTGTAAGAAGTTCAAGAGTAGGCAGATTTGGCAGCGGTCACTGATCTTCCTCCACTTCCTCAGCAGCCATGTCTGATACACCCGATATGGCCGAGATGGACAAATTTGGTAAGTTGAAATTGAAGAAGACAGAAATGCAAGACAAAACTCCAGTGCTGTCCAAAGAAACAACTGAACAGGAGAAGCAAGCAGGCAAATCGTAATGAGGCCCGCACCACCAAATTGCACTGTACATTCCACAACCATTGCCTTCTTATTTTACTTCTTTTAGCTGTTTAACTTTGTAAGATGCAAAGAAGCTGGATCAGTTTAAATGACTGCACTGCCCCTTTTCACATCAGAACTACTGACAGTGAAGGCCACACCTGCCTCTGGCTGGCAGGGAAGGAAAAGAACTTGCGTGCTGGCGAAGGGAGAAGCAGGGTAGGACGACAGTGAAATCCAGAGTAAAACCAGAGCTGGTCCAAGGTGTCCTGCAGGCTGTAAAATGGAATTCAATTGGAGTGCCGTTTTTTCATTAAAATGATTTAAATTATTATATCGCACATTTTAATATGCAAATAAAGAGTTTTAAAACCTGAAAAAGAAAGAAGTTCATGAATAGGCAAACTTAAGCTGTGATGACAGAAATCAGAGCAGTGGTTGCTTGGTATGGGTGAGGGTGCATAGAAGATTCTAAAAGTTGCCATAGACCTAAAGCCAATCACATTCAAAGGATAAAAAACCATGCCAGCTTTGAACGCTCCTACAGCAACACAGTACGCCAAAATGGGAGGCTTTGCATGTTCCCAAGTTAACTACTTTCCATCCTTGAATTCCATACCGAGTCATTCTATCAGATATAAGAGCAGAATAACCCTCTTTTCAAACAAGCAAGATTTATCTCCTGTTTGCTTGCATGGACAGCTACTAGGAATGTGCTCTGCCCAAACGAAGAGTCAGGCTAAGGAAAGACCAAGACACTCGCCCCTGGAAGCAGGGATCTGACCCAGGAGAAGCAGTGCAGGTCTGCAAGGTGGTGGTGGGGGAGGTCACAGGAGACTGCAGACAGAGTGACGCTGCTCATGGCTCGGGGGAACGATGCAGTCAAGTTGTAACGTGCTTGATAGTTCTCGTGGATTGGGAGGAAATTTCAACAGTGTGGGGAAACTGCGGGGTGCTAATTTACATAGAAAAATAAAAAACCCCATCCCCCAAATCAAAAACAAAAATAAGGCAGTTCTTAATTATAAGGAAAAAATTAACTAGGGAAAAATAAAATCATAACTTACTATATGGCCTGACTCAGAATAGTGTTTACATTAAAATAATAATATAAATAGTAGCAACCTATCCAAAAGTACAGCATGAATATTTTGGGTGTGTGTGTGTGTGTCTAAGTGTGTGAGACAAGGGTAAGGTGAGTTGTGGATGAAAGAGTTAAACAGGAAAATTGGTAAGTACCAACATAATCATGGTTTTTAGAGATAGAAAGTAAAGATTAAAAAGTATCTGTTAATAGAATTAGTAGTTGTCTCTGGGTAGCAATTTATAGTGTCTGTTCCATTTTATAATAAGATTAGTATTACTCATTGACTTTTAAAATTATGTACAAGCACAATTTTGATAAAACTTAATTAAAAAGTCTATTGTTCCTAACAATTCCGGTACCATACAGTGTTGTTCTCCCAGCACCAAGCAACTTGGACACCAGCTGGGTGTCTTGCAGTTCAAGTCAATTCTTCCACGATCTACCTGGAGACAGACAGCATCGGACTCCGCAGGTTAGGAGCTCAGTCCTACAAGACTGCCCCCCCCACCCCCCCCCCCACCCCCCGCAAACCTCAAACGCCAAAATCAGGTTGTCACCTGTGCTGCTGACGGGCTATAGACTGGACGCGTTGGGGGGAGGGCAGAAAAGGCCGGCTCTCCTTGGCAATGGGGAACCACGCCTTACTCATATTTTTCTGTGGGCCAGCTTCTGGAGGCAGGGCGTCACTGCTGGTGTGACCCCTCCCTAGGAGCTGGCGAGCCCTGAAACATCTCTGACTGCATGTAGGGGAAACTTTTGTTTCTGGAAATGCAAAAATCAGAGCTAAGAGGACTGGTGAAAGCTTTTATTTTTCCATATGAAAATTCAGGTTTTGTCCCTGGTCTCAAACATGATGTTTTCAAGCGCATCATCAGTTATCTAACTCTGGCCACTTGCGTTTAAGTTGGACTGGAGAGAGGATGGAGACGGGGCGGAAGTCCGTCCTCCGGGAGGCTGGGTCGTCGCCCGGCCAGAAAGGCCGCCCCCTGCGAGTGCTGAGACTGGCCTCAGGCCTGTGGAGAGGGACTGAGTATTTCCATTCTTCATGGACCACGTCTTTGGATGGTAATATTTGGGTGTTTATACTTCAAACTTATATAAATGACTTTATTTTGTATGTAAAATTCAGACAGAAGAATTTCTGGCTCTCCCACGTAGCTGAATTTATTTCTCTCTCTCTTTTTATTACTGATATCTGATTTATTTCTACCCTTAAAACAATTAATATTTTACTTATTTTGTTTTGTTTTATATGAGGATTTTAAAATAATTACTACATTTGGGTTTTGAAAGAATTGTTATAAGCATTAATGAAAGAATGAAATTGTGGTGGACACTCAATAAATGATAGCTATTGTATTATTATTATTTTCTGAAAATTGAAGAAATCTCTTTTGGATTCATTATCCATGTTTTGAGAAATATTGAGTAGGTTTGAGGGAATATTAGTATTGGTTATATCCTACATGGACTCACCCCCCACCAGCTGAAGACGCAGAATTAGGACCCTTGGAACCCCTGTGTGCTCGTCTCCCTTCCTGTCCCTTCCCTCCCCTGCCCAGACACACCTGCCATCCTAAATTTCACACTTACTATTCCCTTGCATTTTGTTGTAATTTCACACATATGTGTACCTCCCTGCAAAAGTTTAGTTTTGCATGTTTTTAAACTTCGTATCAGTGAAATCATGCTGATTGCATTCTTTCACAGCTTGGTTCATGTCCCTGGGTTCACTCATGGTGATGACATGCAGTGAATGTGTTGGCCTTCAGGCCATAATGCAAGTGTGACACCAACGATAAGATAGACTGGAGAGTGGGTAGGAAGAGCCTCAGGCTGCAGCCTGGCTGTGACAACTCTGAGAAAGTCTAGATCAGATTGGCGGGAGCTCCAGGCAGAGCAGAGGCCCCGTGAAGACACAGGAAGGCTGTAGTACGGCTGTGCTCAGTCAGGGCCCCGAGCAGCCCAGGGAGGGAGCCCAGGCTGAGGTGGTGGCGGCCAGGGTAGTAGGGGTGGTCCAGTCGTGATAGCCTGAGGCTGTCTATCTGCTCTTCTTCTGGTAGTAGGTTCTCTTCAAGGGAGATCTAACTTGCTCCTGTTTTTCCCAGCTTTACTGAGATACAATTGATGTACACCACTGTGTAAGTGTAAGGTAAACAATGTAATAATTTGATACAAAATTATTGCCACAATAAGGTTAGTTAACACCTCCATCATCTCACATAAATATCATCTGTGTTCAACTTTTTTAGATTCCACACGTAAGTGAGATCGTACAATATTTGTCTTTCTCCGTGTGACTTATTTAACTTAGCAAAATGCTCCCAAGTTTCGTCCGTGTTTGCTCAGATGGCAGGATTTTCTTCTTCTGTGGCTGAACAATATTCCGTTGTATGTATAAAAAATGCCACATTTTTATTCATTTATCTCTCAACAGACACTTAGATTGTTCCTATGTTTTAGCTGTTGTGAAAAATACTGCAAATACAGGAAGGCAGGCAGTTCTCCAAGACAGCGATTTCATGCTTTTCAGGTAAATATCTAGAAGTGGGATCACCGGGTCACGTAGCTCTGTGTTTAATTTTTTGAGGAGCTTCTGCAGTTTCCACAGTGGCTGCACCAATTTCAGGTGTGAGGTGGTATCTCGTTGCGGTTTTGATTTGATTTCCCTAATGATTGAGCACATGTTCATATAGTTGTTGGCCATTTGTATGTCTTCTTTAGGAAAAAGTGTATTTAGGTCCTTCACCTATTTTTTTAAAAACTGGGTTATTTTGAATTTTGCTCTTGAGTTGTATGAGTTCCTTGTAGATTTTGCATATTAATCCCATATCTGGTGGATGGTTTGCAAATATTTTGTACCATTATGTAGGTTGGCTCTTCGTTCTGTTGTTTTTTTTGTGGTGCAGAAGATTTTTAGTATGGTGTCCCACTTGTTAATTTTTGCTTTTGTTGCTGTGCTTTTGATATCATTTCAAGAATTATTGCCAAGAACAATGTCAAGGAGATTTTCTTTATGTTTTCTTGTAGGAGTTTTATGATTACACACTGCTTTTAAGCTTTTAACACATTTTGAGTTAAGATGGGGGTCCAATTCCAGTCTTACATGTAAATATCCAATTTTCACAATACCATTTACTGAAGAGACTAGCATTCTCCATGGAATATTCTTGCTTCCTTGTCAAGTACTAGTCTACTTTATATGCATGAGTTTATTTCTGGGCTCTGTATTTTGTTCCATTGATCTGTGTGTCTGTTATTATGCCAGCCCCATGCTGTTGGACTCTTCTAGCCTTGTATTATAGTTGGAAATCAGGATGTGTGATACCTCCAGCTTTATTCTTTTTTCTCAAGATTGCTTCGGTTACATGAGGCCATTTGTGGTCCCATATGAATTTTAGGATTGTTTTTCTATTTCTGTGAAAATGCCATTGTAATACAGATAGGGATTACATTGAATCTATAGGTTGCTTTACATAGTATGGGCATTTTAGCAATATTGCGTTAGACGCTGGTGAGTAAGCATGTGCACTGTGTGGCCGTTGCATTCAAAATGACTGAGCGAGTAGAGCAATGAGTGTGTTTCAAGTTTTGCATTAAGCTTGAACATTCCTCCATGAAAAATATTTAGATGATTTAGAAGGCCATGGCTATGGGCAACTGGTGACTGGCAGCTTCATCATGACAATATGCCCGCTCATGCATCACATCTCATGCAGATTTTTTTTTTTTTTTTGCAAAACATCAAATAACCCAGGTGACTCAGCACCCCCACAGCCCAGATTTGGTACCCTGTGACTTCTGGCTTTTCTCCAAACTGAAATCACTTTTGAAAGGGAAGAGATTTCAGACCATCGATGAGATTCAGGAACACACAACAGGGCAGCTGATAGTGATTGGGAGAACTATGTGAGGTTGCAAGGTGCCTACTTTGAAGGGGACTGAGGTGTCATTGTCCTGTGTACAATATTTCTTGTATCTTGTGTCTTCTCCGATAAATGACTCTATTTTTCATATTACATGGCTGGATGCCTTCTGCACAGACCTCATGTAACCTGCTGCCATTGAATGGAATGCTCTGTATATGTCTGTTAGTTCCATGCAGGGGTGTCCAGCACACGGTCTGTGAGCCACAGGCAGCCCAGGATGGCTATGAATGTGGCCCAACACAAAATCATAAATTTACTTAGTTTATGAGACTTTTTTGTTTTTGTTAGTGTTTGTGTATTTAATGTGTGGCCTAAGACAACACTTCTTCTTCCAGGGTGGCCCATAAATGCCAAAAGGTTGGACCCCTGTTATAGTTAGAATCCAATGTTTCCTTGTTAATTTTCTGTCTGGGTGATCTGTCCATCGTTGAAAGTGGGGAACTGAAGTTCCTTACCATCATTATATTGTTGCCTATTTCTCCTTTGAGATCTTTTAATGTTTGCTTAATATATTTAGGTGCTTCAATGTTGGATGCATATATATTTATAATTATTTTAAATTTTCAATGAATTAACCCCTTTATCATTATATAATGTACTTCTTTGCCTATGTTTACAGGTTTGTTTTACTTAAAATCTATTTTGTCTGATATAAGTGTAGCTACCCCTCCTTTCTTTTGGTTTCCATTTGCATAAAATATCTTTTTCTACACTTTCACTTTTAATAGGTTAAAAGTGAATCCTTAAAAACTAAGTCTCTTGTAGACACCATATAGTTGTGTCTTATTTTTATCCATTTAAGCACTATGTGCCATTGATTGGAGAACTTGATACATTTACATTTAAAGTAATTATTGATAGGTAAGTACTTACTAATATCATCTTATTAATTATTTCTGGATGGATTTTTTTTAGTTCCCTGTTCCTTTCCTCCTCTCTTGCTGTCTGCCTTTGTGAGGTGATGACTTTCCATAATGCTCTACTTTGACTTCCTTCTTTTTACCTTTTTTGTTTCTATTGTAGGGTTTTGCTTTGTGGTAATAATGAGGTTTACATGAAACATCTTGAAGCCTAACAGTCTGTTTTAAGCTGGTAAAAACTGAACTTTAATCACATATAGAAATTCTATTCTCTTTCACCAAAATCTTGTATTTCTGATTGCACAACTTGCCTGGCTTTCCCCCCACTTTATATTGTGTATAGATGAACAAATTATTGTGGTTACAGTTATTTTTAATACTTTTGTTCTTTAATCTTTGTAATGGACTTAAGAGATTAACACACTCCCATATTACAGTATTAGAGAATTCTGAATTCAACTATTTGTTCACTTTTACCACTGTGTTGTATATTTTTGTGGTACTATAAATGATAATATATATAAAAGTACTTTGTTTATTTTTAAATTTTAATAGTTTAATTATTTTAAAAATTTAATAGTTTATTTTTATTGTATTTTTTCCATTACCATTGATCTCCTTTATACCCCCATCCACTTCCACCCGCCCCCTTTCCCCCTGCAACCACTTTGTTGTTCATGTTCATGAGTCCTCTTTCTGTTTTACTCAATTCCTCTCGACCCCACCCCACCCCAGAACTGTCATTCTGTTCTCTATGAGTTTGTCTCTATTGTGCATGTTAGTTCAGTTTGTTCATTAGATTCCACGTAGGAGTGAAATCATATGGTATTTGTCTTTCTCTGACTGGCTTATTTCACTTAGCATAGTGTTCCCCAGGTTCATTCAAGCTGTTCCAAAGGGTCAAATCTTCTTCTTTCTTTTGTGGCTGAGTAGTGTTCCACTATGTAAATGTCCCATAGTTATTTTATACATTCATCTATTGATGGACACTTGGGCTTCTTCCAGATCTTGGCTGTTTGTAAATAGCGCTGCAATGAACATAGGGTGCTTGTAGTCTCTTGAATTAGGATTTTAGGTTTCTTTGGATAAATTCCCAGTGGAATCACTTAAGTGGAATCACTTAAAATGAACCCAGAGCTGCCATGTCAGAGGACCTGCTTTGCACATCTTATGTCTCAAACCTTTGGAACGTTAAAACACCACAAGATAACCTTTGAACTTGGCCGAGGGTAATGCGGTGTCCTAAGAACTGTTTGCAATTTTTTTTTTAAAAAAACTGTTTTTATGACCACTGAACTGATGAGTACTGGATCGGAAAATTTAAAACATTGTTTAGAATTAACATCACTATGTTATGTTATCTGCGCCAATAGAAATATCTTCTTTCTATTGATTTAATTATTTGCTTTCTGTTTCTCATATTTTTGCCTTTGTTTCCAAATCAGAACATCATTTGAGCTTCTGCCTGAAGTAAAGATTTCCAAATAACTGTTCTTATTGATCTCAAATAAATGTTTATTGCCTTTCCCTTTGAGAGGACCTGTTATTTTCAATTTAACAGCAATTAGCATTGTTTCATTCTAGCTTGAAGAACTCCTTTTAGCATTTCTTGTAGGACAGAGCTACTGGTGATGAACTCCAGCTTTCATTTGTTTGGGAAAGACTGTATCTTTCCTTCATTTCCAAAGGATAACTGTGCTCTATTAAATATTCTTGGTTGTCAGGGTTCAAAATTTTTCCCCCTTCAGCCCTTTAGATATATCAACCCACTCTTAGTTTCCAGTCAGGGTGGCAACATAGGCAGATGTGGCTCGTCTCCTTGCACAACCACATCAAAATTACAACTAAAATATAGAACAACCATCACTCAGAACCATCAGAAAATCAAGTTAAATGGAAGTCTGACAACTACGGAATTGAAGAAATCACATCCATCCAGACTGGTAGGAGAGGTGTGGATGTGGTTTGAGCTGGATCCACACCCATGTGGAAAAAAATTCAGGAGGAATAAGATATCTTGGGAGTGAGGAGCACCAGACCCACACCAGGCCCTTCAGCCCAGGATTCCAGTGCTAGGAAGATAAGTCCCCACAACTTCTGGCTGTGAAAACCAGCAGGGATTAAGTCGGTGGAGGAGGCTACTGGAGCCCTAAATAGTTCCTCTTGGGGAGCCCACACATGGACTCACCTACTCAAACTTGCTCTTTCTGAGCTCCAGCGCTGGGGTGGCAGCTTGAAGGGCTGAGTGGTATACAGGGAGAAGCTGAAGTGTCTGGCACCAGGGTAAACAGAGGCCATTGTTTCTTTTTGAGTCCTTTCCCACCCACAGAGCCGCTAGGCTGGTACCACATCTGAGACTCCATCAACCTGGTTAACTCTGTGTGACCCACCCTGGAGATCCATAGAGGCTCTACCCCACCCGACTTATGGGGCCCCCCAAGCTGCTTTTCCATAAGAATGGCTGATCTTTGTTCCTAATCCTATCAAATAAGCAACAGCTGCCTTCAGTGAGCCCTAGTAGCAGCCAGATTACGGTCACAGTTTGGCTTCCCCTGGGAATCTCCAAGCCCAGCACCAGAAGCAGCCATCTCAGATTGCTTTGCAGCTCAGACAGTGTTCCCCCAGCAAAACACAGGTGGGGGCTGAGCTTGACCTGGACCACCTGGGAAACTCCAGGGCCAACACAACCAATGGACAGCTGCAGACCACATTAGAGCACCACCACCCTACCCCTGCATAGCTGATCCTCCATGGAAGGCAGAGATTAGTGGTCACAACTAGTCCTTGCAGCTGACTGGCTAGGGTATATCTCTCCCATTGATCTTCCAACAGCAACCCAGGCTCAACTACAAGAGAAGAGGATACTCCGCCCACATGAAGGATACATTGAATATCCAGCTTAGGTGCTAGGGGAAGCTATGCCACTGGACCCTATAGGATACCTACCACCTTAGACCACACTACCAAGACACGGAGTCACAGCAACTCTACCTAATACATAGAAATGAACACGGGAGGCTGCCAAAATGAGGAGACAAAGAAACATGTCCCAAATGAAAGAACAGATCAAAACTCCAGAAAAAGAGCTAAACAAAATGTAGATAAGCAATCCATCAGATGCAGAGTTCAAAACACTGTTTATAAGAATGCTGAAGGAACTTAATGAGGACCTCAACAGCATAAAAAAGATCCAGTCAGAAATGAAGGACACACTAATTGAAATAAAGAACAGTTTACAGGAAAACAACAGTAGAATGGATGCAGCCAAGAATCCTATCAATGATTGGGAACATAAGGAAACAAAAAACAACCATGCAGAACAACAAGAAAAAAGAATCCAAAAAAAGGAGGATAGTATGGACAACTTTAAGCAATCCAACATTCACCTCTTATGGGTGTCAGAAGGAGAAGAGAAAGAGTAAGACATTGTAAATCTGTCTTAAAAAATAGTGAAAGAAAACTTTCCTAATTTGCTGAAGTAAATAGACATTCAAGTCCATTCAAGTGCAGACAATCTCAATTATAATGGATCCAAGGAGGCCCACTCCTAGACACATCATTATTAAAAGGCTGAAGGTTAAAGATAGAGATTCTTAAAAGCAGCAAGAGAAAAGAATTTAGTTACTTGAAGGTTGCCACATGGGAAGTGGGAGAGGGAGAATGGGTAAAGAGGATTAAAAAGTACAAATAGATAGTGACAGAATAGCCAAGGGGTTGCAAAGCACAGTATAGGAATGGAGTAGCCAAATGGAGTAGTCCATGACCATGGACATGAACAATGGTGGGGGGATTGTTTGAAGGAGTAGGGATGCTGGGTGTACGGCTCAAAGGCGGAAACTCAGGACAACTGTAATAGCATAATCAATAAAATATAATTTAAAATATTTTGATTGTATTTAAAATATTATATTTAACAATATAATTATATTGTATTTAACACAATTATTTAATATTAAATAATTTTATTTAAAATCACTCCACTCTCACCTGCTCCCGCAAAGTATCTGCAGACAAATCCAGTGATGTTTTTATGAGGGATTCCTTGTATGTGAGGAATTTTTCTCTTCATTTTTAACATTTCCTATTTGTCTTTGATTTTAGGCAGTTTTATTTTAGTATGTCCTGGAAAAGATCATTTGGGGTTGAAATTTTAGTCACCTGTGAACTTTATGAACCGGGATGTCTAACTCTCTCTTCAGGTTTGGGTAGTTCTCAGTCATTATACTTTAAAATAAGCTTCCTGCTCCTTTCTCCCTCTCGTGAAATTCTGGGACTTCAATAAGGCATAGATTGTCTTTTAATAAAGTTTCATTATTTACATAGGCTTTCATCACTCTTTTTTATTCTTTTTTTATTCATCTGACTGAATAATTTCAAATGACCAGTCTTCTAATCCATTGAGTTTTTCTTCGGTTTAATTCAGTCTGCTATTGAAGCTCTCTATTGAATTCTTCAGGTTATTCATTGCACTCTCCAATTGAAGGACTGCTGTTGTTTTTTTTCTTAATGGTTTCTATTTCTCTGGTCATGTGTCGCTTTCCTAATTCTGTTTATTTATCTGTAACTAAATTTCTGTAAGAGGACTATTCTGAATTCTTTTTCAGGCAATTCATTGATCTTCATTTCTTTATTGTAGGGTTATTTATTGTAGCTTTATTTGTTTCCTTTGGTGGTTTTAGATTTTCTTGATTGTTCATGATCTTTGTGTCCTTCAGTGGTGTCTGCACTTCTGAGGACACAGGCACCTCTTTCAGTCTTACAGACTGGCTCCAGCAGGAAAATGCCCTTCACCAGTCAGCTCATACAGATATTATAGGAGGGCTGACTATTGGTATCTGTGGGAGGGCTTGCTGCTAGAGTCCTTGGAGGGGCAGATATGGTCCTTGGGTCAGCAGGTAGGCAGGCCTGATGCTTGGGTCCACAGGGGCTGGCTGGTGCCTGAGTCTGTAGTGGTAGGCTTGAATCCTAGTTCCACAGGGATCAATCATGTGCTGAAGACCACTGGGGAGAGCCTGGCATATGAGTCTACAAAGACTGGCCTGGTCCTGGGCCAGGCTGGAAACCTGGGTTTATGGGAGTTGGCCTGGAGTCTGGGGCCATGAGAGCCACTGTAACACCAGGGTGAACCTGAAGCCTGGGGCCTTGGAGGTTGACTTGGAATCTGGAACCATGAAGGCACAGGGACCTCCCTAAAGGTTGGGTCCATGAAGGCTGGTCTAAAGGTTGGGACTATGGGGGTTGACCTGGAGCTATGGTAGTTTGGGAGCTTACATCTGCAGGAGCCTTCTTGGAGCCTGAGTTCATTAGGGCTATCCTAGTGCTAAGGCAGGCCATGAGCCTGGGTCTGTGGGAGCCAGTTTAGAACTTAAATCTATGCATGCCTGCCACTAGAGTGGCCTGGGAGCCTGGAGCCTCAGGAGTCAGCCTGGCACTGGGGAGAGCTGGGAGCTTGGATTTGCAAGAACCTGGGGGCAATGAAAGCAGGCTAGGTGCTGGAGTGGGCTGAGAGCCTGGGGTCATAGGGGACAGCCTGGGGCTGGTGCAGGCCTGGTGCTGGGGTCTATGATGAAATTGGGTGCTAACATTACCATTTTTTTTCCCAACAGAGAGGATGTCTCTATTCTGGGCTGCCCTGGCTTGGGGGAAGAAGAAAGGAGTTCTGTGAAACTGCTTTTTCTAACTTCTTCAATGCATTTTTCTTGTTCTGTACTCCACCAAGGTGCTGTAATCTCTCACCTAGAATCCTTTGCTCTTGTGAAGATATTTTAATATGTGCATAGTTGTTCCAATTAATGTTTCTGGGAGGAAAGAAGTCCTAGAATTTCCTATACCTCTATCGTACTGATATAACTCTCTAATTCTCTCTTCTGCTGTGAGCTATCTGTTGCCAAATGCAAATTATTGGATATTTTATTTTATTTATTATTGCATTATATAGTTCTAGAGGTGCTGTTTGGCTCTTTCAAGTCTGTCACTTTTTATGGTGTTATTCTAAAAATATTTCTGCATTTGTCATTTATTTTTTAAACATAATTAAGATAGTTGTTTTATGTTCTATGTATAATCATTGCAGAATCTGAAATCTGCTATCTTGCTTTGTTTGTTTGTTTTGCCCTTTTTGGTCTTGTTCTTATGATCCTATTTGTTTGTATGCCTAGTAATCTCCAACTATTATGGCTTGCTGTCTTTGTAAAATTGTTTCAGTAGCTATGCCCTCCTCTAGAGAGGTTTTTTTTCTCTCTTCTGATAGAAAATGTTTGGCTTACATTAAACCAAATACATTTGGAGAATTCCTGGCTAAGTCAAGCTATAATTATGCAAAGCTAAATTCCTTGTGGGGCCTTCTGATTGCTCCAGTCTTCCAGGAATTAGTGCTTATCTTGACACCGTTCCCTCTCCCCCTTCACTCAGTGCCAAGACAGCACACTTCGTGGGTCCCAGAGACTGGAGAAAGGTGAGGATTGGTCTGGATCTGGTTCAGTTGTGCTCTCCCCAGCCCCGGGCAGAGTTCCTTCTTTTTCTACTGGTGTGATTGGAATGCTGGCATGGCATGTGCTATATCATCACAGAACATATATTGGTTTTAATGTTCCTCTATTTCAGCCCCTGATTCTATAAGTCTGGAGTGGGGCCTGAAATTCTGCATTTCTGACAAGCTGCCAGATGGTGCTAATGCTGCTGGTCCATGGACCACACTTTGAATATCCATGATATTCACAAGAAGGACAATTCCATCTAATAATTGGCCACTATGTGAGCACTAGCAAAATTGAGTGGTGAAAATTATACTACAGGAGTAGGGAAAAATGTGTAGTGTTGAGGTGACCATATTAGACCTTGACTTAAGTAGTAAGGAGTAGATGTGAATGGACTAAGGCAATGATTTTTCAACATTTTTCATCGCATCGCACACATAAACTAATTACTAAAATTCTACTGCACATCAAAAATATATTATTTTTTTCTGATCTGACAAAAAGTAGGTATAATTTGGTTCATTCACACAAGATGGCTATTGTCATTTTTTTATTTGACACACTAAGGGAAAAGAGGTCAGTGCCCCTGACTAAACAGTCAGGTGTTGCATGTTTTAAAATTGTTGCGGCACACCAGTTGAAAATTGCTGGACTAAGGAATGAAACCCCAAGGCAGATCTAGTTTGGGCTCCCTAAAGAAAGAGGGGAGACTTTATCTACAGACTGTATACCTATGGAGTCTTTTTCTTGCAGACAGAGAAGTTTTCTTCATCATATTTGACACAATGTCCCTTTTTAGAAGACTCTATTCCTCGATTATAAAGGATGTCACCTTTATACTAGGGAGAGATAAGTACTGACCATGGCTACCTGGTATCACCCTTATCACCACCATCCAGAGGTGACCCCTGGCCACACAGAGGTCTGTGTGTTTATAGGATGGAATGAGGAATCTGAAAGACCCCAGGTATGGTTGTAAGTTTGCATTAATACCAATGTGTCCTGGGTGTTTGCTTCTTTTTACCCTATGGCAGGACATCGAGCCCCTCCCCTCAAGATCTCTAAGTGGGCCCAGTCCCGTAGAGGGGGCACAGGAGTGATGTCATGGGCTCTGGACTTCCTTCTCAGAGTATGGAAACCAGCTTATGCTAGGACACCTGGGGCAGCTCCTCTTCATTCTGAACACTTCTTTTGACTCAGGGACACTCAGTACACCTTTACTTGTGGGTGCTTTATAATTTTATACTCCTGAGGAGGTGGCTGTAGGGCCACGCAGGATGGNCCCCTCCCCTCAAGATCTCTAAGTGGGCCCTGGCTGGTGTAGCTCAGTGGATTGAGCACGGGCCTGCGAACCAAAGGATCGCGGTTCGATTCCCAGTCAGGGCACATGCCTGGGTTGCAGGCCAGTTCCCAGCAGGGGCCAGTTCCCAGCAGGGGCCGATGAGAAGCAACCAAACATTGATATTTTTCTCCCTTTCTCCTTCCCTTCCCTTCTAAAGATAAATAAAAAAAATAAACATAAAGATCTCTAAGTGGGTCCAGTCCCACAGAGGGGGCACAGGGATGATGTCATGGGCTCTGGACTTCCTTCTCAGAGTATGGAAACCAGCTTATGCTAGGACACCTGGGGCAGCTCCTCTTCATTCTGAACACTTCTTTTGACTCAGGGACACTCAGTACACCTTTACTTGTGGGTGCTTTATAATTTTATACTCCTGAGGAGGTGGCTGTAGGGCCACGCAGGATGGGAATGTAGCAGCCATTTATATTCCACTGTGCAGCAAGAATGCTGGGGAGGTCATCGGGTATGAATGTGAGCACGTCTTTCTGCGGCCAGGAAGGCTGATGAAGAGCACAAAGGTGAAGACTAGGGTAATCGACTGGTGGTCATAGTGAAAAGGCTGGTAGAGGTAGTGAGGGGCCTGGAGACAGACGCAGGGCTTCACTAGGCCACCTGCTCCAGGAAGCTGTCATGCTCAGGGGCTCTTTACCCCTGACCTAGGGAGCTTGTTTAGGAAATAATCCCAAGAAAGCCAATGAAGTAAATTCTAGTGAGCTGGCTTGAACTGGGGGTAGCTGGGTACCCTAGCATGGTCCCTCCAGAGGAGGGGGGTGCCGGGATGTTCACCCACCCATCCTTTCCCTGCTTGGTTCAGCAAGCCCTGGAGGTGTGAGGCTAACAGGTGTTGGGCGCTGCCATGGGGCAGTGAACTTGGGTGGGCTGAGGGCTTGGGGTGGAGCACAGATAGCACTGCATCAGCTTCCTGCATGGAAGACCTAGTACGCGCCTGCTAGCTCAGAGCACCAGAGCATCTGCGAGCCAAGCTCCCTTCACTGCTAATCCCAAGTAGTGACCCGGGGTCCATGCGGGGCAGGGTGCCAGGAGTTGGCCTTGCCCACGTCAGGTGCCCCTGAGTGGAGAAACAGCTTATGCACTGCCTCTGAGAGGCTGGAGGACTGCACCCTGGGGCATTTTTCTTGGTGTGGGATTGGCAGAGAACATGCTGACTCTGGACAAGGAGTGGCAGAAGCTGCCTAGGTTGCAGGAGGCCCAACCCTTCCTCAGTCTACCTTGCACCTACTGAGGGCTCTTACTCTTAGGGATAACATTGTCGTGTGTCATTTTGCAGCATCAGAATCCAGTCATCGACCCTGGAGCAGTCCCATAATGTTTCCTCAAGCTCAATGCTGATGACTAATTTCCTGGTTTGCTTCTTAAAGGCTTAGCGGTCCCCCAGTTTAACGTTGCACAGACAAGACACAAGCATGCCACAGCGGGCACTTCTCCACACAGAGCCTCAGCAAAGCCTCTGGCACCAGGAACCAGAAAACACTCAGCATGTCAAACAGTCCCTCCCCCACAAGGAAGAACCTCCTTCCTTCCTCATGTGTATACCACATAATTCTTCATAACAAACATTTTAATAATTGCAAGCCTTCATTATTAAAAAAATAAGTTACAGGAGGATCACAAACCAGGTAGTTGTGAGTTAAAGGAAATCTCATGACCGTCAGCCAGCATGCACAGGTAGACACTCGACTTGATGACAGGATATAAAACAGTGGTTTTTAACCAGGGCAATTCTGTCCACTGGGAGTTTATCAGTGTCTGGACTGGATACACACACACACACACACACACACACTCACTAAAAACATATTCTTCACTCAAGGATATGTTTTTATTGATTTTAGAGAGAGAAAGGAAACAGAAAAGGAAAAAGAGAAAGAGAAACATTGATGTGAGAGAAAAACATTGGTTGCCTCCGGTATGCACCCCAACTGGGGATTGAACCTGAAGCCCAGGTATGTGCCCTGACTGGGGATCAAACATAAAACATTTTGGTGTATGGGGTGGCTCTCTAACCAACTGAGCCACCCAGCCAGGGCTGGAGATACTTTCATTGTTACAACCAGGGGCCAAGGTGCCACTGGCCTCTAGTGGGCAGGGACACTGCTCACATCCCACCACATGCAGGACATCTCCAGATGACAAAGGATGATGGTGCCCAGAATGTCAGTGGTGCTGAGACTGGAGAGATCTTACACAAAACAACTGTTTTAATTAAAAAATTTATGGCAACTATTATGTAAATATTCTTTGGGTTTCTCCATTTCTAGGCAACTGGTCATAACTGAAGCAGTGTATTGTAGTCTCAAAAACTTTTATGTTAACAGTTTCTTTCAAAACTTCACACTAAGAACTATTGAAATTCATGGCTTAAGAATTTAGCCCCAATCTTTACATATAAAGTATTTGGGGCCTATAATTTCTATTTTTATTTTTTAAAGATTTTATTTCTTTATTTTAGAGAGAGGGCAAGGGAGGGAGAAGGAGAGGGAAACATCGATGTGTGGTTGCCTCTTGCACACCCCCTACTGGGGACCTGGCCCACAACCCAGGTATGTGCCCTGACTGGGAATTGAACCAGTGACTCTCTGGTTCACAGGCTGGAACTCAATCCACTGAGCCACACCAGCCAGTCTTTCATACTCCACAGTGCGAAAGAGAGGCCTCCAGGGCTGCTCTAACGTATCAGGAAGCCGACCTTGGACAGGAACTGAGTGTGTGAAGAATGTGGAATAATTTAGGCAGTGATATTTCTCCTCGAGGTCTCCTTCTTGTCCTTCAGGACACAACATACAAACTTGCACCACCAAACTGGGCCCATGCAGCCCTTTCTCCTGAACTCTGCTGGTTCATCTGCCATCTGCTCCAAAGGAGACTATCTTCTCATTATTACCCAAGAAGTAGGGAAAGCCTACACCACCAATTTTGGGTTTACTTTATAGTCAGCCCTCAATATCCATGGGTTTCACATCTGCAAATTCAACCAACTGTGGGTTGAAAATGTTTATTTTTAAAATCCCACAAAGTTCCAAAGAGCAAAGCTTGAAGTTGCCACATTCCCAATACCAGCTTGAAGTTGCCTCCGTGAAGTTGCACTGCACTGAGTCCATGAGGATGAGGTGATGTGCAGGCACACCCTGCTGTCGTCACCTCTGTGCAAATGTGGGTTACGTGCAACTTTATATTCACTCCTTTTTGTGTAAGGGATTTGAGTATCTGTGGCTTTTGAAATCTGTGGGGGAGAGGGTGTCCTAAAGTATCCCCTGTGGATACCAAGGGACAATGGCACTGGCTTAAGGTCAGTGTGGAGCTGGAGGTTGTGCCGCAGGCAGCCTCGTGCTCTGATTTCCTCCATTCTAGCTCTCAAAGTGCTTCTGAGATGAACCTTGTAATAGTAACCCATTCAGCAGGGAGGCAGAGTTGCTATAATTATGTACAATTTTCAGAAGTAGACACCAGGTTAAATGGGGAATGAGCAGTCATACCTCAGCCTGGAATCGGAGGGCAGAATCTGTGGTTAGGCTTTCCATCCCAGGGTATCTTGCGGTCCTCCAGCATACCCATGCAGTGACCTAAGTGTTGGGCCAGGGCGTGTGCCCTCTCCCAGGGCCCACATGGCTCAAATATGCCACCTTTACAAAAATAATAAAGAAACACTACTTCACATGGCTGCTAAAATTGTCTCATATAAGAAATGAGGATGGTGATGCTTTCATCTGAAATCCAGGTCGCTGAATTTTCAGACATATTTGCTCTGTGGTGTCACATCAAGACCCAGGATGGGTCTTGCACTTACATCTCAGTGAAGCTACAGATTCTGCTGGTTTGGATGAAGAACTGGTGTTGTGTATGAAACTTTCACCTACAGCATTCTCACTGGATCCCATGAAGAAGTAAATTTCTGAAAAGGACATTTTGCCATCTCAGTCACTCTGTAATAAATGGAATAACTTGAATGGAATAGCGTGGCCATAAGATTGGTTCTTTACATTTTAAAGGAATTTCATAGTTTGTGAAGCAGGTTCTAAGAAAGTCTCTCATTTGTAGGAGGAACCTAACAGGATTGTTGGGAATGTGGTAGCTTCCTAAACTCAGGTTTCTCCAGGCCTCACTGCTGGGAGGAGCGATACAAATTGGGCCTCGTGACTAGAATTCACACTCCATGCTTCCACGCACGATGCTGGTACCCGGCTCACTGAGGTTATCGTCCGTCCTGGTGTGGGGCTCTGAGCATCTCCCCTGGACTTACAAACCATAGTTGGATATGTCCCCCAGCCATCGAGAGCATATTTATATCAAAGACTTACCTTTCTATGAAACACGTTTCTTCCCAATACTAGTGAACTTTGTTCTCTACAATATGGTTCCTCAGACAGGTAACCCATTATAGTCTTCCCATCACATTTTTACTTGTCCCCAAGATGTGAAGAAAAATGTTGGTATACTATTTTTCCAAACACAATGATGACTTCCAGGGTGCCAGAGGCATTGTCCCACCTCCATCTCCCCTTCTGAGATCTGCCTTCAGTGTCTGAGCGACCATGTTGTTGTCAGAGATTACACTTCTTTCTGGTGACAGCATGGTGCCCCCTGAGCTGTTCACTTCTCACGGTTCCTACAAAAACATAGAACTGCCTCTCTTCTGTCTTTCCATTGTTGGTCATTTCCCTAGAGTTGTGGACACACAGGGAAGTGGAAGGGGCTCTATGAATAAGTACACTGCGGTGATGGGCGTAGACTTGGGTGCTCTTAATCCAACCGGGTGCAGGGCTAGAACCTATGTCAGGTTCTCCTCAGGACCCACACCCCGCACCCCCCCGCGCCTGGCCTTGGCTGAGGAGCTAAGGCGAGCCCAGGGGTCTCTCCAGTTGGAAACAAAGCTCCTAGTCTCCCTGACTTGTTTGAGAGGTTTTCTCCAGGCACATGGGTCCTGATATGGGAAGGGAGCTTACCTCTGGCCCCCCACCAAAAATCATCTCTCCTACAGATAACACACTCTCTTTTCTTCCTCCCAGTCTTCCTCTTCTTCACAAGAACACTTCTTTTGTTCATTCCTTTGTGTATTCAGCTAATACTGATGAATTCTGATAATGTGCCACACACTGTTCCTGACACTAAGGATGTAGTTAACAAGACAAACAAATGCCCTGGCCTGACGGCGCTGGCATGTAGGTGATAAGAACACACATGAACTTTAATTTGCATCTCTCTGGTGATTAGTGATGTGAGCATCTTTTCATATGTCTGTTGGCCATCTGTATGTCCTCTTTGGAGAAGTGTCTATTTAGATCCTTCATCTATTTTAAAAAATAATTGTTTGTCTTCTTGGTGTTGAGTTGTATAAGTTATTTATGTATTTTGGAAATTAATCCCTTACCATATGTGTTAGTAGTGAATACGTTCCCTCATGAAGTAGGTTGCTTTTTGATTTTGTTGATGGTCCCTTTTGCTGTGCAGAAGCTTACATCACCTCTTGCCTGTCAGAATGGCTATCATCAATAAATCAACAAACAACACGTACTGGCGAGGATGTGGAGAAAAGGGGAACTCTAGTGCACTGGTGGTAGGAGTACAGACTGGTGCAGCCACTGTGAGGTCCCCCCCAAATTGAAAGTGGAACTACCTTTTGACCCAGCAGTTCCACTCCTGAAAACATATCTGAAGAAACCCAAAACATTAATTTGAAAGAATATATACACTCCTATATTCAATGCAGTGTTATCCACGATAGCCAAGATCTGGAAACAGCCAAGTGCCCATCATATCGACGAGTGGATAAAAGAGCTGTGGTACATTTACACAATGGAATGCTACACAATCATAAAAAGAAAAAAATCTTACCTTTGGCAACAGCATGGATAGATCTGGAGATTATTATGCTAAGTGAAATAAACCAATTAGAGAGATAAATGGCACACAATTTTACTCATATGTGAAATCTAATCAACAAAATAGAAACAGATTCATAGATACACAGAATAGATTGACAGCTGTCAGAGGGGAGGGAGGTTGGGGGGCTGGGTGAGAAAAAGTGAAGGGATCAAACAACAACAACACCATGCATGTGTGTACACACACATGTATGTGTGTGTATATATGTATACATGTGGGTATATACGTGTGTATATGCATATACACATGGGTATACACACATACATATGTCCCAAAAAAGTCCAGCCATTGTTAATATGATGAGAACAGTTTTTGCAACATTGATGTAACCTGGCAGCCATGGAGAGAGGCCTAGAATGTGCGTGCATGAACAAGGATGACTTCACTGTACTGGTCAGTGGGGGCAGTAGACACTGGTGAGTGAGCATGTGTACTGTGTGGCTGTCACATTCAAATGGGCTGAGTAAGTAGAGCAACAAATCTGCGTCAAATTTTGTGTTAAGCTTGAACATTGCTCCATGAAAAATATTCAGATGATTTGAAAGGCCATGGCTATGGCCAACTGGTGACTGGCAGCTTCATCATGACAGTGTGGCCACTCATGCATCACATCTCATGCAGAGTTTTTTGGCAAAACATCAAATCACTCAGGCGACTCAGCTCCCCTACAGCCCAGATTTGGAGCTCTGTGACTTCTGGCTTTTCCCCAAACTAAAATCACCTTCAAAAGGGAAGAGGTTTCAGACTGTCAATGTGATTCAGGAAAATACAATGGTGCAGTTGATGGCGACTGGGAGAACTGTGTGAGGTCCAAGGTGCCTACTTTGAAGGCAACTGAGGCATCATTGTCCTGTGTACAATGTTTCTTGTATCTTGTGTCTTCTTCAATAAATGTCTATTTTTCATATTGCATGGCTGGATAGGTTCTGGACAGATTGTGTGTGTGTGTGTGTGTGTGTGTGACACATAGACACAGACAATAGTATGGTGATAGCCAGAGGGAAAGGAAGGTGTGGGGAAGTGGAAGTGGGCAAAGGGGGGATAAATGGGGGCAAAAACAGACTTGACTTTGGGCAGCGAACACAGAATGCAGTGTGCAGATGACGTTTTACTGAGTTGTACACTTGAAATCTGTATTAACCAATGGTACCCCCAATAAATTCCATTTAAAAAAGATAGCATAGAAAAAGGGTCTATTGCCAAAAAACCCACCCTATATGCATATGTACACACATACACATCCACTGCCATGGAGATATACATTTTATGAAGAAAATAATAGAGAAGAATTAGGAATTAGAGCCTGAATAAGGGGCTCTTCTAGCAAGAGTGGTCAGGGTAGATCTCATCTACAGGGTGGCTTTTTGCCCACTAAAAGGCAAGTACATGGAAGTGAATTGATCCTCATGATGGTCTGGGGAAGCCCTTTCCTGCAGAGAAACAGGAGAGGCTCCCAGGAAGCTGAGCTCTCTGGGTGAGAGAATCAGCTGGAGCTAGAGCAGAGGGGATTGACAGGACGATGACAGAGGTATGTGGACAAACAAGCAGGGACCAATCATGTGGGCTCATGCGAGCTCAGGTGGGCCATGGTGAGAACTCTGGTTGTTATTCTGGGTGTGATGTGAAGCCATTAGAGTTCTGGTAGGGGCCTGGAGTGACACAGTGGGTCTTTGACCCCTGCTCATGGCCAGGTGGACATTTCACTGTAGGGGGTGAGAACAGGGGCAGGGTGACCAGTTAAGGGTTATTGCAGTACTCTGGGGGAGAGAGCTTGCAGTGGATTTCAGAGAATAGAACCAAAGCCAGTAGCTATGAGTTTGCATGGAGGCAGATTTGGGCATAGAATGAGTAGGGTATTTTAACGTTCAGGGCTGACTGACAATATTGGGCTTCAAGGGTAATGATTCCATGCAGTTGCTAAGGTTGAGTGTGATCCCCAGTTCAGAGTGAGAAAGCCGCAGGCATCTCAGGAACCTCCTACCCCACCAGTCAGTCCCCTCTGTTGGGTCCCATACAGGTTTCAGAACCTGTCACAGGATACAGGACACAGGCCTGTGTCTCAGCCTCTGGAAACACACTTCACAGTGGTTAAGAACAGAGAACAGAGAGATCTGGCTTCTAACATGGCTAAATTTCTTAGTAGCTATGTGACTTTAGGTAAGATTTGTCTCTCAGGGCCTCTGGTTTTTTGCATGAGAAATAAAAATCAGTGGCCCTTAAAGGGTTGTTGTGAGGATTAAAAGATTAATAAGGTACATCTCTGACAGCTTTAACAGATATAGAACAAGCTTTCAATATTGGTTATGTAAAACTCCTGACAGGGAGATGGTGGAATGTTCCCAATCAGATGTGCACGAGGTGTGGTTCATGTAGTTGGTGAATCGAGACAGTCACACCTCTGTCCTCAAGGCAGTCCGGAAGAAACTTCTCCTCATAGCAATGCATTTGGACTTGGCTGTATTTCATCACGGTTGTTTCTTGACACATGAACTGCTTTGGTTTGTCTGGGACCCCAGAATGGCCACACCTGTGTTGCCACACAGTCACTCACTGACACCTCACAGGATTTCTATGCCAGACCAGCTTTCTTGACAAAGTGGGCACACCCAGAACCAGGAAATGACCCTCTTGCCCATTAAAAGGCCCAGGAGCCCTAGACAGCCAGTGTAGTCTGACATTGGCCCAGGGATAAGAGCGTCTCTTGGAACAAAGGTAACTTCTGCTGCTCAGAAGCCATGTGTTGGGCACCTTCTTTCACTGCTCTGTGTCGCGTCCTGAGGAACCTCTGGGGCTGAGGGGCCTGGGGTGTAAGGCGCAGGGCGTCAGAGGAGCTGGGGCCGCCCCCACGAGCATAGCTGGCTGCTCACTCCCTCCTCGGGATAACAGTAGAGTCAGACACCGAGGGCTCTGAGGCAGGGAGAGTGCTGAACACCTGGTTCGCACGGTGGGGAGTCTGTGGTTTGGGGGGGAACTGTCCTGGTTCCCCAACTCAAAGTCCAGAGAGATGCTGTCTCACTGTGAAACATCTAATGGAGCCAGTGGATGTCTATGGATCCTTAGAGATGGTTGTTTGGATGGGCAATGGGGGAGATGGGCGTTAGAGAGACAGGCTTGCTGACAGTTATTTTGAATGTTCAAGCTTGAAGTCAGGGTAATTGGTGACTTACCAGCTATGGAGGCCTAAATAAAGAAGAATACACACTCTCCCCTCCTCCTCTAAACTTAGAAATGTGTTGTCCTGGAAGGTGGCTGGGGGATGCTCTGGAATCCCCTGGCAATCCCAGGTGTGATGGGCAGAGGGCACCCCCAGGCCATCACAGCATGGACAGCCAAGACCATCCAGTCACAACAGAGAAGGGAGCTTCCATCTGGGGTTCTCTGGTCTTGAGGTTTGCTCTTCCCATCCTTAGTCTCAAATGTGCACCAAGGACAGGATTTCAGGGCATCCTCCTCCAGATAATTTTTACACAGATTTATTCAGGTGGATGGGAGAGCAACGAATAACATGCTTTTCTTCCTTCCTTCCTCCACAAGATCAGCTGCTGACAACCTCCTGGCAACCACCTACTCTACCTTGTCCTCTTTACAGAAAGCCCTCAAGCCAACATGGCAACCATACAAAGTAAGTGGCAAATTACAAACCCGCTTAGCAGTCTCTGTCCAGCCTCCCCAAGGACAATAGGGCATAAGGGCCCCTTCCATTTGCTCAGTTACAGTTGTATTTGCTCAAATGCTCATATCATGAAACCTACACTTTTGTTTTTGTCTTATTATGTATATTTAGAATTATTTACTTATTTTGATAGAGGGGGCAAAGGAAAAAACAAACTACATACTGATGACCCATTGAAATATTTTTGGTTCTTTTTAGTACCCAGAAACTATCACTCAGAGAAGAACAAGTTACTGACACCCCTAGAAAATCCCTTGGGATTGTGCATGCATGTACATCCTTTCAGACACTTAAAAATTTTTTTTCTTCTTTTATTTTAAAAATATTTATTTATTTATTTTTAGAGAGAGGGGAAGGGAAGGAGAAAGAGAGTTAGAAAAACATCAGTGTGTGGTTGCCTCTCATGTGGACACCACTGGGGACCTGGCCTACAACCCAGGCATGTGCCCTGACTGGGAATCTAACCAGCGACCCTTTGGTTTGCAGCCCATGCTCAATCCACTGAGCTACACCAGCCAGGCTTTTAGACACTTTGATGCACAAACCAGCCCCTGCCTTGGTTCCCCTCCCTTCCTCCTTAGAGCCATTTTCTCAGAATAGAGAGCCTACCCTAGACATTCAGAAGGCAGCACAGTCGCCTCCCCTAGTCTGAGGGAGGTACGTTTCAAGATCCCCAGTAGATGCCTAAAACCATAGATGGTGCTGAACCCTGCACGTACCATGTTTCCTCTCATACGTGCACGACTTTTCACAAGAAACCCTTTACAGCTGCTCTTTGGCTTATCCGAATTGCCAGCATCACCACTCTTGTGCTTTGGGGCCACAAGTAAGTAAAACAAGGGTGACTGGAACAAAGCACTGTGGTACCACAATAGCAGATTTGATGACCCAGAGGGCTATCAAGTGATTGCATGGATGGGGAATGGACATGGCATGGACATACTGGACAAAGGGATGATTCCCATGACAGGAGGGATGGAGGGGATGGTGCAAGATTCTGTCACACCACATAGAATGGTATGCAATTTAAAACTTATGAATTGCTTATTTCTGCAAATTTCCATTTAATATTTTTGGGCCACAGTTGACTGTGGGTGACTGAAATCACAGGAACTGAGACAGTGGATGAGGGGGACCACTGTATTAGAGGGTGCAGCTGAGCCCCTGAAGTTTATAATAACTTCATGTGTGTTTTGTGCTTTTTGCTGTCATCTGGCAGGTCGGAACACTCCAGAATTCTATACTATTCGTGATTCTCACCAGATGGTGTGGGTCCTGAAGGGAAACTCTTTAATCACAGTTCCTTCTAGCAGCAATGTCAAACCTGGTGAGTGACAATGGAGCCACTGTTACCTTTTCAAACAAATCCTCATCCAAGGATGTGTCTTATTGATTTGAGGGAGAGAGAATCAATGGGGTGTCGAACCCACAAATTTTAGGTGCCAGGGAGGATGCTCCAAATGGCTGAGCCACACAGCCAGGGCCACTGTTGCCTCTTAA
Organism: Sturnira hondurensis; assembly: GCF_014824575.4. Lineage (NCBI taxonomy): Eukaryota > Metazoa > Chordata > Mammalia > Chiroptera > Phyllostomidae > Sturnira > Sturnira hondurensis. The sequence continues at coordinate 775,607 of NW_028074670.1, forward strand.
AGGGCCATCAGCTCCACTGGGGATGAGGCTGAGCTTGTATGAGCCTGGTTGTAGCCTCTCCTACTTTTGGGCACCAGCTCAGTGTCCACAGGAGGGGCAAGAAATGGCAAGTTGGTTCCCACCCATGAAGGAAATCCTGTACCTAGAAACAGGTGTGAGAGGTCGGCAGCTCTCCTTACCCAAAGAAAATGTCTTCTGATAAGAGGGGATGGTTCATTCAGTCAGCAGCTGACCTTCTCCTTGAAGCTTTTCCTTTAAATTTCAACCATTGCTACCATGTCCTCAGATTGAACACTTTCACATTCCACCATCAAACCTGCACCTTTTCCTAACTTGGTGTCCTCTTCCCTAGGAAATCAGAGAATATTTCTTTCTCCCATCAAAAATCAATTCACCTCATATAAATTATGCCTCAGTAAAGCTGGGGGGGGGGAGTCTAACTCAGCTCGTTCCCTTTGCCTAGGACTTCAGTGTTTGATCCCATCTCTGTGTTCCCTACATATCCCACCTTTCTCTGTCTATTGGATCCTTTCTGACACTGAAAAACATGCTCTGATACAGTATTTCCAAGCTTAATAAATTCTAAATAGCTTCTCTTGATACCCACATTTCTTCCGACTGTTGTTCTGTTTTCCTATACACAATGTGCCATCCTATATAACAGCCATGGCCAAATTCCACAGAGGAGCCGACTACACGACCTGTCTCCATGTCACCTCCTCCTCACGCTCACCTCAAACACTTTCACGTCTAAACTGACCCTTGACCTCTCCCCTTGAGCTCCTCTTCCCAAGATCACCCAATACATTCCTCTGTGCTCGCATCCGGTTCTTCAGCCACAGTCAGCACGACTACTAACTCTTCCTTTCTTGAACACTCTCCATCTTCTCATTCCGTAAGAACATTCTCTTGCGGTCCATATCCTCCTTTCTGACTCCACTTTCTCTGGAAAATGTCCCAGTGCTGGAAACCCTCTGAGCTCAGTATGCAGCCGCTCTGTCATGAGTGAAGGGACTGCAAGCAGGTCTCGGGTTGATAAGTCACCTCTGTCACTCTGCCATTTATGCTTTCAACCCAGATGAACATTTCATGCCTGTTCAGTGTCCTTTTGGACACCTCTAACTTTGTCTATTCCGAGTGAAGCTACAGATCTGACTTCTCAGAACGGCTGACACACTCACTCTTCCCCATCTCTGTCACCACCATGGTCCTATCAGCTTGAGCCGGGAGCAGGGGAACCCTTGACTCCTCCATTTCTTTGGTCTCTAGCCAGTCCATCAGCAAAGACTGATGAGCCTACGTGCACAGCAGGCCTTATTTCTACGATTATGACCTCTCATCTGGACTCCAGCCACTGCTTCCTCACTGCCCTCCCTCCCTCCGCATTTGTGCAGCCTCTAACTTGTTCTCCACCAGGATTCATGAGTGACCCTCTTCCTGTGTTAATTGAGGAGTATCATTCCCATGTGTTTGTGATTTGGTGGTGGGAAATGAAGGTACACAGAAGGCAGGGAGATCTCAGCCTCCCCAGTCTTCTTTGAGGCCTTTAACTTAACAAGCTCTTTTTCCACCTGTGGCCTTGACCATTCCTTTCGCTGTAATACTCTCCCTCCAAACTCCCTCCCCCACCCTCTATCCATTTCCTCATTTACTAGCTTCCTCTTAGCTTTAAGGTCCCAGATTGACTTTGCCTCTGCAGAAAGATCTTCACTGATTTTTCCCACTAAATTTGGCCTCTCTTCTACTGTCCCAGGCTTTGGTCACTTCCCCCAGAGCAGATATTACAATTTATTGTGGTTCTGGCCATTTCTCTGCTTACAGTTTTCATTTCTTTTTCTGTGGGGTCCATGACAAAGTCTGCCTTGTTCTGAGTGGATTTTCAAGAAAGTGTTGAGTGGATAAACTCCCTGCTCCCTGCCCAAAAGGAGCCCCCTGCCTGGGCTTCTGGGCTCAATTGGCCAGGAATAAATTCAGCTGATAATGACGTAAATTCAGCTGATTTACCCATGTGACTGCAACTTACATAAGATCAAGTTGATTTCTTTCCCATGTGAAAGAAGCCTGAGCAGGCAAGCTGAGGCCAGTGTGGTGAGTCCATGATGCCTTAGCAATCTCAAGGCCACCTCAACTCTCATCTAATTGTAGGAAGAAGATACAGGGTATAAAGGAGGAGCTCCTCCCAGCCAAGCTGGCTCCCCTTGAAGAACATTCTGGAAATCCCACAGAGCACTTCCACCTGTAGCTCATGGGCGACGACTTAAGCATATGGTCAAAGTTAGCTGCAAGTGTGGTGGGGAATTTTATTTTTATTTTTGGGAAGCCATGTGCCCTGATGACAGCTGGGTTCTGATAGTAAGGAAGAAAAAGGGAAATGAGTTTCTAATTACAACGGAGGGTTTTTACCACGTGTCCAGTTGGAGGAGTGCCCTGGGGTAGGTCTGGCCAAAGGAATAGCCCGGTGTTAGGCAGGCCCAGACTTTCTGCTGCCTGGGGCCTGACATCTGTTTCCATTTCCAGTCGTTATTTCCTCACTCCCATGCAAAGACACAAATGTCCATGTTGAAGGAAAGGGCAACCTGATATACTTGGGAATCATGGACACGGATCTCTGTTTGTTCTGTGCAGAAATTGAGGACCAGCCTACTTTGCAGCTTAAGGTGAGTGGTCGTACTACTAGCTAATGAAACAGAGTGCTATCTGATGAGTACTATGAGACAGACCTTTTGTTTCATTGACTGTGTCACTGAATAAAAATAACATTGTTTCAATCCTGGATTATTCGGTATAAGGAAGCCTGACTTGGCTGATCCCCAAATCAATACATGCTACCTCTGGAATGGTCGTAACACGTATTCCACTCTCGTAGTACCCTCTGAACGCCAGAGAGGACTCCCACAAGATGGGTGCTTCAGAAAGCCTAGGACTGGCAGCTTCTCTACTCCCTATCCTCTTTAACTGCCTTCCAGAAGTCCTTTGAGATGTTGGGATGCTCCCATGCAAGCAAAGCCCACCATACTCAGAGGAGACAAGGGGAGAATGTTAGTCTGGATCATGTGGATTTCATACCTGTGGTCCCTGCACGGAAAGCAGCATTAGGGGTCATGATGGATGCTGCAATGTGTAAACCCATTAGAACCTGGGAATCTCGTGAGCCTGGCCCAGACCTGCAGATGGGTGCCTAACAGGAGCACCTACGAGATAATTAACCCCACTCTGTTCTCAGGGAAGTGGGTGTTGTCTCGAAGAATCAGAAGCACCTGGTTTTGGGAACCAGCATGCTGCCTATCCTGACACCTGGCATCCTCCTCTTGTCCCTCCCTTTGGGGAAAGCTGTCACTCCCAAGGCTGAATTAGTTTAGCTCCCTCCTCCCAGTAATCCTGTCTAATAGGCCTCTTTCCTGCTCCTAGGAGAAAAAGATAATGGACCTGTACAGGGAGGATGAAGCGCAGGTGCCCTTTCTCTTTCTGCACAGCACAGAGGGCTCCACCTCCACCTTCCAGTCGGCCGCCTACCCCAGCTGGTTCATAGCCACTTCCTCTGAGGTGGGACAGCCTGTCATCCTCACCGAAGAGAGGGGCAAAACTTACAATACCAACTTCTTTTTCAGTTCTGGGACGAGAGTTCAGTAAATCCCACCTGGGTTCGGGGTGGCCGATTCCGGGACAGAGGATCGCGCAGTCAGAGGTCATTGTAAGAGACACTGAGCACTGGTGTCCACCTCATGCTCAGCACCCAAAACCACTACCTCTAAACACGCACTGGCGCACTATGCCTGACACTTGAGTGTCACCCCAGTATGGACCCTGAGAGTCACTTTTCCTTCTTTCCTGATCTCATCCCACCATCTGCTTAGTGGCCAAGTACAGTTAAGTCAGCATCTCAAATGCTCCTCCTGACAACCCATGGCCCAGAGATGAGATTTCATGTAACTCTTTCAATAAAAATGGTTTTTATTAATTGTATGCATGTTCATTATAAATATTGTAATGTGTACTCCCAATGATAAATCTAAAGAGTAAGATAAATGCGAAATATAATTTTGCATATCAATAATCATGATGAATTTTTAATATCATTAGTTAATAATCTGACACATAATATATACTATACTCAAGATTAATTGTTTAACAATATGAATGCTGATCAATTCATGTTTCAAAGAATTACTTATATCAGTTTGAATTTTTTTTGGGCAGCTTCTCAGAACTCATGGTATTGTCCTTGTTTTTACTTCCAAAGAGGCTGGCAGTAGGAGGGCCCCTATGGGATGTTCTTATTATTATTCATATATTTTTTTAATTTTAGTAGAACATTCAATCTTTATGGGCAAGCTTTTAAGCCCATTGTCCACTTTGTGAGGGTTACTTCAGCTGAAGCCTACAGATGCACTTCACCAATCCCATATGAACCTGAGTGTGAGCATGACAGGCTCTTCCCTCAGGAAACCTTGCCCTTCTTTGCATGTGACAAGCAGGATTGTCAGGTTTTGCAGTGGGTATCTATTGCTAAGTTCAATTTCTTAGCCAAGTATAATCTGTTCCAAGACCTATCCCTCTGGCATTACCATCTGTTCCTTCACTGCCCATTAGTCTTTGGGATAATACCTTGAACCTAACCTTACACCCTGTTAGCCTACCTTTTTCTCAGTCGTTGCTGTGCTTTGAGAACTTGTAACCTGACTGCATGTCGTTTCGGCTGCACCAACCATCTCTCCCTGCTCTGGGGCACCTAGGACACCCGGAGAAGGAGACTTGCAGGGACCTGCTTGGCACTCACACGTGCACGGGAGCTGCTTCAGAGGAAACCTTCACCAAGGGGGGATGGGAGTGGGTGGGGAAATTCTGCCTCTTCGATCACTCGGGTGGATAATTCTGAGATGCATTCTATTTACATGATCCTCAGAGAGTCCCAGCAGGACTGCATCATAGTCTCCCATGGCAGTCTAAGCCCAAGAACACACCTTTGCATTGGCTTCCCTGCTTCAATTCCCCCAGCTCCCACTCCTGTTCCCTTGGGTCACTTCTCATCATCTTGCAGGCAAACCGTTTACTTAGGCTCTGCTTTCTGGTGTAAATCTAGGCTGAGACAGATTCAATCAAAGTGACTTCTTTTCTGTACCAGCTACTTGAAACACATTGGCTTTCTTCCCTCCACACCTTCTCTCGTGCAAACACCTCAAACACTTTCGTCCCTGTGTATCTCACCTACTCATGTCTCTCACATCCTACATCAGTCTGAAGTGTTTAGAGGCCTCTCCTTATCTCCCCCAACCACATGCAACATCTTATTTGCTTTGAAGTCCATAGCATTTTGCCTTAACATGCAATATTTCTTTTGCCAGACTTGGTGCTAGAGCTTTTCCCCCTTGTCTTGGCCCCTTGCTCTCTTCCTTTCAACCAAATTCTAGGTACACAGAGAGCAGAGATTGCATCTTTTAAGTCTATTAACCTCCTGTAGGTATGGGGGTAAATAGACTTACCTCTTATGTAACAGTTTCTCAAAAAATATTGGAAGTGCATTCTTTATTTTCAACAGACTGACAATCTACCCTTCAATGTGGCTTTTTCAATTTATATTCCCAACAATATGTTTATCCTTCTCTGCCCAAACTTACTTTTAAATTAAAAATCATTATTCATCCAATGTATAGAGAATAATATCTTGTTATTTTAATTTGTTTGCCTCTGATTACCAGTAGGCCATTCACTACTCAGTACATTCCAGTCTCTGCATCTAACTTCACCGAAACCTTTCTTTTGAGCATCACCAATGATGTCTCTGCTGCCAAATCCAATGGACATTCTGCCGCCCTTATCTTAGTCAGTGTTGGACACAGCCTGCTGCTCTTCCTCATTCTTACACTCACACCCAGTGGCTCTGTGGCCAGTCATCCCTCATTTCCCCCAACCCCAGTGGCTTTGGTCTCTCATTCCTCTTCTCTGGGTCCTCCTCATGTGACTTCAAAGGTTGAAGTTCCTCAGGGCTCATCTTCAAGTCCTCTTCTCCTCTATGCTGTCTCCCCAGATGACATTACTAGATCTCATGAATGGAACACAGTCCAGATGGCTGGTGACAGTTTGATCTGATCCAAGGCTCTTGTTGGAACACCAGTTTGTATTGTTTCCAAGCATGCAGATTTAATATGTCTTGAGTAGTGCCCTTGACCGTTGCCAAACATACCCAATTCCCACACCCAGTTTCTCAACACAGAAACTTAGGGCTCACCTTTGATTCCTCCTTTCCTGAAGCCCTATGTTCAACCCATCAAGCCTCTCTCTAAAAATGTTTACCTTCAAAATATTTCTCAACTCCGCCCATCTCTCTCCAATGTCCCTGCCACTCACCATTGCATGTAAGACAGCCATCATCACTCACCAGTCTGTAAGTCATCATCCTGGCTGGTGCCTCCATCTATGCCTCCAACTATCTGTTAAATCCGTTCTCCATGAGTCAGCCAGGATTATCTCCATAAGTGGAAATTCAACAGTGTCATTGTAATGTTTAGCCACCTCCAATGCTCCCATTTGCACAGAGAAAGAAATGCAAATTCCCTATCTCTGCCTCCAACACCTGTTCCAGCTCTTACTTTCCCTCCATTGCTATCTTCAGCCATGCTAATCCATCAGTTTCTTTTTCTTTATAACCCCAGAAACTTTGCATATGTCGTGCTTGTGTACATTTCTGTTACCTGTATTAGTTTCTCTTCATCACTTGCCTTTCTGGATTCTTTAAGTTATTTCTTCATATGTCACCTTCTCGAAGGCCTTCCATGCAGCTGTCCCCTCTCTACACTCTGACGTGTGGTCTTTAACAACCTTTGTCTTGTGGACTCTCAGCTTCATCTCCTCCCCTCAGGGAGAATGCTGGGCCCTGCCTAGGTTTCTCTTCCAGAGGATCACCATCCTCTCCTGGCTGATGCCCAGTCAGGTTTTATCTTTTTATTTTTGTAGATTCAGGTAGGAAGTTGAATTGGTTCTTGTTACCACATCTTTCTGGAAGCAGATGAACAGATACAGGAGTCTCAGATTAGCTCCTGGGTGATCCTGCACAAGCCAGGCTGTCAACGTGCCTGATGAACTAGTCTTCCCAGGACTTGACTGTGTGGCTGCAGAGATAACACACACAGACAGAGGCCTTACCAGAAGTACCAGAACAAAGTTCGGATGCAGGGGATAATTCCAACTGATGTTCATAGCACAGGATAGCTTCCTGGTCTAATATACCTAAACTCCATAAAATTGGTCCTGAATTAGGTATTGTAGAATATAACACACTGAATGACAAATATAAATTAATTTTTTGAATATGTATATGAAATTTAAGTTAACCATTAGAAGAATAAAAATAGAACTGTATGCCTCTGACACTTAGCAGAAAATAAAGTGACCCCCACCAAAAAAAGGAGAGAGAGAGAATAAGTCAAACAAAAAAAAATAAATGGAGCAAAACCAGAATTATGGGAGGCAGAAAACCTAAACTAAAATGACAAAATGAGCCCAAATATGTTAGTAATCCAAGTAAAAGGAAATATATTAAATTTATTGGTCAAAGTGGGACACTTTTAAAAAGCACATGTAAAGACAGATGGTTAATAATTGTGCTGAAATAACAAAAGTAATCCTAAACTTTTCCCAACAAACTGGGACATAATAAAAAGCAGACATTGGTTGGTAGAGATTAGGGGTTGGGGTGGAGGCCAGATGTGGCTATAAGGGGGGGGGGGTGTGGCAACGGAATACTTCTGTTTCTAGACTGCATGTTGTTGTACAAAACTATAGTTGGAGAATTCAACACTCCTTTCTCCATCATTACTAGAGCAAATAGACAGAAAATCAGGTACAAGAGACCTGAAAAGCACTGTCAACTGACTAGACCTGTTTGAAATTTATAGGGCAGCCTACCCCAAAGAGATAAATACACTTTCTTTTTCAGTGCACATAGAATAGTCACCAAGGTAAGTCATATTCTAAGCTGTAAAACATATCTCAATAAATGTAAAAGAATGGAGACTACACAATGTGTATTCTCAGACCACACCTGAGTTAACTAGAAATAAATAACACTTCAAAGCTTACTACAAACTATCCAGTAATCGAAATGGCCAGTGGAATGGAGTGCAGAGACCAGAAATCAGCCCACACATGTGGTCCCATGATTTTCACAAGAGTGCCATTCAATTGAAAAGGACAGCCTTTTTCACAAATGGGGTTGGGAAAACTAGCTGTCAACATGCAAAAGAATAAAACTGGACCCTTATCTAACTAACACCATGTACAAAAATTAAGTGAACATGGATCAAAGACCAGAATGTAAGAGCTACCCAATAAATCTCTTAGAAGAAGACCTAGGGGAAGAGCTTCATGTCATGGAGTTTGGCAAGGATTTCTTGGATATGCACAAAAGGACAAAAAAAAAAAAAGGAAAGGAAGCAGATAAATATGGCTACATCAAAGGACACTATTAAATGTCCTTTGAGTGAAAGAATGAAAAGCCTTCCAATAATTGGGCATTATATATCTGGTAAGATGTTAATATCCAGAATATATAAAGAACCCCTACAATTCAACAACAACAAAACAAACAACTCAATTCAAAGACAGGAAAAGGTTTGAACAGTCCTTTGAATTTCTCCAAAGAAGACACACAAATGGCCAATGAGAATTTGAAAAGATGCTCAACACACTAGTCATTAGGGAAGTACAAATCAAAACCACAATGAGAGACCATCTCACACTTGTCAGAACGGGGATTGAAAACAACAACAAAAAAGTGTTGGTGAGAATGTGGAGAAATTTGGGCCCTTGCGCATGGTTTGTGGGATTGTAAAATGCAGCCAGTATGGAAAACACTTATGTTGGCTCTTCAAAATATTAAATGTAGAATTACTATACAATCCAGCAATCCCAGTTCTGGGTGTACACCCAAAAAGACTGAAAACAGGGACTTAAACAGGTATTTAAATACCTATGTTCATAGCAGCACGATTCACAATAGCCACAAGGTGGAGCCAACTGAAGTATCTATTGATAAACAAAAGGAAAAATAAGGTATGGTCTATCCATACAATGGCATATTATTCAGCCTTATAAAGGCAGAAAATACATGTTACAACATGGATGAGGACATTTTGTCAAGTGAAATAAGCAAGTCACAAAAAATTATGCTGTATTATTCTACTTACATGAGGTACTTAGAGTAGTCGACTTCAGAGACAGATGTAGAATGTTGGGTGCTGGGGCCTGGGGGAGAGGGGTGAGGAGTTACTTTGAATGGGTTCAGAGTTTCTGTTTTGCCAAATAAAGGTTCTGGAGGTAGATGGTGGTGATGGCTGCACAATAATGTGAATGTACTTAACACCACCAAACTCTATTGTGTGTTACCACAATTAAATAGAAAAATAATAAAAAATTAGAAAAGACATATGTACTAACATCTATGTAACCATTATTATCAAACACACAGACACAAGATATTAATTAAAAAGGGAAAAAACAGTCCTCATTCCTGAGGAGCTCATGGAAAGGGATGATTCCCCCACACTGGCGCCCACGTCGCCGACAGAAGGAAGGCTGGGCCTCCCCTGGGGGAGCCTGTGCAGCTCTCCCTGCCCTGAGTGGTTCTGCTGTGGGCACTCACTGCTCCAAGTCCCCTGTGGAAAGAGGCAGGCAAACAGGAGGAAACACTTCATGGGTGGTTGGGTACATGTCTGCTGGACATGTGTGCAGTGTGCCTGCCCCATCCAGCCTGGCTGAGAGCGCCCTCTCTGGTGGGCTCAGAGCTGTGCACACAGAGCCTGTGCTCTGGCCAAGAAGCAGGGGCAGTAGAACAGACCAGCCTCAGACCATTATGGTCATTTGGGATTTCATGCTCCAGAATCTGGCCCAGGCCCTACCTTGAGGTTCAGCAATGGCCAAACCACATAACCCCAAAAGGCGAGTAAGTCCTTGGGCTCTGGAGGCCTCCGAGGTACAGCTGAAGGAGATTCCTGGGTCTTTTCTGGAGGGTCTCTCTCACTGGGATCCGAAGTGGGGAGGTTACCGCTGGCTCTGGCCCTACCCTTGGTGACTCAGTCTGGAGAAATTGTCTGTGGGTGTGACATACAGAGCCTTACCCTACCCCGTGGGTTACACAGCTTCCCATCCCAGCTGGTAGAACTGGCCCTCCCCTAACCCCAATCCCAGAAGATGCATAGTATGGAGCAAACCCATTTCTGGCTGAGCCCCCAGCTGCCGGGCCCTGACCCACAGATTCCCTGTCATTTCACAAAGATTCCATGCTTCCCAAAAGTGCCATGGGCAAAGTGGCACCTGCCCTCTGTTGCTCCCCACAGTGATCTGACGGTGTGGTTGGAGTTGGGGTAGAAAATCCATGTCTACTCACAGCTCCGTGGAGGCCACATGTCTGCATCATAGCCATCTCTCCCACGATGGGTGTTTTACACCAACAAAGTCAATGCAAGGGGTGGGGCAGTCTCTGTCCTGAGGTGGGCCACACTCTGTCTTGGTGGAGCTGTGTTTCTGGACCAACTCTGTTGGTTTCCACGGTCTTTCCTGAAGCCTGTTCTTCTCAAGAAACCATTGATCCCTCCTGCACACAGGCTCCTGGCAGGGAGGTCACCGGCCTCCGCTCTGCCCTCCAGCCCTCTACTGCTGGAACCTGTAAGCTTTACATGGTGTATTGGTTCACAATGGGGAGTGGGGTGGTCAGTGTGTAGTTTAACTGCCAGGGCACCAACACCAGGTCCATCCCTTACTAGTTTGTACCTTGAGTGACTTACCCTCTCCAAGCCTCATTTTGTCCTGTCAGTCAGATGGGAGGAGAATAGCACTTACCTCACAGGACTGTGGTGCAAGGTTGGTACCACTTTTGAGACAGTGAATGTGCAGCCCATGTTGACCTTTCTTGTAAGTACAATGATTTGAAAACCCCACAGCACACGCTGCAACCATCCAGCCAGGCTGTGCCGGCCTCCTCCCTCTCTGCGTCAGGGGAGACATGTTAGCAAGGGCTCGTCCTGCACTGGCCTCGGATTTAGGTCGGTGTAAACCTGGCCTCTGCCACATTCTCAGTGTCCTCTTGGCACACCTGGCACGAGTGCAGGAGGAAGAGACACACGGAGGGCAGGGAGCCAGTGTCCCTTTGTGCTAAGTGCTGACTCTGCTCTTTACAGCCTCTGACTCATCTCATCCTCCTGACAGCCCAGCAAGGGGGGCTTGACTGTCCTCTCTATGGAGAAACAAAAATGAGGCATGATAAATCATCAAGTCAGAAAGATAGAGCAAGTTTCCCCAGGCCAGGTAGCTGACGGTGACAGCAGTGATGGCAATAGCTGACACGTGAGCCCTGACTGGGTGCCAAGCACTGCTCTTTCACAGGTGTTGACTCATGTCAGCTTAGCAACCACTCCTGAGGAGGGACTATTTTACCCACATTGTACAGATAACTACAAAACACAGAGAGCCTAAATGACTTGACCAAAGGCACGTGCTAATAAGTGACAGATTTAGGACTTGAATCGAAACAGTTTTGACTAGTGTTCAGCAAACTTTTTCTTTAAAGGGCCATTTCTGTTACAAATATCAGCTCTGCTGTTGTGGCACCGATGCAGCCACACACTGTGGAAGCAAATGAGCGCAGCTGTGTTCCAGTGAAACTTCATTTATACAAGAGACAGTGGGCCCATCGCAGCCTTCAGGCCACAGTGTGTCCACCTGTGCTCTTAATTCTACATTAAGGGGATGGGGACCCAGAAGCATCAAAGCTGTCTGAGAAATAAAATCATAATTGTGAACAAAATGTTGACAATTCTCTGGCCTTGTCAACGAGATACAGCATACAGGTCACTCAGTGCTGTTGCAACATGATTTATGGAAGACAGACTATATACCAGGTGCCACCTTCCATGCCTGGAACACACCAACAAGCAGAATCGCCAGGACACACCTCCACATGAGCTTATCTTCCAGCAGGGCTGGCGGGAGAGCTGGTGAGTAATGTTTATCACAAATACACGCAACACACCGCTGAGTTATACAACATGCTAATAAGTGCTGAGAGGCCGGGAGAGAAGTAGATCACAATAAGGGGTGTGGGAGCGGGGAGAGAAGCATGGGATGGTGGCGCAGGTCTCAGTGAGAAGGTGACATTTTAGCCAAGGCTCTAAGGAGGTAAGAAGGGAGCATTGCAGGTATCTTGGCGAAGAGCTCTCCAGGCAGAAGGGACAGCCAGTGCAAAGGCCCTGGGGTGAGAGCAAAAGGCTTTTGCCGTCTGAGAGCACTGAACAGGTGGTGAAAGAATGAGGCCAAGACCTAATGAGACCCTGATGTGGGGGCCTGGAAGCAGGGTGAAGACGTGCCTTCTGCTCCGAGACACGCAGAGTGAAGGGGTACTGCGTTGGAAAGCATCTGACTCGGGTTGTAAAGCATCCCTCTGACTGCTGTGCGGTACCTCGGGGTCAGGAGCTTTAGCTTAGGTTTCCTGGATTTGGTCCTGACTCTAATAATAATTACTGGTCTTCCTAATAACAGGAAATATACCTATTCATTCTATGCTGAGTTTCCATATCCATGAAACAGATTAATAATAATAATAATAATAATAATAATAATAATATTTACCCCCACTGAGCAGTTTTAAGCATAAAATCAGAAAATTCAGGCAAACCACTAAACAGGGTTCTAGGGACATAGTGAACACCACATGAATACTAGTTATGCTAACTATTATTAAATTTACCTTTCTAATAAAAATGACTGTTGTTCTATAATGGGCTGTTTGTGAATGTGTGCCTCTACACTACACAGGGGTGGACAGGTAGGCCGTGTGAGTCTTCACCTCCACAATGACAGCAGGTGCCACCTCACCTCCAGGCCCTGGGACTCAAGAAGGGTGGTAAGAGGCCACTATAAGGAAACTACCCTCTGTAAACTGGGATAGCTCTGGCACCTCCATAGTCATGCAGACATCCCATGAGAAATTGAGATGTCTCCCAAGAAGGGAGGGTACCCACTGAAGACTGCGCAGAATGAGGAAGCAACAGGAGGAGAAAGTGCCAATAGTGGCGACCAGATGTGCTAGTTTCCAGCTGCTGCTTAACAAATATCCCAGACCCTAGCAGCTCAAAAAACAGCAAACCTGTATTGTTTCATGGGTTCTCAGAGTCAGGCATCACAGCAGGGACATCAGCTAGGGGTCTAACTCGCAGTGTCTCTTGAAGCAGCAGATGTCGGTCAGGGGGGCATCATCTGAGGTTTGACCAGGGCTGAGCAGGTGACAGGCTCTGTGTCTATCGCTCCCTCACACGCTGTTGGAAGAGGCCGCGGTCCCTGCCTGTGTATGCCTCTCTACAGGCAGCCTTACTGTCCTGAGGACATGGCAGCCACTTTCCCCAAGGGAGTGATCCCGGAAAGATGACGCAGGAGGCTACAGTGCCTTTTAGGATCCGGCCTCAGAAGTGGTACCCTGGATGCCCTACCACATGGCATGTTCTTCAGAAGCAAGCCCCTAAGTTCAGCTCACACTCAAGGAGAGGGACTCAAGCTCCGCCTCTTGTAGGTCAAGTATCCAAGAATTGGATAAAAATTGTGGACATATTTTAAAACCACCACACAGGATGTGTGAGTTTGGGGCAAAATAACATTGTCTTTAGGTAGTGCCAGCTTAATTTTCAGAAAGTTTAAAACACAGTTCTCCTACAAACACATAGTGAGCACATATAAAGGTTCATGGTTATTAGTAAATGAGGAAGCAGCAGAATGATAAAGTTGATTTGAAAGATAAGTCGGGAACAGAGGATGAACTGTGGAATAGTTTGGCGGGCTTAGATTAAAAAAACGGCTTAACGAATTGCAAGGCAGTAAAAGGCACGCTTTGGTGCTATCTTTTCTATAAGGCAAGTTACCTTATTTTTACCAAATTACGTGCAAATTCATTTGCAAATTACCAATCTTCTTTTAGTTCAAATCTACCTTCACAGAGTCTGGTGTCTACTATGAAGTGTTAGTAAGTCAGACGGAGGTGTGTTCCCTAGAGAATGGAGTAAGTTCAGGTGGGCTGTCTGACAATGCTCTAGTGTGACACCGTGGGCACATGCGATGACCATTTTGTCGTATTTTCAAGTTTGGAGGACTTTTCTTAGCAAGAGTTCATTTTATCTTTCTCACTCTCACCTGCTTAGCTCATCCACTTGTCCATGTTTGTCGCCACTGAAGTGCATTGCAGTGTAGATAGCTCAGGCATAGACCTGCCTAGCACCCTCAAGGAGCTCGCCGGTCTCGGGGTGGGAGAGGGGTGGGGAGGGCGCAGGCAGGCACCAGAGTCTTTCTTTAATGGGGAGAAGGAAGAAAGTTTTGTGAAGCTGCAGGTTCCCTGGGATCAGGGGCTCAGAGAAGGTAGCCTGGGCACATGCCATTTTGCCTTCCCAGGTGAAATAATATCCGCTTCTCCAAAGTCATTTTGCAAATACAAGTCTGTTTGCCTCAAGTCACTTTGCCTGTATGTAGACCAACTCCTTTGGGAATTTCTTTCTGTTTTTTCTCCAACTATTTCAGTGTCATTTTTATTTGATCAATTACGGTTATCTTAGTAATTTTTTAATAAAATGACTTCCACGCCTTTTATTTTCTGAAGGTGTTCATCACATTAGTGGCATTATGTGAAAAATAGAAGGCTATTTTCTATCTTTTGAACAACTTGATATTTTATTTATTCTTGAGCACTTTGAGGCTCATTTAGGCCAAAAGCCTGAACATAATTTTCAAAAAATGTATGCCTTAACAGTAAATGGTTATCAGTGGTACGGAAGACATAATTAAATGTCATTAGCACGCTTGGACACTTGCCTTTCACTCGGCTCGATCACGGAGAGTGTGGGGGTGTATTAGCACTGCCTGAGTCACGGCACAGTCACATGGGACGGTACCATTTAGGAAGGAAGAAAGACCAGCCATGGAGAGCATGAGCGAGATTTTATTTCCTACAGAAATCATTACACACATGAGCCAAGATGCTGACGCAAAGATGCCTGTCACAGCATCACTTTCAACAGCAAATAACAATAACAACGATATAAAGGATGGCTAAGAATTGATTACTATACATAAATGATGTTGCTCCTATGCAGTAAAATACTCAACAGCTCTTGAATGTGATGACATCGTGATCTATGCTCAGTATGGGAAGACACTGTGCTGTTTTGCTATTTGCACAGCTGGCTGAAGAGAGTGTCGTCCTGCATCCAGTTGTGTGAAAGCCGTGGGTAGTGTGTCCATGTGCAGAGGGAAAGCTGGGCTTACGGGTTTCTGATGGTGCTGTAGTAGTGAAGACAAATTTTCTTTTTTGCCAATCTGGATTTTCAAGTTTTTCTACAATGATTATGCAAATTAGACATCCTGAAAGCAGGAGAAAGCAGGAGAGCCCCACCTCTAGGAACTTCCACAGGCCTGAGGGGTTGGGGAAGGAGGGAAGGAAAGAAGGAAGGATGGCGAAAGAGAGGAAAGAAGGAGGTAGTTCTAAGTCTGCTTTCTGAGGTGCTGTCTGCATTGACACCTTTGGGTTTGGAGGGACCTGAGGTCCAGGAACCAAGTGCTCAGGAAGAGCTAGGAAACCCCAGGATGTTTTCAGAATGTAGAAGGAAGACGGTCTCCAGAAACTTCCTTCCCTGGGAGAGACAGGGTGGTGTGAGGTCACTGTGGGAAACCCTGCTCCTCCCGTCTGGGGGAGTTTCAGGCCTCTCCCTAGCCTGTTATTAAAGGACCCAGACGTCCTTGTGCTCATCTTGCAGGAACAGCAGGCAGACACGGTAGGCTCCGCCAGGAGAAAGGAGTGCTCTCAGGTGTCCTTGGGGAAATAGTTTCACTGCCCCCAGCAGGACTCGGATTCTCTCCTGACCCCAGAACTAGGACCCCAGCTCTGTGGGGGCTGTTCACATGCTGGGGGTTGGGAGGCTGCCCGCTACCCAGGTCCCTGCCAGCTCAACTGTCTCCACTAACACCTGTTATTTTACAACAGGACGGTCCACACGCTGAAGGTCAGGATGGTTCTGAGTGGGGCCCTGTGCTTCCGGTGAGTATCTGGGCCTCCAAGGTGGAGGCCATGTCCTGGGGGGAACTGGGCACCAGGTGCACCTGTTGTCCAGCCTTGTCCAGGAGGGAGGGGCCTGGACCAACCGAGCTGCAGCTCCCCAGTTGAGGTGGGAAGCTGGGCAATCGTGAACAGCCACTAGCTGCCCTAAGAGAAAGTCTTCAGCCTCTTCAGACCACCTCATGGGAGCTCCTCCATGTGAGGACGGACAGGTGAGTCACCTGTGTGGAACTGCAGCCTCGTGTGTCCATATTGAGAGTGGAAGTCAGGAGACCTGCTGTTACACCTACTGCGGTGACCTGGCATCACCGGCTCCTCTGCTCCACTGCTCCCTGCTGCCCTTGGGACAATGCGACAGCAACAAAATTACTTGTCAGCCAGTTTGTCTGTCCTTGGATATGTGACCAGGCAGGCACCCAGCTGTGCCCCAGACATCACAGCCACGAACGGCACTTGTTCTTGCTCTCACTGAACTCGGAACCTAGGCAGCTTTTCCCAAAGTGTGTTCTGTGGAACCCCAGTCCTACAAGCTTCTTTATTAACACAGTGGGGCTCCCTGACACGGTTAGTGTGGGAAATACTTCTGTTTATGTCTCCTCATATGTGAAAGCAGGTTAGGAGCTCTGAAGTGGAGATTTGTCTATATTCAGCCAACATTGAACCAATTTGTACCCAGCATGCTTTTTTCCACGTGGCATCCAGGACAACCCACTGTAGGATACACCATCACCTCACAGGATGCCAGAAAATCAGCTGTGCTCACACGTGAGAAATACATTTGAAAAGTCAGAGGAAAGCATTTTAAATTTAAAGAAATTCTTAACTTATCAGGGAATATGTGGCCCAGCAGAAGTAAAAGCCCCTGGTTGTCTTCAGTAATGACTGAAGAATTGGATGTCAGTCTGGATGAAGCCTGGGCACTGGTTAACTCACCATCTTAGCTTAGCGATGGGCAGACTCGAGCCCAGAGGGGGTGAGTGGCCTGTCCTCTGTGACCCAGCAGCAGTGGGGAAGAGCAGGACATGGACCCTGGACTCTGACTTTCCAACATGACACATGAGGGGCTGCTTGGTACAGAGAAGATTAAAGAGGGAGAGGGACAGAATCCTTGACTTGTAGGGGGCGGTCTGTGGGTCATCCCCCTGTTGGACATGAACCCAGTGGGGCTGGGAAAAGGTTGTACCATTCCTCTTCGGTGGCTGGGAATCAGTGCCTGGGATGGGGGGACTCTGGAGCCCGGCCAAGCTGCACATACACCCACCCTTCCCTGACTGTCATTGTCCTGATGTTCCAGAATGAAGGATGCAGAATTGAAGGTTCTTTATCTGCACGATAACCAGCTTCTGGCCGGTGGGATGCATGCAGGAAAGATCATGAAAGGTGGGTGCCAAACGGGACCCTGCTTCCTTAGGGCTCTGTGCTCTCTGAGGGAAGGGGCTGGAAGGACTTAGAACAGCCATGTAAGACCCAGGCTTGACACAGTAGCCAGGGTATCCTGAAACCAGGCTTTAAGCAAGGACAAAAAAGGCTACACCTTCTAGCAAAGTGAGACACATGCCCCAGTACCACCTGGTGCCTCTGCAGAGGTGAGAATGCTTCCCAAGAAGAATGCTTTGTTCTTCCCTCACAGGTGGACCTAGGTAGCACATTCCTTTTCCTGGGAGCCAGTGTCGGAGAGAAGTAATCAGGCTCTCTCTGCCTTTGTTTCCATTTGGGGAATCCCCTCTGCTCCTGGAGATCCCTGGTCACTCAGAGTGGGAGCTGGTAGCGTCATCTGGCCTGGTGTTTGCTCATTGCGCACCATATCTGCAAGCAGCAGGCCCTTCTCTCTAAAACAGTGCGCACCTGCCCACCTGCCACGTGTCCACCAGGCTCTGGGGCAAGGCAGACCCTCTGCAAGGATGTGTGTGCACACATGTGCACATGGGTGCATGTATCTGTTATGCATGTGTATGTGCATTGTGCGTGTGCGGGTGGCACAGAGAGGACTGAGACCTTCTCCTGTTCTTAGGAATCTCACAAGGGGTAGAAAAATGCCCACATAACTTTGGAGAGTCCAGAGGGCCTAAGGGTATTAAAGGAGGAGGTCCAATGTCCTATGGGGGTTGGAGAAGACTTGAAGATTTGATCCTGAGCAAGAGGGCGGGCATGGGGGTGGGAGGTGGTACAATGTGCTAGTGCCTTAATGTCTTTTGGGCCAGCTGGCAGGAGAGCACCTCTTCCACATGACAGCTGCTGAGACCTGGGAACAACGTGCCTCACAGAGACCTGCTTCCCAAAGTCCATAATGGGGGAGGGGTAGGGAACGCTGTCAAGACCCCTGAATCTGGCTTCCTTGGTCTAGGTGAGGAGATCAGTGTTGTCCCTAATCGGTTTCTGGACGTCAGCCTTTCTCCAGTCATCCTGGGCGTCCAGGGAGGGAGTCGGTGCCTGTCGTGTGGGACAGGGCAGAAACCGACTCTGAAACTAGAGGTGAGTCCTGTGGGGCATCACCTGGCTTCACTGGGCAGCAGATGCTAGACCCCTGGGGTCCATTGCTCCTGTGTCCCGTGTCCTCAGCCCCGGCTTCCTGGCCACTCCACTCACACCCCTCACTGCCATGCCCTTTTCTCACAGCCAGTGGACATTATGGAGCTCTATGGCAGCCACAAGGACTCCAAGAGCTTCACCTTCTACAGAAGAGACACGGGGCTCACCTCTAGCTTCGAGTCAGCTGCCTTCCCGGGCTGGTTTCTCTGCACTGTGCCCGAAGCTGACCAGCCTCTCAGACTCACCCAGCTCCAGGGAGACGACAGTGGGGACAACCCCATCACAGACTTCTACTTCCAGCAATGTGACTAGGGCAAGGCACCCCTCAGGGCCTGGTGGAAAGAGCTGGCCAGGGCAAGTGGAGGAGGAAGAGGCTCAGGTGACTACCCCACCTTTGTTCTTGGGCCCCCACCCGATTGAGTGGGCACATAGCCACTCTCCCTTCTCCTGGTTCCCAGTTTGGGTAAATTCTGCTGAAGATTGGGGCTTAGTTTACAATTTCTTTCCATGCTGGGTTGCACTACTGGTATGAAGCCCTGCAAACATAACACAGGGGAGTGGTGGAAATCCTTCGGGCTTTGCGGTGACTTACCCAGTGCCCCTGAACCCCACAGGCCAGCCCTATCCCAGGTTGAGCCTATTAGAGCCACTAGCTGCTCACATGGGGTCCCATCACCATCCCTATGCAGGGGATGGAGGAGGCCAAAGAGTTCGAGACCCCAGGCCCAGCCCCTCCCCGCTTCCCTCTAATTCAGCTGCCATCCTGTGTGCCTTCTCCATCCCCACCCTCGTACTATCACCGTGGGCAGGATAAGGTGGTGCCGCCCAAGGAAATGGCTCCAGCTCAGACGACCGAGGATGGGCAGGCATGTCACTCCTTTCGCAAACCAGATACAATTAAAATCCAAGATGCTGGTGTCTATTCACATGGCAAGATGCTCATGACATATTAAATGAGAAGAGCAAGTTACAAAGTGGCATATCTGTAACTCTGTTTTAATTTTAAAAATACCCATTTAATTAAAAAATAGAGAAAAAGGTCTGAAAGAGTTCACTTCAATTTTAGCAATGTTGGTGTACTGGTATTATATGTGAGCTTCTTTTCGTTTTTTTTTTAAATTCATTTGTGTATTCTAATTATTCTGTGCTGAAGATGGATTACTGGTGTTGTAATGAGAAGAATTAACCTTGAGGTGAGCAGACCAGACATTGCTTCTGGTTGTACTCAGCTCCCATGCCCCCGTACTGAGATTTGAGGTGACTGCGTGCTGCTGCTTTGGTTGGCAGCAGCAGGTGTCAGTCTCAGCAGAGCTGCCGAGGAGGAGGTTCATGGTGGGCTCCTGTAGTTGGAGTCTCCTGGGGAGGGAATGCACAGAAAGAAAGCCCACACTTTGAGCTGGAGTGGTCATGGTCCCTGAGATGTCAGGGTGTGGGCTTCAGCCTTCAAGGGTCTCCTGTGCTGGTTGAGTAATGTCCCCAGAATTTCATGTCCTTCTGGGAGCCTCAGACTGTGACCTTACGTGGAGATAGGGCCTTTGCAGGTACAATTAGTTGAGGTCATGCTGTGTTAGGGTGGGCCCTACATCCAGTACACCTGGTGTCCCAGTCAGAACAGGAGACCCAGGCAGGAAGACTGTGTGTAGATGGAGGCTGGAACTGTGCGACAGTAAGGCAGAACATCGATGGCCAAGACTCCTGTCAGGAGGAGGTGTTGGCCCCAGACCCTCCAGGGGACCATGGTCTGCCAGTCTCCCCCACTGAGACTGGTGTGTTAAACCAAGTCTGTGGTAATTGATCATGGCAGTCTTAGGAAATTAATGCTCCAGATGTCCTGGTGTCCACACACTCTGTTCCCTCCCACACTGCACCCATCGTCTCTGTGACCAGTGGCATATGGCAGAAGTAATACAGTGTTGCTTCTGAGGTTCCCGCAGCTTCCATGTTGGTCTGTTTTCTTGTTCCCTTGAGCTGGGGGAGCAGCTGCGTGTTGTAAGCAGTGACAGAGACCTGGGTGATGAAAAATAAAGCCTCTTGCCTAGGGTCACGTGCGTGAGTGTGGAGGCGGCCCCTCCAGCCCTAGTCAGGCTGCCAGCATGCCCCTGACTGCAGCCTAGGGAAATCGTGACACGGAACCACCCAGCCAAGCTGCTGTAGGCACCAACCCTCAGAAACCTTGTGAGAAAATAAAGGTCTGGTGCTTTAAGTGGCTAAGTTTTGGGGTCACTTGTTAGGCAACAGTAGATAACTAATACACAGGGAAGAGAAGTAAATGCTTTTATTTATTTTTCTTCTCAAAATGAACATTGGTCCCTTATTTCCCCAAACATTGTATTTAAAAGCTGATCATACTAAACTTGTTGAATAGTCTCTGTTTCTGCAAACTTCAGCTCTTCCTTGACTATCTTTGACCTCCAGCCATGCGCGCCAGGGGCTGTGACCCCAGTGTTCCCACCTAAACCCTGGGGGTGAGAGCAGAGGCCAGGAAGGGGCCCAAATATGAGCCAAATGTTGCCCCTGCTCCTCACCTGTCAGACCGATGTGGATTTTACTGAGGGACTAGCAAGGGGATAGCCAGGCTGGAGGGTCTGCCTCCTGGACCTCCGACTACAGCCTCCCAGGACTCCGTGCCAAGAACACGGCCCCAGGCCCCAGGCTCTTTCTGCAGACCCAGTTCACACTCTGTACCCACAGGCTCACCCATAGACCCTGACTGCCACCTCCTCTGAGGAGCCTCTGCTGAGTAAAGATGCCTGGTCTTCCACTCTGACGGTCTTGTGTGCACCTCTATGCAAACTTTCCCTCTTTGTAATAAGTCAACTTGGGGTCTGTGGTCCCTAAAATGATCTCAAGGTCAAGGCTGCATCAACTTGTTTCCGAGCCTCTTACCTTGTGTTTGGTAATTGGAGTCCAGTGAGTGGAATGTGGAGGCCATTTCTTACCCTGGAACATTCTTTCTCCGCCACCACCTACATTTCAGCTGCTCCACCCTCAGGGAACAGCTGAAATTCTCTCATTCCTGAAGCTTCTCCAGCCTGAAGTGGCTCTTCATCATTTGTTGGGTGACAGAACTCAAAAGGGCTTTAGCAGGGGTGAGTGACACCTGCTGATCGAAAAAGGGGGGGGTGGATGCAAAATGCTACGTGTATGAGCCGTGGGTCCCGGCATCACGACATTCAAGTGAAGCCGGTGTGGTGGTTTTAGATTTCTTCCATTTCAGCACCACCCCCAGCCTCAGGTGGTTTCTACAGAGGTGTGCACCCAAGGCCTGTGCAGTCTGTGCCGGTTGTCAGCACTGAGGACCACGGTGTGTCCTGAAGAGCAGAGGGGCCCAAGCCAAGTCGCAGGGAAGCAGCGAAAGGGCTGTATCCTGATGAAGCCATACACGGAGTAACCCCAAAGCTGCCATTTGAAGGACTTGCTTGTTCACTGTAATTCCAGAACACACAAACGGGGCCAGTGAGAGGACAAATAGAGCTGCCTTCTTGTGTGACCTGGAAATTTCAACTGTAAAGACCACACACACCATTTGGGTTTCTCCAAGGGGCTGTGAGCTCCCTGGCCCTGGAGGTGTTGAGGCACAGCTGGCTGAGCCTACGTCTCAGGGATGCTGTAGCACCAATTATGTCATGCCTGAGGCCATTACAGTTCTAGAAATTTGGTTTTTTACTCAAGGAAGTTGTCTGACTGTGTGTTGTCTCCAACACAATAGGTCTTCAGCCCAGAGATTAAAATCTTGTCTTTTTTTTTAATCCTCACCCGAGGATATGCTCCATCAACACTAGAAAGAGAGGAAGGCGTTGGGGGAAGTGGAGAGAACCATTGACTGGTCCCCTGTCTCAGTATGTGTCCTGACTAAAGATTGAACAGCAACCTGGCTGTGTGCCCTGACCAGGAATCAAACCCGCCACCTTTTTAGTATACAGGATGATGCTCCAACCAACGGAACCAACAGGCCGGGGCTAGAGTCTGGTCTTCTTGTCTTTTCAAGTGTTTATGATCCCCAGCTGGACTGTAAACTACTTTGTAGGGACCTTGTGCTGTGTGTCTTTGTCACACACCAGTGTGAGTGCTCAGTAAACACTCACTGATTGCCAGGGGCCATACCCCTCATGCTCCTGCCCTTTACACAAGACAAGACATTGAGGGAGGGGGTCAAGAATGGCTACTGGCCTTAGAAAATAGAAATCAGGTCCCATTCCTGCCCATCTTCTCTTCTCTCTCATTGTGCAGGCATCTGGGTGTTGAACCGACTTCTCCCCTTCCTCCCCAAACATTTCATGGAACTTCAAAAATGACCTGAGAGGAAAAATTATAAAAAGGGAGTTGATCCCCAGAGAACAGTACACCTAAGTGTTCTGCCCTTTGAGAGTGGATGGATGGACGAGAGGATGGATGGACTGAGTTGAGTTCTGTCAGTTCTGGGCCTGAGTGTTCACCCTGCCCTGCTCCCACTGTGTCATGTGCCCTAGCTGTCCAGGGCACAGGCTGCCTGTTCAGTCCGGGGTGGATCTAAGGTCAATGCCCTTTTGAGGTGGGTTTTCTCAGATATTCTATCTCATCGCATTTATACCAGTGATCGGATGCCCTCTCATCTTCCCAGACAGGGTGGTACTCACCATGCGGTGAGCCCCCACTCTCTCGTTGCTGGGCTTCAGACATCAGATGTTGTTCTGCCCTTAGGCGCCTTGGGCACAATCCTCTTGCATGTGCTGCCCTTAAGCCTAGAGTGGAGCCCATGGCGCACCAAAGGGAAGGCAACACAAGGACATCTGACCCCAGCACTGTTTACCTGGTGGCCCAAACCACCAATAACCGTCAATGACAGTAGCGATGAGCAGGGGCCTGACGCCTGGCTTCTGCAAACAAACACTCATTAGTACCCCCACCTTCTCATTATCCATACTGTGCTGCAGACATTGTGAAATCCCAGGCTCTTCTTCCCCATCCTGGAGCCAATTTTAAGGATGCTGCAGGCCCGACCCACCTGTTCAGATAATATAAACCCTGGGCAGGTGCCCTGGAGAAATCAGGTGGCGGTTCCAGGCACCCAGGATCTGCAGGTCAGTGGTGGGCCGGGAGAGTTCTCTCTTTTTCTCTTTTCTTCTCCCTTCTGCCAGCACCTCCAGTGTGCCCCTTTCCTGAACTCTTCCTGGCAGCTCTCTAAATGACAAGATGTCCTACCCACAGAACATCGGGGTTGCTAGATAACTCCGGGGGGACAGAGAAGGAATTTGAAAAGAAGCTGTAGGTTGAGTCTAGATACTTTTAATATTTAGAGCCATAGATTTTAGAAAGTGACGTCAGAGGAAATATCTGTGCCAGAGGTGCTCAGTAGTGTTTGGTGAGGTCTGGGGCTCCTTAGAGACACCCCAGTGCCTGCCTCGGTGGTCAAGGAAAATGCTCACAGATTCTGGCACCTCCATCACCCTGACTCAGCAAAAGCAAGGTGCTTTTATCCATTATACTTTCATTAAGATTCTGTGTACAAATTCAGTGCAAAACTTAATTTTAAGAGTACTGGCCTGTCCAGACTCTCATTTCAATGTGAATTAGTTGGAGGCCTAGGATAAAGGGGCCTTTCCAAGGTGGCAAGATGAAGCCGAATCAGCAGCCGCACTAGCTCTTGAACCCAGCCTTGCCTTTGACCCCTGCTGCACACGTGCCTCTGTGCCCTGCCCACAAGCACCATCCACGTGAGTTGGGAGGCTGCAGGAAGCTACAGCCATGCTGCAAGATGGTGTTGCTTTTCATAAGGAAAACAAAGGTCTACATATAGAACAATAACAATACGGAGAAATTTAATAAGAGTGCAGATGAGGATATACTAGTAAAGGTGAGATTCATTAAACTCCAAGTCATGGCATCATGGATGTTTGATCTGATTCTTAACAACCACATGTTCTAACTTCGTGATTTTATAGATGGTGACACTGAGGGTTGGAGGTGAAGTGCCATAGCCTTGCGTGTCTGAGTTGTTACTCTGAGCTGATAATTAATTTGGCAGAACTTTTAGATAATGATTCCCTGTTCAGTGACCCTAATGTCACAGGTGACATTAATGGACAGCAGTGAGAAGGGGTGACTTTTGAGGCAGGGACATCAAAGGCAGCCCTGAGTGTGCCCACGGGAAGGTAAGAAGAAGTCACATGCCTGGAGGGGTGGTTCTGTGTCCACAGAGAAGTGAGATACACTCACAGGAGGAAATCTGGGCTGGACGGTGGTGAAATGGGCAGCCACTGTGGATTCTAGAGCTGGGCGGGGACGTGGGGGCAGCAGTACTTAGATGAGTCCAGGTTGGTCTGGACTAAAGGTAGAAAACCAGGAATACAGGTCCAATGGCTGTTAAAAAGGCGAAGTTATAGTTTAAAGAATAATCTTCCAGGACTTGCTGATAAATCAGAATCAGTCAGGAGACTTGGGAGAAATGGTTAATGATCTCGGGTTTTTGAACCTCATTGGCTGGAGGAAGATTATGTCAGGGAGAGAAATGAAACTGGGAGGAAGAATGGGCCGAGGGGGCAGGAGACGGTTAATTTGACCTTAGAGATCCTAGGTTGGGGGTTAGGGCAGAATGTCTAGAGGGGGCGTCCTGTAGTCTAATGGAGGTAATCTGGGGTGTTCGGTCTGGGCTTCAGGGGGAGTAGACCAACATGATTATTGCAGTTGTGGAAATGGGTGAACTGAAACTCTGGGAAATGAACGAGAAGTGCTTAGGACTTACCTTGTGGCTTCCAGCCTTAGGGATGCCCCCAAAGGGAGGGGGAGTCTTCGGCATCTGAGAAGAGGGCATGGAGAGGTGTGGAGGTGATCAATGGCAAGGGTTCCTCGGGGCTGAGGCCAAATATCAGAGGGATCAAGGAAGGGTCCAAATTTGGTGCCACAGGAGCTAAGGCTGGTCTTGGAGAACATATTCACATGCATAACGTGTAAGGTACCAAGGAAAGGGTAGGACGAGGGTGGTGTGCAAATAGCATGTCCGGGTGCTGGTGTTTGATCCAGGACAGGTAAACTGACGAGCTCTGAGACAGCCAGAGGCAGCATCTAGGGAGGGGCACAGGACAAAGGCCCCTGGGGACAATAGAGAAGGACAAGTTTGGGGGTGGAAAGTGTGGCTCACGGGAAGAGACTGAGGCAGCTGCTCAGCCACAGGACCCCTAAGCTCCCCGTGGACTAGACATGGACTTTTCACTCCTCCTCACTCCTCCACACTCTAGGGGAGACACTGGGATTTGGGGCTGCGCCAGGACTGGAGACTTCTGGGGCCCCAGGGGATCTAGCTGGACGACACCTGCACTGAATTTCTGCTGGCTCATTGAGCTGACCAAGAGTGAGAGTCACCAGTCTACCTGTCCAGCTTCACAAGGTGCTTCACTTGGTCCGCCCCAGCCAGATTTTGGCACAGCCACCAGGATGCCCACGTTTCTGCTGTCATAACCAAAGGACCCCCGGTAGTCTGGCTGAGAGAGAGCACAGCATCCAGTGGGCTTTGTTGAGGCCACGCTGCTGTGGGCCTCCCTGGGCTGGGGGATAACCTAGTGCTTTGCTACTCAAAGTGGGGTCCAGGGACCAGCAGCATTAATGTCACTTGGTTGCGTGTTTGAAATAGTCTCAGGCCCCACCCTAGATGGAGGGAATCAGAATCTGCATTTCAATGAGAGCTATAACTGATTTATGTATGTGTTCGCCAAAGAGAGACGGACTGAGCTGGTCTAGCAGTCCCAAGGCTGGCTGATCACTGCAATCACTTCAAGCCCAGGAAATACCCCTCATCAAGGGCCCCCAGGAGATTCAGTGGGCAGGCACTTTTGAGAGCCAGTTAGTCTAACTGAACACCTCACTTAAAAAATTAAAACTTACTTACCACTAAAAAGAAAATTCATAGTCATACAGGAAGAATGTTGAGGTGTTAAAAAACAAAACCACTCACGATCCCGTCACCGCGGGTCAACGCCATAGCAAAACGTGGGCGGTCTGCTTCTCTGTGTATCTTGGAATGCATGTGGGTTTAAGTGGAATCATAGCATGTATTATTTATGTCTTGCACTTTTTACTCGGTATATTTTTTATGATTTTTGTTATATCTTCCCATTATCAGCCAGTCCCCTTGTAACTCCCTCCCCACCCAGCACCACTCTATTGTCCATGTCCATGAGCCCTTTCAGTTTTTTGCTCCATCCCTCCATCCCTACCCCCCACCCCTTAGCTGCCATCCTGCTCTTTATCTATGAGTCTATCTCTATGTTGCTTGTTAGTTCAGTTCATTAGATTTCACATATGAGTGAAATCATATGGTATTTTTCTTTCTCTGACTGGCTTATTTCACTTGGGATAATGTTCTCCTGGTCCATCCATGCTGTCACAAAGGGTAAAACTTTCCCTCTTTTCTTTTTTATGGCTGAGTAATATTCCATTGTATAAATGTCCCATAGATGCTTTATCCACTCATTTACTAATGGACACTTGGGCTGCTTCAATATCTTAGCAATTGTAAATAATGCTTCCATGAACATATGGGTGCTTATTTCTTTGAACTAGTGTTTACTTCCTTTGGATAGATTACCAGAAGTGGGATAGCTGGGTCAAAAGGCAGATCTTTTTTTAATTTTTTGCTGTGACTCCACACTGCTTTCCACAGTGGCTGCACCAGTCTGCATTCCCACCAAGATCGCACAAGGGTCTCCCTTTCTCCACATCCTCGCCAGCACTTGCTGTTTGTTGATTTATTTATGATATCCATTCTGACAAGTATGAAATGATATCTCACTGTGGTTTTAATTTTCATTTCTCTGGAGATTAGCAAAGTTGAGCATCTTTTCGTGTCTATGGCCCACCTGTATGTCCTCTTTGGAGAACTGTCTATTCAGGTATTTTGCCCATTTTTTAATTGGGTTGTTTGAGGATTGTTTTGTATTTTTTGTTTTTGGTGTTGAGTTTCATAGGTTCCTTATAAATTTTGCATATCAACCCATTATCAGATGTTTCAGTGAATATGTTCTCCCATTTTGTGGGTTGTCTTTTTATCTTGTTGATGGTCTCTTTAGCCATCATTTTTAAATCAATAGCCTACCTATTATTTGGATACTTAGCTTATTTCCAACTTCTCGCTACTGTAAAAAGTGATGTAGTGAACACTTTCATGACTAAATGTTTGGGCAACAGGCAAAACTACCAAGTATGCAGACTCCTTTCACACTCCGACTGCCTCACCAGCATCGGTCCAGGTCTGCACTGCTGCCGGTGCCCTGTTATCCTTCATTCTCGCCAACCCTTGAACTCTCACCACAAAGCTCAGGGGTAGGAAATGGGACTTGCCAAGGGTCCCAGTGGCAGATTTGGCACTCACGTGGCCCCTGCTACACCCTCATTCTAACGCCCAGGCCCTGGAGGCCGGTGCCGCTGCAGTGGCTGGAAGCCTGACGTCAGCATCGCCCTGTCCTCTCCCAAACTCCCCTCCGCACCACCCTCTCCCTCTCTGAGCCTTGCTCCTTCACCCACCTTCCCCTCTCCCACCCCCTCTTATCTTCTGCCCTCTTATCTTTTTTCTACTGTTTTCCTTTCTTGGTGAACATCTTACCTACTTTGTAAACCTCAGCCTTAGCCATCCTTGCATTTTACTTTTCTGGGCTATTTTCCAACTCTTACTGCCCTCATGCCCTAATTTTCTCTGTTTCTCTTCAAAGTGGATTCTATACCATTCTTTGGAAGGTCTTTTTAGGGACAAGCTGTAGGGCAGATAACCCAGCTGAAGGAGGGGAGCTGCGTGGTGCTCTGTGGTCTGGGCTTTATATGGGGACACAGGTTTCAGCGTAGAGCATTGGTCCTCACAAACACAAGTGTCTATGCATCGAGCCCATCCTGTTTCCATGTGGTATAAATGGGGGGCTTGTTGGGCTTTGGACGGTCTCCTGTCCTTAGTCTCAGCAGGGCAACCCAGGCCCTAAGAATAATGCTCTCTAACTCTGCAGGGTGCCTGCTGTCCATCAGCGCTGGGTCTTCCCCCACTGCTAGGGGAGGGTAGACGGCAGTGACTTTGTTCCACCAGAAAATGGGACCAGGTTTGAGTGGGCTCTTCCTCAAGCTGTGAAGCAAGAGCCCATCCTCCCTCTGCCCTCCCTCTGGCTCAGCCCTAGGAGGTGCTCCTGGCAATTTGGGGAAACTTGTTCTCCAGTTTTCCAGGGCTGGCACCAGAGCACAGTCACATGGTCACACCCAGCCAGCCTGACCTGTTTCCAGGTTGCCCTAAATGAGGGCTGTCAGAGCTGTCAGAGCTTGCG
This sequence comes from Sturnira hondurensis, assembly GCF_014824575.4. Taxonomy (NCBI): domain Eukaryota; kingdom Metazoa; phylum Chordata; class Mammalia; order Chiroptera; family Phyllostomidae; genus Sturnira; species Sturnira hondurensis. The sequence goes on from NW_028074670.1 coordinate 804,491, forward strand.
GGGCAAGGGAGAGAGTTCTGTGGACTCAGAGGACCAGGTATGGAACAGCAGCCTGATGGGAACTTCCACCCTGTGACTGGGGATTTGGGGCACACTGGGTGTCTTCCCCCAGCCCCACTGCTTTCCTCTGACAGCTCTTCCCTCCTTTCCCCCAGGAAGGACCAGTCACCCCTGCAAGAATGTGCTCCCTCCCCATGGCAAGATACTACATGTAAGTCCTTCCTTTCCTGATCAGGAGCTTGGGATGACATGGGAGAGGGAAAGAGGCTGAGTCAGAAGGACAAGGCTTCTTCTTACCTTGAAACCTCAAGTGCCCCATAATTAAGTTTAATCATCACCCCTAACAGCAATGGCTTTTTCCCCTGAGCATCTGCAAAATGCCAGTCATTCCACTGTCTTGTCTCTACTCTAAGGAATCCAAGAGGTGTCACTAAGCTCACTTTACAGATCTGGAAACTGAGGCTCAGAGGTTAGGTGAGTTCCCTGATGTCCCCCCAGGGCCAGGACACCCAGACTGCACATGCCCTGTGCTGTCCCACCCTCTCTCTAAAGGCTCAGAGACCACTTCGCGCCTCGGTGACAACCTCTGTATGCTGGCCTCTGTGGCCTTTACTTCCAGTCTGGGTTTCCAAGTCTTACTTGTGTTTTATCTCATTTGACATTTTGGTGTTTACTTACAGTTTACTCTTTACTGTCTGTGGTTTTTTGCTGTAAATTGCCCCCAGCCCTTAGGGAAGAAGATGGGATGTAGTGAAAATAAAATGTGTTAGCCTCTGGGGTGTCTTTCCTTAGCTCCCGCAAGGGCCTCTTGTCCTGACAGGGGCCAGTCAGGGCCCCAGGAGGTTACAGTTTGGCTGAAAGGCGGGGCACATGCGCAAAACACGCTAATGACAAGACAGGTACTGTACCTTAGAGTATCTAGCTTGGGTGCAGGTCTCCAAAGAGCCTGTTGCTGGCAGATGCATGGTGCACAGTCTTGGTGGACCCGCTGGCAAGTTCGGGCTCCTTAGATCTTTATTTTTTATTGTATAAGTGAACTTCTGTTAAACACATATGGTCATTAGCAAAGGGCATTACAATTACCTGTTATTGAGAAAGGAAAAGCTCCTGGAGGCAATGGCCTTGGCCCAAAGCTTCTGCCCTAATAGGTAAAGAAGCCATCTTGGGCCTGAGAGTGGCTGACAAATGTCTTTGAAACCAGCCAGGCAACTGAACTAATAGCTGGCTTGACTTTGATGTTGCACACGCTCGCTCACCAGGGCTTCTCCCCAGCCCAAGTCACGTAGCCGCCCTCCCAGGCCCATTGTTACAACCGCAGCCACGCCTGGTGACTGTCCGCTGGCCCGCTTCAGCTCTCTGCTGACCTCCTTACTTGGCACGCATAATGTGGGTGCCCAGAGCTCACCTGCCTGGTGCAGGCAGTGTGTGGCACATTTACTAGCACATAGGAATTTTTTCCAATTGTGGATTTTCTCCAATTCAATGGTCTTTAAAAATCTGAGAAGCAAATCACATTTTAATATACACTCAGTTGATTCCTTTAATAAGACAATAAACATCTATGAAAAATTGAAGCAGGCCCAGAAAACCTGGGATAAGGCTCCCTGTATCCCAGAGACATCACAGCCTCATGAGGGGATTTCTCTGGAAGGCAGTGGAAAAGGGCTACATCATCAGGAAAATTCTCTACCCCTCAGTGAAATTGCACTAGCTCCCTTCAATGCTTTGAAGGCCCAGACAGAGCCCAAGCCTCCTAAAGGGCAGAGGTGCAGCCTCTGACAAGATCCAGGAGGCCTTTCCTGCCTTAAGATGACCTGGCCTCTACCTGCCCCCTTTGTACCTATGGAAGGAGGAGAACCTCCAGATACTTAGTAAGGTGATCAAACTGTGGGCTTTTGGACTCAGTGGTGGTGGAAGGAGGTGGGTCATCAGCATCGCCATCCTGTTTCAGAATTAAGGATGCAGATCAGAAGGCTCTGTACGTAAGAGACAACCAGCTCCTGGTGGGAGATCCTGACTCGGACAATTGCTGTGCAGGTAAGCCCTTGAGCCCCGACCTGCTGGGACTCTCTCAGGCTCCCTCTCCCACAGGCTCTCCCCTTCTCTCCTGTCTCTGGTGACAGTGAGAAGAGACAGGTAACAGCTGAGGACCTCTCATAGTGAGAGGGTCATGACCCCAGGAGGAGTCTCAGTTTGTCCTGCAGCTTGCATGCAGGGTCCAGGCCAGCTGTGCCCTGGCCCAGTTCCTGCCCGAACTTAGCTCCGTGAGAGCTTGCAGTGTGGGTCACCTCACATCCTGGCCCTCTTCTCTCTTCCTTCCCAGAAAAGATCTGCATACTTCCCAACAGAGGCCTGGACCGCACCAAAGTTCCTATCTTTCTGGGGATCCAGGGAGGCAGTTGCTGCCTGGCATGTGTGGAGACAGTGGAGGGGCCTTCCCTGAAGCTGGAGGTGAGACATGTCCTGTTTGGGGGGACCCTGCACACCTGCCTGTCTTCCAGGACACTCTGGCATCTCTGCTCCCACCTGTGGGTTCCCTGCCAGGTCCACAAGTCCCCTCCTGTGAGTCTCCACCATCTCCCTCTGTACCCAGTGCCAAGACCCTTGCCCTCTAGAGTCCTCAGGAAGCAGTTCCCTGGTTAAAGACCCCCACCCTCATCCCACCCAGTCCCTCACTGGCTAAGCCCTGAGGCCTCCAGGCTGACTGCTTACTTAGCAGCCTCATCCTGCAGCCAGCCTCTTGCCCTCCACAGGATGTGAACATCGAGGACCTGTACAAGAGCGGTGAGCAGGCCACACGCTTCACCTTCTTCCAGAGAAGCTTGGGCTCTGCCTTCAGGCTTGAGGCCGCTGCCTGGCCTGGCTGGTTTCTCTGTGGCCCAGCGGAGCCCCAGCAGCCAGTGCAACTCACTAAGGAGACTGAACCCTCTGCCCACACTGAGTTCTACTTCGAACAGAGTCGGTAGGGAGGCAGAAGTCAGGGACTGTGCTCAGCGACTGTGGTAGGCAGAGTAATGCCCCCAAAGATGTCCATATCCCAGTCCCCAGAATCTAGGAATATGTTAGCTTAAAAGGCAGAAGGGACTTTGCAGGTGTGCTTAAGATAAGCATCTTGAGCTCTGGCTGTTGTGGTTCAGTGGATTGACTGCTGGCCTGTGAACTGAAAGGTGGCTGGTTCACTTCCCAGTCAGGGTGCATGCCTGGCTTTCAGGTCAGGTCCCCGGCTGGGGGCATGCAAGAAGCAATGATCAGCGTGCCTCTTGCACATCAATGTTTCTTTCCCTCTCTTTATCCCTGCCTTTCCCTCTCTCTAAAAATAAATAAATAAAATCTTTTAAAAAAGAGATAAGGGTCTTGAGGTAGGGAGACCATCCTGGGTAATGGGGGAGGCAGGATAGGCAATGTTACCACATGGATCCTCTTAAGAGGGAGGCAGGAAGGCAAGAGTCAGAACAAGACTGGAATATGCTGTGCTGCTAATTTCATTTTATTTTATTTTTAAAAATATTTTATTTATCTATTTTTATTTTTAATATATTTTATTGACTATGCTATTACAGTTGTCCTATATTTTTCTCCCCTTTATTCCCCTCCACCCTGTACCTCCCTGGCCACCATCATTCCCCCACCTTAGTTCATGTTCATGGTCATACATATAACTTCTTTGGCTTCTCCATCTCCCACACTATTCTTAATTTCACCCTATTTTGTACCTACCGTTTATGCTTCTCATTCCTTGTACCTTTTTCCCCATCCTCTCCCCACCCTCCCCCTGCTGATAACCCTCTCTGTAATCTCTATTTCTGTGATTCTGTTCCTGTTCTAGTTGTTCACTTAGTTCATTTTTGGGTTTTTTTTTTTTAGGTTTGGTTGTTCATAGCTGTGAGTTTATTGCCATTTTATTGTTCATACTTTTGATCTTCTTTTTCTTAGATAAGTTCATCATTTAACATTTCATATAATAAGGGCTTGGTCATAATGAATTTCTTTAACTTGACCTTATCTTGGAAGCACTTTATCTGCTCTTCCATTCTAACTGTAGCTTAGCTGGATAGAGCAATCTTGGATTGTCAGTCCTTGTCTTTCATGACTTGGAATATCTCTTCCCAGCCCCTTCTTGCTTGCAAGGTTTCTTTGGAGAAATCAGCTGATAGTCTTATGGATACTCCTTTGTAGTTAACTGCCTCTTTTTCTCTTGCTGCTTTTAAGATTTTCTCCTTGTCTTTAATCTTGGGGGATGTAATTATGATGTGCTTTGGTGTGTTCTTCCTTGGGTCCAACTTCTTTGGGACTCTCTGAGCTTCCTGGACTTCCTGGAAGTCTATTTCCTTTGCCAGGTTGGGGAAGTTCCCCTTCATTATTTTTCAAGTAAGTTTTCCATTTCTTGCTCTTCTTCTCCTTCTGTCATCCCTATGGTTCAGATGTTGGAATGTTTAAAGTTGTCTCAGAGGTTGCTAAACCTCTCCTCATTTTTCTGAATTCTTGTTCTTCATTCTGTTCTGGTTCAATGTTTATTTCTTCCTTCGGCTCCAAACTGCTGATTTGAGTCCTGGTTTTCTTCCCTTCACGTTTGGCATCCTGTTTTTCTTAATTTTACTTTGCATAGCCTTCATTTCTTCCTCCATTTTGTGACCATACTCAGCCACTTCTGTGAGCATCCTGAGTACCAGTGTTTAGAACTCTGCATCTGATAGGTTGGCCATCTGTTCATTACTTAGTTGTATTATTTTTTCTGGAACTTTGATCTGTTCTTTCAATTGGGTCATTTTTTTTTTTTTTTTTTTTNGAACTTTGATCTGTTCTTTCAATTGGGTCATTTTTTTTTTTTTTTTTTTTGTCTGTCATGCCTGCTTTGTTGTAAGGAGCAGAGCCTTAGGTATTTGCCAGGGTGGGGCAACTCACTTCGCCGCTGGGTTGTGGCACTGTATATGGGGGAGGGGTCTGAGGGGGAACAGTGCCTCTTGGTCAGCTCTTGGTCAGCTTTCAGTCATTTCCTCCTCTGCCCACAAGCAAATTGGGCCCTTCTGGTGCTGATTCCCAGGTGGGTGGTTTTGTGTACATTCTAGGATCCTGTGGATATCTCCGTGACTTCTCCTGTGAGGCTGGGAGTTTCTTCCACTGCCTCAACCCCCACAGGTTTCTTCAGTTAGTGGTTTTGAGGCTTTATTTCCTCATGCTGGGACCCTGGGTTGTCCAGTCTGTCTGGATCCTCAGTTGTTCTTCCTGGTTTATCTGCACATGAATGTGGGACCACCCTCTCTGCCAGCCATGCCTTGCCCCAAGTCCTCCCCACCCCCTCTGCCTGTTTTTGCCCCTCCTACTGGTCTGGATGAATATTTCCTCTTTAACTCCTTAGTTGTTGGACTTCCGTACGGCTTGATTTCCTGGCAGTTCTGGTTATTTTTTGTTTTTAAATTTGTTGTTGTCCTTTTGGTTGTGCGAGGAGGCAAAGTGTATCTACCTCTGTTTGGGCCAGAAGTCTATGCTCCTGATTTTAAAGGTGGTTTCTATAAGCTGAAAAAGGCAAGGAAACAAATTCTTCCCTAGAGCCTCTAGAAGGAACCAGCCCTGCCTGCAACTTGACTTTAACCCCACAAAGCTCATTTCTTGCACAAATGTGTTATTTTAAGCACTAAGCTTGTGGTAGCTTGTTATAGCAACTGTAGATACAGGGCTGATACAGGGCCTCGGGCTCCTGTGTGCTGTGTCTAACGAACCTTGGTGAGTTCTTAGAGGCTGGCCACAGCTTCTCCTCCAGGCTTTGTGCTCCAGAGCTTCTAGGAACAGCCAAGAAGCTCCAGGCCAAACCCAGCTCTCCTCCTCTGTCCACAGACAAGGCCTCGGGCAGCTTACAGTTTCAGGTTTCATTCAAGTCTTATGATCCTTCTGTCAAATACTTCACAATGTATCAGTCATTCAATCTATTGATCAGTACCTTTATTTGTCTCCCAGTTCTGATGTGTGTAAGGAGCAAGGCGTGGCAGTGAGGGACAGGCAGTGGGTTTCTACCTGACAGGTTGACTTTAAGTTTCCAGTGCAACTGATATATTGAGAAGACTGATTACAGCTTGAAATACAGGACTGGAGAGTTTGCGATTAGAAGGGACTCTTGTCTTCAGAGTCCTGGTCACTTGCCATTTCACAGAGGATCTATGGTCGAGCTCCACGCTCTGAGTGGGTGGGCTGCTAGCTGGTGCTTTTCCTCTCCAGTAAACCACTCAGCATCTGTGTACAAATGCCGGACCAAGGTGTTTCAGAATAATGTCTTCACCCAGAATGACCCTGCAAGGGAAGCTCTTTACTCACCTGCCACCTTTTAAAAACCCTCATTTGAGGACATTTTTTCATTGCTTTATAGCAGGAGTCCTTAACCCCTGGGCCTCGGACCAGTACCAGTTAGGAACTGGGCCAGAACCAGGTTGCACCGCAGGAGGTGAGCAGCGTGCAAGTGAGGAAAGTTTCTTGTCTCCTCCTCCAGCCCACCCCACCCATGGAAAAAGTCTCTTCCACAAGAGAAACATTGATGTGATAGAGAAGCATCAATTAGTTGCCACATTGATCAATTGCCTTCTCATACACACCCTGACCAGGGTTTGAGCCTCCAACCCAGGCATGTGCCCTGACCAAGAATTGAACCTGTGATCTTTCAGTCTATGGGATGACACTCCAAGCAACTGAGCCACCTGGTGAGCACTTGAGCAACTTTTGACAGGTGAGAAACCTGTACTAAGAGAAATGAAATAACTTGCTATACATGTGGGAGCTCAGGATAAAAGCTGGCCCATCTGCACCCAATGATATTCCACAATTGTTATTATACTCTTATTCCAGAAGTTGGGGGTAGAATGGTGAACAAAACCAAGCTCCCTTGGAGTTGACAACTGAGTATGAGCCACGCTAAAGGAGCAAATAAACCAAAAATAAAATAAACAAGGACAATTAATTTGATAGAGGGTGAGGGCAGTAGGTACTCATGGTAGCAGAGAGGGTGGTCAGGAGGGTGACTCTGACTTTTTTGAGGAGGTAACATGTGAGCTGAGGCTGCAGGACAGAGAAGAGTGGGAGAGGGAATGATCCAGAGGAGGAGCAGCAAATGCAGAGGGTCTGAGACAGAGCGGGGCTTGGTGTTCACATACCTGTGGAAGTCCAGGATCACTGGAGCATGGAAGCGACAGAGAGGGTCACGAGGTGAGCACAACTATAGGGCTGGATCAGAGGGCCTCAAAGGCAAAATGAGAGCTTCAGTTCTTTTGTAAATGCAAAGAGAAGCCAAGGGAAGGTTTTAAGTAGAGGATGGACACACTGGCTTCATGGCTCCAATGAGTCTAGATTCTTTTCCTGCCTCCCAATGGCCCGGTGTTTATGTGTGGGGACTGTGCTGTGCCTTTTGAGGACATGTTTAATTTTGGCTCACCGGTGCACAGAGCAGCTGCTGGCACACCAGGAGGTGCTGAGCAAATGCAAAATCTTGAACAAATTAGTGGATGATCACTTGGTTCTTGTCGGATATGGCCCGAGGAGAGCTATGGCAGCAAGGGGACAGATGCCACTGCAGCACAAAGGGGAAGCTGGCAGAGGGGCTGAATAGGACTTCAAAGGACAGGGCATTTAACCCAGGCCTCAGAGGAAAAGTACTTTTCCAGACACAGTGTAGGGAGGAGCATTCCAGGCAGCAAGAACGACTCAGGGAGGCGTAATGACAGAGAGCTCACCTGGTGCGTGGTGAGTCATCCACGTGGCTGGGAACCAGGGCTTATGGCTGAGAAGTTGCTGAAAACTAAAATGGGAAGATAGGCAGGACCTGATTGTGAATGCCTTAGAAGGAGGTTAAACTGTATCCTGGAGGCTTGGAGGAATCATCCAAGTATTTCAAGTCAGACCTGGGTTTTAGGCCTGGGCCCTAGAAGTCAGCAATATACCCACCGGATGCTATTAGGGCTTCAGCTCAGCCAGTTTCCTCTCCTTTTCTCCTCACACACATGCCTTGGGCTTGGCATTGCCCTGGGGACAAGTTGGCAGTCTGGTTCCAAGGTTGGCTTGACCCATATCTCTCCACTGTCACTCATCTTGTTCATTCACGTTAACTCAACATAACCCAGCTTGAGCAGAGCCCACAAGTGACGGAGACATGGGTACACCTGGGTAGCCATGGGCCCAACCCACAACAGCGGGCCCCGCCAAGGTGAACTGGATCAAGTTCTCTACTTATGTAGAAAAACATTTTGAGCATCTGCTATATACCAGCTCAATATTTGCGGTTGGGAGAGGAAGAGGATACACAAGATTTAGAAGACACGGTCCCAGTGGGGAGCCTGCCAGGCTCTGATAGGAATAGCGGTGGATGTTCTCACTCAGCAGATTTCAAAGTAGGAAATGGAAGTAACTCTTACAGGTGCAGTTCAGAGATGCCACCTTCCAAGGCTGTCCCTTAAATTATTCCTCCTCCCTGGTGACTACACCAGAGGCTTCATTCCACAACCAGCCCATTAGAACTATTATCACATAAGTTCCCAGGAGAGGCACACTTTAGTTATTACCCATTGTCTACATCTCAGAGTGAACGAGAAGGTCAGAGCCAGAGACTGTAAACTGGTGAGTAGAATGTACTGTGGTAATCTCTCTCTCGGCGTGCTTGGGGCCAGTCAAGTGAGGAACTGGGAGGTGTAGGCAGGTCCAGATGGTCCATAAGTAGGAGACAGCCACAAGTAGGCCTGTAGTAAGCACTGTGTGTGGCCATGTGTGTGTCAATGCACATACACACCAGCACACGTGTGTGGTATGTATATATGCATGCATGAACCTCTGCATGTATGCTGTGTGTATGTGCATGCCATGTGTGAGCATGGTGTCCGGGTGTGTTTACATATAAACTTGTGTCCACCTATGTGCATGTGTACTCTGTGTGTCATAAGTGGGTGTGCTCAGTGTGCATGAGTGTCCGGGTGTGTGTGCTGTGTGTGTCCACTAAAGGATCCACACATGGGCAGTGGTTGATGCATGAAAGGCCATGTCTTTATTCCAGGAAGCTCTGGAGCAACATCATACCAGAGGGTGATGTGTTCAGGGTTTTCTGTAACCCGTGGGCCATTCCAACCAGGATTCAAAACATAGACACATTCCCTTTTGACTACATGTTCACCTTGTGACCCCACTGCACGTCACCGTAGGCCCTACAAACAACTGCTCAAGACATTGGGCACAGATCCCCACTGTATGCACAATTCAGGGCAGTTCTAGGCTGCTCTAAACACAGATTTAGGGAGGAAAAGTGAAAGTAAGAAAGAGAACTCTAATGGGAACCAACTTTTCCTGGATACCATTCTGCTAAAATATATACCCATTTCAGAAATGAACATGACAAAAATGAATAAAATGAGCATAAACAGAGAAGTTTATGTCTTGATCAGAAGCACTGGCATTTGAGTTTCTCCTACATTTCCAGTTGGATTTTCTATTCATGTAACTAAAGGGGTTTGCTACTGTTTTACCAAAAAAGAGCCGATCTACCCCCAAGCAAATTCCAGGCTCTGCCCTTAAATGTGTTAACTCTAAGCAATGCAGGCCCATCCTTAGAGCTCATTCTGAGGCCAGGAGCCTGCAGCTCAGTTTTTGGTCTGTAGGTGGCAACAAAGATCCACTTCTGCGGCATTTTAGGGGCTGAGCTGCATGAGCCATTACACTGAAGTCCTGGTATTTAGTATCGCTGCTGACAGCTCTGTGCCCCAAGTCTCCACCTCACAGTAGCTGCATCTATCTCAGACGGTGTGCAACTCCTTCTTTCCCACAGCAGCAGTTTCCTAGCAACCCCTAACAAGAGGAACAAGGCCCTGCTCCCTAGGACCTTAGAGCCTGGGAGGGAAGAGAGATGTAAACACATTCTCTCACCTTTTGTGTGTATATGTGGAGGAACCACCACGCCTGATTCCTCCTCCCTGTGATGGCCACATTGCAGCGAGTCCTCTGTTCCCATCCTTTCTGCCTCTACCCCTCTTGGGACACTCAGCCCAGGATCTGCTCATAGCAGGTGAGGACAGAGAAGGCTGGAGCCTGGAGTCTCAGTGAGGCTCTTCACTGGAACTTTCCCCACGACTTTTCTGGAGACACAAAGGACAGCGTGATTAGGTGACATGTGTGCTTGGAAGACTGCAGACTCAGTATCTCCAAGCCTGGTACTTTCCAGACTTGTTCCAGGGAACACAGTTCCAGGGAGCATTCATGGTTGTATGGGGAAAATGGGTCACTGTGATGGTTAATTTTATGCATTAACTTGACTGGGCTAAGTGGTGCCCAGATGGCTGACACGCATTACTATTTCTGGGTGTGTCATTGAGGGTGTCTCCGGAAGATTCCATTGAGTCAGTGACCGAGTAAAGCAGAGCCCCTCCTCCATGTGGGTGGGCAGCATCCAATCCACTGGGGGCCCCCGATGGAACATAAAGGCAGAGGAAAGGTGAGTCTGACCTCTTTTCTCCAGCTGGGATGCCCATCTTCTCCCATCCTCACACGTCAAAGCCCCTGGTTCTAGGGCATTCGGACTCAGACTGAATTCTACCTCTGGTGTTCCTGGTCCTTCGGGTTTCAGACAGCAGATGGTGGGACTTCTGACTTCCGTAATTTCATAGTGGTGAGCTAGTTATTATCTATCTATCTATCCATCCATCCACACAACTGGTTCTCTTTCTTGGAAGAACCTCATACCTGTTCGCTGAGCTTCAGCCACACCGAGCCCCTAACCTTTCTCCAGAGACTGCGGGCATCGTGCTACCACAGGGCCTTTACATCAGCCTTCTGTCTGGAATCTCGCTTCCTCAATGAGGGCCACTCTGACCACTTCACTTAAAACTGCCACGTGCTCCCCTTCCTGAATCTCTGCACTCCTGAGCCCCTGTGGCACTAGCACATTCTCACACACTCTGTGATTTACTTTTATGTATTGTACTTTCCCCCTTCTCCCTCCACTAGAATGCAAGTTCCACAGGGCAGAGGTTTTGTCTGTTTTGTTCATTTCTGTATCACAAGCAGGCACACATTTTTATGACATACGCCAGGCACTCAGCCACATTTGCCAGATGAATGCAGAACTAAATGCACATGTAAGTTGGGGAATATTGGTTAGTCAGGTCACCATGGTCCCAGGAAACTCAAGTAGGATTTCCGAAATGGTCCAGTTTGGAGGTCAGACCCTGCAGAGAACTGCACCAGGACACCTGCCCCGATTTTCAGGAAGGATGGTGGTGGGAGCAGTGGAGAGGGTCTGGGCGGGGTCTCAGGGCTCCCAGGCTGTGCCTTAAGCACTTCGCAGGTTTCTCACCTATCTGTTGCTGTGTAAAAACCAGTCCAAAACTTAACATCTTACAACAGCGCTGTTTTGTTCTCCACAATTGTGTGTGTTGGCCCATCGTTCCTCTGCTGGATTTTCCTGGGTTTGCACACATTCAGTGAGGGGTCAGCTGGATTAGAAGGTCCAGCATGGTCTCACCCACTCGCCCGGGGTTATCACTGGCTGTTGGTTAGGGTCTTGGCTCTCCTCTGTGTGTTGTCTCATCTTCCAGGACCCTCAAGAGACTTCTCTGTGTGGTATCTGAGGGCAGCTGTTCAAAGGGAAAAGGCTGAAGCTGCAAGTCCTCATGCGCCTGGGCTCCAGAGCTCCTGTGGTCACTCCTTCCATATCTTAGTGGTCAAAGCAAGTTACAGGGCATCCAGATTCAGGGGGACGTGGGTGGGAAATAGACTCTACCTCTGGATAGGGAGGGCCAAGAGGAGTCTGTGCCCATAGTCACCGTGAGGAAGGGGAACGGGTTAAGGTCAGGCAGGGTGATTCCCAAATGCTTACTTTTGACTTCACGTTACTCTGCCTTCACAAGACATTCTGACATGGGCTGTGTACACCGGCAACCTCTCCTTTCACTCATTCACTCACTCACTCATTCACTCCATAATCAAACATTACTGAGCACTGCAGTGCTGGGCACAGAGGCTACAGAATGATATGGGCCCAGCACATGGCGCTCCTCAGGAAGATGGGAAAGTCAACCTTGCTCAAGCCATCTCAGATGGTCTTCATTCTGCTAACGGGAACCCAAGGGAGAGGCCCAGCCTTGGAGTCCAGAGGGAAGGGAAGTCCTCTGGGGTCCTAGTCTAGGGGTGGCCAAATAGTGGAAGTAAGGGCAGGACCTATGGTCTGAGAAGCACAGACCTAAACAATGTGGAAGTGGAACATCAGAAAGGAAAGGGTCTGTGGCCCAAGCTTCTGATGCCCCCTCAATTTTATCATAATAAAAAACTTGTTCTGTTTTTCCAATGTTTCCTTCCCTCCCTTCCATGACTATTTAGTGAACCCCACTTTAGATTCTCTGCTGGTAGATATGTGTGATGTTTGGCTTCCTACCCTTTTTGAGCTCAGAAATTGCCCTTCATACTTCTTCCTTGCTCCCCAAAGCCCCAAATTCACTGTTGGCACAACTGAGATCAATGGCTCTGAGAGATTCTAAGCTGCAGATATGAACTGAGAGGAAGACCAGAGACCATTTTCACATATTCTCAAGAGTAGCCTGACCTTCATCTAAGACTCTCTCCCCTTCATACTACAGAAATCAGAGGTGCCATTCACACTGTGGATAGTACCGACTCACATGTTTGCTATGTCGAATGACAGTTCATCCTCAGAGCACCAGAGGTTCTCAGATCTTTTGACTGTTTATACAAGGGTCAGCTGGTGAAAAATAAAGCTTTCTGGGTTCCTACCCCAAACTGGCTGATACAAAATTGTGGGGCTGAGCCCAGGAACTTGAATTTCTAGGAAGCCCCCAGATCATCCTTGGGAGGACTCTGAAGATCCCCATTGTGCACTGAACTTCACCCCGTCCGGGGTCAACCAACAGAAATTAGATTCCAGTCAGTGTACGTGATGCTGGGATGCATGTTTCCATGACAAAGAAAGAATCACTAAAACAGGAAGCTGACATTCAAAACATAACTCTCCTACAAACAGCATGTGCCACAAATGTGACCAACATGTCACTCTCTGCTGGGCGTGTTAGTCACGGAAGATCATGGAAAATCACCCTCATTCAGAGGTTGCTCTTCAGCCAGTACCCAGCCACACTCTGAGAGAGAGTCACCCAAATCGAAACTCAGAGAAGTGGATTCTGGGAATTCCCTAGAACAGATTTGGTGGGCTGGAGGTGTTTCACTCAAGGCTGGCTGGTGGCAGCAGGGGCATGGCTTTTGGGGCGATGTCACCTCTGTCCTGTTCTGGAGGTTGGGTGTCTTTCTTTACATTGTTGTCCATGGGTGTACTTCTTTTGTACCTTGAAGATGGCACTTGCAAGGCTGGCCAATCGCTTAACCAAAGGGATGGGGGCTCCTGCTCTAAAGGGATGCTGACAGGGAACACGGTGTGGCAAAGCCCATTCCTCTCACACAGACACTCTGCCAGCAGGAAGCAGGTGCTGGCCTTTTACCAATGCCTTTACCAGTGGCACTGGACTGTGAGCTCTCAGGGGCAGAGACCAGCATTTTATCTCTGTGTGCTCACTAAGAAGCACAGAGCTGCCTGGATCACCACATATGAATGTGCAGGTGCCTCTGGGGGCCACCCACATTTGCTCCACGGACTTGAGTATTTGTTATGATAATTTTATGATGGCTGTCACTAAAGGGTCCTTACTAAAAAGGCAGTATTTCAAGTTACTTTCTAGCTGATTAGAATACAATCAGGAAAAGCCTTTTGTAATTCATTCCAAGGGGCCATAGATGGTTGGAACAAAGTGAACAAGGAAAGAGGGTGAGGGAGAGATGTGGCTTTGAGGAAGATGCTGGCATGCTGGAAACCTGGTCCTTAACAGGAAGGCAACACAGAGACTCATGGGTGATTTTAAGCAGGGGAATGACATGCCCAATATGCTTCCTAACATAGTGGCTTCTGGCCACCGTCTGGAGAATGGATGTCAGCACGGCCTCCCACTGGCTCGCCTGCTCCTGGTTTGCTCTCACCCAACCCAGCTGAAAGCTGAGTGGTGGTTGGTGCAGGAGATCTGGAAGAAATGAATGGGTGTCAGGGACAGGATGAAGGTAAAATTGGCAGATGTTGGTGATTATAGGCAGAAAGAGGTTGATAACCAGATTTCTAGTTTTGGTGTCTAATGATAGACGTTTCTACTCCCGGGTAATGACCCCATTCACTGAGATAGGAATCAAGAAGGAGAAGGTGGCGAACGGCGGGGAGAGAAAAGCTCTGCTGCTGACTGAGTTTTCAGTGTACAGTGGGTCACTATTGACACATATCTGGAGTTCAAGAGAGGAGTCTGAAGTGGATATTTATATTTTAAACTTTTTTAAAAAGAGGTTTTATTTATTTTGTTTGAAAGAGAGGGAAAAGGAAGGACAAAGAGATAGAGAAACATCAATGCCTCACACACACACCCTATTGGGGCACCTGGCCCACAACCCAGGCATGCGCCCTGACTGGGAATTGAACTGGTGACCCTTTGGTTTGCAGGCCTGTGTTCAATCCACTGAGCTACACCAGCCAGGGCTATATTTTGGAGTTTTTAAGAAGAAAGAAGATACTCGGACAGATTTCTGGCCAAGATGGGGGTGTACGTAGATACACTTTGCCTCCTCACACAACTAAAAGAAGGGCAACAACAAATTTAAAAACAGAAAACAACCAGAACTGTCAGAAAATCAAATTGTATGGAAGTCAAACAACCAAGGAGTAAAGGAAGAAATATTCATCCAGACCAGTAGGAGAGGTGGAGACAGGCAGCTGGGGTGGAGAGGACTCAGGGCAAGGTGGTGTCTGAAAGACTGGGGTGGGTGAGGCTGCAGCTGGTAGAGCAGGCAGTCCCACGTTTGTGTGCTGATAAACCAGAAAGAACAACTAGGGAGCAAGACAGACCGCTCAACCCAGGTTTCCAGTGCAGGGAAATAAAACTCCAAACCCTCTGATTGAAAACACCTGTGGGGGTTGCAGCAGCAGGTGAAACTCTCAGCTACATAGGAGAGTTTGTTGGAGAGACCCACAGGGTCCTAGAACATACATAAATCCACCCACCCAGGAATCAGCACCAGAGGGCCTAATTTGCTTTTGGGTAGTGGGGGAAGTGATTGAAAGCCAGCTGAGAGCGGAGCAAGCAGCGTTGTTCCCTCTCAGACCTCTCCTCAACATACAGCACTACAATGCAGTGACGTGGGTTGCCCCACCCTCGTGAATACCTAAGGTTCTGCCTTACTACCTAACAGGCATGTGGAGACAAAAAAAATATGGCCCAAATGAAAGAACAGATCAAAGCTCCAGAAAAAATACAACTAAGGAATGAAGGGATAGCCGACCTATCAGATGCACAGTTCAAAACACTGGCAATCAGGATGCTCACAGAAATGGTTGAGTATGGTCACAAAATAGAGGAAGAAGTAAAGGCTATGCAAAGTGAAATAAATGAAAATGTTCAGGGAAACAACAGTGATGTGAAGGAAACTAGGACTCAAATCAGTGGTTTGGACCAAAAGGAAGAAATAAACATTGAACCAGAACAGAATGAAGAAATAAGAATTTTAAAAAATGAAGAGAGGCCTAGGGACCTCCGGGACAACTTTAAACATTCCAACATCTGAACTATAGAGGTGCCAGAAGGAGAAGAGGAAGAACAAGAAATGGAAAACTTATTTGAAAAGGTAATGAAAAAGAATTTCCCGAATCTGGCAAAGGAAATAGACTTCCAGGAAGTCCAGGAAGCTCAGAGAGTCCCAAAGAAGTTGGACCCAAGGAAGCACACACCAAGGCACATCATAATTACATTCCTCAAAATTAAAGATAAGGAGATGATCAAGAGAAAAAGAAGCAGTTACCTACAAAGGAGTTCCCATAAGACTGTTGCCTGATTTCTCAAAAGAAAACTTACAGCCAAGAAGGGGCTGGAAAGAAGTATTCCAAGTCGTGAGAGGCAAGGACCTACATCCAAGATTGCTCTATCCAGCAAAGCTTTCATTTAGAATGGAAGGGCAGATAACGTGCTTCCCAGATAAGGTCAAGTTAAAGGAGTTTGTCATCATAATCAAACCCTTATTATAATGAAATGTTAAAGGGACTTATCTAAGAAAAACAAGAAAATAAAAAATATGAACAATAAAATGGCAGCAAACTGACAACTGTAAACAACCAAACCTAAAAAAAAGAAAAAAAAATGAACTAAATAACTGAACAGGAATAGACTCACAGAAATGGAGATCCCATGGAGGGTTATCAGTGGGGAGGGGGAGGGAGTAGAATGGGAGGAAAGGTGCAGGGAATGAGAAGCATAAATGGTAGGTACAAAATTGATGGGGGAGGGTAAGCATAGTGCAGGAAGTAGAGAGTCCAAAGAACTTACAGGTATGACCAATGGACATGAACTAACGTGAGAGAAAGCTGGTGAGAGGGGCAGTATAGAGTGGAGGGGAATAAAAGGGGGAAAAGATGGAACAACTGTAGTAGCATAATCAATAGAATACATTTTTAAAAATAATAAACAAGATGATTGAATTTGTGGGGTGAGTAAAAATAGGGGGAGTGATTCTTTTAAAAGGGAAGGTGATCCAGGACAGAGAGGTATTTGAGAGTCAGGCAGAAGGTGCAGAGCCTGCAGCAAAGGCTCAACATCGAGGCCATAGAAGGATGACCAGGGCATGTGGAGTGTGGGTGTCTGGAGAAGGGAGGGCTTCAAAGCGAGTCGGATGTGTGGACACTGACGGTGCATCCAGTCTGGCAAAGTTCGGAGTGTCCGCATTGGATCCAGGAGCTGAGAGTCCCTGGAGCGCTTTCAGGAGAGTAGCTGAGCAAAAATCAGATGGAGGGTCTTCAGGAGGGATTGGAAGGTGAGGACATGGAGACAACACAGATAATTTTTTCAAAAATTTGGCTGTGAGGGTGAGAAGAGACGCGGATGTAACTAGAGGGTGACATGAGGCTAGGGAAGAATTTTTCAATTTGAGACTGGTTTAAACACATGCACAGTTGATGGGACGGAGGTAGTGGAGAACGAGTTGGGGAAAACAGAGGCTGCACTAGGGGTGGGTGAGGTAAGTGCATGGGCTGTGGAGGAAACTTACCTGAGCTTAAATTTCTACTCTGCTATTTCTTCGCAGAGTCAACAGAATGCAATAGACACACTCTAGTCACCTTTAGAATATTAGATGGAGTAGAGTCACGGCTTTTATCTCTTCATGATGCATCTGAGAAGTGCCAATGACCTTCTCAGACCTAACAAGTGTCAATCCCATTTAAGGATTTGAAAATGCTCTTTAAGGATTATTTCCAAGGCACCTGTTTCATTTATTTATTATTGTGAAACAACCCACCTGAAACTTAGCAGTTTTAAAAAGAAGACAGTATTTATTCTGTTTGTGAATCTGCACTTGACCAGGACTCAGTGGGGTCGCCTCGTCCTCTATCCACCCCATGTCAGCTGGGGCTTCGAGCTGGAGTCACCCGATGGCTCACTGACTCCAGATCTGGAGGTGACACTGGTTCTCCACATGACTTCAGTGGGGCTGTTGGTCACGGCATCATCGCACATCCTCTCCAGGAAGCGTGGGCTTCCCCGAGGCCTGGTGACTAGGTTCCCAGAGTGCGTGTCTTTAGGGAGAGAGCCAGGTAGGAGCAGGTAAATTCTGACGACCTGACTGCGGAAGTGATCTGGCCTCACCTTCTCCTCACTCCATTCATTAGATGTTGAGTCACCAGTATCAGCCACATTCACAAGGAGAGAAATGTGATTCCACCTCTTACTGAGAAAGTCACAGAGAGTGTGTGGGCTTGTTTTTAAACCACAATAGTAATATATTGTCAGTGAAGACAAAAAATTAAAATTACAGGTTTTGGGGGGTTATTTTATGAGACAACTCCATCAGTGTTCTATAAGGCTTTTTTGTTTAAGTAATTCTTGTAAGAGCATATTTATATTAACTAAGCACAGAAAGCTGGTGATAGTAGTGAACACCCATACAGATTTTCGTAACGCACGGGAAGAAAAAGCAACAATCTTGTGGCAGTTTTCAATTTATTGCTTCTCACAATGGACACTTTGAACTAGTTTATGAGGCAGAACTCTGTCTCTCGTGATGGAGCCCTGAGGCAAAGTGAACACCCTCTGTATCGCTCAGACTTTTTTGTCTGTCATTATGAAGACCAGCACTGTAGGCAGTATTATTTGTATGATAAGCTAACAGCTGGCCTTTGCACTTAATTTTACCTGCCGAAATGGGAAAAGGATGAAACAGCATTTTATTTCATGATGGTGGAATAAGGAGTATAGAGTGTGTTTCTCCCACCAGCTGTGAACTTGGGCTAGTAGAGTGGGTGTGCTGACAGCAACATAGCTCTCTGGGGAGGACCAAGGAAGCCAATGTGGGCAGAGCCCTGAGCGGGGGCCAGGGACACAGCATGCTCACTGACAGCTGAGAATGACCAGTGATATGAGAACCTCGAGCAGGCTGAATGAGATGGCACCTTGGATAAGAGTGGGCTCCTGCTTCTGGCGGATGAGAGAGAAGACGGAAAAGTTTCAGGAGGTTTCAGTGTTGGGAGATGGGGGGTTAAGGACGTCTCCTACAAGTTCTCTTATTCTGCTGTAAGTGAAGAAAGAGGAGGGAGGGCAGGAGAACAAAATGGGGAACATTTTAAATATTTTCTATGAAGATGGAACAGCCAGAAAGTCAAAGATACATGAAAGGGCTGCTAAGCAATCATAAGGCTGGTTGCTTTGGGGTATCATAAGTGTGCAATGCGCTCAGTGACTTTGGTATGGGGTCCAGGGGCAGACATTCGACAATCCACAGCTCTGCCAGGCAGTATGATGGGAGGATGGGGCCACGCAGTGGGAATATTGACCAAAAATGGCCCCAGTGAGAGGATAGAAGGAAGTGAAGACAGGAGGAGATATCAGAGCAAAGCTGACTAGGTCAGAGGTTTGGGTCCCTGGTGGTAAAGGGCATAGAGCAAGTGGGGAAAAGGCAGGAGGAGTGAGGGACAGAGGAAGAAAAATAGAGAGGAAGAAACAGGCCATAAAGATGGTCTGTTGTGGTTGGAGAGTAGAATGTTTAACTGTTTGGAGCAAAAGAAGCTATGAGTGATGACAAAGCACAGGGTGTGGCCCTGGGACTGGATAGAAAAGGGAGAATAAGAGTGCAAGTCGCTGGAAGAGAGAAAGACAAGCGACTGAGTATTCCTTTGGGGTTTAGGACAAAGAGGAGATTACAGTTCCAGGTACCACATATTACTACAGGGAGGGGGTGGCAGGAGGCCAGGAGCTCAAAGCTTCGAGGAGAGGTGTCACCTTCGCAGTGCCGGGGCTTCTGTTTGTGTTGGTGGGTTGTTCATTTGTATGGAGGTCACAGTCTGATATCAGTGGAGAGGTGACCCAGTGTTGGCCCGACTTCCTGGCCTGAACTGTCCGGGCCTGAGTTCTCCCTCCCAGAGAAAGCTGCAGAGAAAGCATGGCGCCCAGGGGAGAGCCCCATGCCAGCCAGGGCAAGAATCAGGGGAATATTTGGAAAAGAGAGTGAAAAGATAGACTCATTCATTTACAAAACAACCATTGCACACCCGCTGTGTGTATGAAACTGCTTTGAGCTTTGGGTGTATCTGTAAATAAGAGTAAAGGAAGAGACAGAGGATAAACACCCAGGTAAATGCACACTCAATATAATTTTGCCTTGTGGTACAGACTGTGAAGAAAAACTAAGTCTATCAGATAAAGAGTAAAGGGTGTGTGAAGGAAGGGAGGACTTGTCACAGCGGTGTCCCCCGGAGGGAATGGAGGGTGCAGTGGGACTTGTGTTGTTGGGGAGCCTAGATAGGCTGTTGTATGAAACTTTGCTGAACAGACAGTTCTGCTCAGAGCAGGAGCAGAGAGCACATTGGGCGTTGTGAGCCATCGCGGTGGGACCAGTGATTTTGCAAAATAACTGCCAAGTTTTCACAGCAGTTCTTTCCCAGTGGGGCCCCCAGGGAAGCTGTGGTTAGTGCATGACCTGTGCTACCTGCCTGGCCTCAAGGGCAATGACAGGCATTTGCAACCCCTGCCCTCAGGTCTGGTAGGTCTCGCACCACTGGAAAGCAGAGACACTTCCCACCTTGGGGGTGGACAGTCCACAGGCAGCTCAGGAAGCGGTGTCGTTCTTGAAATTGAGCAAAGGGAAGTGGCTCACACTTTAGACATGACACCCCATGAGGCTTAGAGGAGACTTTTTAGGGCAAAGAAAAGGAAGTTTTACTTCACCAGAAGTTAGCAAGTGCAGGAAATTTACTTTTATAGTAGACTCTAGATGAGGTTAGCGGGAGATCAGGAACAATACTGGCAGACAGAGCTGTAACTGACTGGTAGTGAGAACTGGGGGCTTTGGAGGGGTCCTCACACCGGGCGGCCCCTAGAGCCACACCTTGGGCTCCTGTGATGCTGTCTGGTGCCCTGATGGCCAGGACATCGGAGACGCCACTCAGACCCAGATGGGTGAGCCCCGCCTGATCCTCCTGTTTTGTGTCTTGAATCCTGAAGTCCTAGCTCTTCATTCTCTCCTCACCTGGGCTACTCCTCAAGATCATGAGGAAGATAGATTTTTCTAGCTATGGTGAAAGCCCTTTCTTTTCAAAATAACTAAACTAAGTTATTATTAATTTTTTATTTCAACTTTGAGCACTTATTTTATTTAAGATACTGTCATAGAAAATAGAGGATTGAAGATAAAAATGTGTTAGTTCATAACCCAGTGGGGAGAACAGTTGGTTTTTATAAATGACATTACAAAATAGCACAAACTAAATTGTCACCCGCCCTTCACTGTCTCTTTAGGCCTCAGCTGTCACAGATCTTTCATCTGCAGCCTGTGTTCAGTTCCAGGTGTATAAGTTCAGCTGCCACCTGCACTGAGGGCCCCGTCAGCTTCTCAAATAACACATGACTTAAACTGAATAGACCATCCCCCTCCACGGCCCTCAGAACAATCCCATCCCACTCCTCGTGTCTCCTTTCTCAGTCAGTCATGCTACTGCCTCTCTGTTATCTAAGCAATAAACAAGACTGTCCGTGATCTCTACCCTCAGTCATCCCTAAGTCCTGTTGAATTTGCCTCCTAAGTTTTTTTTAGGGTCTTCTGTCCATCCTGATGATCATCTCCATAGTTCATACTTTGTCTCATCCTCTGTGAGTTACTTAGGCGACCTTGCAACCAGCCTTCTTACTGCGTTTGCCTCGTTGGAAACCTTGGTCCACTACTACATCCAGGTACTCCTTTGCCTTTTCTTCTTCCACGGTTCCCGTATGTTTTTGGCAGAGCAGATCCCTCATACTCAGGGCCTGCCAACCCGCAACTTGTCCCTCAGTTGCCCTCACCACTCCCTGCGCACACAGCATGTCACAGCACTGTGAATCTCTTAGATATCACAGATATCCCAGGATGCTGTGCTCTCGTACAAGCTCAGTGTTGGCATGTGCTGCTCTTGGTTAGAAATTATACTTCAGGGCTCAGTTCAGGACTCAGCCCCTCCAGGAACAACATGTACCTGATTTTCACAGGAAAGCGGCCCAGGTAAGTGGCCAGGGGTTAGGAGATGTGCTCAAGATCACTCAGCTAATAACAGCTAGAAGCCAGACTCATACCGAGGTCTAATCTGATTTTAGACTTTTTTTTTTACCATTCTATGGTGTTATGATTCTACTGCAGTTCGAGGAACAAAGTCAAGACAGGAGACAGAGGTCCTGACTCTTCTCAGTAACACAGATGAGGTCTCCAGTAGTTAATGTCAGGGTTAGAGGGGGCATTTTGAGAGGTTAGAGGTAAGTTCAGTGCAATGGCAGTTGGAGAGGAGACAGATCTTTGGTAACCTGGAGGAAATGCTTCTCAGAAGGAAAATTTCTTCACATTATGAGGTCAAACTTCCAGACTAGTGGGTGTCACTGTGATGTCAGCAGTGACTCATTGTCTGTTGTCCCAGAAGACGGAGGGGGCAGGGCTAGGTGATGGCCAGGAGACATGACTCCTCCTGCCCCTGCAGCAATCTCTGGGCCCCTCAACACAGACACAGGAGGAAGTGTGTGAAGGGGTTTTCTCAATGTCTAAGAGCTCCAATGGGACAGGAGAAGCAACTGCTAACTTCCAGACTCAGAGTTGGACACCTATTGCCTCAAGGAGCTGGGGTGTCCTGTGCTCCATACACCTCCACAGCCCATACCGTATGGCATTGAGCTGGGAGCAAGGAATCTGGTCCTGGTCCACAAGCCTGAGTGCATAGCGTTTTCTTTCTTTTTTTATCCTTCTTGTACGAACAAGAAAACAGAAGTTCAAGGAAGCTCAGTAACGTGTCCAAGGTCGCAAAGAGAGTCAATGATGTGCCCCAAAATATATATATTTATTTATTTAATCCTCACCGGAGGACATGCTTCTAGAGAGAATGGAAGGTGGGGAGCGAGAGAGAGAGAGAGAGAAGCATCCATCGGTGGCTTCTGAGTGTGCCCTGACTAGGCACCAAACTCTTGATCCTTCAGCCTTCAGGATGATGCCCAAGCAAAAACGAGCCACACCGGCCAGGGCCATGTGGCCAAAATTTAAAACGAGATTTATCCAACTTGAGATGTCATATTTGATCCATTTTTCTATGGGTTAAACATGGTTCTGATTTTGAGAAATTCCAAGTAACAGTGAGGAAACAGAAGAAGTCTCAATGTACCCTAACACGGTACAACCATATGGGAGTAAGGAGAAGGGCACGCAAGCCCTGGGGAAACTCGAACACTGACAGGGAATGTGTGGGCATAACTCTCAAGGGAGGTGGCCTCAGACTTCAGGGTGAATGAGCTTCTGGCCCTAAGAATAGTCTTCTGAGTAGGAGAAATGTGCAAAAACATAAAGATAGTAAACATGTTTGGAAAGAGTGAGTAGACTGGTGACCACCACGATGAGTCAAGAGCTCATGACATCAGGGGGTGTGGTTGGCACGATGATGACTGAGATGCTGTGAAAAGAAAACCCCCTTAACTCTTCCAGATGAGCCCTCATCAGAACCGAAAAGGTGAACGTTTGGGCCACTAAGCATTCTGTTCCATGATTATTATGTTGCTCATTAGGTATGTGTCAGGGTAGCATTTTTGGTTGGATCTATTTGCCCGGAACGGTAAAGTCTATACGTGTAGTCACAGGCTTCTTGGTGTGTTACTCATACAGCATGCTCATTGATCATGAGGCACAACCATCCTCTTAGAAGATGAAGAGAGGAATATTTGCATCCTCATTCCATCTTCTTTGAGAACAGTGCATCTCAGAAATGTCCCTGCCTCTTCTGAGCCCGGTGGGTGACAAGACACAGTATATTATAAGCACTTTTCATATTTACTACCCGGTCTTCAAAATTGAACATTTCAAATAGCCACATAATTTTCTAGCAATGTAACATTATTAATTAATTTTCTTTTTTTGAACGTTGAGGTTTCTTTTACTATTTTGCTGTTTCTATCTTTGCTGAAACCATTGTGCAGTTTTTATCTTTTGTATTATCTTCTGTTCAAAGGTTCCCTGAAATGGGAACAAAGATTCATCATATCTTTATGGGTTTGGACACATGTCACACAGTCACCTTCTTAAAAACCTGGAACTGCAGCCTGTCACTGGCCTCAGGTCTCACTGCAGACTCACCAACATTGGGAAGTGCGCTTTTGCTAATTTTGCTAATTTATGAGGTGTAAATGCCTATTTTAACTATGATTCCCTTCTTAATAATAGAAGTTAAGCATTTCCTATATTTCTGTTTTTCATTTGATTTCAACTTTTTTGCATTTTCCTTTGCTCACTTATCTACTGGAATTCTAGGGCTTTTCAAATTGTATGACTTCAAAATCACATATGGAAAAATTGGCAAAAGTCTCTCTTGGAAGCTACATAAAGATAGACTAGGAGCCAGAATAGGGAAGAGAAAGTGAAGAAAGATACAAAATAATAACTTACAGTTTATTTTCATTTTTGAAGTTTCTCCGAAGTAATGAATCTTAGCCTTTTTTGAGACTATACATTCTTTTCAGATATGGGACCTCATCTCCAAAATGAACCTAACTGATTGCACAAAATTTAAATGAGTTCATGGGCCCCATGAGTCTATCCACAGACCCCTGTCATTCAAGGTCCTTTGTTCTACAACAACTGCTTCAACTAAAATGTTCATTTAATTATGCTGATCTCTGCCTGTCTTAACAAAGAGCTAAGTTGTTATGTTTCGTTAGAAGGTTGATGTTATAAATAATTCAATGTAGTTTTTATTTCCCCTCCCACTCTTTTTTTGAGGGTTTTACGGTTATCACTGGGTGGACTTCAAAGTCCCGGATGGAAACTTGGCGTCATCGTGCAGACCTTCTGCCCAGGGTGACACAGCCCCCATGAGGTGGGGGGCCTCGGAGTCTGCAACAAAACAACCGACTGGGCCCTTGCCCCGCAAAGACTCCAGAGTTATCAGATTCAGACTTTTAAATTACTATATTTGAAATGCTTAAAGTAAAAAAAAAATGAATCAAAAAGTAAGCAAAGACAAGTATAACAAATGATCAGGAATTTTTAGAAAGAATTTAATCGTGCTTTCAGAAATAATAAATACAGTATTTGGAAAACAAGTCAGTGTATGAATTTTGACAACAGAAAGAATGAATTATTATAAAAAGAATTATTGCCCTGGAAGAGCCCCCCAAATTACACAAAGTGCAGAACACAGAACAGAACGACACCGATACGTGGCAGATGCGCTAAAACACTGTGAGGATGGGAAGGCCTAACACACATCTAATAACAGCCTCTTACGGCGGGAATAGAGAGCAAAGAAAAAAATGTTCAAAGAATTAATAACTTGGAATATTCCACAGCTGATAAATAAATGAATCCATGGAGCCAGGAAACACGGCTCACCCAAAGAAGGATAAAGAGAAATTTGTACACAGATACATTGTGATGAGTCTGTAAACGAAGTAAAGAGATTATTTTACAGGTAGACTGATGGCTGACTTAATCGAAATGGAAGCAGGAGACAGGTGAGTGCTATCTTCAAAGTGCTGAGAAAATTAACTGTAGAATTGTGTACCTACCAAAACTATCTGTCAAGAGAAAAGACATAATACAGATATTTCCAGAAAAATAATGAGTGAGTTTACCACCAATGGGCTCTCATTAAAAGAGGTCTAAAATTTGTTTTTAAAAACCAGAAAAATGGTCCTAGAAAGAAAGTGTGTTCTTATTTTATTAGCTGCTATAACAAAGTGCCACAGACTTAGTGACTCGGAACAGCACCAAATCAGCACCTTCCCTTTCCGCAAGTCACAATCCTGACCCAAGTCTCACAAGCTGGGAACAGAGCGTCAGTGGAGGCTCTGGGAAGAATCATTTCCTAGTTTTTCCCACCAGCTGGAGGCTCCTGCCTCGTCGCTGGCGGCCCTTCCTCTGTCTTCTAAGCCAGGAGCTGTGAAGACAGCTCGCCTCACATCACTCTGCCTCCTCTCTGCCCTCTTCCTCCATGTAGAAGCACCTGCGAGTCCACTGGGCCCAACCAGAGGACCCACAACAATCTCCCTGGTTTAAAGTCAGCTGGTTAGCGGCCTTGGTTCCGTCTGTAACCGAACTCATCCACACGTCTGGGGATTAGGATGCGGGCGGCTTTGGGAGCGATTCTTCTGCCCATCACACGAGACCTGGGACGTAAGTAAGAATGAGGAACTAAGACACCAGTGAACGCAGGAAAATTTAAACACACTTCATAGTATCTATAAAAAAATCTAAGCGTGGAGTTAAAAAAAGGACAGACAGACCTAACATGCCATCAGCAATGACATACAGGTTGAGAGGGAGGTGATAAAGATTAAAAATGCTGATAGATCCATGTATTGGGGGGGAAGGAAGTTTAAATATGTATTAAATATAAAAAGTAAAATATTCATGTTAAATTTCAATAGTAACCACTAAAAGAGTAGGAACAGATTGTGTGACTTCTAAACCAGTAGGTGATTGGGAACTGAGATAAATAAAAAAAGAAATAATGACAGCCCCCCCCCTTAGATAATCTAGGCAAGAAAGGAGAAATAAGAAGCATTGAAAAGTGTTAAAATAGAAATTAAAAATATAAGTAGTAAAGTAAGTCCAAATTTATTAAAGATTATAAAAAGTGAACATGAACTAAGCTTCCTAGATGAGAGACAGATTATGAGATTGGATTTTAGAATGTGGCTTCATTCTATTTACAAGATACGTGCCTGTGGGGAACCCCTCTGTCTGGTTTCAGGAATTGTAACTACCCCCCATAGCTAAGGATGAGTGAGCGAGCTCCGGAATTTAAGCCACAAGAGATAAAAGCTTGTCTCTGGTAGAAAACGCTGCCTCAGTTTCCTCTCCCTGCCCCCAAAGCATGGGTGACATCCATGACAGGTAAGACCCCTCGGAGGGGGGCAACCTAAGCCAGACTCGATCACTTGGGAGGCCATCGTGGAAGGACTTGGCAGGGGGGTGCAACAAAGAGGGAGGAATGGACCCTTGCCCCCCCACCATGTGACATAGCCCGAGTCCCCATGTCCTCTGGGAGAAGCACTTCCTGGCTCTAATTCACTTAAGCCTGAAAACCTGATAGGGAGGGGTGCACCTCCTTGCCTCGCTAGAGCAGTATCGGGGTAAAATTTGGCATAAGAAAGAATTCCTAAAAATCCTGGGAAACCTGCTTTGCTAAGAGAGCTTTCATTCATATGTTAAGTGTCCGAGCAGGAAATGAGTATGTCTCCCAAGGTTTCTGCAACCCCCTTTCCTGAAAGACACTGACTCAGACTAAGCCCTCAGATTTCTTTGAAATGTTATCTACTGTTTGATCCTTGCTGGCCTGTTTTCCTGTGTATTGCAATCCAATAAAACTCCCTGGAGGAAGGGGCTCGAGGCCTTTTTCTTCTGAGAAACTGGCCACCTCTCCTCCCCAAGCAAATCATGTCTTGGTAGTGTTTACTTTCATCCGTGGCAGATGGGGGACTTGAGAATAAAGTTGTCCACACACATGCCCAAAATATTAAATAGGAAAGTTGAAAGGATAAGGATAAAAGAACACAGTCAAGCAGTACTTGGCAGGGAGCTGAGCCAGTCCAGTTACTCAGAGCACAATTCCTCTGAGAAATGAGGAAGGGGACAGGAAGGGGACAGCTACCACATGATGACCAAGTATTTATTTCACAGCAGACAG
The DNA here is from genome assembly GCF_014824575.4 of Sturnira hondurensis. Taxonomy (NCBI): domain Eukaryota; kingdom Metazoa; phylum Chordata; class Mammalia; order Chiroptera; family Phyllostomidae; genus Sturnira; species Sturnira hondurensis. The sequence goes on from NW_028074670.1 coordinate 831,711, forward strand.
ATGATGCTCTGTACTCGTATGACTGCACACAAAACAGAGCACCCCAAAATGTCAGCACATACAGACTTTTGGAAGAGCCATGGCTATCAGCTGACGTGAGCTTCTATGTTCATGTCACTCTGCTAAAAACTATGCGGCTCATCAAAGTGCTATCCTCACTCCAGTTTACTGATGGGAAGTAGACGGGGGCCATGCCTTCGTCTCTTCTGGGCTCTGCTCCATCCTCACTGAACCCACACCTCCCCTGGAGGTCTTTGCATCACCACCCATGTGAGGGGTGGTGTGCCTTTATCAAAGGGCCACAGTCACACCCTCAAATGTGTTTAGATAGATCTTCATGGAGGCTTCTCTGGTTGCAAATAAATGAAGAGTCCGTGCTGTGCCTCTGAGCTCAAGTCACTCACCACATGCTCACAGAACAGGTGCACATGCACACACACAGCCCTCTCCTAACCTGACAGTGGCACTGGCACCCAGCACCCACATCCTCCTCTGCTGCCCTTTAAGGAACCACTGCCCTGCTGGGGCTGTAGGAAAGCCTCTTCTCTGTGCCCTTGTCCTCACACAGAGGTTCCTTCCTGAGCTGGGGGCTTGAATCGTGTCTTCAGCAGCCTGCGACGTTCTCTGATCAACCACACCAGGCCCCCTGGATATTAACTCCAGAAAGGGCCTCAGACCAATCCCAAAAGTCAAGAACAGGCCTTGCTGCAAGAGGTGAAGGCTCTCCTTCTCTCCCACAGCTCGAACTTCTGGGTAGAAACAGGTTCATATGCTGGCTGGCCCTTAGAACTCCCAACATCCCCTCAACTACAGCATTGAAGCCAGCTCCTCGCCGGGCAAGTGGCAGTGATGTGTGCTGGAGAGAGCCAAGGCCCTGCCCCTTCCCGGCTCTGTGCTCTTAATACGTCACCTCCCACTTTTGAACCTCTGATTGGCTGGTTGACGACTGCCTTTAGCTATTGGAGAGATGGAAACATAACAGAGCTGGTGAGGGACACACCACAGGTGGGTATCTATCAAATGTGGCCTGATTCTTAATCTGCTGGGGAGGCCGACGTGCTCTTGGACGGGCTGGCTCATATTTCCATAGTGGCACCAGAGCCATACTGAAGCCGTAGTGGACATGATTCTGGAGACTGATTTTTAGCTTAAGTTACAGACTTTAGAAAGTTAAGAAAGTCTACAGACTTTCCTGTCACCTCCATTTCTCCATTTGCCAAATGGAAGCTTTTGCCACTTGGAGTATCCAAAAGGTTTGGCACCCAGGCCATCCTCAGAGATCTGGGGTGGTCTCACGCTGTTATCTCTTAGATCACATGCTGTCCTTCACGTGAAATAAGAATTTCATCTTACATGTGTATAGGGTTAGCAGTTCACAAAGCACTCCCACATCCCTGGTCTTGTTTTAATTGGTCTTGACAATGATTCTATAAGGGGAAACAAAAGGCAGGTCAAGTGTTATGATCCCCATTTCAGAGTTTGGGCAGTTGAACGAAGGGAATAAGGACTTGTCTGGGGCACAGACACTGGGCAATGGGAAGACTGGGTTTCCTGAGTGCTGGTGCTTCACTCTTAAGGAGGTATCATGTGGTAACATGGGCTTTGAGTCAAACAGCTCTGTGCCTCAGTTTCCCCATACATAAAATGGGGATAATAGAAAGGCATCTGAAGACTTGTGAAACTCAGTGCAAGTGTCTGTGTGACATGGCTGCTGTGGGCACTGTTCCTGTAGATACTGTGTGTGCCCCCAGAGCCCCTCCCTGCCCAGGAGAACAGCCTGCAGCTGAAGAGGCCACAGCTCTTCAACAAGGGAAGCCTGATCCAATGACCAGTCAGTGTGGGGATAGAAAGGCCCACTCCCTTGCCAGGGCCGCCCTCCCTCCATCTGGGCCGAGGCCTACCTTGTGACTGCGTTACAGCTCACCCTCATTTTCTGCTATGTCCTTCTCTCTTCACTCTTCTCTCTTCTATGTTTCTTCTCTCTTCTCTCCCCAAGTAACTCCCTAGAAAGTGCCCTGTATGCAAATCTTCACTGCATGCTAGGCTTGTGCACATATGAAAACCATCCTCTGCAAGTCAGGCATGAACCACAAAGGGGAATTGTTTGTATGGAACCATCATGCAGAGCCCCCTCCCAGGGAACACAGAGGCCAGTCGGGGTTAGGCATGCATCTATGTTCTTGCAACAGACTGAGATGGGCAGGCCCTCCTGTGATCTGAGTCCTGGGGCAGCCTCCAGGCCTGCTGGGGCAGGCCCCGACCCTGGGCTCTTGTGTTCCTGGGCACAGCCTTCTTTCCCTAATGATGCAACCCTGTGCAGCTGACCGCAGGGAGATTGCTCGTTCCTGTTACCCAGCACAGAGAGGCTTGTGGCTGTCTCTCCAGGAATTCTGACATCTCGCAAGACCTTGTGGCGGGAATGTCTCTGCTTTCCCACAAAAGCCTCTGGCCTCAGAAAATGAAGTGTTTTCAGGAGACTGGCATTTGGGGCAGGGCTTCCCAAGGCTCATCCACCCTGTGACACAAAACAACTGGCAGAGATACTTACTAAAGATAAGTAACAGATACTTACTAAAGATACTCAAGTCGTTCTTCGGAGTTAAGACGCTATAATTACCATCAACTCCCCCAGAGAATCATACAACGTAAGAGGGAAAATGCAAACTAGAGAGTTGTCAGACTTCCTCCCGTGTCCCTGCTGTCGGAAGTCCTGGCACCTTGATTCTGCTCCAAGTCCAGGGCCCTTGAAGGGGTGACAGGAAAAGGGTCCAGAGGCCAGTGCCCTGAGCTTGCGGGCTCCTCGCATGGCCTTTTCCCCAACCACTGCACTCAACTCTGGTGACTTACACCAGCCTGAATGCCCAGTCATACTTCCTCTCACTCCCTCCTGCCCTGCTTGTCCCACTCCCCTCCTCAACCCCACCCCAAGCCCCTGTAGGGTGGCGTTGTCCTGCTCTGTGCTCCCACAAATCTGTGCTTCCTGTGTCCATGCACATATCACCCTGCATGCAGTTTCTGGATGATGTGGACTGAGCGAAGACTCAGTCCCAGAGGACAAGGACACGCCCACATGCTCCCCGCTGTCCTGTCAGGGTCTCGTAGAACACTAGGCAGGACGTGTGGGGCCCGGAGAACTTGGTTTTGTTGTGACTGTTGGTTGTTGTTGCAGCCGACAGCTCTGGCACTGGTTTCTGTGAAAGCAAGAGGAATTGCCCCTTTTCCTTGGTCTCTGCTCCAAGGACACCAGGAGGGCTGAATTGTTCTGACCCAGTTTTGTGCCCGACACAGTCAGAGGACGGGGGCACGGTGGGAATGAGAAAAGGAGGAGTGGGTCCCCAGTGCAAGGCAGGGTGAGGGCGGACATATGGGGTCTGAGGGGAGCTCGGGGTGGGGGTGTGCCCTCAGATGCAGGAGCTGCTGGGTCCATTTGTCCCCTGTGCCCACCTGGAGCCTGTCCCTCTGCATTTCATTCTCATTTGGCAGACTTCTCGGTTCCCGTGTGTACCACTTGTTGGCTTTCACAGGATTATTTTGGGTATGGCTCTGGTTGCAGAGAATAGGGGTGTTTGAGCTTTGGCTGTGATGGAGAGTCTAGCAGACAGAGACAGGACACGGTGATGGGAAGTGTAGCCAGATCTCACGAGAGACGCTAACTGGGAACAGGAAGGTCACGGGACACAGAGGCAGTCATGGAGGTCTGTCTGTTGATTATCACTGCCCTCTCATGTCTGTGAACTCTGTCTGTGTGATCCTAAAGACATCTTCGGAATGAGGGTCACACACTTCCCACCTCATGGGGTGGTTGAGAGACTGAGACAGTTAGTGAGGGTCAGGTAAACCTCCAGGCACCAGACCTGCTTCACAGAATGGCCCTCCTGATGGGGCAATAGATCCGCACACCAGTGTGACAGGATAGACCTTACTGTCAGGTGCTCTGGCTGTCTCAGTGCCCAAATTTCCAGGTTTACAAATCTAGTTCCTGTTTTAGAAAAGCATTTCTCTACAAAAGCTGCTTCAGAAATCCTCAGCTCAGGCTCAAAGGTCTTGGTTTTTGCTGGTGAGCCCAAGCTGAAGAGCAGGAAGTGAGGCTGTGGGAAGTCCCCATGGTCCGGCACCCAGGACAGCACCCTACCCAACTACCAGCCAGATTTGAGGCCCTGTGGACTGAACAAAGGGACACTGGACATGAGTCCAGGCCCCCAGAAACAGGGATAGGGTGGTGTAAAGGGCTCCAACAGACCCGCTGGACATGTTTACTAATGAGTAGCCCTTTTGCAAGTGAGTGCAACCTGTCTTTTCCCACAGAAGAGACTGGCTTGAAGGCAGCCACCAGAGGCAGCCACTAGGTGCACCTGTCCCTTCCTCTCTGCTAAGGTATCACCCACAGCGAGGCCCTGTTCCAATGCATGTAGCATGTAAAGCATTTTGCAGTCTGGCTGCCTTTCCTCATTCCAGCCTGCCCCTCATCTAAGGTGGGGCGGGGAGTGCTGGCCGTTTTGCAGCTGATGGATGGAGCCCTGGAGAACAGAAGGGACCTGTCCAGAGCACAGACCTGGGACTTTTATTTTGCCAAAAGAACCCTTGCCTCTATTTCCCCCTTGTGCCGACCCAATGGCTTTAGGGATTCTGAGTTTACGGTTCTGAATGGCAAAGAGGCAATGGTTTAGACAACAGGGTCTCCAGAGAAGGGCAGTGTCCTGCCAGCACCAGGATGTGGAGCCTGGGGTTAACTGGATAAAGCACAGACATCCTGTTGCTCGCTGAGCCGTCCCCCAACCACACTGGCCTCCGTGTGATCCTCCGACCACCAAGAACCACAGCCAGGGGCTTTTGTGATTCCTGTTCCCTCCTCAGGGAACACTTTTCTTTGACCTCCTTCAGGGCTCACCTGCTCGGAGAAGTCTTTCCTGACCACTTTCCCCACATCCCTTAGAAACATCATGTTTTGACTTCCCTTGTAGCCCGTACCATCACATGAAGTTAGTTTCTTTGTTTACTTGTTTCTCATCTGCCCTCCCCCATCAGCATATCAGAGCCTCGACAGCTTCTTCCCAATGCCAGGAGGAGTGCCTGGCGCACAGGATTAAGTCAGTCCATATTGTCTGGATGCAGGGTGCAGGCGTGGACTGGTGGGAGTCAGGGTAGGGTGGACACAAAGGTCCAGGCTCACAGTTCCAGCTCAGTTCCTCACACGTGACCTCAGTTCTTCTCGGATCAGAACCAGTTTGGCTTCTGTTAGCCTGAGTCACCTTTCTGGCAGCAGGGCCTCGCCAGCCCTGCGTGGGCGTGTGGGAAGGCGGGCTGCCGCTCTCCCGCTTCCTCTGAGGTAGACAAAAGGGAGCAGCAGCTCCTAGGCTGGCACTGGTGGGACAGGTACTGCCCGCTGTCCTCCTTTCTGTGCAGTAGCTCAGGGGCTGGAAGACCTTGAAAGACCTTGTATTGTATCAGGTCCTCCTCATGGCTTTAGGTAAGCTCCTTCCACTCCTATTTTTCATCTGAAAAACAGGGAGGAAAAGGTCCAACTCTGGTGTTTACTAAATGCTTCCTGACTCTGAAGGGCCAACTTCCAGGGAAACGTCAAGGGCATGGAGCTTTAGGCCTGTGTGGGAGACCCAGCCACTGTGGAGGCGAGAGCCACCATGGGGAGACCATGCAGCCATGGTGTTGGGCCAGCAGGTGGACAGAGGCGGCTTGCTGTCATGAGGCAAACCATGGAGCTCTTAGCTTTTCCTAATAATGAGGCTTGCTCGTTATCCAGACAGAGGCGGGCAGACAGATGGGGTCTATGGGGAGCTCGGCGGTGGGGGTATGCCACTGTTTCTAGGGTCATGGGGATTGGAGAGATATTTCTGTAAAATGGAAAAAGGACAGTATGAGCTCACTGGGAAACACTGAAAGAAGCTGGTATAAGCCACAAGATCTGAGGAGTACTGGGCAGCGTGGTGGCTGTCACTAGTAAGTTCCAACAGATGCATGTCCCACGAGTATGAAGGACTGGGTGGCCAGAACTTTTTATTTTCCAAGAGTCAGCTATTCTGATTTTGGTATGCATAGTATTTTGATTAAATGAAACAATACAGTGATCAGGTAAAACAGTCTGTGGGCTGCCGGCTTGCAACCTCTGGTTAAGATCTGTGTGGGGCACAAGAAAGATCTTACGACTGGTGGTCTGAAGACCCAGTTTCCAGTTCTTAGTTGGCCTCTAATGGGTAAAATCTTTTTCCTTCTGGGTCTCACTTTCCTCCATGTCAAGAGGAAGTTGGCGAACATTCAGGGTTTCATGGACACAATACAGGCATCTCATTTTATGGCACCTCACTTTGTTGCACTTTGCAGATACTGCATTTTTTACAAGCGGAAGGTTTGTGACAACCCTGTGTCGAGCACGTCAATCGGTGCCATTTTTCCAATAGATTTGCTCACTTCATGTCTCTGTGTCACATTTTGGCATTGCAGTATTTCAAACTTTTTATTGTTAGATTTGTTATGGTGATCTGTGATCCATGAGGTTTGATGTTACTATCGTTATGTTTGAGGGCACCACAAATGAGTTCATATAAGACATCAAAATTGATAAATGTGACTGTTCTCACCGCTCCACCGACTGGCTGTTCCCCAGCCTCCCTCCCTGTCCTGGGGCCTCTCTAGTCCCTGAGACACAGTCAGGCCGAGAACGAGCCTCCAGCAGCCTCCAAGCGTTCAAGTGAAAGGAAGGGTTGCACACCTACTCCTGGTGAAGACGCTGTGAAGACTGTTGAAGTGACAGTGAAGCATCAAGACTATTACACGTACTCAGCTGACAAATCAGCAGCGGGGTGAGAGGACTGACTGCAATTCTGGGAGAAGTTTTATGGCAGGTAACTTTCGATCCAACAGCTTGGCACACTGCAGAGAAATTGTTTCCGAAAAGAAGAGTTCGTTGATGTGGTAAACCTCGTTGTCATCTTATTTTAAGAATCTGAACAGCCACCCAACCTTCAGCAGCCACCACCCGGATCAGTCAGCAACCATCACCACCAAAGCAAGACCCTCCACCCGCAAAACAATCATGACTTGCTGAAGACTCAGAGGGTGGTTAGCATTTTTAACCATGAGGTGTTTTTAATTAAGGTGTGTACACTGCTCTTTAAACATAATGCTATTGCACACTTAATAGACCACAGTAGAAACATAACTTTTATATGCACCGAAAAGCCAGAAAAATTGAGTGACTCACTTTATTGTGATGTTTGCTTTACTGCAGTGGTCTGGAACGCCAAACCACAATATCTCTGAGGTGAGCCTGCACCAGCAAACAGGCCCATCATGCTTCCTGCTAGCCAGGGGCTCCGCTGAGCTCTTCCCTGGGATTATTTCATTTAATCCCCACAACAGCCATGTGAGGAAGGACTGCGATTGTTCACATTTCCCAAAGAGGAAACTGGGGCATTGAGAGGTTAAGTGTTTTGCCCAAGGCCAGACAGTCGCTATAAGGGGAAGAGCCAGACTTGCCTGCAGACAGTCTGTCTCCCCACTGGACTATGCTGGAGGGGCTGGAGGCTGAATGAGACCACAGAGGGAGAAGTGCTTTGTAAACCACAAGCAACTACTCCCAGGCAGCAAGTCCTCCTCCTCCCCCTTGGGTGCAGCAGTCTCTCCTGCGATGTGTTAATCTATGAGACCATGGTCCTATGCATTCTTCAAATATGTAAAGGAGGGTGCTGGAGCCACTCCCAGAACCAGTCATGTACCATGCAAAAATCACTATACTCCAAAAGGGTTCCTTCCAAAATATTTTCAGTTGGCACATAGATGCTAAATAAATGTATATACACTTGAAATGGATCGAATTCAAGAGACAGTGCAGGGAAGCCCAGTAAGGACACCATGCTTCCTGGGAGGAGGAATCGCCTTCTCCATCTAAGGCCAGGGGCACGGGTGGGACCATGTCTGCCAAGCAGGGAACAGGGCTCTGAGAAGGGACAGCATGGAGAGATTCGTGGTTTGACTGAAGAGCCGGGGGAGTGAGGGCAGAGGAGCAGGATGAAGGTAGGGCCACCCAGTGTACACCTTGGGCAAACTGTCTACCTCACTGGGTCTCTGCCTCTTCCCTACACCGCTGACCTCAGGGTAAATCCTTTTTAGGGCCCAATTTGAAAATAATTTTAAGCTTCTAGATATCAATCATATAATGATTACATAGTTGGAAGCAATTAGGTACGAATAGCTAAATTAAACTAATGGATCACTGTTGTATCTACTATGGTCTCTTGAGTGGAAGACTTGAGTTTTGGGGGTGCTTTTGTGTGCGCTGTCTATCTATTTATCTAATAGAATGGACCACGTACATCATCTCTGCTACTAATAACACGTTGAACAGACAAGCCTCAATGCTTGTTAATTGTGCCTGCAATTTAGGGCACCAGCCACCAGATGGCGTCAGCACTTTTTAAAAGTCCATGTAATGCGGTAACTACATCAGTTTTCCAGGGACTGAGGGGTTCCCAAGATGTGAGACTTTTAGTACTGAAACTGTGAAAGTCCTAAAGACAAGGGCAACTGGCCATCTTATCTGTAAGCAATTAAAGATCTTTCTCTTTAACCCATGTAAGGTTTTAGAATCATGCTTTTCTTATACAAAAAAAAAGGAAGAAAGAAAAGAAAATATAATTTCAAAGCAACTATGAAGTAAATTGCGGCTCTGTAAGATATGAATTGAAACTGAAAGGAACACCATGAGAACAAATGTAATTTGCTTGCTTCCGTGAGCTGTGATGTGAAGCAGAAAAGAAAAGCCAGCTGCTGTACTGGAAAGACAGCAATGTGGGGAGGAATATAGGAACTGGGTTCAAATCCTGCTCAGGCTGTGGGCAAGAGATTTAATATTCCTGAGCCTTGATTTCTTATTATTTAGAGTGAGTATAAGTATTTACCTGTCTCAGAAGTGGATGTAAATGTGCCCGACTTGCACAGCTTACTATTATTGTTATGAGGACCAAACGAGATCTGTGAGAGAGAGGAGAACACAGAGGCTGAGCAGCAGTCCCTGCTCCCCTCCTGCCTCTGGAGAAGCTGCCGCATGAAGCTTATAATCAGAGCCAAGACAGCAAGAGCAGACGTGTGTCTCTGGAAACATGAGATAACTGGTTTTTTTTTTAATGGCTTTCAACACAGATCAATATCAAACCCAGAAACTGCTAAACCAGAACCGTCTTGGAAGAAACTGAAGGACTCAGTGCCAGTTGACTACTTGTACCTGGAAGGAGAGCAGGTTTCTTATAAAGCAGTGAATGGGACGGTTGACTTTCTACAGACTCTCCTGATGGGCCTTCACTGGCTGCAGGACAGCTATGGTTACCCTGATGCTGCAGCTCAGAGGGCAGAGATGCCCAGGAGAATGTCTCCAAACCTCGCCTGCTACTGTAGGGAGAGTCCAGTAAGCTGCTAATTTGGTTAAAATGGACTTGGCCACAAGGCAGGGCTGGGCAGGTGGAGACTGACAGAGAGGGTGACAGATCGTGTTGTATTGTCCCTCTTTACTCTGTGGACTGAGGCACTTACCCCTCTCACAGACAGAGCAACTAAAACCTTCATGCCATTATCTTAGTAAAAATTTATACAATTTAGACAACAGTACTGCCAGTATTGCTTGCTGTGTGCTGTAATACTCAGGCACTCGAGAGGTGGCTGAAGAACCTCAGTATGAGATTCAGTCAGTACAATTTAAGGTGCACACCTGTCCACCCAAAGCTAACTGCTTAAACCTGTACTAATGGTGCTTGGGTGACATGAAGGCACAGCTAAAAATGTTTGCACCAAGGTTCATTTAGGTTTCCTGATAAACTGCATTTGTCAGTAGGAACTGTTTTCCGCAAAGGGAGAGGACCAGCGGGTGAGCCATTGGGCTGAGGAAGGATAAGTTTGGAGTTGGGAAATGGGATGATTTCTCTCTAGAAAGATTGCAGAGCAGTCAACTCTCCCTGCCTCTGTGGGGTGCTGGAGCCAGCAAAGTCCAACTGTGCACATCCCTTCCCAACTACGCACTCCATGATGCCGTGCTGGTGGCTGGAAATTGTCTGCAGAGAAGGCACTTACGGCCGGAAAATTAGCAACTGCTACAAATGAAAACCTTTTGCTTTTGAGATCTAGCTGTCGCACACTTGCCAGCGTGCCACCACCCGGCCTTCAGGCTCAGTCTTCCCAGACCACAATCTAAGTCTCATCCTCCTGTCCACTGTGCCCAGGGTGATCTTAAAATGAATCAATCAGTGCCACTCGCTAGTTTCCTGCGACGTAAGTTCCCAGCTCCTTGGCTTGCAGCCCTTCCCTTTCTGGTTTCTGTCCAAACTTAAACATTTCTCCTCCCCAAATGCTGCTCAGAGTCCAGAATCATGAATAACAAGACTTAAAAGACAGACAGCATCAGGTTCCACCTCTGGCCTAGGCTGTTCAGGACCAACCAGCCTTCCTGCTGGGACACCTAGTAGAGCTAGACAAAATGTATGTCAAAAATTTCTGAGGGGATCAAAGAATTGCCAAGGCTTTTTAAAAAATCATTTTTAAAATCTTTTAACTACAGTTGACATACATTATTACATTTGTTTCAGGTCGAGACTCTAGTGATTAGGCATTGTATAACTTACTAAGTGATCATCTCCATAAATCTCATACTCATCTGACAGCATACATAGTTATTAGAATATTATTGACTGTATTCCCTACACTGTACTTTACATCCCCATAATTATTCTGTAACGACCAATTTGTACTTCTTAATCCTTTCACCTTTTCACACTCCCCTCATATCCTTCCTATTTGGCAACCTTCAAAAAGTTATTCGTACCTATGAGTTTGTTTTTATTCTGTTTTTTGGTTTATTTTGTTGTTTAGCTTCAATTGTTGATAAATATGTATTTATTACCATTTTATTGTTCATTTTTAATTCTTTTTCCCTCTTTTTCTTGTTAGAGAACTAATTCCTTTAGATTTTCCTTGTCTGAGACGCTCTGTATGTGTCCTTTGATTCTAAATGAGAGCTTTGCTGGGTAGAGTAATCTAGGTTGTAGGTCTTTGTTTTTTCATGACTTTGAATATTTCTTGCCATTCCCTTCTGGTCTGCAAGGTTTCTGTTAAGAAATCACCTGACAGTCTTATGGGAGCTCCCATGTAGGTAACTAACTGCTTTCTCTTGCTGCTTTTAAGATTTTCTCCTTCTCTTTAAACTTTTACACTTTAATTATGATGTGTCTTGGAGTGGGCTTCTTTAGGTTCATCTTGTTTGGGGCGCTCTTTGCTTCCTGGATTTGGATGTCTATTTTCTTCGCCAAGTTAGGGAAGTTTTCTGTCATTATTTTTTCAAATAGATTTTCAGCTTCTTGCTCTCTCTTTTCTTCTGGAACCTCTATGTTGAGAATGTTGGAATGCTTGAAGTTGTCCCAGAGGCTCCTTATACTATCCTTGTTTCTTTGGATTATTTTTTTCTTTTTGTTATTCTGACTGGATGTTTTCTTTTGCTTCCTTGTATTCAAAATGACTGATTTGATTCTTGGCTTCATCTATACTACTGTTGATTCCCTCCCTGTAAATTATTCTACATTTCAGCTAGTATATTTTTCATTTCTGTTTTTTATATCATTTCTATGTCCTTTTTTATGCTGTTGAAGTTCCATTAAGTTCCTTAAGGCTCTCACTAAGTTTTTTGAGCATCCTGATAACCATTGTTTTGAACTTTGTATATGGAAGTTTGCTTGTCTTCATTTCATTTAGTCCTTTTCCTAGAGATTCTGCCTGGTTTTTTTCTTCATTTTGGACCTGTTTCTTTGTCTCCACATTTTTATCTGCTTCCCTGTGTTTGTTTCTATTAGGTGGAGCTGCTATGTCTCTTGGACTTGGTAGAGTGGCCTTGTATAGCAGGTGTCCTGTAGGACCAGTGGCACAACCTCCCTGATCACCCGAGCTGGGCTCTCCAGGTTCCCCCTGTATGGGCTGTGTGCACTGTCCTGTTGTATTTGACCTTTTATTATTGTTGGCATCACTAGAAGAGATTGACCCCAAGGCTGACCAGCTGTGAGAACAGGCTATTACTATAGCAGAGGAACTTCTGTGCAGGAGTCCACCCTGTGGAGCAGGATTTGCTTCAGTGGGGTTTTGGTGCACCCCTTGAGTGTGTCACTTGTGGAGATGGGAGGGTTGTAATCCAGTGCAGTCTTAAGCTATCCACTGGGTGCACTGGCTCTGTGGCCTCCTGGGAGGTGCAAGGTCAGCCACTACCTGTGCCCTGCCTTGGGCCACTCAGCATGAGCTACAACGCCATGTGCAGATGGATGCTACTTGTGCTGGGCTTGGAGGTGCTCAGCAAAGGCCAAAGTGTGAACCAAGGCCAACTACTGCTAGTGCTGGGTCTTGGGCCACTTAGGAAGAGGTATGGGGTACACAGAGGCCAGATGCTGCTTGTTTGAGAGATTTTAGGAAAGTCCAAACCATAAGGAAAGAGAAGCCATTTATATGGAAAAGCCACTGGAAACAGCTTGAGTGGGCCCACAAGGCGGGTGCGGAAGAGCCTCGGGAACCACCAGGGCAGGGAGATCAGTGTTAACTCGGTGACTGAGTCTCAGATATGGTGCCCACTGCTCTGTGGCTCTATAGGGGGAGGGGTCAGAAAAGGGACAATGGCTTCTTCCAGCACTTTTGTCTGGGAGCAAGTTGTTCGCCCACAGCTCTCACCCCAATGTTGGACAATTCAGTTCTTCCCTGTATGTCCCTGGTCCCTTTCGAGCTGCTGCTTTAGTGCTGGAGCTCAGAGGGAGTGAGTCTGAGTGAGTCTGCACATGTGCCCTTTAGGAGGAATGCCTGGGACTTCGGAAGCCCTCTTCTTCACTCAGCCTCAATCTCCTCTGGCTTTTACAGGCAGAAATTATAGGAACTTCTCTTCCCAGCACTGCAGCCCTGGGTGGGGCTGGGACCCTCGCTCCTCAGAGAGGACCTCTGCAGCTGAGACATCCCTCCCGATTTAAACCACCACAGGTGGATGTGGGACCAGCATGTTCTGCGTCTCTGCCCCTCCTGCCAGTCTCTGTGTAACTTCCTCTTTAAATCCCTTGTTGTAGGACTTTCATTCAGCTAGATTTTAGGTGGTTCTGAATGATGATCGCCCTGTAATTTAGCTACAATTTTGATGTGGTTGTGGGAGGTTTCCAGGACCACATTTACTTATGCCACCATCTTGACCAGAAGGTTTCTGGCTGGGGCTTTGAGGCGCTAGAGAGGTCCAGGGAGTTAGAGCTTGGCATCTGGGCCTTTGCCCCAGAAGCATTTGCCGCTTTCAAAAGCTGCTGCTGATCTTTGCACAAACTCGTCGGTCTTGAGGGTGAGAAAGGTAACATTTGCCTTTACCTCCCACTGAGGGGAAGGGGCCCCGATAAACACCCCAGGTCTGGGCTGGGACCCTGGAGGGTCAGGAGTGACGAAGTGGAGCAGCCCAAACAGCTACTGAGTCCTCCCCAGCCCTGCCTGGGGGAAGGGTACCTGGGCTGCAGCGCCCTGGCCACACTGCCCAGTGCAGCCAAAGTGAGACAGCTTCATCCAGAGCTTCGTGTGACCCCGACAGTGTATGTTATATGGGGTCCAGCAGTCAGCAAAGAGTACTCAGGCACAGACAAGGCCACCTGTGCACAGGAGAAGACAGGCAATAGGAGGAGACCCGGCAGGGGTTCAAAGGAGGGAGTCATCAAGGGCAGTCTTTATATGAACCACAGTAAAATGGTGGGGATTTAAAAGACAAGAGTGAAATTTTGGCAGAGAACTGGAAACTGTACAAGAAGGAACCAAATGTAAACTCTAGAACTGAAAGAGGCAATGAACTGAAATGTAGAAAGATGGCATTTATGTGAATGTCACTGGGCTGAACAGTGTACAGGCATGACAAGTAGGGCTCCCCCCGCAGTCCCCAGAGACCTGCCCAGTATCACTCCAAGGACACAGACAGCCTGCTTTTTCAATCTTCCTATAAGTGGTACTAGGTCATTTCTGCTCTCACAAGCACATAGTCAGGCAGGGCTCGGCATGTGGAAGGAGCTAGACACAATTATGACACCCGGAGCTCAGAGGGAAAGGCAAGGGCCCAATGGGGAGGGCCAAGGCCACTGCGTGATGCAGTCCCTGAACTTAATTCAGGAAGCAGAGTGAGGCATGGAGTGCCAGAACTTAGAATGAAGTTAGTCAGAGATTTCCTGTGGGCAGAAGCCATAGGGACACCAACTGTTTTAAGACGGAACCAAGAGTGGAACTGTGGCCAGAAGCATGAAGAGAAGGAGGCAGCTTCTCCTCCCCCTACTTCCTCCTCACCCCACGTAGCGAGGACCAGAGTCCGGGGCAGGGCTGAGTGGGTCAAGTGCATTGTGACTGACTCACCCCCCTTACCTGGGATGAGGTGCACTCTCAGTGGCAACCTATTGAGTATTTCCTATGTGCCAAGGTCAGGGCTAAGTTCATCACATGCAGTACCTCAGTTCTCATAGGGACCCATGACAAAGCTTCTATTCCTAGCCCCAGCTAATCAATAATGAAACTTGGACAGAGAGAGCTTGGGCACGTATCCTGGGTGGTCCTGCTCGTAAATGACACAGGAAGATGCGGTCCAGATTTCCTGACGTCAAGCCTGGTCCAGGGCTGCCCACCCCAGACCCAGAAAGGCCTGTGGGCCACTTCTTGGGCACACTGGCCAAAGGGCACCTACCTCGAAAAGGTGGAAACTCATGGCTTCTTCTCTCCAGAAGAAATCTGCCTCTGAATTTGCAGACCATTCCCAGGAGCCAAACTCTGGGAGGACCTTGACTGTGAGTTCATGCGCATCACTCCTTCAGGCAGCCCTCCCCAAAGCCAGCAAAGACAAACAAAACACCCCCTTGGCCCTCGAATGGAAACACCATTTCTCGAATGTGTTTCAGGGGCTAGACGACTCCCACCAAGTCACAGAGCTATTTGTCCCTCCAAGCAAACACCTAGGGAGGTGATACAACTTTTGCATAAATATTCCATTCACTCTCATGAGCTCTTTAAAGGTATGGGAAATTCCTTTGTAACCTTCAGCTTCATTTTTTATTGAGGTATAATTAACAGATTATATTGGCTTCAGGCGTAGAACATAATGATTTGCCTGTCACAACACATGGTCATATAATTTATTTCTTGTGATGAGAGCTTTTAAGACCTAGTCTCTTAACAACTTTCAAATACACAGTGTAGCCTTCCTCCTCGAAGGGTTTACCCTCGTTTGGACAGAGACTCTGGTTTGTTTGTTGAAAATTGAATCAGACTTATCATACCGACTGCAGCAGGACGACAGCTGTCTGGGGGGCCACGCTCGTGCCATTAGTGAGCTGTGTGACTGGGCTGGTCCCTGTCCTTCCTGGGTCTTTCTGGGTGTTCTTCAAAACAGTGATGGGGATGGGGGCGGGGGGTGGTGGGTTGCTGAGCTCACATCCAGTCCTGAAATGCTACGATCTGTTCCTGCACTGACATGTGTACTCCCATCATGCAGGTCAAGTAGAAACTCTCCTTGTGCTTTTTCTACCCATGAATGCAAGTGTGTTTACCTTTTCCCTAACTCTCTAGGAGGTAGTAAGGGAGGAAGTGAATGTTTATTAGTGCCCACTCTGGGCCAGAATTTCCCCCTTCCAAACTCCTCTCCCCTCCCCTCCCCTCCCCTCCTCTCTCCTTCCCTTCCCTTCCCTTCCCTTCCCTTCCCTTCCCTTCCCTTCCCTTCCCTTCCCTTCCTCTTCCCCTTTCCTTTTCCTTCCCCTTCCCTCCCCTTCTCTCCCTCTTCACACTGTGAGGAAGACACTACTGACCTCATTCTGGGCATGAGGAGGCAGAGGCCCAAAGCAGCGAAGTGACTTGTTCAAGGTCACACATGTGGCTACAGGCCAGTGGCAGAGGTAGAACTGGGAGGGAAGCCCAGTTCTAGCCCAGTGCTGAGTTCCATTCTAGCCCCAGTTCTAGCCCAGTGCTGAGTTTACCCCAGTGTCTCAAGACTGTAGTTCAGAACCACAGACGACAGGACAGAGCTGGTGTCAGAGCGCCTCCCTGGAAGCTGTCTTGGAAGCAGGAGCCAGAAACCTTCAGGCAAATCCACCACCACTGGTTTCTGTAAATAAAGTCAGATGGAATCCAACTAGCTTGTTTGTTTACAGAATTTCTACTGGCTTTTAAACGCTGACACTGAGCTCAGTGATCATGAGACTGCGTGGCCCATGCAGCCTAGAATGTTTACTATTTGGTGCTTTTCACAGAATGTTCACCGTCCCTGGCCCAGAGTCCAGCAAGGTTGTCCCTCCTGCACAGGACACAACAGGACATGAGACCGTCCCTGTGTCCTGGTCCTGCCACTCAGCATTAGGAAAGGGGACATTTCTGCTCAGATTTGTTTTTTTACGTCAACACACAGTCACTGGACACCTGTCAGACTGAAGAGCGTGTTTGGTTTCCTCGGTGCTTCTTTTCCCAGGAACTCAGTGAAGGGAAATGGAAATCTCCACTTTGGGGAAATTGCCCCGGGGAAGGATAGGGGGACGGTTACAACACTGCGTTGCGACACCGGCAGGGCTGGCCGTGACAACAGCAAGGGTTTCTCGTTTTGGAAATTTGAGGGCATTTCCGTTGCTGAGAGTGGGGCAGGGCGGCGACCTGGTCTGGGTGAGGGGCTGTTTTCTTTATAAACGGCTCCCCTGGGCCCGAAATGGCAGTCCCCGACGCCAGCGGTGCCACAGGATGGAAATCTGCAGGTGCCCCCCAAGTCACCTGATCTCTCTCCTCCTCTTCCTGTTTGCTTCAGAGACCGTCTGCCGCCCCTCGGGGAAGAGGCCCTGCAAGATGCAAGCGTTCAGGTAAGGCTGACCGAGGAGAGGGGGCGGACATGTCACAGCTGCCTATGCCTGGGCTGGAAAACGATGTCCGCTAGGTTAGAAAAGGGGGTTGTCACCTGTGGGGCCTTCAGGGGGTGTGTTTCAAAATGCCCCAGGTGGGCAAGCCTGGCTGGCTTTCCCTGAGACCCTGGCAACTCAGTGAGTGATGGGCATGTGCCCAGGAGCCCGGCTGGGGTTTGCGCCGAGTGTGCTAGTGTGCCAGGCAAAGCAGCTGAGAGGACACCAGGGTGGGGTTGTGCCAAGTTCTAGGTGATGGTTAGCAATGCCTATCTGTGCTACATGGTGGGAGATCCTGCCCCCTGGGGCCTCAGTTTCCCCATCTGTGACACAGGTTTACAAGGACCCCCTGTCTGTCTATCAGAGTGGTTGTGAGGATGTCAGTGTGATGGTGCTCTGAGAGCTCTAAAGCGCCCCCTAACTGCTGTGATTTGTAAAAATTGGGCCAGAAGCTCTGTAGGCGTCACCATCACTGTTGAGAAGATGGCAGGTTATGATGCGACCACAGGTGCCTCTGCCTTGTCACCTACGACTGAGCTTGTCTGGGTGACTTTGCCATCCAGTGCTGAGTTTCTCTGGCCAGAGGCTACAGGCCAGGCTGTGTGCGCATGCCCCTGGGAAGCCCCCTACTTCCTAGACGCGTGAAGGTTTGGTCGGCCTCCTCTCATGGGCTGGGAGCTCCAGAAGGAGCCCCGGAGGCCTCCGGAAGGGGCTGTTTAGTCCCCTCAGATGCACGTGCCCAGAACTAAAAATAATCAAAAAAGGTCCCGTGCTTACATGTGCAAACAGCCTGATGGTTTGCCTGACCACCTCCCCAAGCTCTGGGCTCCTCGAAGCCGCCTGCTGCGGTGGCACTGTTGGCAGCACCTCCCAGGACAGGAGTGAGGCACAGGCCCGAGGTCCGGCCAGTGGGCAGTAGGGAGCAGAAGGCCCACATCCACTCACAGCCAGAGGGGCCCTTCACCAAGAAGACAAGACCTGGAGCCAGAAACAGACTACTGGGTGAGCTAGACAGGACACTGACCCCTTCCAGGGTCAGCAGCTGCCCCTGCCAGAGCCAGAGCAGGCCCTTGGTGGGAGGAGGACAGGCTTGGAGACAGGCCTCCCCAAGTTACAACGAGGTACTCTGTCCCTTGAAACTTCTTGTCTCAGATGACACTCTATGTTTACATTTAAATTAATACTTAATAAAATTAAATTAATAAAAATAAAATGTAAAAATTCGGATCTTCAGTTGCACCACATTTCAAGAGCTCAGTAGCCATGTGTGGCTGGTGGCCGCCTTGTGGGCAACAGACCGGACACTCTGCACCCGGAAAGTCCTACAGGCAGGAGCTTCCCCAGGGCTGGAGTCAAGGCACTTGTCCCGGGGATTGGAGGGAGAAGAGCAGGGCGAGGACTGGGCCTGTCCCCTAAGCAGCACTGGTCTCAGTCACCCTTCATGCCGTGGGTGTGTGAAAACATCGCTCCCCAGGCAGAAAGTTGGACGCAGACTCAGTGAATTCAGGGGACACAGGAAGGGCCCAGCGCAACTGTGTCCAGTTCCGTGGGTCCTTTCATTTTTCAGAATCTGGGATATTAACCAGAAGACCTTCTACCTGAGACATAACCAGCTGGTCGCCGGGTACCTGCAAGGACCAAACACCAAGTTAGAAGGTGAGTGGTGCCAGGGACGCTGTCGTGTGGGCTCCGGGTCACTCAGCCAGGGTTGCGGTGCTGTGGCCTCTGTGTGACGCCGTGATCCTGCTGGGGAGGCCGGCCCTCGGAGGGAGGGAGGCACATGTGAGGGCAGGGAGGGGGAGAGCCTAGGTGGGGAGCCACCCCCTGCAGGCCCAGTGGCCCTAGGACCACAGCTCAGGGTGGGGAGCAGGAAGCAAGAGGGACCTTTCTTTCCTCCTGTGCCCAGTCAGCCCCTGGGCCCCTGTGTGTTTAAACTCAGACGCACTCCCACAGTGAACACACCACACGTCCCTTGTTTGTGGGCATGCATTGAGCAGGCCCTGGCCGTGACCTACATAAGCCAGACAAACTTGGGTGGCTGACCCCAGTCTAGTCCTCAGTTTTCCCTTTAGTACAATGAGGGCAGGGGGAGCGGGGCTCCAGCACTGGCCTTCTGGGATGTGTTGTCTCCACCTCTCCACCCTGCCCCTCCCCTGTTCTCCCCAACCCTCATCCTGCGGGAGGGCAAGGCCTGCATTTCCAGCCCTGTATTGCTCCTAATAAACATGCGAAGGCAGAAAGGCTTGGCTTTTGCTACTACATGAGGCCCAGGGACCACTGAGAGGAGAGGCGGGTTCAAAGCCACCAAGCCCTGGGGCCCCACTCATGACCTCACTTGGGATTTTCTCCCCCCCATCATGAGCACCACACCTATTGGGCCTGCAGCACAGGTGTCCCAGGAACTGAAGGAAGGGGGGAAATCACATGGAGCAGAACCCCGGCAGCTTTGTCCCTGTCACCTCCACACGAGGTGATTGTTCTTGGTTGGATCTTCTGTTTGGATGCGGACCAAAAAGCTGGGGCCTCACTGTGCTTGTGACCTTGGGTTTAGTTGGTGGGACAGAAAAGCCCCAGGGAGTCTGGGCTCTTCTCCATCTGTGCCTCTTCTTCTCCACACCTGAACTTCCCCTCTGCTCTTCCCCAGAGAAGATAGATGTGGTGCCCGTCGAGCCCCACACTGTGTTCCTGGGGATCCAGGGGGGGAAACTGTGCCTGGCCTGTGCCAAGGTCGGCGAAGAGATCCGGCTCCAGCTGGAGGTAAGGACCTGCTTCAGATGACAGCCACCTCAAACCCAGTGGCTTCCAACAACCACAGTATGCCCTTCCTCGTGATTCCGTGCTTGTCAGTTCTGTTTCCCGGGGGCCGCTGCTGCGGCTACATCCAGCAGGGAGCTCGGCTGGGGCATCAGAATGGTTTCTCCCCGCCAGGCTCTTCCCTGTGGTCGCCTGTGGTTAGCTTCGCCGTCTTTATAGCATCGCCACTGGTTTCCAAGAAGGATTTTCCCGAAAACACAAGCACTTTTTAAATGCCTGATTGCATCATATTGCTAATGTCCCCTTAGCTGAAGCCCATCACGTGGCTGAGCCCAGACTCAGTGGGGGAGGGGATTATACAGGGGTCAGCAACGGGGGGAGGCTCATTTGGTGACTTCAATCTCTGTGTGCCACTCTCTTGTCTGAGGGCCTCCAACCTGCTTAGGCTTGGCCTCTTCTAGTAAAGCCCCCATCTAGGACCTCTTTCTCCTAATCCTTGTCTACTCAGACCGTGGGTTGACATCCCATCCAGGCCCCTGCATGCCCAGGTCCCATGCAGTGTTAATGGGCTTTCCTCAGAAAAGATGGCTTTGTCTCAGGCGCTGTTGGAACAAATCTTAACCCAAATGTGAACCTTGACCCACAGTGGCCATAACAGTGGCATTGTCAGGTGGCTCCACTAGGGGGCAGGGCACTTTTTCTGAGAGTGACTGCCTGCTCTGTGTGGAGTGGGATGGTGTTGAGTGGACTGCGATGCTCTGCCCACCTCCTGCACTGCCCCATCCTCGGAGGCATAGGCCCCAACAGAGCTCAGCCTCCACAGGCCGGGACCTCTGCTGATAGTTCATTAAGCTTTTTGGCCCATGGCGACAGTGGCCAGATTTTCCCAAGCCAAGGTGTGAGGATGGGATGTGTAGTCTCCTGTGGGGGTCTCAGTCTGCATTTCTCTGTCACTTACTGTGGGCCAGTCTGAGGGCCCTGTCATGGCCTGGAGGGGTTGGTGGCACAAGAACTCTCACCTGCTCATCTCTTGGCTTCCAGGAGGTCAACATCACTGACCTGAGCAAGACCAGGGAGGAGGACAAGCGCTTCACCTTCATCCGCTCAGACCATGGCCCCACTACCAGCTTCGAGTCCGCCGCCTGCCCCGGTTGGTTCCTCTGCACCGAGCTGGAGGCAGACCAGCCGGTCAGCCTCACCAACACACCCCAGGAAGCCATCAAAGTCACCAAGTTCTACTTCCAGCAGGACTAGTGGTGCCGCCACACCACCGCCCTGCTGCCAGCTCCTCTGTGACTCCAGACGCCTCTCCACCCTTCCCGTGGTCCCAGCTGTCACAGGGCTCCGAGGAGCAGCCTTTGCAGGTGGACCCTGGTGTTAGGACTCGGTCTCCAGCCCCTCAGCTAACATAGCCCTCATGCTGCCTCCACAGCAGTCTTTCTAAGGTGCAACTTGAAGCACAACACAGCTCACAGCCCTTGCTTCAGTGTCCCCTGTGTCTTCCCAGTAACACCTGGGCCACCTGGACAGCCTGACACCTCTGCTTTCCTCTCTCAGCTCCCCTTCTTGTCCCCTGTCCATGTTCCAGGTCCCTAAAGTCACTCACTCATCTCCCACCAGTGGCTCCCAAACCTTGTTTTGCAAACCTTGGGACAGCAGCAATGTTAGGGTCTGTGGCAAAAAGAAAAATAAGGATTTCATGATATTTTTTAAAAGCCTACTTTATCCAAGTTTAAAGCGTACTTTATTAGGGCATTATATCCTCCCTGAAAGAGGTTGGGAGATGAAATTACTTCTCTGTTTTACAATAAACCTTAAGAATGCATCTACTTTGTTGGCTGTGTCTGTGGCTCCGGGGCTCGGGGCAGAGAGTGCTGGGAGATGGGGGGGGCCGAGGGCCTCCTCACCCCGGGACCAGCCTGGCTGCTGCTCCTGAGTACTTCTCTCCTTGTTCTCTCTGGACACTCAAGACCAAGTCTCCCTGCAGAAAGGTGTGTGGCAGCCTTGTCCGCAATAGTCCCCAACCGGAAACAACCCAAACCCCATCACAGAAGAGTGGAGCCTGCGTGTTCATACAATCCAGCTCAACAGAAAAAAAATAAAAAGACGAACCACAGCCAGCAGCACAGAACTAAATGGGCGAACCTTGCCCACACTATGGGAACAAACATCGCAGGAGCAGAGAGCATGATTCCACTTACGTAGAGCTCAAAACAGGCAGAATCGAGCAGTCGCGTGGAGGGGCATCTGGACAAGAAGTACAATAAAACCACGGCTTCCCTGACTGCCGGCTGTGGTGGCTCTGGGACATGGAGGGTCAGCCGGGGACACCGGAGCTGTGAGGATCCAGGCAACATGCCATTTCTTGGCACAGACGTGGTCAGGCAGTTTTCTGTACGTGTGTTGTATTTCGATTTTAAAATGCCCAGCAAATAAAATCCCCGGATGTGAGGGAGGGGGCATCTGGGAAATGACAGGATCAACAGGGGGAACATCACATTTGGCCCCATGCTAAATGGACGTGCTAAACCCGCAGGATGACTGCTCATCAGATGTCCCTCGGCGAGCAGGCGAACGGAGAGTGCGGTCGTCCCTCCTTCCAGGAGTCCTGGAGCCAGGCCCCTGCTGGGCCAGAAGCCCTTGCCTGCTCCAGGAGAGGGTTGACTGAATCTGGTTTCCAAAGGGGGCTCCCTAGGACCCTCTCCCAGGTGCCTGGGGAGGCACTTCACAAAGTGAGGCTGAGCAGCTGGACTCCACCCCTCGCCCCACATGGCTTCCTGCTCACAAGCCGGACTGCCCAGTGTTACTGGAGGAGGAGATCTCATTGCTAAGACCAAACTACATTCGGTAGGTTAAAAAGCAACCAGTTGGAGAAAATCTTCACGATCTTGTCCAGATCCCTGCTCCTGTGATGACAATGAGGTCAGAGAGGTTGCCCATCTCAGCGTCTCTTCCTCACGTGTTAAGTGGAATCAACCACACCTGCTCCACCAGGACCATACCTGGATGAAACGAGGTGATACAGTTGCAATGCTTTGTGATAAAAGGGCCTGTGAGGTCCTGTTTCCAGTCCTGACAAAGGGGGAAGTTCAAGGCAGAAAACCATTCAAGGATGACCGGTGACAACAGCAGTGAACACGTGCTTCTTCTCTGCAGACATCCTGCCCTTCAGATGCTTCATGTGATGAGGTTATCCCAGGCGAGGCAGGGCAAAAGCCCCGGGACTCTGGAGCCACTTCCAGTTTGCATTGTGTGTTCCTGGAAAAGCTAAGGTCTTGGAGTCCCAGTGCCCTCGTGGCTAATGCACAGGATGGAGTTGCCCCATTTAATCTTTGTAGGAACCTTCTGTGGTAGATACCACCATTACTTTCCTGGTAATCAATACTAGTAAAAGTACTCCCCTCAAAGCAATCCACTTTAAAGCATTGTCGCTCAAAGTGCGGCCTGAAGACCAGGAGCAGCAGCGTTCGGGAGGGAAAAGGCAGCACCCCAGCTGCAGGCCAGATGCACTGACTGAGGGCCTGATCCTGAGCAGTCTCCAGGAGATTCTACATGGGTTAAAGTCTGAGCTCATCTTTGAAGCACAGCACCTCCTTCCAGCTCACTGATGGCAGTGAGACCTCCATCTCAGCACCTCTTCGCCTAGGGCACATAGCTGCCCAGGACAGCAAGAGCTGGGAGCCACAGTCATCCCACACATGCAGGGGTGCCCATGTTTTCTTCTGCGATGCATGTCAGGTACCCAGATCAGTGGTCAGTATGCCCTGCATGCCCAGTAAATATTTGGTGAATAAATGAATTCACTACCGATAAATCAGTGGGAATTAATGCAGTCAGAAAATTTGAGAAAACAGGGGACTTGGGCTAGCAGAGTTTTGAAAAAAAATTGAAAAAGGGAAAGTAGGAGGTTCCTGCGGTTTGGGGCTTTCAAGGGACGAAATATGAGCAGGAGGTGGCGAAGGCACACTCCAACTTGACTGGTGATGCCTTGACAGGCTACTTAGGAGAGCCCTCCCAGTAGGAATCAGTCCAGAGGCCACTCAGTGGTTGTAGCTTAGAGGTCAGGCAGGCACAGGGCTGAGGGAGGGGAAGGGGAAATGGGGCTCGTGTGTCTGGACGACACATTGGGAATCTCGGGGACAGAGGGCACCAAAGGACAGCAGAGCTTGAGGTTTTTGTGGCCTAAGCTTATCTATGGCTGGCAGATGTTCGGTACAGTTTCGAGGGAAGTGTAAAGCAGGCAGTCTCTAACTGGCTAAAATTCTGCTTGCCTGGGTAATGTTGAAAGCAATGGGTGTGGACACATTGAGTTTGGCATGGGGTAGGCTACTGAGCCCGTTGTGAAGAAACCAACCACCCAGAGCTGGTACCTGGAGGCCACTCGTTGCTCTTGGCGTAACTCAGGCCTGGGATATGGCTCAGGGACCCAGGCTTGGACAGCATGCTGCAGCGAGGCTTCTGTACAGTTAGGGGGAAGGTGCAAGGGCAATGGGAGGTGGGGGTTTCCGGTGGGAGAGAAAGCACAGAGACGGAAGGTGGACGAGGCTCTCAGAGGAATGTGGCCTTCCTGTCATGCATAGGCCTGACCACACAGTAAAGCCACAGAATCACAGAGCAGCCCAGACAAAAGGTTGAAACTGAATACACAGCACTCCAGTCTTCGAGGCTTTCAAGTCTACTCAGGGCTTCCCCACTAATGAGCAAGGTGACCGTGGTCAGGCAAACTCCACTCAACTTTTTCACTTAAGGAGGAAGGGATTAGACTAATCTATATTCTCATTAGATTCACCTGCAGAGTTTTTAAAAAACGATGCCAGTGCAGTACAAACCCCCAGCCTCAGGACTGGTTTGTGGTGGCTGGGGGATGAAGCCATGACATCAGCCTGCCAGGGCCCAGGCCCCTGGACCAGATGGCTCCTGACTCAAGGACCCTGAAGTCAAGTTCTCCCAGCCGCTCCCTCAGTGGAGCTCTACCTGGAGCTTCTGCAAGTGCAAAGGAGAGAGATGGTCTCTCACAAGATAAAAAGACTCCACCAAGTCACAGTGTATTCTGACTATATTTTAATTTGAAGATTTTCTACTTTCTCTGGTTAAGATGTAGTTCAAGCTTCATTTTTGCTTTTTTTTGGCATAAATTGTGCTATACTAGCAGATGTTAAGTGGGGGTCAAATTTCTGCAAATCTTGGGAAAACCAAATAATTTTGTGTTTTATTTTCACAATACTATGAAATCTCTAAATCATAGTGGCAAACCTCAACATGCTTGATAACAAGCCCAGTGCTCAGAAAAGTTTGGATAGTGAAACACATCTGTGGGGTTCGTGGCCCCAAACTGAAAAAGCTTAAGTAGAAGGACGGTCAGCTTCCAAGAGAATGTGCGGCCTCTGGGTCTTTGCGGCACCAAGTGTATGGGGTAAACGGCAGCTCTAGAAATGTCGAGAGCGGGGCAAGATGGCAGCAGAGGAGCAGAGTAGGTGCAAGCTACACTCGCCTCCCCCCAGGGCTGTATCAGAGCAGTGGCTAAAGAACAGAACAATCAACATGAACAACCATTTGAAGACTAGCTGAACAAAAGTCTTGTAAGTAAGGCTTTGCAGAGGCACCTGCATCAAGGCCAGTAGGAAAAGCACAGATGTGAAAGGGGCTGGCCCCACACCCACGGATGGGAGGTGGGAGTGCAGAGCGCTCTCTGGGCTGAGGGGGATCACTGCCGAGGAGCAAGGGGTCTCAGCCCCATTCTAGTGTCCCTACCCCAGAGCACTAGAGCCAGGAGGAGAAGCCCACACAATATCTGGCTGTGAGAATCAGTGGGGCTTCCACCTGTCCTGGCGAGACGTAGGACAGCTGTCTTGAAGGACCAGCACACAGAATCTCAGCTGAGGCACTCCCCCTGGGCTCAAGGACAGCAGCTTGGAGTGGACGGAGTCATAAAGGGAGAGGTTGAGAGGCATGGATATGGGGAGAAGGCTAGAGTGACAGCGGCAAGTGCCCCTATGCTGGGTCTCTCTCCCACGCTGTCCACAGATGTCATCTTTCCCAGATCAAGCATTCCCCTCTGCTCAGCACCATCCTGGGGAGGGCCACTGGCCTCTCCCTGCTGACTCCTGGAGGACCCACCCTGCCAGGATCACTCCCAGTGGAGAGGTCTTTGGAGGACTCCAGCCGGAGCCTGTGTGCAGACCTTACTTAGCAGCTCTTGAGGAAAACTGGGCAGGCTTGAACAGTGCCAGAATCACATGAAAAGAGACTGAGTTGTCGGGCTGGAGATGGACTGTGTTTTCACCTGTGCCTGAGAGGTGCCTCCATCCCTGTGAGGAGCCCTCCGAGCACATGGCCAAATCTTGGTCTGTTTTAGTCTGGTAAACTCTGCTGGCCTCATCCTGACCACCCCCTGAGACCCTGCCCCACCACCCTGAGACTTTCGCTGAGCGGCCTCAGACCCAGCAATGGCACTGAGTTTGAATCTGTATCAACCTGGTAAACACAACTTGCCCCTACCTTATGACTCACTGAGAACCTATTTCATGCAATTCATGCAACTTGTGCCCCACCAGAGGCTCTCACGAGGACTGAGACTAACAGGCAGCAGGCAGACAGAAGCAGATCTCTGAGTGCCTGGGGCCTTTTGCTGACCTGACCTTGGGCTCAGAGATGATGGAAGCCAGGCTTGGAATGCAGCTCCCACATGCATCCATCTGTAGCAGAGGCAGCCACAAACTGAAGATCACTTGGTAGCTCCAGACAGGCAGCCCAAGACCAGGCAGTGTCTGACATTGACCTGCACCAGAGGGCCTTCCAAGAAGCCCCATAACCAATACAAATCATTGGTGAACTTCAGACCATACGAGAGCACAACCCAATTGGCTACACCAGTGGCACATCAAAAGGAAAATCTCTGGAGGCACAGACCCCACTGTGGTAAATTCTGTTCTGGAGGTCAGCTCCACATAGCAGTTCATACACTGTGGTTGGGGTCAATCCTACCTGCAGACAGGCCAACAGCAATTGAGACTCGACTACAACAGGAAGGTTCACATAACCTGGAGCACCTAGCTCAGGTGGTTGAGGAGGTTGTGCCACTGAATGCCACAAAACTTGTACTACATAAGGCCACCATAAAAAGACCAGGAGATATAGCAGATCTACCTAATACACAGAAACAAATACAGAGAGGCAGCCAAACATAGAAGATAAAGAAACATGCCTCAAATGAAAGAACAGGAGAAATCCACATGAAAAGAACAAAATGAAATGGAAGCAAGGAAGTTACCAGACCCAGAGTTCAAAACAATGGGTATAAGGATGCTCAAGGAACTCAGAGGAAGAGTGAATGAACCCAATGAAAACTTAAAGAGATAGTAAGAAATAAAAAGGCAATAGAAACCATAAAAAATAACCAGTCAGAAATGAAGAATACAGTACCAGAAATGAAGAGTACACTAGAGCGAATCAACATCAGGTTACACAAAGCAGAGAATCAGATTAGCAATTTGGAGGACAAGATAGCAGAAAACACCCAAGAAGGTCAGCAAAAAGAAAAAGGAATTTAAAAAATTAAAATACTCTAAGGACACTCTGGGGCAACGTCAAGCATAATAACATCTGTACCATAGGTGTACCAGAAGGGGAAGAGAGGCAGCAAAGGATCGGGACCCTATCTGAAGAAATAAGAACAGAAAACTTCCCCGACCTGGTAAAGGAAAAATATACACCAGTCCAGGCAATGCAGAGGATCCCAAACAAGATGAACCCAAAGAGGCCCACACCAAGACACATCATGATTAAAATGGCAAAGATTAAAAACAAAGAATTTTTAAATCAGCAAGAGAAAGAGAGTTAGTTATCTACAAGGGAGCTCCCATAAGACTGTCAGCTGATTTTTCAACAGAAACTTTTCAGGCCAGAAGGGATTTAATAACCAAATCTGATTATGAAAATCAGATTAGAATAAAATATTCAAATTGATGAACTGCAGGGACCTACCTAGCAAGGCTACCATTTAAAACCGAAGGAGAAGTAAAGAGCTTTCAAGACAAGAAAACCTAAAGGAGTTCATGTTCACCAACAGACTAGTATTACAAGAAATGTGAAAGGGACTTCTATAAGAAGGAAAAAAAAGAACAATATTATAAAGAATAAAATGGCAATAAATACATACCTATTATCAGTTACTTTAAAAGTAAATGATTTAAATGCTCTAATCAAAGGACATAGGGCAGCTGAATGGATAAGAAGACAAGATCCGTATATATGCTGCCTCCAAGAGACCCACCTCAGCAGAAAAGACACACACAGACGGAAAGTGAAGGGCCAGAAAAATATATTTTATGCAAATAGAAATGAAAAAAGCTGGCGTAGCAATACTTATATCAGTCAAAATAGACTATTAAAGAAGGCTATAACAAGAGACAAAGAAGGTCATTACATAATGATACGGGATCAGTACAGCAAGAGGATATCACTCTGCTAAACATTTATGCACCCAACATAGGACACCAAAATATTGTATATAAAGCAAATATTGATGTACATAAAGGGAGAGAGAGAGTAATATAGTCACAGTAAGGGGCTCTAACACTCATTGGCATCAATGGATAGATCTTCCAGACAAAAAAAAAATCAACAAGGAGACAGGGGCTATAAGTGACATAGTAGACCAGATGGATTTAGCTAATATTTTCAAAGCACTGACCCCAAAGATTGTAGAAAATACATTGAGTGTCCATGGAACATTCTCCAGGATAGATCACATGTTGGGCCATAAAACGAGCATTAATAAATTAAAGAAAATTTAAATCATTTCATGCATCTTCTCCAACCACTATGATATGAAACTATAAATCAATGACAAAAAAACCTGAAAAACACAAACACATGCAAGCTAAATAACATATTACTAAACAATGAAGGGATTAACAATAAGATCAAGGAAGAAATCAAAACACACCTTCAGACAAATGAAAATGAACACATACAACTCCAAACATTTGGGACACGGTGAAAGCAGTCCTAAGAGGGAGATTCACAGCAATACAGGCCTACCTCAAGAAAATGGAAAAATGTCAAATTAAAAATCTAACCTTACACTTAAAAAAACTAGAAAAAGAAAAACAAGCAAAGCCCAAAGTGAATAGAAGGGAGGAAAAAAGATCAGAACAGAAACAAACAAAATGTAGTCTAAAAAACTACAAGAAGTTCAATGAAACTAAGACCTGGTTCTTTGAAAAGATTAAAAAAAATGATCAATAAACCCTTAACCAGACTAATCAAGAAAAAGAGGAAGAGTACTCAAGTAAATAAAATCAGAAATGAAAGAGAAGTAACAACTGACATCACAGAAATACAACGCATTATAAGAAGATATTATGAACAATTATACTCCAACAAATTGGGCAACCTGGAAGAAAAAGATAATTCTCTAGAAACTATGTTCCCAAATCTGAAGCAAGAGGAAACAGAAAACAAATCAATTACAACTAATGAAATTGAAGCAATAATAATGATATAGTAGTAGTAGTAATAATAATAATAAAAACTCCTAACAAACAAAAGTCCTAGACAGGATTACCTCACAGGTGAATTTTACCAAACTTCCAAAGAAGAACTAACACCCATCATTCTCAAACTATTCCAAAAAATACAAGAGTAGGGAAGACTCCCAAGTTCATTTTATGAGGCCAGCATTACCTTGATTCCAAAACCAGACAAAGACACAACAAAGAAAAGAATTATAGGTTAATGTCCCTGATGAACACAGATGCAAAAATCCTCAACAAAATATTAGCAAAGTGAATTCAGCAATACATTAACAATATCATACATCATGAGCAAGTAAGATTTATTCCTGAGGTGAAAGGAGGGTTCAACATCTGCAAATCAATTAAATGATATACCACGTAAACAAAATGAAAGACAAAAATCACATGATTATATCAATACATTAAGAAATTGACAAAATCCAGCACCCACTTATGATTAAAAGCTCTCAGCAAAGTGGGGATAGAGGGAACATATCTTAACATAATAAAGACCATATATGACAAACCCACAGCCAACATCATACTTAACAGGGAAAAGTTAAATGCGTTTCCCATAAGATCAAGAACAAGACAGGGAAGTCCACACTCACT
Source organism: Sturnira hondurensis (assembly GCF_014824575.4). NCBI lineage: Eukaryota > Metazoa > Chordata > Mammalia > Chiroptera > Phyllostomidae > Sturnira > Sturnira hondurensis. Next base: position 861,493 of record NW_028074670.1, read on the forward strand.
GCTCTTATTCAACACAGTACTCAAAGTTCTAGCCACAGCAGTCAGATAAGAAAAAGAAATAAAAGCTGCCTAAATTGTAAAGGAAAAGGTAAAACTGTCATTATTTGCAGATTACATACACTGTATATATATAAAGAACCCTATAGATTCCACCAAAAAACCTACTAGAACTGATAAATGAATTCAGTAAAGTATAACAGGATACAAAATAAATATTCAAAAATCAGTTGCATTTTTAGACACTGATAATGAATTATTAGAGAGAGAAACTAAGAAAACAATCTCAGTTACAATTTCACTTAAAAATACCTAGGAATAAATTTAACTAAGGATGTAAAAAATCTATATTCAAAAAAGTGTAAGACATTGAAGAAAGAAGTAGTAGAAGATGCAAATAATTGTAAGCATATACCATGCTTATGGATAAGAAGAATTAACATTATTAAAATGTTCATACTACCCCAAACAATCTGTAGATTCAATGCAATTCCTATCAAAATACCAATGGCATTTTTCACAGAACTTGAACAAATAGTCCAAAAATTTGCGTGGAAACCCCAAATAGCAACATCAATTTTGAAAAAGAAGAACCAAGTGGTAGTTGCCACACTACATGATAACAAACTACACTAGAAGCCACAGTAATAAAAAAATGCTGCTCGTATAAAAACAGACACACAGACCAATGGAGCAGAATAAAGAGCCCAGAAGTAAACCCACACCTACATGTTAGTTAATTGGTGACAAAGGAGACAAGAATATACAATGGAGTGAAGATAGTCTCTTCAATAAATGGCGTTGAGAACATTGGACAGATATAAGCAAAAAAAATGAAACTAGACACCTTCTTACACCATACACAAGAATAAACTCAAAATGGATTAAAGACTTCAATGCAAGACCATAAAACTTCTAGAAGAAAACTTCTAGAAGTAAACATAGGCAGTAAAATCTCAGACACTTCTTATAGCAATATTTTTTTACATATCTCCTTAGCCAAGGGGAACAAAAGAAAAATAAACAATGGACTACATCTAACAAAAGTTTTTGTACAAGAGGGGAAACCATCAACTAAACAAAAAGACAGCCCACTGAATGGGAGAGTATATCCACTGATGATACATCCAATGAGGGGTTAGTCTCCAAAATAAAGAACTCCAACAATGCAACATAGAAAAACAAACAACCCAATTTAAAAATGGGCAAAGGACCTGAATAGACACTTCCTCAAACAGGACATACACATGGCCAACAGACATAGGAGAAGAGGCTCAACATCACTAATCTTCAGAGAGATACAAACCAAAACCACAATGAGATACCACCTCACACCTGTCAGAAGAGCTATCATCAATAAATCAACAAACAACAAATGTTGGTGAGAATGTGGAGAAAAGAGAACCCTTACGCACAATCGGTGGAAATATGGACTGATGCAGCCACTGTGGAATGAAATACAGTGTAGAGGCTCTTCAAAAAAATTTAAAATAGAACTACCATAGAAATTCTCACTTCTGGGTGGATATCTGAAGAAACCTAAAACCAAGTCAAAAGAATATGCACCCCCATAGTCATTGTAGCAGTATTTACAATAGCCAAGATATGGAAGTGGCCCGTGTTCATCAACAGATGAGTGTATACACAAGCTATGGTATGTATACACAATGGAACATTACTTGGCCATAAAAAAGAAAGATTTGCAGCAGCATGGATGGATCTCTGAGGTATTATGCTAAGTGAAATAAGCCAGGCAGAGAAATACAAATGCCGTATGATTTCACTTGTATGTAGAATCTAAAGAACAAACTAAATGAACAAACAAAATAGAAACAGACTTATAAATATGGAGAACACACTGACAGAGGTCAGAAGGAAGAGATTTAGGAGAACAGGATAAAAACGGTGATGGGGTTAAGAAGTACTAATTTCTAGTTACAAAACAGGTATGGGATTGTAAGATAAAGCACAGGGAATGTAGTTAACAGGATTGTAATAACTGTGCCTGGCACCCGGTGGGCACCTGAATTGTCTGAGGTAACACTTGTAACAGATATGAGTGTCTATCTGCTGTGTGGTATACCAGAAACTAACACAAACCAAGTGTTGAATGCAAACCACAATTGAAAAATAAAATTTAAAAAGTGTCCACCAGAGGTCAGCATTTTCCCGATGACAATCCATATGCAGGCCTTTCTTGGTTCCATGAGACCTCTGCGTGGGTGGTTGACATGGAATTACCTCCTCACCCCCACCCCACCTATCCCCAACTCAGCACGGGCACCTGGGGCCATGCCCGCAGGGGAGACATGCACTTTGTCCTGTTACCAGGTGGTGAATGGAGCTCACAAAATAAAAACGAAGGCAGAGACACTCACTCAGTGAGAACTGGATCTGGAGGGAACAGCCCTGCCCCGCCTCTCCCATGGAGTCAGATGACTAGAATACGACTGGAGTCAGAGCAGAGGGTGACATGGGTGGCAGTGGCATCACACGCCAGCCCTTGGGACTTCACCTCCCCTCTGAGAGTCTCCCTGACAGCAGCCTGGGCTGTCCATGCCCAGTGTGAAGGCGCCCTTCCCTGGGTGACGATGGGGTCACTGTGGCACCTTCTTCCTTCTCCTCAGCAGTGTTCCTGGTTAGTCAAGAAAGTGTCCTTTCCTCACTGGCCTGTGGATGGAGCACAGGAACAGGGGCGAAGTCAGCAGGGGCAAATCCCGCTGGGCTAGGCTGGTGATGGTCAGGGTTACAGCCTGTGCATATGGCATGGACTGGCCTCAGACAGCCTGGGGCTAAACCCCCTCCCCACTGCACAGTGCACGCTCTCCTCCTGGACACTGTTTTCCTGCCCAACCTTCAAACCCAGGCTCGTGGGAAACTTTTCCCTGGAAGACACTGAGAATGTCTTACGTCAGCCACTAGTAACCTAGTCTCGAAATTCCACCAGTACTGTGGCCCAGACCTTGATCCACTTCATAAAGGTGAGGCCTTTCTAGGAGTGGATGTTTGAACTCTTAAGGTATAGACTAAGGGTTTTGCATTTTGCAATCTCCAGAGCACCTGGCTGCTTACTGGAAGCTGATTCGTGCTCATTCTCAAGTATGTTAACTTCCTTTACATGACCCATCCTCTTTCGTCTGCTTAGAATTCTCCATCTCAGAAGACCCACTGGACTCGTTTCCTCTTCTTCGCTGAGGCCACTGCACAAATGGTACCTCATCAGAGAGGTAGTTTTTGGCCACTCCATCTAACAGCATCTACCCCTGAAACCACATGTATCTCCTTTACCTATGGTCTTTGTATCTTGCTTTATTTTTCTTCCTAGCAATGTTACCTCTGATCTGTTACATACGTGCTTGTTTGCCTACTGACGTCTATTTGCCCACTGACCCACGGAAGGAACGCCCCCACATCAGTGCCCTGAAGCTAATTCAGCGAGCACCTGCTCTGTGCAGGTCCAGACGTGGAGACAATGCGCAGAGGGCCCCCACCCAGCCTAACCAGGAGTGGAACCAGTTCAAATACACAGCATACTTTGCAGTATTTTTACACAGTTAATTTTTGTTTCTGGTTTTGTCTTTTTTCTTGAGTGTTGTGGGTTGAATTGGGGGACCAATGATTCCTTCTACTGGGGTAGATATGGGGAACTGGGGGGCACTAACTGGGTATCTCTCTGTCCTTGTCATGAAAGCCACAAAAATGTCAGCTGAGGGGCTTGGGAGGAGCAAATGAAAGGAAAAGTTGGACAGTGAATGGGGGTCGCGGCAAAAACACCATGAGCTACGATCAGAACTGAGTACAAGACACCACTACCCTAAACATCGGTGGGGTAGTGGCCTCCCACAGGCCAGGGCCCCAAGGCCTGGCCCAGTGCCTTGTCTGGGCCCCTCGTTCTGCTTTCCTGAGACTATTGCCACAGGTCTCCAGCTGCCAGCCTCTGAAGCCCACATTTCTGTGGGGTCTCCCATGAAGGAGCTCCCTCCTCCGACTCCCCCCAGCTTCCCCCCCCCACCCCGTAGGTTCAGGCTCACCTCTGCACATCCAAAGGAACAAAGGGGCTGCAGACTCCAGGAAGGCAGAGCTCTGAAGTTCCTGGACGTCTTTAACATCACATTCTCGGAGGAACTTCGTGGTTTGCAAACCAGAGCGAACACCCTGGCGGAGGTACACTTTCACCCTGTCTGAGACACTCGGCTGGAGGATGTGTGCTGCCCCAGCAGGATGAGGGGAGCCAGCAGCGGAGACAGCTGGTGTCCCCACGGGCCACTTTCAGGTGGAGGGGATGGCATAAAAAAGAAGTCTCTGACCCAAAGTCAGAAGGCGCAGACATAGGTCCAGCCCCACCATTCACAACTGGACAATTTTAAACGAGCTGCCCAAGCTTCCTGAAGACCATTTAGGAAACCGAGATCATAATATTTCTGGGTTGATCTGACAGTTCACATGTGAAAGTACTCTGTACAGAAGCACTCTATGAAAATCATTTTAATAACATTATAATCTACCGTTTCCAGAAGGCGCAGCCTGCAGAAGCACAGCGGGTCTCACCACCCGGGTCCTGGTCCTGATGTGATGCCACCCCACCTGGTATTTCTGGGTGGCCCAGTGAAAGGCCTCCCTTGTGTCTGTCAGACCTTCACCCCAAACCTTCCCCACTTCCCTCCTCTCCGTGTTGGGTCCTGTCTGCACCAAGGGTGATCTCTCCAGATAATCCTAGAGCCTCCAGTTCTCATGGTAGCCAAGTGGGTTCCAAAAAAGGGAGAGAATATTTCCCAGCTCTCCACCACCAGGTGGCGCTTGAATCCCCAAAAACACTCGGCGCTGCCCTCAGCCCCAGGGAAAAACTTGGCCTGGGATCACTGATTTCAATGACACACATTCCAGAGAAGTGACACTGTACTGGCACAGTGACGTCCGACCCCAGTCTGGAGAGGAAGCACAGGAGGCTGTGCGTGCAGATTCGGCCCCTCACCGCATATCCTCTCCGTCCACCTTGTCCACAGACCGAGGCTGCAAAGCCCCCTTTGGGGACGATGGCTTTGTTTTGCAAATGCGTAGTCAAATGTCCCCATTCTGTGCCCAGAACAGAGGATCCGCTCACCCCAAATGCCTTTCCACGTGCTCATCTTTCCTGAGACAATGTTGCTTGCTGCTTTGAATTTCCCTTCAGTCCCCCACATGGAGTTTACAGTGAGATTCGGACCAGGGTGAGTCCCCAGCAGTCCAGGCGGGGAAGCTGTGGTCCCTGCTGCGCCCCCATCACCCTTCTCCACCCTCTTCCCCAGCTAACTCAGGAGCAAGAGAATAAATCATGTTTATGACCTGTCCACTGGCCGGTTTCCGACGGAGCCTGTGGTGTTGACATCAGGCGACCCTTCTTTTTTCTTTCTTTTCGTATAAATTCATTTAGTTAGCATCATCCAGCTCACATAAGTGTGAACCACTCGTGGCCTCTAAGTATGGCAGGGAGTTAGATGCTGAGCCATCAAAAGCTATTAAAGGATTTTTAAGCTAAAAGATGAAAGGATTTGGCTACCACTTTCCGTTGAGGTGTAATTTACAAATAATATTGTTATAAATTATACCTCATGACTTTTAAACATTTGGTCTGTGAACTTTGGCAAATGCAGATACTTCTGTAACTGCTACCTCTCCGAAAATGCAGAATGTTTCCATAACTCCTGAAAGTTTTCATCTCTTTCTAACCACTCCTCCCCAGAAGTTAGTAACTACCGCTTTCATTCTACCCCCATAGCTTGGCTGTGCCCACTTTCCGGCTTCCTCCTGTAAGTGAGAGGAAATGCTCTTTCTATTTGGCGGAGTTCTTTCACTCAGCATAATGTTCTTGAAGTTAATCCATGTTGTAGTATCACCACTGTGTGGACAAAGCAACATTTCATCGTATGGATGTACCACATGCTGTTTATCAATTTATCAGTTAATGAGCATTTGGGCTGTAGCCGTGTGGGGCTCTTATTAAAAATGCTGCTATGAAAATTCATGTACAGATTTTTTATGTGGGCATCTATTTTCATTTCTCTTGGGTACATACCAAACAGTACAACTGCTGGGTCATATGATATTTTTTATCCTCACCTGAAAACGTAGTTATTGATGTCAGTGAGAGGGGAAGGGAGGAGGAGAGGGAGGAAAGCATCTACGTGAGGGAGAAACATTGATCCGTTGCCTCTTGCTCCACCTGGGTCCGAACCCATAACCCGGGTATGTGCCCTGACCAGGCATCAAACCTGAGACCCTCTGGTCTGCGGGACAATGCTCTGAGCCACACTGAGCAGTGATATGATACTTTTAGGTTTACCTTTGAGAAACTGCCAAACTCCCAAACCTGCTAGAAAACCCCACCAACAGTGCATGAGGGTTTCCATTTCTCCATACCCTCCCCAACACGTGCTGGTGTCTTTTTTATTGTGGCCTGTCTACAACCTTTCTCTGAGGGCTAATGATGGCGAGCGTCTTTTCCTGCCTTTATTGCTCATTTGTGTCTCTCACTTGGATAAATTACCTATCCAGATCCTTTACCCATTTTTTCAGTTGGGTTATCTGTGATTGAGCTGTAACATTTCTTTATACATTTAGATATAAGTCGCGGGTTCTTTTTTTAACCACACAGGTTTCTAGGTGTTCCAGACCCACGCGTGGAAAAGCTTTCTTTCCTCCGTTGAGCTGCCTTGACACCTTCATCAGAAGATGCCAGTTGGCCGTAGATGTGTGGGTCTGCATTGGACTCGAACTCCGTTACATCGACCTGCTTATCTATCGTTATGCCATTTCAGATTGAAGTATTTCCATCCTAACTCTCCTTGTGACTTTTTCTTTGACTTGTGGGTTCTTGTGAGATGTCTTGCTTAGTTTCCAAATATTTGGGCATTTCTGGATAAAGTACTCGTGTTGACTTCTAATTTGACTTCATGGTGTCAAGAAGATACCATCTGTGTGATTTCAACCGCTAACACTTACAGGCCCTTTTCAGTCAGTCTGCACGGCTGGCCTGCTCAGTGTTCCGTGTGCACTTGAAAAGAATACGACGCCTGCTATTGGTGATGTGTTTTACAGTGTCATTTTTGGTAAAGATGAATGACAATGTTTAAATCTCCTACACCATTCTTACTCATTTCGTGTGTACTTGTCATTAATTACTGAGAGAGAAATCTTACAATATCCAGCTAAGCTTGTGGACTTCACATTTCTACCTTTGGTTCCGTCAATTTCTGCTTGATGATTTGGAAGTTCTGCTGTTGAATTCAGACATATTTGGGATTATTGAGTCTTCTTGAATTGCCGGTTCTTTTATTTTTTAAATGAAGCTTTTTATCTGGGGGACCACTCATTGTATTGAAGTCCACTGTGTTCAAAATTAATATAACCACACCAAGCTTTCTCAGGCTTAGTGTTTTACATAGTATATTTTCCCATCCTTTTCAATATGTGTTTTTATATTTAAAGTGTGTCTCTTCAAAACATATGGCGGAGTCTTCTTTTCTTAATAATATTGATAAGTTCTGCCTTTTAATTGGAATGTTTAATATAATTACTGATAATTTTTCAATTTTGCTATTTGTTTTAAATGTCCTCTCTGATTTTTATTAAATTTTTTTACTCTTCTGAACTTTTTTCCAGTAATCATTTGTATGTCCCAGACCATGCGTTGCTCTGAAGCTCAGGACAGTGTCCTTGCGTGTGCTTTTCCTTCCTGTGCTTGGTGTGCTCCTGCTCATATGTGTGTACCTTGCTCACATGTATGTACAGACCCAGGGTGTTGTTGTTTTCTAATGGTCAGTTGACTTTTAAGTCATTTAACACAAGAAAGAAAATGGTCTTTTGTATTTACTGCTATGTTTATCATTTTCAGCCCTCTTCGTTCCTTTCTGAAGATTCTAATTCTCATCTTGTTTCATTCCCTTCAGCACAAAGCATTTCTTCACTTTTCCTACAGTCTGGCTATGTTGGGGTTTTGTTTATTTGAAAATGTCCTTATTTGGCTATTTCAAATACGTTTATAACTGGATACAGAACTATAAATTGGCAGCTTTTTTTTTCTGTTGGCACTTTAAATAAATGTCCCGTTGTCTTCTGGCCAGTGTGTCTGAGGAGAAGTTAGCCATCATTCCTGTCACTGGGTCCTTGTGTGCAGTGTGCATTTTCTCCCGTTTTCTCTTTATCTGTGTGAAGTCAGGAACTGTGAAAGAAACTGAGATTTGATTTTTCTCTGCTAGCAAGCCAGCAAGTTGGCATGCCATGGTTTTTATAGTTACTGGCAGAAGATGAGACAGTTGATGACTCAGTAAGAGCAGAGTCATCTCATAGCACCGAGTAGCAACGGTGCTGCCTCCAGCCCCACAGGGTAACATGATAAGGGCCAGATGTTGCCCGCACAGGCAGTGGGCCATGTTATGGCAGAGGAACCCCAATGTTGGGAGGGTCCTGGTCTCACCTAAGCAAAGCTGAGAAACTAATTCATCTCTTGTCTGGCAGGAAAAGGTTGAGGTGCATCTTCATTCCAGGGTAAGAAAGACAGACATTCCCCTCCCTGGAGCAGATTTATCCATACTTCACTTGGCTGTTTAATTTTAAAATAACGGCAAGCATATCTTGGCTGACATTTCCCATCTCTTTGCCCATTATATTCATCTTTTGCTATAGATTCTTTAACATCTTTGTCATAATTTCCATTTTTAATTCTTTATTCTCTGATTCCAACATCTTGTCTACAGTTCTGATACTATGGTATAAGAAATATAGCTTTGGTCCCTGACACAAAGCTCCTAAAAAAAAAAAAATTAAATTTCCTGAGTGATAGAGTGATGGGAGCATCTTTTGTTTCGTCGGTTTTTGTTCTAGAGTGGATGGAGTGACTGATACACTATAGATGCTCTGGGTTCTGTTATGTTCCTCTGAAGAGTGTCAAATATGTTCCAGCAGGAAGTGAAATTACTAGAACCTCACCGTGGCTTTGTAGAGGCCAAGTTTTAGATTCTACATAGATTTTTTTTTTGTTTTGTCTCTAACTCTAGGGTACATCTTTTAATCCTGGGATGTAGTCTTTACTCTTTTAATGTGGCAATTCTGGGGTCTCAGTGGACAATACAAAGTGTTTATCAAGCCCCTCTAAAATAACAGGACTTGAACCCCAAATTCCCTAGCAGCAGGCAACTTACTGCTCAAATGTGTACTCAGCTACTGTTTTTGTTTGGGTTGTTCAGACTCTCACCCCACGTGCATTCACTCAGGTGGTAACCGAGGACCTGGGGTCAGTGTGGGAGGGCCTCTTCCCATTGTGGCTTCCTCCCTCCTAGGGTTTTCCTTGAGGAGCCCGCTCTCCCACTTTAGATCAAACTACTGCTCACCTCCGTGCCAGGATGCAATCTTCTGGGATATTTGGCTCATCCTACCCCACAGTGCTCAGTCAGTGCCTGACACACATACAGTAAGCGCAAAATGAATGCTCGTAGCGTGAACAGATGAATTATGAATAGGATTGCTGACCTAGCAGCACCAGGGCCCCATCTAACAAAGACAAAGCAACAGTGCCTGGTGGTGAACAAATACGGCCTCTGAGTCCGGCCTGTCCAACTGGCCGGCCTTGGGTGGGGGCGCGCGCGCGGTGGGGCTCCGGGGACTCGGCGGGCGCCAGGGAGCGCGCAGAGCGAGAGCGAGGGCCGAGCCCGCCTGGACTAGTCCCGCCCACACCGCAGCAGTCAAAACCAGTCCTACTGCTACGCCTCCGGCTGCCCTTCCCGCCCCACGCCCCGCCCCGTCTCACACCCTGCCCTCCCCTCCCTTTCCCTCACCGCCCCCACCGCTGAGCCCGGGAACCAGTCGCTCCCCTGAGTGCACTGCAGCCCTGGACAGCCCAGCCCACGCAGCCGCCACTGGCAGCCCTCGCTGCCCCGATACCTGGGCACCTGGGCACCTAGGCACCCGGGCACCTGGCCATGGGACGCTCGGGCCGGCGGGAGGCCGGAGCAGGAACCTGGCGGGAGATGGGTAAGAGCCGCAGAGAGGCCAGGCTGGGGGTCTGGTCGCCCCCGACGGTGTCTGTGCGCGCTGCGCTCAACGCCTATCGGGGAGCATCTGCTCGCGGCAGGGCGGGGCTGCTGAGGGAGGGCGTGGGGACCGGACCCGGGACAGTTGGAAGAGGCTGCGGGGGTGTCGAGAGCGGGTGGGTTCTTTCAAAATCTGACCTGGTCCGGTGACAGGGTTGGGGACAGCAAAAGAATACTCTGCTGCACCCAGCTGGGAAAGTCGGCGGGGCCTGGGTGCGGTGCCTCCACTGGCTCTTCCAGCTGGGCCGGTGGAGCTGGGCTGAGCAGGAGCAGGCGTCAGGCAGCCCAGCGATCCAGAGTTAGATAAAACTGGGTGACCCTGAGGGCTTTCCTTCAGGTCCCATTGCCCCTGTTGCCTCCGTTGTACTGTCTGGTGTCTCTGTGGCCCCTGTGGGCTGTGACCAGGCAGCCCTCCCCTCTGAGGGTCCCTGCCTCGTGGGGGCCTGTCCTTACAGGCAGCCAGCACCCCAGGAAAGCCCTGAACGGAGAAGAATCTAGCTTTCCTTAACCCTTCTCAACGTATCTGGCCAGAGGCATTGGCGAGATTCCTGGGAAAGTAAACAGTGTCTGCTCAGCTGACAAACTCACATGCCCTTCAGGGTTCCTTTCTGTTCCTAGAACTGAGTCTAGCTTGACCTGTCAAGAGAACCATGAGGCAGCAATTTGAGTTCCCTGCAATTTTTCCAAACCAAAAGATGGGTTTTGCTGTTCTGGTCAGTGAACTCACCTAGGCCCCTGTGCCTATGACCTGCAAGTCTAGGTCAGGAGGCCAACATCAAAGTGAAGGCCTGAGCTACTGGGCCCAGAGCTGATTGAATATAACTAGTAACTAATTGGGTGTCTGTTAGCCTCTCTACATAAGAAACACCAAGATCAAGTGTAGATAGTGGATAGTGTGGATGGTATTTCTTCTGGGCAGAGGGTACGGAGAAAGAGTCATTCATTCATCCAACAAATATCGACTGCAAAAATGCAGATGACCCATTATTTCAGAGTGATAAGTGTTGTCAAAACAAAACAAAACGGGGTGGTGGAGGGCACAACAGTGGAGCAGGTGGGAACTTGGCCCTCGGCTGGAGAAGGCAGCCGGCAGACCTGCTGAATGAGGGAGAACACAGCGCTGTTTCAGGCCCAAAGCTCTGGGCACAGGGTGGGACATTACTGTCAGCAGGATTTAGGGGATTGCTGTGAAGCAGGGGTGTCCAACCTGCGCCCATGGACTACATGCATCCCAGATGGCTATGAATGCAGCCCAACACAAAACTGTCCATTTACTTGAAACTATGAGTTTTTTTATGATTGTGTGTTGCAATGTATTTAATGCGTGGCCCAAGACAATTCTTCCAGTGTGGCCCAGAGACGCCAAAAGGTGGGATAGCCCTCCTGTGAAGGACCAGTGAGCAGTGGAGGTGGGTGAGTGGTGAGCTGTCCCTCTCTGAGTCCTGAGAGCTCATTTCCTGTTTGGAAGCTTCATCTGAGGAAGAGGTTCAAGCTACCCCAGAAAACATGCTCTGTGGCTCCTCATTTGTTTGTTCATCATTCAGGCATTACCCTATGTTCTGGGTAATGGGGGCTGGAACAGTAGTGCTGGAACAGATGGATCTGTTCCAGCCCCTATATTCCAGCACTACTCCAGGTGTTAAGGATACAGCAGTGAGCTGGACGGTCCTTGCCCTCACAGAGCTTATTTTCTGGTTGGGGAGAAATGACAAATAAGAACAGCAATTTTAATGTCAGGTCAAATGAATGCTATGAAGAAAGGCAGCGCAGCCTAAGGGTGATGGGGGCTGCTGCGTTTAGCAGAGACGTCAGGACAGGCAGTGTGGAGAGGATGGAATTTGAATGGAGACCGGAATGTACACAAGGCACAGCTGTGTGACTCTGGGGGAAGAAAATTCCAGGCAGAGGGACTAGCGCATGCAGAGGCCCCTGAGGTGTGAAGGAGGCGTGAGCCTGCTGGGCGTGCTGACTGTGCTGCGGAAACTGGACAGAGGCCAGGAGGCCTCTCAGAGCCTTTCTTTAGAGGGCAAGGCGTGGGGCGGGGTCAGCCTGATGGCCAGAGGCACCCCAGAAAGCAGATGTTGTTTCCAGGCAAACTCGGGGTCAGGCCTTGTTGTTTCACCCAAGCAGGGGACAGCAGACCACCAGAGAGGGAGAGTGTGTGTCTGGGCAGGAGACGAGTTACTTGGTTTTCCCACATGCAGCTTTTACCCAAACATTATGGTCCACACAGAGGGAGCTAAACTGGGAGCGGACTGGGTTTTTCAAATCAGTAAAGACTCTGGAAGCTGGAAATGGGGGGAAGAACTGCTGCCTTCTAGGAAAATTCCGATAACCTTTCATTGTTAAACTAATTAGGCAATCTCATTAGTTGACTTAAAAGCCAAATGGGAGAGTATACACTAATGGACATATATGGAGCACGCAGTGTGTCCCAGGCTCTCCTTCCCTCGCCTGTGTGCAAGCACACATTGCCCTCACAGTGAGTCTGCACAGGGCGCTCTGTCACTGCCCCGTTTCACAGATGAGAAAACTGAGGCCCAGGCAGTACGACAGCTGCCCGTCTTTACCTAGCTGGCGAGTGTGCAGGTTGGGGTTGCAATTAGGTGATGCAGTTTCAGAGCTGAGTGCTTTGAGAGAGGTTTGGCCGACCACATGGCTGTCTCGGGTAAGGTCGTCCCAGCCAGGGGGTTGGAGAGGGTCGGTGGGGCCTGTGAGCCCCCTCCGCTTCTGTTCTTCATAAGGTAATATTTGCATGGGTAAATTTTCTCAGAAAATATTTTTAAAGTTAATACTTTAACTTTATTTTTATAAATGTTAATTCAAACAGGCCCCCCCCGCCCCGGGCACTCAGTGAAACAGCGCCCTCTCTCTGCTGCCCTCTGATGACCAGTTCTCTTCAGTCTCTTCAGGCTGCGCCTAGAGAGAACGTCCACTCGTGAACACATGAGTGTCTGTGTGTACCTCCCCTTTCTCTCTCTCCCCCTTTCTGTTTTTACACATATTGTAATAGTGCTCAGGTCTATACTTTTATTTTATTTTTGTTTTATTTTTTTAAAGATTTTATTTATTTATCTTTAGAGGGGAAGGGAAGGAGAGAGGGAGAGAAACATCAATGTATGTTTGCCTTTCGTGCGTCCCCTGCTGGGAGTTAGCCTGCAGGGAACTGGCCTGCAACCCAGGCATGTGCCCTGACTGGGAATCGAACCGAGATCGTCTGATTGGCCGGCCCGCGCTCAATCCACTGAGCTACACCAGTCAGGTCAGGTCTATACTTTTAAACTTACACAAGAATATACTTCCCATTCTGAGTCAGGACATGCAGATGGTTTCCATCCTTGTTGAGTGAACGTGCAATATTTCACGGAGTAAGCAGGTAACTGTGGGCGGTCTCACATTTACCTACTGGTTCTCTCTGGCTTTCTGGGTTGTTTTCTCTGTGTCTGTCTGTCTGTCTGTCTGTCGTGACAGACAGGAATGCGTGAAGCATGCGGGTACCTACATATTTGCTCACCTCTGTGTCTGTTTTAGAAGAAATTCGTAACACCTGGACTCACTGATTTAAAAAGCACATGTATTTTAGATATCGGACAATGCCTCCAGCTTGGGAGACTTAGTCTCACATAAGATAAGACTCACATAAGACTTAGTCTCACATGAGACTCTCACATAAAACGTATGTGAGACTGTTTCCTCTTGGCTCCATCAGTTGGTGTGTTATCAACTTCCTGTTCTTGCCAACCTGACAGAAAAAAATGGCATCACGTTGTGGTTTAATAGGTGTTTCTTGTGAGTTTCGTTCTGAGTCTCGCATATGTTTTAAGCTGTTTGCCTTTCTCTTTCCGTGAACTGTTCATGTCCTTGGCCTATGGTTTAAATTGGATTGTTCCTTATTTTTTGTTATTGAATTATAGTCATCCCTCATCTCCAGTCCCACTGACTGCCTCCCACCACCTTCTCCTACACTCGAGAGCAGCGGCCACTGTGACACATTTATGATACATTTATCCGCAGATCTGGATGTATTTTAGAGAAATATACAATGTTGATTTATATATACATGTATTTTAAACTACGTATATTGCACTGTGCCACAAATGATGATCTTCTTACTTTTTTTTTAAAGATTTTTTTAATTTCGTTTTAGACAGAGGGAAAGAGAGGTAGAGAAACATCAAAGTGTGGTTGCCTCTCACGCGCCCTCAACTGGGGACCTGGCCTGCAACCCAGGCATGTGCCCTGACTGAGGATTGAACCAGTGACCCTTTGGTTCGCAGGCTGGTGCTCAATCCACTGAGCCATACCAGCCAGAGTGATCTTCTTACTTTTTAAACCTGGTACTGTTTTGAGAAATGTCTCTGACTGCTGTGTGAACACTGCACAGTGTTCCATGCTTAGAATTTATTACGCTATCATCATAACAGTTGATGCTTATTGACTTGGTCTTGGAAGGTTGTTTGGAGAAATGGCATTTTGGGTGTGTGCCTTGGAGGATGAAGAGGAGCTGACAGATGAAAAGGAGGATAGGGAAGAGGACAGAGCTGAGCAAGAGGCAGCATAAGGACATGCTGACGTGCGAAAGTACTGGGAACCTTCGAGCAAGCTCCCTAGGCTGCTGGGGTCCCACACAGGGAGGGGCGGGGTGTGGCTCCAGGAGGGGCTGGGCGTCAGATGCCAGGGCCGGGTTTTCCCTAAAGGCACCAGGGTGAGGCAGGGGGCTGGGATCAGTTGGTAACGGTTTACAAGGGCAGAAGTGATGTCTAGGAGGAGAACTGGAGTGGACTGTGGGTGGGGATGTGAGGGGCAGGAGGCACGAGTGGTCTAGGCTAGCGTCGAAGCTGCTGACTTGGGAAACTGGGCGGCTGTGGTACCACCGACAGGACCAGACGCAGGAGGGGCAGGCTGGGCCAGGGATGGGGAGTGTACTCACGGACACATGCCCATGCTGTCACCAAATCTGGAGTCCTGCTCAAGAGGATGGTGACGAGGCCCCTGTCACAGTTAGAGCCCTCTAGGCTGGGGAGGGTTTTGTGAACAGTTCTGTGAGCAGATAGGAGGTGAAGTTGCGTGAGCGAGGGGGAGGTTGCCCAGGGAGAGGGTGTAGAAAGGCAGGAAGGGCCCTGTAGGACAGAGCCCTGGGCTGGTTGGCAGGGTTAAGTGGATGGACAGGCCCGACCAGCCAGGGAGGCTGGGTGCACTTTCGAACTCTGTCCTTTCCTGGCCAGACAGCCATAAAAACATCCTGGGCAGAGGTGGGGGACAGTTATAAGCAAGGACGTCCAAGAAGGGGTCCCTGCCTTCCTGCCGTCTCTCGGTGGGGCCTTGGAGAATGCACAGCGGTGCTGAGACAGGCAGGAGGGGAAAGGGCTCCAGAAGCACAGGCAGCTGTGAGGGGCTTTGCTTTTTTAGGATGAGCTCCCAGGCCGCTGTGCTAGGCCTCTCCACTCCCCACCACCCCAGTAACTCCTGGTGACTGTTTATAGGGTATGGAGTACCGATGGCTCCTGGTGGCACAGACAGGGCACTGGGCCCAGGGCTTTGCTGCTACAGGCAGGGGAAGCGTGGGCGCCCCCTAGGGGAATAGCAACCCTTCGGGCGACCCAGGAAATGCCCTGCTCTGAGTTCTGTCTTCCTCTGTGTCTCCATGTCAGCCAGCATACCTGCTCTCTGCCTTACGCAGCACCTGAGCCTTGCTTCCCTGCTAAGTGGGAGCCTGACGTCCTGTTCGGCACTTAGTGGCAGATTACAGCTAATGAGCATTACTCTTAAGAAAACTCAATTTTTCCTCCAAAGGAGAAAGTGCTTGTTACAGTTTTTTTTTTAAACAAGAATTTTCTAAAGATTTTATTTATTTATCTTTAGATGGGAAGGGAAGGAGAGAGGGAGAGAAACATGTATGGTTGCCCCTGGTGTGTACCCCACTGGGAACTGGCCCACAACCCAGGCATGTGCCCTGACCAGGAATCGAACCTCGATCCTCTGATTTGCAGACCCGCGGTCAGTCCACTGAGCTACACCAGCCAGGGCACAGTTTTTGACAAGTTTTTTTCCACTTGTACTATTTTATTTCATATTTTCCCTTGAATACACATAACTTGAAAAAACAATATAAAATAGGCATGATATTATTACTTTGGCATAATCCTAGTGTAGCACCTATGGAGTCATTTGCTGTATCAATTATTTTTCATGCAATTCACATAAATCCTTGACTGTTTAAAAATTCTCATCCTGTGTCCCACACACTCGTGTAGGCAAACCCAGCCTCAGGATCGTGGAGGCGTGGAAGAGGTCATCTCTACTGTGCAGGGGAGGGAAAAACAGTGGCCGCTGCTCTCTTTTGCTTTGCCCTCTTTGATTTAGTGGTGGGGGCCTGACAAGAGACAGCTTATCAGTGGAGAGGGGTTTACTGGCATGCACTCGGGACCAATCAAAGGAGTGGCTGGCTTGGTATGTTGTGAAAGTTAAAGGCTCATGTCCCTAGTAGGCAGATGGAGGGGAGAGAAAAGGCTTCTGTGGCAAGACAAACAGGCTCTTGTAGGGCACTGGGTTTTGTAGAGCAAATGGAGATGAGATCTGCATTAATGCTTGAGTTCACAGGTCTGAGTGGTGTTTCAGCCTTTGGGGCTGTCACTGCCCTAGAGAAGGGGTTCAGTGGCTTCAGTGAGTTCACAGGTCCGAGCCGCCTGGAGAAGGGGTTCATGGCAGCCCGGTTTCCAGAAGTCGATGTTTTTATCCCCTAAGGGAAGCTCTGAGAAGGCTGTTTTTTGTATCTGTGAAATCTCAAATGTCTTTACCCTAAACTAATCTTTGTACCAACCATGGAGTTCCAAGTGGGTCCCCACACCAGTGTGAACCAGGTCACACTGGCAGCCACCTGAGAGGTGGTCACGGTGAGGGCTTACGACAGTGGCCGTGGTGCTCGCCTGGTCACCCCCACGGGCGCCCTGCCACCCGGGCCCAGGATGGAGGCTGCAGAGAGCCTCTGCCTGTACAGTGAGTGGAAACATTCATTCATTATTTAATTCAACGAATTTCATTTTCTAATACCTTCGTTATTTTTGCTGATGGCTAACATTCATTTTTAGAAGCTAGATGCATCCCAAAGAGCATAAAGAACTTAACCATGTGCACTGTCACCAAATACACAGACAGCCGCCATCAACCTACATTTCGGCGTTCTATTGTCTAAATACACAGACACGTTTTAAAAAATTGAGACTAGACTGAATACAATCTCAAAACTTATAAAGTTTTTAAGTTTTTTAAATTAATTTTAGAGTGAGGGGAGGGAAGAGGGAGGAACCCTGGCTTGCTGTCCCACTTACTTATGCACGCACTGGTTGATTTCTTGCCTGTGTCGTGGCCCGGGGGTCAAACACACAACCTTGGCGTAGCAGGATAATGCTCTAACCAGCTGAGCTATCCAGCCATGGCAGACAGTTTTCTTGCTTAATGATATACTCTGAGCATCTGTCTACTTCATTAAATACTCTGCAGCGACGAGGTGGCCGCAGGCCGCCGAGATTCATCGCGTGGTCCTACGGTGTGGCCACCGCCTGCTCATCCAGTCCCTGGATGGTGATATTGACAGGTGAGTGTTCTCACTGTATCAGTACCTGCATGCACATCTGTTTCAGCAGATGTTTTGCAAGTGTCTTCAGGGTGTCAGGGGAACTTGGGGACAGAGGTGAACGACTATGGGGTCCTAGTCACTGCTGCATGAAGGCAGACCCATGACAGAGGGCTGCAGGCAAGGTGCTGGTCTGGGGCTCACTGAGTTGGGAGGGGCCTGAGAAGGGCGCCTGGGAGAGAGGCTGGGCCGGGGAGCTGTGGCCCGTGTGTCTGTCTGAAGCAGAGAAGGGATAGCTCTGGAAGGTTATTGTGCCCACCCGGGATTGGGCAACTGGGCCCCCAAAATAGAAGTGTGTCGTTCACTTCCACAGTCACTTTCTGCCTGCTCTGGGAAACCCAGGGCCACACAGGCACCGACCCTGTCCTGGGAGGCTGGTGACGGTATTCCCACTGGGCCGGTGCCTCTTCTTGCCCTGCTGCTGAGACATGTTGCCCTCCCAGTCTAAGATCATAGGTATTGGGGCACCTTTGACCCAAGGCCATGGCTCAGTCACTGGACACCCTCACTTGGCTCTACCTCCGGCTCTGCTCCATCCCCAGGGAGTCCGCAGTCAAGTTGGACCGCAGCCTCTGACCTGGCAGAGGAGTGTTGGGAGGCAAGCATCCTCCCATCTGACCTCCCTGAGGCTGGAGAGCTGGAAGGGAGGGGCCTTTTCTGGAGGAAGCAGCACGGGGCTGCGCTGCTCCGAGGTCTCCTGTCTATTCAGGGACACGGAAGCCCACTGAGGTGCTCCTGCCCAGGAGCTGGTGGCCTGGGAAGGACCGTAGTGAGCTCCATCCGCTCCAGCGTTTTAAGCTTTGTGCTGGGAGAGATGAGTTCAGGCTGCACTGACAGCAGCGCGCACGGAAAGGCCTGCTTCTTCATCCCCGTAGGCTGCAGAGTCAACGGGTGAAGCAGAACACCTGAGTGTACTTGCTGGGGTTCGGCAGTGCTGGGTTCAAGTGCAGCCTCAGTAACGCTCTGGCCCTCAGTCTCCTCGCCCATTCTATAAATGGTGATAATGACACCCACACCCACCCAGACTCATGGGATTGGAGGTGCTGCCTATAAAAGGCATGGGGCACATCAGTCAACACATGGGGGCCCCGGTAAAGGCAGTGGTAAGCCACGTACCTGTGCCCATCCTTTGTTGCCTCTTGGAAGTCAGACCTTGTGCTGAAATACCCAGAGCTCCTCTTCTAGGGGGTGGGCTCCGCTCTCCTGTGCTTTCGGTTCTGAGATACCACCTCCCCACCTGTGCTGGGTGGCTTCCTCTGTGGGCAAACAGGAAGTCGCTAGTCTTGGGGAAGGCAGGAAGGGCTGCCTGGCAGGGCTGCTTGCCCACAGCTACAGTCAGGTCCAGAGACTTTGTGTCCCCTAGGCCCTCGGGAGGGGGACGTTGGCTGGGTAAGGAGCCCCAGGAATGAGGGGGAGAATGCAGGAGGTCAAAGGTCAATGCTGGCAGGGCCTCTGGGGCAAGAGCCAGCTTCCCCTCTGTGCCCTCACCCTCTGTCCTCACTGGCACCCTGGGGTCTTCCAGCCAGGGCTCTGCTCCTTGCAGACTTGGGGAGGAGATGAAAGTTCTAGGAAGAGGAATGGAGCTGCTGGTTGCAGGAGTCTGGGAATCTCATCTTAAAGTTTGCTATCTGCAGGAACCACCCCTAGCCAGGTCCCATAAGCCCCAAACACACCTCCTTCACATCCCAGGCCCATCACTTGGAGGAGAGGGAGAGGCAGGTTCCCCTTCCCAGGGGCTGGTCCGGAAGTGGTCAGGGACGAGAGCGCATTCTCACTCACCACGTGCTTATGGAGCGCTGTGAGCCAGCCACCACTCAGCCTGGGCATGTACAGTGGGCCAGTCAGCCTGGCCTTTGAGATGTTCTCAGTAAAGGGAGGAGGTGGATCCCTGGGCCTCTCCTGCCTGGTCCCATCGTAGCCACAGGGACCTGAGGACCACTGGGCTAGTGGAGAGGCTGGAGCGGAGGGGGCGGGAGGCTGACCCCATCCTCACTTCATAGCCACCTGGCTCCTGCTCCCCCCACTCCCTACCCTTCGCCCTGCTTGTCTATAATCTCCCTGTGGCCGCATTTTGTGGTCACTTTTACTGTGTATGCCTCTAACTTTGCAGTAGCGTCTGCTAGAGCCAACCACTTCCTTCTCTAAAGTTATCTCCTCTCTTGTCTTCGGTGACAACCCCATTTGAGTTTCTTTCGCCTTGACAGTGAAGCCCTCTGATGGGCACCCACCCCAAGCCTCCAGCACAGACCCCTTTCTGCTGGTCACACACACACCAGTTTCTCCAGCCCAGCCCTTCCCGTCCACTCCGGGTGCGGTTTTCAGTTGTCTGCTTGAGTATCTCACCGATATCACAAACCTAATATTTAAAAAATCACTGATTTTCTCCCCTAAGCCTCAACTCCCTGGTTCTGTCTCCTTCCAGCAGGTGCCATTACCTCTCATTGAGTAGCTCCAGCCAGAAGCCCAGAAGTTACCCGACTCCCCTGTCCTCTCCACCTCTCATCTGCTTAAGTGGCAGATTCCACCAGTCATCCAGTATACACCCCAAGTCCTCTGTGTCCCCTCCTCTGCCATATCCTTGCCCTTAAAGCTACCATCCCACTGCCCTGGCCAGCCTCGGAGCCCCCTCCCGGTGCCCCTGCTCTCACTGAGCCTCTGACTGTCTCCTCCATCCAGCCGCCAGACATCGCAACCACCGTGCAGAAACACTCTCTGTCCTGTCACTTTCCTGCCGACTTTGTGCCCTGCCACTCTAGTCCTATCTTCCCCCCAGGCCCCCAGGTCCCCAGGTCCCCAGGCCAGGAGCTCTGACCAAACTGGCCTGCTTCTGTTCCCTTAACTCAGGGAGACCCATGTGGCCCCAGGTGAGGAAGCAGATGGGCAGTTCCCTTGGCCCTGTGCTCTTTGCATGCTGGCTGTTCCCAGGCCTTTCTGACCTCCCCTGCTGTCTCATTTCTCCCTGCCCCTTTCCTCCCCAGCATTTCACAGTTTACAGTCAGACATTGATTTAGTTACCTGCTTGCTTACTTACTTTGTCTCTGCTGCAGAACTGGAAGCACCCTGAGAGCACGGTTTGTGCTTTTTTCCTGATAATTCAGCAGCGTTTCCCATTGGTGACCGTGTGGAGGAGGTGCAGGCTGAGCCGGTGGCCATATTCCAGAGGCCCAGTGAGGCTGCAGGCCAGAAGGGAGGGCTTGAGGTTTGGCTTAGGTCACTAGGTGTCTGGCTTACACATTGGGCAAGGCCCAGATACAGAAGGAAGAGCAGCTGGGGGATGGGGACAGTAAAGAACCAGGTTTGTTCCACTGAGTTTGAGGTGCCCCTAATAGTTTCCATCCCCAAAAGCACAGTGGAGGCCCCATCTGACGTGGGGCATATGTCCAGGTCATAACCACAGCTGACAAACTGTCACTTACAGTGTTCTCCCACCTCCCACCTTAACCATGAATCAGGATCCTCGGCCCTCCACCTTCAGCCCCTGCCACAGCCTGCTTTTCTTCCTGTTACCCTCCTTGCCCAGAGGTCCAGGTCCTGTCTGCCCCCACCCCAGGGCTAGGGCTGCATGGAGCATCGAAGCAATGCCTCTGTGGCAGGAAGAGGCCATGCGGGCCTGCGGGGTGAAAAAGGTCCAGGCCCCTGGTGCCTGGAGTGTGGTGGAGAAAGGTCCGGTAGGCATGTCTCTATGGATGCTCACCCTGGGGGACTCAGCTGGGGGAGGGCTGCAGCCTCCGCCCTGCCCTCTGGACGGCAGGCTGTGCAGCCAGGCCTGAAGGCGAAAGGAGTGGAGGAGTCTCCTGAGCAGTTAGATTTACGAGACTGGAGCTGGGGTGGCGCAGGCATCTCAGGATCCTCAGCAGACAAGTTGGTGGTAGTAGAGCTGGAGAGGGAGGCTGTGTCGAGAAACGAGGTGGGTACAATGAATGGCCTGCACTCCCCACGCCCTACCTCTCTCACACTTGTGGACACCTGTGGCCTGTGTTCGGCAGAAATACATCTGGAACTCAGCGTGGGGAATGGACAGTACGTGGCTCCTGTGGTCAGAGACGGAGCTCCAACCCCAGCTCTGTGACTTCCCTACTGCACAGCCCTGGGCAGTGGCTTTGTCACCCAGAACCTGCGTCCCGTGTAATGGTTACAGTGATGCTTCTTAAATAGATGCAAGGAGTGGCTGAGGCACTACTGGGGAGCACTGTGGTGACTGGACAGTTGTATAAGGTGACAGAGATCGAAATGTCTGTTATTAAAAACAAAAAATTACAGTTGCCCATAGGGCCTCCTCTGCCCCACCGTGTGCCCTGCAGGGAACTGCAAGCTGGGCAGAGATGAGAACCTGGTGACAGAACCACAGGCAGGAAGGGGAGGGGCCTGTTCACAGTCCAGGGCCTGCACCTTCCCCTTTCTCTCCCCCAAGCCCTGGGGGAAGAAGGGCGTGATTCTCTCTGGACCATTGCTGAGGTGTGGGGGGTGGTGCGGGTAAGGGCCCATGAGGTGCTGGGCCTGGGAGTGGAGGCTCCTGTCTTGTGGGCAGGAAGTGTGAGGTGCACAGCAGCTGGGGAGCCCTGGGGAGGCCAGGGGAGCGGAGTGGGAGGGGTAAGAGTGTCTGGGGGTGCGGGGAACGGAAGTCGGAAGCTCCAGCCACCACATTCACTACTCACGGGGCGGACAGGCTGTGCAGCAGGAACTGCTCCCTGGGGCCAGGCTCACTGGTCCTTTCCTGGGTCTTTGGAGGTGAGTGAGGTGGGCCTGCTTGGGGTGGGCCTGGGCCGGAGCTGGGAGAGTAGGGCAGGGAGAGTCCTGTGTGCCCTGGGGCAGTGGCTCGAGCAGGTGGGCAGAAAGAAAGGCCCTGTGAGCCCTGCCGTGCACCAGCTGTGCGCCTGGCCCGGGTCGTACCCAACCTGCCCCTTCCCTCTCTTCATCCCCCTCCTCTCTCACCCCTCCCACCTCATCTGGCCCTTTCTCTGCCTTTTGCTGCAGCCCTTTGGGTCTGCAGTAGCGAATGTTGGGGCCCAGAAAGTTTCTGGGGTACATGGCGATTGCTATGGCTGGGAGCTCAGCGGGCGCCCTTGTAAGGAGGGGCTAGGGCTCAAGTAAGCCTTAACCCTCGACCTTTAAGGGAAAGAGGCCAGACAGACTGGGTTTAGAGTGGGTGAGGTGGGGGGGGGTGCGGGGGCGGTGGGGGGGAGCTTTGGGTGTGGTCACTGCAGGAGCTCAGACTCAGCTGTTTGGGGGCTCCCAGAGAGGCCAGTGAGAGGCAGAGACCTGACTTGCCAGTTTGCCAGGTCAGCTCTCTTTATCCCTGTTGACCTGATGGACAGCAGAAGCCGTGTCACTGTCTGTCCCTGTGAGGCGCTCTGAGGCTTCCTGCTGTAGCTGCGCCCTGAAGGCGAAGCCGGCCTCCTGGAGGAACACCTCTCACACTGCTCCTGGTTCTAGAGCCGGAGGTGCTGTGGTTGGAGGCTCCTCTGCCAACAGGCTAGAGTGGGCAACCTGTCATCAGCCAGTACTAGTCCCCTCAGAGCTGGGGGCCTTTGCTGAGGGGGGGTGGGGGTGGGTTTGAAGGATGGGCCTCAAATGGGCCTGTCTCCCCAGCCTCCCAGGACATCTACAAATAAGGAACCAGCTCAGGACTCAAGCCTGGCTGCTGAGCTGTGTATGGAGGGGGGGGGGGGGTCCAAGAAGGGGTGTGGAGACAGCCAGGCCTGAGCCCTCCCCGTGTGCCCTGCCCCTCCCAGGCAGCAGCTGCTCTGAGACCTGCCGGTGCTTTGCCTCATCCTCTTTGCCCTTTTCACCCTTCCTCCTGCCCCAGTCCTAGCCCACCCACCACTGGGCCCCTCAGCACCCCTGGAGCCTCCCCCTTCCTCGGCACATTTGCATGCTTGCTCCTGTGTGGGCAGGAAGTGGGGCGGCCCTACACTGGTCTCACGGTGCTCAGTCTCCAGGTTCGGGCCGGGCCTCAGTCCTGCAGCCCCAGACAGAGGGCTCCATGCTTGGCTCCCGAGGGACAGCACTTCGGGGCCCCTACTGCCCGGGCTGCACAGGGACAACACTGGTCACTTCCTCCATCCCTGGACAGGCGAGGAGCCTTTACTTTTTCCATAGGAAGGGAAAAAATTTCAGAGCAAAAGGAAGGAGCATGTGCTGAGTGGAAGCTTGGAGGGAGAGACACACACACAGTCCTGAAGGAGACTCGGGGCTGGCTTGGGGGCGGCCGAGTGAGCGTGCCCACCGGACTGCCTGTGCTTTCTGGGAGGCTGTTAATTTTTGCTTCTCTGAGTGGACTTTCAAAGTAGCAGAGTTCAACGGGCAAGGCTTGGTGTTTCTGAGCGCCAACCAAGGCCCAGGCCCAGCAGGTCGCTCAGACCCATCTCCACTTTATAACAGACCAGTGGGGTAGCCTGCCTACTGCACCTTATTTCCGTATTTGACAGATGAGGAACCAGGTGGAGTTTCTGACCCAGCCAATGGCTGATCAGCTGTAGTTAGGATTTCAGTGCAGTCTGTGAACCTCGGGCGTGAGGCTTGCAGAATGCCCAGGCTGTCGCCTCTCCCTGGGGACAGGCTGTGCCCAGCCTCCCGCAGGCAGAGCACACGCTGTGTGACCACGCAACGGGGAAGAGCAAACCCACTCCCCCAAACCAGGGCCCCAGTGCCAACTGGGTTCCCTCCCGTCCTGACGTCAAAAGGAAACTACTTCGATTCCCAGAGTGGTGTGGAGCCAGCAGTGAGTGGGGGGCATTGCATCCACTTGGTCCCCCAGCTCAGTTTCTGTGTCCTTTACCCCATCAGCTGGGCACAGGTGTAGCCCCTGCAGAGTTCTTCTAAAGAGACCCCTCGAGATGGGAATTCCATGAAATGAATTCAGCCACCTGGGCTCAGAGGGGTAGGGGGGCCTGGGGCCACAGCGATGGCCCCAGGAGACAGTGATCTCCACTTTCCACCTCTGTGCCCTTCCCTCACTGTCTCCAGGGCTTAAGCATTTTCTTGTATTCCAGACAACCATTCCACTTTTCCCAGAACTTGTCCTCAAACGTGAGGAGGAGAGGACAGGCAGGGAAAGGATGGTGGGGTGGAGAGAGATAAAGACTGAGATAGGTAGATAGATAGATAGATAGATAACAGGTAATAGGTAGATGATAGATATTTCTTACACCCTCAGTTGCAGGGTCTCAGAACTCTGTGGGCAGAGGGCACAAACAAGGACACTGTGGGTTCTCCAGTCTCCTCTGCCCAGCTGCCCCTGGGAGCCAGGAGCACACACGAGCATGGTGGTCGCTGGCCAAGCAGGAGCACCCGGGGACAGGTCTCCCCAAACCCGGGGTGCTGGGCTTCAAGGGAGGATAGTGTTGGCTCCTGGGCAGCCTGGCCCTCAGGTCATAAGGTCACATGATGCCAACTCTTCTCCCAACTCCTGCTCCCCAGGCCTCCAGTGACCTTGTTGAGGATCTGTCCCTCCTGGCCACCCTGCCGTCCCTCAGCCTCGGTCTCACAAATGCCTCTGGAGTGTGCCTGAGTCCAGCAGGCCTTGCCCTGGACAGTGGGAACAGATGAATGAGTGACTGCCTGCAGGGATTTGTGAATGCCCTGGGGTTGGTTGGTGGTGGGAAGACAGTGATGCTAAGGGCCCCACCCTACTTCCCTGCTGAGCTCCCCACGTGTTTCTCAAACTGGGGCCTCGGCTTCTCCACTAGTGGGAAGAGAAGATGGAACGGCTTGTCTTGCCCATGGAGTGGCTGAGGGAGTGTGCAGTGGGGCTGGGGGGGGGGCGGGGGCGTGTGCATGGCCCCACGTGGCCCTGGGCCACGCCCGTGGGGCAGGGCTGCCGCGTGAGACACAGGATGCCCACTGTGCATTTCAGATTAACAATGAACAACTTTTAAGCACAAGTGTGTCCCCAGTGTCGGGAATGGGGGTGGGCATCCTGTGTATTTATTTGCAGAACACAGCAGCCCAGCCACGCGGCTGCGGCTCCCACATGGAGCCAGGACCCCGCCGCCGAGCTCCGTAAGCCTGCGTCTCACAGGTGGTCCTGCACTTCTTAGTTGACACCAAATGTTACTTTTCCAATCTGAACGGAAGCACAACAAAATACCCTGCCCTGAACTGTGTAGGTGGGAGTGAGCACGGTGTCAGCAGTCGCTGAAGTCATTCAGCCACCCAGCCTGTCTCTAGTGGGTCCCCTGGAGGGAGAGCCTGCCTCCGTGGCGCGTGTGTTCTGGGAGAGGGGGAACGAGACTTGGGTGAGTGCTCTGTGAGGGGTGCAGTGCAGCAGGCTGAATTCACTGGTTCAGAGTCATGACCCCATCGACCTGCGTACTGGGCCACCACCAACTGCTGTCAGTCAGTCTCTCGGTCTGTTTCTCTGTTTGTCCTCTTGTGGCGTCGGGCCCCCCTCCGCAGACTCCCCCATCTCTTCCAAGCCCTGAAGATCTCTCGGGCACTGTCCCTGCTCTTTATTCTCAGGACCTTTTCACTTGAAAACCTGTAAGGAACATCTGGTTTCTTCTGGGGCCGCAAAGCCAGCGTCCAGCGTAGAATTACCATTGACCTGTGTGGCTGCTTTGTGTCATATACACAGTTATTTATAAGTACCTGTTCGCAAAAATGAACGTATGAAAGTCACAGGACACCCTTTCACTCCCCCTGCCCACATCTCTGTTGCGTTACTGGCTTTTGAACTTTTCCTGTCAAGCGAATTCACTAGCAACAGCAGAGGTGCGGTGCCACTGAGGCAAGCCGGGGTCCACAGGAACTCCTAAAGCTGCATGCATTCCGGGGGGGTCAGGGGGGTGGAGGAGCGAGGACACACTGGAGAAGGGTCCCGGAGCGGGCAGCTTACACAAATAGGGCTCAGAAGGGAGGGAGGGCCCGGGGGTCTGGGAAAAGTGCTGGGAGTGCCCGTGTTCAGGTCCCTGTAAACCAGGTGCTTTTCTCTCTTCCCTTCCCCTCTGCCCACCCCTCCCCTAGTTTAGATGTGTCTTCTTAGAGTTTCCAGTGCTCAGGAGGCTGCAGTGAGGCTGTTCCACCTCCTGCTCCCTCTTAGTCACTCCCGACCAGGTGGGCCTGGGCAGGGAGTCCAGAGGGATTGCCCAAGTATAGCTCACTCCTCCCACCCCCTTGGAAACAGGATCACAGCAGGTCTCTCAGCAGGACAGGACAGAGAGCAGAAAACAGACCACTTCTTGGGGAGCAGGGAGCCAGGCTAGGGGGCAGCCCACGGAATGCCCAGCCGGTAGCTCAGGAGAGGGGTGTGGGGTAGAGAGAAAGGCCTGGAATGACCACTGAGGGCTGAGCGAAGAGATTGGGAGACCCCCGGGAGACAAGGGAAAGGCAAAGACAGTTCCAACGAGTTTGAATCGGAGCATCAAATACACAAGTGAGAATGAGAAATGGGGGTCACAGTTTGCTGGGGGCAGGGGTTGACCGAGAACCCAGCGATAAATGGGTCCTAAGGCTGGATGAGGGCCTTTCCCGGGGCTGAAACTTCAGAACTCTGAGGCCATCAGCCCTCAATGGCCTGTTCTTGCTAAAAGTGAAGTGTGTGAGGTTGGACTGAGGGAGAGATGGAAACCCAGAAATGAACTCTGTTTTTGAGGATGGTTGGGTTTGGAGGGAGGACAGTTTCAAGAGGAATAAGAAGCTGCAGTTCGTGGTGGTCCTGTTCCACCTCCCGCAGGCGCCCTCCTGCCAGGGGCACAGCCCAGGCTGTGGCTGCCCGGGCCTTCAGCAACAGGGCTTGTCTGGCCTCGGTTTCTGCTCTGGGCTCCCATTTACTGAGTGTGTAAGGTGGGACATCGGGTGGGTGAGTCATACAGTCGCAGGTTGTCAGCGTGTATTTGAGTGTATTTATACGCTTGTTCTACCAAATATTTCATACAGATGACAGGCACACACAATCTTCAAGATAGAAATATATGAGTGAGGGGTTTGAGGCAAAGGGAAAATAAGAGAAGATGAGATGAGGCGAGGGGTGCATTCCAGACTGGAATGGCGTGTCCTACGGGCCTGTCTGCTTAATCTCACACTTCCTGAGAGTTGGTACAAGTTGGAGGCAGTCCAGTTGCGAGTTGCACAGTGGCCAGGAGAGCAAAACTGGTCAGTTGTTCTGAAGAAGCAGTCCTCCCCCAGAACTGCCCTGCAAGATAGGCCGCAGCAGATAAGGCCCTGCCTCGAGCTCTAGCTCTAGCTCTGGTGCAGCTGCTGCGGCAGGTGCACAGGGCAGCACTGAGCCCGTGTGGTGCTGCCCCGGTGCCACACATCCCCAGCCTCCCCCTCCCTGCAGGAAGCATCCACTCTCCAGGAGACCAGGCCCAGCCTAGAGCTTAGTGGGCACCTGGACCTGCTTCCTCCTGGCTGAGCTGCACAGCTGTAAGTACGGACCAGCTGGCCAGTCTTGCAAAGGATGCAGGCCCTAAAGATATGTGGCCTTTCTTAGGTGCCTACTTCTTCCATGAGAGATTCTGTTCCATCCTTTTTGACTCTAGTCTGTGTCTCTGGCTGCCACGTGCTTTGGTTTATGTGTTGTTTTTGGCTTGCCACTGATTTTGTGCTATTTTGAGGCATTTCCACCTTCTGCTGCCAACCCCCTCTCCACTCTCCAGTCTAGATCCCTGAGAGGGTCTGGTTTGGCCAGTCCATCTTTTTTCAGCGAAGCCACTCGGGCCACCTTCAGCCCACAGATGGGTGTGTTTGGAGCAGGTGGCCGAGATGGCAGGGTCAGGGGGCATGCATACACGGTGCACTTCTGCAGCACGCCGCTGTGGAGGGCGATGCGCCTCAGCCGGGCCCAGGGACTCCCACACTGCTGACTCACTAGACAGGAGCTGGAAGCCCTTTGCTGACCTGCATTTGCTTTGGGCGCTTCCAGGGCAGAGTGGATTCCTGATGCCTTTGTGGCCAGTGCTCCCCCAATCCACAAAATGAGACTGTGAAGGTGGACACTTCTGGGGGTTCCTGCACACTTGCTCTCTGTGGATGATGGGTGACGAAAGACTCTGCGAACACCCCAATCCTGTGGAAGTTCTCAGTGTCTGTTTGGGAGACAATCTGCAGCCCCGCCAAGTGCACCTGAGGGAAACACACAGCCATCTGGACCCGCCCAACCCTTTCCCGGAACAGACCTGGGCATCCGACCTTTCTGATTCCACGAGGCAAGATGCTCCTCCCAGGGGCTGTGGCGCAGAGCCCGAGGGCCCGGGGAGCAAGTCTCCCCAAGGGGGCCCACGGCAGAGCCAGAGTTCGTCGACCCAAGTGGTGTTCTGGGCAGGTATCCTGCAGGCCCAGATGTGCGTCCTGGACCTGGAGGAGGAGCTGGAGAAGACTGAGGAGCTCAGGGCAGGGCTAAGATCCTGCATCCCCAGGGCCCCTGCCGACTGTCCCCCTTTCTCCTCCAACCTGGCCAGCCCCCTGGACTCAGGCCTCCACCCCAGGCCACCGGAGGAGGCGGCCTCCGGGGAAGGCAGCCGCAGAGCTGAGGAAGTGAACCTGGCCTTGGGAAGCCCAGGGGAGGAGACTCCAGGCTCCTCCCCAGAGTGGGGTGCTGAGGAGGAGAGCGCCTTCCACGACAACCCCCTCTTCCTGGGGAGCCCTTGCTCAGACATCACTGCTCCCAGACAGCACTTTTCCTGGAGGTTCCCTGACTCCTGCACTGATGTGAAGCCTGAGAGCCCACAGACGCTGGAGCCTCCTCCGCTGGGAGGCAGTGAGCCAGGGGGACTGGGAGATGAGCCAGACTCAGGGGATCACATGGCTGGTTCTAGCGGGCACAGCACCCCTCCGTTCCCTGTGCCCACCTACAAACTGCACTCCTCCTTCCGGGCAGCACTGGGCACCACCCACCAGGCTCCAGCAGTTCCGCCTGGCCTGGGCGAGAGTGAGGTAAGCTGGGCCCCGGGAACTGAACCAACCCAGAGCTGTGCGTTGGGACACAGGAGGACGGCCTTATTCTGCCGTCACTGGGCCCAGAACACTCTTCAGATGCCAGACCCTTTGGGAACCTGGGGTAACATAAGAGGAAGGCAGGGTCAGTGGAGCCTTCAGAATTATGGGAAATGTTACCAGTGCCACAATGTCACCTGAATGTGATGGCCGTTGCCTCCAGTGTCTCCAGCCCCCCAGCTCAGAGGGTGGCGTCTGGCGGCTCCTCCAGGTGCAGCCTGTTCCCGGCCCTTCTCAGACTCTGCCCCTCCCACCTCCAGCACATTGCTAACTGTAGCTTCAGGGGTCAGCTGCCAGGGGACCCCTGCACCTGGCAGGAGAGTCCTATTAGAGTCTTGTCTTCTCTTTTCTTAGAGATTTCAGCATTTCGTTACTTTTAGCTCACCTTCTTTCATTTCTCCTCCCTGCCCAGTGTCAGTAGATCAAGCTCATATGACAATGGCAGAGGTCCTTGATAGCAGCTAAGAGGAGTCATGCGGACAAGTGTGTGGGACAATAGGGAGCACAGTTTTCCCAGGGAGGCCCCTGCTGAAGAGATAAGGAAATTCCAGATGGCCCAGCAGGGCTGTGACTCCCTAATCTCCTGGTCCCAGAGAGCGGGGGACCTGTCACCAGGAGAGTAGAGGTGCTGCAGGGTGTCAACCCTCCCCCGCAATCTGGGGTCCCAGTGTGGGCGGGTCTTCTGGCTCTGGGGCCCTTGGGGCCGTCAGAGAAAAGACTGAGGGACCTGTCCTCGTCCTCCTCAGAGCTTGCAGGGCTGCTTCAGGGGGGCCGGGGAGGGAGGATGCTGGGCAGGGAAGACTAGAAATCAGTGGGCATGGACCTGAGGCCCTGGAGGCCTCGTGGGTGTGGGAAGGCCTTGGGAACTGTTTCCGGGTCAAACCGTTCTCCTCCCCTTTTCTCCTCTAAGATTTCTCTAGCGGGCAGTTTCAATCCTGCAGCATCCTGCGTGGACAGAGCACTGACCTGGGAAACAAGATATATCAGATCTGGCCCTGGCCCTGCTACCCATCCTGTGCAGCCTTCGGCAAGTAACTTCCCCTCTCTGGGCCTCACCTTCTCCATCTGCAAAGGTGGAGTGGGAACCCAGTGGTTTCCAGGGCTCCGTCCCAGCACCCCTAGGACGCGGGTCTTCTTCCGCCTGGGGCTCCTCCTCTGAATGCAGGGCCTAGGCTGGGTGGGAGAGCAGCAGGGAGGGCGGGCCCTGTAACTCAGCCATTCTCCTCGACCCCACTCCCTGCTGGGACCCCACCTTCACCTCTCAGGGCCTCCAGGGCTCACGACTGCCCTGTGCCTCTCAACAGGCCCTGTCCGGTGCTGAGGGCTGGCAGACTGAACAGGGTCCTCCCTGGCCCTGGGTGCCTCTTATCTCCCAGGACAGAGGTGAGACCCAGTGTGGGGTCTGGGACATTGGGTGGCGGGAGACTTTGGATCCGGAGTGGGACAAAGGTCACTCCTGGGTCCATGGCTGTCATTAAGGGTCCTCTTGTGCCATGTTGGAGCCAGTCAGACTGAGCTAAATCCTGCCGCTGCCTCTGTGACATCATCAGGACCATGGGTTTTAAATATCCATCTCATAGAACACATGAAGAGACCCAGCACTTTTGATGCCTGAATCTTTCTTAGTGGTTAATCACTCCTGAGCCCTGGGGCTGGGGTCATGGGAGCCCCATGCCCTCTGCCTCTGCATGTGAGAGGTCACTGCCCACAGGAGGGATGGGATGTGCTGCACAGCTGGAGGGAGGGAGCCTGGGGAGGAGGCGGACAGCTGTCCTGGCGCTGCCAGGCCCCCTGGCCCTCAGCCTGCTGCTCTGCTCACCCCTGCCAGTTCACTCCTGCTCTTTCTCAGACGATAGAGATGCTGAGTGTTCCCAGGAGCCTGCTCCCTGCACCCCAGCCCCTGGCCCCTGGTGGGGCCCAGATGCCGCGCCAGAGCCCAGCAGCCCTGAGTCTGAGGATAGAGGCCCCAGCCCCAGGCCCAGCCCTGTGTCCTCCCAGGAGGACAGACCTCAGCCCCAGAGCAGCCACCTCAGCAGCGTCTTCCCCATGTGGACCCTGGAGACTTCCTGCCCTTCACTCCTGGAGACAGATAGGGCAAAGCCTGGTTCCTTGGAGAGAGAGGAGGCCAGAGAAGGCCCAGCCCCAGGGGAGGAAGTGAAGAGTGAGGGCCCCGCTGGCACCACAGATGCCACAGCTGTCCAGCCCACTGTGCACCTGACTTCTTCAGTAGGGTAAGTGTGGGCCTGGCGAGCTGGAAGGCCTTGGTCTGGGAGCGGGAGGAGTGCCTCCTGGGATTTAACACACTAATGTCAGCTAAGCCAGGGCTATACGCCCAGGCACTAGCTGGGTTTTGAGGAGGGTTTGAATGCACCGGAAACCAAAGAGCAGAGAGTCACCCACATGGGGAGGATTTCAGTGTGTTGATCAGCGCCCCAGAAGACCTGGTTAGAACTAGACAGCAGGAGTGGCAGGGTGGTGTCCAGGAAACCTGACCAGGGCCAAGTGCCCAGAGAGATGGGAGCTGTGCTAGGTAGGTTTGGGGTGCGGGAGGTCAGAGCACGTGATGTGGTTTTCACAGGCTTTGAATTTGAGGAGGCATCTGGGAGAAACTGGTCTAAGAACCTGGGCCCGGGGAGCTGGCTCAGATCTCAGGGAAAGCTGGAGCCGCCAGGCGAGGTTTGAGTGGGACCAAGGGAACGGCCTGGGCCCTGAGCAGGATGGAGCAACCCCAGACCTGTGGCCAGAGGTGCGAACAGGCCAGGCGGGAAGCCAGCCTAGTTCTGCCCCTCTGGCTGGTGCGTGAAGACGTCAGCCCCTGGGGTCTCCGCTCAGGAAAGGGCTCTGTTCTCCGGAGAGCTAACGAGGGGTCCTGTTGAAGAGACCAGCGACGGTTCAGGTCATGGACCCGAAGTTGTACTGACAGCAGGGTCAACCCCACTCCCATCTCTGTGTCCCCGGGGGACGGCTACGGAGCCCATCAGTCAGTATCAGGGTCAAACAGCCAGCCCCTCGTGCATCTGGAAGATTCTGCCACCCCTGGAGGTGCTCAGAGGCTGGGCAATCTGGGGGGCCTCTCGGCGGCTAAGGGAGAGTGCACTGTGCCGAATTTAAGGTCACTTCAGCCCAAAACAAGATAAGCAAATCCACCGAAACGGAAGCCACACTTTCATAGTGAATGACGAAAGGTTTAATTGGGGCTTTTCTTGACAAGCAATAGTAAGTATTCCATAAGTAAGTTTGTATAATCTTATATTTAGTACAATAGAAGAGGTTTAATTCCCCCGGCACAAGCTTGCCGGCCCAATACATGTCTTTCATTCACACCTGACTTTCACAGTGGGATCGAAGAGGTTTGTTTTGTTTATTTTTGTTGCATTAACAGCTCTATTAAGATACAATTCAGTCATTCCCAGTATCCAATCCCATGCCCGTATGTATTTGTAAAGTGTCTCTCTGTCTAGGTACCATTTGAGGAATGACCGATGAGGGCATTTTGTAAAGTATTCTTGGGCTTTGTCAGCTGACTCTCCGAACAGTCCCCTTTAGATGGGACGAGCGTGTCCCTTTTCTTCCCTGTTCTTCAGCTGTTCACTGACCCAGCTGTCCCAGCCCCTCTCGTCGTTCCTGCCGCTGACTTCGTGAAATCCTAGGGTTGTTTTTTTTATGAAGATTTGTAATTTTACTTTTCGGTTGGTTTCCATTGTGTCCGACCTGCCCTGCTGGGGATGTGTGAGCCTCGGGATGCCGTGAGAAGTTACCAGCGAAAATGCTGACCCAGTCAGGCCAGAAGGGGTAGTTTATCGGGGAATTTTCACGTAATGATGAGTGCCACTTCCCTGCGCAGTCCCTCACCGTGGGAACCTGGGTAACGAGCATGCACACGCGGAGGGTGCCCTGCACCAGGCTGTGGAGGGACAGTCAGGCAGAGGTGGGGCGTGGTGGCTTCTGCAGTTCTGAGAGCCCCTCTGAGGCTAGGGGGGCTGCCAGCCTGCGCTCACTCAGAGCAGGCCATCTCCCACGGTAAAGCATTCGTTATCACGGTGCCAGGGAGGGACAAAACCGCCTGACTCCCCAGCCTTCACCATTCCTGAAGTCGGTCTAGCTGCCTATTGTTGACTTATCCTTGCACCTTTTTCGGTTCTGGGGCATCTAGCTGTGAAGCCGGAGCTGGAGTAGGGGCAGGCTCTCTGAGGGCCCCTCCAGAGTCTGAGCACATGGATGGACTTTTCTAGGTTTCCTGAGGACCCTGTGCCTCTGGAGAAGTCCCCAGAGGAGAGCCAGAGGCCGCAAGCTGCAGACAAGCTGGCTAATGGCGTCAGGACAGAGAAGCTGGCCTGGGACCTGGCCTCCCGCCTCTACCGCCTGGAGGGCTTCCGGAAGTCCGAAGTCGCTGCGCACCTGCGGAAGAAGTAAGGGGCTCTGAGCCTGCGAGAGGGGGCTTCAGGGTGAGGCAGCACAGGCTCATTCCACCGGCCGCCCCCAGCCGTCCCTGGGTCTTCTGCCCCACTGCCGACCTCTGCCCCCATTGTTCCCCATCGTGCCCCCTCCCCTGTACTCTCTCCACGCCCGCCTCTTCCTCTGTCACACTGGCGTCATTGCCTCCACACCTTTGACCCAGTTTAGAGCCACTGGACCGGCCCTTTGCCTCCCTGCCCTGACTGCACGGTCCCTCCCACCCAGCCTGAGGTCGGGTGCCTGTACAGACCAGACCCTGGCCACCCCTTGCCCTCTCTGGACCCCAGGTCCAGCTGGCTGGGCCTTTGCCTTGCTCGGGGCCCCCAGCCCCACTTCTTGGGTCCCAGGATGTGTGCAGGCCCTGGGCTCCCTCTGTGCCTACGGCCCTGCCCAGAGCCCCAGCCCGGACTTTATCTCCACTTCCCTCCTCAGCGACGACTTCAGCAGGGCTGTGGCTCAGGAGTACCTGTCCTTCTTCCAGTTTGGTGGCCAGAGCCTGGACCGCGCCCTCCGGTAATGCCTTGGGCCTGTTCTGGGGAGGAGGGATGGCAGGGGCTGGAATCAGGCCGAGCCCTGGGGCCTGTGGGCCATCCTGCCCGGGCGCTGTCCTGATTCTGGCCCTCCTCCCAGGGGCTTCCTCCAGGCCCTGGTGCTCAG
Source organism: Sturnira hondurensis (assembly GCF_014824575.4). NCBI lineage: Eukaryota > Metazoa > Chordata > Mammalia > Chiroptera > Phyllostomidae > Sturnira > Sturnira hondurensis. Next base: position 896,233 of record NW_028074670.1, read on the forward strand.
CGGGGAGACCCAGGAGCGGGAACGAGTCCTCTACCAGTTCTCCAGACGCTTCCATCAGTGCAACCCTGGGCTCTTCTCCTCAGTGGGTAGGAGGGCAGGGGCCTCTGGGGTGTGGGGGAGGGTGGCATGGCATGACCCCAGGCCTACTTGGGAGTTCCCTGGGTGGTAGCCGGGGGGAGTGGGAGAAGCTGTGGAGAAACAAGCATTTGGGAGTCACCCACCCAGTTGGGGCAGGGGAAAAGCAGAGTTCCGTTTTAGTGCTTTCTCTCCACTCTCCCCTCTCTGAGGCAGATTCCATACACACCTTGACCTGTGCTATCATGCTCCTGAACACGGACCTCCACGGACAGGTGAGCGGCTGGGGAGCGCACCTGTGGGACCCAAGGCAGGGCGTAGACAAGGGCAGTTGAGACCAGAGGTCTGGGGCAGGGCCAGGAAAGGCCCTGAGCAAGTGGAGAAGGGTCCAGAGTGGCTGGCTGGGCGTTCTCCTTTTGCGGGGAGGTGCCAGCTGTCCCTCCTCTCCCCGTGGCCACAGAACATTGGGAAGAGCATGAGCTGCCAGGAATTCATTACCAACCTGAACGGCCTGCAGGACGGCGGAAACTTCCCCAAGGAGCTGCTGAAGGTGCAGTACAAGGGACTGTTCATGGGACGGTTCCCTGCTTGGGGCCTGGGGCCTGGGGCCTGGCGCCTGGTTCCCTCGGGCCTGGCTCTGCCCACACACTTTCCAGAGGATGGGGCCTAAAGGGACTGAAGGGTCATCGTGGGATTTGTTAGCTTATGCAAATTCCCAGCCCCCAGCCCAGACCTACTGAACGGTCAAGGGCCCCTGAACTGCTGGGGGCCCCCGAAGTGGTCATTAAGCTTACAGGTGATTCCTAGTCCTGGGAAATCTGAGAAGCACTGGGTTTTGGTTCTGCAAGTGAACAAAGGCAAAACATCAAGAAGAAAAAGTCTAGAGCCAGGAGCGTGGTGCTCCAGGGTTTGAATTCTTGTTGTGGACAACCTAGCCCCCAGCCAACTCGAGTTCCCACCCGGGTAGAACCACTTACAGTGTCGTCATCATGATGACAGGAAGGGTGTCAGGTGCTCGGCGCAGGGCCGGGCACACACTGCACTTTTCATCAGCAAGTACAGCGTTTGTCCCTTTGTCTAGTCAGTGAACGTTCATTGAGCACTTACTACGTGCCAGGCACCCGTAGCTGTGCCCAGGGCTACACAAAGCTGATGGGCTGCGTCTGCATGAGTACTCTTCATGGCGTCATTCCAAAGTTTGGCACCTCACTTACTCATTCACCACAGTTCTTGGCCCTGGTATCAGGCAGCCAGTCCTGCTCTGCCAGCTCCCTCTGGGCAGGATGGCGTGTGGATGATTTGTTTCCCGTGGAGAGAACAAGCTCGGGCCTCAGTGAGCTCAGGCAGGGACTGGGACAGCTGTGGTCACCTTGTCTCAGTTTCTAGTGGTTGCGTGTCTGTGCGTGCTAGATGCGTGGATGAGCTCCTTCCCATTCAAGGAAGGAGGGCAGCTGTGCTGGGGTGGGAAAGGCAGGCTGCAGCGTGCACCCACCCGACCTCGGCCAGGTGGAGTTCGGGTCTTGCAGCCCGAGGCTACCCTGCCACCTGTGTGCCTCTGTTCCAGGCCCTGTACTGGTCTATCCGAAGCGAGAAGCTTGAGTGGGCCGTGTAAGTGAAAGCACCTTCCCCTCCCCGCACCCCTGCTTTACCTCTGGGCCTGTCCTTCCTCCAGCCCCGGCCTACCTGAAAGAGGGACAACTTCAGAGCCCAGGGCCAGTCTGAGATGGTGGACACACCCAGATAAGACTTGGAGGAACCAGAGGCAGGGGATTTGAGGATGACAGGAACTAGTGGGTTGGCTTTAAAGAATTTCTTTTGGGGTGTCCTGAGGCGTGGCTCCCCATGAGAGAGAAAGGGTGGGGGTGCTGAGGCACTGGGTGCTGCCTGGTGGCCTCTGCCCGGAGAGCACCTCCGCCTGGTTCTCTGTTCAGGGATGAGGAAGACACAGCCAGACCTGAGAAGGCCCGGCCGTCGCCCACAGTCGGCAAGATGAACAACCCCTTCCTCCAGCTGCTCCAGGACCCCACGGTGCCCACCTATAAGCAGGGCATCCTGGCTCGAAAGATGCATCACGACGTGGACGGCAAGAAGAGTGGGTGTCTGCTGCTGCTGTGTGGGCCTGTCTGTGTGGGGTGCTGAGCAGCTCCGCTCGGGGACACGTGCCGACGTGTGCACAGAGTCTCGACGGTGACTGTGTGCTGGACGCTGTGTAAGACACAGAAGGGACCGAACACTCCTGCCCCAGAGCCCCTGTGCTAAGGCAGACAGCAGACAAGCCTGTCAGTGTCGGAGAGGTGCAGGGAGGGCTGGATCCAGTACAGGGTGTGGTGGAAAGCGAGGTCTGGAGTTTTGTTTTGTGGGTGGGATGCAGGAGGCAGCAGGGGTACAGCTCCTGGGAAATGATGACGTCGAGCTGAACCCTGAGGGTCTGGATATTTGAAGTTGGTCAGACGGTGCCCTTCCCCCAAGAAAGGAGCTGGCATAGTCTCTTCCAAACATGGGGTGTGTGGAAGAGATTGGTGGGAGATACATTTGGGCAAAATCGCCCAGTTCTGCATCTGGGCAGCTTTTCCAGGTGGTTGGGGCTTTGGGGCAGGGCAGCAACATAACCAGAGCAGGAACTCCAGGTCAGGTAGGCGCCGGCCAGGGTTCCAGCACTCCACAGGCCCTGTGCGAAGCCAGGGGGACCACAGGGAAGCAGGCTCCCTCCTGCCCAGGGGCTTGAATGAACCCTGTGCCTGTCTGGAAGGGTTCCTGAAGTCGAGATCACCTTGCAGGGACCAGAAAGATGTCTGAGTTAAGGCTGTGCTTGTGGGTGGGTATATCAGGAGAGGTGATGTTCTGTCCAAACGTCAAATTTGTTGTCAATAGTTCCGATCTGTTTTGGTGTCTATGTGTGACTGCCTGTGTGTGACATGGGTATGTGCCTGTTTGTGACTGTGTGGTTTGTGTGTGTATGCTTCTGCGTGCTTACATGCACCTGGGGGTTGGGGGGGGGAGTACATTGGCAATGTACTGGAGCCGGTGTGAGGGGTGAGGAGAGGGGGCCTGGGTGTGTCTGGGTGGGGTGCACACACCCACCTGTGTGTTCTGCTCCTGGAGCAGCGCCATGGGGCAAGCGTGGCTGGAAGGTGTTCCACACTTTGCTTCGAGGGATGGTCCTCTACTTCCTGAAGGTAGGAAGGGTTTCCACACTCTGACGGGCGGAGAGGGTTGGAAGGGCCCAGAATGACTGCAATGGTGGGCAGCTTATGAAACCCTTTTTTCTGAGCCTCTGTGCCCTGTGGCAGGAAGAGGACCATGCCCTCGAGGGGGAGAATTTGATGGGGCAGTTGGTGGACGAGCCTGTGGGGGTGCACCACTCTCTGGCCACGCCGGCCACCCACTACACCAAGAAGCCATACGTCTTCCAGCTGCGGACTGCTGACTGGCGCCTCTACCTCTTCCAGGCACCGTGAGTCTGGGATGGATGGCAAGCAGCAGGGCCCCAGCTCCCTGTCCTCTGAGCCTGGCCGCCTCTGGTGGCTGCTGGCCCAGCCCTTGTGGGAGCTGCCATCTTGATCAGCAACTTGGCACAGTTGGAAGGGGTCTGGGGCTCCTGCTTCCCTGCCCTGCGGCCACGGCCCACATTGCCAATGTACTTGTGCATCTGTTCATTGTAAGTCCAGAGCCGACTCCCAGTTCTGAAAAGGATTTCAGGAAGTCACTAACATGGTGTTTTTGGCATTTGATATAAAATCTGTTGCCTTCCTGGACTTTCCTCTTTGATGAATGAAAAACCGCCAGCAAGAGGTCAACCATTCTGCTGGCTGCAGGGCTTCTGGCTTTGTGAGGCTCTGAGTCCTGCCTCTGCTGCTGGACTGCGGTGATCACACGGGAGGTGAGGGCGTGACAGGCCACAGGACCCATGCTCGGCCTTTCTGTCCTCAGCACCGCCAAGGAGATGAGTTCCTGGATCTCGCGCATTAACCTGGCCGCTGCGGTGCACTCCGCACCGCCCTTCCCCGCGGCCGTGGGCTCCCAGCGCCGGTTTGTGAGGCCCATTCTGCCCGTGGTTCCGGCCCAGAGCTCCCTGGTACGTCCGCGGGAGGGATTAGGACAGTGAGGGAAGGGGGTATACGGACAGGAGGACTAGATCAGAGATGATAGGGGCGCGGGGCTAGCACCTGCCCTGGGAAGCGGGAGGGGCTGCTGAACACGTGGACCCGGGAAGGGGATGAAGCTGCAGGTCTAGCTCTGGGAACGGAATGGGCGGGGTGAGCTGTGCAACGGGAAGGAGCGGGAAGTTCAGAATTGCTTCCCCTGCTGGCTCCTACTACAAGGAGGAGCAGCATCGATCCCATGAGAACTGCCTGGACGCCGCCTCCGACGATCTGCTAGATTTGCAAAGGAAATTACCTGAGCGGCGGGGTCGCAGCCGGGAGCTGGAGGAATACCGCCTTCGGAAGGAGTACCTGGAGCACGAGGTGAGACGGCGGCTCACGCCCTCCCCCTCGTGGTTGCATCCGGAACTGCAGCCCCCGCACCCCTGTCTCTCAGGGCCCGTGAAGTGCTCCTGTGCAATGTCTGCATATAGGTGCTTGTGCGGGGTGTGTGTCCTCGTGTTCTGGGACCACAGACCAGCCGCCTGTCTGAAATGACCAATTCAAAATGTTTTAACCCCCAACCTCCTACCCAATTTCTCCTTTGGCCTGACATCCTAGGTGTCCTTGGTGCACACATCCTAGGACATAAGAAGCAAGGACAGGCAAGGGGCACTGTGACAACGGAGGGGTCAGAGGTGATCCAAAGGCAGAGTCCAGGGAAGCTAGTGTCCCCTGCTGGCTGTACACTGGGCCCCAGTGCTGCCCTCTCCCAGCCTGGCCCAGCCGTCCCTCTGGCTTGTCGCATCCATGGCCGTGAGCATATCACCTCCCAGAGGCCCCCGGGGTAGTTCTCTGACAGGACCTAGGTCTGCCTGCAGAATTCTAGCCCCACCTCGCCACTGACCAGCAGGATCTTTAGTAGCTGAAGCTTCCTATCCTTCTTTATAAGCAGGGTCAGTGGTGTGTGCCCCACCCAACCTCCCAGGCTGGGATGATGACCTGGTGGAATGGAGGGTGGGAAAGCACTGAGAAAACTGGGAACCATATCTGGAGGTTCTAGTTACAGGGGCCTTGGGAGAGTGGAGCAGATGAGAGCCATTGGCATCATGTTCTCCAAATGCCAATGTTAAAATGCTGTTCAGACTCAACAAGGGTTCAGTGCACGCTGTTTGCGTGCAGTGCTGTGCAGATCTGAGGCCTGCCTGGTGGATCACAGATCTTTCAGTGTCTGGGAGATGTCAGTTACAGCACCACATGGTATTGGCTGTTAGTAAAGGCTTGGCTCATCGGCGTTACTATAATACTGTGCAGATAACACTGGTTGTAGGTACAACACAGATGCTAGCTGTCAGTCCAGTCCTCTTTCTGCAGAAGTTTGTGTTACCATAGCATTATACACATGTGAACTGTCTGCCCCTCGTGGCCCCAGCCTCCGACCCACCTGGAGCCAGGCGATGCTAAGGTGGGGGTACCTGTGTGTTGCAGAAAACCCGCTATGAGATGTACATGCACCTGCTGGTGACCCGTCTGCACTGCCCCTCAGATGACCTGGACCTGTGGGAGGAGCAGTTGGGGAGAGAGGCTGGAGATGCCCAGGAGCCCAAGCCCAGCCTGAAGAAGTCCCACTCAAGCCCCTCTCTGCACCAGGATGAGGCCCCCACCACGGCCAAAGTGAAGCGCAACATCTCAGAGCGAAGAACCTACAGGAAGATTATCCCCAAGCGGAACCGCCATCAGCTGTGAAGCAGTGTCACCTCACAGACTTTGGCCCCTGCTCTGAGGTGGACCTGGGGTGGAACCCTCTGGGAAGCCCCTGTCGGTGGCCCCATGGCCAGGGTGAGGCCCCTCCCTTCCCTGCTGAAGGGCAGCCCGTCTCCCTCTCTGAGCTTTGCCAGGATTGCTCCGCCTGCCCCACTGTGGCAGGTCCTTCGCTGTCCCTGTCCCTGGCCCTCCTGAAGGAGGAGGGAAGCCAAAGATTTGGCCCCACCCTTGGAGTTTGTCCCACGTCACTCTCCACTCCTCCAAAATCCAGAGTGGCTGTGTTTCCTGAGCCTGGGAGCATCTTAGCACTCATTCGAGAAGCAGAGCAGGATGGGCCCTGAGCTTCCTGGAGAGGCCGGGGCAGCGGAGGCCTCTGGGCAGTTACGTCCTGGGGGTGGTCTTGCTCTGGGAATCAGGTGACCTACTGGAAGAGGCCCTGGAAGACCCCAGCCATTCTCCGGTGACTGAGGGAGCAGGGTCACTCTGGCCCTGCCCTGGGAGGGGACAGCATTTAAGCAGGCAGGCAGGCCTCAGGGCACAGGGAAGCTGACTGACGCTGGAGTTGCTCCTCTGTCTCCCCTTCCCTACAGTGGGCCCTGCACCAGAGCAACTGAGAGTGTCCCACCTCCCATGCCCAAATGCCAGTCAATGGAATGGGGCCGATGGCCCCAAAGTGGTGGGGGTCCTAGGGGACCCCTGGACGAGGGATCATTGTGTCCCTAAGGCCAGGAAAGAGTTCAGCTCCCTGGGGAGGCTGAGCATAAGAGGTGGTGACCCACCCCCTGGGGGCTGTCTTGGAAGGAGATGCAGCTGAGGAGAGTGTGAGGACCAGACCCCTCCCACACACCTCATTCCTTAAAGCTTCATTCCCCAGGGCCACCACGCCCCCCCACCCCTGCCCTCCCTGAGAAGTCCCCTTGAGCTGCCCTCTGGCTGCTCCCAGCTGAGCCTGTTCTCTGGGGCAGGGGGCAGGTGGGAGTTCCGGACACTCAGGGACCTGAGGCTGTGCCTGTGGGAAGGAGGCTGGGCTGGAGGAACAGCCACCATTGTCTCTGTTCAGCCAAGTGTGCCCACAGGCTGCCGCCAAAAGGGGCCGCTCTGCTGCCCGCCTGCTGCCTGCTGGCTGGCGCGCTGCCTCTCCAGCCTCCCTGCTGGGCCTCCTTCTCCCCTTCATGTCCGTGCTTGTAACCAGCCCTGGGGCCTGCAACTCCCCCAAGTGGGGCTGGCCCTTGGGGGTCAGAGGCATCTGACCAGGGCCTGGGGCTGAGCCATACACCCAATGGGTGTGCAATAAATACAGGTCAGTGAAGAAAGGTGTGCACAAGTGTGTGGGGATGGGAGGGCTGGGCATCTGAGGCCACCTGGAGTTTGTCAGGCCGGACCCCCTCTGCGTGGCGGGCACAGGATGTCAGTGAGTGTCTCTGTGTGTGCGTATGCCTGTGCCTGTGCGTAGAGCGCCATGTGTTTGTGTGCAGCACATCTGCTGTCACTGGAGGGGACCTCACCCACGCGTTCATTCATTTCCCAAGTAATACTGACCAATTCAGGGGCCCGTGCTAAGGAACTCAAAAATGATTGAGCATGTCCCTGACTTCCCCGGAAGCAACAATCCTGCCCTCTGGTTCCCTGCTGGTGGCCCAGAAGCAATCACCTTGCTGTGAAGGTGAGCTGCAGCACCTTCCTGCCTGTGCCCAGGGGTTCTGGTTCAGTAGGGTTAGTCCCGGGGTGTGGATGTGCACTCCCACGGGCCCTGGGTAACTCTGACGTGCGGGGCAGGTAACCGCACAGCAGAGCTCAGTTGTTTCGTGTTACTGAGGCGGAGGCTGGGTGTCGGGTGAACATGACTTGAGCCAGGACTGACACTTAAGCTAAATGGCCTCGGATGAGTTATCTGACCTCACCGAGCATGTATCTTTATTTCTGAAACCAGCATAAAAGGCAGAGGTTCGTCTGCATGTGTGCACGTGTGTAACATTTCATGCTTCTCTGCTCATACAGAACTGGCACTTTCCTTTTACCTGGGCACGTGAGGCCTGCAGAGCCAGCAGATGGTGCCCAGGCCCTGGGCCAGTGCTGCCAGCGGGGTGGAGACTTGGGTATTGGGCTGCAGTTATAGCAGGTGGCCACTGGGAGGCAGGCTTGCATCTTCCTGGCTCCTGGGCCCAAGTGTCTGCTGCGGCACCTGGCTCACCGACAGCAGGAAGTCAGTCTGTCTTGCCATAGCCAGAACCAGGAGTGGCCCAGGCCAGGCCTCCTGCATCCCGCAGATACCTCTACCCTGCAAAGGGCAAGACAACATCATGGCTGTTCAACATCATCCTGCAGATGAGAGGGAAAAAACGTCTGGGGCCTTAGGAGGACAGCCCAGAGCTCCCCATAGAACTGTCCCAGGTAACCTCCAGAAGTGGAAACAACCCCAGTCCTGGGTGTGGGGCAGGTCAGGCCCACAAGCCTACGTATGTCTGACCTAGCCTCCACACTCTCCCACGGGCTGCGGGTTGGTCCATCTCTGCAGGAGGGGGGGGAACAGTTTCTTAGAGGGGAGCTCGGCCTCTGCAGGCTGGTGGCAGTGTGTCTTCAGTTCCTCCTTCCCACCCAGGGGAGCACAGGCTCCAGAGCCCTGAGCTGCCGTGACCTGGGTGGGAACCCTGACATAAACTCTTCCCTGTCTCTCTGCATCTCTGTTCCATCTGGCTTCCCGTTGATGACCTCCTTAGTCTGCTGTTTGCCGGGCACCAGGGAAGAACAAAATGTCACTAAGGCCTCAGCCTGGGTCCTTTCTCTGGGGGCCCAGACTCAGATGGAGACAAGGGGGTGTGTTGAGTTGGAAGGAGCTGGGCTGGGGTGTGGGGAGGCAGGTTGAGGGACGCGCGGGGTAAGGGGGTTGAGGCCAGATCCTAAGGGCCCTCACCTGAAGCCCGGGAGTGCAGTTCTCCACCGGTAGAGGGCGCGCTCAGCGCTGGGAGGAGCCTTGCTTTGAGAAGGCAAGATGACCTGAGAGTGTCCGGCCAGCCGGCAGAATCCGAAAATGGCTGGAGATGCCCTGTGCTATCAGTGCAGCTCTCCCGAAAGTCCAAGGTCAGAGATAAAAGGGGGAGAGGAAAACAGCAGCCTGGAGTCTTGCGACAATGTAGCGGCCCCACCCCTGCCCCTCCTCCCCAACCCCGTGTGCTCCCGCATACTTCCAGGTTTCCTGAAGGCCCTGCTCTCCCCGCCGCGCCTCTGCCAACACCTCTGCCTCCAGCTCTTCTGGGTGCTGGTGTCCCTCACCTTTAACCGTGGCTCACCCCTTTACCTGTCCCTTCCTCTTCCCTCTCTGGAGAAAGGAGTGCTCTCCGACTCCTCTAACTGACCCCGCCCTGAGCCCTCCTCACACAGCCCACCCACTTCTCTGCACGCCCCCAGCCTGTCTCCCTTGGGGGTCCTGGCTAGGTCCTCGGGCCTAATCTTCACCCCTTCACTACCTTGCCTTGCAAACACCTTAAGTATCACCATCATGAAGAAAAAGATGGTCTTTCTAGCTGTTTCTCTCCCTCATTTGGCTCCTGGCTCCCATTCACACCTTGCAAGTTGGCTTCCACGCCACCCCTCCCTAAAATGCCACCTCTTGGGTGGCCAAGAGGGGCCAACTGATGACCCTCCATCATCAACTCCAATGTCTTCTCAACATTCATCTTCCTCCCCCCCTCGGCGACCTTTGGCCTGTCGGCCACGTGGCCTGTCTGACCTACAGACCCTGGAGTCAACTGCCTGGGAGCAAGTCCAGCTGTCCCTCATGTCAGCCCAGGGGCCAGTGCCTTAGCCTCCTCTGCTCCCATTTCCTTCCCTATAAAAGGAGATAATAGCACTGCTTACCTCACACAGCCCTTGGAGGATTAAGTGAAGTTATGCAATAAACACCTGAGAACAATGCCTGGCCAGGAGGGTTAGCTATTAGTTCTCAGCCCTGTAGTCCTCACCTCACCTCTGGGCTCGGGCTGGGGCTGTGCCCGCACACATGTGATCCTGATTGAAGCTGGGCCTCTGCACACGACTCTGCCTGCCTGGGTGCTACAAGTCACAACACTCGGTTGGGCTTTAGCAGGAAAGGACAGTGATTGGCTCCAATAATTAGAAGGTCTGTATCCAGGCTGGGTGAGGCCTACTCTGGGGCTCCTCGGGCTCCATCTCCCAGGCTTAGGAGGCAGGAATGGCCCCCTGGTGGTACCGAGATGGCCCAGACCCAGGACCCCCTCTTCTGGGAGCAAGTCCAGCCCACAGAGAATATCTGCTCTTTGGAGGGCGCAAACTAGAGTCCAGGAGTAGTTTCTTTGAACAACCTACCCTGGGCCATGGCCCCTTTCTGAGCCAATCACTAGGCTAAGGAACTTCAGGTAATTCCCAAAAGGATAGGGGCTAGGACTTGCTGTGGAGAAATTCCAGGTCCTCCCAGGAGAGGGAAGAGGAGAAGCCCACTGACATCCCGATGCAAGCTCCTGCAGGAGCCTTGCTCAAGCCCTGCTCCCCAGCCACTCTCCACCACACCAAGTCTGTGGCTCTCTACCCGCCCCCCTGCCCCTCCCAACCTTTGCCCTCTCTGCTCCCAGGAGAACACAGCTTCTTGAGGGTGGGAACTCTGCAGTCTGCATCTGCTGCGTCCCCAAGCCCTCCCCTCAAGGGCGTGCCACCCCGGGTGGAAAACCCTGGGCTCCACCCTGGGCCTCAGGCTCTGCCCTCCCTGGCCCTAGCACTTTGCATGTTCTATTGTGCTCGCACGTTGGTCTCTGCCTTTCTTCCTCACTCCTCCTGAACTCAGCCTTCCCACTGGGGCTGCTGTCCTTAGGGCCTCGGGGAACTTCTGGGGACCGTCCTTGTCTAAGCCTGCCGCCCCATCTCTGCTCTGAACATCAGACCTGCAATTCTGGCTGCAGGACGTGGAAGTAGTCAGTTTCTGTGCAGATGTTACTTGTTATACCTGAGTCTGAACTAAGTGTCATGTCCCCCCGACTCCCTGTTCGTAGGCATGGTTCTGTGATCACCATTTGCCCACTGCGTTGAAGGACAGCCCTCCAGGATGGTAGGAGGCTGCAGCCAGAGAGGCCTCCACCTCACCTCTGGTGTGGGGCAGCAGCTTCTGTTCCCTGATCACTTTGTGCCTATCTGGTGCGACAGGGACAGGGTTGGAAGGAACATGCACAAAGAAGCAGTAACTCCTTTGTCCAGCAAATGAATCAGCTAAGTGACCGAGCAGCCACGGAGAAGGAGACTCAGGCCCAGGGTCAGCACCCCTGAGGCCACTCAGGCTCACCAGACCCCTCCCCGCGTGCATCCTGTGGTTCTGGGGCTTCGTTTCTCAGTAGTGTTTTGCTGGTTTACTGCATGTACTTCCTGTGAGCTGTCTCAGGCCCTCTCTGGAGCAAGTGGAGAATACATTAATATTTAAAATAAGACAAACAAAACGTCAGTGTGTGTGTGTCTTAGGCTGGAAATTCCTTAAGGGCAAGGACCATGTCTGTTTATATAGCACCTGGCACAGTGTCAAACTGGGGCTTAACAAATGAATTTTGATGAAGACGAGAAAGAAGCTGCCTGCACTGAGACACGCAGGTCTAGACAGCTCTGTCCAACTAAGCCTCCTCCAAACCCCCTTAGCAAGGGGGACCCTTGGTCCTGCCAACCCCAATCTTCACCCTGTTTCTGATCACCGGGCTTCTTTCTGTCCCCCTGCCCTGTCCACAGCCCCCGTAACCACCCTCATCCTCGCCCACACCCTACGATCCGAGATGCTCCCCTTCCTCACTCAGCCACCCTCTCTCAGGGCTTCACCCCGCCCACCTTCCTCCACTGCCTGGCCCCAAGGGCGCACCCAGGGCCTGGCTCTCTCTCGTGGTGCTCAGAGATGCCAGCAGCTGAGCCATTGGAGGTGCTGTCCCCAAGTGTGCCTTGGCCCTGTGGGGGCCTCCGGCCAGGCGGGGACCTGGAGGAGGGAGGGCGAGGATAAGCAGCTTCAAAACTCCAGATGCAGCAGTTAAAAAGAGGACAGAGGCAATGATCCTTCAAATTGCCACATCTGTATAATCTGCCTTTTATTTTCTGCTTCATGAAGTTTTATTTCCTATTATTTATTCACCTCCCCGCCCTCCCCTCCCCCACCTCAGCCCCTCCTTAGCGGGAGACATGCCCAGATGGGTCCTGAGCCTCGGGCCTGGTCTGGGCCACCCCCAGCTCCCACCCTGGGCTGGCTGCTGTGGGAGGGGCACCCGCTCACCCCACGGTATCGAAGTCCCCGGGCCCTCCCTCCAGCCTCCAAGTAGAGTTGGAGGAAATGCAGACGGAGGAAGGGACCAAGGAGGTGAGGCCTGTCCCCAAGGCCAGTATCACTGTCACCACCCCTGAGCTGGAGCTTATGAGGAGGAAGAGCCAAGACCAGAACCCACAGCCAGTTGAGTTTCCACCTCCATGCACTGGGCCCCCCTCCTGTGCCTCTTTCCCACCCAGGACCTTTGTCCTCTTCCCTTCAGCATCTTGGACCTGTGGCCACATGGCTGAGCTGGTCCCAGCCTCACGAGGAGGGTATTGTGGTGGGAAGAAGGGGACCGGTCAAGATCACGTAGGAAGGGGCAACTTCTGCCCTGTTTTAAGGCCCGGGGAAGCTCTCCGCTTTCCCTGCGCACTGTCTGAGAAAGGCCCAAGCCCTCCAGTGCAGCCCCCGTCTGGGTGCCCAGGCTGGGGCCAGGCTGAGCTGGTGGCCACGGTGAAGGCAGCGGGTATTTGGGAAAGGACACGTGCTTCTTGTCCACCGCCCTCCCTGAGACCCCGAAACAGGGGGAAGCCCTTTCCCAGGAGGACTTTAGGCCTGAGGCTCAGAGTCTGTGGTCGGCTCCCAGTGGCTGCTCCTTGGAGAAGCTGGGAATGGCAGAGAAAGGCCCGGGCCTGAGGGGCTTTGCAAATACCACCTGACCCCCGACAGTACTTCCTGTCACGCCTCTCATGCCTGTCATCACTGTCCCACCTTGCTCTGTGAGTGACTTTCATGAAAGTCTCGTTTTTAAATTCCAAGGGCTTTTTCATTTTGTCTTTGGTTTACTGTATTTGAGGGGGATATACTAACCCAGCTGGATTCATCTTGCTTTCTTCTGGCTGCCTACTGGATCCGGCACACAGTAGGTGGTTTACTCGAGACTTCCAAATGAATGAGTGTGACTTTTCCAGCCCAGCCTAGAGTAACTGTGGCCAGTGGGCTCTGTTGTCTGCCCCAGGCTGGAAGGCTTTCGTCGCCTGGCTGTAACTCAGCCAGCTGAAGCGGCACCCTCGGGCCCTCACCCCACCCTAAACAGAGACGGGATTCCAAGTGTGAGAATGTGGTTTTTGCCTATGGTTTAGCGGAAAATTACCTGGGGAATTTGGGAGAAGGAGGGCCTCATACCTGAACCAGTCAGACGAGGCTGCATTGCCTTCCACTGACCCAGGTGACTGTGGAGGCCCAGTGCTGGGCTTCGCGGCATCCTGACCAGAGCCTCGCATTTCACAGCTGAGGAAACTCGGGGCCCCAGGAGGCTCCAGTGGGGAGGGTGCCAGGTCCAGGCCCAGGCTCTTTAGCAGGGGGATGGGGGACGAAGGTGAGGACCTAGTGACAGCGGCTGGATACAATGATTGTGATGAACAGGCTCTGAGGACCCCCACCGCCCTGTCCCTGAAATGGCTGGTGGAGCAGCCCCTCCCCGACCCGTTTTGCCAGGAGTTGTCCCTTCTTTCTACCCCGTCTCTTTCCCTTTGGTGGGAGCTGAGTTTCCATTCAGACCCAGCTCCTCCCTTGCAGACACTTTCTGTGCGGTGGCAGTGAGGTCCTCCTCAGTGGGGAGGGGGGGATCCACGCGGGCCACGGCTAGGGCCTCCCCTCACGTGCCCAGGAGGCAGGGGCAGGTGTGAAAGGCAGCTGGAGCGTGGTGGAAAGATGAGGCGGTGGGAAGGTGAGTTCCCAGTCCAGGCTCCTAGCAAGGAAGGTCCTTGTTGTCAGTTGAGCTTGCTACCCATGGCACCACCCCCCAAAAGCAAACAAACATAAAGCAAACAAACATTTGTTTGTAAATACATACATCTCTCCTCCAAGCTAGCTCCTGGGTTTGGGGTGGCTTGTGTCTGACTGGTGTGTGGGCCTGGGCTCTCCAACAGGGGCAGTAGCTTGGCTGGGGAGGAACTGGGGGCAGTGGGGGTCTTGGGCATGGAGGGGGCACAGTGTTGGCTCCATGCTGCTGCCGGTTTGATTTATCCCTAATGAGTTCTCAGCACATGGCTGCTCCCAGCGCACTCCAGGGGCCAGCGCGGCTCCCGCGGCCCAGCCCACAGACTCCGCAGCAGCCGCTGCTCACTCAGAAAAGAGCCAATTTCCACGCTGCACAGTCCGCTTCACTCCCGGGAAATCACATTTCCCTGGGAGAGCCGCAGGCAGCGCCTCACTCCCCGGCCTGGCCGGCTGCCATGGGCACAGATGGAGGAGCTGGGCCACCTCCCTCCCCGACCCAGCTCCCCACTTCCCACCCGCAGGAGACCTGAGCCCCTGCCCCACATCTCCAGGAAGCCTCTCCTCGGCTGGGACCTGGCCTCTGCTGCCCAGAAAGGGGAGGGGAAAGGCTGCTGTGCACAGAGGATGCTGACCGGAGGCCCTGGCCTTGCCTGCCTCCTCCAGCGTCTTCTTCCAAGGAGCAGGGCACCAGCTCTGTTTGAGGGGCTCAGAGCCTGGAGGGACCTGATGGTAGTATGCACATGTGTGAGGGGAGAGGAGAGGGTGGGTGTCTGCCATCAGGAGGCAATGGTCCCCAGTGCGGTGTCTGCAGCCCCCCCCAAGGACCCAGAGGAAGAGAAGAAGACAATGAGAAGAATGAGAAGCCAGAGAGAAGGGGATGGAGAGGGTATCTCCTGATCCTGTGTGTGGCCTCTGAGCCCTTCCCACATCCTGGAGATGCAAAGGTCTCTTAAATGGTGGCGGGAAAGAAATGATTGCTTTGGACATGGCAAAAGAGGGGCTGGAATAGGAAGCTAAAAGAGGAAAAAGGAAGGAAAGAGAAGGAGGTGAAGGAGAGGCAGTAAGTCCCCTTTGTGGGATGGGGGACCTTCGCTTTCACCAGAATGACAGCCATGACCACCTTAGCTGGTCACTCCTGTTGGAAGGTGACAGCCTGGGGCACCGGCATGTCAGGAGCTCCTTAGGGTGGAGGACGTGCCCTGTGGTGCTGAGGGCTCGAGAGCAGAGGCTTGGGGCCAAGGGTGGAGTGGAAATGGGGTCAGCCTGGCTCTCCTCTTCCACCTGAAGCCTGGCCTCTGGGCCTTCCACCCAGGACTACTCTGCCTGATGGGAGCCAGAAATTCTGCCCAGGCCCCCCCATCCCCAGACCCGCCCTGCTCCCCAAAGCAAAAGGGTAGTCTGAGGCCTCTGCAGAAGCCAGGCCACACCCGGATGTGGCCTTAGAGGACTTACATGAGGGTGCAGACTCAGCTATGGCCCCAATTCCTCCGAATGGCCTTGAAAAGGCCATCTCTTGTTCTCAGTTTCCCCAAGTGCACAATGGGGCTAGTGTCCTGAATCAGAGAGGAAAATGAATGGATGTGGACAAGTTTTACAAACAGAAAGACATTGAGTGAAGGGTTGTCATCACTTCTGAGGGTGAGGGAAGACAGAACAGGAGCAGTTAAGTGGGGGGCCAGTGAAAGAGGGCCAGGAGGGAGCCCCCAAGCCACAGGGGTCAGCCCCCTCTTCCTGCACCCACTCCAGGACAAGGACACCAGGACAGCGTGGGGAGACTCAGGCGGATGTGTGTGAAAGGCGTGTGTGAGAGGAGGAAGTAGGAGAGGGGAGCCCCCGCCTGTGGGCTGCCGAACTAACTCCCCTGCCTGAGGTTATGCAACCATTGAGCATGTCCCTGGCAAGAGGGGGCAGGAAAGTCATGTTCTTTAGCAATGCCGTACAGCAGGAATATTGGAGAAGCTGAGGGAGGGTTGGACTCAGCCCAGGGGCCGGCTGGCCTTGCAGGCAGGGCTCACAGCTGCCCTGTCCCCACCTGCAGCACAGGGGGTCTCAGCAGCTCCAGGCCACCTTAGAAAGATAAGCTCTGCCCCACCCATGGGGCCCAGGCAGGGTTCGAGCTGCTCTGTCTCCCCCTGGTGGGCCGTTGTCTGGCCCACACGTCGTCTCTGCGGGCTCCAGGGCAACCAGCCCCCTCCCCACAAAGCTGCCTCGAGGCTTCCCACCCTCCCACACCCCCGAAAAAGTGGCATCCAGCTGAGGCTCTGCAGTCTCCCCGGCTTCTCACACCCTTCTCTGCTGTGCCCACATGTGCCACCTCAGCTTGTCCCATCAGAACCTCGAATCATCCTTCTCCCCCAACAGACAGGTGAAGGATTTTCCTGAGTCCTGAAAGGGACCTGCGGTCTGACTGGGGGCACCGCCGCACTTGGCCCCAGCACACTCATCAGTACTGTCTGAGCAGTGTCCTGGGTGCACGGGCCACCTCAGGGAAAGTCACCTGCAGCACAAGCATACCCAAGTCCCTTTGTCACTCAAGGGTGGGATAGGTCCGGCCAGACGCACCCAGTGTTGTGACACTTGGCAGGCCCCCCTGGGGGGCCATGCGTCTCAAAGTGATTTTGGATGGGGGCCCAGAACCAGGTGGGGGCTGTCTCGGGAGCTCAGGAACCCAGAGTTCAGGATCACGAAAGTCTCAAGTATATGGGGTTCAATCCCACCACCAGTCTTATAGCCAAAGGGAAACCCTGTTACTGAAGGACAAATGTCATCTCAGATCCCCTGGGAAGAGAGGGGGACCGGCTTCTCCCATGGGAGCATCCCCTGCCCCTCCTGTTTCTCAGGCTCTGCCCTCCCAGCCCCGGAGTCCCAGGATACTGGCTGTTGGGGGTGAGGGTCCCTCTTTCGTCTGACACAACCCCAGTGGCTGGTGCCCAGACATCGAATGCACCACACAGTCCTGCTTATCCCAGAGTCCCCCACGGAAAGGGTCCATGTGGGCAGCAGGGAGCCCCTGGGACCAAGCTCCGTGTTGGCGACGGGACTGCTATAGCCACCACAGGGTGTGCCCCTTGTTCTCCGACATTTATTAGTAAGGGGGTGTCCCTGCAGGCTCCCTCCCTACTTCTTGGCGTGGCCACCCCACGCCTCTCTGTGCCTCCCCTGCATCTAGGACCCTCTGGCAGCCACACAGGCCTGAACCTATGGCCTCCCCCCTTGGGTTTTTTTTCTGAGCGTCAGCTTTTCCACATGTAACATGGGCCTAATCCCACCTCCCCTGAGTCGAGGCCTCCATCCTGTGCCCAGTGGCCCAGTAAATGTCTTCCCACTTCCCTCTTTCATTCACACCACGAGGCCACAGGGCTGCTTCTGTGGACACCCACTCTCGGCGTGGTCACCAGCCTCCCCACCGGCTGCTGGTTACTGTGAACAACAGCAACCCCGTATGGGACGTCTGCGACCGGCCCGGGACTGTGCCCTGTGCTTCCTTTACTCCCTCCTTCACCCAGAGCTGGAGAAGTCAAGTGTGGGGTAGGCGGTGTGCCCCGTGCTAAACACGTTCAGGCGGAGGGAGAAGGCTAAGTCAGGCTCCTGGGCCTCAGATGGCCCTTAGAGCCCCCAGCCCCAAAGTGCGCTCACTGTTCACTGGGCCTGAGGTTCTCGGGACGGAGCCTAGTCCCGCTGCCTCCTCCCCAGTCAACCCTGGAGCCTGAAACGGAGTAATGCTTTATTGAGTCGAGTGGCAACGGTGGTGGTCGTTAAAAAAGAAAGAAGCATTAGGGAGAGAAGCCCAACATGGCAGGGAGACAATTCACTGAGAGGCCACAGTCTGGGTGGACAGAAGGAAACCAGACCACGCAGAGCTGCACTTATAGTATTTACAGTCAGGCCTTGGGGCAGGAGCTGCGGGTGCAGAGGGAACCTGCATCACCGGCTCGGGAGGCAGCAGGCCTCCTCCAGTGGGGGGGTGGGGGGGCTTGGGCCGGGTCCCCAGCAGCTCTGCCTGCTCTGAGCGGGCCCTTCGGAAAGTCTGTGTCCAGCTGTAAGAGGCTGCTCTCTGGGATGAGCTGCAGGAGGAGAAGTCGGGTGCGCTGGTGCATCACAGCAGCGGGCAGAGGGAAGGCCCCTTGACCACCAGGTGGAGCTTCTTTCTGGGTGACTGGACCCAGCCCTCAGCCCCTGGCCAAGAGGGAGTTGCAGGAGGAGCAGAGCAGGCCGGGTGGGGGGTGGACGGCAGGACCCAACTCTGAGGCGGCTCACTGGGAATGACCCTGAGGGTGACTGTGGGACAGCCTTTGCACCAGCTGGGACCTGTGGGCTGGACGGAAGTGCTAACAACCCAGGAACACTCGAGTGTGTTGATGGCAGAGCCACAGAGGCCCCCTGGGCCGCCAATCCCACTGTGGCCCCGCCTGGCCCCCTCTCGGGCACCCTGCCGCTCCCCTTTCTCTCCACATTTCTCCAGGTCCGTGTCTTTCAGGATGGCAGGTCTCTCCCTGGGACCCCCGCGCTCACGGAGGAATCTTGGAGGACACATTCTCCAAAGTCGTCCTGTCTTTCATGGTTCATTAGGTCAACCACACAGGGAGTGTGACCCCCGAGGCTGGACTTGTGGTTATTTTCATGTAATAAATAAAGATTCCTTTCTGTGACTCTCTGGGTCCCGTCCCAGACCTGGTCCTCCTGCGGCTCCTGCGCTCCCACTGTCCCCGTGGCGACTACAGGTGGTCGAAGGCCGTGGCGGTGGTGGGCGGTGCGCTCGGCCTTGATGTGGAACTGTAATAATACGGGGAACCTGGGCGTGCCAAAAAATAACAACACTGCTGGTCAGAGGGGGCAATTGTACCACAGCCTCCTGGCATCTGCTAACCTTTAAGACAGCACAGGTTAATCATTTATCCCCCCAGCCTATCTGATCATCAAAGATTAACTCCTCTCAGCCTGCTTCCTCCTTCTCTGACCTCAGCTTTGAGTTTCTGGCCGGAATGAGGAGGTGGCTTCTTGTCCCTCCCCCTATGATTCCTGTGACCTTCAACGCCCTTGTTTCAGAGAGAGGGCAACAGGGAGCAGTCACACCTGGAAGTCTGAGGACATGCACACAGGGAGACCACAGGGGTTTCGCCTGCTTCGCCCAAACTGCGAGGTCACAGAAACTTCCTCCTCCAAACCAGAGGGATTCGAATCCTGACTGGTCGGTGGGGGCTGTACATTGACAGCCTCCTTGTGGGAGGCTCTGCAGGGAGGTGAGTGACACCTCCCCTGCCCCCACACATCTCAGTATCCTTAGTCTTTCTGGCTAAACGGAACAGAAGGTGGCTGGAGAAGTCACCTGGTAAACAGAGAAAGCCCTGGTCAGCCACCCTCGCAGCCATTTCTGGAATGCCAGCAGAGGGGTGTCTTGGGGAACAGACGGTCCTGCCAGGCCTTCGACGGTGTCGCAGGGCCAGCCATACATGTGCCGCTGCCTCGCTCGGGCCCAGATGGTTCCAACTCACCACTCAGGGAGACTGAGTGGGATTCCTTAAGTTCCCCATTTATGGGACCTGGTTTTCTGAAAAGCTTTCCTACGCAGCCCAGGCCCCAAGGCAAGAGGGGTGCAGAGCAGCCCGCAGGTCACTCTCTGGACCCGGATTCTGAAGGCCACCCACATCTCAAGCCAACTTTCGGGAGTGCAGGGGAACAGAGGACTTCCGTGCGGGGTTGTGCTGCTGCCACACGAGCACCTGTGAGCCACTCGGACGGGTGGTGTGGGCAGCAGGGCAGCCCTCAGCGCCATCCGCACGCTCCCAGGCGGGGGCAGCAGGCACTCCGCACGGCACCCGCCAGTGTCTGCCGAGGCCGACTGGGAGCCCCTGGAGGTGGGGCATCTACTCTGAGACTCCTTAATCCACCCTGGTCCTTCCTAAACCCTGGATTCTACTCAAAAGAAGGATCTCATAGACATGGCCTTGGGTGGTGAGAGAGAGAATGGTGCGGGGAAGTCTTCCTTCTGTCTGCCTTCTTCCCCAAACCACCTGGCCACAACCTGGCACACCGCCTTCCTGCTGGAATTATGAGTAACACCTGTCTCCCCAGGCCCTGGTCTAACCTGGGCCTCCCACATCTGAGATGACCCTGACCCAGATTTGCACCCCACAGGCCCTGCTCAGCAGAGGGCCTGAGGCCCAGAAGGACTTACTCAGCAAGCTGGAGTTCGGGAAGCGCCAGGCCTCGCCGTAGGAGGAGTAGGGGGTGTGGCCATAGGCATTGCCAGAATATTCGCTTCCTGTTGGAGGCACACAGGTGAGACGTGAGGTGGAGCACGGATGTGGGGCTGGGGTCGCAGAGAAGGGTGTGCAGGGCTGGCACTGGGTGAGCCCTGGGGCACAGGTGGAGCCAGGGCAGGACAGTGGGAGCTCAGAAGGCCCTTCCCTTAGGTGGCCCTCAGCCAGCATCATTTTGAGCAGGTTCCTTCCCACCAGATACTGGCCCCCTACCCTAACAAGCTTGTCCCTCACAAGAACCTCAGGAGGCAGATGTTCTTACTATGCCCATTTTCCAGGTAAAGAACTAAAGCCTAGGGACTTGCATGTGCTCACAGAGCAGGAGGGATTGGTGGAGTTTGGGAACTGTGACTCCGGGGTCCAGGTTCGAACCCCTTCCACTGCTGCCGTGACCTTCTGTGCAGGAGTCCAGGAGGGGTCAGTGGGGTCAGGGGGCAAAGGAGGTTCCACTGACAAGTCAGTCGGTGTGCAGAAGCGGCTCACCCTCCCGGGCACATTCGTCAGGAAGGGGTGTCTGTGTGTGTGTGTGTGTGTGTGTGTGTGTGTTGGGGGGTTGATGTTGGAAACTAGGGAAGGAGAGGCAGGAGACGCCCTGGAGGCACCGGCCTCTGGCAAAATCTGTCCTGGGAGCTGCTCTGAGGGTCTTGTTGTCCCATCCCAACACTGCTACTTAAAGCAAACTTGGTGCATGAATTTACACAAAGTAATCAGATCACTTCTTTCTGCAAGTGCATTCTTGGCTTTACAAAAGGATTATTTACCAAAGAAATTACTTAAGAATGCCCTCGAACAACCACAAAGTCAAGCAGACACACCCATCGGTTCTTCCGCACACGCAGGCCCCTGACGCCCACAGCACTCCTCACGCTGCCCATTCTCAGGTGGAGGGTGGGGCACCGAGAAATGGCTGCTCAGATCACACCTCGGTAAGGGGCAGAGCAGAACTTGACCGCAGGGCTCTCCATTCTGCACTTCAGGCAATCCCTTTCTGCAGTTAGAATTCCCACGACAAAGCCGGGTTCCTGCCAAACCTGAGGTCCCGTCAGCATCCACACTGTCTTTCTGAAACTCATTGCTGTTGGGAGCTGAGTGCCTCAGTGGCTTCCCGTATCCTTCCCAGACTCTGAAAGGGAGGCTTGAAACTCTGAGCCTTGGGTCAAATCCGTGCCCCCGCCTCAGCCACTTCCTGGCTGTGTCACTTTGGGCAAGTCACATAACTTCTATGAGCCTTGCTTTCCCCATCTGTAAAATGGGGCATGTTGTTGTCCTTATCTCCTGCGGTTTTCATGAGGATTGAGTTAGATAATGCACTATATGAAATGCTTAGTACCATCTTTGGTGTGTAAGGAACTCTCAAGGAAAGCCAGCTTTTATTCTCTCCCCATTAATTAAGCACATGCTAAAATAAAGCTCCACAGCCCTGGTTGGGCTCTGGCCTGGCTGCTGCCCTGCCAGAGAAGGAGGAGGCACCGGTACAGGAGGGATGGAAGCGAGGAGGAGGGGCAGGAGGAGGAAGCTGAGGGAGTCAGCTGGCGGACTGGCCTCGGGCAGAAACAGAGCAGGTTACTTAGCAGGGAGAGTAGGTCCAACTCAAATCAGGCTCAAAACATACAAGCAAAGGGGGAGAGAGAGGGAGAGAGGGAGGGAGTAGGGAAGCAGGAAAAAAGCAAAGAAAAAGAGAAAGGAAGAAACTAAAAGATAATCTACTCCGACCATTCAT
Source organism: Sturnira hondurensis (assembly GCF_014824575.4). Classification (NCBI taxonomy): domain Eukaryota; kingdom Metazoa; phylum Chordata; class Mammalia; order Chiroptera; family Phyllostomidae; genus Sturnira; species Sturnira hondurensis. The sequence goes on from NW_028074670.1 coordinate 918,136, forward strand.
TTCCCACATGAAGAAACTGCTACCCAGAGAAAGACTTTACGTAGCCCAGTGCCACCTGCGCAGTGGGAGCTTGCACCAGGCCCGGCCCCAGCTCCCACTCCAGCTGTTTTTCACGCCCTACCACGCAACAACCTGCCCTGTTTGCTGCTGCTGTAGGCAGACCCCTCTGGTGTCACTGCCCCCAGGGAGGAAGCCACGTCAACGCTGGCTGCACAAGGGCCCCGGTGCCTCCACGCCCCCCACCCCCACCCAGTGCAGACACTGCTGGCTGTACGGGACAGGAAGAGAGATGGGAAACGCAATGTGTCTGCCCTCTCCTGTTGTCACTTACTCGTGCATTCATTCATTCACACACATAGTCTGTCCCCTACTGAACTCACCTCTGCTAGCCTCTGTCTGCTTCAGTTACAAAGAAGCTGCAGTAGGAACGGGACTAGGGAGGCGATGCAGCGTCCTCCCACCACCAGACCTGTCCATGTCCCCGCACCCACAAAAGGCCAGGTGTCCTCTTTGCTCTGCATCCCGCCCCACTCACCGTGGGAAGGCCGTGGCCACTACAATGGAAGCCTTCCCTCTTCTGACTCATTGGTTCTCCCTTTCTCACTCATCTCTTCCTTTAGCCAGCAAACATGCTTTGTTACCTTCTCTTTTAAACATGCACTTCCTGTCCCACATCCCTCCTCGGGTCCCAGGCCTTCTCTCTGCCCCACTGTCCCCACCTTCACCTTTGCACTCCCCTCCAATCAGGTTGGCCCCTCATCTCCCCAGCCTCTACACAGCCATTCCAGTGGTCACTCTGAGTCCACCACCCCGTAAACTCTCAGCCGACCGTGACTCACCCACCCATCCCTCTCTTGGGGTGTGCGTCCTGACCCGCTGGCCTCTCCACCTTACTCTCTTATTTCCTTCTCTGCAAGAACTCTGAATGTTGAAGATTCCTAGGGCTTAATGTGTGAGCGCTCTGTGAATTCCCACCCACCTTCTCTTTGCCATGATCCTGTCAAATCTTTGGCATTAAACAACAGCTCTGAACAAATGTAGGCCCTCATCGGGATGATTTGCTGACTTCAGACACATGTTGTGCCTACTGATTTACTAAACCGTGTGCCTAGGAGGTGTCTCAACCCTAATCTGGCCCAACGGAACTCCAGATTTCCTTCTGCCACACACTCTCTCTTTTCCTCCACTGGTCTCCCCCATGGGTACTCGCCATCACCATCCATGCAGTTTCCCAAGCTCAAAACCTAGGGGTCATCTTTGTTTCCCCAGTGTTTGAACCCCTACAACCCATTCACCAGCAGGGATTGTTGGCTCTACCACCAGCATTTGTCCTCAGCGTCTCTATTCTCCTCCTGCACTTCGGCCTCTTGCCCAAGGCCACCGTATGAACATCTGCAGTTGCCCCTCCCGTAACTGGTCCCTGTGCTGTCTCTACCCACTGCCTACCACCAGTTTTCAAAGGAGCCTGAGTACTCTTAAATTTGACCCAGCACTGCCAACCTCCCATCCGAGTTCTGTCCCTGCTCACTCACACCCTCTAGACGTCTGTATGCAACTGAACTAGTTCCTGCCTTGGGAACTTCACCCTTGTCCTTCGGGGTGGGGGATGGTCTGCCCCAGTGGGTCCCTTGGCTGACCACACTGAACACCTCAGAGAGGCCTCCTGGGTCACCTGATCTAAAGCAGTATACCCTCTCCCTGTGGCTTTGTATCACATCATTGTCTTTTGTTCTCTTTACAGCATTTGCTGCTAAAATTATCTTGCCTATTCACTCATTGACTTGTTTGCTGCGATTTTTTTCTCCAGTAGTAGGTCGTAAGCTCCATAAATGGAGAGGCTCGTCTGGTTCATTGCTATATCCCCAACATCCTATGGCGCAGATCCTCACCTGGTATTAGTTAAGGGAAAAAGCAGTGGATGGATGGATGGTTGAAAAAGTGGATGATGAAAGGATAGATAATAAAAAGTGGATAGATATGAAAGGAGGGATGTATCAAAGAATGAATGGGTAAATGAAAAGATGGATGGATGGATGGATGGATGGATGGATAGAAGGATAAAATAATGGATGAGAAAATGCCTGTACATATGAAAAATGTATGTAAACGTGCATGGAAGAAAAGATGGACAGATGGGCAGATGGATAGATCAAACCATCTCTGAAGCTGTGGGTTCAGCTCCAGAACAGGCGTGAGTGAGCATCATGAACCATGTTAATGGGTCAGCAACAACGACAACAATTAGAAGGCAAAACAAGACAAATCTGCGTCCTGTCCTGTTCCTGTGTCGCTGTCCTATAGCTGACGTGTCGTTATCTCTGGCGTGGTGGGAGGCAGTGTTAAAATCCCTGCTTTTGCACAACTCCGTCGCTTAGTACGGCTACCACCCTGAGCACGCTGCTTCGCTTTTCTAAGCTTGTTTCCTTATCCTTATAAACCCAGGCTCATGCCAGATCCCCAGGCTTAAGGTAAGGATAAATGAGAAATAGCAATGTCTGTGAATGGCCAGGCACACAGAAGCGAGAATAAGTGCTCTCTTCCTTCCTTCCACAACTGACCGAAGACTGTCATTACCATGCCTTGCTCGAAGCATTTATTATGTACATAGCACATAGTAGGTGCTTAATGAAGGTTTAATGATTTTCATGGAAGGGATCCTCAAGGTCACTGGGATATTGTAGCCACTGGTAGAAGATGGACAAATAATTTTTCCACAAAAAATTCCTTAAGAACTTATTTGCATCAGGAAGTTCCTAGGAACCAGGTGAAACAATTTAACAGCACATTTTCTGAGAACCAGATTAGCATGTAACTTATCGGAGCCGATCCACCACACAAGGCAGGGCCCCTCCCTTTTGCAAGCCACTTGCAGTGGATGCTGTGGTCGTGCTGGGTTTTTTTTTTGTCCACAACACCCACGCAGGATGAGGTTTTTCTGGAAACAACCTGGAGGCCTTTGATGAGAGGCCCAAGCCTTGCAGCTACCTCCCAGGTCAGACTCTGGGCCCCAGGAACCCTTTGCCCTGGGCCTGCCCCTGGAGATGATTCATAATTAAGAGAAAAGCCCTGGGCTTTATGTTTCTTCCTCCCCTCTAAGCGGGCGGCAGGGGAAGGTGGAGAGGTTGGAAGGGGGATGGGGGAGCCAACTGGAGCCTGGGATTTTGATTGAGAGGCCCCATTATCCACACTCTTAAAAAAATAACCGAATCTTTTCCTTTTTTATCTTGACCAATCTCATTTCACGCTCCAGAAGAGGAAGGAAGGGAGGGAGGGAGTCCGGGGCCAGGAGGGAGAGAGGAGTCAGTATTCTGTATTTTCAACGCTGCATTAAGCACATCGCCACGGTAACCAGGCAGCAACAAGTGCCAGCTCAGCAGGTTCCCAGGGAGCATAGGGCCTTCTTTCCTCCCTCAGCCTCCCTCCCTCCCCTCTGCCCGGGAGAGCCTGGTCCCCTGCCCTCACACGGGGCACCAGAGTGGGTGGGTGGCGATGGCAACCCCTACCAGGGGACAGGGAAGCAGGCCTGGGTGAAGGAAGAAGTTTCACCCAGGTGCCAGGCCAGGGCACCTGGCCCAGGGCTGGCATGGGGGTCACAGGGGCCCTGATTCAGCCCCTTCTAAAAGCTCCAGGTCCTCAGGCCCCCGGGCAGTGGAAACGGTTTGATCTTATCCTCCCATCCTTCCTTCCTATATGGTTCCTGAGAGAGACACTTGTCCAGAGACACTCTCCTTGTTCTTTCTCCTCATGTGTCCAGACCTTGACACCCTGGGTGGTGGTGACCACTGTGGTGGACAAAGAAGCCTAAAGGACTGGCAGGCAGGACTCCAAGACAGCCCAATGGCGGTGGAGAAATGTCCCCAGCTCTTCTCACACTCTGCAGTACCGCTGGAGTATCTAGAACGCGGGTCCCTCCCATGCAGGGCTGAGTGAATGTGGGGTGTGAAGGGGGCTATATTTCCACCACCATCGTCATCATCATCACCTGTACCATTCATATTTAAGTGTCACAGAAAGGTAAACTGAGATTCACCAGTTAAATAACTGGGAGACCATGGGTTACTTAAAGGCTGGGCTTGTTTGCCCGCCAGTGTTTTCAGCCCCAAGAACCCTCCCTCAGGGAGGGACCCCTGAATGGATGCAAGAAGCAGCTGGGCTCCAATCAGAGCGCTGGTCTGCCTCGGCCGCTCCCTTTTCACCACTGTGGGTGACGTGGGAGTACCTGGGAAGAAGAAAGCCAAGCTGGGGAGATTCAGGAGCCAGGGCTGCACTGAAGTCTGTCCTCCAGACATTTACAAAGAGATGCACTTGCCCTGACCAGTGTGGCTCAGTTGGTCGGGTGTTGTCCCTCAAAGCAAAAGGTCACTAGTTCAATTCCTGCTCAGGGAACATGCCTGGGTTGCAGGTTCAGTCCCCAGTCAGGGCAACCAAGTGATGTTTCTCTCTCACATCAATGTTTCTCTCCCTCTTTCTCCCTCCCTCCCACTCTCTCTAAAAATAAATAAATAAAATATTGACCAAAAGGAGAGATACACCTTTCAGTCCATCCTTCAGTGCCCTTCAGGAAGTCTATGCGTGGGACACACCCCTCCTCTTGCTCCACCTTTGGCCAACACTCCCTCTTCGCAATGCTCCCCCAACCCCTGCACAGCCTGTCCCCTTACCTGCCACCATGCCTGCGATGGCGGAAGAGGCATAGCTGCCCTGTCCACTGGTGGGGATGTGGGGTGGGTATCCGGGCAGTGTGGGCCCCACCATCTCTCGCCCTGGAAAAACACAACAAGGCGTCATCAATGGGGCCAGAGGAAACCCCTGGACTTACTGTCTTTCTTCCTGGAGGGTGAGCAGGCCTTCCCTCCTGCGAAGCTCCATCCCAAGCCAACTTCACGGCACCGCCCCCTGCTGTGCAGCGCACCAACTCCACCACGAGGGGGCGCGGCTGTCGCAGTCAAGCATTGTTCCCTGCTCTCCGGTGATTTTTTCAAGTGAATCTTATTCATCCATAAAATGTATGGGGTATTGGCAGGAGGTTGGGGCTATGTCTTCTGGGTCCTCATTACTGCCAACCCCCCACTGCGTCAAGCACAGCAGTGGGCACAGCTGGCCTAAATGAGTACATGACAGGTCACTGGACTCAGAGCTCACACCCTCCCAGCCCAAGCTCTGAGCAGGACCAAGAACCAGGCCCTACTTGGGGTGACATGGTTGTGGCCTGCTAGCCCCCTGCTGTCCTGTTTTGGACCCATGGCAGACATTGCTAATCAATCACTGTGCTTTTTTTCTCACTGAGCCAGGGGCGTTCCTCCCGGCCTGACGTGTGGATACCAGCCACCAGAATTACATGGGGCCAACCAGCTGTCCTGACCTGGAAAGGAGACGTGTGCCAACACACGTGTTTACACGTGCCCACAACCCCCACATCCGTCCATTCCATTCCTGAAACAAACATTTTCAGCATAGCCGATGCCCATCTCTTTGTTAATCTACATTTGTGGGTGACGTTCTTGCCCTGGTGACATTGAGTCAGCTCTGTGAGGTCCCCATGTCCCTGGTTCCACCTGTCCTCCATATCAGGAAGTCAAGCCTTCCCATTCAGGAGAGCCCTCATGAGCTGGTGAGTTTCTGTCCACCTCACCCTGTGCCAACAGCCACATGTCCCTCCACCCGTTTCTCCTCCTTAAAATCTGCAGGCCCAAAGTAGCTCCCTCATCAAGGGTTCTTAGCAAGGTGACAACACATGGTGGCCTGCCCAGGTTATGACCACTGTCCCAGCGTATTTATTAATAATGCCCATTTCATGCTCAAAAGGCCCCAGTTTGAAGGACGAATTATTTGGTCGTCTGAGCTCTTGGTGATGTCCTGGGTTTCTCAAGCTCGGCACTACTGAAGTAATGGGGTTGGATTGGCCTCTGCGTGGGCCCTGCATTGCAGGGTGTTCAGGGCCATCCCTGGCCTCTGCCCACTGGATGCCAGTAGCAGTTCCCACCCAGTGTGACAACCAGATGTCTCCAAATATTGCCATGTGTCCCCTGGTTACAAAATTGTCCCTGGTCAAGAACCACTGTGTTAGACTGTGATCCTTTCACCTAAGACCTTCCGCCTCTTCCACACCGGGGGGCTGCTATTTCTCCTAGGGCTCATATGGGCCCCTCTGAGCCCCTGGCAGCCAGCCTACCAAGTCCATCCCCTCTACGGCACTGCCTGTCCACTTCCCTCCCATCGGTCCCTGTAGGTCCTTCATACCCCAGCCTTCCAGGGGGTGCCTGGTAGTGATAAAGAGAAGGTATGTCCGTGGAAAGCCATAAACTGTCTAAACCACACTGACTAACTCCTCTCTACCTCTCCTTCAGGGCAATCCCTGAAGGCAAGTTCTTCATTCAACAGATACTTATAAATGAGTACCATATACTAGGCACTTTTCTGACCACTTGCGGACACAGCAGGAAGCAAGGTGCTAGGTCAAGATGGGGCATAGACTACGATGGGCGCTGGGAGCCAAGCGTAGGGGATCAACAGACGGCACCAGGCCCACCGGACTTGTGCCCTTCCTTTGGAGGGAAGCATCTGGGAATCCGAGGACCTCAGTTCCCGTCCAGCTCACATCCCTAGTGCCTTTGGACCAGCTGCCTACTTGCCCAAGCCTCGGTTCCTTCACATGCAAAGTGGGGAAAAAAGAAGGGAAGCGTATCCATGGTATCACTATTACTGTCTCCTCTCTATTGCTGTGATGCTATCAGCGAAATCCAGAGCCAGGGTTTTGGGCAACAAGTGAACATTCATCAGCACAACGAACACATTCTACGAATTGTTACACGTCAGAGGAGCCTTTTAAAATGAATCGTATCTGAAGTGAGGCATCAGTGAAACTGCAGGAATGTGTGGATACAAATAGACACCACCCTAATTTGTTTTACCTTTGGTGTGGTGTCTAGCCAGCTGGGAAGGGTGCTGGACCAAGCGGAATGGAACCCGCTGGGATTCTGCAGGTGGGTGTCGTGCACGGACCCAGGGTCCAAGCAAGCAAGGGGCTGGAAATGTTGGTGAGGAAAAAGGAATTTTAGTGTGTTTAGAAGTAGCAGGAAAAGTGTGCAGAAGGTATACTGGGGTACAAACTTATCTTTCTTCAAAGATGACTGCAGTGTGGTCAGTTCTCGGACTTGGCCCTCCTCAGCCCTTAGACCCAGCGCCTGGCCAGGAGCCCACGACAAACAAGGACTGAGTAACATGGTGGCTTTAAGGGCGGGGGGAGCACAGAAGGCGGGCAGGCGGCCCAAGCAGGAGAGTGATGGGAGAGGCGGTGTTGGATTGAGACCCGCTGACTCCTCTCTTCCTCTCTCCCTACTTCCTCCTCTGGAGGTGGGAGGGTGGGACCTAGGTCCAGGCCAGGCTGAGGAACACATTACTTCATTTCTTTGAACCGTATCGTCCTGCCCATCTGTCTCATGAGAAGCTAGGTTGGATGGGAGATGGTGAAGTGGATTCACCTTGCTTCTTGATCAATTGCTGGGGGCCTCCTGAGGCCTTCTGAGGCTGTGTCTGTGTCTACCGCGAGAGGGCTGGGGGTGAGGAGGTCGGTCTCAGTGCTCAGGTGGCCTCTTTGCAGGACTGGCCTAGGGACTGTCCAGGGCTGCCCTTCCTCCTGCCCTTGTCCTGTCCTTTCTGTCTCCTGACCCTGCCGCTGCTTGAGCAGCCCAGTGGGCAGAGCTCCAGGGCACATACTCCCCGTAAGCCACAATTTTCTTCAGTCACCGTTGCCCCCTGGGCCCCATCCCATGAGAATTAGCCTCCAAATTGCTCCTGGAAATTGAATTCATCAGTCTCATTCCCCTGTATTTTGAGACTTTGATCCTCGTCTCTCCTTGGTCACCTAATTTCCTCCCAGCAGAGCTGAGGTTTCTGAACCAAATGCCGGAGAAGGCCCTGATGGCCTCCTCCCGTGACCTTGGCCTCCTGGACAGGCCGGTGTGACTCCCTTCAGCCCTGTCTCCGACTGTAGTTCCATAAACTTTCCTTTCAGTCCCACAAAACTCATTGCTTCAATTCCTTAAATACATGGTTTCTTCCCCAAAAGGCAAGAACCTTTCAACCTTCTTGGAAATGAAAGCGCAGAAGCCGTGAGGCAGAGGCCCTCCATCACGGGCTAACCATGCCCTTTTATCGACTTACTTATTTTAAGGCTCTTCACCATAAATTTATCTTTGGCTTGTAGTTCTATCTCCTCTCTACTCAAACATACTTCCAGCATGGTCTTACAAGAGCTGGTGTAGACACAGATCCAAACTGAGTTGTCATGAAGGGGGCTCTAGAAGAAAACACGGGCACCTGGATACAGCGGTAATAGCGCAATATTGGTAAATAGGAGGGTCAGAACCGCCGTGGGGAGGAATTCAGAGGGAAGAGGTGGTTTCAGACAACTTTATTTGCCCCTTTGATGTCCGCCCTCTACATGACCCTTTTCAATTCCTTATCTTGTTCTGATAGCAAGGAGAATTTATGGCAATCCAGAAATCCCTCTGGCAGGACTAAATATAATTTTGCACCAAAGGATGGAGGCGGGTAATAGACTCTTTGATGATAAAACCGGACTCAGAGGCTTCTGACCGGCTGAGCTGGAGTGAGCCCTGGAGCAGTCAGGACCAGGCGCCTCCAGACCGTTCCTGGCAGATGTGTTGGGACCTCAGACTGGGCATCTGAAGGGAACTGGGAGGAATGGCTGGCAACACTGAGTTCTCCAAAGCCTGATGCTGCTTCACTCTCGGCTGGTTTAGGGAGAAGCTGAGAGTCGGAAGGACAGCCAGAGCCCCTGGGTGGGAAAGGGAGTGACCCGGGGAGAGCGAGGAGGGCAGGGGTTACAAGAGGCAGCAGCAGGGCCCTCAGGAAGCCTCAGAGGAGGAGGGTCCATGGAGGTGGGGGCTGAGCTGGTCATGGAACGCACACTCACCACCTCCCTCCTCTCCCCTGGGTCCTGGCCTCCTTTCCTTTCTTTTAAATTCACCTCTTCCTCCATCGACTAGGTTTCTAGTCCCCCTACCCTTGAGGTCCCTCCCCTGCGAACCTCCTACCCTTCCTTCTCCCTGTGTGGCCTCCCAGTCCGCTCATCATGTTTTAGCCACATGGTCGGTGTTTAGGTCCAGTCTTGACCAGGGCTGCATGTGGACATTCTTTAAGGAGCTCCAGGACAGCGCCCTGGGTTCAACCCCCACAGGGCTGGCCCAGTTTTATAACTGCTGCCCTGACTTGCTTCCCACTCTTGGCAACCTGCCTGGACCCAGTCCCTGAGCCTGGGCTCTGCTCGCTGTCCTTGGAGCCCCTGACTCCGTGTCCGATGGACCCTCAGCTGGCCATCAGCCTTCCCAGGGGTCACACACGCCCTGTGCCTTGTCATCACCTGGGCCTGAGTCGGGCCACCCACCTCAAGGACACACCCAAGCTGTGCATTTGCTGCCTGAATGACTCCCGGGCATCTGCCGAGAGCCGCTCTGCCGCGAGCCGCTCTGCTTCGTGGTGCACGTCCCGAAGCTGGTCTGGAGATGGGGCGTGTCACTAAACTAAGAGCTGACAGAGGTTGGAATCATCCCCTGATTTGACTGCATGCTCCTGGGAGCACTCGAAGCCTCGACAGGACGGCAGGGTCGGGGGAAGTTGTGGGGCTGCAGGGCACTGAGTTTGCCCCAGGCTGTTCCAGCTACACTTTGTACCAATATCCAGGCTGTGCTCTGAGACGTCTGTCCTTTCCCCTCACTTGGATGGTCCTGGTCCCCACACTCACATGCTTCGTCCACACCCTTATTCTTTACTGGTCTCACTTGGGTCCACCTGACCTTGGCCTGCCATTCACAAGAGGCAGGCAGCCTGTCCAGTGGTGGCCAGTCCATGCACAGGGGACAGGGCCTCTCATGCTCCCCCTGTCTCCTCCCTGCCCTGTCCCATTTTCTCTGGCTGACATCACTCCACCCAGCTCTCAGATTTTTCTCCTTTCATCACTTTGGTCAAAACAAATGACCCATCTCTGCTGACTTCACCCTCTCTTGAAATTCTGAACTCTGAGTCAACATTTTCTTTCTCGCTGCCTGCACACTGGGCTCCCTTTATTAACCCTTTACCTCTGTGCCCTCCTCTGCTAAGATGACCTTCCACATCGGATGTGGGGGTGCACCGAGGAAAACTTCCAGGTGCCCGATGGAGGTGTAGAGTCATTATAACAGAGGGTGGATGAACTCAGGCTACATGACCCGTGGTCCCTCGGGTGGGCGGAGATCTTGCTCTTCTGAGGCAGTGGTTTTCAAATTCCGGGACTCCCAGGGGGCAGCGCCAGTCATCATTTGTTTGGCTTGGGACCTGACTTCCATAAAGCATTCATTTCAAGAGAGAGCTTCGAGGTCCCCAGCATGTTTGAAAACCACTGGTCAGAAGGGCTGTCCCCCACACTGGCTGGTGTGCTCAGTGGATTGAGTGCCAGCCTGTGAACCGAAGGGTTGCAGGTTCAATTCCCAGGAGGGTCACATGCCTGGGTTGCAGGCCAGGTCCCCATGGGGAGCAGGAAAGAAGTGACCATACATGGATGTTTCTCTCCCTCTCTTCCTCCCTCCCTTCCCCTCTCTCTAAATAAATAAAATCTTAAAAAAAAAATTTTAAAAGAAGGGCTATCCCCCTTCTGCCTCCCCCATAGGTCCTGGTTTAATGCCTGAGTGCACACCTGAAACAGCCCATCGCTGTGGGGGTCCTCCCGATATCTGAGAACCGTTATGGGACTCTGCCTTTCACCTTTACTCCCCTGCAAGCCTTCTCTGCCCAAGCCATATACCTCATTCTCTCAGCCGCTGCTCGGGCCCTGGCTGGATGGCTGATGGCCTTCTGCCAGGGAGACCCAGCCGTGCCAGGGTCGGACGCACAGGACACACTGGGCCGAGCCCTCGCCCGTCCTCACCCTTTCCCACTCAGGCCCCAGCCGGCCCCTTCTCCCTGAGCCTGCCTCCCCTCAGGACAAGGGCTTTGCTCTAGACGCCCCTAAGGTGCTTCCAGCTTGAATGCTTTGAGGAGCCGAGACTCTCAGGTGGGTGAGTTGCTCTGCTGAGTGTCCTTCAAGGGTGAGGCTGTGAAGCGTGCACAGTGGGAGCTACACTGTGGAGACCCAGCTGTGACTGCCACACTGTCTTCTTCAGGAATTTGATCTAGAAATTGCCTCCAAAATGCAATGCCCATTTTACTCGGAAGTTTTGTCAAGTTTTTCTTTCTTTTTAAATGTTTTTATGCAGACCAAGTGTTCACCACTTCATAGCACCTGGCCCCTGGCCTCAGGTCCCTGCTCTTCCATGGGGCCTCGGGGTGAGGTTCTGGAAATCTACCATGCAAGCGCCCACTCCAGGCACCCCCCGAGTGTCTGCCCCCCATGGCTTGATTTTGTTGCTTGGGCCATATTTTGGCACCTCCAACAGTTGCCAGAAGAATTAGGGAAGATGCTGATTATTAACAGAATTGAGGGCCAGAGAGGGGACTGGACCCCTTGGAACCAGGGAATTGGCCCTGATGACCCTCCCACCCCCATGTAGGCTGCAGGCCCAGACCTCCCTGTCGTACCTGAGAGGAGGGCCTGGCCCGTGAGCTGCCCATACACGGAGGCAGCGTGGGGAAAGGCATTGAAGGGCGGGACCGAGGCTCCCGCTGGGACCCCAGAGCCGACTTGCTGCAGGTCCAAAAAGGCGGAGCTAGATAAAGAGGAAGGGGTGGAGCTAGAACTGGACACCTCAGGGCTTTCCTGCTTTATGGCGAAGGGTGAGTGAGGATCTGCCAGGGAGGGAGACAAGGAGAGAGGGTGAGATGATGGTGGGAGCATGCACAACCAAGCCATGAAATGGGGGGTGCGGGGCTCAAGGCAGCGGGAAACCTGTCTGAGGGGGGCTGGGCTGCGTGCTCCTCACGCGGGGGGCGGGACCAGGAGCAGCTCAACCTCTGTTTTGCCTCTGCCAGTGCATACAGAGCACTGCTGTGCCCGCCTCTCCGGCAGTGGGGTCACCTGCAGAGGAGGGGCCAAACTGAGAGGGCCAGATGCTCGTGACCCACTAGGCGGCCCAGCCAGCACAGCCCTCTCTTCTCTCCAGGTCCAGGGCCTTAGTATCTTCCTCTTCACACCAGCCATGCCCTGGCTTCATCTGCTTTCTAGCTCATTTGGCAGCCTGGCCACACGGCCCAGGAGATTCTGAGCATCCTACCTGTCACCACGGGGTAAGTCTGGTGAGTTGAGAGGTTGCGCCCCAAGGGTGTGTTGGAAGTGGTCAGGGTGGCCTTTCCATCGTCCAGGGCACTGTTGAGCAGAGGCAGTGGGTAAAGGCCCTGAGGAAAAAAGAGAAGTCAACATAGAGGCCCCTGGAGCAAGCCTTACCTGCAGCCAACATCAGAAAACACTCCCACATTGTCCCTTTCTTCTGCTCATTCTTGGCTCCATTCAGTGTGCTTAATTTATTCTTATTCTCTGACTTACAGCCCCACCGTGCTTCTCTTAATCCCAGACTCAAAGTTCCCCCTCTGCAGCCAGCTGGTGATCTGTTGAGCAGACACAGGATGGGGCGTCTCCCTCCGAGGCCCTTACCCCAGCTGGACTGCAGGTGCCCCTCCTGTCTGCTCCCACAGTGTGAACCCACCAAGGACAAGATACGAGGTCAGGCCTTTGGCCCAAAGGACTCTGCACAGTGTTTCACTCAGTCATGTACTTTCCCCCAAATAGGAAATGCGGGCACAGAAAGGTCAAGAAATGTGTTACTCTTTCATATGGGGCAGAGCCAGGATTAAACACCGGGTACCTGGCTCCTGGGCCATGCTCCCAGCCGCTGCCCTAAACTGGCTGACATCATCTACACTCGCACCTGCGGAGAGCTCTGCCTTCATTCTCCTGATCTGCCCCCGGCAGCCCTGTGATGTGGGCAGGCGCTGTTGCCTGTTGTCTCTACGGAGACCCAAAGCCCGAGGCCTCTGTGAAGCAGGGGCTACAGTCGGGCATTCTCTCCTGCAGTAGCTCGGCAGACTCAGTTCTCCACCAGAACAGGTGGATTTCCTCTCTCTCTCTCCATGTGTAAGCAAACAGAAATGTTCAGGTTCAGCTTGAAGATGGTATTTGGGTTTTGTTTGAAAAACTCTTTATCAAGTAGCTGGGGTTTTCTTTATTAAGACTTCATAGTAGGCTCTCCTGGCCTCCACTGCACAAGGGGGCCGCCTCCGAAGGTGCTCCCTCCAGAAAGGAGTTGTTCAGTTCCAAGGGGCACACATTACTCCTCCCCGTCACCCTCCCACCACAGGACGAGGCAGCACACACAGTGCACACCTGTCCCCTGTGTGAGGGCCGTGCAGGTCACCAACTCGCTCTGTGAAACTGTGCAACACTGAACTCAGAGAATGCTTCCTGGACACAGTTGCTTCCAGTAACTTCCACCGAGCTGGCTCTCTAAGGAGATGCAGCCCTTTCCGGTTCCGAGTCTGGCACTTCTGGCACCTCAATCAGTTCTGGGGGCCACCAGGGCGCCGTTATCGTGCAGAGCGATTACCGACTTAGCGACACCGAGGTTCATGGCTCCGAGGCAGGGCGGAGATGCTCACAGCACAACTTAGAAATTGGGCAAAATACCTAATTTCTAGAGGGTAAGGCAAGTTTAAAATGCCTTGTGAATGTGTGGTTTCCATACCAAAATACCTATTGAAATCCTACAGCTGCTCCGAAATCCAGGAAATTCTGTGAAAAAAACCCCAAACCTGTACAGCCAGATGTGTTGGTGATGTTGCACAGAATGGCTTGCACAGCTCAGTAGTGACTGGGTTTCTCACGGGAACTGGACTTGAATTGGGGTGCAGGGTGGCACGATGCATCAGAACTAGGGTGAGCTCTGGTTCTGCACTGCCAGCCAAGAAGCTGTCGTGTTCTGACCTCTCAGAGCCTGATTTCCTCACCCGTGTAACAGGGGCAGTGGGGTCTGTTTCATGGGGCTGCTGGAAGTTGCACACGCGTACGGAGCAGCCAGCACAGAGTGCCCGGAACATCGTGTGCTCTATAAACAGTTACCGCAGGCATTGCTGTCTCGGTGATCAGAGGAGTCAGGAGCTGCCAAGTTCTCGGTCTCTGTCACTCTACCATTCACTCCTGCTGATCTGCTTCTCAGTGCACTTGAAAAACAGGACCAGGAGCTGCAGAGACCCCCAAGCCTGGTAGTGAATCGGGGGCAGAGACGAGGCCACGTGACGCTTCTTTGGCACCCTCTCCCTCTTTTTGACTTTACAGAAAAGATAGCATGTCTTTGCCCCACACTGAGGTCAGGTGTGAGGACCTGTGCTTCTCTCAGCTGCCCAGACCACAGGGTCTTGCCGTGCCAGGGGAGAGGACACAGGTGTTCCTTTGGCAGCATTGTAGGTCAGCAAGGGTGGGAAAGTCACCACGCTGGGCTGGGCTGTCCCTGCCCCTCCAGAAGCCGGGTGAATGATGGCCAGCAGGCGACTCACTGGGGGAGTGAGACGTCATGGATGGACATGCCGGGCCTAGTGTCCTTGCCTGGAGGATGAGGGGGTGGAGCAGTTCCATGCCTTCAAACTCCCTTTTCCAGTCTTCGGCGAAGAACCCCACCTAGTAGGTCAGCCAGTCTCAGTGATGCTGGCGCCTCAGGCCTGAGCCCCTCCACAGCTTGCTAGGGCCCTCCCTGCCCTCTCTCATCTCCACACAAATGAAGACCCTGGGCTTTGTGATCCCAAGGTCCCTCTAGTTCTGACTCCCTCACTCCACAATTCCCTATGCAGATGTGCCCTCGTGGTACAGACTCTCAGTTTCGAGACCGAGCAGGGTCCCTCGAGGGGCTCAGGAATGGAGCCAGGGGATGGCTCTGCAGCCCAGCAGGTGCCCAGGGCCTCAGCGACGGGGCTCTTCCACTCCGCCAGGACGGCCGGTGCTTGCACGCTGGGTTGTGCAAGCTCCTTGAACAGGGTGGGCTCCCACAGGGGCACCCCACTCCCTCCAGAGCCATGCGCTGACTCCTGATGAGCACCCAGCCCTGTCCCCAGGTCTGCTGACAGACAGCTTTCTCTGCACCCCTTGTGGCTGCCACCGCCCAGGCTGATAAAATCGCTGACGCAGATCGCCTGCCCAGCTGCAGGCACTGGCATGAGCCCAGCTGCCCAGATGGCCGCTGGCAATGGTTCAGCTGATTGGTAGCCTCATCACCATCGTCCTACTCAGTTCTTAAAGGTATAAGTGCTTGTCTCACTCCTGGACAATGACAGTGTGAGCAAAGAGGGGAAGCAGACATGGCCCTAAGACTCCTCAGCTGGCCGACTGGCTGGGGGGGAGTTGGGGGGTGGGGAGGACACGTGGCTGTTGACTGGTAGTATTGACCAGAGGCAGCCTCCTGGAAGTTCTGTCAGAGAGGCAGCACTCACTGGGCCCAGGGGAGGTGTCTGCTGTCTCTGCCACTTTCTTAGGAGCCGGCCTAATACACACTGTCACCTGTCTTGAGCACCGGAAATGAGAATGCCCTCGGAACTTGCAATCTATTGCCTGGATTTCTCAACTGGTTCACTCAGCCCACTTGCACTGAGTGTCTATTATAACAGGGCACTTGATGGTAGAGATTTTAAAAAGGTGCTCCAAGATGCTGCCCACTGTGTCATTACACCTGTGTCCACAGGACAGCTTCGATCCTGCATGAGAAGTGGCAAGGAGTGGCAGGCTGACGTGCAGAAGCACAGGAGGGAGAGGGCACACACACCTCGGGGGAGGGGGGAGTGGGGGGAGGACTCATGGGCAAAGGGATGCTTGAACTGAGTCATAATGGCTGGGTGGTACTTTTCCAGGCAGAGAAGTGGGAGGAAAGGCATTCTGCACGGAGGCACACAGTGTGCCAGAGCACAGAGGTGTGAACAAGAGTGCATGCTCAGGACATGAGTAATGCAGGGTCCTGGGGTGTGCAGGTGTGAGTGGCTGGAGGTGGGACTGGAAGCGCTGCTTGCGGCCATGGTGCAGAGGCTTTAGGCTGCAGCTTAAGGCTGTGGGACCTGCCCCTGTGGTCTAGGGAGGCGCTGGGGGCGGGGGGACAGCACGACCTGGCTGTGTGGCTCCCCGTGAAAGTGCTGAGCTCAGTATGAGTGAGGGAAGGCAAGAGGGCTGGGGGAGAAGAAGGAGGCACCAGTGTCTGGTTCAACAGCAGATGTTTTGGGCTTGGAGCTGCATGAAACTGGTACCCCAGCCACCGAAGCAACTTCTGGCTGCTTTGGTGGCAGGACTGCAGGCAGTTCAGGGGTCTTCAGAGACCATGCCTTGCTCAGCCCGGCCCGCCGCAGCCCACCTCCACCCCCTGCTTCTCACCTGCTCGCCTTTGGTGTGGCTGGGGGAGGCATAGGCCTCGGAGTAGTGCTGCCGCTCAAAGGGGCACTCGAGGGGCTCGAGGTGGTGCTGGCTGAAGGCGTCCGTGCGGAGGTGCTTGCGGGGCCCGCTGCTGCTGCTCTGGGAGTCGATGCTCAGCCGGCAGCTGTCCTGGTCACCTGGCACCCCCACGCAGGGAGAAAGCATTCAGGAGACCCAGGTACCCATCCCCAGACCAGGGTGGAGAGGCAGACTGAACTGCAGACGGAGGGAAAGGACCCATGTCCTAGGCCTTGGAGCCTGGAGGCTGTGGCTGCCTCAGAGAAAGGCCACGTGCTGCAGGCCGGGGGTTGCCAAGACTACAAAGTCCGGGGCCAAATGGGGGGCTTCTGCCCCATCGGAGCCTGAGCGAACTGCCCTCCTGCACCCCGTCCTGCCCTCCATGCCCCCCACACTCACTGTCATCCATCTTCCTCTTGCTGTCGCTGCTGGGCTGGGCGATCCCCAGCAGCCCATTGATGGAATATGTGGATCCCAGAGAGTCGGACTGGGGTGACTCCGGCGGTGTCACAGCCGAGCTGGGGACTGCAGGGCACGAAAGGGACAGGGTCAGGTTGTGGGAGGGCCGTGCCTGAGAGTCCCGGCCACCAGCATGGAGGAGTCAGGGGGCCAGTGGGAGGGGTTCTGCAGTCAAGGCAGAGGGATGTGTCTCCTAAAGATCTCAGTGACTGGTCCCCGGAGTGTGGCAGGGCTTTGTCCCCATGGAAGAGCTTGGCCCACATGGGGAGTGGACTCTGTGGGCATGTGGGTGGCTCCACAATGTGCACAGATGGCCTGTGTGGGCAGGGGAGTGTGCCTGCAGGCCCTCAACACTTACTCAGTGTGTGTCCTGGGCTCAGGGACTTGGTGGCCACGCAGTTGTCCATGGGGAGATTGAATGGCTGCTGCACTTTGGTCCGGATGATTCTGAAGGAAGGAAGGAAGGCCAGTAGAGAGCAGAGGGGGAAACGGGACCCGTGGCTGCCCCAGATCCGGTTGCTTTTTTGAAATCCTACTTGCGGGTCTTAAAAGCCCCTCACACTCAACCTGTCCACGTCACACCCATGACCTTACTCCTCACACCCGGTCCTCCCAGTGTTTCCATTTCATGGGTGGTACCACCAGTCACTCAAGGAGCAAGTACAGGTGGGGCTTAACCCTGCCTGCCCCAGCTCTGCTCTCAAACTGCCCCCAGGTGCTGCGCTCTGACCCGGAGCCTCCCCAGCCTCGGCCCCTCTCGGCCTCTCACTGTGGTGCCCCAGTGCGCACCGCCACCCATGCTCTCCCCCCAGGTCGATCGCTGGCCACCCCACCCACAGGTGAGCTTCTAGTCTCTTCTCCCTTTGGCAGGCGGACTGGACTTTCAGAAATGAAAGTCAGCCTATGCTTAATACTGCCAAGGGCTTCTTGTTGCTCAGGGGCAGAGGCAGGAACTCCGGCCTGGCCCCTCTCCCCAAAGGGCAGCCTTTGCTGACAGCGCCACCTCGGCCTGATTCCTGTTCCCTCCTCTTTATTTGCTGGCTTTCTCTCGGCTTCTTGTATAAGATCCTGTTGGCCACAGGGCCTTGGCATGGGCTGTCTCAGAGCTCACTCTCCTTATCAGGTAGTGAGCTCTTACTCATTACATCTTACTCAAGGACATATTTTCAGAACTTTCATAAACCAGGTCACTCCATGCGAGCTCACTCACCCTCATGTGCCTCTCCTTAGCAGGACTAGAGTTGCATTTTTACAACTGTTTGTGTGGATACTTGTGTAGCAGGAGTCTTCCCACTAACTGTACGAGTAAGCTCTGCCAGGGCAAAGATTTTGTCCCCAGGACCTAGCATATAACAATGAATTGCGTGTTTATAAATGAATAAGCGAGTAAGCAAATGACTAATTAAAGTCGTGAGTGAATAACTGAATGGCTAAACAACTGAGTGAATATCTGAATGAAGAGTTTTGTGGCTAAAGAAAGGGTTAATTCAAGGGAAAGACTCTCTTGTTGAATGAAAAATGTGGTGTGTAAAGAAGGGAACTGCAGAAAGTGTAGCCAGGTAGGCAACGGGCTGCCTGTGGCCCTGAGGAGGCAAGGGGGTGAGCTGCTGGCCCCTGTGCCTGCAGGCTTCCTGCCTGACTCCAGGCGGTCCTTCCCAGCTCTGCCCCACAAGCCAGGGCCTTCCTCGGGTCTCTCTCATGAGCCCCAAGGCCCCTGGCTGCTGTCTGTCTCTCACCTGTTGATGGAGCTGACACTGGGCACAGTGTCATTGTCACAGACGCCCTCCGCCAGGAGCCGGTCTCGGATCTCCCAGGCGAACATGGTGGGGTTCTGTCGCTTGTAGTCCCCGATCTTCTCCACCACCTTGGGGGTGGCCACCTTGGGCTTGGAGCCGCCTATCACCCCAGGCCGGATGCTGCCCGTCTCGTAGTACCTGCTCCAATAGAAAGCCCACAGATCACCCAGTAGGCAGGCGGGGCTCCGGGCGTGGTCGAGGGGGAGTCCCCCCAAGGCCAGAATCTACTTATAATAAGTTGTATACTTATTCTAGCATGTTTAAACTTCGGTCACCTTCGACGCACTCTCCATCTGATACAACACACCTACCGAGACTTTCTTCCACTGCTAACCGCAGTTTTGAGCTCGTCAATTTTGACGCCTTTAGTGCTTCTGCTGGTTTTTGTTTCACCTCTTCCACCTCATGGGCAAAACGTTTGCCTTTGAGGACTTTTCTCATCCAGGACACAAAAAGCAGTCGCTTGGGGTAAGATCAGGTGAAGAGGGACGGGGTCGTGGATTTTGTTCTAAAACTACTGAACACTCAGCCCCGTGTGGGCAGGTACACTCACAAATCACCCATTGTAAAATGAGCAAACGCACTGAAAGAGTTTTCAAAACAATTCACCGAAGCCAAATGCAGCCTCTCACAGCAATGCCAGCTGGTACACTGATTCAGATGGGTTCCTAGAATATTCAATTATGGTGTTTTGGGGGTCATCCCTCATAGCCAGGCCCTAATCCCCTCTGAGGCTTCTGGAGAGGAGCTCGGGGTAGAATGCGCTCCCCCTGGGCTGGCCTCCAATCCTTGACCTTCCGGTGCTGTTCCCCACCCCCCCCCCACCCCCCCGCATAAGCAGGTTTGTGCTGCTGCCTGGCCAGACCCTCTGCTGAGGCACTCACCCCTGGGCCCCTGGCTTCTCCCTTTCCTCTCCCTCTGGCTAGTATGAGCATCTACAGGGCCCACTTCAGGGGGCATAAAAGATTCCCCTTTAAGAAAGAGAGTGTTCATGCCGGTGCCCTGTGAATCATGGGTTCACAGTAGCGGTTTCCTCTGTCCGGCTTCTCTTGGCTGCAACATGACTCACTCTTCTCCTTGGCCATCCCGGGGTTGTTTACCCCTCCCCAGGAGACCAGCTGGGGTCACTGGGCCCTCTGCCCTGTCTGCTGGCTCACCTTTGCTCCCCATTTTCCCACTCCCTCCCTCGACGGGCACTGGTTTTCTACCAGGTTACCTGGTTCAAGTAGAGGCCACTCCTCACAAAGTCTGGAATCCCTGCCCTGCCCGCATCTCCGGCCTCGTCCAGTTCCTTCAGCTGAGACTTTGCTCCCTGGGTCTTCTCCCCTCCCCTCCCTTCATCCCCAGCTGGCTCCTTGTTCTGGAAACTCTCTGGTCTCCTCTGCCATGAAATGGCATCCACTCTTTAAGTTCTGTCTGTTGCCACTACCTAGGGACCACCTTCTCTCTGGTCCACTCAGCCCATCTTGGGGACCCCTCTCCTGACCCTAGAAGCGGCCACACTCTTCCCTTGACAACTTTCATTGGGGACCCAGAGGTTCCCACATTTTAGCAATAGGCCCTTTGCCTCTTAAAACAGGAGCTCCTTCTGAATCTGCCCACCTACCACTTCAAACACAAATTTACTGGGGAAGGGAGGCAGGGACCCTGAGCTGACATGAAGCTCCCAACCGTGTGCCTTGGGGACATTTCTGATGAGAGAGTGGTTTTCCAGACCAGGTTATGCGGCTACATCAGCCTGGATGCAGGGCTTTGCTGCTCCTGGTTTCTCCTGAACCTTAGCTCGGCAGTTCTAGGCTCTGGCTTTTGAACATGAGAATCATTTGAGGGGCCTGAATAATACCAACCCGGGGTATTGTTCCCGGTAGAACTTCCTCTAAAGTTCTGCTTTAATGGCCATGGGCTGGTACCTAGGCCTCGATTTTTTTAAATTGAAGTTTCCAGGTGACTCTAACATGCAGGGTCACCGGGTCATCACAGAGAGCTCAGAGCATCCAGGCTGCTAGAGAGGGCAGAGGCCTAGGGACCTGCATTTCTCCAAGCAGCCCTGCGCCTCTGGTGGAGGTGCTCGGAGAGAAGCACAAACAAAGCTACAGTTGAGAAGCACAAACTCAGAGCCCCTCATGCAGGGGTTCCGCCCTGGGAGGCACCTCTGGTAGTGCATCCCTTCCCTAGTGGCTCTACCTCCCCCGGTCTTAGCAGGACCTTTGGGGACCTCTCTACTCCTGCTGCGGGGTGGAGAAGCCCTTAGAAAATGAGACGTGAGGAGAGGAGAGAAGGAGAAGGGGGAACAAAGGAAAGAAGAAAAACTAACTAAAGAAGGGGGAAAGGAAGGGCAGGCGCACAGCAGAAGCGCACCGGCTCGGGGCCCAGAGGCACTACCACACCCTGTCCCGGTCCTGGGACCCGGGTCCCTGGGAAGGGAGGTGGCTGCGAAGTTGGCAGGTGAGGAGACCAGCCCTTCGGAAGGTGGTGTGCGGTGAATTTCATGCTTACCTGCCAAGGATCTTGCTGACACAGCCATGGCTGACGCGGAGCTGGCGGGAGATGTCGCAGGGCCTCACGCCCTGGTGGGCCAGGTCCACGATGCGCTGCCGCACCACTTCGGGCAGGGGTCTGCCATTCACAAAGGCCCCTCCCAGCTGGTTCAGCCCTCCGTGGCCTGAGAAGACAATAGTCCCAGCACAGTGGTCAGGGCCAAGTAGGGCAGCCTGATTCACTCTGGATGCGCCCGCCAATTCAAGCACACAAACGTATCATGTGCCTCTTATGAGGCAGGCACAGTACCAGGCCCCAAGGAAGCCCGAGTGAATGAGGCAGATGTGACCTCTGTCCTTGCCTCACGAGGTGTATGAAAGTTGGACCTAGACTGCCAACAGCCCATTAACACACTGCATGACCACTGCTGGGGGCATGGAACCACAGGAGGGGGACAACCTTAGGCTCAGGGGACCACAGAAGGGCTCCTGGAGAGGTCTCAGCTGAGACTGCAGGTGAGAGTGTTAGCTGCGCAAGGGGAGAAAGGAGGAACCCAGTCCAGGTGGTGGAACTCCAGGCAAAGGCGGAGGAGTGAAAAGGAGGTCTTCTGTTAGACTGATCAGCTCCCTAGAGCGAGCTGGGCTAACATCAGGGCTGTGGGCTCCTGTGCTCTGGTGAGGACCCTGGACTTGGAGAGTTTCTGTGGCTTGATTCACATGACCTAAGTGACTCAGCTTGTATAAAGAGGAGCCAAGATACAACTAAGGGCTAAGGTTCCCGCCAAGCTTCCCGGTGTGGGGCCCACGGCCTGGACTGGTCCTGCAGCCTCGTGCCGAGGGGGCCACAGCCTGGGTACGGAGTCTTCTCCCTCCAGGGCAGGATGTGGTGATCAGCGGTGAGGGTGGAGCCCTCCGGGTAGCTGTCAGGGGAGGAGGCATTCGAGGAGAGCAGAGCCAGGCCTGCTGGGTGAGCTCGTTAAGGACTGTTTACGGCTGAGGTAGGAAGTGCCTCTGCTGGACACATCGTGCCCATACCGCCCCTTGACTTAGCACATTCAGAACTGCTGTGCAATGTCTCCTTGGGGGCCCAAGCTGTCTTTGGCACAACAGTCAATGTTAAAAAAAAAAAAAAAAAAGGCCAAAAGCTTCTCTCCTGAGCACTAAGTCAGGAGGAAGAGCCCGCTGGCCAAACACCAGGCAGAAGGGACATGATGACCCATCTTCCTGGTGAGCCTGGGTACACTTCCCACCTTGCCATTCCAGGCAACGTGACCCTCAGATGTTTTTCCACTAGGGCTGAAAGAAATCTGGGGGGCATCAGGGCTCCCAGAAGGTGAAGGAGTGGCCTGGGCCCACTCCTGAGCCCATCCCACTGGCTCCTCACTGGCCACAGCCTGTCCCTGGAGAATGTCGGCAGCCTATTGACCCACATTCCCTCCTGGTTGCCTTCGGTTCTTTGGGTTGCAGACACTGAACACAAGGGGGCGCCAGATGGCCACTCAAACCTAGACAAGCCTTTGAGTACCAGCTCGGTCCCCATTTCCCAAAACTTGGCCCTGGGTCACGTACCCAGGCTTAGGTGTTTGTGCTAGGGCTTCCAGACCTGGGCGTGAGGCTTCCTACAGGTGGGGTTCCTCATCCTAGATAGCCAACAGATTTAAAAAAGCCAAGCACCACTTTAGGATGGCATGAATTGGGTATTTTGACTTAAAAATGTACCCCATTTCTCCGCTGAAGCTGTGTGGGCTATTGTCCTTGATCTTCTTGAAGGGCTAAACAGGATCCTTAAAACCCCAAGGCCCCCAGGACCCCTCCTGAAAGGTTACTACTGGGTCAGCCTGCATGGGTATGAAGGGAAAGAGAAGTTCATGCCTCCAAATTCTGAATTCTCTGGCGCTTTAGTTTATTTTACCGGTTTCTGAGTGACTCTGGGTTACTGTTCAGAGAGGTGGGCTGATTCCTGCATTGACTTTGCCTGTTTTTATTTTATCATTTGAGAAAGTTGGGTTTTGTTTCAACCTCAGTGTTTTCATCCATTGAAGGGAGCTAAATAGAACCGGTTACTGCGTCTGCTGCTAACCCGTAACAGCAGTTGTAAAAAGATAGGGAGGGGTGAGAATGGAGAAGTGTGTGTTTAGCTGCAAATCTTGATGTAAGTGTCAAGGTTTTCTAATGTTTAATGTTGATGTGGTTGCAGGTTATGGCCCAAGCTCAGCCCTAAGACAGGCCCAGTGGTGCTCAAACTTGAACGTGCGTCCGAATCAGCTAGGGGGCTTGGCAGAACACAAATGTGGAGCCCTGTGGCTCCAGTTTCTGAACCAGCAGGTCTGGGATGGAACCAAGAACCTGTGTTTCTAAGATGGTTCGGGTGGGGTTGTGCTGCTGGCCTAGAGCTGTGTGTTGTGAACTGGGCAATGGCTGGTAGAGAAAATTTAAGGGAATAACTAACTACTTGTACACCTCTGACCCCAGCCCCACCTCCTTGTAGAATAATAATTCCCATTGTTTTTATATTAGTTTCCATTTCTTTTTTTCTCAACACCTATGTGCCCAGTGCCCACCATGAATCAGGTACCACCTTGGACAAGAGGAGAAACCAGGCCGTCCATGAACGATGCAGTCTAAGGAAGACGTGTTTTGAGAGAGGCAAGTCCAGGCACTACGGGGCCCATGGGTGGTTGGAAGGAAGCTGTAGGGAGGGATGGCCAGGAGGTAGCCAGGTGAAGAAGTTTCCACAGGACAAAAGTCCACGCACAAGGTCCTCTTGCTCCCGAGACAGGAGATACTCCCCTCAGCTGGGGGACGGGCCGGAAGGGGCGCCTGGAAGGAGCCCTGGCTGCAGACAGAGATGGCCCCTCCGGTTTGAGGTTTGGAGCAGAGTCCCTGTGATGGAAGGTTGTTTGTCCTTCCTGTGTCCGGTGTGGGGGCGTGGACTCCTTTGGGTGAGTCACACCAAATGCCCAGAGGTGGGTGCAGCCTTCCTGCACTGAAGGGCTGGGACACCCACTGTGCTGACCACCTTTTGTGTGGCTGTGGGCAGGTGGACTGTGAGTCTGGAAGCTAAGAACGAGTGGGAGTCCCTGGTTGGGCCCAGAGGAAGCTGTGGACCAGGAAGAGGCTTGCAGCTTCCTAAACAAAGGCCCTTTGCATGGTCTGGAGGGTCGTGGGCACGGAATGGTGAGTGTGGAGGAGGAAGACAAGGTGCCTGGCCGGACACAGCAGGCTCTGGGCGTGAAGGCCCTCAGACAAGGGAAGGCTGACTTTCTGGGTCCGGAGAGGGTTCATCCTGCAGTGAGGCTTTTTGGAGGTCCCAAAGCTCTGGGTGAAGCCTGCTGTCCAAACAGGTGTTCTTTGGAAAAGTGACCATTTGGGAAAGTCTCAGGACTTTCTTTTCTTTTCTTTTTAATTTCAACTGCAGTTTATGATGTTCAATATTACTCTGTATTAGTTTCAGGTGTATAGCACAGTGGTTAGACAGTCACCTGCTTTACAGAGTGGCCCCCTGATATTCCAAGCACTCACTTGGCCTCATACATGGTTATTACAATACTACTGGCTACGTTCCCTGTGCTGTAGTTTACATCCCTGTGACTATTCTGTAATTACCAATCTGAAGATTAAGAAGTACAAATTAGGACTTTCTTTGGTAATTTCTTCACCCCTTCCAGGTGCTGAGGAGTAGGTATGGTAGGAGGAAAAGAGGCTCATTGCCTGAAATTCTTGTCACAGTCGCTGACAGCAAGCCCGAAACACGCAGGTGGTTTCCACAAACAGCCCTGACTGCGCTCCAATGGCCAGACCTGCTTACACGGCTTTAGGTGCCCTGCGCTTGTACACCCAGCATTTGTCACAGAAGTCTGACTAACACTTTAGTAAAACACACGTGATACATGAATGCTTCACAAGTATGAGGGGCGTGGTGATGGTTGTGGAATGCATTCCCCACCTGGGCCTCCAAGCCCCGGACTCAGTTACTTTCCTTTGGTACCTGCTGTCTGGTACCTCATACCTCTTCCCTGTCTTAAAGCGGCACTGGTACAATGTCTTATTCTGTGAGCATTTCCATTGAACTACCTTAGGGTTTTTACTTTAGCCCCAAAGAGTGTGTGGTGAGGGTTTGAGCCTTGGCAAGACTATGGTGGGAGGGGGTGTTCTTTAAATCATGCTGTGCACACACCCCTCCACTGAGGCGTGGCGGTGCCCACGCTAGCCCGGCCCAGTCTCTCAGCCCGGTGGTGCTGTCTCTCCGGCAGGCTCACTTGCAGGCTGCGACCTCCACTGTGGCCTGCCAGCTGTTCCCCCCAGCTTGGTGCCTTTCTGCAACAAGCCAAGTGTTCTAACCTTCCACCCTGCGTTCACACGGGGGACCACTCCCACACCCACGAGGTGGTGGCACGCAGGCCCTCCCATGAGGACGAAGGGGCTGGAACTCTGCGGGCAGCACCTGCGTCTGGCTGCACCCCCATTCAGCTGTGTGGCCCTTGGCCTTGTCTCTGTGCTTGTCCTCTGGCTCCGAAGGGAACTGAGTGGAGACACAGCTGTTTCTTACTGATCCCTTGCCCTCTGCCTCTTCTGGGTCCATACTCTATAAACTCTCCTCCCTTCCTTTTATACCATTTACCCCTCCCTTTGGACTGGGGTCTTCCCCTGGACTTACAAACGCAATCGAATCCATCCATATGCTATCTCCTCAGCCCCAGGCACAACATACAAACACACAAAAAGAAAACCCTTCCCTCCACTATAAAATGTTTGCTTCCTGTCATCTTCAACCAGATTTCTCAAAAAGTCTTCACGCTTGCTGTTTCCATTTTCTTCGTTCGCTCCCTGCTGTCCAGCGGCCCCTCACGCCCAACCGGGGCTCGGCACGCCCCACGATGTGGGGGTGGACATGGGGGCGCTGTTCTCCCTCTTGAGGAGCTCCCCTCGGCAGTGCCGTCTCCTGGTTCTTTACACCTTCAGACACGCTTATGGTTTCTTTTTAATGAGGTTCTCTGCCCTCGTCTGCCCCATTGTATCTGGTTTTTTCCAGGTTTCTCTCAAATCCCGGTGCTGCGTTCACTCGGCAGCGGCAGCGCAGTCCCTTTCAGGGACCCTGCCCGATCGCCTTGTTTGACCTGCTACCCACATTCTGACACACTGTGGGCGTCCGGGGTACCTCCAGCCCGCATCCCCCGCCCCCCACTTTGCATCCAATTTCCTGCCGGAAATCTCCTCTCGAGCTGCCTTGTGTGTTCCCTCCACCTGGGAGTCTTCTCATCCCTGGTATCTAGTCAACTCCTACCCACCCTGAACAGTTCGGTGCAGAGTCACCCCCTCCAGGGGCGTCTGCTTTGCGCCCCCACCCCAGGCCCGGGTAAGGCTTCTGCTTCGATGTTCTCATAACACCACTTACCCCTCTTGATTGGCTTCATCACTCACATTTTAGTTTCACATTCATTTGCATGACTCTAGGTATGAGTAGTGACTGTCCTCCACCGCCACCAAAAGCTTCGTGAGGGCAGGACCCTGTCTGTTTGGTTCATCACTAACTTACAGCAACTGTGTTCAGTAACTATGTGCCACGTGAACTGACGAACCGCCTTTAGCCTCCGTTCCCCCCATGCAAAGTGCTCATCAAATGGTGATGTCTTTCCCTCCTAAATACTTACTTAACCAGTGCTGTCCAGGCATCCCCGGCACAAACACATCCGTGGGTTGGCTTATCCACTTGACACATGGTTACTGAGCCTCTGTCTCTCAGCTGCCAGGCATTTTGCTAGAACTGATGCCGTGGGACTCATGAAGCTTCCATGTAGGAAGAGTGGAACGCACAGGTGAGTGCACGACTCTTGCCTGGATGGGTGCTAAGGAGGACACTGCAGGGCGCAGTACTGAAGAACAGTGTGGCGGGGGTGAGAGACGGAGTTCTTTCCAGGTGACCAAAGAAAACCTAAGTGATGTGTACTTCGGGACGAAGGTGAGTAGGGGTTAACTGGTCCCCTGGGCTCACTGGTCTCTATGCCCAGCCTTGTGCCTGTGACCCTCAGCTGGGAGAAGAACTTTTAAAACCCAAGCCTGACAATGTCACTCCCATGTTTAAGAAAACTAGGCACATCCCCATCACCTGCATGGTGAAGTCCAAGTCACTACATCTGGAGGAAGGTGCCCTCAGGAGCTGACCCTGGCTTACCGCCTTTCCTACGGGTCCGAGGCTGGAATCCGGCGCCCTAGCCATACAGGACTGCTGTTCCCGCTCCACAGCATGAGTCCTCCCGTGTCCTCATTGATGCTGTCTTCCGTGCTGGAGTGCCCTTTCCCTACCTTTTCCTGATCAATTCATACCTGTACCTGAATCAGTTCAGGAAGCTATGGCCTACAAAAAGGCCTCCCCCGCCACCCCCGCTTTTTGTCTCTGGCCCCTTCTTTTACACATGCCGGCACAGTGGGGTGTACTTATGCTGGCTGTGTCCTGCTGCACCTTGTGTGCCCCTGGATGGGGGAAGTGGCTGCTTTACCTGTGAAGCCCTAATATCTAGTATAATGCACAGTGGGTGCCCAGTAAGTGCTGAATGAGTTAATTACTGGAGTGAAGGAAGGAGGGAAGGAAGAACAGGGAGGAAAGCAGGTCCCAAGCAATCTCAGGGGGGCCTGCACATTATTTGTCCTGAGCAGAACTCTGTCTTCCAAAGCCAGGCACTCTTAGACATGAGCTGTTTGAAGAGGGGGGGTGCAGATATCACCACAAGGAACAGAGATGTTTGCCCCCCTGCAGGAGCCAAGGGGATGACTGCAGAGGCCTTCCTCTTGGCCCTTCCATCACACCTTCGACATCCACTTTAAACGTGTCAGGCTCCAGCCGTGGGGGGGAGCCTTATGGGCTCCTCAGGCTGGGCCCTTCACTGCAGCCCAAAGGCCCCAGGTGGTGTGGCCACGAGGACCAGCTCAGCTCCCAGCCACCCACACTCTGAAGTCCTGGCCAGTCGGAGGGCCCCCTGAGGCCCTGGGGACAAGAGGGCAAGAAGTCTAGTTCCTTGGATGCTCTTCCTTAGATCAGCCCAGAGGGGGAGGGGGGTTAGCACTGTTCTTCCCTCCCCAATGGGGAGAGCGAGCCAGTGGGGGGTAGAGGCAGGCGGACAAAGGTGGGCAGAGAGGCCCCCTCTGGATTAGCCCCTGGTGGGGAAAGGACTCAGCTTGGCTGGTTCTTAAGTTCTGGACTTAAAAGAAGAGGAAAGAGGGGAAGGAGGAGGGGAACAAGGCTATTGTCATTATTCAACCCCCTCCTCCATGAGTCATGCTTAGGAATAACACCCGTAGCCAGGTGGTAGGAGGTGCTTACTCTGGAGCCAGGTGAGCAGGACAAATGCATCTTTTCCTTGAATTCTCCAAATAGGCATTAAGGAGGTAGCGCGTCATCCCCACCTTACAGATGAGGAGATGAGAGGAGGAGGCTGCCTGTCCCTGAGGGGCAGGTGGAGACGAGGCTGAGGCTGGGTTGAGCTCCTTCCACGGCCCCGCCCCGGCAGTGTGACTGCCCCAGGACAGTCAGCCCTTCTCTGCGACTGAGTGTGACTTCATGCTACCACCACGCATGGGCATGAAGGAACGCTCCAAAACCCGCTTCAAAATTCTCGCCAGGTTTTCATTTTGTTGGGTCCTGATTTTATGACTTTATGATTTTCTTTAGTCAGAGAACAAACCTGGTTCCTTTATATTTCCCCCCTTCCTGGTCAGTTTATGCCCCTCCACTCTTATTCTCCACCCCCCTGCCCCCAAGCCTTGGCTCTGGGTTTTATTCTTCAGTCCTCAGTTTCTCCCAGGTGCCTTGCTTTTGCCTTTATTTCCATCCCTGCTGATGGCCCTGCTCCCACTTCTCATCTCCTCCGAGCCCCTTCCCT
Organism: Sturnira hondurensis; assembly: GCF_014824575.4. Classification (NCBI taxonomy): domain Eukaryota; kingdom Metazoa; phylum Chordata; class Mammalia; order Chiroptera; family Phyllostomidae; genus Sturnira; species Sturnira hondurensis. The sequence goes on from NW_028074670.1 coordinate 947,132, forward strand.
GCCCTAGTCCCTGCCTCTGGCCAACGTGGCAGCCCCTCCCACCACGTCTCCCACCCCCTCACCTTCAGAGCCCCCTTCTCTCTGCCGCTGCTCCTTTGGCCTGTCCCCTCCCTGCATCGTCTTGATTGCCCGCATGACTGCTCAGGTTCCTTATCCCATCTTCCCCTCAAAGGCATTCACAGCTCGCTGTTATTCTTGTATTAGCATTGAACCCATTAAAGCTAATTTGTTTGCCCTAATCTCCATTTATTTTTCCCTAGTTGATATTAGATTTCCCTTTCTATTGCTCCAGCATGATTTTCTCTTTGTCTTCCTAATGGTCTACCCCCCTCTCTTCCTCTATTAATCTGGTTGGCTTCACTGCTTGGTTTCAAGGCCTTTCTCTGCCTCCCCTAGCCCTTAGGTTAACCCTGTCCCCTCCCTCTCAGGACGTCCCATGCCCAGTGGATTGCTGAGGACGGGGCTGCTGCACGCGTCAGTAGGCCTGTAGGCTCCCTAAGAATCACCCTGCTTGGGGAGAGAGAGGCCCTGCCTTGGGCGGATGCCTCAGAGACACAGGCGGAGAGAGCTCAAGGCAAGTGGGACACACATGGGTGGCCACACATGGCTGCCCTGATCCCTGAAGGGTCACCAAGGCCGAAGGTTCCTTCACTAGGTTCCCGTTTGGGGCTGTCTCAAAGATTTCTGGAGGCCCCGGCAAGCTTTTCCAGGTTGTATAAATTAGACATGGCCGCTTACTCCCTACGACTAAAAGTAGACACCGTCTCTCCTCTATCCCCGTTTCCCAAACTGGAGACATACCCCTCCCCATGCAGCAGAGGTGGATGTGGCTGCGGGGTGGCTACTCCTCACCCTGCACTCTCGTCTGCGTGTTCCCCAGAGCAGAAGCCCTCTGGGGCCAGCTTGCAGGGATCTGCACCATTTCCACTACCTCTCCGGGGATGGCCCTGTCCAGCCCGCCAGCGCTCTGCCTGTCTTCTAGACGCCTGGCTCCTTGAAGGCAGGGGCAGGATCTAGTCTGGCTGCATACACTTGTCTTGCAGGGAGGAGGGCCAGTCCTGTTCTACCCTAACTGCTGCCCAAACCACCCAGGGTGTTCCAGCCACTTTCCACCTCTGGTCAGATCAACCAGAATCTCTAGACATGGCATCCCCGAATATGTAGTTTTAAAAAGTTACTTTGGTATTGCTGAGTTTACAGTCACTCAGTAGATGGTCAATATACTGAAAGCACTAATTAATTGAGTAAACATGAACTTCCAGTGCTCACTAGAGATCCACTAGAGGTCATTCGCCTTGGCTCATCCCCCCCAAGCTCCTCGATGGCCCCAGACTCCAGGCCCCACAGCTGGGACCTCAGTAAGAGGGTCAGGCCCCTGTGTGTGGGAGAGCTGGAGGTGAGTGGGCAGGTGTGCCAGCACCGGGGCGCCAGGAGTCTGTAAGTTCACACCCTCTGGGGTCAGGAGCCTGTGGATATTAATGCTGTTTTCTAAAAAAAAAAAATGGTCTTTGTTAAAGCAATTTTCAGTTCATTAGATTTCAATTCAATGAGCACCCACTCTGTGTCTAATAATATTCCAGGCTGTGCGGGGTGGGGGGAGGCAGCTTCTGAGTAGAAGACATGGTCCTTGCCCTTGAGAAACATGCACGTTAATAACCCCCGACGTGTTGTAGAACCTGAGAGTTTCTAAATCCACTCACATGCACCGCATCCTGCAGTTCTTTCTACAACCCCGAGGAATACCTGTGGTGCATGTGTGTGCGCGTGTGTGCGCATGTCCATGTGTGTGTGTGAGGTGTGGAGCCCTCAGAGCAGGGCTGGGGCTGGCCGTCCTGAGGAGTGAAGCCACTAGGAACAAATGAAGAAGAACCGCCGTTCCGAGTTGACATACTGAGCAAAATCTGTGACGAACTGCGTATCTGTGGTTTCACACCTGTCGATGGCCCGTTCCCAGAACCGTAGCAAAGTGGATTATACTCTGTAAGCCACTCGCCACTGCCTAAGGAAACTAGAGGGAACAAAGGGGAACAGACACAGACTGCAGGCTGTGGTTCAGGGGAGGAAACTGGGGTGCTGAGAGCTCGGTGGCGGGGCTTCCGCCCATGCTGACTTTGCCTGTCTGTGCTTCAGTTTCCACATCTGGCCAAAGGGGAGCAGGTGGCCTTTACTGTGCTCCAGCCCTAACATCTGTAGGACTGCAGGACAGTAAAGGCAGGGCCGCCCTCAGGCCAGGGGCAGAGAGAGTGCACAGAGCTCTGGGGGGGGACCTTGGGCAATTTCTCCACACAGATAACCGCCAGGAGTGGCTTGAGCTCACTCGTGGGAGCCCGTGGGCAGCCACACAAGCTGCATGGTGCTCTGGCTGACACATGCACCGGAGTTCTGGGACACATCTGAGGGCGTCCCCAGCCAGGAGGAGAGGCAGGGACTCCCATCGACTGTCACAGAACCCCACCCCCCGGCAGAACCAGGATGGCACTCGTACTTTCTGACCTAAGTCCCTGTTCACTCCTCATCCCAGGAGGCCCTTTGCGACCCTAGCACCATCTTGGCTGGGGCCAACTTGGCAGCTAGTGCAGGAAGAAGGCGGTGGGGATTGGGCAGAATGGCTTCTAGACCATGGCATGCCCTGAGATTTCTGGCCCTCTTACCAGCTTGTTTGCTTGTCATTTTTATTATCTTAGGTGGTAAACCCAGACACGAGGCTCTCTTCTGCTGGGTCCTGGGTTTGGGAAGCAGGTCTCCTCCTCTGTGGGAGCACTGAGGTGGGCACAATGAGGAAGGCTCTGAAGACCCTGTGTCAACTTCTCCTCCTTTCTCTGTAAGTTCCAAACTGGGGCTTCTATAGCTAGTATCACTGGGACCCAGACCGCTGAGAGTCTGGGTCAGGGCTGGGTGGTGAGCTCAGCTAAACCAAGAACGTGCAACACTCAGACTTCTGTAGGTTGAACTGTGTCCCCAGATCTCATAGGTTGAAATCCTAGCCCACAACACATCAGAATGTGACCTTGTTTGCAAATAGGGTCCTTGCAGATGATCAAGTTGACATGAAGCTATTAGAATGGGCTCTAACCCAATTAATCCCATGTGACTGTGTCCTTATGAAAAGGTAAATTTGGAGAGAGAGAGAGAAGTAGAGAGGGAGAGATGGAGAATGCCAAGTGAAGATTGGAGTTTACTGCCACAGTCAAGGATCAAGGCATCAGCAAACCACCAGAAGCTGCAGGAGACAGCGTGGAACAGATTCCCCCTCGCAGCCTCAGGTGGAACAACCCTGATCTCAGACTTCCAGCCTTCAGAACCATGAGACAATACATTTCTGGTGTTCAAACCCTCAGTTTGTGGTATTTTGTTATGGCAGCCCCAGGACACTGATGTGCAGATAAACAGGGTTCTACCTCTGAATTGGACACAGCAGGTTTGGGGAGCCCCTGGGCTCCTCGCTTGGGGTATCTGTCTACCTCTCCAGTGACTCTTCAGTGTAAGGCAGGCTCAGGCAGCCAGGCCAAGAGCAAATGCTTTCTAACCCAAGTTTGCCTGCTTCTCTGATTCCACTACCTACCCGCAGAGCTACCTGGTGTCCATTCCTGACCAGCCACTCCCCCCCAGTTAGGTGGCAGATTCTGCTTTGATGCAAGAGCACGCGCATGGCAGCACGGCGAAGACTCCCACCAGGCTGGGCTCCCCAAGGCCTCGAGACTTCCAGGCTCCTCCTCCCATCAGGGAGTATTTACAGACCCCTGTCTAAAGCTGCTAACAAACTCACCCAATATTTGCAGAGCCCTTTCAAAGTGCTGTCAGGTAAGTGCTTCTTAAATTTAATTCAATTCAACACATGTGAACTGGGCCTTGGCTTTCACTCTAGTCCCCTGTGTGTGACACACACACCAACACACATAGGGACATGTGTTCACACACACACACACACATGCATAATACTCAGCCCTCACATGTGAACACACTGTGAAGAAGCCTTCACAAAGCATGTGTGTGCAGAACACTGTTCTAGCTCTGTTGGTAATAAAAGCCAGAGAAGCCCCCACTCACAGAGACCCAAAAGACAAGGCCGTGAAATTGCAGGAGCAATTGATGAGTCCGTCGAGTCCACAGCTGCTGAGAAGGCTCCCATAAGGGGCACCGTAGAGAAAGCAAGATTTCAGAGAATCTGCTCTGTGCTGTGGGTCAGCTCTGGTTCGTTTAGGCATGAGGTCACTGACCTGTGACCTCCCATTTCATGCAACCTATGGTTGGAAGCCTGAGCACGGGGACTCCGACGTGCAGCCACACCTCCCCACCCTCCCCTTGACCTGGCCTTCCACTTAACTCACAGGACATGGGTGGTCCTGGGACCTCTACAGAGACCTTGTTTTCAGATGAGGCCCAGGAACAGTCAGTCACTTACACAGGTCACTTGTCTGGCCAGTGACAAGTCTGCTAGCAATGCTCGGTTTCATGGGGCTCATGGTGGCTCTTTCCAAGTGGGGACAGTCATCAGATGGGCAGGCAGCAGCAGGACTGGTCTCTCCTAGAATCTGGCCTCTTGCCCCCCTAAAATGCCAACACTGAAGGCGTTCTGGGGACTGCCACCAGCTGGCTTCTCCACTCAGACAGTGAGAGGGCGCTCTGTAACATCCTGCTTTGCCTGGGATTCCCGGGAGCTCCCTGGGCCCAGTATGAGCTGCCTCTGTTCATTCACAAAGTCCTGTTGGACACGAGTGTGAACCTGTCTCGGAGGCTCACATGCCACGCTAGTTGCCGCAGCACAACGGGCTGATTAGTACAAACTACATGGTGTTATCACAAATGGTTTGTACATCTGATCAACAAGTATTTATGTCAATTGCATCAGGCAGTGACTACCAGTGTTTTTGCAGAGTGGGCAGAGACGATTGTTGATGTAACAGAACTGAACAATAGTGGCAGGAAAAGGTACGTGTGTGGACTGAGAAAGTTTGGAGATAAGGGTGTAATTGTGTGCCCTGGCCAGTTGGATCAGTTGGTTGAAATGTCATCCCATACACCAAAAAGGTTGTGGGTTCAATTCCCAATCAGGGCACGTATGGGGCCAGGGGAGTGGGGGCAACTGATCAATGTTTCTCTCTCATTGATGTTTCTCTCTCTCTAAAATCCATCAGCGTATCCTCGGGGGGGGGGGGGGGGGGTTAAAGGNGGGGGGTTAAAGGTGTAGTGTTGTTTATTTAGTGGCCACAACCCGATACATTCCTTAGGACCTCAGACCCGACTGAGCAGCACGCTGCAGTTCCCGCCGTGTCAAGCTGCCTTTCTGAGGGGCTCTTTGCAGAGCACTGTGCCTCACCTTCCAGCAGCCTATCTCCTGACCAGTGTCCGCACAGCTGGTGCTGGGTGAGGCTGGCATGGCCTGATGTCCAGAGTGGCCGTAGTGCCCAGCTCTGTGAAATGATGGGATCCACACGCCTGCTTCGGAGCAGCCCAAGCACTTCTGTCAGGGGTGCTCACATTGCATCATNTCTCATTGATGTTTCTCTCTCTCTAAAATCCATCAGCGTATCCTCGGGGGGGGGGGGGGGGGTTTAAAGGTGTAGTGTTGTTTATTTAGTGGCCACAACCCGATACATTCCTTAGGACCTCGGACCCGACTGAGCAGCACGCTGCAGTTCCTGCCGTGTCAAGCTGCCTTTCTGAGGGGCTCTTTGCAGAGCACTGTGCCTCACCTTCCAGCAGCCTATCTCCTGACCAGTGTCCGCACAGCTGGTGCTGGGTGAGGCTGGCATGGCCTGATGTCCAGAGTGGCCGTAGTGCCCAGCTCTGTGAAATGATGGGATCCACACGCCTGCTTCGGAGCAGCCCAAGCACTTCTGTCAGGGGTGCTCACATTGCATCATCCAAGAAAGACACGCATGGTACGTGGCACATGTGTCGGCCCCTTAAGGAACCCAGTGGCTTTGTGGTATTACAAGGACACACGCAGGAAAGGTGGGCTGCTGGACCCAGGCCTCCTATGATTCAGGGTTCCCTGCCCGTCACACCTCAAGCAGTTGCTCTGCTCACTTTCGGCTTCCCTGGTACAAACCTGGAGCCATGACACCTCTGTTCAAGATTTCCTCTGAAGACCCTGTTACCCCGAAGCCCCTTTTCCAGCCACCTATCTTAGCTCGGCATGTCACTACAAACCACCACAGACCGATGGCTTACACGACAGACATTTATTTCTCACAGTTCTGGAGGCTGGCACCCCGAGAGCAGGGTGCCAGTGTGGTCAGGACCTCCTCCCCCTGTGTCCTCACAGGGTCTTCCCTCAGTAAGTGCCCTGCCCCGGAGACAGAGAGTTCTGCTGTCTCTCCTCTCACAGGACCCCACCCCCGGGACCTCGTCTAACCCCTATTACCTCCCAAAGGCCCTGCCTCCAAACACTGTCCTGTGGGGGGGGTTAAGGGCTTCAACATGGGAGTTTGGGGGGCACACAAACATTCAGCACGTGACATCACCCACAGAAATCATGATTAAATTTTTCCTTCTTGGTCCACTACCCAGAGACACTGCTACCTGCTCTCCTCTCCTGCTGGCCTAGTTCTCCCCGAGTGGGTGCTCAGTGTGGACCCTGTGCCTGGGTCACAGCCGGTTTCACGGTTTCACAGCAGCTCCTAAAGAAGCACCTGGCGTCCCTCAGTCCCCGCCTCTGGTCCCAGCACTTGCCTGCAATGCCCCAGGGCTGTGTGCCATTGTTCGAGGCACTGGCATCAACTCTCAGTCACCCCGTTCCTACAACATGCTCTCAGCCAGCCGGGCACCCCTGGCCACACAGCCTGGAGTTCTACCTCTAAATCACTGCAAAGGGCATCGTTACACTAAAATTTAGTACGTGTGTAAATATACACCGGGTCCTTCAGAACAGCTGGCATGGAGTTAGGCTTTGGGTTACAGAAGCCCAAAGACCATGCTCTGCTTTGGCTGACATTCTGGAGGAGGGGAAAGGCTTCTGCGCAGACGGATGTGGCATGCTGAGTGGGTGGGGGAGGGCGGGGCTCTGAGCTGCATGGGGTGCGGGGGTGGGGGGTGCGGTGAGGGGCAGCCAGCGTCTCTGCGTCAGAGGCAGGACTCTGCCAGCTGCCCCAGGAGGGACCAGTGGGAGCAGAATGCGGGGTCCAGAGAGTGTGCTGCTCCAGGGACCAGAGTCAGCTCTGGGCAGGGGACAGCAGTGGAAAGACAGGCGGGGGTCTCACAGGCCGTGGGCATGGGCGAGAGAGAGGGCAGGCGTTGATTCTAATTGGCCATCAGGAAGCCTGGGTCGTGCGCATTCCGGGCGTGAACGTCCATCCTACCCGGGTCGTCAACGTCCCTGCCCCTTCAGAGCCAGGCACCCAATTGCTCTGCCCTGGGGTTCGTGGCCTCGTTATCAAGCGGACAGCTGTGGTAATGACCTGTGGGAGCTGGAGAGCTTGCATTATCAAATGTTCTTTCTTCTCTCCATTTCCAGCCCTGATCCAGATAATCTCAGCCTAGTGATTTTCCAAAATACTCTCAGAGTCCTGACTGTACTTCCTTTCAATCCAATCATTAACTGGCATTTGCCGCCAAACCACTGGTGTATAATCCAAGAAGATTCCTTTCTCACTTCCAGACCCCATTTCCCACTATTTCTGTATGCAAACTCACATTCCAGCCAACTAGTCTTTGCTTCCAGACACACCATGTACATCCCCATCTCCAGCCTTCGCCCATTCAACGACAGTGCCTGGAACACCCTCCCCACTCCCACCCCCTGACAAAGCTCAGGCGAGTACCTCCTCCTTAACCACAACACTCCCGGATACCCTCACCTGTAGGAGCCGTCCCGTCTGACTTCCCTCTCACCGTGTCTGCTCCCTCACCGGGCACTCAGGTCCAGTTACTCACCAGTGGGGCTTAACTTCTCACACTGAAGTCTCACCTCAGAGGGGGGCAGAGTAGGAACAGTGGTTCTCTCTCTCTCCCCAGCACTTTACACGAATCCGAAATTCAGTGAAGGCTTCACAAGTGTCTGTGGTGGTGGTGTCCACATAATTCTACAATAACAGGCTTTACTGTTTTGCCAGTTGGCCTAACTTGTACATTCAAGTTTTGAGGTTTTCCTAACATGAAGCACACTGATCCTTTCACGTGACGGAGCTGTGATTAGTTTTCTGTTTTCTTTATAGGTGGCCACCACGGGACTAAGGAAAGAAAGTTTCCTTCAGGGGAATTTGCTGCTGCCATAGAGGCCTGAGCTGCTCCATCCCCTGCTCCTGGGGATGGATGTCTTGCTGGCCTGGGCTCAGCTGCAGGGTGGCGAGGTTGGGCAGCGGTGCCCACTGAAGTGGCAAACATTGGCAGGCCTGGGCAAATCTGACCCAACGTGGGACCTTTCTGCAGGACACTGGGTGTCAGTTTGACAGGGTGGTTGGCTGGATTTAGAGCATCTGTGAGGACCAGCAGGTTGGGAATAAAACTCCCCAAACGAGATCTGGCACAGAGTAGATATGTAGTAGGTGCTGCCTAAGTGTCTGCACAGGTGTTTCTAGTGTGGCCTCTAGGGCAGCGTCAGAACCTCTGATGGGCTCTGTTAGCAAACCAAGGGCCTGCAATCAGCACCTTCACAAGCTCCTGGCAGTTCTGCTCTAGGTCAGCATCTGAGAAGCACAGGCCTAAGTCAGACACCCGAGGTCCAGCCAGAGACCTTTCCTGTGCGGAGCTCTCATGCTGGCCCACCGGGGAGAAAAACCTTCTCCCTACAGGGCACCCCGCTTCCCGAAGATTTGCAGGAGTGGATCAGATGCACAAGAAGATGTAGATGCCGATGCAGACACAGCCCCAGGTCTGCTCCTAACTGGCCATTTGACCTTCAAATTGTCATATAAAACAGGGCTCAGACTGCCAACCCCACAGGCACCCAGGGTACAAAATGTAAGGAGGCCCTCACTCTCGGGCCTGCCCTGCCCTTGCGTGAGCTCGCAGGCGAGAGCCTCCTAAACTTTGCAGCCTGGGTTCCTTTGTGCCCACTCTAGTCCCAGTCCTGGCTGTGGGCATGTGTCTGTGTTATATGTGCATGTGTGCATATGTATGCACGTGTGTGCATGCCCATACGTGTGTGTACAAGCTTCACCAGTCCAGTGTGCACTCAGAAGAGGCTGCAATCAGCGCTCCCTCAGCTCAGCCAGCCCTCACTCCACCCTGTGCCCGCTCTGAAAGACATTACCAGTCAGGTTGAGAAGCCCTGCCTGTCACATGGAGCCCCTGCTCTGCCTGAAACCTGTGGGGTCTGGGCAAGGCACGTCTCTCTGGGTCTCCGTTTCCTGATCTGGGGGCCCTTTTAGCCTGGACCAACTCTGGGCCTAGGACTGTGGGTGTAACAAGAATCCATGAAGCTCCTGCAAGGTGTGAGGCACTCCCTCCTGGGCACTAAAGTACCTCAAGTGCACAAGGTGAAAGCTACAGAGATAAATGTTCCTATACCAAGTAGAGGGTAAACAGGCCATAAAAATGAAGTGCTGGGGCCTTGGGGAGTGGAGAGGATGAAAGAAGCTGCAGAAGGCCTTAGCTTCGAGGATGCCAGGATGTGGGGAGCCCGTGACTCAGCATTTCGCAAATATGAGGTCAGTTAGTCCTCAGCAGCCCACAGAGGCCAAAGCTACAAGTCCACTCTACTGGTGAGGTCATACAGGCTTAAATGTTTGAAGGGGATGCAAAACTAAGTGTGTCCTGCTCTGAAGGCTCAGCCAACAAGGGGGCAGGTAAGCTACTTGGCCTGAAGGCCAGTGCCACGGACATGGAGAAATGGTGAACAGGCACAAACGATAGGAGGCTGCATACAACTGCATGTACACAGTGGTAGGGACAGTGACTTCCAGGAAGTGGACAGAGAGCAGTGTGGGCAGAGGCACGATGTGCTCCTGGCCTCAGATCTCTCAGAAAGATGGACATCTTCCAGCCAACAGGACCGGCCAGGCCCTGAGGACAGCAAGTGAGTCGTTGTCGGCAGGTCTCCTGAGAGCCGGCCCCACCTGCAAAGGGGTGTGCCCGAGGCCCGGTTAGGGGCACCTATTCAGACAATTCTGTGGCCAACAGGAGCAGGGGACATGGAATCCTCTTGGTATGGACACTATCATAGCATCACAGAATTTAAGGGCTGGAAGGGCCCAGGCCTTGTCACACTGTCAGGGAGACGGGAGGCCCCGAGGGGCATCCTACAGAGTGCAAGCCTCTGAAGGCACGGGGGTTGAGCATGGGCATGTTCAGCAAGCCTTTGATTGGCAGAAGTGGGCCTGCCTCCACGGCGTTTGCACCTACAGCTCTGCAGTGTTTCACCAGGAGCTCGCCCACCACCCTGGATCTAGAGCCAGTGGAGACCATGTGGAGCCAGCTGACTCTGCAGGCTCATGCCGCCTTTCCAGAACATCCGGGGGCTCGGGCTGGATGAGGTTTATCTGGTACTGGCGAAGGCGTGCTTGAACTGGGTGACTATTCAGAGAAATGGCTTTGGTGTGTCCACCACCCAGGGTATTAGCTTCCATTCTTGTCCTTGCCCTGACTTGTTTGGTTTGATTCTTTCCTCTCTTGCTGGTAGTCTGTCCACTTGAGAGGAAACCACAGGACTCCAGCTCCCGGCCCTGAGGGAGCCTCTCACCTGTCATCCACCTTGACTCCCTGGTAGCAGATACTGCCAGGGCTGGCGTGGCACCTGCCTACATCAGGTGGCCTGTTCAACTGAATTAAACCTCGGGCTCAGATTCCAGCTGGCTCTGAGCTTGGGTTTGGTGCCTCTCCTGCTCTGGCACTCCCCCCATGGCCTCGTTCCTCCTCCTGGTTCCCACCTTGAAGGCACAGCCAGATACCGAGGGCGAGTCAGGGGGTCACCCCATTCCTGCCACCTCCTTTTTGAGGGTGCTCAGTGCTGAGGGTGCCCTCTCAGTGCTGAAGAGCAAAACAGAGCAGGGCCCAGGGACCCGGGGCTCAGCTAGTCAGACTTTCAAAGGTCAACTAGGGTTTGCTGTCGTGCCAAAGCCGGGCTATTATTACACAAAGTAGGAAAATGTAAGGCAGTGGGTAGGGAGGGGAGAGAAGAAGACAGAAGGTTAGTGAATGTTCATTAAAAATAAATGTATGGCTCTAGGTCAGTTAGGACCAAGTCTTCCTCTGGTCCTGCCTGAGCCGCGCACAGAGCCCACACACCCCCTCCAGCTCAACTTTCCTGTGAGACCAGCTCCACTGATAACCTAGGATGTTCCGGATTCCAGCAGGAAGTCCACAGGCAGCCGTTCTACCACCAGCCCGGTGCTTCCCCTACAACCGGGCGTTCTGGTGAAGGGACGCTGGAGCGCTTTTCCAGAGGGCGGGGCAGCTGCTGGCAGGGCGTGGGCTCTGAAGCGGCACTTCCACCCCGCCCTTTCCCTTCGACGCGGGCACAGCCTTTTACTGCGTCCACGTGGGGAGCATCGAAGAGCCTGCCCTGAAATCTACCTGAAACAAAGTTTTGGCCTGGGTTCTGAGTTATTCGTGGAAAGTTCCAAAGAAAACATTACGAAAACGTGAGGTTTGGGCATCTATCTGCCCTGGAGGATGTTTGGAGACTGTTCCCCCCCCACACTACCACCCCCACGACCACTGAACGGACAGGGCGAATGTCTTCAGTGGCTGCTCTGTGCCAGGTGAGGATCCTGGTCTAACTTCCAGTACTGCCTAGAAGCCCTGATACAGATTAGGAAATTCAAGGCCAGAGAGACAGTTGACTTGTCTTAGGTCACAAGGGGAGAAAGCAGCAAGGTCAGGTCAAGGTCAAGGCTGCCCAAGTCAGCCCCTTCTTGCTCCTGCAGAGATGGGGAGGCTGCCCACTGGGCCTGTTTCACAATGACTTCAGAAGTCCCCCTCTTGAGACCTCACACCCAGAGTTTACCCTGGAATAACGGGTTCTGCTGACCTCCTGGAGAAGCTGAGGAATCAAAACACATGGAGGGCGCCGGGTCTGTGCACATGCACAGCTCCCATGGGGACAGCAGATCGAGCTGTTTCTCTCTCAGACGCGTCGCCCAGGCAGCTCCCTGACCTGTCCGCTGTGCTGGTCTGACAGCAGCAATATGTCCCAGGGGACTCATCAGCACTAAGTACGCAGGTCACTCCAAGGCCACTTAGGAGGACAGTGCAGAAGACAAAGCTGATGAGCTTTTGTGGCTGAAGATGGGAGAGAGAAAGGAATTAAGAGAAGAGAGTAAAGAAAAAAATTTTTTTCCTCAATTTGTCTGCTTGAAGGGTTTTCATCAGAGAAATGCCACCAGCCCAATCTGCACAGCAAAGAAGTGAAATGTTAAAATTAAATCTCTTCCCTGCCAGTGTTACACTAGGAGCACATGACTGGGTTCGAACCCAAGTGAAGGGACCCTGAGGAAGCGGCATAGGGACTGAGTCTAAACTTGGAGAACAGGGATCCAGCACCCCAAGTGCCCACCACTCCCTGTCCAGGGGGCAGGGCCCGGTGACCACACCAACTTCAGGGACTGGTCTTCCCAGTAACTGGGAGACTGATTCCATCTCATCCACTGGACCGTTGGTTTGTGACATGGACCCAACAGGGAGGCCAAGTGTGGATTGGAGATGCCCAGGAGTAAGTTTATGTTTTAGCCTGTGATTTAGTAAGATGCCTGTGGATAGCTGGTTTTTGGCGGGGACGAGATAGCAGCCCTGGGGGGGATGTACCCAAAGAAAGCCCCCTCTCTCTGCCTTCCCTGTCGGTCAATCATCTTCCTCCTCACAGGCACCTCCAGGAGTGCCGTGCAGGTGGAAACCACCTCTCCCACTTCGCAGACTGAGAACTGCACTGAGAAGGGGGCTGTTCTAACTGAGCTGGAGAGCTGGGGACACTGACAAGGGATGCACGCTGAGGGACTAACGGCCTGCCTGCTGCCACTGCCACCACGCAGGCCCTTGTGCCCTCTCTCCCGGGGCTCTGGCCTGAGTTCCCAGTGCAGTTGCAGGTGCAGACCACCTGGTGCCACAGGGAACTGTGATGAGCTGGGCTCTGGGACAGGAGCAATGGAAAGGGGACTTGGAGTCACATCTGAGCAGCAGTTCCCTTCTCTTCTGCAAAAGTGTCAGGAGCAATCCCTGCCCGGGAGTCCTGAATCCCATGCCTACCTCGGCCTCAAAGGTAACAAGGAGACTTCCACTTGTCTCCCTGGGGCCAGGGTGCACTCAGCTCTTCCTTCAGACATGAAGGTTCCTTCGGCAGAGCTGGAGCAGCTGGGGGCTGGCTGTGCTGAGCCTTCGCCACACTTGGCTTCTTATGATGTGGCATTTGTGATGAAGGAAGGATGCACAGGAACCAGTACAGAAACCCAACCCAAAAGTCTCTCAGGAAGGAGACTCCTAGGCAGGGGCCGGCAGTCACTGTGGAGACCAGACTCAGTGATGTGAGCCACCCATGAGAAACAGAAACTGTCCTGTGAAGTTGCTCTGGTGTGTCCCATGTAAGAGACTTCTGCTCATCATGTCCCCACATGGCTGGGGGAGGGTTCTGGAGGGGCTTTCAGAAACCCAAACAGGTTTGTTGGCCCCAACTCAGGACTGGAGAAAATGGTTATAAACTCTCATAGTCCTACTTAAAAGTATGTGGACACAGACACCCAGGGAAGGGTGGGTGCCTCTGGCTAGCCCTGACCCAGAGCCTCCACCCAGGGTCTCTGACCATGGGCTGGGGAAGCTGGGATTGGCCTGGGAGAGTGGTTGGGAATGGAGACCCTTGGACAGGGCCTCTCTGAACCCTTCCCCCCCAAAGAGAAACCCAGCCCCTCTGCTGGACACGGTCCCTGCGCACCCCCATGCAGAGGACCTGGGCTCACTGTGGACCCAGAATCACCTCCCCAAGAGTGCTGAGTGCGGGGCTCATTCTTCTCTCTTCAGAGGGCGTTTCACATCCTCAAGTTCTATCTCTGAAGGGCGTGGGGGCTGAGAGACTCAGCCTTTCCCCAAGTCTCAACTAAAACAAAAGCAAAGTGCAGCCTTGAATGGGGGTGCGTTCCCCTGCCCCCTTCTTTTAAAATAATCATTTTCTTCCTAAACAAAGTTCGTTTACCCTTTGGCTCCTTGTGTTCTCAGAAGCACAGAGCTCAAAGCTCTCTGTGCAACTGGAAGCTCGGCACCTCTTGGACTGGTAAATACGGCAGCTTTAAAACGCTTAGTGCGGAAGACAGACCAACTGTGGCGAGAGAGCACAAACACACCCCGCACAGTCGCACAGAGCAGGCTCCTCCTGAGACTACGGACTGCGGTTGCTGCCTGAGCTGGGGGGCGGCGGGTGCAGGCTGGGCGAGGGGGGAGCACAGCCTCGGAGCAGCCCCTCTGCCTCAGGTAGCTGTGCCCCAGAGCAGACGAGCCACCTCAGAGTCCACTCGGGGCCTGGTGTGGGTGTCTCTAAGCTCTGCCAACATGTCACTGGAAATGTCCTAGGATAAGAGGAGCACCTTTATTCTTCTCCTCTAATGGGGGCTCCTCTCCCTACCCCCACACTTTGCGAGCGGGTGAAATTCACCAGCGAGACAACTGGGACGTTTTGCAAAATAGAAAGGGATCACTACATAATTTGATATGCATATTTGAGGAAGTTTTCCTATGAAAAATAGATACTTTAAACACACCTTCAACCACACACACATACATTGTTTTTATGAGAGCCAATTAACAAATGCTAATTCATTCAGGCATATCTCCACTGAATTACTGTTTCATTTAATTGCAGGGGAATTTTCCATTACTAAACTCTCCCTTGCTGATTTTTTTTGCATTATTTATATATTTTTCAGTTTCACTAATAGTGAGGTTGGTATGTGATATTATCTGCTGTTTGTGCGTCTTAAATTTCTTTTTCATCTAAAATGTTTCCTCATTCTTGCAGCTCCACGTAGTCTGGTAGAAACGTCATTAAAAGCAGACAAGATTTTACTCATAAATGATTGAAAAGGGCACTGGCTGAATTAACCCGACAGGAGGGCACCTTGTCTGACGATGCTGCTCTCGGTTCAGGCGTGCGCGTGAGCACGAGGGTGTCTCCACTCTGGGCTAGTGTGGCAATATCTTCCTATGTCAGTGAGTCACAAGTCTGTCTGTGATAAGATTGTGGGTGCACAGCCAGGAACGAAGCCCACAGGGGCTTTAATAATAAACACGCAATCTCTTTATAAGTCCTGAGAGCGCAGTGCATAGCTCCAACTCCCTTTTCATGGACACAAATCAGGACTTTGACTTCTAGACATCAGAGATCCAGACCAACTAGCTCCCAAAGGTTGTGCCTTCCTTTATTCCTAGAAAAATGAGGGGTTCCGGTGGTGGTTAGGGGTTGCTTAGGGGAGCTGGTGGGAATCATGTTCAAAAGGATGTGTTCTGAAGTAAAACTTCAACTTTCTTACACTGAATGACCAAGGTTCCATGCACCTGGACACCATCATTTCTGAAATACCTTTGCTCATTTTTATTCTCCAGCCACCCTTTCCCCTGCCCCCACACTACCTACTTTCAGCTTTTCTGTCTGTCTTTCTTTCTTTCTGTTAATTCTTTCCCTTCTTTCTCTTCCACAGAAACAAATTCTGGAGGATGTGAATGATTAAACTGTTTACTCTGAGGTTTAAGTATGAAAAGACATGTCACTGTAAGTAAAGTTNTACACTGAATGACTAAGGTTCCATGCACCTGGCCACCATCATTTCTGAAATACGTTTGCTCATTTTTATTCTCCAGCCACCCTTTCCCCTGCCCCCACACTACCTACTTTCAGCTTTTCTGTCTGTCTTTCTTTCTTTCTGTTAATTCTTTCCCTTCTTTCTCTTCCACAGAAACAAATTCTGGAGGATGTGAATGATTAAACTGTTTACTCTGAGGTTTAAGTATGAAAAGACATGTCACTGTAAGTAAAGTTTCACCTTTATACTCAACTCTATCAATAATTACAGAACAAGGGTGACTATTAGTAAATCTTTCTTACGATTAGCTCTTACAAAAATAGTGCCATCTATTCTAAGTATATTGAGTTCTATTGATTTTACTTGACACAAAAATTAATTACAAAGCTGAGTAACCTCCAAAATAAAGTCAGCATATAAAGGGATTATGAATGCTACGCGTCCATGGGAAACATAAACCCATAAAACACGTTCCCATTAAAATTGGAGATTTGAGGCTCTAAATGCAAAGTTTTCACATACTATTGTAATAGTAGATGCTCTCCTTTGAACAAAAAATCTATTAATAATTAGAATTCTATAAGACTGATTTTTGTGCTGTGTTCCCTCACTGCCTTTGTCTCCTTCAGCAGAATTAGAAGAGTCCTTTTGGGTATAGGTTGATAAAATTAATTAACTTTCCTTCCACTCCAAAAAAAGTCCCAAATAAATGCTTCCAATAGACATCAAAAAGTGTCAATTAGAAATAATTACTTCTTATCAATCAGTGGGGCAATTAAAGTGACAAAGCTTGAAAAGATACTTATCTGAGAACTAATTCACGAGGTAGCTAAATTATCTCCTAATTAACTTGCACTGAGGAGGGTGGGAGGAAGGAGCATCTAGAAACAAAGATGAATTGAGGAGCCTCGGTGCCCTTTTATGCCCTTTCAGACCATGTCCATCCCAGGAAGACCTTATTTTCAACCCAAGCGAGAAACCTGCGAAGAAAACAGGCGCTCCCCAAACGCCTCTGGCCCCTGTCCGCCTTTCCCAACCCGGAGGAGAGCACAGGGCTCCGCGTCTCGGGTCTGGGAAGCTAGAGGAGGCCCCTCCGCGGTCCGCGGTCTCGTTTTTCCACTTGCACAATTGATTTTCAGGAGCTGGCGACAGGGCTGAGGCAGGTTGTTCCACATAACTTCTAATGACAACCCGCTTGCTTCATTAAACTCTCTTCCACACTGACACACTATTGTTCACGTTAACATTGGTGTGACGTTTCTCACTTCCCATACCTCTCTGAATATTTAAAAAACGTTTTTACTTTAGAGGATCTTTGGTCCCCGATGCTACAAAATTCCCAGTGGTTTTACGGAATGTTCAGCCCATAGCTAACCAGCGCACCCCAGAACATCTCGCTCTTCGCATCCCTTCAGAATAAAGCTGCAGAAAACATGCACACGGGGCAAGGTCAGCGGACAGGGAGCCGAGGACGCGCGGGCGGCGGAGCTCCGAGGCGCTCGGGACTCTCGGGGAAGAGCGGCCTGGTCTTCGGAAGCGGCGCGCCCGCCCTGCTCCCGGGAGCGGCCCCGCAGCCTTCGCCCGGTCCTTCCCCAGAGGGAACGTAGATGGGGGGTCTCCAGGCGAAGGCCTTTAGGAGTGGGAGTGCGGGGGGAGAGAAGCCGCTAGCACCCGAGCGAGAAAAGCGCCTACAAAACAGGAGCAGCGAGTTTGTGAATTGAGCTCTACACACAGGGCAACGGCGTCAAGTAAACCGACGGAAAGACGGGGTCCGCCACCGGGTTAGCCCACACGGGGCCCAGAAATCAAGCAGGGGCGGCCTCGAACCCTTTGGACCTCATTTTAGGCAACTCCCTTTTATTTTGTTAGCATTGCGTTAAACTAAAGGAGAGAGTCTCATCCTCCTTCCCGCTCAGCTTTACTTCTTTGTTCGAAGGAGGGGAGCCCCCCTGGCTCCCCTAGACCGAAAAAGGCCCTCCGGCCGCCGGGCGCGTCGCTCCCTCCCCAAACCAAGGGCCATTTGCTTCTGAGCTCTCGAAATCCTCGCAACACCTGGGCCTGTTGCTGATTTAAAATAAAAATAAATTGTGCCCTTTTTCTTTCTATCTTTTATTCCCATTTGTTCTAATGAGTGCTTGTAGAATGAAAATAAGTAGCGAAACCAAAATCAAGCCCGCCCAAGGAACTGAGAGTTTCTCTTATGCCTCAAAGGATCTGGTCCAGCGCGGTAAATTTGGGATCCGAGAGCACTCTCCACTAACACCTCCAGAAAGGTCAGGGGGAAGTCGGGGCGACGGCGTGGACGCGCTGGACCGGCCTGGCGTGTGGTCCCGCACCCGGCGAGCGCTCGGCCTCCAAGACCGCCCTGCTCCCGAGGCGGGGCGACGCCCGGTATTGTACCCGATTTGGCTGAAGACTAAGGGGCGAAAACACAGTTCTGGCCCCAGAAAGTGGTCCATGAGCGCGCGTGGCGCCCGGGCTCGGCTGGGCAAGGGGTGCTGGGCAGCCCCGCTCGGCCCCCGAGCTCCGGGAAGGGCCGCGAGGTCTCCGACCCGCGCCCGCGGAGGGACGGCGGGGAGAGGTTACTGTGGACTCGGTCTCCGCCACGCAACAAGCCCGAACGAGGAACAGTCCGGCGCCCCGTTGGCTCCCCGCGCCCCACACCGTGGAGCCTGGGCCCGGAGATCCGAGGCTGCACGCGAAGCTGGGCCGTTGCGCTCTGGCTAAATAGAGATCTCAGCCGCGCGCTGCGCGGATCCGACCCTCCTTATTATAACAAATGTCCCGTTTGCCGAGCGGACTTCATATTCGCCAAGAATTCATCTGAAATATTGATTTCCTCTCACTTCGCTGGCCCAAATCGATAGCGCTGCGCCCTGGCCCCATAAATCGCTTTCCCCGCGGCCGACCCGGCTCCATTCATCACCGAGGCCGGGCCGCGCCTCTGCCCACTGTCCGCACTTGATGCGCGCCGAGTGGCTGTGCCCAGCGCCTCCATTAGCCTGACCCTAGAGCTCCTTCCGGACGAAGTCCCGCGCCTGGAACCCCGCCCCGGCCTGGGCCAGGAGAAGGAGAGGGCAGGTGCCTTGGTCTGGGACTCCGAGCGCCTTTGAAAGCCCTGGGCCCAGGCGCCGGTGAGGAAGGGGTTGGGCACCGCGGGCAGCTCAGTCCTTGCAGGCCGAAATCCCCGCGCAGCTCCCCGCCTGGCCCGCGCTCGACCAGGAGGAGCCCGAACCCCCAGCTCACTCATGGTTCTCCCGCCCCACCACCGGCTACTTTCCCGTTGGGTTTAGAGGTGCGCGGGGCCCACAGTCCGGCCAGGGGATCTAGGAGAGCTGCGCGCATCCGGACAAGGGCGTAGTGGTCGAGGCAAGGGAACTGCAAGTCCAGCAGGTCCCGGCCCACACTCACGGCAGGTCCCGGCCCACACTCATGCCAGCCAGGGGTGGGCGCGAGGGACAACTCTCTGACCCCACGAAGAGCTCCTCTCCGTGTGCTCCGTGTGGTCCGCAGAAACCAAGGCCTGCGGAGGCAGCTCCGCCAGACCCAGGGAAGCTCAGGGCGGAGAGCCGCGCGGCGGTCGCAGCTGGGAGACAGGCCCGAGGCGCCCCAGCTGCGTCCCCACGCAGGAGGGACCCGCGAGCCCGGCGCGCACGCCCCCAGCCCTGCCGACCCGAGCGCACGCACAGACGCACAGCGGCGCGGGTCTCGGGGTCCGGCCACGCGCGTCCTTACCGGATCTGATGGAGTTGTGAGGCATCGCGGAGGATCGCTCGCGGCCCGCGGCGGGCTCAGGGAGTCCTCACGCAGGTCCCTGCCGCATCCGCCGCACCGCTGCCCTGCAGACCCAGGGAAAGGGGCATGAGAGCATGTCTGCTGCCTTAGACCTCCGCCCAGGCCCTGTCCCCCTGGCCTTCCTAGCGTGGCCAGAGTAGAAGGGTTTAGGAGAAGAGTGGGCAACCTCAGCCTGGCCTAGCACATACTTGGGGGTCTGCCACCAAAGTCCCAACTCCAGCCCCGGTGCCCTCTTCCTCTGCCGCCCCAGCCTCACCCAGTTTAACTTGGGAGGGAAAAGGCTTCTTGGGACCCCTTCTTTCTCGAACCAACCCTCTCCCGTAGTCAGCTTTCAGCCAGCCCTCCGCAGCATACCTGGCCGGCAGCCTCGGGCCCTCAGTGCCTGGGTCCGCCGCGAGGGTGCCCTGGGCCCACGTTTCTCCTCGGTCCCAAGTTTGTTCCCATCCGCCAGGCATCGCCACCGGTTTTATCCCGCCAGGGCCCTGAGACAAGGGTCTGGAGAGGCTCGCGGCCCGCCGATTGGCTGGCTGGGTGCAGGGGGGTGCGGGAAGGGGAGGATTTTGCAAGGGGGACATGGCTGAGTGGACTCAGGAGTTAGAAACATTCTCTGGAGCTTCTGTTTCCAGCGGAGAGGAGAGGGAGGCAGCCGAGTCCTAACTCAACAGGCCTGGGGGTATTCAAGGATTGGGAGATGGAGACCTCAGGGCCTGGCACGAGGGTCTCTGTGCCCTCCCAGCGACGTGAGAGGCGCAGCTGCTTTATAAACACCCCGTCCTCTTCTCCTCACAGGCAAGCGGCCTTTTCTCTCACAGGAGGGAACTTTGGTTTCTAAGTCTGCTTCTTAAGGCAGAAGCTGCTCACCTGCTCACCAGCTCACCACTGGTGTGGACTTCTTCCAGGGCAGGACCCTGAGGAGCCGTTCCCTCCTCACCACCAGGCCGGGCCCACACACTCACACTGCTAGGTTAATGACAATGGTCGCACAGCCGTCTCACAAGTACCCCTCTCTGCCAACACACACACAGCACCAGCCTTCTCAGCCCTCTTTCTTGCTCCTTGAGGATTTTGAACTTGGGAGAAGTGTTCGGAGGACTGGCAGTGAGGGTCTAGATTCCACCTCGGTGTGGAAGGGTGCTAGAAAGGGACAGGACCGGCGGAGCTCTGGCCTCCTCTGCAGGAGCCAGCAGCCTTGGGGAGGCGAGGACCTGGGTGTGGGTAGGAAGGGTCTCTCGTGTGGGGCTGAGGATCGCTCAGTGGAGGCGATCTTTCAGGGAGAGAAGTGGGGCACAGGCAACACTGTAGAGGCAGGCAAGGCTGGATGCCCCCTCGCTCTCAGGCCAGGCTCCTGGGCTCAGGGTCATAGCTGAGAGGACAGCCGTGCTCCCTGGCCCCAGGGGCTGTGCTGCCTGGAGAGGCCGCTCTGAATCAGGGGGGGCAGAGGCGCTGGAGTGAGAGGGAGGCGAAGGGGCCTTGAAGACAGTTTGTTCAGTCTCTGTGTGTGTGTGTGTGTGTGTGAAGTCACACAATTTTTCTTAATTAAAAAAACTTTATATCTCTCAGACTAATCCACTTGCTCCTCCCACTCAAACTTTCTCATTTCTCAATTTAGCAGAAATTAATCATTTTGTGAAAAAAAGAATACATATGACCCTAAATGTATCCTTCACATTTGTGCATGTCTCTGAACAAAGCAGTAGGTGCTCATTGTTTTAAAAGTCTCTCTGACGTTGTCATTTGCGGTGGCTCCGTATTTCCAGGTGTGCAGAGACTGCTCTCTGGTCGGACCACAGGGAGCAGCTCGAGGGACGCTGAGACGGAAGTGGGCCTTGCACGGCATCGGTCCCACCACCTGCTTCTGTAGGGCAGCGTGGAGCGTGGATTGTTCTGCAAACCTCAGAGGGGTCTCCCATTGAGGGACTGAGAGGTACCAGCTGTGCTGGAACTCAGGCCTCTGTCTTGCTCATGCTCTTCTCCCCTGAACAAAACAAGCCTCCTCCTTCCCCACCCCACCCCCCCATTTTTGGCAAAGGTTCTCAAAGGACAAAAAAACCAGCAAGTCATCAAAACGTTCTGTTCCCATCCCATTTGTAAGCTCATCTTTAAAAAGTCATTTTAATATGAAAACTTCAGTGTACAAAAGCTACCTGCACACACCTTGAGAGCAGCCCTTCCCCAGACTGCAGGTGACAGGGGGCAGCTGAGCAGAGAAGTCCTTCTGGAGCCACAGGCAGGAGGGACTCAGGGACCCCACTGCCCTGCTCTGGCCCTGCTCCCTGGGCTCAGCGGGGAACAGGCCTGGGGGCTTTGCCTATCCTAGTTCTCTTCCACGAAGGCCAAGAAGGTGCTGGTTATTAACAGCACCCCACCTGCTTTGGGCCAGCCTCCTTGTCTGCAAAATGACGAGGTTGAGATTTTATATATATATAAAACTATATATAGAGAGGGTGTGTGTGTATCCCTTTTATCATGTTCCCCCCCCCAAAACTTAAAAAAAGAACCATGATTCTTAGTTAAGAATGAAAATTTCAAGCTTTCCTTTGACGTTACTTAAAATTTTGAGGTAAATTTAGCGTCCTGAGTAGGAGACTCTCGGGTTGATGGGAAAGTCAGAACACGCTTCTTAGAATCAACGCCTTCCCGGGCCCTTTGCAGACTCGATACTTGTAAGCCTCTGCTGCCGAGACTGTTGACCAGCAACCTGTGGTTAAAGTCAAGTTACAATTTTTTAACCCAGTGTTTTTTCCCAGAAAATTGATTTAGTTGTCAATATGAAAATAAATAGAGAAGAGAAAGTAACTCTGGCTTGCCCTTAAAATTTTGACAGATCTGGCCACAGATCTGAGTGTTTCTGTGTGGAAATGAATATTCTTTCCAGGTTAACATTCAAAGAGTTTAATATCCATCCCAGGCAACAAATGGCCTAAGTCCAGTGGTTTTCTAATTTTAGGTTGATCTGCTGAGCCTTCTAAAGATGGTCTTTTTTCTGAGGCTCAGCTGAAATCCACGGAGCTGGTGGGAGGGGTCGTCAGGGGCAAGGCAGAGGGCGATTGTTCCCTGGATGTGGGAGTTGGGTGCCAACACAGACCGTCCCAGGCAGACCAGGATGAGCCGGTCATCTAGCTGATGGAGCTGGGAAGCAGGTGGTGGGGCGTCTTTTTCAAGCAGCTCGAAGTTTACACTGACTACGGGGCGGCGTTCAACAGTGCATCTGGAATCCTGCCTCCTGGCTTCGGCTGCCTGGCCCCCGAACTCCAGCGTGGACCATGGGCCTCTCCCCCTTGGCCCAGGTTCCCGGGGAAAGGCCAGCCTTGGGGGAAGGTTTCTGCCCCCAAGAACCCTTCTGGGTCACCCGCCTGCCCCGCACCACAGGTGAGCACCTCCTGGGACTCCAGTGCACTCTCTGGGCAGGAGATGGCCACTCCTGCTTTGAGCTGGGAGGTGAGTGGTTGGGCCCTGGCTCCCTGGGATGGGCTCTTGCCTTCCTCGGAGCCCCCATTCCCTCTTCTTTAGGATGTGGGTGCAGGTAGGAGTGGCGAGGACAGGCCTGTCCTAGCTTTGCTGTGAGGTGAAAGGAATTATGGATGCGAAAGCGGTTTGGAAGCTGCGGCTCTGCACAAAGTTAATTATTATGAGACAACAAAGGCAGGGCAGCACTTCCAAAAGGGCAGAGTTAAAACTGCTCTCGAATTTTGCAGTAGAAGTCGGTTCCTTTAATCCTTTCCCCAAAGCACTGTGAGTTTTTCAAAGAGCCGACTGAGCCCTAGGTGATGGACAGGTGATTTCCTGTTGGCGGGAAAGGGCCAGTGAGTGGGAGTAGGTGCAGGGTGGGTGTGGGGGCTGCATGGGGGCAGGGGTGTCTGTGAGGGGACCCAGAAAGAGGGAGCACAGCCGAAGGCAGAAGGGGCACCACAGGGCAGAGCCTTCAGGCGGCAGGGGTTTGCAGAGGGCAGAAGGGCTCAGGGCACCCTCTCCCCTCTGACCTGCCCAGTTGTGCCACAGCCACACGAGATTTCCACCAGGTCCCCACACCTCAGGAAACATCCACAGCCTGCCCCCAGGCCTCCTGCTGGTGATGCCAGAGAATCAATCATTAATTATCCTGTGCTCCTCCCCTCCTCCCCTCAGGCATTCAAAACCCAGAAATAGAAATACAGGTCCTGGCAGGTGAAAGGAAAGGGCCTCTGGTTGTGGGGAGCACTTTGGAAAAAGCCACTGGTGGCATTTGTCCAGTTGGTGTCGGGCTGGAGAGGTGTCCTGGGCCTGCCTGTCTTGAGCTCCTTGCCCACCTTTGGTGCCTTGGTGGCCGCCACCTGGGCTGCAAGGTGGAGACTGCTGCTCCCAGGCTTGTGCAGGAGAGACCCTCACTGGGGAGCAGGGAGGAAGGTGACCGGAGAGGAAAGGGGTCATGTAGAGAGGAGATAACAAAGGTCAGTAATAGTTTCTTTTTCTTAAGTTACAGATAATGAGCTAGGTCCTTTTTCGACCTGTTTTGCAGATGGGAAAACAGAGCCCCAGGAAAATAAGGACAATGTCCAAGGTTCTTAGCTGGTGGGTAGTTGACTCAAAGTCCTAATGAGCACTGGTGACCCAGGCCTTAAGCTTTGGGCATTCTGTTCTCCCAGCCTAATCTCTCCCTTCCCAGTGCCTATGCCCCTCCCTACAGGAAGAAGGTTCTGGAACCCAGGGAGTGGCCAGGGTGAGGTCAGACCCTGGTGGCTAGAGCACTGCCCAGCACCAGGAGAGTGGAACAGCTCACTCTGCAGGAACGCCTCCCCGCAGCCCAGCCCTGCCTCCAGCCCCCAGGGGCAGGACTCGGGGACTCTCCCAGCCAACTCTGGCCACCTGAGTGGGCTGCCTTCCCGACAGCTGTTCTTGGGGAGGCGCCAAGGAAAAACCCAGGCACAGGGCTCTTCGCCAGACTCAGGGCTGGCTTTGTTCTCCGAGGCCTTGGAATGCCAGAGGTCCCTGCTCTTGGCACGAACCCCAGAATAGAGCCTGCCCTCCCCTGACCCTGGGCAGTGTGCAGGGGCCTGAGGAAGGGACTGGGATCCTGGTGGCTGGGGAGTGGGATTGGCTGCCTGTCCCCAAGGAAGGCTTCACATCTGAGCATGGTGATCCTGGGCCTAGGCTGCCTCCCAGTCAGACGTCTTGCCTCCTGCTGCAGACAAACAGCCCCACCCCCCTGCACCTGCAGGAGCAGCCCTGAGGATTTAGGGCCTTGCGCCCATGTTTTGTCTCTGGGCCCCATACGCAGCCATAGGGCCACCCTTGGGGCCACAGGGCCCACATCTGGGGATAGTAGGCACGCCTTCGTCCTGAGGGAAAGCTGCGTACTGCGCTCACTTCCTTCTGATAACAGCAGCCATCTCTACTACTATTACTAAGTATTATTAAACACGAGGTACGTCGAGTGCCTCAAGTATAACCCCACTTATTTTCCACGACACCCAGTGAGGCTGAATTTGAGGCAAGCGGCCCGTAGAGGTTGCTCTGGGCCAGTCTGGCGCCAGCAGAGTTGGGATTGAACCCAGGCTCAGCTGGACCCCGAGCCAGAGCATTCTCTCTACACCCAGAGGGTGTTTCCAGGGCCCAGACGTAGTAATAGCTCCAGGAAAGCCACTGGAGAGGGAGAGAACCGAACCTGTGGGTTCCATGGACGACCAGAGCACAGAGCCACTCCCCACTCTGGCTGTGCACCCCGCCCGGCCTCCTCAGAGCACCCCAGACTCCTCAGAGCCCCCCAGACTCCTCAGAGCGCCCCAGACTCCTCAGAGCGCCCCAGACTGTGTGCGGGGCCCGCACCTGCTTTCTGCCTGGACACCTCGCCTCCCAGAGAGTGTCCCCAGAGCTCCACAGAGCAGGGTCACAACATGGCATCCTTCCTGGGAGGGCGGGTGGGCTCAGCAGCCTGGAGGGCGACGTGGGACCTAACTGCCACTTTCTGATTCATTGAGAAGCCACAGTCTTCCCCAGTTTTCTTTCTGTTTTCATTTATTTCTTTTTAGCTTATACACATAATGTATCATGAGTAATTCACACAGTGGTGATAAATGTCTTCCTCCTTCAGCCCTAGCCTGAGGTAACCCTGTTATTATTCGGCATTCGCCCTTGCAGACCTTTCCTGTCCCGTCCCCTGTCCATTCCTGTGGGGACGGGGCCTCTGTTTTGGGGCGTGCCTGTGGCGCACACGGGAGCAGTGGCACGCCAGCCCTGCTCTGCTGCGAGGTGCGCTCACTCCCTTAGCGATGCCCTGAGCGTCTTCCTGCGTCAGGACAGGGGTCCACCTGCTCTTCCAGCTTCCACATCAGAGTTCCACACGTGGGGGCAGGACGTTTCCGAAGCTCCCCCTTTTCCGTGCACATGTCCCTTCTGGCTTTTTCTTGTAAAAGTTGTTCTGCAGTGAACTCATTGTGCACATGTGTGAGTGCTTTCCTGGGGAAGTCGGAAATGAGAAACGGAATGGGAAGCACGGGGTGGGCGCCTTTGAATAGCAGAAATGGACTCCCTCAAGCCTAGTCTGCCTTCTTGTTTTATTGCTCTCGAATACACCTTTGAAGATGGAAGGTGAGCAGGTAAGAAGTGGGAGCTGGTGAGGTTCCCCAGTCCTGCAGGCCATGACGCTGGTGCACAGAAGTTCGGGCAGCCATCTTGGTGAGGGAATGCCCTTCACCCTGAGACCATCCTTGACTACCCAGAGCTAACCAAGGAGCAGACAGTGTGACCTCAGCCCTGATCACCCAAGGCGACCTTCGCAGGTCAAATCGGGTGACCGAGTCCAGCATTATACTATCTCCTTCAGGGTACAAGAGAGAGCTGGACCCCCATGCTTGGGACTCAGTCTCTGTTCCAGAACCTGAGAAGCTTTGAGCTCAAAGTCAGAGAGACCTGGCTCTGAGCTGTGTGACCTCAGGAAAGCCACTCACCCACTCTGATCCTCAGGTTCCTCGGTTTTAAAAAAGTCGTGTTATTCACACCTATCAGCAGGGTGGTATGGAAGGGATTTGTAAACTGTTAGGAAACGGAGAAACATGAGGGATGATGAATTTGGACAATTATGACTATGCCATGTGCCAGGGTCTCCTCACTGGGGCAGTCCTTCTCTCCTCTCCCCTTCCCCCTCACTCCCTCACCTTCCCGCCCTTCTTTTCTGTGTGTGTCACTGTACAAACATTTGCTGAACATCTACTAAGTGCTGGGCATTCTGCTAGGACCTGGGGACACAGTGGTGACCAAAATAGTCATGTCATCCTGAAACAGACAAGCCTTTGCAGGGGTGTGTGTGACATGCTGTGATGGGCTGCAGTGGCCAGCAGGAGGTGTGTCCCTGACCTCACAGATCAGGGCACCTCACAGTCGTGGCTGTTGAGATGGGACCTCAAAGCAGAGGCCAGAAGGAAAAGGTGGAACCAACCAGGTGGACAGAGGGCTGGGAGGAGGTGAATACAGAATACTCTGGTATGGGGGGAAAGACTGCACGTGACGGTCCGGCAGCCAGGGGGCACCAAGCACATTTAGGGAACGGAGTTCACGGTAGTGCAGTTACAGGCTGTGTGTGTGGAGGGGGGTATGGTGGGGGCGGAGAGTTGGGGCTGGGAGAGTGTGCAGGGTTATATCCCAGTGTTCTTGTAGGCACGTTGAGGAATCTGGACTTTACCCTAAAAAGCGAAGGGGAGTGTGTAAAAGGATTTTATTAGGAGGAAGGAATGACCAGACTTATGCTTTAGAAAGTTTTCCTGGCTACAGTGTGGAGAATGGGTTGCAACGGGGAGGCTGTGTTCCCATAATTCCCTCAGGGGGTGGGAGAAGCAATGGTGGCCATGGGGTGGTGGGAAGGTGGTCAGAGCCAGCCATGCACTGCCAGCGTCATCATCAGTCTGGTATTGAAAGGACGCAGTGCTGTGTAAACCAGATCCAGTTTAAGCGCTGGCCCTGCTCTGCCCTCTGGAGGGCTCAGAGCTTGGGCCCCCCCAAGTGGCAGCCAAAGCAGGCAGGTCTGGCTCTTCTCCCGTAGCCCAGGAGAAGTTCCTGTCTGATTGTGTCAGACCAGACAATGGGAGGGAGGTGCCCGTCCAGGACCCAGAGGGCACAGCTGGGCCGTGCGGACAGGGTGGGGAGGAGGCGGGGCCTAAACTTGCCCACAGTGGAGGCGGGGCCTAAACTTGTCCACCGCTGCAGCCCTGAGGCTGAGCAGCAGAGAAAGGCTGACCAGAAGGAAGAGGGGGCAGGAAGTCACCCAAGACATACCTGCCTCTGTAGAGGGCAGTTGAAAAGTCTTGGCTGAGAGTCAGCAAGGTGGGGTCCCAGGCTCAGGACCGTGAGGAGGTCACGCACCGCACCTGGGTCTTGGAGTCCCTGCCTCTGTCCAGGTGGGACCAGAGAAGGCAGACAGCACCCTGGCCCTCCGGTCACAGCACAGCAAAAATCATCTCCACACTGTGTTTTCTCATTTACCACACAAAGTGCTGAAGGACAGCTTCCTTCTTAATCCTTGTGGATTGGCTCCTGTGCACTCCTGGTTGTGAAAGCACTTTGAAACCCCATAGGTTGAAACAATACTGTAGACTGATATACCTCTTCACGGTGAATAAATGCTGTCCTGTCCATTATCTCATTTCATGCATTTGTCAGAGCCTATGCATATTCCCACACATTGCTATTGTGTCTTCTATATAATAATGCAGAATAGTGCGTATAATACAATGCATCATTCTATGTGTTAGAGCAGGCACAAAACTCTAAGATAGTCCAATTCACTCTCAGACTGCCTAGAGCACTGAGTTTCTGCTTCAACCACCAGCTACCAGAATCCAACAAGGGGCACACACAGCTGAGACTTTGGCCCAGTGTGTGCCCAGTGCTGGGAGGCATGCATGCTGGGAGCATGGAGATTTCTCACATTGCCTCCCAAGTCCTGCTCCATCACCCATGCCGCTCTCTTCTCTTGTGCCTTCCCCTCTCCCTCCTCTTCCCTCTTTGTTCTGCCCCAGCCACACTGGCCTCTGCTGTCCTCACATGCACCAGGCTTGTTCCTGTTCTGGGCCCTTATGCTGCTGCTCCTTCCCCATTAGCTTGGTGCTCGCCCCCCACCTCCAAGTGTTGGCTCAACTCACCTTTTCAGAGAACCTCCAGCCACACTGCTGCAGCCCTGTCTCCTGTTACTCAGCTTATTTCTCTCCACCATCGGACATGTCATACGAGTCACTTACTTGTTTACCACCTGTCTCCCCGCATGCAAGTAGAGGGGTCACTGCTGTGTCCTCTGTGCCTAGCGCCATGCCTGGCACACTGGAGGTGCTCAGGAAACTCTTCTGGGGCCTGACAGATGTCTGTTGGAAAGAATGTGAGTGGCAGGGACAACTCGATGACCTCACTGTGACAGCATGCATCCCAGCACTGGGCACACACTGGGCCAAAGTCTCAGCTGTGTGTGCCTCTTGTTGGATTCTGGTAGCTGGTGGTTGAAGCAGAAACTCAGTAGCCTTCACATTTACCTGGGGACAGTGTCTGCATGTCTCTTCTTTGTTCTGGGCAGCCCAGGAGCCTCTGACAGGATCTGGGGGGGAAGGCGGGCTCACGTCCTGACCAGGGTCAGGAAGACGTACAGAGGGAGTGGCTGCCCGGGTCCCAGGGCAGCGGGAGACAGCCAGACCTCCCCTCTCCTTTTTGGCACTCAGTCTTGCCATCGAAGGCCCCAGAACTCTGGGCAAAGGTCACAGCGCCTGCTGCCGGGGGTCATGTGACCACCTGAGCACTGCTGAGTTGGACAAGCCGCACAATCAGGTCATTGTGCTCAACACGCAGGTTCCCTGGCCAAGCCACGCCCCAGTCCATCACTGCCAGACCTTTTTGGAACCCTGACTGACTGGGGCCCCATACTGGGGAGGGTGCTGTGCAGTGGCCCCGGGGAGGAGGGGCCTGCTCTGAGACCCTGGGACAGGCAGGGCGGAGACGGAGAGGCGGTGAGCCTTTCTCAGCATCAGGCCCATGAAGGGGGCAGACACTGAGGAGAGCACGGCTGTTGGACTGTTGGCGACACCAGGACGCTAATCACTGTCCTCCAAACCTGCTGTGGGCGGTGAAGGCTGTGGGTCTCTGACTCTGATTCTTATATCCAAGGCCCTCCTCCTGGCACGGCCAGGTCCAGGCACTCAGTGTGAACTCCTGGAGGGGGATCTTCCTTCACGGAGCCGGTCCACCACAGGCCATGAGGCACGGATGTGGCCACTGAACTTTGGGTGGCCCTTCTGGTCTCAGAGGGCACGGGGAGGGGCAGAGGTCTCAGAGGGGCAGAGGTCAGATTAAGGTGTCGGGGAGACCATCTCAGCCTTCTCACCTGAAACTGAGTGGCCCTGGGCCACCTGACCTCTCTGAGCCTTGTGTCCTCATCTGTGAAACAGGGATGAAGATGTCTGTCATACCGGAGGGTGGATGATCACACATGAAACAGCGTCCCACACAACGTGAGTGCTTCTGTCACTGTCCTTTCAGGAGTGAAGAGTCATATTGGGCTTTGCACGAGGCAGACCCCAGGCAAAGCTCACTGGCGGGCTTCACTCCACAGGCCATTCGGTGACTGTAAGGGACTGCCCTGCTTGGGTTGCTTACATGGTCATGACAGGTGACTCTAATGGAGATGACACGGTGAGGTGGCACTCGGCCTACTGGCCACAGCAATCCTGGTTTCAACGGGCAGGTGGATAAGGAGCATTCCTTTGCCGGGTACGCTGCAAGGTCTCGAGTGCCTGGTGTGCAGTGAACGCGAAGAGGGGGAGCGTCTGAATCACGGACCTCAAGGTGACGTGGTACCTCAAGGTAAAGCAGACCACCTGGGTCCTGGGGACTTGTCACGGGTTCAGAGACCTGCCTCTGCTTTGCCACCATCCTCTTTCCACCTTTCCATCAAGAGCCAGGGAGATGGTAAACAGCACTCACCTTCTCCACCTCATCTGTCGCAGAAAAGCTGGTCAGGAAGCCAGGACCCAGACACCCAGATGCTCTTGCCTGTTAGCCTGGCCTTTGGGGCCCAACAGGGGATTTCTGTGCCCAGAGTTTTGTCTTCTCAGAGTCGTCCTCCAGGGGAACCATCCTCCACCACCACCAAGTGAAGGGGAGTCTGGGCCAGGGAGGGCCTTGACAAGTATTGAGCACCCTTACACGCGCTGTCCCAGGGCTGCATGCACCCCATTTCCACCAGGCGCCATCCTGGTGCCCGTATGTCTGAACAAAAGGCCCGAGACCTTGAGCTGCGGAGTCGGATGGTCGTGGAGGCTCTGCTCTGCCATTAGACTTAGCCTTGGGGCCTCACTTGCCTCACCTGTGAAAGGGAGATAATTTCTGGGGCTGCATGAGGATTAAATGACATAAGATAATCAAAGCGCAGGGCACAGGGCTTGTTATGGGCTCTGATGATAAGATAAAGTAATTTGGATTCTAAAAGATTCCCCTAGCTGTTACCTTGGGAGTTGGGCCACCGGGCACTGGGCCAATCTGCCGAGTCGGAGCTATTCCAAAGCACAGAAGGGCCTTCCTTTCTCCCTGCACTAGGCTTCACCCCCACCATGATGGCGGGTGGGCAGGAGGACTGGTGTCTCATTAGGGCCAGGAGGAAAGGGTGAGCCCTGCGGTCCAGCGGCTTCCTCTCTCCTGGCAGCACAGCTTGACCTGCTCCAGTTCCCTCCTCACACCAGCTGGTCTCCAGGCTCCTTCCTTTAATTAAAAGCATTTAGTCTTCATTTGCATGGGATTCTTTTCCTTAGACAGCCTCATTTCAGAATGAATCAGGTGGCTCACTGAGCGTGGCTGTGCGGCATCCCAGGACAGCCCCGCAGAGCCCTCGCTGTGGTCCTGGAGCGCCACATCCCTGTGCGTCCCAGCTTCTCTCCCCTCCATCCCTACCACTCCGTCCCTGAGCTGTGGTCAAGCCACCGGGTCTCGAGTCTCTCTGCCCTACCTCCCCGACCCTCCTTGAGCCCCCAGGCCCCCTTTAGGAAGCATGTTACAGACACATCTCCATTGGTCCTGCAAAGCCAGTCTTCCACAAGCATCTGAATCCATGAGGATAGTGGATGTTTTCCCATGACCTTTGTTTGCCGTCCACCGGACTGAGTTCCTGTGGTATCTCAGAATGAGTCACAAGTCCCGCCCAGAAAGAACTAAGGCCTGACTGGAGAAACAGTGTTGCGTGTTGGCGAGTACACAAAGAACTGTGATGTCAGTAAGAATTCACCTGAAGGGGTTCACAGGAAGGCAGGACGCAAACTGCCAATCATACCAGACCCTTGTTAGTGTTAAAAAAAATTCTGATGCTTGAAAAATCAGGCAGATTCCCAAAGGTCGTAAGGATGTTCTAAACACAGGCCATCTGGTCTCCGGGGCCCACCCAGCCTTGCTCAGAAGGAGAGGAAGGGTGCACCTTGGCGAGAACAGACTCCTTCCCTTCCAGGTGCTCATGGTCTAGCTAGAGGATGAGACAGACCTGGAGACTCTAGAGTAGGACCTTGGTTTCTGACCCCACATTCACCTCAATCTCCTGGGTCTGCCCTCCTCAGCAGACCTGGAGTTCTCTCCAGGACCTTCCGAAGCCTGCTTAGTGCCCCACCCACCCATCACCAGGCCAATACCCACCCCACCAGCCGCCCAGTGTCTCAAGGCCAAGGAGACCAGAACAAAACCAATAGCCTAGTTCTTACAGGTGAGGAAGAGGAGGTGCAGAAAGAGCTTTATCTCTGCTTACGTTGCCCCTTTTCCCAGGTTGATTCTGAAGGCCCACCTCCAGATCTCTATGAACCAGTTTAACTCTTCCTGCCTCTAAACTCCTGTTCATATCCTTCCACTGGGAGATGGGCTCCATGGGGTGGGTACTAGGGTTACTGTGGTTTCATCCATGCCGTGTCTGGTGCAGAGTGGACAACCGATAAAGAATGAAAGAATGAACGATGAATATATGAATGGGCTCAGAACTAGACTCAGCCTTTCGTGTTAAAGACAGAGGAGGAAAGAGATATAGACCCAATATGGAAGGGGTTCAGACCCCTTATTCACTGCCGTGTCCTGTGTTCTTCCCAAGTATCAGCACTAGGGTTGTGTGGAGTCAGCCCCTCCTGCAAAACTACAGGGGAAAGCAGACAACACCCCCTCTCAGCTGATTATGTGAAGCCTCTAGAACTAGGACCCCCTAGGGTCCAGACATTCAGTTAACACTATTGTAGGCCCAGGAGAGGATAAGCAAGCTCAGGACTTGTGTTGAGATGTGTGTTTTTTTAAAGATGTTATTTATTTATTTTTAGAGAGAAGGAAAGGAGGGAGAAAGAGAGGGCGAGAAACATCAATGTGCAAGAGAAACACCAATCAGCTGCCTCTCTCAGGACCCCAAGCGGGGACCTGGCCTGCAACCCAGGCGTGTGCCCTGAATGGAATCAAACCAATAAGCCCTCGGTTCCACAGGCCAGCACTCAATCCACTGAGCCACACCAGCCAGGGAGAGAAGTGTTTTTAGTAGCTCATTCCCTTTCCTGCCAAATGGAGAATGGAAGCCTTTCATTCGCATTTTCTCAGCCACAAACCCCGGAGTGAAGTGAGCCCTCCCTTCTCCATGTCCTTTGCCACGCACGGGTGCTCTGCAGGATGGAGGGAGGTCAGAGACAGCCATGGACAGTAGCAGTAACTAGCACCCGCAGAATACTTTTCAATAGCACTATCTCCATCATCCTCATGAGCAATTGATAAGGTTAGGGTTGATCTGTTTCATAGATGATCTGTTTCATCAGAGCAAAGTGAGGCTCTGATGGGCTAAGTAATATACCCGAGGTCCCTGAACTACTGCGTGTTGGGGTTGGGATTGGAACCCAGGATTGAAATCCAGACCCTCCAATTCCAGAGACTAGCAGGGTTGAGGCAGGCCACCTGAAAGGCAAGTGAAGCCTGGCCAAGACCGCTGCACCACCAGGCTTTGCTCTCCTGGAGATTGTCCGGTGTTTTCTGATGGTGATGGGCCTTTGGGTTGATGCCATCATACTCTTCCCAGAAAAAGCATTTGCTTTAAAAATCACAGAGTTGCAGTGCCTTAATTAGAGGAGAATTTTGATGAACGACTNCCCAGGATTGAAACCCAGACCCTCCGATTCCAGAGACTAGCAGGGTTGGGGCAGGCCACCTGAAAGGCAAGTGAAGCCTGGCCAAGACCGCTGCACCACCAGGCTTTGCTCTCCTGGAGATTGTCCGGTGTTTTCTGATGGTGATGGGCCTTTGGGTTGATGCCATCATACTCTTCCCAGAAAAAGCATTTGCTTTAAAAATCACAGAGTTTCAGTGCCTTAATTAGAGGAGAATTTTGATGAACGACTGGTGAACAGTATTCATTGGTAATTCTAGTTTTAGTTCTAGTCCTTACACTGGAGTGACAGGTTCCAATCAGTTCACCACCTGAAACGTAGTCAGCCTCAAAGTTGGTGCCCAGATGACCCCTGCCTCCTGATCGTCATGCCGCTGTGTAGTCGCCTCCCGCAGGACATCAGGGTTGGCTTATGTGACCACTGGAGTACGGCGGAAGTGACGTATCACTTTCAAGGCTAGGTTATAAGACAAGGCTCCTGTCCTGCTGCCTTGTGGGTTACTTGTCCTGGAGGAAGCCAGCTGCCATGTCATGAGGACACTCAAGTCACCCCCACGGAGAAGCCCACATGACAAAGATCTGAGAGGCCTCCAGTCAACAAATGCATGAGGGAGACATTTCGGATGTGGATTGTCCAGTCACAGTCAAGCCTTCAGATGACCACAGGTCTGGCTGACAGCTGCCTGTGACTTTGTGAGAACCACCCCTGAGCCAGAACCACCAGCAATGGAGCTCCTGGATCCCTGACCTTCAGCAACTGTGCTGGACATCACATGTCTGCTGTTCTCAGTGCTGAGGTTGTGGTAGTTTGCCCCAGGGCAACTGGTAACCGGTATTAGACTCAGTCTCCTGTCGGCTCTGAGAAGTTCTAGTCTTGGCCGTAAGAATGCTTTGTCAGCAGACTGCTTGAAGAATGTTTTCATCACTGGAGCAGAGAGTAGAATTTCTTCTTTGTTTTTTGTCCTAAACTGACTTCTTCAAGCTTTAAACCTGCCTCTAACACTGACACGGAGACTTGGTGAGGACACATCAATTCCTTCTTGGCATCGCAGACGTGACTGTGATCAATTCCCAGAGGGGATCCTCCCGGCAGTTGGCCTGGGGACAACAGGACGTTCCTCGGAGTCCAGTCGATGCTTTATTCTGCTTTGGCTGACATTCTGGCCAAGACAAGTGGCCACCCTGGGGAAGAAGTCACAGGGAAAGAAGAGCCAGGAAGAATGGCGGAGGTGGGGGCAGCAGCAAGTGAGGCTGGGGAGACTCACCTCTCCAAGTCAAAGAAAAAGTTGGTCCTGCATTTCATGTCTGTGGGCCAGTCCTTCCACTCACAGTCTTCAAAGAAGTGGAGGCCAGAACCAGTACTGGTCAAGTTTCACAAGTTTTGCTTGTAACTTTTTTCCTAGTTACTATACTTGTCACAGGAAAGAGAGCTGGGGGAGCGGGGGAGCACAGAATGGGATATGGGGAGGGGAACGGGCACCTAACATCCCAAGTCCCTGAGGACTAAGACAAAGAACAAACCAGTCGCTGAATAGCTGGTTCGGGCCAGTGGAGGAGGTGGGGGCACTTGTTCTCCACTCCCCAGTGTCTCCTGGGTTCTTTCCGTGGCAGGACTCTGCCTGTAATTCAGGTAGGGGCCACCAGGGGGAGAAGTGTTCACCTTGCACTCAGGTGATTTCCCAAGGATAAGGGTAACAAAGACAGGGTTTTGCCCTCATGCTTACACTGTTCCTAAAGACACACACACACACACACACAAATCACAAAATACTAACTCCTGAGAGAGGACTCCTCCACTAACCAGTGTTGTAAATTTGTTGCTCATCCCTAATTCCTCTGCGGGCCTTTTTTGCCTCACCTTTACAGTGAAAGGCTCAGGAAAGTGACTTCCAGTAACCAGCTCTGAAATTATCACATCAGTGGCTCATCCTAAGGACTGCACCTAACTGATTCCATCTGTAAATACTCCATTTCCTAATAAGGTCACACTCAGGGGTAGCAGGGATTAGGACTTCAACACAGCTTTTGGGGGACACAATTCAGCCCACAACGCTGTGTAAATGTTCTTACTGCTGGTTCATTCCCTGGCTTCTTGTAGCCAGGTTTCTGTCCACAGCTTGCTGCCAAATTCAGTGGCTTTTCTCAGTCTCTATCCTTGTGTCTGCCCTGCAGTGTTTGCCATGGTCACCTCTTCCCTCCTTCCCTCGGCTAACCTGACATCCAGGTCATTGCACACCCGCTGTTCTTCCATCTCCCAGATTATTCCAGGTGTGCCTTCTGCTCCGACTTTTCCTTCTCCCCCCATCTCTAGTCTAAGGTGATTCTGAATCCTGGGGACTTGCTCATGTTCTCTGCTTCCAACACCCTCTCCTCTGGCCAACTCCCAACCTCCACGCTTCAGTGCTGTTGTCTGAGTACATAACAAATACCTCTTTCTAGCTTGCCTGTCTCCCAAGCTCAAGGTGAGCATTGCCACTTGGAAACCACAGAAGAGCCTCAAAGGTAACATATCTCAATTGTAGCACACGTGCACGCGCACACACGTGCATGCGCACACAGAAGTCCAGAAATACCGTGGCACTTTGAAACTGGACAGGCACCCACAAGAGCAGGTGGAACCCAGTGAGATGGGCCTTGTCGCCGTTGCTGTGGCCTCATCTTCAGGCATAGGCTGCTGCAGCCAGGGGGAGTCTGGGCTGCACCTGCCTCTGTTGGCTGAGACCCTCAAGGCAGCAACGGCAAAGGCATAAGTCGCAGACAGCTTAGTGTCAGACCCAGTGTGGCCCAGCATTCCTGTCTCACATGGTGCTCGACGTGGACGTAAGATTTCCACTTTACTTCTGCACTTCTTTCAGAGCCCCTGGTAGAGTGCCTCGCACGTAGCTGGCTTCCTAGGGAAGTGGCGGTGTGATGGAATTTGCTGGGGTGCTTATCTCAGCCATAAAACCCAATACACTAGCACTCAAGGATCTGTAAATAAGCAGTTGACGCCGCTTCTCTGCAGCCCAGCTCCCAGAATCCCATTCCCTGCACAGCCAGAAAGCATCATAACAGCGATGTTTAAGATTCAGGCTAGAGTGGACTGCCGGGACGACCTGCTTCCACCCTCTGTTTCATCGACAAGGAGGCAGCCATTCTGAGACATTGGGAGACCTCCCCAGGCCCTCCCTGTGTGGTCCCCTGACATGCTAGCTGCCTTTATTTACCTTCTCTTTTACAAGGACAGCATGGGGCTTGATGGCCATTCCTGGGACAGGCCGAGGGGACCTCCATGAGCTCACCAGCCCACAGTGTGTGTGTGTGGTGGGGGGGCTGTGCAGGCCTGTTGCACATTTCATCCTGTGACATCCACCCACAGTCCTGTGGAAATGCTGCATGGGCCAAAGCACCTTGGGAAACCTTCAGGGATATTGTCCTGGGTGGATCCTCAGCATCCGGAGGGCTCTGCAAAGGGAGGGGCAGACAAGGAGAGTCAGGGCGGCCCAGGGCGCTCTGTTCGCAGGGGCTCTGTTGGGACCTAACAGCCTCTTTCAGCTAAGGGAGCCGTGTTGGGCAGAGAATCGGTGTCAGTCTCATACAGGGGTGGGGAAAAGGGGTTCACAGTGGTAGTACAAATAAACGATACAATAATGAGTGAATAGCAACACAAGAATAAACTGTGTTTCACAAACTCACAACTCTGTGCCTCCTTTTGCCCACCCTGGTATTGATGTGACCTTTACTGAGGCCTGTATGATGCCTTGTCTAGACATAACAGTTATACAGACAAGGATCACAGGTTTTATTTTGTCTTATATTTAATTTAATCTATTTTAGTCATGTGTGGGTGCACGTGTGTGTGAGATGGGTGCCCAGTGCTGGCTGAGGTCCAGGCACAGGGACCTGCAGCTGCAGGAGACGCCACGTGGCCCACGAGTGAGAGCCTGTGGAACAGAGGTCCAGGCCACAGTGGGGCCCAGGCAAGTGAGAGGTAGGCAGCAGGCATCGCAAAAGGCCGGGGTCCCATCGCCCCAACGTTCGGGCCTCCCCTATAAATGAAGTCTTTGGCCCCAGGGTCCTTGTTCTTTGACACTTGGTCCTCACTCACTGCATGTAGCCTCATCAGGCTGCTGTCACATAGGCTCGGGAGTCAGAGGGCCATAAGGACACAATGTGGGAGACCGAGGTTTGGCATGAGGGGCTCATGGAAACACAGTCCCACCTGTCTGCGTTCACAGCACAGCAGGGTGCACACCGGGCTCCCCTTGTCCAGGTGCCCCCGTGGCTGCCTTGTCATCATCCCCTTTGCCTGCTACCCGTCTTCTTTCTATCAAGGCTGCAGTGCCCAGCTCTGGAGATGAGGCAGCGGTGGAGCTGTTAGGATCTGCACCTCTTAGGAGCCGAGGAGCCAAGCCGGGCAGTTGCAGTGGCTCCTGTCATCCTCTCTGCAGCCTTCTGAGTGGGGCAGGGGCTTCTTAGTTGCAGTTAAGGAGTTTTTACTCGAGAGGTTAAATAGTGTCCTTGAGCCACCCAGACCCTTGCCTTGCTGCGGGGCGGGGAGGGGGGGGGACTGGGACAGAGACTTGCACCACCCAGGCCTGCTCAGCATCCCCTCCCCCCCAGGGGAGCTCACCTGGGCCAGGTCCGGAGACTGCTGGCCGGTGTCACGTGGGGAGCATCTCCTCCCGCCTGACAGCCAGAAGATAAACAGCTTTGCATTAAATCTCATTTAATGCTGATATTTATAAATTTATTCAGCTGTGTTTACTGAAACGCGAGAATGCCTAATAACGTAACGTGCTTCATCTCACATGTTCCTACTAATGAGAATGCAAGCATTGCTTAATTTTTTTTCAACATTTCATTTGCTTTCCTCTCCCCTCATCTCCTCCTGTTGTTGGCTTGGCTTTTAATCTGTTACCAAATTCTGAAAAGTTTGGCCTTTGGGCATTAGTGAAGAGAGAGCCAAAGCGAGCCTGGAACAGGCACTGGACTCAGCCCTGTCCCCAAGACACTTCGCCACCTGGCATCAGTGCTCAAGGGGTCAGGGTGCTGGCTGACAGGCTGGAGCACGCTGACGTGAGAACAAACGCCTCTTCTATTTTCTGCTGCAGTTTGCAGAGGCTGCATGGTTTGGGTCAGAGTTGCAGCATTTGGGGTTTTAGGGACAGGAAATTTAAGGCAGAGGGCAGGGAATTAGTGTCCTTGGCTTTGGAGAGACAAGAGGGATAGCCAGAATGACCGCGGGAAATGGGCAACACTAGTGGGGTCTTGATGTGGGTGGGTGTGTGCATGTGAATGTATTTGTCTGTATAAGAGATCCATATACTCATAGAGAGAGAGGGAGGGAGAACAAGACGAGAGACTCCACTTTTACTTCAGTTTGATCTATTGTCTATGAGTTTAAGACAAAGGCCTTCCTACCCCTGGCTGTTTATCCCACTAAGGCCACCAGGTGGCCTTCACCTGGCCAGGAGGAGCCCCAAGACCAGGGCAGGGAGGGATGGCAAAAAACTCAGCCGAGCTCCGGAGGGTGTCTAGAAGGCCGTGAGTGAGGGTTAAGGAAGGGAGAGCAGGTGTGGTTGTGCTGGGCTTCCTTGGGTGGGGGGTGGGGGGGTTAAGGGCAGGACTGGGTATCAAGCTACCAGGCCTCAGTGGCCTGAGGGGAAGACACTGTGAGGAAGTCTGGAGTCAGGAGCTAGGGAGGAGGAAGGCTGGAGAGATGCTGACCAGGCAGGGGCAGGACCAGGAGGGCACTGTGGTGGGGCACACACCGTGGAGAGAACAGAGGGATGCTAGCCTGAGAGAGGCCTTGAGAAGGAGACCAGCGCTCTGACCTGGGATGAACCACAGCCTCCTTGGGCCTTGTGACCTAAAGCTCTGGACCTTCTGGTTCAGCTCTGCATGCAAGTTCTGGTCTGGGTGTCCTTTGCTGGGTGGGCAGAGCAAGAAGCCAGCCTGGCACTGGTGGTCACTGCTCTAGAAATGACACTCAGCTTTTCTCTCCTTCCAGAGGCAGGACAAGGCTGTCTTCTCAGGGGCCTGGCATCTTAGAGGGGCCATGCCTTTTTGGCATTATTCAGGAAACTGGGATCCCCATGGAAACCCAGGAGACTGGAGACATTGGAGCAAGGATGGAGGCTCCAGCTGAGCTGAATGTCAGAGGCCCTGGGTGGGGAGGGAGCCAGGGCGAAAAATGAACGATGCCCCAAGTTCCAGTTCTGCCCATCGCAGGACTGGGCCCTGTGCAGAGTTCTCTCCCAGTCTAGGCATCAGCTTCCCTGTCCAATTAGAGGCAGGTTGTTATACGGTGACAACAAAACCTCTCCAACTCTGTCTATGGCCCAGGCAGCCCTAGGCCATGGTGCCCTCACCTGTACTGCCCATACCTGCAGGTTAATCTGGGCAGTGCCAGGAAGGGACAGCTTTCCCCGCCACAGCCAGCAAGTCCTGGTCCCTCTCCCTTGCTTCCGTGAGGGGCAGGGGACAGGTAGGTGGCAGGGATGTCAGGGTCCTGGAGAGCAGAAGCCTATTCGGGGAATTCGAGAAGTGAGTGGAGGAGCTCCAGGCCCAGCCCCTGACATCTTCTCCCCTGAAAGGCAGCCCCTGTCCCCATCCGTGCGCACATGTTTGAGGCCCATCAGGATGCTCAGCCTTGCCCTGCTCCTCTCTCTTCTGCAGCATCAGTGGGAACTTCCTCTGGACATCCCCCTCTCTGGGCCCAGCTCTGCTTGGGGTTCCCCAGGGGAGGAGGGGGGCGGGCACTGGGGCTCATCCCTCTCTTTTGTGCTGTCTCTCCCTCCCACTTCCGCTCCCTGTACTGCTCCTGGTGACCTTTCACCCCTCCCTTGGATGTCCTTCAAAGGCAACTCCTGGGGTTAATAACTTTGGCTGGCAGCCCCACACAAAGCCAGGGCCGGAAACCATTGTCCCCAGGACAATGGTTGTGCAGCCCAATAATGAGGCCTCCGCAGTGTTGTCTGACGTCCTACGTTGCCCGGGAAAAGGAGGAGGGGTGTGGGACTGTCCTGACCCCCAAGACGAATTATCCCCTACACCCATTGTGGGTCCTCCTGAGGAGGCACCAAGACTGCTGCGCCCTCCAGTCAGCCCCATCTCAATGCAGGGTGCATGGACCCAGCGACACCCCGATGTACACCCCACTCTCCAGGTCGTTGTTCTGCTCCCCTGACCCGAGTGGAAGCACCTCACAGTTTAGCAATTAATTGGCTCTGGCAAATCATTAAGGTTGGAGTGCTGCCAGCCTGCCATCTGATGACAGGCATGTGGCGCTTTGCGGAGCCAGGCCTCCCTCTTCCCTTCCTAGCTGTGTGACCTGGGGAAGCTGGGTAACCTCCCTGAGTCTCTGCTTAAAAAGGGGTGGGTGGCAATGCAGACGGGGGCTCTCAGAAGTTACCTACAAGGCGAGTGTCTGTGACCTAGCGGGCAGCCAAGCCCTGGCCACTCTGTGGGTGATGAGGGAGTGGCCCTTCCTCAGCTGTAATTTAACTTCCTTTTATGCCAGCTCCTGCCTGGTGTTTCCAACCAGAATGTAAGCTACTCAGGGACACACTGTGTCACATCCTATTCCTCTGCCCTCTGCCCTCTGCACAGTGCTGGGCACTCAGGATCCCGACGGATCCCGAGGAAGTGGTTGCTGAGGGCCTTCAGCCCTGCCGTCCACTAGAATTACCAGGAGAGGCTTAAAACACCGGGAAAGTTTGACCCAAGTGGTATGGACTGTAGCATTGGGACTGTGTGTTGAGAGAGAGACAGGTGGGAGGATACTGACACGCCGGAGAGGAAACACTGGTCTGCACACTTAGAGTACGTGCCGACTCTCCTTAACGCCGGAGTGCAGCCCTTCTGCAGGGGGAGAAATGGACCGCGATGTAAGACATTGTTGACGTCCTGGGGCACAGTGTTCCTCCTTTTACAGCTGTACTCTAAGGAAATAATTTAGGACTGGGGATAGTGTTCTTTTAAATCAACTTTATTGAGAAATAATACAAATATACTAAAATGCGTCCATGCAAAGCATATAGTTCATGAGTTTTGATAAATAGATACATCGATATACTGACTGCCCCGATGGAGATACAGCATGATCTGTCACCCCGGAGAGACCTGTGAACACGAGGTTTTGAAGTCTCCCCTGCTGTTTTGAGATGCGGCCCAGTTTGACACTCCCGTGTGACAGTGTCAGCTCTGGAACCTCACAGAGCTTGTCACTCGTCCGCATGCACAGCATCACCTGGGGAGCTGGTGAGAGGCTGGCTCAGCCCCCAGGGCGAGCTTGGGACTCTGCATTCCTGACAAGCTCAGCCACACTTTGAGGCTTCAGGTCCCTCATTTGCAGATGGGAGAACTGAGGCTCAGAGCTTGAATGAGGGCAGCTTGCAAGCCCTGGTCCTGAGCTCCTGGCCAAACGACAATTGTACCCCATTGTCCTCCAGTCCTTTTCTTTTTGATCTCCGCCCAAACCCTAGACCCTGTAGGAAGTAGGGGCATATTAGCCTCTGGGCCTCTTTCCCTCAGAGTGCTGTGTCCCCCTTCCCACCCACTCCCACCTGCCTGCACATGAGCCACTTCCCAGGAAAGCCCCCCTTCCTCTGTCTGTTTCTGGCAGGACTGCCCATTCCTATCGACACCTACCTTGCCCGGTACACTCCAGTCCTCACTGTGCATCATCAGTTCAACCTAATGACCAAGTGTGTATTTATTAAACAAGTCCTGAGTGGAGTGGCTCTCACCATCCAGGAGAAAGGTAAACCAGAAGTTGAGATGAAGTTAACCCAGATGGCAACTGCGTGATAGGATGTGAGGGGGGGAGACCCTAGCCCACCCAGCTCGGGCTCCTTGCTTTGCAGATGATGTTGCGGAGGAGCAGCCTCTTCCCGCCTCCGCCCAGCCCCAGTTCCAGCAGCTCCCGTTCCAGGAGCAGGCAGAGCAGACCCCGAGGAGGAGCAGGGGTTTGAGAAGGACTCTGAGAAAATTGTAGAGAGGGAGGAGACAAGGCAGGCGTTGTGGCCCAGAGTGGAGAGGAGACGCTGCTGTGGAAACTGAGCCCCTTTTCACAGAGGAACTGGGAGGAGGTCCCAGAGGCATGGCTGCCCAGATGCAGGCATGACCTCCTGTTCAGACACAGGAGCAATAGGGAGGTTCTCCTCTACCCAGGCCCCTCTGCGCTCCACTCCATGTGTGGGGTTCCACCTCTGGAAGCACCACCAGGGCGTGTGCCTGAGTAGTCTGAGGCTCAGGCTTTGCGAGTGGCAAGCCCTGGAGACTTCTCCATGAGAGAAAGAAGGCGTGCTGTCTGGGGGCCCAGGGACCCGGGGGCCAGTGCAAGGCTGGCAAGG
Source organism: Sturnira hondurensis (assembly GCF_014824575.4). Classification (NCBI taxonomy): domain Eukaryota; kingdom Metazoa; phylum Chordata; class Mammalia; order Chiroptera; family Phyllostomidae; genus Sturnira; species Sturnira hondurensis. The sequence continues at coordinate 990,034 of NW_028074670.1, forward strand.
CTGTCGAGCAGAGTCGGTTAGTACTATGGGCTTTAAAGAGAAGAAGATTTCACTTCACACTTGGGAAAAACTGGGTCCTAACACTTCTTTTAGACTGAACCACTGAGGAGGAAGGGTCTTCAGTCCCCAGATGTGAAGAGCTAAGACCAGATGGGGACAGAGTTGTCAGATGTCCTAGCCTCCTGCCCATTCCCTGAGAGTCGACCAAGGGAAGCCAGTCCCCTAACAGCCTCGTGCACATCTATGTCTGAGGTGCAGCCCCAGAGAGACTTCCCCTGTGGCTACCTGGCGTGGCCGTGGTATGGAGCTACAGCAAGAACACAGTGATGGCCAGAGGCGGGAACCCAGATGACAGACAGTATGGGGTTAGGGAGAGGGAGGCAATGGTGGTCCACCAGGATGCCTCTGAGGAATCTTTACATATCTGAAAAAATAGGTCTGGAACTTAAATAGGAGGCTAGTGCTAACACCACAGAAGTGAGAGTTAATATAGTGGAGTGAGGCCTAAGAAGGTCATGAGGCTCAGGATTGCTGTGGGTTGAGTGTCTTGCAGGGATTAGGGAGGACCACATGTGAGTGGAATTTGGCCATGACCAGCCCTGGGAGTCAGCTCAGCCCTGCCCTGCCCTGCCAGCTGTGTGTCCTTGGCACACTAAAGGTGAGTTTCCTCCTTTGCATAATGGTAAGATTGTCTTCGAGATACTTCAGGTTGTGTCCAGCTTCCACACACCAGAATTTAGTGGTTTGGGGGATTCAGTCCCACAGTGGGAATCAGGACTGAGCTGGCTCACCTCAGGGGAATGTCAGGGTCAGTGTTCAGTAGGCCTGGCTGTGGTGATCGTGCAAGGCCCTGAGCGCAGAGCGAGGGTGATAAGGATGACGGGAAGCAGAGAAGAAGAAATTGGATAGTCCTCAGTTCCTTCAGGCAAGCACTGAGGGAGCTTTGCCTGCCCGCCAGCCATCTGCCAGCCAGCGCGGGAACGTCCCCACGGGACCTTGCAGGGGTTGCCTGGCCTGTGTTCCACGAAGCAGGAACAACTGCCGGGTCATTGTGCAGACGTGAGGTGAGGCACACAGCTGTCTTTGGAGTGAAGTCATAAGGAGCTACATTTCTGCAACTGGGTCCTGGCCAGATGAGGGGACAGATTTCAAGTGCCAGCGGAATGGCCCACGGGGCTCCTCTGGCCCGCTCCGTGCCTGACCCTGCTCTCTGTTGGGAGGGCAGAGCCTCTCCCTTGACTGACTCCACGGACAGGGTGAGAAGCAGTGGCTCACAGTTTGGCTCCGGGACCTGGCACACTGCTCTGGGTGTGGGGTTCATCTCTGCAGCTCAGACCTTCACCCTGGAAGGAGCCTGGACCTCAGCATGAGTGCCTTCGTAGGAGGTAATGCCTAGGAGCCCTGGAGGATGATGGGTGCATGTAGTCTTCAAGATGGACCCGCCAGGATGCCAAACACCCCTCCCCCTGGACCCCAAGGCACTCTTTCCCACTAATTCACACTGACCCCAGAATATGTCTCAGCCCTAATCAGTGGTGTTCCCATGTTCAGTGAACCTTGGGCCCTTTCTGCACAAGACGGTTAATCCCAACACTAGCAAATGACTTTGGGTTTACCTATGGGATATGCTTCCTCTGGCAACTGCACAGAATCCCCTGTAAATATCACTTCTGCTGGTGGACAGGACGGGAACAACACAGATCATCCAAAATACCAGGGGTTATCCATTGTCACCACACTGGTGCCAAAGCAAACCCACAAATGGTTCTTTAGAAATTGACTACAAAGTTACTCATGATCACTTTTCTACTTAATTTCCTAAAAGAGCAACTCAAAATCACATGGGGATTCATACACTTTTGGTTGACAGCCAAGAACATTGCATGTAGCAGATACTTATCAAGTACTTTTTAGTGAATGAATGGACGAATAATGAGTGATAGTAAAACTCTACCAATTTTTCTCAACATCACCAATAGTCCGCATTTCTTCCTGAAACCTTAGCGTCACTTGGTAAACCTTGTCAAGTGACAGCCATCCCTCTGTTGACTGCGGCACGCTGGTGATGAGGTTTCCCACAGAAACATGTCCATCCCTGCACGGTGAGCCGCTCACCCTCTCTTTCCTGGAAGCGTGTCTCTCTCAGGGTGGGGCTTTTCGGGAAGGGTCTGCCAACCCCCGACGAGGTGACAGCCGGAGCTGCTCCACGTGTCAACGTATGCAGGCCAGCAGAGGTATGCAGACCAGCCAAGGCCCGAGCGCCGTGGTCATTAGCTTTGTAAACTGACTTTCTGAACAACTGTGTTTCTGTAGCTCTGGCATGCACTCCCTCAACTCTTTTCCAGTACTTTCTCTTTCCTAATTATGTTTGTGTTGACTTATTGTAATATCAGGGTGCAGCTCCCGAGGTGCACTGCAGGGTGAAACAGGAGTGTGTTGTGAGGCTTGGTGTGAAGGAACCACCAGCCAGCACAAGGGCTACTTGCATGGGGGACCACTCAGACCCACCTGGCCAGCGCTGGGCATCTCAGCAAGAGCCACCAGCGTGGGCTCATTTCTGCCCATGGCTTCCAGGAACTCTGAGTGACAGTCTTCTCCCTCTGCTTCCTGCCATCCCTGCCCTTGACCTTGTCTACAAGGACCTCATCCCCTCAGACTGGGAGGAAGCCCAAGTTGGTGAGCAGGAGGGGTGGGGTGGAAGAGAAAGAACACTTTGCTAAGAAGGCACCAGATGCCACAGGATTCCATGTGTCTGAGGTGGAAGGGGTACTAAGGAGCATCTAGTCCAATGTCCTTACTTCAGGAAAGAGCAAACCGGCCTGGGAGAAGGGAGGAGCCCTGTGACAGTAACAGAGCTCACTCCTGAGAAAACCAGGACTGCAATCCAGGTCTGCTTACACCTCATCCTGTGCTGGTCCCCGGGTCCCACGCTGCTCTAGGATGGACATTGGACCTAGTTTGAGGTTTCCCTGGGAACATCAGCAGTGTCTTATGAGACCCTGCACCCTCAAGGTCAGCCAGGCAAACTGCAGAGCTGATGGAATCGGCCTTGGGTTTTGTGGTAAACACCTTTTTATCATCACTTTTTCTAGTCTTTGCATTCTTATGGCACTGGGATGCTTGGTACATCTTAAAATAGTTTCAAAATACTTATCATGTCATTTATCCTAAAAACAATTTGGGGGCAGAGCTATTATCTCCACTTTATAGATGGAAGAACCAAAGCCAAGTCACACAAATAGTAAGTGGCTGGGTGGCACCTGGGTGCCTTTGCCCTTCTCTGTCAGTCACCCAGCCGTTCTCCTCGCTGGTCGGGTACATGAGACTTCCTGTGCAGAAGGAACAACTTCTCAAAGGGGGAAGGGAATAAGGGTTAAAATCTCTTTTGCAACTTAAGACCTACCTTCAATTGGATTTCCAAGGCCTGAAGTAGACCTGCTTCCTTCAGGGAAATTGAAGAGTCAAGGACAGATGGGGACCAGCGGGGCAGAGGGGAGTGGGAGATGGGGTTCGTGTTATGCATGGGTTTGAAGCCAGCCCTGTCCCTTAAAAGCTGTGTGATTTGGGGAAAGATACTTAACCTCTCTGAGCCTCTATTTTCTCATACAAAGATTAGCATGTGGGATGTGTATAGTGGAAAGTGTCTGGGGTCGCTACCTGTGGAGAAAGGAAAGAAAGTGGGATTGGACAGGGGGAGAGGCAGAACCACGCCGTATTGCCCACAGATCTCTGGAGCTGTCCCCAGCTGGGGTGAGGGGTCCAGGGCTTTAAAGCCCTGCATGGACCACTTCTTGGATGCAGGGCTTGACCTTGGGCAAGTTGGCTGTCTGGGAAAGTCCAAGACTTGGGAATCGAGCCCTGCAGTCTGTAAGGGGGACTGGGTGATGAGGACAGTGTCCACCATGGTGCTCTGTAATGTTGTGCTGGGATTAAACGAAGTGATCGAAATACACGCACCACACAGGAACTGGGACAGAGAAGGTGCCCAGTCGACGTCAGGCCCTTCCTCTTCCCACTTCTTGTTCCTGGTTAAGAAACCTCTGTCCGACTTCCAGGTGAACCTACAGGCAACAAATCCCCAGACCTCACTGTGACCTCAGGGGGCCAGGGGGTAGGAACCTCACAGGACACTTGGCCTGGCCAAGCTGCTGCAGGGCATGGAAGGGGTGTGTGTGTCTGTGTGTCTGGGTGTGGTGTGTGGTGTGTGTGTATGTGCTCTCTGTCAAATCACCTGTAAGGACAGGAACCATGTCCACATCTTCATTCTCTTTTCCCAAACAGATCCTTTGCTTAGTGTTGCAGGACACAGTGGAGCTTTGTCAACAAGATTTAAATCTATTTGTGGTTTATTTGCTTTAAAACATGTTATAAGCCCTGGCTGGTGTTGCTCCATGGATTGAGCACTGGCCTGCGAACAAAAGGGTCACCCATTCGATTCCCAGTCAAGGTACTTGCCTGGGTGGCAGGCCAGGTCCCCAGTGGGGGGCTTGTGAGAGGTAACCACACATTGATGTTTCTCTCCCTCTCTTTCTCCTTCCCTTCCCCTCTCCCTAAAAATAAATAAATAAAATCTCAAAACATGCTATAAAACAAATATTCAAATAAAGAGGTTGAAGATGGTAGAAAGAGGACTATAATAACCAACCCCAGTTATTCTAAGACCTCAACACAACCACACGTATGTAAGCACCATGCAAACCTGGGAGCTGAACAAAGTCCCCATGAAGAGGCTTCCGAAAGTCCTCACACAGCTGTGAACCATGAACCATGGGGACGACATTATTGTAGTGTGTGGAGGGAGATGAGACAGGTGCAGTAGTAGTCGCAGCCACCTTGTGCCAGGGCTGATACACTGGGTTTTCCTTAATCTTGAGAACTACACCTGGTGGGCACTGTTCCTATCTACCTTACACAGATCAGGAACTCTCGGCCCAGGGCAGTCAAGCCACAAGACCAAGCTGACCCAGCTCACAAATGGCAGAACGGAGTCCCACACTCGGTGTCTGTCTCAGGACATCACTGCGCTCCAATGCCTTGCTCTGTTGCCAGAGGTCCCACCTTTCAGAGAAAAGAAGGTGAATCTGGGCATCCTGTGGAAAAAGAAGCAGGACTGTGAAAAACTACAATGGCCTGCCAGCCCACAAAAGGACTGCGGGGGATGGCGACCCCCTCCCAAGTGGGAGTGTGGGATTGGGGGCAGAGGAGAAGGCTCAGACTGGAAGTAGTTTAGGAGCTGAAATGAGTTTGTGAAGGAGCTTGCGCGTCTTCTTCCCCGGAGACCACTACAAATAGGCCACGGCAACCATCGGTGGCAATAATCAGTGGTTCGCTGCTCATCAGAAACCAGGGTGGGCTGATGAAACACCGGCAGGGTCAGCCCGCTGGCCCACTTCCGGACGGCCCACTCTGCCAGCACAGGTTTGGAGTCCAGGGTGGGGCGCCGGCTGGTGAGTGAGTCATCTTAAATGCTGTCCCGCCTCTTACATAACACCGAAGAGCCACCATTTATTTATTTTTAAGGTATAATTTACATACAACATTCTATTCGTTTCAGGTGTGCAACAGAATGATTTGGTATTTGTATATGCATATTGCAAAATGATCACAATCCATCTAGCTAACATTTGACCATACATACTTACAAAAATGGTTTTCTTATGATGACAAATTTTAAAATCTACTCCCTTACGAATACAGTATTATGAACTGTAATCACCGTGCTGTACACTATATTACCATGACCTAGTATTTTACAGCTGGGAGCTTGTACCTTTTCACCTCCTCTACCCATTTTGCCCTCCCTCACCCACCACCCCCACCCCTGCTTCTGGCAAGCACCGATCTCTTCTTTGTCTCTATGAGCTCATTTTCCCCTAAGGTGCCACATGTCAGTGAGATCACGCAGGACTTGCCTTTCTCTGCCTCACTTAGTGCAGTACCTCAAACTCTACCTGTGCTGCTACGCGTAACAGGACTTCTTTATTACGGCTGAGCATATTCCACTGTGTATATGTACCACACCCATCACTTTGTAACTTGTTAGAGCCCTCAACACACATGTGCCACACACCGTACCCCCCCCACACCATGTGACGGCACATGTGCCACACACCGTGTCCAGCAGGGGCTGCAGGGCTGTCTCCCTTGGTGTCCCAGGTATCAGAAATCTGCAATGTGACTGACAGGTGTGCTCTGCCAGAGTAGCATCCTTCCTCTCAGCCCCCATCCTGACTCTTTTACCTGGAGGTGCCTGCTCTTTGCTGCTTACTTTCGCCAACTTCTGACTCCAGATCCATTACTTGTCTCTCTGCTGTAGCCTGTCACCCCTCCAACAGGCCCCGCGATGGTTTATCTCTAGGGATCACTTTGAGTTCCCTCTGTATGTGAGCCTTACTCACCATTTGGGCTCTACTCTGGACTCCCCGTAAAGCTCCTCAGACAGGGAGCCCAGACGTGTGCATGTCAGCCCCCAGGACTGGGAGGGCCAGGAGGTGCGGGGGCTTAGAAGGAAAAGGCTGTCTGTCAGCAACACCCATAACTCAGCTGCCCTGCCCATCCTCTGCCACGTACTTGAGTCTTCTCATCTATGAAGCGGGCCACTCGTTTCTGCCTTCAAAGTTGTCAGGCAGTGTTTGCAGAGGTCGCGGTGCTGTGGTGGTCGTGAGACTAAGACTGTTGAGGGCTGCGTGAGAAAGAGCAATGGTGCGAGAGGGGAAGCCAGCTCTAGAGGAAGACAGCACACTGGGGACCCAGGCACAGGGGACACCCTCAAGGGCTGGAGACAGTTCTGGGAGGTGTCACTGTTGCTGCTGCTGCCACAGGTTTGCCTGAACTGCATTTGTCTCAGACCCCAGGACTGTTCTGCTGGGAGTTGATTCCAGGCCAAATGTTTGGGAGCTTGATGTGGATCCCAGAGCAAAACCTGACATTACCAGCACTCTTTGAAATTTAGGTGGTCTTACCTCCAACTGATCGTCTCCATGATTACAAGTTTGCTTCCAACTTCTCGGAAGGATGCAAGTTACAAAGCAGCTAGGGAGTCTGGACTTTTTGCATAGAAACAATATAATAAATCCTTAGAATTCCCACATCAACTGTGCAGAGTGCAGCTCAGATCCTGCACATTGACAATGAAGTGAGCCCTCCTATCACATTGCGCTGTGTTCATAATTAATTGCCCAATCCATCTCAAAGTTGAATAGACTGTTTGCATTTACTCTGAAAGCTGACCTCTTGAAGAAGTGGAATTGCCTGGGGGAAGCTAAATGGTAGGCTTTTGCGGGGACCCTGATGTTCAAGGACTTGAAGACATCTAATCCCACTCTCCTTCTCACTGACTCAGATAGACCCCTTGCATCCATCAGTCACGATTAAGGTAACTTTTGGCTCACTAGCAACATGACTAAGGGAGAACGGGGAGAGGGAGGGAGGCTTGATGGTAGAAGAGGAAACAACAGCTGATTCAAAAACCGAAATGGCTTAGGGTCTTCTGTACTGGATCCTGAAGGAGAGAGGCAGGGAGCCGAGGACGGCATGACAGTCGGGGAGCAGTGGAGAAGAGTGGGAGTGGGACACTGAGGTGCTGTCCACACAGGACACCCTGGCTGGATGGGTCAGCGGTGGGCAGGGGGCAGCTGGGGGAGGGAAAGCAATGTCTGTACAATCCGGTGTTTCTAATTTGAGATGAGTGAGGCTCACATGATGGTGGTGGTGGAAGTGGGCTGTTCTCTTTATATTATTATTAGGGGGTATCACCCATTTTACATCAATTGATAAATTCATTTTGTTCCTGCACATGTTAATTGAGCTCCCGATTTCTCTAGTTCTCAGGTTACAGTGAAGAGTAGCTTGTAGTCTGGGAAGGAGACAAACACAAGTCACGTAAACACACAAATGCATGTAAATCTGCATCAGAGACAGACACGGTGAAATGAGGTCTAAATGGAAGGGTCTGACCTGGAGGACTCTGCAGCGAGCCTTCTCGGAGGAAATGAGGCTGCAATGGAGATCTGAATTACAGGAGCCACGTGAGTTGAGAGCTGAGAGGAAGCCAGTGGGGCAGGTGGGCTGCAGGCGCAGAGGCTGTGTGGTGGGAGGGAGCCTGGTGGGAATGGGGCTCCCAGAGGTCAGAGCTGCTGGAATGAGGCAGGAGCGAAGAAGAAGCGTGGGGCAGGCGAGGCTCAGCAGGGCGGCCCATTCGAGAGTTACAAACGAGGAAGTTGAAGCTCAGAGAAGTAAGTGGTTCAAACATTATCAGACAAATCAAAAGAATGCCCCTGGCTGTCAGGCCTTGCTGGGAAAGCCTGTGCTCCCTGTTGGTGTTTTTTTGTATATTAGGGACTTTGTTCAATGTGAGTGCTGGGTGAAGACCATCGTATTACAGCTCATTAAAACATTAGCAATATTACGTGTTGCTAATGAAGCATCTAGAATACACACACAACACCATGATTTGTCTTATACTAATATGAACATTAATTAAATATGTACATAATAACCAGTCACTCCTTGTTTAATTATCAAGCATATGTTTCTGGAGTCTTGCTGGTTAGTGACACCACACTAGCAAGAAGGAGTAGCGCTCTGTTAAGTCGAGAAGCACACCTGCCGCAGGTGGGCAGGTTGTCCTGGTCGTTGCCTGCGACGCTGTGCTGGGTGGCGCCCTCGCAGGCTCCACATCCCCGCACAGCTCACAGGTTCTAGGACCACATCTCTAAACGGAGGTTAGATGACTCAAACAATAACCTGAAGAATCTTCCAGAACCAAATTTAATGCATTCACACACTTGTCTAACAAGTTTTCTTAAAGCAAGGCCTCCCTGTAATATGTCCCAAGTGGTTTATTGAACCACGTTTGGGGGCTGACCTTGACCATTGTAACAACACTGTCCCTGTCTTCCTGTGAGAAGGTGGCAAGTGCACAGATTGTAGGTCTACTCGTGTCTACTTGTTTTTTCGTTTTTAACCTGGTAGCAACTGTACACGGTCTCCATCTGATACTACATATGAATAGAGCCCCGCTGGGGCCCCCTGTACTAGGCTGGATGGTTTCCTGGGAGCGCTGACACAGGACGATGGAAGCTAGATGGCTGACCTTCAAGCTCTCCTGTCCAGCACCGTGCAGCATCCGTAATGAACTTCCCCCTCCCCGGCAGGACGTGCCTTGTGCTAAAAGCCACCTCTCACACAGGCGGCGATGTCCTGCTCTGGTTTGTGGGGCTGCCTCTCCCTGCACTGTCCTGGCTTCTTACATCATGACCTTCAAGCTCATCATCTGTGTCCTTGTGTTTCTGCCTGGGTGCTTTGGCTCACTACTCAAGCCCATCTCATACCTTTCAACTTCCACTTTCTCTTGTTGACATTTCATCTTTTCCCTTGGACAAGGGGAAGTCCTTGATTGTTTACAACATGAGTATCTCGTTCTTTCTTACAGGCAGAGTCAGTGTAGACATGACAAGGATCCTCAATGAGGTGGAGGTCTAGATGATGGAGAAAGAGCTTGGAAAGCAAGCAGACCTGGGTTCGAATCCTGGCTTCACCAATCGAAGTTATGTATAACTTGGCAAGTTATTTCACCTCCCTGGGCCTCAGGTCCCTTAACTATAAAAGGATGAGGAAAGTCCCAATCACACATGGTTGCACTGAGGATTTAGTGAGTTGAGTACACAAATCGTCTGGCACATAGTAGGTGATAACTCTTGATGATTCTCATTTTATTACAAAGGTTGTAGAATATAACAAGAAAATCTTGAGGGTAAGCCTAAGAGATCAGCAGAATTTTGTCAAGTTCAAGGAACAAGTGCACATTCAGGAGCAAGATAGTCTTCAAACATAAGAAGTCAGGCAGATACTGAACAGATTTAGCCACCTGAGGAAGGGTAAGAGACAGTATTCAGGTGAGCTGGAAGGCAAACCCAGCCCCCATTCGTTGGTCACAGGCTGCCTGGCCCCACAGTGAGGGCAGTGGTCTTTTAAGAACCTGGGCGAAGGGAGACAGGGACATACTTTCCTAGTTAAGCAAGTCCTCTGACTCCTTCTCTGACACCATTCAGTACCCTCAAAAGTCCCCTCTCCTGACCTGATTGGTCAGGTTCTTCCAACCCAAGACTGTTTTGTATGTCACTCAGTTTCCCTATTAACTGTTCTTATTTCAACCAAGGTAAGTTCGAGTCTATGTCACTTTGACGAATACAACGCCGGCAGTGACCAAGTAACTTTTTGTTTCTAAGACTGAACTTCCACTTGGCTCATCAATAGTGTTGGTCTCAGCAGGTTCCAAGTTTCATGCTATAAAACTGTGATGGTTTTATTGACCAATTATCATAGGTTAATAATGATTATTTTTATGGAAGTTGGCGGGTCACTCTCTGGACAGCAGCTAGAACAATGTCATCTCAGCCTTAATCATAGATCATAAAATGTTAGAGCTGGAAGGGTCTCAGAAGTCATGTGGCCCAACCCCCTCACTTAATAAAAGAAAGAACTGGGGCTTAGAGAAATTAAACTCTGGGTTAGAAAGGCCAACAGAGTAGAGAGACACAGGAGCCCCAGGAGGGCAGGCATTTCTCCTAGAAGATTCAGTAAGAGTCTCTGGTCTCTTTCTTGTAACCACAGAACATAGGTCTTCTGAATGCTAAGTGCAACGATGATGTGGCAATCTGATTTGTGAGGCCAGTATATGAGGAACTGGATGTTTTAAAGGCTAGATGACCTCTGAGGTTTTGATTAACTCTGATATTCTGGGGTATTATTTTGTATGGAATGCACGGTATGGCACACGTACTAATTTACTTATTTGCTTACATTCTTTCTCCTGTAAAGAAGAGTCTCAAAGGCAGGACTGTGTTCCTCATTTTTGCTTCTCCACAGCCCTACTGATTGTGTGTGCTCAGTGAAAGATATGCTGGATGAACGGATGGGTGAGGGTGTACTGAGAGGGTGTGACAGTGTGACAAGGAGTAGCCAGGCTCTTGACGTGGAGGGCACAGTGAGTTTGAGAGCAGAGTAGACGCTCATTTAGTTGACAAGACTTGAGAAGAGACCAGAGATTCATGGGGTGGGAGAGGACTAGTTTAGAATTGAAATCAGGAGAGCTTCAGTCTGAGGCTTTCCTGTAAAAAGAAAGAAACATGCTGCAAACGGCAGTGCAGCTTCTTGGTTCAAGAAGAAAGTCTGTAAGGACTGGAGATGGGACAGGGACCACCTCGACTGGGTAAATGTTCAGAGATGAGGACAAGGCTGAATCAACAGACTGTCTGAGGCCCTGCTGCCAGCTCTCAACAGCCCTGGCACCACTCAGGATCCTGGGCCCGGCTCTCCTGACCATCCTGCGGCAGAGTCGCTCTCCGCTGGGAAGAGATGAGCAGAGGAATCTGAAGTCCACACGTCCCAGGAAAAGGAAGAGAAATGTGGAAATACAGTTCCATTTGGCCCACACCTCAGTGGACTCCTTTCTCACCAGCCCTTGTGTGAGGCTCAAAGCCCATCCCCCCAGCCACTGCCCACCTCTGCCATCTGGAGATGCTGTACTCACCTGGATTCTACTGCATCTGGGCCAGAGGACCCTGGCGGCTGGCACTCCCTCTGCTTGGCAGTCTCTGTTCCTAAAGGGGATGGTGGGCTGATGGGTTGCCTAAAACTTACTGGATCCTTCTCAAGGTTGTTGATCTGAGCAATCTTAATCATCCAAATGAGTTTGCAGCTGTTCTCATCAGGAACACAAATTCAGCGCTGTCCTTGAACTGTTGGTTTCCACACAGGGTGCTGGAGAGAGGGGCTTTATCCCCTGGGAGAAAACAGAAAATGAAATCTTCTCCCCAGCCAGGGAGAGGAGACACACCCCGAGGGGCCCAGAGAAGAGGGGAAGGGCCTCTGGGCGCTGCTGACAGGGTTTCCATCCGAGAGCATCCCTGAACTCCTCCTTCCCCGCATGCCTCCTTCCGTCTCCTCCCCTCTGACCCTTCCTTCTGACTTCTTTCTTCTTTTCTTCTCCTTTTCCTCCTTCTTTCTTCCCTTTAACAAACATTTATTGAGCACTTACTAAGTACGAGGCGTTAAGTCAGGGGAAGTGTGGAGGGAGGAGATACCAAAGTTGACAGACCGGCTTCTCTTTGGAAGGAAATTGCAGAGAGATAGCAAAACTGCAAACAGATGTACCTGTCCAAACCCCACCAGAAAAGTGTCACAGGCAGGTCCACGCAGAGTGGGGTGTTTCCTTAGAAGACACCGTGTAAACGCAGCTAGGGATCAGCGATGCTGTCGTGCAGGGCATGTAAACTGGTACTCAAGGTGTCTGTGTCGAAGGTGAATAGACTGAAGGTGATTTCTCCCTGGATTTTCATACCCAGATGGGGTCTTTCCCTCTCTGAGGTTCACAGCTTCACCTGCTCCCTGATAGTGTCTGTGAAGCTCTGTGAGTGCCTCTCCTCTCCTCCAGGCAGGCGGCCTCTGTCACAGGGAACTGGGGCTCACCTCAGAGGTTTAACATGCAATCAGACAGCGACATGCACTCCTACAGGAAACATAGACAAGATGTTATATATTTTAAAAAGAACTTTAAATGGTAGCCATTTTGTGTTAGCAAAGTCCGGTTCAGTTTAGAGAAGGGGATAAAAATACCTCATGTAGTCCCATTTGTTTATTTTTCTTGTGTTTCCCTTGGCTGAGGAGATATATCAGAAAAAAATATTGCTATGAGCAATGCCTGCCATTTTATTGCCTATGTTTTCTTCTAGGACATTTATGGTTTCAGGTCTAACATTTAAGTGTTTAATCCATTTTGAATTTATTCTTGTATATGGCATAAGAAAGTGGTCCAGTTTCATTCTTCTGCACATATCTAAGTTTGCCAACATCATTTATTGAATAAACTAGTTTTAGCCTATTTTATATGCTGTCTTCCTCTGTCAAACATTATTGACAGTAAAGGTGTGGGTTTATTCCTGGGCTCTCTATTCTGTTCCATTGAACTATATGTCTGTTTTTATGCCAATACCATGCTCTTTTGATTACTGTGGCCTTACAGTATAGTTTGATATTAAGGAGTGTGATTCCTCCAACTTTATCCTTCTTTCTCAAGACCCTGTTACCATTTGGGGCCTTTTGTGGTTCTGTATAAATTTTTGAAATATTTGTTCTAGTTCTATGAAATATGTCATTGGTATCTTGATAGGAATTGTGTTGAATCTATAAATTGCTTAGGGTAGTATTGACATTTTAATGAATGTTAATTCTTCCAATCCACGAACATGGTATGTACTTCCAATTATTTATATCTTCTTCAGTTTCTTTCTTCAGTGTCTTATAATTTTTCAAGTATAGGGCTTCTACAACCTTGGTTAGATTTATTCCTAGGTATTTCACTCTTTTTGAAGCAATTGTAAATGGGATTGTTTTCTTAATTTCTCTTTCTGATAGTCCATTATTGGCATATGAAAATGCAACTGATTTCTGGGTATTAATTTTGTATCCTGCCAATTTACTGAATTCATGTATTAGTTCTGGTAGTTTCTTCATGGAGTCTCTGGGGTTCTCTTTATGCAGTGTCATGTCATCTGCAAATAGTGACAGTTTTACTTCTTCTTTTCCAGTTTGGGTGCACAGTTTCCAGAGGGGAACGGCGCCATTTGGGAGCAATGAGAATTGGTCTTCCACCAGCCGGTCAGTCTTGGAGCACTTCATGGAGGAAAGCCAGTGTCAGAGACTGAAGGAGCCAGCTGGGCAGGGGTCTGGGGGCGGGGAGTGTGGTGGAGTACGCAGAGCTCACCACACCTGAGCTTCTGGAGGGAAGAGACATGTGACAGAGGCTCCGCATCCCAACCACCATGTGAGGCCCAGCACACGTGTGAACGAACCATGGACCAGTGTGTGGGAGACAGTGGACGGCTGGGCAAGACAGTAGAGGAGGCTGAGGTAAGGATGACTGAAAGGGCCGAGAAGATGGGCTGGCGTGGAGCAGGGTCTGTCCTCCCCTAGGTCACTAAGCTGGAAGGTGCTGAATGAGGAGAAGGTGGTCCCAGGCTGTCATAGTCAATGCCCATCAGGACTGTGGGCAGGGATATAGTTCAAAGGATGGCCCAGGAGCAGAGTCCAGAAGCAGCTCTGGTAGCATCCTGTGACCTTGGACAGGTCACCTGACCTTCCCAACCTTGCTCAACATCCTGCCACTGTAGGGGGCGCCTCTGATTGCTGTCTGGTGCCCTAGAAACCCAAGGTCCTGAGGTCTGAGCAGAGCGGGGTGGACAGTTTGGAGGTAAGAAGGAGAGGCAAGGACATAAACTAGGCACTAGTACTGGGACAACTGAGAAAGGCATGAGAAGCTACAAGGTTTGGCAACTGATTTATTATTTGGGAGTCAAGACAAAAATAAGGGGGAGAAACAGTAGTCATTATCGGGAGCTTAACATGTACCTATGGCTACATATACATTGTCTACCTTGTAAGAGGGGCATTGTTATTATTATTATTATTATCCCACTTTATAAATGGGGAAGCTGAGGCTTGAAGAGGTAACATGACTGTTCCAGGTTAACACTTTATAAGTGATACAGCTGGAATTTGAAAACTTGGTGCTTCTACGCACGCCAGGGCTTTCAACCCTGCCTCACACCAAATCACGAAGAAACCCTCACCTGGGTCTTCAGCGGTGTGGTGCAGGTTCTCCAGGAGGGGCTGGCTGGGAGGCACCTGCTGTCCTCAGGTTCAGACCTGTGGTCAGTGACCATGTGCACAGTGGGCTAGAGAGCGGGACGGGAGGAAGGAGGGCTGGGAAATCTGCCACCAGACCAAAGGAGAATCAGAGGCCTCTCATTTGTGAAGTGCTTTTCAGCTTTGGCCTTAATTGACTCTCACAACAGCCCTGGGAGTTAAGCTTGAAATTTCTCAATCCTACCTTCCAGCTGGGGAAGCTGAGGCCTGGGGAGGAGAAAAGCATTGCCCCGTGTCATCCCACTGGTAAATGGCAGGAGAGTGGAACCTGGTTCTCTTTCCCTGGGCTCTCGTCAAGGCTGGGCATGAGGCATGTCCAGGGGTTGCCCCCTTCTTGGGGTCAGAGGGCAGGAGAGCAGAGCAGGAGTGGCTGGATCCCCAAGAGCTGAAGTGACAGAGGCCTCTTCTTCAAAGCCCCAAGCAGGGTAGGGGCCTGGGGGCTGAGGGTCTGCCTGAGAGTGGCTTAGCCTGAAGCCAGAGCTGGAGGGCAACACCAGTGGCACAGAGCCTCTGCAGAAGGGATGCCCTGTGGGGCCCCTGCTCCAGATCCCAGAGGGTGAGCAGGAGGCGGGGCGAGCACTGAAGAGCAGCCCTCTCTAAACCATCCCATGCCCTAGGCATCAGGAGGCCCTTGGTCAGTGGAAGCAATGCCAACAGGCAGGTGCCCAGTCCTGAGCTACAGTGGAGGGAACAGGATCTTTGGAGACCTTGTTGAGGGTTCAAACCCTGGCTTTGCCACTCCTGACTTGGCGATTTTGTGTCTTGGTTGCCCTGTCTGTGACATGGAATAGCATCTTCCTTACAGTCATAAAGTGTGAATGAGTAAATACATACTCGTGATACTGAATACATTTCATTCGTTTCACAGTTCCACTGTGTGCTAGTGCTGTGTTAGGTGCTGGGATGGGACAGTTCTGGGACACAGCCAGAGAAGACTCACTTCCCTTCTGCCACCTGGAAGGTACCTGAATCTCCCCTGGAGTGTGGGCTCTGTCCCAGCATGCAGGGAGGAGGGGAGAATGGGAGGGGAAGCCAAACTTCAGCCTTGCTCTGAGCCCACAGTTTGTAAGCCAAGCAGGAGCCAGAGGTCAGGGACAGAGCTGGGGGCTGGGATGAAGTGGAGGGTGGGCACCTCCATGGTCCTCCCGTCAGGCTCCCGGCACTTCAGAAACCCGGAGAGCTTGACTATGATGACCTCACCGGTGTTCAAAGCTCCCCCAGGAGGCCACAGGCAAAGCAGAAAGCACTGGAGTGTGTGAGCGCTGACAGCTGCAGGAGCAGAGAGCCTGGCCAGGGATCACAGGCTGCGGGGGTGGCCAGGCTGTGCACAGATTCAAGGTCCCGCCTGGGTCCCCAGGCCAAGTTCACTTACCACAGACATTCATGGGGGGGTTCCCCTTCCTCATCAACAGTCTTCACTCTGCATTCGATGCTTTTCCTTTCGAGTTACCTTTTCCAACCTGCCCAGGCCCGGAAACAAATATCATTGCCACTTTCTAGATTAGGATGTGAGCACAGAGGAGTACTAAGTGGCTTTCCGAAGGCCTCACAGACTGTCATTGTTGCTGAGATGTGGTCCCCCCCATCTTCATCGCACACGCATACACAGGTGCTCACACACTCACGTGAGTGCCTTGAGACTGCCCCTCTAACCTGGCTAACACAGTGGAGCAGACAACCCCACTGGACCCCCTGCACCGGTTCACCTGGCGTAGGCAGCAGGGACAGGGTTGAAAGGAGGAGGATGAGGAGCCCCACCCAGGGTTCAGGTTCCTGGCAGCTCGGGGCACAGAAGGTGGCAGAGGACGTGACGCTTCTGTCCACCAGCTTTTTCTGGTCTGACTCTTTACTGATGTCTCTCTCTTTTCTGTTCACACCTTTGAATCCATTCTCTCCTCTTCCTGCGTCTCTCCTGCTTCTTGGCTCCCCCCTGTTGCCCTTTTCTGTTTTCTTTTCCTCTTTTCCCTTGGTCTCTCTCCCTTCTCTCCTCTCTCTTCCTCTCCCTGCTCCCTCTGGACGTCCTTACTCCTCCCTTTCTTACCCTCCCTCCTCCTCTTTGTCTCTTTTATCTCCTTCCCTCCTTTTCTGTTTGTTTTTCTCTCCTGGTGCCCCTCCCTGCCGGGTCCTCTGTGTGTGCCCCCAGCCTCCCTTCTCCTTCTTCCCCTCCCCTCAGCTCTTGCTCTTGGTGATTTATTACTTGCCCTGCTGCTTCTGACAAACTATTTGTAGGAAAATGAGATTTGGTCCACGCTGGATGGCTCCTCTGGGAGGCAGCGTGGGGGTCGGTGTCGGAGCCCCAGAGCGGCCCCCACCAGAGCCCCCGGCGCTCGCTCACAGAGCTCTTTAAGATAAATGAGCAAAATTAAGAGACTCACTGGGGGAAGAAAACGTTGGATGGCAGCGAGTGAGAACGGGTGGTGCCTGGTTTCCTCCCAGAAACGCACCCACGTGCGCCCCGCTGGGACTCCCCATCTGCTCAGACTCCAGGGACTCCCTCCCCCAGAAGAGCGTGGAGCCTTGGGTGCATTTCTGCCTTCCCAGGACGTAGTCCTGAAAAGAGCAGAAACCGCTCCAGCATTAGCAACAGTTTGAGGTGGAGCAGCAGGTCTTCGGAGGTGGTTGAAAGAGACCTGCTGAGGGGGAGGAGGCAAGGGACAGAAAGCAAAGCAGGTAGATGACAGAGGGCAGCGGGGTGCACTGCCTGGTGGGGTGCACACATGGGGAGCGGCTCCAGGCCCACCCCGAGGCCCTGGCTGCTCCAGCCTTACTGGATCCCAGGAGACCTCAGCAAGATGCGTGTCCTGGGCACAGGTCCTCGGGGGACAGGAGGAGCAGAAGCCCTTGCTCCCCCTCCCTGTGTATAGGGGGCTTAGCTTCTGGCCAGCTGGGTAGCAGGCTGGGGGGTCCTGAGGGAAGCTGGTAGGTCCGTGGTTTTCCTGTAGCACCTTCGTGTTGGGCCACCACTGGCCTCCTGGTGCACCTCTTGCCACCTTCTCTTCGGACAGGAACATAAGAACGTCTTGCAAGCTTTAAGATTTATTTTTAACCCAATAAGATGAGCCCTGGCACCAATTATTCAAGCTATTTTTCTCTTATTTTAAAAGCCCTGCTCTTATTTCTCTACCAAACATTGAGAAAACAGAGATATGACAAACAAGAAAATGTAAATCACCTGCTATTCTATAGTTTTGTACTTATCATGGTTTTAAAAATGCATATATTAACAAGGTCATATTGTACACATTTTTGAACTGTTTTATCTACTCAACATTACATTGTGCATACCTTTCTAGTAAATAAATAGTCTTCTGAGATATAATTTTAAGTGGATACACTGTTTTAGTATATGTTTGTGTGTTCCTTGTATAATTTTTTTTAACAAAGCACTTATTTTTGTTTATTTTGATCACTTCTAAATTTTTGCTGTTATAAAGATGTACTAGCCTTGGAATTATCCAAATTATCCAATTCTTATCATAGGCAGTGATAAAAGCAGTGATTTCTGCTCTTTCCTGGCTTCAAACTGTGACATACTTGAAAGTTTAACGACTCCCTTGGGCCTGGTCTGAGAAGCCAGACTTCAACAGGCCTTCTAGACTTTGCCTGCTTTCAAAGACCACCTGAATCTGTGAACCAGGACCTTCTGAGAATGTTCTAGAAGAAAGAGAGGTAGTTAAGACTTCAGCTTCTATACAAACCAAAAAAGATGTCATATTTGAACAAAAGGCTTGTTTAGCTTGAGTCTTGGTAGCACATTTGCAAGAAAAACCTGAGCCAAATTATCATAATAACGTTACGCCAAGTTACTTCTAATTGGTGTGCATGGGTTGTAATCTCAAAGTGTGTTAAAATGCAAAACTTGGACAAGTGGTGGTCATTCTAAGAGTCCACTATGAGAGGTGCCTAGTGGGGTATAAATGGAGAAAAAGAGAGATGATATTGAGTGTGTGAAGATGGAGGAAAACTTCAGTTCTTTAGTATTCAGTGACTGCCCACAGGCACTCCCAAGTGACCGTCACTTTCCAGGCATCCGTCTCTGTGTCTGTCAGTCTGGGATGTGTGGGTCTTGGGAAGCGTGGAAAATGGCGCAAAACTCCTGGATAATTTGTTGTTTGGGCTTGTGTTTTCATCGGTACTTTTCCTATAAAACGTGCATGGCTGGCGCGAAGATTTCTGACTTGGGAGGTGCTTTCCACTCAGCCTTTCCTAGGGTCTTTGGGGTCACCTCTCGTCACTTGTTAGAAACTTCAGTGTCCCGAGTGTCTCTCTGAGGCTGTGGGGAGAGGGAGGAGTCCATGAACTATGTTCAATATTTGGAAAATATTTGGATTACCTACAGTAAAGTTCTCTGGTTAATAAAAGGTCAAGTTTCTTTGCTTTGGGTTGCTTTGTACCGGCTCTACGGGAATACTTACTATCTCAACTGGATTGCTCTGATTGGCAGTTTCCTGGGTCTTTGATTCGTAAATGACAGGGAGAGCCCATTGTTTAGTAGAGTCTCTGTTTCCTAATTACCCGGGAGTTCATGGCTGGATAGTAGAGGAGTCTTTGATGGACCCAGCTTGGGAATCTGCAGCAAACAATGTCACCCGTTGCCCTCTCTCTACTGCCCAGTGGCCAGGGGGGGGCAAAACCTGTCCAAACAGGAGGATCCTGAAGTTAGCATCAAGATAGAGATTTTCTAGAAAAATCCATCCAAATCTCTTTCTGCATCAGACCATGGAGGAGAGAGGTGGCATCTATGGAGGGTGCTGTGGGACGGGGGTACCACTGACGGCTGGGAAGAGCATCAGAGAAAAACAGGGACCTGCTCACAGCTGCTGACTCAGTCTGGAGCCCCCCCCCCCAACCCCACACTTCATTTTATTAGGAAGAAAAGATGCAGGGAGGGGTGTGGGAGGAGAGAAAAGAAATTAAAATACCATGATCCCTTTAATACAATCTGAGATTTACTCTGCATATTCCAGCCGTATTTTTGATAAGAAATTCATGGCTCCTCTGTCCCCAGTAACAGAAGGGTGATCTTTATGGGGCCAGCGTGAGGAAGCTGGTGGGCACGGCCCCTGTCACATTAAACTGTCTCAGTGAAGAAGCAATTTGTTTGATATTAAGAGTTATAAAAATATCAGCACAGAGCAGTTATGCTGGGGATATTGCAAAGCCAATCTGAATTTTAATGTAGTGTGAGCAATAAGCACCGTGTTCCCCACGCCTGTGCCACACACTCGCTTTGCAAGTATCTGAAGAGAAAAAATGGAGGTATTGAGCGTCTCACTCTTTTTACTTCTGTTTCAGGCAGACTCGATCCCACCGGATGTGTGGGAGCCGGCAGGTGCCTGGGAGCCAGTTGCACTCTTGCATTGTTGGGGTACAGAGTTGGGAACACAGCCAAACACTCAGCTTTCTCTCACCCTGTCCACGCCCCTCATGCACAAGCAACCATCCTCGTGCTGCCCAAGACTCAGCCTTCTCTGCCTGCCGGCATCTCGGGATTTTCTACCTTTAGTTTCCTAATACAATGGAATGCTGTTTCACAAGCGTCTCCCCCATCCTCTACATCTATCTTAAAACGCCCTTCTTTCCCCTCCCCACACTCTGCTCACACCCCATCTCTGTCTCTCTCTGTGGCCTGTAGGTGCATTCTTTGACCTCTCCTCTCCGTTTCCTTCTCTCACTTTTCTCATTATTTCCATCTTCCATCATTCCTCTTCCTTCACCTCCCAGTCACCTCTTCCCAGTCCCTTCCCCCATAAATATCCATTCAGCCTTACAGATAGATCTTTCTGAAACATGCTAACTAATTAATTTCACTTGCGCAGGGTGCCTGCTCCTCACCAGAGGTTGGCTGGTGGCAGGAGGAGACACAGCTTGGGCAAGATGGGTGGTCTCTGCTCTCCGGGGACTCGAGGTGCCTTTGGAAGGGCTGGTGGGGGTGGTGGAGGTGGTCCTTTTCACTCAGGGCTGAGCGAGATAAGGTCCACAGGAGAGGCCTGAATGAAGGGCCCGAGGAGAAGTCAGGGACATGTCACGGAAGGAGTGACTCAGTGACTGGGCCTCCAAGAAGGGAGGCCACTGACAGGTGACAGTTGGAGAGCTGGGAGGAGAAGCACAGATTGTAGACACAGCAAAGAAAGGCTCGGTGGGAGGGTTCGCGGGGGATTTTCACAGAACAGTGGTTCCTCCAGCTGGGCTGAGCAGGCTCAGAGCGTTCAGGGATGTGCCCAGGCGTCTGACTCCTGGTTCCGGACGCATCATCACAGCGGTGACCCCAGGGTGGTCTGGACCCCTGGACGCTCGGAGGCCCTCTCAGGGGGTCTGTGAGGCCAGCGCTATTTCAGAATCACCTCTGCCTCTCACATTTGCTCACGAGTGTGCAGGGGATTTTCTGTTGTGTACTTGGGAGGCCTGTGCACCAGGAGTAAACAGGTTCCCAACAACCAGCGCACAAGGTTGCAAACCCTGCCTGGGCCAGACGTCCACTCCAGGCAGAGATGGATGTCTTTTTCAGTGAGAGGTGCGAACCTCATTCCACAATGCAGCAACCTGTAAGGAACTACCATTTGCTGAATTTTGAGGAAGTATCGAGAATAATATCCACAACTGCCTAAAAGTTGATTAATATATCCCTCTGTTTTCCAGCTACATATTTTCGTGAAGCCAGAGTTTGTTCCATGCACAGCAACCAAAACCATACATCACAACAACCTGAATGCAACACCAGGTATGAGAACCCAGCTGTCGTCTACTTAGCAGATTCCTCATTAAAGAGATGAGCAAACATGGACAATAATGACAGCTGGCTTGGTATTTTTTGGAAATGCAGAATAAATATTGACACCTATAAACCATATAACCAAACGCTTGTGGGCTGCTAGATAATTCTTTCAAGTATAAAAAGACCTCGAGATCAAACTTCTGAGTACTGGGGGGCCAGAGTGTGTCTCTATAAGATTATTAGTTATAAGTGTGAGTTTGGCCCAGAAATAACAGGCCCACTCTTTGCCCCCCTCCCTCCGTCTCCCTCCCGCAGGCTCTGGAGCTCCCTGAGCGGAGCGCTCTTGCACTGCCGGCCTGCACAGCAGCCTCCCCTTGAACACGTCCTCCAGCAGGAAGTCCCTTCCTCCCCCTTCTGCCCAGCTCCTCTCTCACCGCACATCCAACCACATCACTCACTCCCTCACTTTCCACAGATTCCAGATCCAAGCTACTTGCATTCCTCCAGCCTCCCTTTCTCTATCTGCTGTTATCTCCTTCACCTCAGACTCCCTTTCTCTATCCGTTCTTATCTTCTTCACCTCAGACTCCCTTTCTAGTCCCTCATAATTCTTTCCCAGACAAGCTCCCGGTCGCTTCTGGCATCTATCCAGGCTGCACATGCTCCTCATCTTGGCTCACCAGCTTCTCCCCAGAGTCTCTGTTTGTTGCTGCAGTGACGATGTCTTCTCCAGGGCCGAGGACCAGCTCGGCCCGAGTTCTCCTCTGAGGGCCAAGGAAGGACACTGTGGGTCTGGGAAAGGAGGCAGACAGATTGGGCTGGAGTCCAGCAAGGACGCAGGGCAGCTTCAACCAAGTCACGCGTCCGATGTTTATAATGTGAGAATAATAATACCAACCCAGCGGAGTTCTTATAAAAATTAGAACGTACATATATGGCAGAGAGTGACTGCTCACGAAGATTTGCTATTATTGTCAGAGAGAAACCTGACGGTGATCAGTACACGTGGGTTTTACAAACTAGTTGATTATTTGTCCGGATAACTAAATTAAGGTCAACTCTAATCTAGAGCATTCGTTCTCAAACCTTCAGGTGAAGCAGAATCACTGGGACAGCTTGTTGAATACGGAAGGGGCCATATTCTGGCTCATAGCGTATGGCGGGATCCACACACCTATCTCTAACAAACTCTGAAACACGCCAAATGCTGACCCACGTATTTCCAGAATATTCCTGAATCACATTTTCCCACTATTTCGTGGGACTTCCCTGTGCTTAAAAACTGCTCAGTTGGTATCTGACAGAATTTCTACATCACCTGCATCGTATTTATTGAATGGCTTATTCACACTGGGTCCCCAAGCTGTCACCAAGTTCCCCCACCCCTTCCCCTTCAGCAGAGTGAGGTGTGCAGGGGAGCATGGGCACCCTGGGTGTCATTCAGTGTTGCTGAACCTTTATATCTTTGCCCTTAAAGTGAGGATAGCCATATCTCATAGGATGTGCTGGGAATTATGGTGGGGGGGGGGGCCTTGTGTGACGTACCATCCAAATTCCACTTTAATTATTTTTCTTTGTGAGAAGCCCAGTCACCTCCCCATGAAAAGAAGGAACTGGAGAGTCAGTCTCCAAAGTCTCCATAGGACATCTTTTTGTCCCATCCTAACGCCCCACCACTGCAGGACATCACTGGTCGGAGAGTGGGGAGGACGAAGTGACTGGCTTCCGGCCCTGACCAGACCGAGCCTTCGCCCACCCCTGTCTGCAGGCACTCGGCCTCCTCCAACATGCTCGGGGCTCTGCTGTGGCCAGCTAACTGTCTAACTGTCTTTTCCTCCTGCTTCATTCTTTGGACTTTCTTGATGCATCTTCAGCTGGAGGATCCAGATATAACCTGTATGCCCCATCATCTTACCATCGGTGTGTATGAGGGTGTGTATGGTGAACTGTGTGCCTGGCTCCTGGGGCTGGAGAGCTCAGTGCGGGAACACAAGGCCATGGCCCACCCCTCATGGTTCCTCCCATCATTTCAGCCTGCGTGGGTGTCACAGTGCTCTCTGGAAAGTCCTCACCAGCTGATGCTTCCTGCTTCCTGGCCACTGTCACTCCGCTCAGGCTACCTCTTGGAGGGTGGCTGTCACCACTTGTTCTGGATAGTCATTAGCTGAGCATCTGCAAATGGGGAAGGAAAAGGCTCCTCTCTCCTCGTGCGGCTCCACTGAAGCAGCTTGAACCCCAAGCTGTTGTTGCACCGGCCACTGGACAGGTACGAGGCCTTTTCTCTGCAGAAGAGCACTTGGGCCCTGGGAAGGCTGAGCCAGGCAAGCTCAGGTGGCGTTGGCCTCCCCTCAGAGGAGCCCTTCCCATCTGCTGCTCAGGCCCGGTGTCCTGAATTTGCTCACTGCCATGAGGCTTCCACGAAGACCCCTCAATGTCACCAGATAGGCCTGTGTATGTCCAAACCCCAAGCTGTTTCCTCAGGAAGCTTCATAGCCCTGCATAAATCAGCCAAAAGATGTGTGGGGGTGTGAGGAACCCCAAAGCTCCCCTGGATGTACAGTTACACCCGGAGAACAGCAGAGGGGGAAAACACTACCCCGCCTTCATGTGAGGAGCACTTCCAGGGAGGTTCAGCGCTGGAGTGTGCAGTGGAGGTGGGCGGAGCTGGCCTGCCTTGTGAAGAAGTTACTTTCTTTATTCTTCCTTTTGCTATTTATCTATTTGGAAGATGGAATCACAGGGTGAAACTGAAGGGAGAGGAACATATGTTCCAGACAGGGGTAAAGTAGCGGGGCCCAAGAGAGACCCACTGCGGGCAGTGAGTCCCTGACATGGCCTCTCTTCCCCTGCTGTCACGTGGGTGCCACTCAGTGAAGGGCAGGGTCCAGAATCAGGAGACCTGGAGGGAGTGGGTGGTGCGAAGGTGGAGAAGAGGGACATGTTTCCAGATTGCTTTTGAGTATGAAACAAACGAGAAATTAAGAATTGCCCCCGTCCACCTGCAGAATCTCTGCATTCACCTTAGGAAGATGGGACACAGACAACCCTTCTGCTCAAGGAGAAGCCAGAGTGGCGTCCTTCATGGTTTCCTCACTCCCTTGTCACACACGCGCGCGGGGTGTTCCTCGTGATTGTGCCGCACTTGCACCCAGCACTCACTTTTGAGCACATCTGCATCAAGGCATTGGCCACGGCTGGGCCTGACCGTGCTCCCACCCAGAGTGCGCTCAGCGGGCGGTGACCATAGAAGCCTCTGAATTTGGGATACCTGGCTGAGAAAAAACAGGCAAGATGCAAAGAGGGAGTGAATGCCAAGAAAAGGGAAAAATGAAGAGCAATGACTGTGGGTCCCAAGGCTAATTGAGCTGCTAGCAATAGTAGGGAAGTGGGAGGGACTCTGGTTGGGCAGGAAAGATAACGAGCTCCACTTCAGACAAGTTTTGCTGCAGGGGTGGAAGGTCAACCCAATAGAGATCTTCCATAGACAATAAGAAATGTGAGATAGGAAAGGGCCGAGGGGTCAGGGTTTGAGATGCGGGTTGAACAGCCATAGGATAATGGGAACAAGGCAGGGCTGGTGAGGTAATTCATTTGTTTGCTTAAAAAACATTCAGTGAATGCATACGGGGTGCCAGGCATGGACCTGAGACCTGGGGGTACCATGATGACCCAGCAGGGAAGGCATCCTGAGTGATTTGTGGGCAGAAAGAGAATAAGAGATGTCGAGTCATGAGTGGGACCCAAGGGAGGCAAGCTTCAGACGGGGAGGTCAGCCCAGAGGCAGAATGCCAGGAAAGGGATGGCCGACACGGTGGGTCAGTTAGGGCCTGAGCTGACCTGCATGTAATAGGAAATCCAAATAACAGTGACCTAAGTAAAGCAGGGGTTAGTCTCTCACAAAGCAAGGAGTGTGAGTGTGGCAGCCAGCACTGGTTAACTCCTGGAACTATTTTAGGAGCAGGTAAGCATGAATGAGTGAATAAGACAAAGAGGGAAAGAGAGAGAGAAGTTTCTTTGCTGGTTGATGTCATTGGAACAACTAGGCACGTGGGGTTTGGGAAAGTCTCATGTGGGGCTGGCTGGTGACTGGTCCCAATGCGAGGGCCCCACCCCCCTGGAGAAGTGAAACTGAGAGACAGACCTAGACCTGAAGGTAACAAAGACAGAATATGAGAGGGGTTGGCAGGTAGGTTGGGTCACTCAGGGGCACAAGCCACCCAGCAGTTTGATCTTGGTACTTTCTAAAGAACTGAAATGTGGGTGTGTCAGGAACTGAATGTGAAGGATTTGAGTGGAAATATCCTGCCATGGAGACTTCAAAAGGCTCCAGGGGAATGGAACCCATTCACTCACATTAGCCACTAACATTTAGACCAGAGGAGCCTACAGGACCCAGGACACTGGAGTCTGGGATGGGCAGGAAGTGGTGAGGCTCAGGGAAGAGGTGGGCTCGAGCCCCACAAGCCAGGTGTGGAAGTACCAGCAACCCATGAGTTGGGGGAGAGCAACGCTGGACAGAGGGCAACACAGACAAGTGGAAGGCAGGTCTGTGTTCACTTTCTCCTTGGGCCAGTCCAATATTTTTAAGACAAAGGCCCTGGAAATGGAGGTGGGTTAGGTTGTGGTTAATGAAATAAAGGTGGGTTGGATTATGAAGGAGATGAGAAATCAGGATATCATATAAAAAGCAGTATGTTAAAGGGTAACATCTAGAAGACAAAATCTAAAGAAATTCATGTTAATGGGGAAAAATCAAGGGTTCTAGAAAGTAGTGCAAAAACAGAGAAACTGGCTGTATCTAAGGACCAGGGGCTCAGACATACAAAATTGGTGCCGACCAGTGCTGTTGGCTGGACCAATGATGGCAAGGTGTCTGTCTTCTTAGAGATCCTTTGAAATCTCTTCCCGTTAGTGGCAGGGGGCCTCTGAGGGAGGAGGAATTGTTCTGACACCCTTGAAACGGACCATATGCTCTGCCTCCCACTCTTACACTTCATCCTCAGCACACTTGACTCTCAGAGCTAAAGCCAGAGTCCCACGTGGTACCTCTCATTTTCAGGGGGCACCTGCTCCATGCAGAACCTGAACTTACAGAACAACATGGCTGTAGGTGTCATGACTTGACCCAGGAGATGAACATCTGCCAGGGTGATTTCCTTTCTCTTCTCTGAGTTTGAATGGTCACCCTCTGTGTTTAAATTAACAACAAAAGGTAAAACAACAATGGCAGCAACAGCACCTGAAACACGTCTTCTCAACAGTGTCAAGTTTCACCAGCCTATGGGGTCGGGTGATGACACTTTAGTGAT
Organism: Sturnira hondurensis; assembly: GCF_014824575.4. NCBI lineage: Eukaryota > Metazoa > Chordata > Mammalia > Chiroptera > Phyllostomidae > Sturnira > Sturnira hondurensis. The sequence continues at coordinate 1,016,764 of NW_028074670.1, forward strand.
TTTGAGTCTTGCTCTCTGTGAGCTCCCACCTGCCCATGCAGTCTCTTCTTCCTCCCCAAACAAGGATGAGTGCATGCAGGCACTCAGTCTGGGCTAGCACATTGCTGGCTTCTTTTATTTGGGGCCGTCGCCCCCACTGGTGAGCAAGAGTCTTTGCTCTTCCCGGAATCGCCACCACCAGGGGCTCCATCATCTGAAGCCACTGCTGATGGACTCAACCACGAACGCTCTTAGGAATGAGATCATTGTGTCTTCTACTCAGCTGGGGGCAATCTCAGAGCAGTGTTGCCTATATTGCCTCCAAAGTCAGAATTTACTAAAACACTTCTTTCAATGTACAAACACACAGACCTTTTCTGTCTTTGCATTCTCAGGATAGCCGAACTGGGTCAAGTCCCTAAAGTAACTCAAATGCCGTACAGAATACCACCGTGACCCTCTCACCTTTGGCCCTGCTACTGAGTCTGGCTCACCTTGAAAGCCTGTCCTTCTAATGGTGAATTACCCTGTGAGATCCCTGTCATTCCTGCCTTCAAATGGGCTTCCACGAGGAGCAGGCGTATCTGTCTACATACAGACTCCTACAGACTCAGTTCAGAAATCTGCTGGGAAGTACCTCGGCTGTGCTGTAAACAAGGATCCAGATAGGTTCCTGGGAGAGACGTATTTCTCAAGTCCATCTAACAGACTGTACTCGAGTCTCTGCTGTGGCCCAACTGGGAAACTGTTTACCCAAATTCACAGCATTGACTAGACAGGGGCCCAGGGCTAGAGCTTTCCCTAGGATCCACCCCGCTGAGTGAGAACTGGCAGCGAGGAGAGCTACCCTGACTTACCATGACACCACGGTGAAGCCCAGGGCAACGCTCACCCCCGGATTCCTGCACGGAGTTACCCGGTCACTGAGGACGCCCAGCCTTCACAGAAACACCCTCCTCTGTCTTAGGCACGGGGGAACACCAGAATCCCAGAAGGGAGAGATTGATTTGCTTTATTTAGCATGGGCTATAACGCAAGGACGCTGTAATCGTTTGCTAGAGTAGATGCTCCTGAAAGAAGGCAAAGATCTCTTTTTTCAGAGCCCTGAAGTGTGCAAAGTGCCTTCTTCCTGCCATTTACTACCTGTGGGCCAGGGAAATATATCTCCTCGGATCCTTGCTGTAACACTCGCTCCTCACAATTTTTCCTCTCTGGTCCTTCTCTCCTTCCTCCCCTCCACTGCCTTTTTCATCCCCCTTTGTTTCTATTCCTTCCCCTCTCTCCTTTTCTATTAATTAAATACTTACTACATGCCTCACACTCTGCTGGATACTAGAGGGATGAGAGATGGGTAGGACATTGTCTTTGCCCTTGAAGGGCAAGCACATCGAACAGTGGGGAAGACATATGTGTACACAATTAACTATAATAAAATATGGTGAGCGACATAATGGAGATCTGCCCCAAGTGCCACGGAGCACAGGAGGAGTGAAGGCGCTGCCTTAGAGGTCATCAGGAAAGGCTTCACCGAGAAGGTGATTTCCGAGGTGCCTTTGAAGGGCGAATGGGAATTTTCCAGATGAACAAAGATGGGAAGCGCTTTCCAGGCAGGGGGACAGTGGGATTCCGGTGTGGCCAGAGCATGGAGGGTGGATTGGCTATAAGCATGGCGGGAACATTCTGAAAAGGTAGCTATAATCAGGGTGTGATAAGAACTGGGTACCAGTCTTAGGAGCTGACATTTCACTCAGCAGATGACAGAGAACGAGAATTTTCATGCACGGAATTTTTCTTTGGATGACATTTCTTGGCTGGCAAGGTTAACAGAGCGAGACTCAAGGTGGGCAATGAAAATATGTATGTAATAGTGTTTACCTGACAACTGATCGAATATTTATGAATGGTCAGTGCATGCCAGGGTCTGTTTTAGACACTGTGAGATTGCAAAAGAAGCACCACGATTCATATATTATAGGAGGTAAGAGTGATTCCCACTTGGGATGGGGAGAGGAAGTACAGTACAAGATCATGTCATCGAGGGGCTATGAGTCAGAGGAGCCTGGGTGGGCTTCCTGGAAGAGGTGGTCTGAAGGACCAGTGAGAGGCCATTTGTCACTGAGGAAGCCACGTAGGCGAAGACTTGTATTGAACGCATGTGGACAGTAAAGAGTCTGGCCTGCCTGGACACATGCTGGGGGTGCTGGGAGAGAAAGTGTGTACGGAGGTGAGGCCGCATACAGGCAGGCCTCGAGGTCAGATGGAACAGCACAAGACCTTGGCGGGGGAGGACCCTTAGAGCCCTGCGAGGAGCATCCCCCCCGCCTCACCAGCCCCACGTGGTTTCTTCTGTAACATCCCTACTCATGATCTCCAACCTTTCTTGGAACATAGAGAGAGGAGCAGATAATTTTGTCTTTGGATATCTCCGACTAGTGGAAAGTTCTGCCAAAATCTACCGTATTATTTGTTGTGTCCGCCGGTTCCAGATACATCCCTCTGAGTGCATGGGCATCTCCCCTCTGCTGCAGACAAACTCTTCCGATTTTCAAATTAATCTCAAATCTTTAGCCTCCCATCTTCCAAGTTGGAAACTCTTATTTCTTCAACTGTTCTTCCTCAAGGAGGCTGTGACCTGGGGTCACAGCTATGGCTGGTGCTCAATGGTGCCCCACCGTGGCCTTCATTCTCTCTTGACGTGGGGCGCACTCAGTGCTGTGAGTGAGCCTCTGGACACGACTGAGCAGGGGGTGACGCGCTTCTGTGAGACGACCTAGTGGAAGTGGCGGTCTGTGAATGGGTCAGGCCTCCGGGTATAGGGCGACTGAGATGGTGGACCAAGGAGGCAAAAGCTGGGGTCCTTGGTAGGAGTCCAGACATAAGAGCTGCAACAGGGGATGAGTAGACAAGAGTAAATCCAGGGGACACTTTAACAGTTTGATAAATGAGAAGATAGATGATAATGACTCTAAGTTTCTGATCTGAGAGCCTGGAAAAGTGGCAGTGGTGAGGCCCGAAAGGGGCAGAATGACTCTGACTTGGCCACGGGAGCAGAGCACTTAAGTGGAGATGCCCAGAAGGTGGTCACAAATGTGCCCCGAGGGCCCGGGAGATTAGAGGTTGGCTTGAAGTCACGAAAGACAGAACACCTATCGGGGAGTGAAAACAGGCAGAGGAGGAGCCACCCATCAGGGCAGGTGCCCGACAACATCTGCAGGTGCAGACTGAGCAGCAGAGATGCTGGGACACAGGCCAGGAGCTGCCAGAGCAGAGCAGCGCTGAGGTGCCAAGGCGGCTCGGGGTCTCAGGAAAGAGGCACTGGTAGTGACACCACACCCGGGAGGACAAAGGACACCTGCCCTACCCAGGGGAGGAGGGAGATCAGTTTCAGTGGGAAGATGGGGGCCAAGCAATTTGAAGCAGATTCAGGGGGACCGAGTGGCCGGTTACCCTCCCCCCACACGCCTACCTTAGTAGAGCCACTTACCCCTTCCCCTCAGCTCACCCGTCCCAGGGTTTACCTTCCTACTTTCACTGCCAGTTTCCCAGTGGCCCAGCTGGCCACTCAAAGTTGGCGATCTCCTCAAGTGCCATGGCTGAGTCACGTGCCCAGGGAAGGACAGAGGTGGCTCACTTCAGGGGGTAGCCCCTCAGGGGAAGCCAAGCCACCTCAAGCCACCCAGCTCCGCAAGAGCAGCACGAGCGACACAAACGCTGAGCTGGTGCAGGAGACGGACTAGGTGCTGCTTTGGCGATGACAGACTTGAAGGCCCCCCAGGACGCAGCTGAACCACCCTCATCTGTTTGATTTGACACCTCAATGCTGTGGTTTTCAGAGGGCAGAGGGCAAGCTGACGAGCTCCACCTCCAACTTCACCTCTCCTAGGTCAGCCCTTTTCCTACCAGGCTCTCCACCTTCACCCACCCCTGCACCCCACACCTGGTCCCTCCCATTATTGCCCCACTCGGCCCCCCTCAGTACTGAGCAGCCATCTCTCCCCTCGCCCGTCATTTCCTTACTGCCCGGGAGCTCATCCCAGGCTGTGCCGGGGCAAATATGTCTACAGAGGCTAAAGGGCTATTTTCAAGCTCCCTAGGCAGAGACTTCAGAATTCTAGCAACTGGGAGACAGGTTATGCCAACCCCACTCCTCCCAGGGTGCACTGGGAGCCTGGGAACCAGGAGGGAGGGAGGAGGCTCAGCTGAGGAGCTCAGGATTTAATTCTATGCATCATTAAGTAGTCCTCTGAAAGTAGTGTCCCCTATACATCATCCATGCTTAGTAAACAGCACGCTGACATTACATTAGCGGCTGGAAATGAATTTTCTCTTTTATAGGGAAATTGAGAATCCGCCAAGAAGAAAGAAAGAAAGAAGAAAAAAACCTTCAAAACCAATTATCTAGGCATTTATGAGTTCCACCCTGGTCCCTCTCTCTCTCCTCTCTCACTCAGATGCAAAGAAGCATTTAATATTTAATATATTAAGAAAAGAAAGAAACTTTGATAGATTATGTGGAATCTGGCATTAATTCCCGCTGCCCCTCCTTTCTTCCTCATTCTCCCCTCGCGAAAACCAGCGCCTGGTCCAAGCTGACATTTAAATGGATTAAGGTGTTCAGATTTCCTTAATAGTGTTGACATTTTGGAAATATTTCTGGGTTTTCTTTCCTCTCCTCGAATAAATAAATAAATAAATAAATAAGCAAATAAATAAATGAATATCGGAATGGATCTTCCCCTCCACCTGACAGGCGGCTTCCAGCTCAGTCCTGCTCTCCAGTGCCAGCGCGATTTACATTTTCCATTCTCACTTACAAGATTAAGGACAGAAAGAAGTCACAGTCCTATTTGGGGGATGCTGGGGCTGAATGTGGGGGTGGGGGCGAGACTGGTCAGAAAGGAATTTCGCTGGCCACTGAATTATTTCCTGGCCTCCGGCCCCTTCCCCCTCTTCCCGGAGCACAGGCAGACCGAGCCTCTCTGCCCCTCTCCCAGGCCCTCCCCCCCCACCCCTGGCTCGACAGTGCTTTCTTCGTGTGGTTGCACTGTCCTCCCCCCATGTGATGCATGGTCTGGCTCATTCGTAGACTTGCTCAAACACACCAGACAGACGCACCTGAGAGTTCTCTCCCATTCGGACACATGGCCCCGTAGAGGGATGGTGAAGATGAGAGGGGGGTGGGTTTGACCCTCTGTCCACTCTCCCCTGGAGTCTGAGTAGCCCTTCCCGTGCCATGCCCTCTGTGGTTCCTTGTCTGGCCACCAAGGTCCCTGAGTGTGGGTCCACTTCTGCTTTATCTCTGTGTCCCAGCTCCTAGCACAGAGTGGGTGTTGGGAAACGTTTATTTAATGGAAGGCAGGTAGGAGAAGGGAAAGGGTAGGGGGAAGAGGAGGGAAAGGAAAGAAGAAAGACCACCAGCAATGAAGAGCCATCACTGGCAATGTTCTCAAAGCCCTGACGTCCTGTGTGGCCTCCCAGCAGGACTCCGCAGGCGGGCATGCTGGGCTGCAGCCTGCCCGGTCTGTGCTACTTCGCATCCACAACTTTTCCATGTTCAGTCATTGTTCTCCAAGTGGACAGGGCTACCTGACAATACATGGCAGTTCCTTAGAGATGTCTGTTTATGAATATTGACTAAGAGATGGTCGAATCAGAGGGCCCTGGAGATTAACTTCTTCTCTATCATTTAGTAATGGCTATGTTACCTCTCAAGACTCAGTTTTCTCATATGAAAAATGGGGCAGTAACCCAGATCCGAAGGCACTGCCATAACCATTACAAGAGCAGACACATTCATGGATTACGATGGGTGCAGCACGCAGTGACTGTCAACCAGCTGTGACTGCTTTGTGGCTGCTGTTGGTAGGTGCTTCACCAGGAGCCGAACAATAATAGCCGAACAATAACCAGCCAGCATAAAGTAGCCAAGATCTGAGAATATTCCAAAAATGAAGAACAAAAATAAATCATCAGAAACAATTATGAGTTCAAATTTGGTCTCTTCCTTGGTGTATAAATGAAATAAAACAACTTGGATAGATTTTTATTTTCTTTATTTTTTATTCCAGAGAGAGAGGCGGTGAGAGAGAGAGAGAGAAATATAGAGCAGGACATGCCTTGACAGGGGACCAAACCTGCAACCCAGGCATGTGCTCTGACCAGGAACTGAACCCACAACTTTTTGGTTTGTGGGACAGTGAGATGACATTCCAACCAAACGAACCACACCAGCCAGGGCGTAGATAGATTTTTAGGAGTTTCCAGCAGTATCTGCTAGAAGAACTTCAACTGAGTCTTAGTCCCTCCCCCAGAATTGGTACAGGATCTGTGTAGAGCGAGAGGTCAGCAGCATGGTTTATTCCGTCCAGGGGCCACAATTCTCCGTGTGTGATGTCTCCGCTTCTTCCTCACTTTTCTGCACCTCTTCCTGGCCTTGGCACCTGCCTGCCTTTTCCTGGGAGCCCTGATGTAAGTGTTTTTTAGGGAGAGATAACAAAAAAGCATGTGTGTCTTGATTGCCCTATTTTCACAAAGCTGACTTTCACTGAGCCTTTTAAAGATCTCCCAGCCCAAACTTTGTGGAGCTATTTTGTCCCATGGACCATGGGTGGCCTATGAGGTGATTTGTGTGCATCAGGCTTGCTTGGCTTAGCAGGGGCATCAGCAAGGCTTCAGGAGTCGGTTTACTTTTGTGTGTGTGTGGTTTTTTAAAAAACATTTTAGCCATTTTCAGCCTGGAGTCCACTTGGTACCTTTGCCTTTCTTCTGATTTTGAGAGACCTCCACTAATGTATCAAAACTTGAGTTTGGGAGTTGTTGATTTTAGAGTCCCTGTGTCTGTTAGTTTCAAAAGAAACTAACCATGTGATCTTCCAAGTGCCGCAATAGATGCAGGATTAACAGACGATAAGACACATTTCCCCATCAGGCTCACAGCCTGGCAGGCCCCAGAAGGGCAGGAAGCTTGCAAATCAGTAAAGAGTGACCATAATCAAAGTGCATTCAAAGATTGAATCAGCAAGGTTTGGGGAGCAGGGCTCAGGGCTCAGGGCAAGGCATAAGGTGCCAGCCAGCTGGTGAGCACCGGCTGGGCCGGGGAGGACTGCAGAATTAACATACTCATCGTCTTCTTTCCATTTAATAGAGAAGGATTCAATTAGGCTTATGTTAAATTAGATGATCCTAATTTTATCTGATTAACTGCCATTAGGAAATTGGAGGGAAAAAGTTCTGGTCTCCCATCTCAAGTGCTGGATTTCTGCGTCCTTCTCTCCTTCGCCCTAGAGCTTCTGTTCAATACCTTCCTGCATTTGGGCTTTGAGCTGGCCATCTCGTTCAGTCATTCATCTGTCCACCCACTCATCCGATCAATCCTCCACCAGTCATTACCTTATCAAGTGAATATAATGCATCCGTGACATTCCAGCTGCTGTGCCGGGCGCTGGCCGTGAAGACAGACTTCGGCAAGAGGAGCTCAGTGCTGGTCCTGGATGAGCTGTGCGCAGAGCCCTGGGTAGCTGTTCAGTCTGAATTGCAAATATTAATTTTCCTCACCCAGGTCCTCTGCCAAACTCATGCTCACAACATAGCCTATACAACATACATAAGGTGTATCATATACTGATACAAATGCCAACATAAACACCACAAATCCTGAGATGGAACATCACCTATAGAACCATCGGAGGCCTCAGGCCCTTTCCATCTAGCAGGGTGCCCCCTATCCTGGACTTTGGGTTCATTATTTCTTTTACCCTTCTTTTGGCTGGCCTTAACTCTTTGTGTTCCAAACAATAGATCGTGTGTTGTTTCATATTTTAAAATTATATATGTCATGTCACAAAAGGTAAATGCTTGTGCAGTTTAGTTCTTCCCGTTTTGTTCAGTTGTATGTTTGTGCGTTCCTGTGTGTGGATGTTGGTGTCTGGACTTACTTTTCAAGGTTGTAGGCTCTTCCAGTGGAAGACTAGATCACAAGTTGTTATGCATCTTCCTGCTCATGAACATTCGTTCTGCCAATTTTTTCCAGTATGTTTTTCTGTCACAGCCATGCCGCTTGGACATTCTTTACAAAGTCCCGCTGCACAGGCTGGTCACTTCTTTGTGGTGCGCGCCCAGAGTGCCCAAGGCTGCAGGCAGCACAGCCTCAGCACCACCAGGGGGCGCTGAGCTGCGGCCGGTATGGCTGAGGCAGCTCCCACGCCCACCAGCAGATCTCTTGCTCCACTTCTTCACCAACGCTTGGTGTTACCAGACTTTTACATTTTGGGGTGCGAAATCGTTTCTCATTGTGGTCTTAATTTTAACCTTTCTGCTCAGTGAGATTGAGTGAATTGGCGTTGTGTTGGTTAACAACTGGTGTGTCCTCTTCTGTGAAATGACTGTCCGTGACTTCTTTTTGACTATTTTTGTTCAATTGTTTGTCTTTTTCTTACTGATTTTCAGAAATTCTGTTCTGAAAAATGTGTTGTTGACTGTGTGTGGCAAATACTTTATCCCAGTTTTGGCTTGTTTCTTCATTTTATTTATAGTGTATTTTAATGAATCCTTATTCTTAATTTCAAAGTAGTCAAAGTTAACTATCTTTTCTTTTTGAGTTTTGTTTTTCTTATATTGACAATAAAAGTATTTTCTACCCTGAAGTTATAAAAATATTTCTCCACATTTTCTGTCGAAGTTTCAAATTTCACTTCTCACATTTAAGTTATAAAGTACCTGAAACTGAATTTGGATGTGCTGCAAACGAGAATTCCAACTGGTTCTTTATCGTTAACAGTTTCCCCAGCGAGATGTACCGGACTGTCTATTCTTGCCCCTCTCTGGTCCGCGGTGCCAGTGCGCTCCGCACTCAGGGGCCCACGTGTGGGAGGCTGGGCTCTGCCCTCCATCCCATCCGGTAATTCATCAGTCTCACTCCTGCTGTTGGACTAGCAGGTTCAGGGAAGCTCTCAAATCAAAATACTGAGTGAAGGATTCTGAAATAATTTTTCTGATTCACACGACCTTTTTTTAAAAAATAGGGGCCTCACAGTGAAAAGAGCACTGGACTTGAAGAAAGGGGTTAAATTCCCAGCTCTAAGGGTTATCGGTGTGGCTTTGGGCACATTTAAAATTTTTTTTTGAGCTTAAATTTTCTCACCCTGTTAAGTGAAAATAGTGATTTCGACCCCCAGAAGCTAAGATTACATTTTCGTATTGAAAGGTTGTGAGAGTGCCCAGCGTTGGAACGGGTCCGGAAGGGTGTGTCTCGCAGCACCCCCAGGGCAGGCCGAGGGCATTTTCTGGGGCTCCAGGGCAAAGCGGGTCAAATCTTGGCATCCCCCCATGAGAAAATGAGACCAGCCCTCCCAAGGAATTATCAGTTTCAGTTCACCAAACTCTCTTCCCCAAACCTACTGACTTAGTTCCAAACTCATTTTAGAGGGCATGGGGCTGTGAAGTTTCTCTGCCAAACATGACTGAGCTATGTATTACTGAGTCAAGAATTGCAGATGAGGAAAAATGTCGCATAGGCAAGTCATCATCAAATGCTTAAACTCCAGGCTCCGAAGTCTCACTTAAAGAAATAATGGCTTTCTTACCATTTATGGGCAATATCATAATAATAACATACAGCATTTTAAATTTTATAAAGTGCTTCTACATAATTTGGTCCATTTTAGTAGAACAGTCTATTTTATTCTTGAAACACCATGAGATGTGGTTGGAAGTTGGCTCTGGGTGTCTGAGACACAGTCAAATTCACAGAGCAAGTAAGGGAGGTTGCCGGGACTCAAACTCGGGTTAGCCAACTCAAACCCTCTCATTACCACACAAATGGCGATTCTACCTGCATGTGGGGGCCAGTTTCAAATATGTCTGTCGCTCCATCATCCTCATATGTTCACCTGTAAGTCAGATCACAGTCTTCAGTTTGGGGTTCAGACACATCCTCACTGGCCCCAGAGAGGGAGCAGAACTGGGGCTGGGCACTCTTTCGGGCAACTGCCAAACGCTCTCAGTTCTCAAAGAATGCAAGAAGCTTTTGAAGTATTATTTTTACACAGATGGAATAATTTTGAAAGGGTTTCCCCTCATGCATTTGCCATAAAGTTCCAGGTAGGGTCACTGTCCCCCAGGGGTATGTTGGTTTGTGGGTCATGATGAGACCAGTTAGATGCCACTCACGTACCAAGGTGGCAGCAGGCTATAAGCAATAAGTGAGGGTGATTATTAACCCCCCTCCTCTGCACCCTCAGACCTTCCGCTATTGCTGTCGGCACCTGCAGAGAGCTTCCTTCGCCTTCCGCCTTGTCAGCCCCCTCCATCCTACACAGGCTCCGGCCACTTCAGTCTTTCCTCCTCCCTTCACTCCTTCCTCTTTATTGAAACCACCCTGTGCCCATCTGCCGAGCATATAAACAACCTTTTACCTGACCTGCTGCCCGTCCCACCTCCCACCAGCCACTGTCCTCCCCTCTTTCCTTTTGTAACAAGGAAGGACAAGAAGTCACCTGCTAGCCCATTGCCTGTTCTTCCTAACGTCTCTCCCCGAACCAGCAGATATGCCCATCTTCCCAGTTCTTATCCTTTTTAACCCTCCTGATCTTTTAACTCCCTCTTTTCTTAGCTTTCACAGCACTTCACACTTTAACTAGCATATAACTTTCCTGTAGCTTCCCTAACTCTTTACCTACTCCTCATTGTCGGTCTACTTTTCTGACTTAGCATCATCCTTGTGGCACTTACAAGTGGCTTTCCCCCAGGCTGACCCATCTGCCATCTGCCCCACCTCAAACACAGAATCACCACCTCATTTCACTCCATGCTGGCTGAACCATGCTTGAGGTAGCATCTTTGCTTCCAGGTTCTACCCTCTCTGAGAATTATTGCACACTCAAGGGTATTCCACAGAGGGAGACCAAAATGGTGAGGAGCCTAGAAGCAGCTCATCTTGTGGAACACTTGAGAGAGTGGGTGTATTTAATCTATAGAAGAGTCAGGAAACACACTCGTTGCTATCATAAAACATTTGAAAGAATGTAAAAGAAAGTTTTTGTTTACTGAGTTGAATCCCTACAGAAAATAGAATTAGACAGAAATTACAAACATATATGGAATCACTGGTAAGCAATACACTCCAGTCTTGCGAAGGCGTCAAGAACACAGGCTCTGCAGTCAGGTGACATGAGTTCAAATCCCAGCTCTGCCACTCAGCTGTGTGACCCTGAGCAGCGTTTCATTTCTCTTCGCCTTTGTTTTGTCATCTGTAAAGTGAGGGTAGATGATGATGGTCTTTGTGATAAAGATTTGTTACTCGGTGTGCTAGACGTCTTTTGGGCAGGGAGCGCTCACACCAACTGCGGGACCAGGGAGGAAGCAGTGTGAGTGAAGACCTGGGCGTGAGAGAAGGCAGGACTTGTTTGAGAACCAGCAACACCCCATCAAATTGCACTTCTGTTGCTGTGAAGCCAACCTAAAGTGCTTGTCCTTCTCCCAGCTTCTGCAGCATGTACCTCATACTACCAATCATCGTTTCACGTCACGGGAGGGAGATTGCAGCTGACTCTGCCTATAAAGCTCTATCCCAACAGGAACTGAGCCCACGAGCCAAGCTTTGATCCAAAGGGCAGATGGTAGAAGCCTAGAGTGTGGCCCAAGGAGAAGACACTGGAGAATATGTCTACCGACCAGGAAGCCAGTCAGAGGGAGGGGCAGGTTCAGAGCAGGCAGGGTGGTTCTCGACCTGGGGAGTTGGAGTTTGTGTACAGGTTTCCTTTCACGTTCACAGCCTAGGGCAGAGCCATGTAGACATTGGGCTCCCCACGAATGAATGAGTGAACGAGTAAGTTAACGTATGACACCACGTAGACTTTCATATACGTTGTAGTATATTTTTACATATAATCTGGATCAGTAAGACGTGTAGACATTTGAACAACCTGCAGTTCTCGCTGCATTCTGGTGAAGTGTTTAGCGATCCACACACACTGTTGAGTGTCTAAGAAAATAATTTCTTTGTGTTTTGATGCTGTAAGATATTGTTTGGATTAAAAGGGCAGGAACAAATTGATGGATCTGAAATTTTTTTTCTTTTGGCTTGGAGATGACAGGGCAATCCATCAGATAACTTCCTTGGCTCCCTGTGACATTTCAAGCTCAAATGTTAGAGCTTTCTTATTTTTTTCTTTTTTCTCTTTTTTCACCCCCTGGCTTTCTATTGAGCTGTGCCTCTAGGAAATGCATCCTGTAGACGTGGCTTCTTTGACACTTGTCATATGGCAGGCACTCAAGGCTTGTCGAACAATGGCTGGAGATATTCAGCCTAGCTCAGCTGGTTGTTCCTAGGGTGAGGTAGCTCCCTACTCCACCTGTGGTGCTGGCCCATCTGTGCCTGAGAGCTTCCCACCAGCTCTTGAAAAACAGGGCCAGCCTGAGAGAAGGGATCAAGATGCAGATATTCACATCATGTGATTTCAGTGGCTGGACTGTGTGCAAGGAGGAAAGACTAGAAGTTAAAATGCTTGGCTTCTCTTGTTTCCTCCACCAGGCATAATGCGAATGCTCCAAGCTGCAGCGTCTCTACCATTGGGCCAGAGAGAACAAAGATAAGAATAAATAGGATAATGACTGTGGATACATTGTGAAAATACAAAATGTAATTTGGTGACAGACCACCTCTGTATTAGTTACCTATTCAAACTCAGCGAATTCAAAAGAAATTTGTAATCTCAGTTTTTGTGAGTCAGGAATCTGGATGTGGTGTAACTGGGAGATTCTGACTCAGTGTCCCAGGACAATGGCCAGGGCTGCATCACCTGGAGACGGGACTGGGGCTGGGCATCTGCTTTCACATGGCTGCGGGCAAGAGGCTGCAGTTCCTCACTGTGTGGGCCTTTCCATAGGACGGCTTGAGTGTCTTCATGCCCTGGCAGCTGGCTTCTTGCAGTGAGTGATTCAAGGCAGAAGTTGCAGTATGTTTTAAGATCTAGGCTCAGCAGTTACAATTGTGATTTCATTAATATCTACCCGTTAACACAGGTCAGCCCAAGTCAATGGGGAGGGGACTAAACAGGGGCATGAATTCCAGGAAACTATCTTGGCGGCTGACATCTACACCCTCTCTCAGCTTATATGGTTCCTCTAGGAAATGAGGGACACAGCTGATTATATCTAAGGTCTTCACTCTGTAGGCACATCTCTGTTTGCTGCAAACAGCTCTACAGCAAGCCTGCTACACAGCTACTCTCCCCCACCATCTGGCTTAAAATTCCTGCCCCGGCCGTCAACCCCGTGTTCCATACTAAACACTGGGAGCCTGGGAGCATGTAGCCCACTGGGCCGCACTGGCGGTCGCCCTCTCGAAGGTACAGCCCACCATGCCAGTTTACCTGGTGCTACTGCACCTTCGTCCCACTCGTGATGGGCCTCTGCTCTGAGAGCCAGTGAGGAGGTGACCGACGTGGGCAGTGAGGGAGAGGAGAGCCAATGTGTCCAGCCTTGGCGAGCTGCCTCATATCTCGTTTTCTAAAATGTGCTTGTCTCTGGGCTCTGTATCTGATTCTGTCAACTCTGAGGGAGACAGAGCTGCATTCTCTCTTCTGTTTTGGGAACTGGAAAACTAAGCCCTAACTGAGGCATTTGCTGGAGCAGGGAACACAGGAAGAAAGGCTACTGAAGGGTTAAAACATGGGGTTTGGCTTTGAATGCCCTGAGCTCCGGGGGTGTGTGGCACAGTAAGTGAGGCCAATGTGCAACCTTGAGCAGAGCTTCCAAGTGATTAACGGGGCATGGAACAAGATTTAATATCCTGATTATTATGCTTTACCTGCAAATTTCTCCACTCCTCCAGATGTTATACAATTTTCTATCTTCTTGGTCCCAGATGTCCTGGGTTGGTTTCCTCAAGGCCATCCTCCGTGGGCTCATGGACCCCACCAGCTTGGTCGAAATCAGGTTCAAGGGCCCCACAAGCTGACTGGGAGCTGCTTTCCAGTGGGGAGGTCCTGATGGAGGGCTCCAGGAGCCCCTGTGAAAACAAGAATAGGGAGGAGCTGCCCCAGCATGGGCTCCACCATCCTCCAGCAGAAGCAGAGTCTTTCCAAACATAGTCCATTCATCCAAATGGACCTCCATTTCCATAAGGCCGTGGGGCCTGGGGCTGCCTTAACCACTGTTAGCTGTGAAGCAAAAGACTTGCAAGTAAAGGCACCTTGGGACGAACTCCCATAGCTGCTGCCCTTTTCTGTCCCCACTGTGCCAATAGCAGCCCCACGGACCCCACGGACCCCACGGACCCCACGGACACCAGGGAACCCCCGATCCCCAGCTGTAGAGCCTTCAGGAAGACCACAGGAGTGAGGTTCCTGGGCTGGGCACAGCACGTCCAGGTCCACAAGCCCTGTGAGCAGCTGCTCCGCCAACCTCATCTCCCCTCTGCCTCCACCGAAACCTGAGAAAGACGGAAAGGGGGAAGCGGCCTGGTTTCCCAACACAAATAACCCCACAGAACCTTCTCAGCAGTGACCCTTAGCCTGTTGTGTCAGCCTCGGGCTGAAGGAGGAAGGAAATAGACCTTCTATTGAGTATTTTTCTTCCCCTGTCAAGAAGATCAGAGGAGCTGAGACAAGGAGAGAAAAGGAGTCAAAAGCACCTTGTTGCTCCTTCTGCAGGATTTGTGTTGCTTCCCTCCCCTCCTTGGCTCTAAGTAAACACCTCCCCAGCCGAGGAAGGCCTGAGGCCCACTCCGACAGGGCCATAAATAAGAGCCCTTCAGCCTTTCACTCTCGCAAGCAGAGAGGGCACTTCTCAGAGGAACATTTGATAGCGGGGGAGCGGGCAGTGGGGGAGAGTGCTCGTGTTAATTGAATCCCAATTTCCTTCTCCCAGGCCTGCTCTTATCTTTTTAATTATACAGGCCTTTAATCTTCTTGAGACTAGTCTCTGTCATTAATGCGTGATCCCTATTAGAGATAGGGGTCTGCTCAGGGCAGTGGGGGCCGCAAGCAGAGGCCTGTGGAAACTTTTTTGCTTTTTAAACACTCGGACTTACCCAGGGAGAATCCTGGCTGATGCGGGGACACACTTGGGCTCCTCTCAGCTCAGATGATGTTCCTTGGTCTGTCTGTGTTTGAGATTAGGGACAAGAGCCTCTTGTGACCAACATCTGCTAAGGGGCAGATGAGGGACTCGTGAGGCCCTCTCAGGTGAATGCTTCAGGGGAAAATGAGTCCACAGTCCCCACAGGAGGCTGGCACCGATGTTGGAGCCCAGAATAAGGGGATATTCTGTTTCCTAAACTTTGGGTGTTCGTTAGTCACTGCAAACAGAGACATGTTCTCCTGGGCTTCCCTCAACACCACAGAGACACATCACCTCTGGGTGACACCCCTCTCAGGACTCAGAACGTTCCCTCCAGACCCACCTTTCTCTTTAGACCCTGTCCTCCCAGCTGGCCTGTCAAATGGCTAATGAGTCGTAAACTGACACGTAGGGCTGCAAAGGACAGGCCCTACTTGAAGGGGGTTGGCACATTTCAAGTGTTCAATAAATATTTGCTAGATGAATACTGAAACAAGGGTTCTGAGGGCCATTCCATTTAAAACATGAACCCACAAGTATTTATGAAGCAATTGTAGCTCCTCATTTATAGCTGTAAAGTCCACCACAATTAGTCTTTCTGGGCTGCTCAGCGGGCTCCAGGGTCCCTTCTCCCAGGCAGTCTGATACGGCCCGTGCCAGGCTGGCCCCTGAGCACGCGGAGCAATGGGCCAGGCAGAGCCCTGTGCTCAGGTGGGGAACAAGATTAACTTTGTTATTTTCAAATATATTATAAATTATAAATACAGAGTGGGGCAAAAGTAGGTTTACAGTTTTACATAGAAAACAATACAATAACTAATTCATAATAATACAAAAATAAACTCTGTTTTATGTACTCACAACTGCAAACCTACTTTTGTCCCACTCTGTGTATGTAAGTAAATGCACATATGAGGCAATATGTATATTATATATAGCCTATGCGACTGTGTATATGCACACCTAATACATACATAAAAATACATATATGTATGTGTGTGTAGAGAGAGAGAGACGATTATCTTCAGAGAAGTCAGTTATGATTTTAAATGCATATCACTCTCTGTCTATCTATCAATTATCTATCTACCTACACAAATATGTAGCTGACATCATAGCAGACTTCTCTGAAGATGGAGCCCACACAGAAGGCGTCATGTCCCACCAGCTCAGCACTATACACAGCCACCTTAGAGCCTACAGAGGTGGTCTGGCTACTACCGACAAAGGTCACATAACTACAAAGCTCAAGAATCAGGATTCCAAACCAGGTTGTCCACCAGCCTGGCCCTCAACCCTGAGCCCCACTGCCAAAACTTCCCTTCTTGCCCCAGCTGGCATGGCTCAGTGGATTGGGTGTGGCCCTGGGAACCAGAGGATTGCGGTTCGATCACCAGTCGGGGCACATGCCCGGGTTGGGGCCAGTTCCCAGTGGGAGATGCATGGGAGGCAACCATGCATTGATACTTCTGTCTTTCTCTCCTTCCCTTCCCCTCTAAAGATAAATAAAATCATTTAAAAAAAACTTCCCTTCTTGCTTAAAGCCACAGTTTGCTCCTGAATCTGTGTAGTTCTGGCCACAGTCTCCTGTGAGACATAAAGAACCTGGACATGGTCCAGAGAAAAGCGATTAAAACCCTCAAGGGAGAGGAGAGGCTTCTGTTTGAGGACAGACTCAAAAGCACACACAGTAAAGTCTGCACAAGGAAGGGTGAGCAGGGGTAAGGTAAGTCTACAGAAGAGTGGGGGGAAGAGAGGCGGGGGAGGCAGATGTGCCTGCCAAGGGGGCACTCACTGACGCTTAGAAACAGCAAGTTTAGGACAATGACAAGAAAGTTCTACTTAACACGTTCCATAAGTTTGCTGCCTGCTCTGTGATCCCAAGAGGTGGCATAGGCTGAAAACAGAAATAGATTCCTGGCCTGTGAATGTACTGCTGGGAGCTCCCTACAAAATGCCTGGTTACTTATTGTCCAACTCAACCTACTTCGGTTTCTAATGGTCTAGACTAGGAGTTGGAAAACTTTTTCTGGAAAAAAGCAGACAGTAAGTATTTTTGGTTTTGTGTATAGCCTTATTGCAATCACAGTCACCCCTTGGTATCCACAGGGAATTTATTCCAAGACCCCTGTGAACACTAAAATCTGAAGATGCTCAAGTCCCTTGTGTAAAATCATATGCTACTTGCATATAACCTATGTATATCCTCTCGTATACTTTAAATCCTCTCTAGATTACTTACAATACCTATACAATGTAAGTGTTGTATAAATAGTTATTATACTTTATTATTTAGGGAATAATGACAAGAAAAAAATCTGTACCTGTTCAGTACAGACACAACCATCAGCCATCAAGGGCATGACTACATGATCTGCATCAGCAACAATGTAACTTCTTTTCTGAATACTTTTGACCCACAATTGGTTGAATCCATGTACACAGAACCCACTGACATGGAGAGCAGACTGTACTCAACTTTGCCATTGTAGTCGGAAAGCAGCCACAGGTAACACATGCAAATGGGCATGGTTTCATTCTAATAACACTTTATCTACAAAAATAGTTAGGGAGCAGAACTTGACCAGCACATTGTAGCTTGTCATCCCTCATCTAGTTCAACTCATGGGTTGGATCATACACTCCAAAACTGAGAGATAATGTTGGAATGCTTGAAGCTGTCTAAGAGGCTCTTTATAGTCTCTTCATTTTCAAAAATTTTTAATTCTTGCTGTTCTGCTTGGGTGTTTTTTACCTTCTTATATTTCAAATCACTGATTTGATTCTCACCTTTATCCACTCTACTATTGATTCCCTGTAAATTGTTCTTTATTTTCATTAGTGCAGCCTTTGTTTCTGACTGGATATTTTTTATGCTGTTGAGGTCCTCACTAAGTTCCTTGGGCATCCTTATAACCAGTGTTTTGAACTCAGCATGTGGTAGCTTGCTTTCCTCCATTTTGTTTAGTTATTTTTCTGAAGTTTTGTTCGATTCTTTCATTTGGGCCATGTTCTTTGTCTCCTCATTTTGGCAGCCTCCCTGCATTTGTTTCTATGTATCAAGTAGAATTGCTACATCTCCTAGGCTTGATAGAGTGGCCTAAAGTAGCAGGTGTCCTATAGGGTCCAGTGGCACAGCCTCCCCTATCAGGAGAAGAGAGAGAGCAAGAAATTGAAAACCTATTTGAAAAAATAATGACAGAAAAGACAGAAAACTTTCCTTACCTGGTGAAGGACATAGACACAGGGAGTCCCAAATAAGATGAACACCAAGACACATCATAATTAAAATGTAAAAAGTTAAAGACAAAGAGAATCTTCAAAGCAGCACAGAAAAGCAGTTAGTTACCTAGAAGGGAGCCCTCATATGACTTTCAACTGATTTTCCAAAAGAAACTTTGCGGGCTAGAAAGGACTGGTAAGAAATATTCAAAGTGACAAAAAGCAAGGACCTACAGCCAAGATTATTCTACCCAGCAAAGCTAACACTTAGAATTGAAGGGAAGATAACGAGCTTCCCAGACAAGAAACTAAAGGAGTTCATCATCCCCAAACCATTATTATATAAAATGTTAAAAGGTGTTCTTTAAGAAGAAGAAGATTAAAAATATGAACAATAAAATGGCCGTAAATACATATCTATCAATAATAGAATATAAAAAATAAAATAAACCAACAAGCAAAGCAGAAATAGAATATAGATACGGAGAACGTTTTGATGGTTACCAGATGGGAGAGGATTTGGGGGAATGGGTGAAGAGGTGAGGGCATTTAGGAGTATGAATGGGTAGTTACAGAATAGCCATGGGGATGTAAAGTACAGCACAGGGGATGGAGTAGCCAAAGAACCTATATGCATGGCCTGTGGGGATGAACAATGGGACCGCCTGAGGGAGTCCGGGGTGCTGGGTCGGGGGCGGGACAAAGGGAGAAAAATCAGGGCATCTGCAATAGCATAATCAATAAAATATAATTAAAAAAAGAAAACTGGGGGGTATCTTGGTGATTACACTCTCATTTTGTAAAGCAGGAGCGTGACATCCAGAGATGTCAAATGAGCCCCCGAGGGGAGACAGCTGGAGACCCGTAGCAGGAGGGTTACGTGGTCGTCTGGAGGTGATGTCATGGGGGTGGCAATGAAAGCCCTCCTGAGGCCAAAGTGGTGCAGCTTGGCATTTCTGCCTCTCATAAATATATGTGGAGGCCAAAGTCTGCCTTTTCTTAGAAAATGTTTCAAATGTAAGAGGATTTGGAAATATAGCTTACTTTAAGAAAACTAAAGGCTACTTTTAAATTCCTGGAAATCAGAAAACAAAATATACAGTTCCCTTTACCTTCCCACTCCAGGCCCCCAGTTCTGATATGGGAGACTATGCAGGGAGCTGGACCCTCACAGCTGAACACCTAACAGACCCGCGTCTGCAAATGGAGGCCGTTTGTCTCTCACCCCCAGGTTCACAAGGCTGCCCCGGTGGGGTCTGTCGCCTGAGAGTGTTCCTCACTCATGCTTGGGCAAGGCCTTCTTGAGAACAACCCTTGCATTCCATGCTCCATTGGCTAAAGCCGGAACTGCTCCAATTAGTTGACACTAAGAACCCTGATGGGAGGGGTGTGTGCACATGTGTGCATGTGTGTGCACATGCAGCAGTGAGGGTGGGAGAAAGAGCAGCAGCGGATAACTCAGAAATGTATCAGTGCTCAGAAAGTTTTAAGACCTGTTACATTTGTGTCTTTTTCTGAGACCCACTGAAGGTCCCTCAGGGAGATAAGAGCTCACTCACTCCAGTAACCTTCTACAAACCCCAAAGTCTTGGTGGGAGAGACATGTCGCTACCCCAGGTGTGGTGTCTGGACCTCTTGAGAGTACCCCAGTCTACATGGGCCTCCTTGGCAGATGTACTATGGCCCCTGTGAAAGGGAGCTGGGCCATTTATTTGCTCTCTGACAGTTTAGCAAAAGGGCTGTGATGAGGGACACATCAGAGGGGAGGGGTCATTGATTTGCCCCCGAGGGCAGCTTCGTGCCTCAAGGGTGCAAAGGGACTCTGTTCTACAGACTTAGAAAGAGAGTCCAGCAGGTGGGGTTTTGATCCACGTAATAAGTGGCCTCCCAGACACCTGGCGACAGGGACACTGGAATCTGAGAAGCCAGCTGTGTTCCAGCAGCTCCCAAGCAACTCATGTCCAGGAGAGGCGTGCATCCCAAGCCTTCCCAAGCCGGCAGGAGAGAAGCATCTGTAACAGATTACAAGGTCTCCTACCTGTTTCCTGACCCAAGAAGAAATGCCGGCGGGACACATAACAGGGATCTAGAGCAGGCCTGGCTCCTGAGGAAGGGGAAGCCTCCTCCAACATGGCTTAAAAGGCAGAGGTCCTGAGCTCAGAACCCAACTCCCCCTCTTTCCCACCTTAGGTCATGGCAGGAGTTATCCTGACTCCAAATCTCAGGCTTGGAGCACGGAGACCGACCTACTGCAGGTCCTCAGTGAACACCACTCTCCCTTCTCACTGGCTCTTCTTCCAGCAGCAGCCCTGCTGCTCCACCTCCGCTCTGCACCAGGCCGGCCTCCACCTCACGGGGAAGCTGCCATTGAGTACGCCGCAGCGCTTCAAATGGTCTTAATGCTTTTTATTTGATTATAATAACTTTATGATTATGTAATGCTTTCTTTTTAGATTTCATAAAATTTGAAAAACCTAGAAAAGTGGCTATTGAAAAAACCACTGACAGTTCCATCCATGCTGTTGCAAAGGGTATTAGCTCCTTCTTTCTTTCTGCTGCATAGAATTCCATTGTGTACATGTACCATAGTTTTCTGATCCATTCATTTACTGATGGGCACCTAGATTGCTTCCACCTCTTGGCTATTGTAAATTGGGCTGCTATGAACATTGGGGTGCATAGGTTCTTTTGGATTGGTGTTTCAGGGTTCTTAGAATATAATCCCAACAGTGGAATTGCTGGGTCAAAAGGCAGGTACATTTTTAGTTTTCTGAGAAAATTCCATACTGTTTTCCATAGTGGTTGTACCAGTCTGCAATCCCACCAACAGTGAAGTAGGGTCCCCTTTTCCCCACAACCTCTCCAAAATTTGTTGTTTGTTGCTTTGTTTATGATGGACCCTTTGCAACAGCATGGATGGAACTGGAAAGCATTATGCTGAGTGAAATAAGCCAGGTGGTGAAAGACAAATACCATAGGATCTCAACTTTAACAGGAACCTAAATAACAAAACAAACAAGCAAGCAAAATATGACCAAAGACACTGAAATTCAAAACAGGCTGACAGGGACCAGAGGGGAGAGGGGAGAGAATTCCAGGGGAAAAGGGGAAGGATTCACAGAAACTAGTATAAAGGACACATGGAGAACAACTAAGGGGGGTGGAAATGGGAGGGAGGTGGGGAGCATGGGGGGGGTGGGCTAGGATGGGAGTGGGGGATGGAAAACTTTACTTGAACAATAATTAAATTAAATTTAAAAAAAAGAAAAAGAGAAAACCACTGACGGACAGCACGCAGTGGTAAGGTAAGCCCTGTCGGCGTTTGGGGCCTTTCTCCCTGTTGGTGGTTGGTGGGTCTGTGGGCACGCACATGCTTCATGAAATAAGGGTCGCATCGACCCTAGGTTTGCAGCCTGCTCCTCCTTCTCGTTGACACGGTGAGCAATGACATTTCTCATGTCACTGAATAGTCTTTGAGAACATATTTTTAACGGTTGCCAAATTTTCTCTGTGGATGAGTCCCAAAGTGTATAGCCATTTTCTTACTAATGGAAGCTTAGGTTGTTTCTAAGTGTTAGAAATGATAAATAAAGCAGCAGTAAAACCACCATAGAAAAGTCTTTGTCATATTCTGATTACTTCTTTGATGTAAATTCTTAGCAGTTGAAGTCATGGACCAAAGTGTGAGGGTTTTTAACGGTCATGGTATTGAAGGCCCTGTGCATGCTGACATGCTGGGGTCTCAGTGGTCTGGTTCACTGGGGGTCTCTTTCATTGGATACTTGTTCAGCTGGTTTTCTAAGCCCAAACCCACCACTTGCATTTGGTGGGCAATAATTCACTGCCCCAGCCATTTACATTCCAGGGATGCCCACAGAAAACAGGCCTGGGTGCCTCAGGTGTGTTTCCCCTTCACATTGCCCAGTGGGCTCTACCTGCAGCTTCTGCCACCCTGTCCCTGTACAGAGGTCGGGAGAAGGCTGTGGGCTGTTGAGACCTGGGCCTCCGGCGCCACCCTGGCGGGCAGGGCACTTACCAGAAGTACCTGAGATCTTGGCCTGAAACAACATTGGCGGAGAGTGCGGCTGACCCCTCTGAGAAGGGCTCTTGAGTGACGCTGGACAATTCCACCAGGTCAGCCCCTCCAAGGGGGTCATGGGGCTCTGCAGGCTATAGACCCCCTGCCTGAGATCCTCCAGCCAGACCCAGAGGCAGGCCCAGAGACTTTGCCAGCACTCAGGCTTGCTTTGCCTCTCTTCATCCTCTTTCCTAAGCAGACATAATGTAATTTGTTCGTCACAGTAGTTCTTAACTCAGTTGTATAGGCAAGTCTGAGGCCCACCCAGCCCTCCCATCACCAGCTCTGACCTGAACCCCACAGGGCTTTGCACTCAGGTGTACGGCCCAACTGGTTCCATTACATCTGTCCCCACAACAGCCACCCTTAGGCTCAGGCACATGCACTGGAGCACAGTCACGATCCAGCAGAGGGCGCTCCTGCTGGGCTCATCCTGCAGCTCTTCAGACTCCTCAACTCACAAGGAGAGACGTTTCACACAACTTAGGGGACCACAGGGCCTGGGGCAGGGACCTTGGTTGTCCCAGGGCCTGGGTGATACCGCTCTTGGGCCAACTCTGTTCAGCCAGCCTTCCAGTCCATAGGTCTCTACACTTGTGTGCGGAGGGAGTTCGGGGTAGATGTCTGGAAAGAGCAACTGCACAAGCACAGCCAGAAAACTGGAGTGGGAGGTGTTGGGTCCACATCTAAGGTGCT
Organism: Sturnira hondurensis; assembly: GCF_014824575.4. NCBI lineage: Eukaryota > Metazoa > Chordata > Mammalia > Chiroptera > Phyllostomidae > Sturnira > Sturnira hondurensis. The sequence continues at coordinate 1,039,799 of NW_028074670.1, forward strand.
CTACTGTACTTACAGAAAAGAAACTTCAAGACCATGGAAAGATGGCAAGATGGTGGAGAAAACATTGGCCAGGGATTGAGAAGCCAGAGCTCCTGTCTGGACCTGGCCACCAAACGCTCTCACTGCAGGCTCCAGGCATTTTGTGCAGAGGTCAGAGTCTCAGGCATGGGTGACCTTGCCTCCTGTGGCTCTGGCTCCGCAGGGACAAGCGTTCTGTATGCACGGTACTCACATACCCATTCTGCGTTGCTATTGCCTGTCCACTTCCCAGCCTTTGAGGCAGTCTGGCCTCCCCTCTGCATTAATTCAGTGTTTGGTTACAAGGAGTAGGGATAATGCAACTCATTTAATTCAGATCAGTTCAGTTTCATCCCATTCAACTCTCCCTCATCAACTACACCCGTCTTTCTCACCATCATGATTTGCTGTTTTGAAGGAGATAAAGCAGAAAATATAGGTCAAAAATACCCCTTTGCCTTATACTTCATATTTGTAAAATGCTTTCACATAAAGCATTTTCATTGGAGACTCCAGCAGTGGGCTTCACGAAATATGGTCTCAGATGTAGAATCCAATGAAAACCAATGAGAAGAAACCTTGAGAATGGAAGGGGTCCCGCCGGCCCACCTTGGGAGGCTTAAGGGATAACCAAAAGGCACCTACCTGTGGCCACATCTCAATTATATGCTTGGAAATTTCTCCTCTTGCTTCTCCTGAAATTCTCCTTTACATTGTCATTTCTTTTCCTATTTAGGTATCCTTGGAATCCAAGTCAGAAAATCCCAGAGATGGAAGAAGCTCTAATAGTTACCTCTTAGGCCAGTGGTCCTCACAGTGCGTCCCTGGGTTGGCAGCATCGGCCCCTCAGGGAACTTGTTAGGGACACGGCCTCAGGCCCTGCCCTTACCTGCTGGTCTGAGGCTGTGTTTTTGTGGAGAGGGATGGGTTTTCAGACATCTGTATTTTCACAAGCCCTTTGGGTGACGATTCTGAAACCCACCCAAATTTGAGACCATTGATCTGGGCCAGTTCGCAAATTTCAGACCGAGGGCTTCACTCCTTGTCTCACACACAGTGAGCTGTGGAGCCTCAGCGTGAAGCCATTTCCAGCCTCAGCCCAGCGCACCTTCTCCTGCCCGCACTCCTCTGGGCCGTCTCCACCACAGCTCAGCGCTGCCTCCCCGTGCCCTGCCCCACAGGGGAGCAAGAGGATGAGTCGGGCCAGCATCCCCCGGAACAGCAGACACTGCTGCCTCCCGCCAGGCTCGTGGGCTGCTACTCGGTCCCCTGGATAGCACGGGACTCTGGAAGTTGCAGCCCTGAGGACACCTGATTCTGACAGAACATGCCGTGAACATCCCACTTGCCGTGTGCCCCTTTGATCTTTTTACTTCAGGGTAAACCTGTGTGACTGATCTGGGATGCAGGCCCCCCTCCCTCCTCCTTGGGGCTCTAGGTTATGACTGGCAAGTTATCTTGAGTTATAGGAGCAGGGTAGGCCTCCCTGTTTTAAGTTCCTACCCAAACATGGAATCCTAGATGGTAGAAGTGTGGGTAACTTGGTCCTGGACAGCAGCATTGTCGGGTGGTTTGAAAACAATAAAATATATTTATTGCAGGTTACCACAGGGCATGAGTAAGGTGCCTATTTACTGAGTAGCTACAATGTGCAGGATGGACACTAGGCCTTGCCTCCCCTCAAGGTTCCTGGTCAGTGAGTCACATTTCTCCTCTCCCCATTGCCCCACCGCATGCTGCGTGCTCCCTGTGTTCACCTGATGGGTCTGGAGAGGGGCTTCCTGACCTGTCAGAGCCCGGGAGGCAAAGTCGCCTGCCGAGAGGAAGGTCAGGGTGGACTCCACACTCCAGAAGAATGCAGGAGTACTTGAACTGCTCAGGTGGGAAGGAAGGGTGCTCAAAACGAACATAAGATGATGGAAACTTTGCTGAAGAGAGGGGCACACAGGCAGGTGGGGCCCTTTGGCGTGACCTGGGGTATTGCCAGACAGATCTGACGGGTCTTTGAGAGGCAGTGGCTCCGACGGGTCAGTGAGAATGGCTGCGGGGCCAGACCTGCAGGGCCAGGCTGGACAAGACTCAAGCCCAGGTGACTGGGTGGTGGGAGACCCAGAGCAGTCGAAAGCATGGTGAAGGTGGAGGAGGTAGCTGTCACAGAGCTGGGGTGGGGAGGCATGGCCAGAGCCGGGGAGATCTAGCATGAGAATGCTGGACAGACATTACCCCAGGGATTGTAGCTGGTCAGAAACAATGACTGTACAAGTAACGTTCACAGAACCCAGGCCCTACAATAAGCACCTCATATGCATTTTCCCATTTACCCCTCACAGCAATTTTCTGACACCTGTAACATGTCGGGTACCCCCAAGTTCCTTCCACTTCCCATTGTCATTTAGTCCACTTCACGCAGCTCAGTAGACAGATGTAGAAACCAAGTAACAGATATTTTTCTCGACCTGTCAGGGACATACATCGAGCAGAGAGCTGAGCAGGTCCCCACCGGGAAGCCACAGCTCTTCTGACCATGTCCCTCCTGGCACTTCCACTCAGAGAAGCTAGTGGAGTGACAGCCAGGACAACCCAAGGCAGGATGCCACGTGGGGCCCCAAATGTTTGTTTTCTCTGAAACTGAGCAGGAGAACAGGAAGAAGGGAGCAAAGAACCAGCACGCGTCCTGGAATGCACCCTGTTCTCCTGTCTTCCACCCTGGAGTGGCGTTGTGCAGAGCACCCTGGATTCAGGATCAAAGTGATGGCGGGATGCTCCCGGTGAGCACGTGTGCATCTGTGGACAAGAGCATGTGCCAAGGTGAACTCCCAGGCTGCCGTGAGGACCAAAGGTGAGAGTAGCTGCCAGAGGGTTATTAAGCTCCATTTCAATGATGATAACCTCTATTCATTCATTTGACAGGTACCTTTGGAGCACCTGTCGGGCCATTATAAATGCTGGAACCAAAGCAATGACAAGTCAGAGGTGAGCTCTCCATGACATGACAACACAGCTCATGGCTCCCTCGGGTCATTTTTACTCTCAGGGGTCACCCCTCCTTTTAGTCCTAACATGTACCAGCCACAGCTCTGACCTTGGCCTTGAGTGAATTGATCAATAAACACCGTCCTGGTGTTTCTATTGCACGGATTTCACCTGAAGGAGAGCCATGGTCCATAACAGGGGTCGGAGAGAAGTGTCTTTTTTTCTGCAGCTCAGGCCCTCCTGAAATTAATCTGGGGGCAATACCGAGGTGTCCCTGACTTTGGGCTCCTTCCTGAAGAAGCTTTATATCTGCCTCTTGTAGTAAGACTTCCCCTGACTCAAATGACCCCAGGCATACAAATCTGTCAGGGGTGGGATGGGGATGGTAGTTAAATCTTGCACAATTGGCAATTTCAGGCGAGTAGAGGAGAGGCATTCTGGGCAGACATGATCTTACCTAGTCCTACATATTGGTTTGGAGTGTTCTAGTGTTTTACTCAGCTGTTAGGCTTAGCTCCTCCTTGGTTTGGATCTTCCTTGTCCTCTGATTTTCCAAGAAGAATGTCCACTCTGGTTCCAGCTTCTCCTTCTTAGGGCTCTGGATCACTTGCTGAGGTCCTGGGTAGAAACAGAGTGGAAATGAGTTAGAAAATCGAGTATGTGCTGACCACATGACCTTGAACAAGACACTTAACTTCTTTTTTTCCCCGATTTTTTTATCCTCACCTGAGGACATTTTTTCATTGCTTTTAGAAAACAGGAAGGGAGAGAAAGAAACCTTGATGTGAGAGAGAAGTATCAGTTGGTTGCCTCCTGCATGCACCCAGACAGGGAATGGCTCCTGTCTAGACCAGGGATCGAACCTGCAACCCAGGCATGTGCCCTGAGCAGGAATCAAACCCACAGACTTTCAGCTATAGAACAATGCTCCAAGCACCGGAGCCACACTGGCCAGGGCAAGACAGCTAACTTCTTAAGCCTGAGTTTATTCAAATGTGAAATGGGTATGAAAATACTCATCGCAGTCTGTGTTAGGCTTAAACCATCGTCATCACCAGCCCTCTTAACCAAGTGAGCACTTACTGTCTGCAGAGATGTGCTTTGTAGGCACTGCATCGTATTACCTCATTTAACCCTCACAGCAAGTCCCTGATACGGACCCTGTCAGTACACTTAATTACAGGTGAGGAAAGAGGTGCAAAATGCTTAAACGACTTGCCCAAAGCCCTGCCGCTGCACGTGATGGGGCAGAAGTCCGAACCACCCACACTGACTTCAGGGTCTGAGCTCCACATGTCTGTAGCTGTTCCCTAGGAGGCAGGTCCCTCCTGATTCCCAGTCACCTGTGACCCTTCTCATCTATGACCCTGTCTCACTGTCTTCTACCTCTTGCTTGGATGGCTGGACTCACTTTCAGTTAATACTTGTCTGGATTCAGAGAAGCAAGGAGGCATCTTTTCCATGCACTGAAACGCTCGCGGGCAAATAGCTCCCCTCTCCCGTGCGCTTAAAGATGTCCCTCGCCCACATCAGTGTGGCTGATCCCTGACATTGGGGTATCCAATAGCTGGTGAGGGTCATGACTGGCCTGAGAACAGGAGACCGTGGCCCGTGGAATGAGCTCAGTGTGTGTACTTTCCCAGGGCATGGAGGGGAGTGACGGTGACCTGTCACCCAGGAAATGCTGGTGGGTGGCCTGGTATCTTGGGAATGTGCTCAGACAACCAGGGGATGTTTTTCCAGCCTCTCCTTCTCCTCCCTATTCCTGGGATGGTACTATTCCCAGGCACAAAAAAAAAAAAAGAAATCAGAGTCCATTGTTTTCAATGCTCTTAGTGCTAATTTGGTAACAACAAAGCACTATCTATGTATTGACATTAGTTATGTGCCTGAATCAACATGAGATGTTTGATGTTATCTAATTTATCCTCTGAAAACTCATGGAGGGGAAGAGTCAGAGAGGCCAAGACACTTCCCAGGATCATACAGGCACAGACAGTGACAGAGCCACCACATGCTGGGTCTAGGTTCCTGTTCCCTGTGCCAAATTATGACCCACTGGAGTCGGCCAGGGCACTGCCCCACCATCTGCATGGGTTCACCCCTGCCTCTCGCACAGAGCTCGGCTCCATGCCTGGTCCCATCACGTGGGGTTTGGCCTCTGTTCGCCCAGGTGCAGCACCTATGGTCATTACCCTGGTGCCTCAGCTCCTGGGGCCTTTGTGAGAACAAGGCAAAGGAAGGTGATAAAACACATTCTCAACTCCTCGGGCATTTATTGAGCTCCAATTATTTCCTGGTGCTAAATACAAGCATGAAAGGTGACTCAAGTACAGGTCTGATCTCCAGGGATCGTAGATTTAGGGGACTAACAGTATGAATTTAGTAGCTCACACCCAAGGCAGGATACCCTGAGTAGAGGTGGAAGAGAAATCCTGGAAATATTTGGAGGGGGTGGCCTGAGTTGAGCTTTGAAAGCCTTTGGAAGACAGTTAGACAGCAGGATGGTGAGGTCTTTGCAGACAGTCAGGATGGGAGAACAGCTTGGGCACGAGTCACGCATGCGTGGAGTGCACACAAGCCCAGCGAGCCTGTCTCTCTGTCTGGGGCTGAAGGGTAAAGTAGTGGCCAGGCTGTGAAAGCTCTCAGGCCAGGAGGAGGATTTTAACATATATTCTCTAAGCAGGGCAAAGCTCCTGCTGACTCTGAACAGGGGGGTGGGGGGCAGGGGGGTGCAATAATCCAGGTGGGGAGTGAAGAAGGCCTGAACAAGGGCAGTCTCAGAGGGGGTGGAGAGGGGATGGTGAGGGGTCCAGGAGACATTTCGAAAGGAGAATGGACAAAGCTGGGCCAGGGAGGGGGACAGCCTCCTGTCACCCACATGCTGAGAGGAAGCGGGCAGGAGGGCCAGGGGTATTGCTCTCGATCTGCTGCCTTGTAACTCTGTGGAGAGCAGAGGCCCGTCCTTCCTTTGCTTTACTGCACATGGCCGATTCTCTTCATAATGACCGCCATAGTCATAACTATAATAATTATAGCGGCAATAATAAGATTCTGGATGGATTGAGAGCCTTCCTTCTGAGGATGCTAATATGCGTAGGTGGGGGAGGGGCCCTACCAGATAGACACTAGATCTGATTTGGTGGGGAACCACTCTCAGCTGCATGGGAAGGACCTCGCTGTAAGGGAAGTGTTTCTGGGCTTGCTCCCCAATAAAAACACATTTTTTCCTTTGTTAAAAGGGCAAAGTATGCCCCTCCTCCTGCGTGGGCACCTCCTGGGTGCAGATTGGCCGGGAGTGATGAGGAAGGATGGCAGAGCTGAGCCTCCCTCCCCGTCTCTGAGGAGCCTCCCCGAGCCTCCAGCACGGCGACCCCGCCACCCCTACTCAGGCTTCCTTGCTGCTTGGCCATACAGTTAGCCTTTTGCAATAGTCCACAATTGAGCAAAATACAAAACATCATGGCGTTTTACAGACTACAAAGCCCATTCAAGTTCAGGATCTCATTTAATTCTCCCAATCACTGAGACCAGTATTATCATCATTCCCACTTTACAGATGCATCCGAACATTTATGGGACACCAGCCATATGCTGAGACCAGATACTTAGAGATTAAAGGACCGACAGAGACCCGAGCAGGATTTGAACTCAGGTCTTCTTTCTCTAAGCCATTTCCTCTTTCCCCTTTTCCATACAGCTATCTTAATTTTAACTGTGCGAACTACCAAATTTTAGAACTTTTCCTCATGTTTTGTGTTTCCATAATGCCTCCCCAAATCTATGGGAAACATTTACTTTAAAAAAATAAGGGACCTTACAATCACAATTTATCACCATTGTTATTGAAGCCCGGTTTGCAGCAAAGAGTGTGCCAGTTTGTTTTCTATCCCAAATTAGGCTTTAGCGACATGGTCCGGCATATGAGAGTTGGTCAGTGATTACCTGTGAACTCCAAGGCCAACACTCCCGCCTTAGCTCACTTCTTTCCATGTGCTGGTCTCCACACTCACCACTAACAGTCTTTCAAGCACCATATTTCCAGCATTTGGAATCTTTCTTTTTAAATTATTTAGCAGCCAGTTTTTAAATGGTGCCAAATATTTTGGAAGAATCTCGATGTGCTCATTGTAAAGACAGGACAATTGAAGCAAAGTAGGGACAGTGTAAGGTTCCAAGTCTCTTTGCAACAGCCTGACAGCGGGTCTTCAGCCACTCGGTTCTTTGGACAGACAGGAGAGGACCGAGAGCCCACGGCGTCCTGTGGCTGAGCGCAGCCCTGGCTCCGTGCATTCCGAGTGGGCAGCTCAGACCTAGGGTTGACCGGGTGCATGCTGCCACCCCCTGGTGGGACTCGAAGCCTTCTGGTTTTCTGTCTGTGCCACCCTCCGGGGAAAACACCTCCACTTAACTAAGTGTGTGATGGTCAGCACAGTTGCATCCTCGGGGGCCAGCTCTGGGGATTTGAGGTGAAAGGAAAGACAGAACTGTTGTCTTTTGGGGGCTTCCCCTCTGGGGGCCGTGTTGTGTCTGGGGGAGGAGAGGGCAATAAATAAATAAATAGTGAGAGCAAATTGGTGCAGGCGGGCCACCACACTCATGAGCTGTGGAAGGAGAGGAGAGGGTTGCAGAGCCTGGGTGTTGAAGAGAAACAGCTCCGGTGCGACTGCACTGGACCTGAACAGTGACACACATGACCACATGATTGAATTTGTTACATCGGAGGAAAAAGAGGCACCAAAAGGCCCAGATTGGAAGGGAGTCCAAGCAAAGGCCTGGGGGCTGGTACCCTGGGCTGATTTGGAGGCACAATCTGGTGGTCGCTCTTGGACCCATCCTGCCTTCACGAATCCCACCCCACCCAGCCTCCTAGATGCCGCTTAGCTATCCCCAGAAACCTAGTTTCTCCCCAGAAACTTTCAGTTAAAGCAGCTGCTCACAGACCCAAGGCCAGGTGCAAGGCTGCATTCTTGGCTGCCAGCCTTACACGGCACCCCTAGCAGGCCCAGGCTGTGCTGTATGCATCACCAGCGCACCATGACAGCACACCCACCCCAGGGCTGCTGAGGCCGAGAGGCTATGTATGTTCAGGCGACAGGGTGTTTAGGGGTCCGACTTCACATACCACTTGATTTCATACCAATCACTGTGGCCAAGGGAACATAAGGCTCTGATTGGTCAGTGTGAGTCCTGGTCCCATCCTGGGAGCAGGGATGGAGTCAGAACCATCAGCAGAGGACACGGGCCGAGAGTTGGGAGGGAACATTTCAGGGGAAGAAAACCCCCAGGGGCAGTGGATGCCTGTGTGACCCAACCAGCCCCGTCCTCTGCAGTGGTCCTGTAAAATCACAGGAGAATGTGGAGTTTTACTGCCTCGCCTCGTTTGGGCAACTGTGGCTTGGGCTTGAAGATTTTGAGGATAGCTGAGGATGCAATCTCACGTTGGTTGGGGGATGGTAAGTGATACTTGTCCCTGAACATAACAGGTGGTTTGAATGCTCTTCAGCAACGGACCGGGTGTATACTGGAGAAGGACTGGCTGTGGTTCGCCTTCCCCACCCCAGCTTCACCCCCAAATAGAGCAATTCCTCGGGGAAAGATATTCCCATCCACAGTGACAAGGCGCTTGTTATGTAACTTGAACTAGCGCCCGGCTGTAATTGGTAATGGGGATGTGAGGCAGGCACGGGTACAAGCACCAGACGGGGAGCCCAGGGACCGGGTTGTGTAATGCTGGGTGCTGTGCAGAGCTGATGAGGAGGGGAAGCAAGGTTCGGTTCAGTGTCAGCAAGTAGAATCATCAGATTGGAAGAGCATGCTCGAGGCTGTGAGCAAGGAAGAGCTGATGGGGGTGGGGGCCCCGGGCCCTGGCTGAGCAGGCTCTGAGTAAAGGCCAGAAGAACCTTGATGGGGGTTACCAGGCAGTGAGCGCTCAAGCTCTCATCACAGACAGTTATAGGGATCCCCCCAAAGTGCTGTTGGTCCTGGTCAAATGTGAAAGGAAATACTTAATTTCTCATGCTGACAACTATACATCCAGAACTGTGGTCAAAGATGAAGAAAAAGTAAACATTGAGAGATTTCAACAAGGGCCTTGCAGCGGCCCAAACAAGCAGCTGGATCCTCAGCCCAGGTTTTCAAGCGAAATATAATACGCAGAAAAAGAACCCGAGAGAGAGTGAGAGAGAGAGGGGGGGGGAAGAAGGAAGGGAGGGAGAGCGGGGAGAGGGAGAGAGAGGGAGAGACAGAGACAAAGGAAGGAAGAACTGAACCCAGGAGAGAGGGAACTAAGCGGGAAAGCGGGAGAGAAGACAGTTTGTTGCGGCAGGTTTTCCAGGTGCGGAAACAGCACGATTGAAAATGGTCCAGTCGGTGTTTCTCTCCTTCTTTTTCTCCCCCCTTCCCCTCTCTTTAAAAATAAATAAATAAAATCTTTAAAAAAATAAAACAAGATAATACTGAAGAAGGTGGGAGAGCACCTCAGCCTCCCCGCACCCTCCCCGTGCCCCCCCCCCCCGCCCTTAGGGGCAGTGCCCTCACCCGCCCACTGGGGAGCAGAGGCCCAGGGCCAGGGAAGGTCTGGCCAAGGGCTTGTGGTTGGCTCGGGGACTTTGTTTCTCTCTCCTCCTCTGCTATAAAGCTCAAAAGAATGTTTCAGTACGTGAAGGACGTGATACAATTAGAACCTCAGACACAAACTGGAAGTCATTAACAGCTGACTAAAGGTAACAGGGAACAGATTACAGAATTAGGGAAAGAGACCAAGCAGAAAGCAGATAACTTAATTTCCATAATTCAGACAGCAGTGCAATTTAACAGCCATATTGATAGCCTTGAAAGTTTGGCAAGGAGAAATAAACCCCAAGTTTTAAGAACTCCTAAAGAAAAAAATGGAAAGGACAACAAAACAATTTTGTTTTTGAAAATAAAAACCCAATACCTTTTTCAAAATGATCAGGTTTATAAAACCACTGTCCTTGCGAATCTGTCACACCCAGGAACAGAAGTCCAGGAAAGCAAAGCCGAGGTGGCTGGGCCACCACGAGGTGGTCCACGCTTGGCTCCCAGCCCTCCTCACCCCACCCTCCCTGTTCCCCCATCGGGCCCTCTGCGGCTCTCCCTCCTCACTGTTCATCCTCTTCCTGGTCGCCAGCTCTGCCTGCCCCACCACCCCAGGGGTCAGGAAGGACATCCCAGCAGTCGGAGCTCCCAAGCTGACTGTGGGTGGCCTGGCTCCCCAGCCTCCTCGGTTTCAGGCGACAGCAGACCCAGCAGCTGGCCCCACACCCAGAGATCGGACCCATGGGGTCTCTGGTGGGGCCTGGGCTGATCTTTTCAGAGATGCCTACAGTGAGATCCTAAAGCACACCGAGGGCAGAGGACTTTCCAGGCCCACACCGGACATCTAGTCCTTTTACTTCGTAGTTGCTGAAGTTCAGGGACTCTGGGTGGAGTTTTTGAGGCTTTGTCTGAAGAAGATGGGTGAAGAGGAACATTCTCTCACCCACAACTGAGAGTCTCCACTGAGACTCCTGCAGGCAGAGGCTGGGCAGCTGTTGGGTTGGTTTGCTTGTTTGCCCGTCTCAGGTGTGGTCATGGTGCAATATCAAATTCCAGCACAAAAACAATGCACAGGTAAACCAGGAAAATGCATACTCAGTAGCTCCACAGTCTCCAGTGAAGAGACTGAGATACTCAACAGGTCTCTGGAGATGATGGATACACCAGAGATGAAACCAGGAGCCATTCAGGACGCGAAGACAGCAGGAACGAGTGTACGGCACGCAGCTCTAATCCAGGCTTTAAAAAGAAAAATAAAATCACCCATGGAACACCTAACCAAGTAATTAAAATAGTTAGAAAATCAACAAATCAGTCACCCCTTGCAAAAAGCTAATTGTAATAGTGGGAAAAAATAGAAAGAAATGAAACGAAGTAATATTAACCCCAGAATAGAAACCAAGACTTGATTCTTTATTTAAAAGTATGACTAAAATAGTCTGGCTTGACCAACCAACAGAAAAGAAAAAGAATATTATGAGAATATTAACTTATTTTAAAAAGCAATTACCATCATTTAAAAAGGCAGTTATCCTCATACAAAAGTCACATTTTTCTCCAGTGTTATACATCAGTTCATGTAACTGTAACTGCTATGAAACCACTGTGCCAATTAAATTAGACTGGTTGAGAATCCAAACTGTCGGAGACTGCAGCCCTCAGGTCACAAAGAAGACTTGGACTGTCCAAGTCAGGAGGTCCCAGGAGCAGGCGAGACAGTGCCTGAGGGGTCACCGCTGCCATTGCCGCCGTCCTCTCTTTAGGGGGTGTTGGTAGCACTGGCCCCGGGTGGCCCTGTGGTGACTCCATGACCACGGGGCTTCTCCCTGGGCTCCTGACGCTCCCTGGCACCACCCCAGCCTGCCCCACCAGAGGAAGGCCCACACTGCCTCTTCCCGCGGCTGTGCCCAGTGACCATAGTCCAGCCACTTCGGAGCCCCGGGCACTGCCCCAGTTCTGTTCCTACTCTCAGATGCCCCAGCGTTGGGAAGCCGAATTCCTTTCCCTCACATAGACCACACTCCCAACCCCACACTGAAGTCCTCCTAGCCCCCCAGGAGGGCAGTTCCTCTCTCTTCAAGGGGTGCTCACCCTCCTGGCCCCTGGCTCCCTCGACCCTTCCACACGAGACTTGTTCCCTCTGACTTGTAACGCACAACTGGGCCATCTACTGACCCTTTGATGATAGGATAGGATGATAGGATAGCTAGTCCTCCTCCCCAGAGTGATGGCTCGGTTTTCTTCTTTGATCAGATGTAAGAACAAAAAGAAAACACTGTGAAAAGTACATTGTCCTGGCTATAGAATATGTGACTGCTGCTTTCTGGGGGTTCACAGTCTGGGATAGAATGGAAAACGTGTGTGTGTAACAGCTTCTACACAAATGTGACCCAGACGTGCTGGTCAGGTCACAAGTTCTTGGGAGTTCCGAGGAAGATGCCGACCGCTGACCAGAGGCATTTTAAAAGGCCTGATGGAGGAGGCAGCAATTAAGCTAAGTGTTAGACAATTTTTTAGGATATTTAAAATTCTGCAGTATTTAAAGAAAAATACAAATGCATAGTCAGAAGACAGTTAAGATAGCAAAGGGTATAGTGACTCTCCATGGCGTATTTTCTCAAAGTAGCATTTTTCCAATGAGTTTTTTTTAAAAAAATGCTGGTGTGAAGGTTTTTGATACTATGATAGAAGACTTAAGAGGAGGCAGCGCAACCCTAACATCGTCAGACTGTGGGCAGTTCAGTCCTGGGATGGCCCGCCCACCTCCAGGCTCTCCCCCACCGCCAGCCAATGGTGCACCTCGCTGTCCGGAGTCTGAGGAGCCTTGACTTGTGCTACAGAGCCCACACCAGCATGCACTCTGCCCCGATGCTCCTGTGTACCCCCGGCCTCTCCTCCCACCAGGCGCCATCCAGGGGGGGAACATCCATGCATTTGGGCGCATTAGCAAAAATTCTCAGGATTTGGAGGTGGGTGTGGAAGATGGGGCTGGAAGCCAAATTAGGGGCTGAGCAGAGTTGTCCCTCTCCATTTTTCTCCAGAATCTTCTTCTTTCCCCTCTCTTGAGTCACTAGCTTCTTTATCGTGTTAAGTTATGCCCCTTTCCTTGTTTGGCTGCTGCTGGTCATTTTTTATTGGCCTTCAGAACTCTCTTAGTGCTAGGGGAGGGGAATTCCGCAATGCTGCTTCTTCCCAGCACTGAAAGGGTCTCCTCTGGTCACTCTCACTCCCCTCCCTTAATTGCTAAACAGAACAATGCGCTCTTCAGTTGGGAAACTCTCTTTTCTCTGTTACCTTTTCTGCAAACCTTGCAAGTTCTTTCAGTGTGTGCGTTTGGAAACAAAAGTCGATTCCTTTTGCTGTAACACTCATCTCCTTCAGACAGTGAAAGAATCAGACGCTTGATTGAACACACGGAAGGAAAAGAACACAGGAGAAATGACAAGGAAAGATGAGACTGAGGATCTACTTATGTGAGTTTTGGGTTATCCCAGTAACAGCAGGGGCCCGTTTGCCACAGGCTGCTGTTCGTGCAGGGCGGTCGCAGCTTCACGGGCCGCTCCTTCCTGATGGCCCACGCCTGACCGGGGCAGCTCCGTGTCTGAGGAGTTCTGTCTAGGTGCTGAACGAACCTTGGATTGCCGGCCAGTTTCGCCCTCTGAACCAGTTCTGGCCTCTGGGATAATGTCAAATATGTCGGTAAACTTTGTCAACTGACCTCTCAACTAGCTGAAGCCAAAAGCCATGTCCCCTTTTAAGCCTGTGTTCCCTTGATTAAAAACCTGCAGCAGTTTATACCAACTTTTAATGTGACAAGGACAACGAAGTTTTTATTCTCCAAAAGACACTTTGGGGGGGAAACCCTGATTTTAGGTATGCCATTTGGAATCACAGTAATTAGGTGATTTTTTTTTAAAATGACATGTCTAGGAATTCAGACCCCAGCCACACCACACTGTGGGTTTGTGTCGCATTTGTTAAAACGTTCATCTGGTTTCTCCTCGCCTGTCCTAGCCACTTAAACTTCTGACTTTACCTACAGCATACTTCCATCGAGCTCTCTGTAGCCAAGCAGTCTGTGAGCTCTCCGAGGTCAGTACTGCCTATGCTTTCTGGAGCCAGCACTTGGCTCGCACTAAACACGACTGGACAGAGAAACGGCTGCAGTGTGTCCACCTCACCCCTGGTTGTTTCTGTTGGTGAAAAACCCCCGGGGAGCTGGACAGAACCAGAACCAGAACTCAGAACCGGACTTTTATCAGCCTTGCGGCCAGCGAGCAAGCTCTCTGTCTGTCCTATGGTGGGAACATCGCTCCACATCACCCTCCTTCTCTGTGCTGATCACACCGTACCCCCGCCCTGTCCCCTACCACCTCTGCTGCACCTGGATGGGGGGGGGCTCCCGGTGCACGGGGCACTCACCCTCACAGGGCTGCCCCTGACTGTTTAGACCGCCGGTGTGACACACAGGCCTCTGGTGCTGCTGCTTGTGAACAGAAACTGCAATGCAGGCATCTGCACACACACAGCTTCTCTGCAGAAGGGTCCCCACAAAGCTAAAGGCAGTGGCTGGTGCCGGGAAGAGGAGCTGGGTCCACGAAGCCTTACTTGTGACTTCTACATCACATGCTCCTTTCCTTTGTACACATAAGTGAACTAATTGAAATGGAAGGAAATAAAACAGAGGATTACACAATGGACTGATCAAGATCAACAATGACATAGTAAGGAAAGGAAGTGTCCCAGTCAAACAGGAGGGAGGTTGTACCTTTTGTGCCATCGTGAAGGTCTAAGAGATAACTGACTTCTGCATTTTAAAAGGAAGAGCAAATTGAAGACCCATCTTTAAGCTCGGGCAGATGACACCGAGGGGCCGCCCCTTGCTCTCAGAGTGTTTGTGTTCTGTATTTACTCACTCACCCAACAAAGTGCATTGTGGTTTACTGGGCTAAGTGTTTACGGCGGACAAAGGGAGGAGAGAAAAGTTTTAATGAAACAGTCCATGTTCCCAAGTAGCTCTCAGGATGGAGTAACCCCGACAAAGCGGAGCCTACACGAGAGTGAAGGGGGGACGGCAGTCTCCCAGGGCGCCCCTTCTCTCCCCTGGGCTCTGCTCACCTCCTCCTGCCTCCCTAGAGCCTTCCCCCCACACTCCCCTCTCCCTCTCCTCAGCTTTCAGTTGGGAAGCTTTTTTTTGGAGCAGCCTCCCTAACCTGCAAGGCCAGGAGATGCCCCTCCACAGGCTTCCCGGGCCCCTCCCCCCCTTCATATACAGCATGGAAGCCATGATGGGGGTGGTAAGTGGCTGGTTTGCCCTTCCCTGGAGTCTAGGTTCTGCCGGTTGCTGCGTCCCAGGGCCTGGCACACTAGCTGGCCCCTGAACACTAGCAGAACAAGTGAGTCCATGGTGGCCGTGGGGCTTGGAGAAGAGGAGCCTGGAGGACACAGAGGGGGCAGTCCTCGCACGGGGGCAGTCTGTCACAGGCTTTGTGTCGGAGGCAGAACTGACCTGAAGGGTGGGATGTAAACAGGGCAGATTTTGGCTCTGCGTCAGGAATGTTAGCGTAATCAGAACCGACAGAACACATAACAGGTAACATAAGGGAGAAAGACGTCTTCCATTACAGGTGGAGCCAAGAAATGGATGGTGCCGAGTGTTCTCTGATTCCAGAAATGCAGGTGTGCTTGTTCTAGAACTCCCTGAAAAGAGCATGAAAAAAATGTTTTCTCTTAAAATACAAAGTGATACCAATCCACACTGGAGAATTTGAAAATCATATAGCATTAAAAAGAAAAAAATAGCTTCGATTGATAATCCTGTCAACAAGGATAAACGTCCTAAAGTTTGGGGTTTTTTCTTATCTTTCTTTATGCACGTATAATCAATATTGAAATACAATAATAATTTTTAAATTATCTTGTTTTTTTACTCAGTGATATGTGTCTCTTACGTCATTACTTTTAGACAATATGATCATTTTAATGACTATTATTATTTTTAAAAATTCTATGTTTCTCCTATCATTCTATTTTTGATTCTTAGATAGTATCTAATTTTTCCCTAATGTACATAATGTTAAGATGAACAGACTATGTACATTTCTAATCATTTTTAAGTGAATATCCTATAAGTAACACAATATTGCAATTGTAATTAGCTAATACAAGGTTTAAAAGTACTATTTTTATTTTGAATGTTTCTTTTTAAATGTGCTCTCTAAGAGGTTTTTTTTGATAACTTATTATTAAATTGGAAAAAAATGACTTTACTTGACTCCTTCTGATTATTCCAGATGATGGAGAGAATGGAGAAATCCAAGAATTCCTTTGCCTTACCTTAAAGTAGTCAGCTTTAAGCACAGGGCAAGGACACCTAGCTACCCAATGGAAAATGAGAAAATAAAACCCTAACCCTTAACGATCACATGTCTCCCTCTTGTGGCCAAAATGAATAAATGCAGCTTTTCCGATTGCAAGAGCTCATATTGTTTAACTTATATTTATAGACTCCTGTGATGAAGAAATGGGAGGAATCTCAGCAAGCCCATAGTTCTAGCTCTTCATTTACAAAAAATAGTGAATCAGGGTTCATATGAAGAAAGGGGCTTGACCAAGACCATATAGACGTTGCTAACTGAGCTTAGAACAGAACTTCGGTTTCCTGATGCCCTGGTGGGTGCTTCCTGCCAGTGGGCGCTGCCCCAGGGGCTGCAGCCCGACCTTGTTTCCCTCTCACCACGCTCCTTGGACCTGGTATGTGTGAGGTACGTGCCTGGGTGTGGAGCCAGGAGGGTGGGTCAGTCCTTCCCCACCAACAATCTGAGCACCATAGGACTAAATTGTGACCCCAAATGTGTGCAGTGCACTTTTCCTGATTCAGGTTCTTCTGGTATTTTACCTGGGACTGTCACACTCACAACCTGAAAACTAATGTGGCCACAGAGTCTGACAGCCCTTCCCACAGAGAATGACCCTGAACATCACGCACCCACACCTAGCTCTAGGGGAAACCCCAGCAAGGCTTGCTTGCCAGGCTGCAGAGGGGCTTCTCAGGGGCAGGGCCCACAGGATGTGCTGTGCACTCACTTCTCAGACCCTTAAACTCTGAAAAATCCATGTAACTTCTGACAGAATAGCATCATTTTGGACCAGAGTCCTGTCCCAGTGATCTCGTTCTTAACAAAAATTATTCCCACTGGCACTAATAAATCATCATGAGAGACTTTTTCTAGACCCAGTTCCTCTGGGAACAACCAGGCTGAAGGTAATTCTGGAGGATCAGAGCCTCAGGTTTCCACACAGTGTCCCTGGTAGGTCCTTTGCCAGGTCACAGCACACTCTGTAGCCAGTGAAGTTTTCACACAGGTAAGCTTGCTGGGACGAAGAGTGAGAAAGGGTTGAAGGGTGATTTCAGGTGCGCCAACATTTAAAAGGAGGGCAGGAAAATATGTACTCAGTAAAACACATGGAGAAAGAGCAATCGGAGAGGTTGGAGGAGACTTGAGAACAGACTCACCAACGCAAAAAGGAGGGAGTTTTAAGAAGGAAGTGGACACAGCACCTGACCCCGCAGGGGAAGAAAGGCTTGAGACATCAGAGTTGGCGATTGTGTGGCTATTGAGGATTTGCTGTGGCGATTTTGTAGTTTTGGTGAGGTCATGAAGGGGCAGTCAGATTGGGGTGGGTTGAGGAGAGGAGGATGGCAAAGAAGTGGAGGCAGTGAGGGTAGACAATGCTTTCAAAGCAACAAGCTTAACTTGGAAAGAAAAAGGAGAGAAAGAAAAGCGTGATAGGCAGAGGGACTCACAATTTAAGGAGGAGGGGCTGATGTTTGAGCATATCTATTAGCTCAGGAGAAGGGGTCAGTGAGGGGAAGGTTGAAGAAGTTGAGGAAAGGGGGACAACGGGGGGCAGACTCTACTCCCCTGAGCCTGCAGGTCTCTGTCATTATCCGTGGGAGGCTGAGCCCTGCCCTGCCCTGGCCAGCAGGGACCAGTTCCAGGGAGAAAGGGCAAACAGCCAATGCATTGCCTAATCCTCAGCTTCTTGTTGTATATGATTTGGGTGGGCAAAAAAAAATTGTTCTTTAATTACATTGGCTTTGTTCTCAATTTGTTTCCTCAACTCTGAAATCTCCCTTTTCACCCAATTCATCTCAAGTTTGGGGTCTCAGTTTACAAGTTAAGTTTTACTGACTATTTTCACACATGCTTGTGAGGATGGTATTCTTTGTTTTTTCAGGTGGTGCTTTCTTCCGGATTAGGTTCTATCTGTATTTTATAAGCATCCTCTTTTTCCTATAGTATGTTTTCATAACTGCCATTTTGCACTTGAAGAACTGGTGTAGCTCTTTCTAATGATTCTCTTGGCTCTGATGTAGCAAATCTCTCCACTCCCTTTCTGGTACATCTGGGATGTTCTTGCCCTCCATTCTGAGATAAAGTTTGAAGTCTGTTTGATTCTGAGCAGGTTTTTGTTGCTTGGCAGCATGGAGGCAAGAAAGAGTCCTCGGTGGGTTGTGCCCCGCCCTGGTCTAGGGGCCCAAGAGTTGCTTTCCCTTGTCGGTGTACGGATTCCTGCCATTTGTGGGGCATGAGGACCACTCTGATAAGAATACCTCTGGGTTCAGATTATTCCCTCCTAATCCCTGTGGACCTGGGAGTCTGTGCTCCCACCAAAGAGACACCTCTGACACTTGTCCACAGGTTCCAATAGTTCTCCTTCCATCACCTATGTTTGTTTTATTAACGAAGAACCAGAGCTAGTCAGTAGTTAAGCAGTGAAGACAGACTTTGTTCAGGACTATTGCAAAGGGGAAGAGGCCTCAGTATATGGATTCAGCTCAGTTCTGAAAACAGGCTGGGCAAGAGAGAATTTATAGCCAAGGAGCAGGGTGAGGGGCCAGTGGATGGATAATTACTAAATACCAGAGGTAAGGGTGTGGGGAGGACCCTGCCTAAAACATTTTCATGGGATTTTTGCTGGAGGCAGCCAGGGTGATCGGACAGCACCTGGGGCACAGGGCGGAGGACTATCAGGTCTGAAGGACAAAGGACTCTTGTTCAACTGATCGAGCAGGATTCTTGCTAAAACTGGAAAATGCAGAGACAAACAAGGAAGCTGAAAGTCATGGCCCAGTTGAAAAGAGTTCAGGGAAGCCTGGGCAGAGTCTGGTGAGGGAGAGAATCTTGGTGGGTTTGTTTGTTCCATTTCCCATCAGGTCGGGTTGGGAGAGAACTGGGGCTCTAGTGGGCGGCTCCCTCGGAGCTGGTGTGTGTCCCTAGCACTCAACTGAAGTCATCTTACTTATTGCCTAGTGTTCTTAAGTAGGTGAAACCTTCAGTTACTGCTGAGGACGATCAATGTGTTTCTGCTTGTTCTGTTTTACATCTCTCCTTTCTTCAGATTTACAGACCATGAAATGGCATTATTACAATTTTTTGAGATTTACAATTTTTCTATTGCTATTTCTCTGCTCACCTTTGACACAATGTGTTTTGCATTTTCCCATGAGTCAAATATACCTATTTTCCTTTTAATAACCTCTATGTTTCCTACCTTGGTTAGGAGTTCCCCACTACTTCCTGTCTTGTAGGTTTTCTAAAACGTGAAGTCGTGATCCCGACCAGTTGCCAATTCCCACAACAGTCACCTGCCTACCGGTCGTAACCAAAATGACTCAGCAAGAACACACCAGCCCTCCCCACGCTGGGCCCCAGCTCACAGGGCCTCCTGCTGGCCGTCAGGCGCCCATCCTCCCGCCATCCTCGTCTTGTCGTTTTTCCTGTTAGTGGACGCACATCGGGTATCCGTTTCCCCGAGTATCGCCAGGATAGAGAATCAGATGATGTGTCCGGCTGACTTCCAGGCCCCGACCAGAATTCCTGAACCTCTCCCTTTGGTTCAGGTGACCATTTCTGCAGCACTGGGAGGCCACCACTCCCACGCTCCTGCCCCATCACTTACTGACCCGTCCGAGCACCTGCTACAACTGCCCCTCCACTCACTAACAAGTGAGAAAGAGGGGCTGAAACTGCCCTTTGTTGGCAGATGAGAAGTCCATGTTCAGTGCTGCCGTGAGCAAGGCGAGGGGACAGGGGTGCCAGAAAGTAAGATCGGCCAACCACAGAGGACTGGGGGCGGGGACAATAACTCCCATTCTAGTCAGACAGCGAGACCCGAGCTTCCCTGTATTGTTGATAGCTCCAGACTTCTCGAAGTTGCCGCCTTTCCCCCTCATCCTCCTCTGAGCACAAGGGGAAATGCCCACAGACACTCTCCTTTCATTTTTCCCCTCCTGCGCTCTGGTCACTCTTCTTCCTCTTCCTCTTCCTCTTCCCACTGGGTCAGAGAGAGGGAAATGGGTTTCTGTGGTTCACTCGGTCAGGTGACTCGAGTATTCTTTGAGCCTAGCCGTCCAGGGCCTGGTGGGATGGGGAATGAGCAGGGAGGAAGTCGAGCAGTTTGCTGTTTGAAATTGTCACTCTACAACACCAGTTACATTGGAAACCCAGAAAATGCCCTGGCTTTGCTCCTGATCTTCCCCCAAACTCTTTCTTTGTACACAGAGTCTTTACTGGATCGGTTTCCACTGACACTCTCTTTCCCCCAGACTCTGTGTAAATGTTGTCCTTCCTGTTAGCCAAATGGCTGTTTCGATCACCTGTCTCTGTTTCCCTTTTTGAGTTCTGTGTCACGCTCTGTTTTCCTGGGGTGGTTTCTCTGTTGTGATCCACACCTGTCCCCAGGTGAAAGGAAAGAGGCCCTCACCTCTCCACAGGGGTGAGGAGACACATGAATTCCAGAAATAAAAACATCATGATGGGCCAAACCAGGAAGTGTCCCTCACCTCAGCCCCTGCCCCCCCCCCCCCNCTCTGTGTAAATGTTGTCCTTCCTGTTAGCCAAATGGCTGTTTTGATCACCTGTCTCTGTTTCCCTTTTTGAGTTCTGTGTCACGCTCTGTTTTCCTGGGGTGGTTTCTCTGTTGTGATCCACACCTGTCCCCAGGTGAAAGGGAAGAGGCCCTCACCTCTCCACAGGTGTGAGGAGACACATGAATTCCAGAAATAAAAACATCGTGATGGGCCAAACCAGGAAGTGTCCCTCACCTCAGCCCCTGCCCCCCCCAGCAGTAACAAGAGAGATATCAACCCCGAATGTCACATATCTTAGGATTCTACTTTTAAAGTGACAGATTTATAGAAACAGAGTACAAATGGGTTAACGATTGCCAAATTTTAAGGTGAAGGTAGAATATGAAAGGAAGTGATTGTGAATATAAAAAGGCAACTCATGCCCTGACCACTGTGGCTCGGTTGATTAAGTGCCCTTCCACCAAGGAAAAGGTCATGGGTTCAAGTCTAGTGAGGGCACATGTCTGGGTTGCTGGCACAGATGAGAGGCAACTGGTCGAGGTTTCTCTCTCACATCAATGTCTCTCCCTCTCTGTCTCCCTCCCTTCTCCTCTCTCTAAAAATAAATAAATAAAATCTTAAAAATAAAAAGGCAACTCAGAGGATGTTTGTGATGATGGAAAAGTGCATATTGAACTGTATCGAGGTCAAGATTCTCGTCTGAATCTAACCTGGGGGAACCGGGGTAGAAGGGCACACGGGATCACTTTGCATTATTTCTTACAGCAGCATGGAAGTGTCAAATTATTTCCAATTTAAAAGTTTAATCAAATACTAAAAGGGTAAAAAGAATACATAGTATTCAGTAATATATATAGAAAGGCAAAGCATCAATATCAAATAGGGATCATCCCAGGAACTGAAGGCTGATTCATTATTGAAGAGTGAATGTAATTCACTATAATAACAGACCAAAAAAACATTACTATCTCAATAGATGCGGGAAAAGAATAGGACAAAATTCAACATCCAATCATCCTTTGTTCTCTCATTGAAGCAGGACAAAGGGAAATTTCCATACTCTGATCAAGCACATTTAAATAAAGCTTACAGCTAACAGCACAGTTCATGGTAAAAGACAGCTTCTCCTGAGATCCGGTGATCAACCAGGATGTTCTCTGTACACCAAGCAAAGGATCCTTTGGTTGTGGTCCAGGAATGCCAGGGTAGATGACCACTAAGAGGACTCTTGGAGGGACAGTGAGGTGCGGAATCGTCCAGAACGCCACCTTTCAGTGGAAACGCAGACATCCCAGCCAGGATGAAATGTTCATGCCATCATAGAAGACACAGCCAATCAGAATCCTCTGTGGAAAAATGGAGGTCACGTGGGACTAACAGCAGGTATGCCTGGCGAAGGAGTGAGGGTACCGGCTGTGGGCAGCAGTTCCAGGGGCACCCTGTCCTCCTGGGACCCAGGATCTCAGCTCAGTACGGTGCAGTGGTCCCACATCCTTGGATGCTGCCCTTTTGAGAGCTTGTGGGGATCTTGCCACCTGGAGCTTGTAGTTAACTGCCTTGGGTGTGTTACTGTTGAGTGCTTGTATGTTGACCTGTGTGCCTTTCTTCTCATATTCTCTGCTCATTTTTCTTGGGTTGTTTCTAGGTTTTTTTTGCATTGATTTGAAGACTTTTAGAAATTATCTTCTATAAATTAATCATATATTGACTCTTTTACGTTTTAGATACATGCTTGTTTCATAGTCCAGTCTTGTTTAATTACATTTTCTACTTTGTTCTTGCTGGTTCACAGTAATAATTTGATTTTATATGTTGAAATTCATTTATTTACTAATTGCAATAGTTTTGGATTATGGTAGATTTTCCAGGTATATGAAAGCGTCTTAATAATAATAATAATAATAATAATAATGTTTTTTTAAAGTTGACTCTATGCATTTGTATTTCTTTTTTCCTGCTTTATTGCTCTGACTATACCTTCAGTATAGTATTAAACAGAAGTAGTAAAAGCTGGCAACCTTTGGTGTTCTCCCTCCCAGGGAAACAGCTTTTAATAATTGTGGATTAGTTATGATGTTTGATTTATGTTCATTTTAGAAGAAGAGTCAAATGAGGAACTTGCCTTCTTTTATGATTTTACTTAAGAGTTGTTTTTGTGTCTAGGTGTTGCATTTTATTAACCATTTTTTTATAATTTATTCTAACTGATCATATGATTTTTCTCCTTGTGTTTTTCTGTTAGTAGAATGCTTATGTGATTTATTATTGAATTTTAACCACCCTTGCATGTTTTAGTACCTCCCACTAGGTATTGATCTATTCTGTTTTCCTACATGGCTTAATCCATATAATATGTTGTTTAGAACATCGGTGTCTCTGTTCCAAAAGCCATGCTCTCCACTTGGCTTGCTTTCTAATGTCCTGGTGGGAACATGGTGTCAATGTAATGGTGACCTCATGAAAGAAAGTTTAGGAGTCCTCTGTTTTTCTCCACAGTGGGCAAACCTGGGAAATATAGCTGTTTTTCTTATTTTTGATTGTTTGGGATATTTCATAATTCCAAGTTTAGAGTTTAGATTATGGAAATTTTTTGTTGTTTTTATTGGTCAATTGGTTGGACTTTTCAAGAAGTGATTTTATTTATTTAGTAGATGGATACACAAGTTTTCCTTAAATTTTATGTTATTTTTGTCAGTTTGGTAGATTGGCTTTTATAACATGGTGAATTTTGACCTCTATTATCTAATTTAGTCCTAATTATTTTACAAAATCCTATAAATGATCTTGTTAAGATCTATGGGCTTTGTAAAACTTCTTGTGATTTCTAATACTGGTTATTTGTATTTCTTGTCTTATTCTTCTCCTAAATCAGTTTTGTTAGTGGTTTATTAATTAATATTATAATTTGAAGTCTTTTAGCCTGATTTGTTTGTTATTATTTTTTTTCCTCTTTCGTTGATGTTTATTTTTATCATTGCCTTCATTCTGTATTTTTTCATTTGATTGTTTCTTTTTTTAAATTCTTGACAGGGAAGATGATTGATCTGTGTTTCTTCCATTCTAATGCATTCATCTAGGGCTCTACATAATTTCCTTCTAAGCACAGATCTAGCTGATATCTCATCTTCCCTAGTGTATTTCCCAACCCTACACCTGCAAGCCATGTGTGCCCCACAGTGTCTCCAACCCGTGACTCTTTCCATCACCACCCAACCATCTCCGTTCCTCTCTATCAACATCAACATTGGTCTTTGTCTGACAAGATTCAAGCTTCCCTATTTTCATCCCATCCTCACTGTCCAACAAGGCTGAGCTCCTGCTCCTCGTCACCCCTCCTTCTCTCCTCTTCCTTCCCCTCATCATGTCTTCACTCTTTGCTCCTCTTCCATGCCAACAGATGGACGTCCCCGTCCTATCAGTCTTCACCCAGCTCCTCTCCATCATCAGCTTAGGCATTTTTGGTCACTACCCCCCTTACCTTTCCTTAATCTCTGTCTCTTCCCACCATTCTCCAGTGATACCGGGCTCTTAACCACATTCATAGCTGTCTTCTCTCTCAGTCTCCAACCATTTCTTTGGCTCTCACCACTCTGGTCCATCCCCACACCACCCAGCTGCAGCCCTGCTCTTGGGCGTGGTTACCATAGCCCTTTGATAGGGCTTGTCCCTTCCCAACATATCCACACTGCCCTGGTGTAGTAGCTTCCACTCTTAGTGCCTCTTCTTACTCTCTGTTCTTCTCTCTAGCTCCTTGGGTCTTCCAAGTTCTGTCCTCCTCTGGAGGGCAGAGGTCCCTGGAGAGGCTGCCCTGGGTACCTGGCAGATGTGGAAGCAGAAGGCTCTTCACCCAGAGGTAGGAAGTCCCTGTCTTTCTGGGTGAGAGAAGGCTACCTGGTAGGTCTGAGAGCCCTCGTGTTCTTTGGGGTTCACAGCATTAGCCCACATTTGCTTTATAGTGTGTTCTGTGAGGAACACTGTGCCTAATGCTGTGAGTGGCCAGTCTATTCTCTCAGTTCATCTTTTGTCTTTTTCACTTTGATGATGGTGTGTTTGTCTTGCAGCTATTTTTTTTTAATTTTTTAAAAGATTTTATTTATTTATCTTTAGAGGGGAAGGGAGAAGGAGAGAAATATCACTGTATGGTTGCCTCTCGTGAGTCCCCTCCTGGGAACCGGCCTGCAACCCAGGCATGTGCCCTAACTGGGAATCGAACCATGATTGCGTGGTTCGCAGGCCTGCGCTCAATCCACTGAGCTACACCAGCCAGGGCTNTGCCTCTTCTTACTCTCTGTTCTTCTCTCTAGCTCCTTGGGTCTTCCAAGTTCTGTCCTCCTCTGGAGGGCAGAGGTCCCTGGAGAGGCTGCCCTGGGTACCTGGCAGATGTGGAAGCAGAAGGCTCTTCACCCAGAGGTAGGAAGTCCCTGTCTTTCTGGGTGAGAGAAGGCTACCTGGTAGGTCTGAGAGCCCTCGTGTTCTTTGGGGTTCACAGCATTAGCCCACATTTGCTTTATAGTGTGTTCTGTGAGGAACACTGTGCCTAATGCTGTGAGTGGCCAGTCTATTCTCTCAGTTCATCTTTTGTCTTTTTCACTTTGATGATGGTGTGTTTGTCTTGCAGCTATTTATTTTTATTTTTTTATTTTTTAAAAGATTTTATTTATTTATCTTTAGAGGGGAAGGGAGAAGGAGAGAAATATCACTGTATGGTTGCCTCTCGTGAGTCCCCTCCTGGGAACCAGCCTGCAACCCAGGCATGTGTCCTAACTGGGAATCGAACCATGATTGCGTGGTTCGCAGGCCCGCGCTCAATCCACTAAGCTACACCAGCCAGGGCTTGCAGCTATTTTTTTAAGCAGTCAGATTTATCAATGAGTTTTTTTCTGTGTGGCTCCTCAATTTATGACATACTTGGAAAGGCCTTTTTTATTCTGATAATGTAATATTTTGTATTCCCAGATTATTTCTATAGTTATTTTTTAAAAGGTCTTTGATCTAGCTGAAGTGTGGGGGGTGGTGTGAGAAAGATAGAGAGTGTTCACTAAAATTTTAATTGGTGGTGTTTTCTAAGTGGTATGTGAACCCATGATGCACCTTACAATAGATAGTGTCCTATCTATTTCAATGAAATGCTGATAATTGTGGCTTTAAAACTTTTTGCTACCTGTATGCCTTATCACACCTCATTGCCCCCTGTATGTTCTCAATGTTCTGAGAACACCAAAAAGGCCAGGACACTTCCTCGAGGATGATATATAGTACTCCTCTTAGATGGTTTGAAAGCTATTCTTGCAACTCTGTGTTCCATTAGGTAATGAATAAGTTTTACCTACTTGTTTCATTACTTATAAAAAACTTGCCAACCCTAGGTACACCTGTTTTTTGGTGTGTGTGAATTTGCCTAAAGAAAATGGCCTACATAAAGAGATAACACTACATAATGGTACAGGAAACACAACCAACAAGAGGATACGATCCTTGTAAACATTCATGCACTCCACATAGGAGCACCTAAATATGTAAAACAAATGTTGGTGGACATAAAGGAAGAGACTGACAGTAACACAGCCATAGCAGGGGATTTTAACACTCCATTGACATCACTGGATAGAGCTTCCTGACAGAATGACAACAATGAAACAATGGTCCCAAATGACACACTAGATCAGATGGATTGAATTGATATGTTTAGAGCATTTCACCCCGAAGCAGCAGAATATATATTCTTTTCAAGTACACATGGAATGTTTCCTGGGATAGCCCACATGTTAGGACAAGTCTCAATAAATTTAAGAAGATTGAAATCATATGAAGCATCTTCACTGACCACAATGCTATGAAACTAGAAATCAATCACAGGAAAATCTGGTATACAGATGATGTATTATAGAATCGCATACCTGAAGTCTATGTAATTTTATTAGCCAGTGTCACCCCAATAATTTTTTTTAAAAAAGGAAAAAAGAACAAGAACAAAAAAAGAAACCCACTTCCAGAGACTGATGGTGATAATGGGGGCGCAACATCAATGTACTTACTGCTATTGATTTTTTTACTTAAAAATGGTTATAATTGTAAATTTTGTTATATATATTTTACACGATAAAAATTATTATATACAGGATTTAAAAAAGAAAACAACGGAAACACACACAAAGACATGAAGGCTAAATAAGATGTTACCAAACAATGAATTGGTTAACAGTGAGATCAAGGAAAAAATCAAAAGACATCTTAAAACCAATGAAAATGAGAACACAACAACCCAAAACCTATAGGACACAGTGAAAGCAATCCTATGAGGAAACTCATCGCATTACAGACCTACCTCAGGAGACAAGGGAAATCTCAAATAAATTATCTAACTTTACACTTAAAAGAAAAACAACAACCATCCCAAAGTAAGTTGAAGAGAGAAAATAATAAAATCAGAGGAGAAATAAACAAAATAGTCTAAAAAGCAATACAAAAGACCAAGGAAAACCAAGAGCTGATTCTTTGAAAAGATCAATAAGATTGACAAACTTTTCACCAGTCTTATCTAGAAAAAAGAGAGAAGACCCAAATAAGTAAAATTAGAAATGAACATGAAGACATAACAACTAGACTGAAATACAAAGGATTTTAAAAAGATACTATATGCCAACAAATTGGGACAATCTGGATGAAATGAATAAGTTTGTAGAAACATACAATCTCCAAAAATTTAATCAGAAAGAGCAGAACATCTTAATACACTAATTGCAACTAGTGAAATTGAAATATTAATTAAAAAAAAAGTCCTGGACCAGATTGCTTCATAGGAGAGTTTTACCAAACATTCAAAAAAGAATTAACACCTGTCCTCAAACCATTCCAAAAATTTCAAGAGGAGGAAGGAGTCTCAAGCTTATTTTATGAGGCCAGCATTATCCTAATTCCAAAACCATATAAAGAAACTATACCTGGCTGGTGTAGCTCAGTGGATTGAGCACGGGCCTGCAAATGAAAGGATCGCAGTTTGATTCCCAGTCAGGGCACATGCCTGGATTGCAGGCCAGTTCCCAGCAGGGGACACATGAGAGGCGACCACACATTGATATTTCTCTCCTCTCCTTCCCTTCCCCTCTAGAGATAAATAAATAAAATTTTTTAAAAAGAAACTACAAAGAAAGAAAATTATAGGCCAACATCCCTGATGAATATAGATGCTAAAATCCTCAACAAAATATTAGTGATCTGTATACAGCAGTACAGTAAAAAGATGACATACCACAATCAAGTGGCCTTTATTCTGAGGATGCAAGTTTGGCACAGTATCCACGCATTGATAAGCATGATTAACCGCATAAACACAGTGAAGAATAAAAATCACATAATTGTATCAATATACGCAGAAAAAAAGTGTTTGAAAAAATCCAACACCCATTTATGATAAAAACCTCCAGCAAAGTGGAAGTATAGGGAATATACATCAACATAATAAAGACTATATATGGCAAACCTACAGCAAACTCATACTTAGTGGGCAAGAACTAAACATGTTCCCGTTAAGAGAGGGGTGACTGCTTTTACCACTCTCATTCAACATGGTACTAAGAGCCCTAGCCACAGCAATCAAACAAGAAGAAATAAAAGGCATCCCAAAAAAAGTTTAGAAAAAGGAAAGAAGAGTAAAACTGTGATTATTTGCAGATGACATGATACTGTATATAGAGAACCCTAAAAATTCCACCAAAAACCTACTAGAATTGATAAATGAATTTAGTAAACTAGCAGGGTACAGTCAGTATAAATATCCAGAAATCAGTTGCACTTTTATATACCAATAATGAACTATCAGAAGGAAAACTAAGAAACTAATTTCATTTACAATTGCATCAAAATATAAAATACCTAAAAATAAATTTAACCAAGGATATAAAAGACTTGTACTTACAAAATTATAAGACACTAAAGAAAGAAACTGAAGAAGATACAAATAAGTGGGTGCATAAGCCTGGGGCAACTTCACTGTAGGTACTCGGCTTACTGAAGCCATATGCTGCTTGTTCCAGAGATTTTAGGAAAATCTAAAGCCAGGGCAAAGATAAGCCATTTGTATAGAAAAGTCACTGGAAACAGCTTAGGTGGGCCAGAAAGTGGGGTGGGGCAGGGTCTCGGGGAACCACCAGGGTGAGGTAAACAGTGAGACAGGTTGATGGAGTCTCAGATATGGCACCCCACTGCTGGCTGTGCAGCTCTGTTAGGGGAGGGCTCAGAAAGGAACAGTGGCCTCTGCCAGCACTTCTGTCTAGGAGGAAGCCACCCCTCAACTCTTTCCCTGATGATAGACAATTCAGTTCTTCCCCATATGTTTCTGATTCCTTTCAATCTGCTGCTCCTGCCCTGGAGCTCAGAGGGAGTGAGTCTAAGTAAACATGTGCATAGGCCCTTTAAGATTAACTGCCTGGGACTCCAGAGGTTTTTGTCTTCCACAGCCTCAATCCCCACGGGTTTTTATAGCCAGAAGTTATGGGGACTTAACTTCCTGGCTCTAGAACCCTGGGCTGGGGGGCTTGTTGGGTCTGGGACCCCTCACTCCTGAGATATCTTTCCTGATTCTTATCTGCCACACTTGGGTGTGGGGCCAGTCCATTCCACATCTGCGCCCCCTCCTACCAGTCTTGATGTGGTACCTTCTTTAATTCCATAGTGGTAGGACTTCCATTCAGCTCGATTTCTGATGGTTCTGAATGATGGTTGTTCTATAGTTTAGTTGTAATTTTGATGTGGTTGTGTGAAGAGGTGAGCCGTGCTTACCTATGTTGCCATCTTGACCAGAAGTCACCTGTTGTTAATCATACAACAAAAATGAACTGGTAATGACTTCCACACTTTTTCCCCTTTCCTTTGTCTCCTGATCTTTTAGATCTTTTCCTCCAACTCTATAAAAATCACATACGATTTTTAGGTGTTTGAGAAGCCAGCCTCTACTCAGCAACAGTTAAAAAAAACACAAATCTTTGCTTAAATAAGTCTTTGGGTAGTTTCTAAAAAGATGAGAGTATTGAGGACTGAAGGGTGTGAAAGGATGAGCTGTAAGACCCTCTGTTGGCCTGGCAAGCAGGCACCTGTGGGCGCCTGTCCAGGCCTTGGCTACCAAGAGGCAGCATGGTGCTCTGCCAGACTGGTGGAAAGGCAACGTGAGCGTTATGCTGGTGTTGCAGGGAGGCAGCTTTAAGGCCCTGTGCACTGAGGCAGAGAAAAAATTTTAACACCCTGTGAGGGACTGATATAAAGACAGTATTGGGTCTGGTGTAGGCCTGGCATAGAGATTGCACAGGGCACTGTCTCAGCATAATTGAGAGACAATTATAATTATAGAGTCCTGTACAGTCCAGCAAAGTGGCAGCATGGGACCTTGTGTAGGCCTCGCTGAGATTTAGCATGAGGCCCTGCGCAGTCAGGCAGAGAGGCAGCAGGGGGTCCCCTGTGGGCCTGGCTGTGGGGCAGCACTGGCTTTGCACCATCCAGGAAGAAAGGCTGTTGTAGGGCCCGGTGCAGTCTGGCAGAGAGGCAACGTGTGCCGAGCGGCAGCGTGGGATCCTGGGCATGTCTGGTAGAGAGGTTGCATGGGGTCTGGTGCTAGCCTGGCTGGAAGCAGTTTTAAAGCTTTGTGCAGTCAGGCCAAGAGGCAGCAAGAGCTGGTCTTGCCAGATATAAATAGGATCCAAACCTTCCCCACCTTGACCAAGAAAGACATTAGCAGCTAAGGCTCTTGGGAGTGATGAGGAACCAAGAATATTCTGGGCTAAGTGAAACATCTCGAAAGAGTTGCATTTAATCAGAAACTGACTATTGTGAAAGATAAACATATCAACCTGCGGAAGTGGCCCCAACTCTGTCCTTCTCCTTCAGGTCCTAATAGGAATGGTCTTTCTAGATAAGTAACAAGTTTGATAATGGCTGCAGTGCTTATTCTGAACTCAGTCCATGGGCTCAGATGTGCTGGAAAGGGGTAGGGCTATCTCTGAAGTTGTAAGGTCCAAAGGTCTCTAGTCATTTTGTCAAGTATGAGGAGACCTTTCATCCAGGCAGGAGCCAGGGTGCAGCTCTGCCCATTATCTAGGGCCACCAGAGGCCTCTGGACTGAGTGCTGAGCTCAGACCATTTGAAGCCTACAAAGGAGCCAATGGCTCTTGCTGCTTCCCTAATATCAGTGAGATTAACTGTATCAGCTGGTCAATGGTCATAGGACAAAGTACTTAGATAGGAAGAGCAAACTCAGGACCACTAAAGCTGTAATCCATTGTAATCCATTCCACTGCCACCTGTGTGCTGGCACAGGACTGCCTTCCACAGTCCGTCATTCTTCCCAGCAGAGAAGAGAGGCCCTAGAGTGAGAGGGAGGGGGAGGGGGACGCGTCAAGGATGACGTACCTGCCCAAGATAATTATTTCCCTCATCAGCCTGTTATGCTCTTCTCATTCCCAGACTGAAAATTCCACTATTACAGCGTGATTGGGTTAGATAACAGCAGAATAAGGTTACCAACTGTTCTGTTTGAGACTATGCCTTTCATATTTGTTTGTCTTTGTTGTTTGCAGTATGACATGATAGTCTATGGTACTTATTATTATTATGTCTTAACATCTTTGCAATTTAAATTCTTTTCTTTTTTTTAATTTTATTTATTTATCTTTAGAGGGGAAAGGAAGGTGAAAGGGAGAGAAATATCAATGTATGGTTGCCTCTCATATGTACCCTGCTGGGAACTGGCCTGCAACCCAGGCATGTGCCCTGACTGGGAATCGAACCGCGATTGTGTGGTTCGCAGGCCCACGCTCAATCCACTGAGCTACACCAGCCAGGGTGCAACTGAAATTCTTTTGAAAATCTTACTGGTTTGTGAAATTCAAAAACTGGGGACACTGGGGTATATAGCAGGATTCCTAGAAGGCCCTCCTTCACCATCCCCTACCCAAATCTTCTTATTCCTCTAGACTTCTTTTCTCATTTTGTCTGCTTAGCACTGAAAACCATAAAACAATGAGACTAGATAACATACTCCCAGAGTTTTAAGCCCAGATCTACATAAATATGATTCTCCAATTCATCTCTACTCAACTCAGAAAGTTGGTACTCTCCAGAAGGAAGTGTGTCCAAATGCCATTGTGGTCCAACCAAGTCCACTTTCCCAATCTCACTGCTTACCTCTTCCGTCCTTCACTCAGTTGCTCATTGCTCACAGTCACATAGACTATTTGCTTTCATAGCCCTCTGCTTTTTCTTCTGCCTTTACTCAGACTGGTGAACTCCTACTAATTCTTCAACATTAGGCCTAAGTATCACTGCCTCTATTATGAAGTCTTCCCTGACTTCTCCCTACACCTTTTCTTTTAGGCAAGTCAAATGCCCTTTATCCCTATGTCCATAGCACCCTGGACAAGTCTCATGTTCAGTATGTACCACACTGCATTTGGAACAGCTGACTTCCTTTCCTGCTTTTTCTACTAAGCTATGAGCTCTCCCTCAGAGCCTTTACCATCTGCATCTTTCTATGCCCAGCACCTAAAATAAAACACTTGGTATATATTTGTGCTATGGAGATTACTGAACTCAAATAAAACAGATTGAAGCAAGTAAATTTTATTGGTTAAAACCAACATCAACCAGTATATTTAGTTAAAAACTCAAGAAAACAATAAAATTAGAAATAAGGCAAGGTAACTCACTGAGACCATTATTGTTATCACAGTTTTGGAGGTACTGGCCAAGACTAAAAGGCTAGAAAAAGAAGTTACAGGTTTAAGGATTGGAAGGGAAGAGATTAAATTGTTATTATTTGAAGATTATACGATCACCAACAATTTTTAAAAAAGAGGACCGCTCTTTCTGGCAATGATTAATCTTCTTTCCCAAAACAACCAAAAACTAACAAAATATGTGAAACAAGTTTTCAAGGCACTGGATAACATGCAATGAAAGAAATTGATCTCTAAGAGGCCAGAAATAATTGCTATGAGTCTTACAATAGTCCCAAGTTATGATTTTGAGAGAGATTCTAGGCTATGGCACAAATAGGGGAAACCCAGGCAGACCACAGTGAATTCCCTGAGCTGAGTTGAGGAAACAGAACTGAAACTCCAGGAAGACCAAGCCAGCTACAGTTTGCAGAACAGAGTACCAGAAAGCAGAGAATGACACAGCCAGAGAACCCCAGGGATCTGCAGAGTGTACCTTCCAGTATTCACCAGAGTATTCGCCAGAGACTGATTAGCGAGGGAACTACCCCAAGCCAAGGAAAGAATCAAGCAAATGAACTAAAGATAACAGTGTCTGATGCTCACATGGGGCTGGGAATAGTGTCCATTCTTACCACATGATTTATGGACATCGAACACATTACACTGAAAGGTCTTGTCTCAGTACTGGGGAATAATTATCCCTAGTCAGAACACTACTCCAGTCCTGCCTATCAAATCTTAAAAGATCCAAAGGATCAAATTATTCTGAAGTAATAAAACTGTATTTCAGGCCTGGCCAGTGCAGCTCAGTTGGTCAGAGCATCATCCCATTCACCAGAAGGTTGAGGATTCAATTTCCAGCACATACTTACGGTTCTATTCAGGGCACATACCTAGCTTGTGGGTTCAGTCCCTGGAGGCACTCAATCGATGTTTCTCTGTTACATTGATGTTTCTCTCTCTCCCTCCCTCTCTCTCTAAAATCAATAAACATGTTTTTAAAAATTGCATCTCAGAACAAAGGTCAAAAATATTAGTGGGAATAAAAAAAATCCACAACTCCATGGAGCAAAATTTTCAACAATGGCATCCAATAAAAAGTTACCAAGCTTACAAAGAAACAGAAGAAAAAAAACCAAAATAAGGAGAAAACTCAATCAATTGTACTTTCTCAGACTGATATAGATATTAGAAGATAAGGACATTAAAATAGTTATTGCATTTAATAACTATGTAAGATTTTCAAAAATCTACATTGAATTTCTAGAGTTGAAAACTACAATGTCTGAGATGAAAAATGCACTGAGTGAGATTAAAATCAGGTTAGATGTTTTCAAAGAAAAAATAAGAAACTTGAGGACACAGCAATTAAGATTATACAAAATGTAGAACACAGAGGGGAAAAAACAGAATTAAATAAATAAATAAACAGGGTAAGTGATCTGTGAGACGATCTCAAGCAGCTTAATAAAGGTCTGATTGGAATCACCAAAGGAGAGAAGAGAGAAGGAACTACAGAAAAAAAATATTTGGAGAAATAATAACCAAAGTTTCCAAATTTGAGTCAAGCTGTAAACATGCAGGTCCAAGAAGGTCAACAAACTCTAAGCAAAAGGAAGATGAACAAAAACACTACACAGTTAATCTTATGTAAAATATGTAAAAGTAAAATGCATGACAACAGTAGCACAAAGGTCAGAGGGGAGCAATGAAAATATAAATGTTCTTATATTATATGAAATGGTATCATATCACTTAAAGGTAGCATGTGATAAGTTTAAAAAGTATACCCTGAACCTCAAAGCAATCACAAAATAATGAAGATTTTATAGGTGATCAATAAAGTAGATAAAATGGAAGGAGATAAATGGAAACAAAATATGTAATTAATACAAAGACAGAAAAAGTAAATAAAGAATAAATGAGATAATAGTAAATAAATCGCCAGATGTTAAAACTAATCGTATCAATGAATGCTTCAAATGTTAATGGTCTATTGGTTAAGCAATAGTTGCTACAATAGATACGATACCAAAAGCAAAAGCAGTAAAATATTGATGAACTCGATTTAATCAAAATTAAAACTTAGGTCAAGATGGTGGCATAGGCAGACATGGCTCACTTCTTTGCACAACCATATCAAACTTACAACTAAAATACAGAACAACCATCACTCAGGAACATCAGAAATCAAGCCGAATGGAAGTCTGATAACTACAGAATTGAAGAAATCACATCCATCCATACTGGTTGTAGGGACACTGATGCAGAACAGGCTGGACTCATACCGTGTGAATAAAAATTCAGGAGGGATATCTCTGGAGCGAGGAGTCCCAGACCCACACCAAGCCCCCCAGCTCAGGGTTCCAGTGCCAGAAAGATAATTCTGCACAACTTCTGGCTGCAAAAACAAGTGGGGCTTGAGTGAATGGAAGAAACTACTGGAGCCCTAAGCAGTTACTCTTAATTCAGACTCAGACTCATCTACTCAGACTCCCTCTGAGCAGCTGCACCAGGGCAGCAGCTTAAAACCACCTGTGACAGACACACTGGGAGAAAATAAGTGCCTGGCCTCGAGGCAAGCAATCCCTTTTCTGAGCCCTCCCTACACAGAGCAGGCTACTGATACCATACCTGAGACTCCATTAACATGTCTAACACTGTTTGACCCACCTTTGAGATCCCCATAGGCTCTGCCCCACCCAATTTGTGGTCCCACCCAAGCCGCTTTTCCATAAGAGTGGCTGGCCTTGGCACCTAAATCCTATCAAACAAGCAACAGCTGGTTTCAGTGAGCCCTAGTGGCAGCCAGATTAGATTCACAGCTTGACTTGACCTGGAAATCTCTGAACCCAGCACAAGTAGTAACCACCTCAGATTGCTTTACAGCTCAGACAGGGTGCCCAGGGCAAAACACAGGTGGAGGCTGACTTTGCCCTGCACCACCCGAGAAACTCCAGAGCCCACACACCCAGTAGACACTTACAGGCCACATTGGAGAACCACCACCCTACCTCTGCACACACCATCCTCTACGGATGGTGGAGGTTTGTGGTCAGTGGTCGCAGCCAATCCTTGCAACTGACTGGCCTGGGCAAATCCCTCCCATTGATCTGTCATCAGCAACCAAGGCTCAACTATAAGAGGAGGGTGTATTCAGCCCACATGGAGGGTGCACCTCAAGTACCCAGCTTCGGTGATTGTGGAAGCTGTGCCATTGGACCCTACAGGACACCTACTACATTAGGCCACACAACCAAGACACAGAGTCAAAGCAGCTCTACCTAATACATAGAAACAAACACAGGAAGGTTGCCAAAACAAAGAGACAAATAACCATGGCCCAACTGAAAGAACAGAGCAAAACTGCAGAAGAGCTAAGTGATACGGAGATAAGCAACCTATCAGACCCAGAGTTCAAAACACTGTTTATAAAGATGTTCGAGGACCTTAGTGAGGACCTCAGCAGCATATAAATAGACTCAGTCAGAAACAAAGGATACTAATTGAAATAAAGAACAATTTACAGTGAAACAATAGTAAAGTGGATGAAGCCAAGAATCAAATCAATGATTTGGAACATAAGGAAGCAAAAAATAACCACACAGAAAAACAAGAAGAAAAAAAGAATTCAAAAAGATAAAGATAGTATAAGCGGCCTCTGGGGCAATCTCAAGAGGTTCAACATTCATATCATAGAGATGCCAGAAGGAGAAAAGAACAAAAAAATTGGAAATCTATCTGAAAAAAATAACAAAAGGAAACTTTCCTGATTTGGTGAAGGAAATAGACATGCAAGTCCAGGAACCACAGAGTCCCAATCATGTTGGACCCAAAGAGGACCACACCAAGACACATCATAATTAAAATTCCAAAGGTCAAAGATAAAGAGAGAATCTTAAAAGCAGAAATAGAAAAGGAGTTAGTTACCAGTTTGTTGCCAGATGGGAGGGGGAGGAGGAGAATGGGTGAAGAGGTGAGGAGATTAGGAAGTATAAATAGGTGGTTACAGAATGGCCATGGGGATGTAAAGTACAGTGTAGGAAATGGAGTGGCCAAGGGACCTATGCCCATGACCCATGGACATGAACAACCATAGAGGGATTGCCTGAGGGAGTAAGGGGTGCTGGGCAGAAGGAGGCAAAGGGGAATAAGTCAGGACAATGGTAATAGCGTAATCAAGAAATATAATTTAAAAAAACATAGAATGCAGAAGATAAAAATGATTAAATTTAAAAATAAACAAAAATGAAAACAATTTGAGGAAAAAAGAGTATAAGAGGACTTGCACTTGATTAGATGACAGCATTATAAAAGACATGTCTCCGGATCAATAACAGTCAGGGACATAGGTCTAGAAAGTATTCAGTTGATCAGAAGTGCACACCGCTGCAGTAGGAGAAAACACAAGGTGGGTTTTGTTAGCAAGGAAGCCATTAGGAAACAACCAAAAGTGTCTACTGCATCAATAAGCAGTAGGGCAACATCCCTGTAACTGAGTCAAGAGTCTAGGGTTCTAATTTGAGCTCCAACACAAGAGCGCTGGAAATCTGGGCCAGTCTCTTAACATCTTTGACCTCTTACCACCATCCATACAGGCAAAGTCTGGACCATTTGATCTCTATAGTACACTTAGCTCCACATTTTACCCCTGAAGTAACTAACAGGCTATTCCTTTTACTCCTGCACAACCCAGGAAGCAAGGAGGTGCCTCCAGGTCCCCCAAATCCTTGGCCTTTGTCCAGTGAGAAGATATCCACCTGTTTGATCCCCATTAATCTTCTCTACAGCTTCTAAGAACAGCAAGCTTTAACTTCTGGCAGGATTAAAGCTTTACAAACTCCTCAAAAACAATCATCACAACTTGTTAATGTCTTGAGATGAGCAAAATCCTGGAACAAGGTAAATGTTTAATGAATAATTAATTGTTGAATGGGTGAATAAATAAATTAGTTCTTATTCTACAAATGAGAAAATTGTGGCCAGGGAGGCAAGGGGATTGTATAGCCAGGAATCCATGATGTCTGCTACAAATCCATACTCTTCTCAACTGTTGGCAATGCCTGTTTCTCATGCCTGTTGAAAAGATTGGAAGAGAGGTGGTAGTGAGAAAGAGGGACTCTCCTGAGTCACCATAAATGATTGGCAGCCATAAGCCATACATGTGGCCATCTGAGTCTCTGAATGCTTTACAGTACAATGTGAGGCAGCCTTGTTGTGCTCACTTGAGTGTCAGGAAGGTCTCCTTAAACCCAGGGTACAGTGATCTCTGATGGAGATCTGAATGGAGAGGATGGTAGTCAACTTGCAGGGCAACTGGAGACTTTCAAAAGGGGTTGAAGAAGGTAGGAAGGGGCACCTTGGAGAGATCCCGGGTGCTCAGGGAGCCCTCCGGCAACCACATTCAACCTCATCAGCGAAGTGTCACGGGTCACGCTTTACTAGTGAAGTACAAAAGCCCAGTGACAATTTCCTTGATCTTTCTTTTCTTTTCTCTCTTAATGTGGATTCAAGCTTCTTTTTATGATTATTCGACACCTACCACTTGGTCCTGATATGCATTCCTGAGAGTGAGAAGAAAGAGTCGCATACAATTGAAAATAGGGCAGGTGGTATGTGCAGCTTGTGTGAGGAAGCAGAAGACAAGCTTGACAACCACTTTCCACCTTTGAGGCTCAGTGCTAGAGAATGCACAGCAGTCTGGCACTCAGCGCAGCCCCAGAGCACCAGCTGAGCAAGCTTCAGTGTCAAGGTTGAGGGTGACTGGGGTAGGCTTGGGCCTTGAGAGCAAAGGAGTTTGCTCTGCCTCATCAGCCTGGGCCTGAAGTAAGCTAATAAGAAAAGCCAGGGGATACTACTGCTGCAGCATGAAGGCCTCTAAGATAGCATTAAAACCTCATTCATTCACTCATTCATTCATTCACTCATTCATTCATTTGTTCATTCAATAAATAGTTATTTCACACCTATAATGTGGCAGGCACTGATTTCTCTAGTTCTCTGGTGTAGTAGCCAAACAAGATTTGCTATTGATAAACCAAAGGAGAACTTTCCAAATTCTGAGTTTGTATACAAGGGGAGAACCCCCAGAATACAAGAATTACCATCTGGAGGGCAGGCACCTTGTAGTACAGGCTTCCCTAGCTAGGGGAGTATTCTAGAAACCCATCTATATCAGCGTACCAGATGGTGTTGTTGAGAGAGGCTGCATTCCACTTCAATTAAATTTTTTGAAGATACTTTTAACGCCTTTGCTCATTTCATGATGGGTGATTTACAAGCATACCTGCCCACCCTGTGCTGAATTTTCAGCAGTTTTTTTTACTAAAAACGGCATGACCTCCATGCCCCACCCTCCCTATTTACCAGTTTCTCCCCAAGTGACTTTTTTTATTTCCCCAGATGAAAAAAGTTCACAAAGGGAAACGTTTTGCCCAGGGGAAGAGGTGAAACACAAAATGACAGAAGCACTAACAGGCATCAAAATGTATGAGTTCAAAAACTGTTTGAGCAGTGGGGAAAAAAGTCTCGCTAGCTATAGTGCATCAGTTGGAGAGTACTTTGAAGGTGACTGAAGTTTAAAGGTGTAAAAATAAATACACAATTTTTTACAAATAAATTCTGAGTTTTGGGGGTCCCCCTCATACTTTAGTAAAATACTGTACAAATCTCGTTTTGCAGTTAGAATGAAAATGTAAAGGGAGACGTCTCTGGCATAGAGGAGACATAGGATTGCTCTCAGCCCTGTGTCCTCTGCTGTTCCCCAACTGTGTGTCCTCCAACAAGACGCTTCTCTTCTTGGGGTCTCGGTCTTCTCTCTGGTGGGATGGGGGTTGTCCCATGCACTGTCTCCACCCTACAGGTGTCTGGGAATGAGTTAAGTCTTGTTCTGTGAAGGATGAGTTTTGACATTTGATTCTAGCCTTTGGGAATTTGGAGTCTCTTTGAATCAGTCTCTGCAATGAAATATATCAACCAAAACCAGAGTCAGGAGTTTGTCCCTTTGGGCCTATTTGGAAAAGGAGTCAAGTAAATGGTTTGAGACACCTAAGTGGTTCCATTTGGGCGCACACATTTTTGTAAATAAATGTTTAAATCCAACTTACTGTGGTCAATTCTGCCCTTTTTCAAAATACTAAGGTTTCTTTGGAAAACTTTACCTGGAAAACAACCCTCATCAGAGCTATGTTCAACAATGACAGCGATAGAAGACTAATCAACCCCAGCACCCTGAGTTTCAGGGGAATAATTTAGTCAAATAATATTCCATTGAAATTTAACCAAACACAAAAAGCTTTGGAGAACAAAAGAATTTGGGCCAGAGCTGGACATGTGGTTTAAATGCCCCCCACCTACACACACCCCGATTGACAGGTGGGGTGACCGTCTCACTCTGACTCTCAACAGACAGTGTGCATTTTGTGAGCTCTGCCTGTTTTCCAAGGGCAGTGGGCTTTACAGTTTCTACAAAATGCTTGTAAGGACATTGCTAAACAGACCTCAGGCCCTTTTTCATAGATCTCTAATCACACCTTAATCTTCATTCTGTGCAAGGCACTTGTTCCTTTACGTAATCAAGGAGGCTGCCAGGATGCAGGTGCCAGAAGCAGTGTCACCTGCAGGCAAAATTTGGGGCATTCATTTTGTTCTCACCTCTTCACTCAGCCAGACATTCAACAAGCACGTCTTGCCTGTGTGCCTTCTACTCTCAGAAACTTTGCTAAGCTCAAAAAAAAAAAAAAAAAACATGTAAAAACACAGACGCTGCCTTCAAGAAACATATAGGTAATAAACAAACAAAAAAATAAATAGAAATGTCTTTACAAACCAGAAAGCTCTATGTCTGATTTTATCATTACACCCCTGACTTAGTATTATCATTATTATTATCTAAAAGTTAAAATTTTCTCAATTATAGATAAAAAAAGTAGGCAGTTAAAATTTTCCTCTGTGTGTTTTTGGAGAACTTCATCAAATTTTTACAATATTTAAAAAAGTTAATAATTCAACTGGAATTTGAAGCATAAGGGGAAAGATAATAATTCAAGGAGCCCCAAGATTTTCCCTTTGGCTCCAGACCAGTGGAGCCTTGGGTATCCCTGTACCTATTGACAGGGCATCAGAATAGCTCAGGGTTACATCTGGAGCCCACCACTCTTTAAGGTCTTGGCAGGCTCAAAAGTTCTACAGAGCATTGGGTAGGTTCCATTTATTGAGAGGCAGTACCAAATGTTTGGGGAGTTTCTACATTTGTGCAAAATATTCTAAGAAAGGATTTATAGTGGTTCCTCCTAAGTGGAGTCACTCCTATGCCCAGTGTTAATAAGGAGAAGATCAGAATGGTTTTGACATTAATGGATCCATCTGCCCTGGTTTCTATACACATTTCCTATGAATTTGGTGAAGTAGGTTTTCGTGGAATTCTGATAGTTTGACTCATCTTGCACTGATGTCATTGGTAGGAATGGATCCAAACTCATCAATGTCACTGGTAGGCATGGCTCCATGGGTTTGAATTCTGGTTCCTCTATTTCTCACCTGGGAGAGCTCAAGTAAGCTTCTTCACTTCTCTGAGCCTCAGAATGCTCATCTCTAAAATGGGTTTTGTGTAAATGGTATAATTCGTTTACATGTGTCCAGTAACAGTGATCATTCAGTGCTAGTGATGTGTAGTCAGGAGTAGCAGCCAAGGACATGCTAGAGGAATGTGGTGATTCTGCAGCAGGTCAGTTGTGAGTCCTATGGAGACAGCTGGTTTGGTCTAGATCTGGAAGGACACTGGGCAGTAGCCATTCTCATCCACACAGGCGGGAGCTGAGACCCATCCTTCACTAGCAGAGAAAAAGATTGGGCTGAGTATTTCTCACATGACAATGCCTGCCTCATTTTTTTGAGTTAATTAACTAATTTAACTAGCTACTCATACAAGAAATATGTTGTAAAAAAATCAAATAAAAACAGGTAAAGAGTACAAAGTACATTTGCACTCATTGCTCCCTCTCTTCCCACTGCCCTCTTCAGAGGTAACTGCCTGGGATGCGCCTTTCCACGCTTGTTCTACACACAAGTGGTACATGTGCATGTATGATCAGCTATTGGGTCTTTTAAATTCAAGTGAAACCAGTCTATTATTTTTCTATAACAGCCTTTTATTACTTTAATAGCATTTTTGGAAATATTTTCAAGTCAACACAAACAACTCACTTATTCTTGTTAATGTCTACACAGTAATTCGAGTCACAGAAGGCCCATAATCTCTGTAATCAATATTCTGCTGATGGATATTTTGGTTATCCCTACCCTCTTTTGGAGGGGAGCTATGGTAAACAATACTACAGAAAGAATATCAGTGTGGAGACCATTCCTTCATGAGCCCAAATACATTCAAACTTCTGAGTTAAGGATATTGCAGACCCTTGAAATGAAAAGGTGCTACATTTTAAAGAAGAACCAGATTCACGCTAGTTGAATAAGTATTCACTGAGACTAGACTACATATATGAAGCCAAGGAATCCCATCAGGAATGGGGCAACTGGCACAGGGGTTGAGTGACAAGGCAGCCTGAATGAATCTAAGCAACTTTTAACTGGTTTTCTCTGTTCTATTCAGCTGCTGACATACATGCTGGGTTTTGCCCTGAGGATTTAAAAAACACCATGGACATGTGACAATGCACAAACAATCTACTAGGAGCTGAGAGGGGTGAGGAACTAGAGGGGGAGGCATGGCATGCAAGTACACAGGTAGCCAGCATTATATTATTACAGACATTGCTCCTTTCATCAAACATTTACTGAGCCTGTCTTGAACCAGGGACTGTGGAAGTCTGGTAGGCGAGACGAGGATGAGAGCTCGTACCCTGCCACCAAGCACCACCACCTATCATTCAGAGGGAAAAGAAAACATGAAACCAGGTTAAGATGTAGGATAGAATGGTACAAACAGTAAGAGGGGTATAGAAACTAGATCAGGGGAATTCAGAGTGGGGAGAATAATACACTACTTTCATCTAGGAGAAGGGGGAAGGGAAAGGGGTGAGGATGACTGTCTTCCCCCTGCATCGCCCACCTGCGTGGATGGCATTAACATCCCCACAACCCAAGCTGGAGCTTCCAGGAGCATCTTCAGTTTCTCCCACTCCCTCATGCATCCCCAAATGTTCTCAGTTATAATTAGAGAACAGCACTCCCGTGTCCTCCCAAATTCAGGTCCTTGCCCTCTCTTGTCAGAATATTTGGAGGAGTTTTATAACTCATGTCTTCATATCCATATTGTCTACTTTCTGCCTCGAGAATAATCACCCCAAATCACACATATGATCATGTCACTCATCTGCTTAAGATCTTTTGCTGATGTCCCCTTAGCATAACAATATCAAAATTTTATTACTTATCCTCTCGACTTCCCTATTTTATTTTTGTCATAACTTCATATGTCCTTTTGTTAGTTTTTTTTCTGGTCTCTCAGCCTGTTACCTTCACTTCACCACTGTGCTCTGTATTTCAGGAGCTTGGTGTCTACAGACTTTTGCCAGTGGCATTTCTATCAAGACCTAGGGTACGCCAATCAGCAACCAACAGGAAACTGGCAGCCGGAAGTAAAAGACAATCTTCCTCTGCAGCGGTTCCTGAAGTGCTAGTGGTTGCTGTTGTGGCAGCAGGAGTGCAGTGGTTCTAGGTTCCAGCAGCCTGAAAAGGGGCACCTTTTCAGCAGTTTGAGCCCTGGTCGAGGTGACGCCACCTGTTGGATCCAGAACTGAAGGCACCAGCAACCTCCAACCAGCAACCTTTGGGTTCCAGCCCAGGAACGTTAGCAGCTTTAAATTCCCTTCTTCCTGTTTCTCTCTCTTCAGTACCTTGGTAACCAATCCCCTGTATTTAGTTTTCTCATTTACAAATACTTATGGTTGATATCACCGTTAACAGGAATCTAAACAACAAAACAAACAAGCAAGCAAAATATGACCAATGACACTCAAATATGGAGCAGGCTGACAGGGTCCAGAGGGGAGAGAATCGTAGGGGAAAAGGGGATGGACTCACATGAACAAGTATAAAGGACACATGGACAATAACTAAGGTGGGGGGCAGAAATGGGAGGGAGGTGAGGAGCACTGGGGGGGCAGGGCTGGGAATATAAAGACAGAAAAATGTACTTGAACAAGAATTAAATAAAAATTAAAAATTTTAAAAAATACTTATGGTAATATCTGTTTTCCATAGTTAACTCCCTTACTATTTTTCTCAGTCGCTCCTTAAAAAACAAC
Source organism: Sturnira hondurensis (assembly GCF_014824575.4). Lineage (NCBI taxonomy): Eukaryota > Metazoa > Chordata > Mammalia > Chiroptera > Phyllostomidae > Sturnira > Sturnira hondurensis. The sequence goes on from NW_028074670.1 coordinate 1,083,199, forward strand.
AAAAAGAACTTGATCTTATCCTAAGTAGTAATATCCATGAGGTCATAAATTGCTGTATACTTTTCTAATAGATATTAATCTAAATGCATAACTGTTACTATTATCTAAAACCATCTTATCTACTGATGTATACTACATTCTGGGAAACTCTAGTCAGGAGAACCCAATCCAGCCTCCCCTTCACCATTTGCTGTGACTTCCCTCTCCATCTCCCATCCCTGGCTCCTCTGCGTGGACTCTTCCATTCTCCTCTCTATCCTTCCTCCCTGAAGCACATGCCTTTCTTCAGCAACAGCGTGTATTTTCATCCCTTTGCATGCTTTGTTCTCTATTCATGAAACTATCTTGACTCCTTCCTTGACCAGAAGTGTCTTCTTACTCTTAATTCAATCATTATCTAAATTTTGAAGTTGTATTCAAACTTTATTCTATTCAAAAGTTACCTTTAACTTCCTTCATGCTCCCTTCTAGCCAATTCCTTTGTATAGTCAAAATGTAACCCCCACATGAATTTCACATGGTAGGTCAGCATGTACTTGTTGAGTACATGATTGAGAAATGGATGAATCATCTGGTATCTGTGGCTTCAGTGGAATCTGAAGCTGGGGAAGGCAACCTGGAGGAGAGGACAGAATGATGTACATGGTCAACATGGAGCACAAGATGTGTGCTTAAAGAGTGGCCCAGATGGGATGGTCCAGTAAATCCAGCACAGAAAGAACTATGGACCTTACCTTTAAGACTTAGAATTCAGTAAAAATGCTTTCTTTGCACTGCACCTCTACTGAACACGAGGACCCAGCAGCCACCTCAGGATTTTCATTTCTTTGAAATCTCTCTTCATGCACATGGACTTTCAAGTTATTTTATCTAGAGCAATAAGAAATTTCTGAACCAACAGCAACCCCAAAACTACTAATGACCCAAGAGATCAATAGCACTTGGACTACTGTCCTATCAATATTTTCCATACATGTACTCCATGAAAAGTGCAATGCTAATCACTGGGTTAGAAGAATTTTCAGGAAACTAACCAAAATACACCTTTAATAATTATAATATGGAAATAATAAAAGTCAAAAACATAAGCTTTGGAGTCCAACAGACTAGGTTCATTGCTCCTATTTGGCAGCTTTCTATTTAAGTAGCTGGAAGCAGTTACTAACCTTGACATACCTCAGTATTCTCATCTGAGAAAATGGAAATTATAATGCTTACCTTACAGTATTGTTTTGAGAATTCCATAAAATAATATAGACTAGCAACTACTTAGTATTCAATTAAGGGAGGCAGTTATTTTATTACTATTAATATAATAACATAAATGGAATAGAGTAGAAATTGCTATTGGGGATATTAAGTTAGAAGAGCTAAGGAAACAGAAACCTCAGGTGGGCTGTGTGAAAGGGGACTGTGGAGCTGCGCCCTGAGGGATGTCAGTGAAGTGGCTGTCCTTGATCTGAAAGGCTGATGGCTCATAGCTCTACAGCAAGGAGAATTCAGGACTGCAGAGTGTGGATCGCAAGTTAGCCGAGGATTCTTGGAAGAGATTTCCCTTTGAAGTGTCAGGCTGATCTGAAGTCAACTGGGCCAGCTTTCAGCCCTCAGAGGGCAAAGGGACACAAGAACCCAGGGACATGGGATAAACAAACACCATTAGCTCTGGCAGCCAAAATAGGGGCCTATGAACTAGCCTTACAGATAAGTTTTCAGCTCTCTCTTGATTACATCAAATAATCTCCATTGCCTGCCACATAATCCACAGGTTTCTCTCTGCTGTTCACATAAAGGAGATCTCACTGGGGGACTTAAACTAGCTCATAGATGGTCTTGCTTTATACAATAAGGATATTTTTTAAAGTTACTGTGTAAAAGGAAATTTCACTGCGAACATTTTTCAGTGTAGTATGATTCCTTCTACAGTACAGACCATCCCACAGTTTTTGTTTGGCGAATTTGTGCTTTTGCCCCAGTGGGTTCTTCAAGCATGTATATCTCTGAAACATCCTGACATCAAATGGCTTTGGGTCAGACCCCATTCTAGCTACTGGACAGTTGTTCCAGGGACACACTTTACATTTAAGGAATTTATGATGAGAAGAGACAGAATAGGCATGTGAAAGAAAAGTCTTAAGAATGTCTTTTAAAAGTTTTTTGGAATGCTGTATATACTGAAATCTTACCAAAAGGATTTAAAATAGCACATAATAAAAACACAACACTTCTAGGACCTACAACATGGACAACTGAATTGATACAAGCTCTTCACTCAGCTGGAAGATACAGGTTGAACCATGAGAATTTTCAGAAATATAGCTGAGTTCACAAGAAAGGATTAAAATCCCCAGGTGCTCGGCGCACAGAGGGAGCTGAAGGTCTGAGCAATAAACAGTGGGGTGAGTCTGGGGCATGGTTGCCAGACCTGGAAATAGGCCAGATGGCCAGGAGCCTGGGTTTTCAAATCCCTCAGAAGATGGAGCCGCAGGAGATGAAGCTACAGGCCTGCAAAAGACGCAAAGTGGGATCTAAGATACCTGGTAGGACAGCTGCACTGGTAGTAAACCAGGGACTGGAGATTCTACCCAATGGCCCAGGGAGGTGGGAAGAAGCTTATCACCAAGTCAGGATATAACATAAAAATGGGTCCCGGGCTAGACTCCTGATACTTCTGGACACATGGCAGAAGCAAATGCAAAGTGCTCTGAGTCCCTCTAATATTAGTGAGCTTCGCATTCCTGAAGGACTGGGCAGTCTACACAGTGCTTTCACAAGGCAGAAACTGTCATAACCATTTAACAGATAAGGAAGTGGAGGCTCAGTAAGGCTGAATCATTGTCCAGGATCACACGTCAGGTAAGGAAAAGACCTGGACCCAAATCCAAGGACTTCCCATCTGCAGCCCTGTCTCTAGCATGTGGGCTCACAGGGCACCTCCTGGGACACCAGGAAGTGGGAAAGCTGGCTCTATAGACACCTGGGATCAGATGCAAGTGCAAAGATGCCTCACTTAAGAAGGGGACATGCCTCACCAAAAGGCATGTCACCTCCTCTCCCACACCTTCATGCTGCTCATCTAAGTGGGGAATATGAGGACAGGGAGTGTCTGGGGGGAACTGGAGGGGTGCTGAAGTTTCTGGTTGGTGAAAATCAGAAACTGCTCCCATAGAGTGGGAGTCTTTTTTTTTTCTTGAAATCTACTTGAACTTTGTCATTCCAACAAGGTAAGCTTATCTCTTCTAGTGTTTGCTTAGCTCATGGGTAGGAAATGTCATTACCCTCTCCTAATTTTATGGGAAACTACTTACAAGTGATAAATTTTCAAATGCCACTAGCCTCCTTGGCCTTGTGGAGGAGAGAGGATCCTCCCCTTGTGACAGCCAGCTTGGTCTACCTGCCTCTCCGTCTGTCAGTCTGTCCATTTACTCTGGGAGTTGTCAGTTGTTCAACAGCTGTGCCAGCCCCTGACCACCTGACTGAATCATGCCCAGGCACTGCCTGGACAGGAAGTACAGGCAGCAGCATCCACATGGAATCAGTTCACAGCTCCTGCTTTTCCTCGAACACCCAAGAAGGAGTGCCTAATCAATCCAGGCTTCCTAGAGGCCTCTGGGATGGTGTCATGAGCCTCCTTCCCTCTCTCCACCTCAGAGCCCAGAGAACAGAACTGTGGGGAGCATGTCCCCGGGCATCTTTGGTCCAGTGGAGAGGGTCTGGATGCGAAATTTATATGCCAGATGTAAAACAAAATTGATTTTGGACTGTAATAAGAATAAAAATTATTTATCTCAGCAAACAAGAGCAGCAGCCCAGGAAACACAGATTCCAGCAGTAACCTAAGTTGTCCACCAAGACAAAGAGGAGGCTGCCTTTTACAGTGAAAGTTCTAACCCAGGTTCTCAGTCAGGTCCATTTTAAGTAAATGAGGTACACAAATTGTACAATTCTGATTTGACTAAATCTCACTTGATTTTTCAGCATTATGCATCCTGATTAGTCATATGGAGCAGTTCTGATTGACAGGGTAAAGGAGCAGAGCATAGTGGGGGATGCTGAAAGTTCAGTCTAAGGTGGGCATACGGAGTATGTGAAGAGCCCTCAGCTGACTATGGGGAGTCCATTTCAGCTGGTAAGTTTCTTCTTGGATTCATATCAAATAAATTTTTCTTCACAGAGTCCACATTTGACTGAAGTATTTGAAGTATTTGAGGGGGGACGGGAATTAAAGAAAGATGAATGAAGATTCACTGTGCAGCAAATTCAACACTAGCCTGTCTAGAAACTCTCCCAGCCTCACTAACACTGGGGGTGTCTTAGCAGCCCATCCTCTGCCACCTCTCACTGGCCCCTCTCCTTTCTGCCTTCCCACTTCTTTCTGCTCCCCTGACATTTGAGAGGGAGACAGAAGACACAACCAGGCCTCTCCCAGTCTCCTTCTCCTTCACTTACTTTGCTCTCAATAAACATACACCTTGGGTCTCACTCACCCTCTATCCCAAGCAGCTTACCTAGTCACTTACACACACACACACACACACACACACACACACACATCCCTCCTTCTCCAAAAGAATTCCCAATGCTACTTCCTTACATATATGAAAATAACAAATCTTTGTCTCACCTGGAAGAAATTAGGGTCTAATATGGCCACCCTCAGTATAATGAGATACATTGAAAGGTACATAATCAAGGTTCAGAATAAAGTGAGAGAAGATTGTGGGTGTGTCTGCCATCCTTTGAGACACTTTTCTCACTCCCTCCTGAGTGCTAGGGCGTTTGTGGAGACTGTAGATAACTGTCTGCTTAGCATGATAACTGTCTGTAGATAACTTAGCATACAGCCTGCTCAGGGTTCCCCAGGGACAGTCTCAACTTGTGGCCTAGTAGGCACTTTGTGTCCTGGACACTGTCAGACTAAGGCTGAGCAGGGAGGGGAGCACCACTGTGCTCTAGAAGGAAAGGTTTCATGGTGCCAGAATCCACATGGCCACACATGCAATGAGTGCCCTCTGCCCACACTGTTCAGAAGGCAGTGACCCCTTCATGGCAATGTACATGCTAGTACCACTTGTCAGGGATGGGGAGAAGGGCTGTAGCACTGAGCACATGAGTGGATGAGAGGTCTTCTGAGGTGCTGGATCAACATGGAAGAGTATGTGTGAGGGAGGGGAGATAGCGGAGCACACCCTTACTGTGAGCTACCATGCTTGTGCTAGTCCCGTGCCCCTCATGTCCTCCTGTGACATCGATGTCCACTGGCATTAGTCCTCAACCACTCACATGTTCCTGCCTCAGGCAAAACAAGAATCTGAGGACTGCTGGGCTTCCAGAGCAGATGCTCCAGCAGCCAGAGAGTTAGGAGGGGCAGAGCAGGAACTGCCAGTTTGGCAGATAGGAGTGTGAGCATATAGTCATTATGGTGATTGTGCTGCAGGTAGGAACAGGCAGGCTCTCCCGTCAGGGGAGAGAACTGTCCAGGAAACAGAGTTCTGTCTGGAATCTGCCATCTACTCAGGCACAGGCTGCAACAGCAGAGCAGGAAGGCAGAGGAAGGAGAAAGAACGAATAGAGATGGAAAGAGGGTAGCTAGCTCTCAGCCTGGGGCGACATGTAGCCAGCCCTACTGCCATCCTCTCACACAGACTATCAGCCAAGCCCAGCCCCATTAGAATACGCACAAACACACACACCCCGATCTCCTTGCTGCCCTGCCCCACTGATTCCATGATTTGAGGAGGTTGCCAAACTGACTACTCTATATCTCTTTATAACTCTTATTTTCATTTAACAATAAGATCCAGGGCCTCATTATCTTTTGATGGCCTTATGTGCTGACCCATCATTATTTGGACACTTACCAAGTGTCAGGTATTGGGAATACCAAGGAAGAAGTACAGTGAAAAAGAATACGTAGAGAAATCATCCCAGTGAAAATTAGAATATAAATATTGGCTGCATGCTCTAGGAGCCAAGAGAGTTCATAGAGGAGGTGAACAGGTGGGAAAGACAGGCATGGAAAGCAGAGCAAAAGCAAACATGTAGGTATGGGTGTCCCTGGTGTATTCAGTTGCCCAGCAGGTACTACATCTTCCTTTCCATTACCTTGTAACTACCGATAAAATGCACCTCAATTCCCACACAGCTGGTTTAAATGGTTTACATCTCCCTATAGTATGTACCACTTTAACATCTCAAAAAGGAGACTGATTTGGACTGTGGAGGAGGCCATACTCATCAAGGAGGAAATCCCAGAATACAAAACAGCTTTAGGGGCTAATGATAACTTTGTAAAAATTAGGTCTGTGTAATGATAAAGATGGGAAGAGCCCATAAGGTTATGTAAATAATGTGAAGTTTTGAATTTAAAGGGGTTCTTGGTATTTTTATGTTTGTCTAGCTCTAGGTACACACACTATATGCACACACTCAAACATAGGTGCATAGATATGTATACATACCCATGTGTACACATATTTCATGGGAGGGTAGCCCCTTAAAGGCTGCAGGACCACAGGGCTTAACCCTTGATTGATACTGTTAATGTTTGCTGAATTAGGGCAAATCTCTGCTGTGCCCATTTTTTTTATTATTGACCGTTGCTCTCAAGTTAATATTTGAACCTGGCCATAACGGAGGTGATAGATGAAGACCTATGGCCAACATTCAGAGGGGGAAGAGCCTGCTATAAATCAACCCGCAGAGGATAGCCTCACTAACAGAGCTGCTGATCAGCTGTGGACGGAACCTCGTTGCCACCATGAGTTTCTCCGGCAAGTACCAACTGCAGAACCAGGAAAACTTTGAGCCCTTCATGAAAGCAATAGGTAAGTGAGGAGTTGGGTGCCAAGGTGATAAGGGTCTAGCCCAGTAGGTGGTGTCCAGTCACAAATGTAGGTTCAATATTGGGATGAGAGGAGAGAGTCAGGCTTTATGCAGACCAGGGGCCATGGTATACTTGTTACTTTTGCAGTCACTTGTAGCTTGTGCTAGTACTCACTAGGCAAGGCCACTCCATGGGCAAGTGGAAAGAGCACTGAACTAGGGTCTGATTTGGACTGAGGCCACCTCTGCTAGTGACTCTGTGTGACTCTACTCATTCATTCGTTCTTCTAGCAGATTGATTCAAGGCCAAGCACATTCTCAGCACTTTTCTGGGAAGATACAAGATAAGCAGATAACAATGGAGTCACATTCCCAAAGTCACAGTTTAGAGAGAAAAAAGAGAAGAAATAAATACGATGAAGAATCTCCTAATGTTGACCAGTGCCAGGCACTATGATAAGCCATTGATATACAACATCCTATTGAATCCTCAATAAAAAAATACTGAGTTGGGTACTATTATAGTTTCCATTTTACAGTCAAAACAACTGAGGCCTTGAAAGGTTAAGTAATCCCAACCTAGGTCACTCAGGTAGGAAGTGTTTGCAGCAGGATTTGAAGCCGGCACCTGTTCCCAGAGACCCCATTTTAACTCCCTGTGCCCTTCAGGGGACTGTGTGGGAGGATGTGGTGCTCATGGGAGGGCCTGAGTGGGGGGAGGTTTGATGGTGGTGAAAGTGAGCTTTAGATAACTCTTGGAAGATGAGCAGGTATCCACGAGGAGACTGGGAAAGGGGTTGTGCTTCAGGTAGAGGAAGCATTGTGAGCAAAGGGGCAGTGTGACAGGGAAGGGGGCCAAGAGGGAACAGGGTGGGCAAGACAGCAAATACAGAGGGGAGGACCTTCAGGGCCAGCAGAGAGCTTGGGTCTTCTCCTGCAGGGCCAGTCATGCCACCGCTCTGTGTCTCACTTCCCTCACCTGTGCAACAAGACCCCCTCACACTATCAACACACATGGTTTTGTGAACCTCAATTCCTATAACACCATAGACATGGTCTGAAATTTGTAAATCTCTGTCTCAGGGCAAGGGATTCCTGATATTTTTCCTTGAGAAACTTGAGAGCAGAGGTCAGGATAGGACTAGGTGGATAGGTGGGTATGAGGGCAGTCCCAGCGGGTGCGTGTTGCTCTGCCATAACTTTTAACTACCGCCCAGCCCTCCCCACCATCTCACTGGGTGTGGAGGGTGAGATGCTTGTACTCAAAGAGGAAAGTCTCTGGGAGTTAAGTGAGGAGGAGTAAGGAAGGAGAGTGAGCAAGAAGCAGGGTGCTCACTAGGGGAGAGGTCCTTCAGGCCAGAGGTGTGTCTTTTTTATAAACCAACTAGCAACCTAATGGGCTGGGCAGGGCAGGTCAAATTAGGCCCCTGGCCTTTCCTTTCAAAGGTCAAAGCCCATGCTGCCCACAGGACTCCAGTACACACCCGTGGTCTCCAGGAAGACAAGCACCTCCCTCTCCCCTCATTCTACAATTTCTCTTGTGACCGTTGCCTTGCAACCCCCACCTCTGCCCGTCTCTAATCTCAAAAAGTTTCTACCAGGACTGCCTGACGACCTCATCCAGAAGGGGAAGGACATCAAGGGAGTGTCGGAAATCGTGCAGAATGGGAACCACTTCAAGCTTACCATCACTGCTGGGTCCAAAGTGATCCACAATGAGTTCACCTTGGGGGAGGAATGTGAGATAGAGCTCATGACTGGGGAGAAAGTCAAGGTAGGAGTCTCCCTCAAGGTACACTCTGCTTCCGGACTTTCCTTGGAGCCTGGCCCCAAGGCTTCCTCCCTCAAGGGTCCCACCTCACAATTCCCACTGTGGATACCCTATCTCTGAACTTACTTCTGGGGTGAAAAGCAGAGAGACAGAGACAGCTCTTAGGGAAGAAGCTCTTAGGGAAATCTTCCCTGAGGACTGCCCAGGGGTGCTCTGGCCCAAGAATCCAAGCTTTCCCAATAGGGAAGATGTGGGACACAAGGCACAGAGCAAGAATCTAAGTCTTGGGTTCTCTCAGACCCAAAAGTGAGCAAGTGGGGGGGGTCAATAAAAAACCCGTAACAGAGCCCTGAAGTCATTCTTGAGTCCAAGGTAAAGTAAACTGTGCTTTGCTAAGCCTAGAGCTGGTAGTCATGGAGACAGTCTGCCTGGAGGAGGTGCTGCCAAAACCAGAGTACCAGGGCCCCAGCCAGACACTCAGATCAAACCTTCAGAGGGATCACTGAGCCCCTGGCCTCAGCTACCTCATCTGTGAAATAGGCATGGTCTTCCTTCCCAGACTGAAGGCAGGGCAACCTCACTTCCACTGGGCTGTGGTTCAGGTGTGTAATGAGTTCTGGGTGTGGGCTATGTGAGTGGTCAGCGGGAGANCTCGAGCTGGTAGTCATGGAGACAGTCTGCCTGGAGGAGGTGCTGCCAAAACCAGAGTATCAGGGCCCCAGCCAGACACTCAGATCAAACCTTCAGAGGGATCACTGAGCCCCTGGCCTCAGCTACCTCATCTGTGAAATAGGCATGGTCTTCCTTCCCAGACTGAAGGCAGGGCAACCTCACTTCCACTGGGCTGTGGTTCAGGTGTGTAATGAGTTCTGGGTGTGGGCTATGTGAGTGGTCAGCGGGAGATGGCCGGGAGATCCAGGCACTGGGGTGCCCATCACCAGGAGCCTTTCTTCCTCCCTGAGAAACTCCACAAACCCCAGCACAGCCAGCACCACTGAGCAGCCATCCTCACCCCTCCCCTCCCGATAACTCTGTGCAGTGGGCTCAGCACATTGCTTAGTCTTACCTCGTCTGATCAGGCTTTATTTCTGCCTCTCCAGCTACAACATTACAGGTCAAGAAATCTGTCAAAAATTTAGGAGAAAAATTCTTTTGATATGCTCATGGGAAGAGGCAGGTGGTCATGGGTTTTACCACTGGCCTTTTCCAAGTATCCATTTTGGAGACAAATGTTAAACCTTGACCAGTGTCTTCTGCTCCCTGTTACATCTTCCTGGATTTCTGTCGCCTCTCCCTGGATGCATAAAGCTTGAGAAAGGTGCCACAGTAAGAAAGGAAGGAATAATGCATGCCAAAGCAAAATATGTGTTCTCCCAACTGGACAGGTTTTGAAATTCGCTATTACCTCCCTCTGTTATCTTGGAGAATCAAGATTTTACTCAATTTCTCTTTAGTGTTTGCGTTTGAGCCATGTAGGTGTCTAATGCTGATTTTTAGATTGCATACCATAAATTACAAGTCTGACAAAAGAAACCCTGATGTATTCTTTAGTTCTTAAATGCACCTCACTTCTGTTTAGAGCCCGAGAGCTGGGAGGCTGGCCTTATATAGAGATGAGTGGTGTGGTTTTGTGAGCAGAGACCCATGCAGGGGAGCCAACCTCGTTAGCAAGGAGGTGTTTTGCTCCCTGCCCAGACCCTTCTTCTCAGGCTATCTCTTCTGTCCCCTGCAGACAGTGGTTCAGAAAGAAGGTGAGAATAAACTGGTGACAACTTTAAAAGGCATCAAGTCCGTGACCGAACTCAATGGAGACACAATCACCCATGTAAGTTGGTGCCTTGAACTTGCTGCTTCTAGTGCAAGAGGGAAGAAAAAAGGTGAAGAGTGAGGAGCAGCCTTCCCCACCACCTTTCCCGGTGTCAGTCTCTCTGCTACCACTTACTGAGGACCCGTTATATGCCGGACAGTTAACACACATTCTCCCCAATTTTCCCTGAATTTTCTAAATGGGGAAACTTAGACAACAAATAGCCAGGGAATGACAGCACTGGGGTTCCTCTGTGTGGGGTTAGTCTCTCAGGGCTCTCATTCACAGTTGTACCACTGCACAACCTTAGGGGGGCCACTCCCATTATAGGCAGTTTAGATTTGCATATTTATTATAATTTGGCAGTGTCTCCTAGTGAGTAGTATTAGTCTAACAAAACCAGTACAGTGCATTAGGGTCGATTTCCAACAGATAAAAGAAGATTGTCTTGAGGAAGGAGCACCCTTTTTTAACTCACCGAAGACCACATGTGCTGGCAACGGCCCGAGCTGGTGCTTCCCCATGTCTCCTGGTTCCCTCAGGCTGTCCCTCCACCACCACTTTCCTGGTCAGAATTCTCCACTGCAGCCTCCTCACACCTTCTCTCTCATTGCCATGCTCTTCCTTTAAATAAGATGGTGCAGGAGAGGTGCTTGGCAGGAGGAGACATAGAGTCATGCACAGCCCACCTTCCTCAGTCTCTACCGTGGTATGGCCCCATTACACACTCCTAGGCTAAAAAGCAGAGCCCCCCTCCCATGGGCCTCTGATTCACAGGACAACCCTTCCCATTGACACAGAACCCACATGTGAGAAAGGCTTTGTTTGGCCAAAAGTTGGGCCCTTTCATTGTTTTTCCTATTTTATAGTATTGCAATAATTATTAGCCAAACCTTTCTCTTCTGCCTCAGCACTAACCAGGAAGCCACAGAGACCTCTATGTGCCCTGTAAGCCCAGGGCACTCAAAAAATGACTTTGCCTTTTTGTCATTTATAAGGAGGATCATATCCATGGTGACTTTATGGCAGCTTATGATGCTGGCACACTGTCATGTGAGCCACATCATCCTTGGTGCCTGGCTGCTGGCCATGTCTGTCTCTGATTCAGTACAGTGTTTCTCCATCACTTATGACCCCTGGCCCTTCCCTACTCTCGGGCTGTGTTTCAGGCAGTAACAGAAGGCAGAACACTGCCCGATGAGTCTGTCATCACTCGGTTCAAGTGGAAAAATCCCTCAAGTCAGGAGAGTGTGAGAGTCAGCCATGAAACGTGCTGTCCCCGCCCCCACCCCAGCGCATTCACAGCAGAGCAAGAGATGATCTGTTCTGGACTTAGCCCTGACCAATGTTTTTTAACATTCTCCATCTCCTCTAATCCTCACATCTCCTGTGAGGGAGGCAGGATAAGAGATTTAATAGACAGGGCGACCTGTCCAAGGTCATCTACAATGAGTTGTAGAACCCAAATCTTTCTATTCCATTCCATTGCTGCTGAAGCTAAGAGACTCCTTTTAACTCCGATGACATTATCCCACATCATCATCGCAGTCTTGTTCAAGAGAATCAGGGGGAGGGGGGATGGGAGGAGAAGAAACATACCTGAAAAACTCAAAAACTGATGAGCCCAAGAAACTCATTTTTTATATGCTTCACAGCTAGGGGAGGAAAATTGTGCTTTGCCTACTGTGTTCCAGGCTGGGTGCCTCAGTGTTTCCATGTGTGTGTTTCCTTGCTGTTCAACACACATTCGGTACATAGCAGGCACTTGATGAAGCTTTGAAAAATTGGATTGGACAAGACTGCTTTGGATGGTCTTGCTCTAACAGCCATTAACACAGAGAAGAATTCAATGAAAGTCAGGACCACTCTCCATGTGAGGGAGCAAAGTGACAAAAACTTGGCGTGGGATTTTAGAAAAGATTGCCCACCCTTTCTCTCATCCTATACAAAGCAGGGGAATCTTTGGGTTGTTATTTAGAGCGACAGCCATAACTTAGTTATTTTTACAATGCAACATCAGCTGGACATTACATGACTTCTTTTCTGACTTGCAGACCATGACATTGGGTGACATTGTCTTCAAGAGATTCAGCAAGAGAATTTAGACAAGTCTGCATTTCGTATTCTTTTACTGTATAAAATTAATGTAATAAACTTTGTTTTTAAAAATGTCTTTTCTTCTTGATGGCCTGTCATTGATGGTGTTATTGATATCAGTAAGCATGGATACCCTTTCTCATAAACTTTGATAATGTAGTCTGAAGTGGACCCCAGGCTGTCCACTCAGGCCACCTTATAAGAAACGTGAAGTATCAGCTGGATCTGTAGAACAGCCCACGAGTGGTCTTTCCTAGGAGCTGGAGCAAGAGGATATGTGGTATGCTGGCTCAGAAGGTGGCTCCACGTGGGGACAGAGAGTAGGCATGCTGGGCAGACAAAGGAGGACTGTGCCCAGGAGTGTAGCCATGGCAGCCTCACCCATCAGTGGACATGAACAAAAAGGGCAGGCACTGACCCACCAGATGAAGAAGTCTCCCTCCTAGGGAAGGGCTGAGTAAGGAGCTTAGTAAGACACGTAAATAAAGGAAGCTCAAAAGGAAATTCTCTTTATGCTATGAACAGAGGCAGAATGTGGGAGAAAAATGATTTTTTTTGCCTTGTACCAGGCCCTGGTAGTTGTTACCAGTTAAGTTGCATCTCCCCCAAATTTACATGTTGACATCCATAACCTCAGAATGAACTTATCTCAAAATAGGGTCATTTCAGATACAGCTAATTAAATTGAAATAAGGTCATGCACTAAAGGTTGGGCCCCTAGTCCAATATGACAGGTCTCCTTATTAAAAGGGGAATTTGGACACAGAGACACCTCCCTGGGGAGCACACCTTGTGAAGATTGGAGTCGTGCTGCCGTGAGCCAAGGAACTACTAGAAGCTGGGAGAGGGGCCTAGAATGGGTCGTTGCCTTCAGAGGGAACGTGGCTCTAAAGATTACTCTCAGATTTCTGGCCTCCAGGCGGTAACGTAACACACCCAGTCTATAGTGTTCCATTATGGCAGCCCTAGTGAACTAACGGTGCTCACTCCCCGTCTCCAAAGAGCTGCCCACCTCTACCATTTCCACTTTTATCACATTTCTCAGCTCCCAGAACTGTGCCCAGCTCACAGGAAGTTCTCAACAAAGACACTATTTTGGGAAAATCCAGTTTTTCTCCTCCACTTTCACACAGAACACTTTAAGTGATTCTGACATTTCTGATCACCAGATACGTGGGGCTTTTCACCACACTAAGCAATTTTAGGACACCAGCTGGGTGTGCTACAATTTAAGTCAATTCTGACTGTCTACCCAGAAATAGTGTCAGGTCCCACAAGGGAAGGGCTCAGTCTCATGAGGCCACCACACTCCTACACTCTTCATTATTTTTTAATCATCACCCCAGGATATATTTATTGATTTCAGAGTGGGGGAGAGAGAGAGAAATCTGTGTGACAGAGAAACATTGATTGTTTGCCTCCCGTCCATGTCCCAACTGGGGATCAAACCCATAACTTTTTAGTGCACAGACGACACTCCAGCCAACTGAGCCGCCCTGCCAGGTCCCTCCCACACACTTTAGATGCCACTCATGAGTAGTAGGCCCCAGGTTACCCACACTTTATCTGGTTTGGCTGCAGATCAGAGGTTCCCATGTCCTCCTCCACCTTGGATCTGATTATTTGCTAGAAGAGCTTACAGAACTCAGGGAAACACATTTATCATTTTATTAACAGACATGATAAAAAATACAAATGAAGAAACACATAGGAAAAGGCCTGGGAGGGTCCCAAGCACATATTGTGGAGTTGGGGTATGCCAGCCTCCCAGTACATAAGTGTATCCTCCCCCTGGAAGCTCTCTGAACCCCACGTTATTGGGATTTCATGGAGGCTGCCTCATGTAGGCATGACCATTTGTTAACTGCATTTCTAGCCCCTTTCCCTCTCTGAAGAAGTGGGAGGTGGAGCTGAAAAGTACAACCTTGGTCTTTCTTGTTGCTTTGCCTTGCTGGTGACCAGCCTCCACCCAGGAGCCACCCAGGAGCCCACCCACGGGCACCCCATTAGAACAAAAGATGCTCCCAGTGACTTTATCTCTCAGGAATTTACAAGGGTTTTAGGAGCCCTGTTTCAAGGACTAGGAATGAAGATCAAATATATACTTATTATCATAAATCACAGTACCTTAATAATAAATGAATTAATAAGTAAATCTGCCACATTTTCCCCTCCTCTTCCAACTTCTAGAGTTGAAACCCGATTACTTGTTACTTAGGTTATTTCACAGTCAACTCAAGGCATCTCCCTGCCTCTCTCTCTCTTGTCTCCAAACCTCCACCCAGCTAACAGTACTCTCCTTCGTAAACGGTGCTGATCACATGCTTCCTTGTACATTGCCTAGCACTCGAGTCATAGTCCTAAACCTGCACTCAAATCTCTATATCGGGGGTGAGTCAACTTTTTCTGTAAAAAGCTAGAGATTAAATACTTTCAGTGTGGCCTATACAGTCTCTGTCACAACTCCTCAGTGACACTGTTGTAGCACAGAAGCAGCCACAGACGATACACAAATGGGCATAGCTATGTTTCAGTAGAACTTTACTCATGGACACTGAAATTTGAATTTCGTATCATTTTATATGTTATTTTGTGTTATATAAAATAATAGTCTTTTGGGTTTTTTTAATCATTTAAACACATGAGAACCATTCTTAGCTCACACGTTGCACAGAAACAAATGACAATCAGATCAGATCTGACTTGCGGACGGTAGCTTGCAGACCCTTGCTCGAACACAGTCTGCCCCACCTCCTCTAGCTGCACACTCTTTCCTATAACATTGGGTTGACCAAAAAGTTTGTGTGGTTTTTTTCTTAAGATAAAAGACACATTTTTCGTTTTCACCAATAACGTTATTGATTTGGAGATGCTGAGTATGTTGGCTATCTCCTGCACGGCAGAACGGTGGTTGTTCCCAGTCAACGTCCCAAGGTCTCTGTCAACTGCAACTGCTCCACCCAACCACGGGGCATCGTCCAGACAGAAATCTCCAACACGGAACTTTGCAAACCACTTTAGACACCTGGGGTCAGTCACAGCACTCCATACACTGCACGAGTGCTTTTTTGCTTTTCAGTTGCATTTTTACCTTTCTTAAAATAATAAAGCATAATATGCCGAAAATGGTGTATATTTTCTCCCTTCTTCAATATTAAAATGTCTATACAAAAATTCACCAGTTTTGATAAGATTTTTAAATGCATACTGTTATAATAGCTGTCACAATACAATCTAACAAAAAGTTTTGAATGAAATCAAAGACAACCAAGCACTATTAGAGTCATCTTACAGAAATAAACAAAAGAATTTTTTGGCCAACCCAATATACACACCAGTCGAGCTAAACAACCTCTCATTCCCCTTGTGATTTAAGTGCCATCTCCCTCAAGAAAAAAAACAAACAATGACATACTACAATATACCCTTAACAAAAATAAATACCCTATAAAGTGCTAAATGAATAAATATGAACTATTAGAAATAGATATCATAGTAGGTAAATAACTTGAATTATAGAAGCCTTTTTTAAACACTGCAAAAACCATGAAGAAAATGATTAATTCATTTTAGTATCTCAAAAATTTTTAATATTACATGAAAAAATACACTGTAAACAGTTTCAAAAAAAGCAACAATGTGGAGATATTTGTAGCTTACATAACAGAAGTTAATAGACTGCATATAAAAACCTACCCCAAATTAATAAGACCAGTAAGACAATGGCAAGGTGGGCTGAGGACATTAATAAGGAATTCACGATATGAAATATGTTTAGTCTCATAGTAATCAGGAAGGAGGACTCCAAGATGAGATGTCATTTCACAAACCAAGCTGGTAAAAAGTAAAAACATTGGTAACACCCAGTGTTTGCAAGGTGGTGCAGAGGTAAACGGGTACAGCCCGAATGCAGCACTGTTTAACACGATTCACCGATTTTTCAGCATGACTTCCCTAACACCTAGCAATGCCACTGTTTTATATCTCCCAGAGAGATGTTTCAACACAGGCACAAACAAGCATATAAAGCTGCAACAGTGAAAAACTGAAAACAAGTTCCCATCAGTAAAATAGGATGGATAAACTCTGGTACAGCCACACTCTGAAATAACCTATAATGGATTAAACAAACAAGGCAGATCTGCAGGTACTGTCATAGACCTAGCTGTAAGACAAAGCTTTTTGTTTTTTTAAAGGCAAGGTGGTTCAGTTGGTTGGAGCATTTTTCCGCACACCAAAATGTTGTAGGTCTGACTCCCAGTCAGGACACACAGCTACGTCGCAGGTTCAATCCCAGGCTGGTGCATGTGTAGGAGGCAGAAGGCAGCTGATCGATATTTCTTCTCAATCAGTGTTTCTCTCTCTATATCTCCCTCCCCTCCTATCTCTCTAAATAAACATATCCTCAGGTGAGGATTAAAAAATGTAAAGCAAGTTTCAGAATAATATCATTCATGTAAATATTATTACAATGTGAAACAAAATGATCTATTTCTACAGATACACACATATGTATGTAACCATGGATGGTGATGTAATAGCCATTATCCTACAGTGAGAACAGAAACTGGGTGGGAGGTCAAGAGACCTTTTTGCATTATTTATATTGTTTGAATTTTTCACAAGACAATGGTTTTGTGCAACTACTATTTTTAAGTGAGTAATGAATTTTTAAAGAGCAGGTGATGTAAAGTAAAAATATTGGGCTTGAAGATATATTTCAACTAATCCATAATTTTAGACCTATGGTTTTTTCATCTGTAAAATGGGCAATACAATACCTTCTCTCATGGCTTTTATAAGGAGCCTGTGAAACAAGGCAAGTGCCATTTAAATGAATCATGTTATTATTGCCACCAGGATTCCTCAGGGAACTGAGGTTGGGTTTGACACTCAGACCATTAGCAGAAACTCTGTTCTGCCCAGAGAAACATCAGGGATGGAGAGGCACGGAGAGGAAGAGCAGTTTGCTGGGACTACCCAGCGTCAGCGGTGGCGCTGAGTCCTTGGACTCTCCAGACTCGGGAGGAGGGAAATGGTAGAAATGAGGTCTTCTCAGCAAGGCCTGCAGGGAGCTGAAAAAGTTCCCAAAGTCTCCTTCTAACTGAGAACAACCCTGGGTTTAGAAAAAGATTGCGTTTTCACCTAAAAAGGAAAATAAATTTTAGATACCGAATTTAGATTTTGTACAGGTGCCCAATGAACTTTGGGCCTGAAGCCTGCTTTAAATAAAATGAATAAACAGCTGTTGGTTATATCAGCTATTTTTACTTGACCTCTCTTCTCTCTGACCCTTCTGCCTTTGCTTCAAGTGCCCTGCACGCATCCCACCAACAGGCAGTGTTGCCTGAGAGCCACTTGGTTTGCGAAGAGCCAGGCTGTGTCCACACAAAAGCAGACATTTCTGGTGGGAGTGGGTAAGATGTATATTTTCTTTTTTTTTTTAACTGATTGCTATGAGAGTAAAGAAAGTGGTTGTTTTTCTTATTTTTTTATGAGAAAGAGGTCTAACTTAGTCCACACTTAATCTTCAGAGCACTTTTTCTTTACATACTACAGGCATATTGACTATACCATGATTTTCTAGTATTTCTTACCAGAAAAACATAGAGACATAGAACTTATTTATCTTTGCAACCTGGCCTCATTCAGCCAAATCAGCACTGAGCATCATTAAGCTTTGAGGAGACAATGATCCTGGGGAGACTTGTCTCCCGGGGAGGCCAACCCATGATCCTCATGGCGACAGTATGATTCACGGCATGATGCGGGCGTGCACCAGCTCCAGACCCTGGCTACCCGGGAAAATGTCTCAGAGGAGCCAACATTACCCCCGACTCACAAAGCACCCAAGGATATTTTTTGGCCAGAAGGTGTGGCATAAATGAAGGCTTGGCAAGAGATGAGGCAGAAAAGGACAGAGTCTCTGACATGAATATCCTTTACTCTGGAGTAAGAAGTTTGAACTTGATCCTGGAGATCGCAGGGTATTGTTGAAGGGTTTTCAGCTACAAGAATAGCATGGAACTAAAGGCACTGTAGAAAAATTATTCTGGCCATGGTGATGAGATCATGAGAAAGGCCAAGGATGAACACAAAGAGACCATTAAGAGATGGCAGCAATGGTCCAGGCAAGAGAGGTCGAAAGCCTGAATGAAGGGAGTGCCTGGGAGAAGGGAGCAAAGCAGAAAGGCTCAAGAGCATGTAAGAATTGGAATCAATGGGCCCTAGTAATTAGATGTGAGAAATGTGTTAGAAAGATATATGTCAGGGATGTAACTGCAGTAAATAAGCACACTCAGAAATGTTCTCCTGATGCAAATTTAGTGCAAGCACCATTTATAAAGGTGTAGTTAGAGTAAAGGAAACCAACACAAGTGAGGTGCCCAAGGACTAGCAAGCACAGAAAGCCATCACCACCCATAGGCCTGAGGAGCAACATGGGCACCAGCATTCCTGAAGCTCAGTGAAGGCTGGAGCCATAAGACAGCCACCCAGAAGGAGCTGAACACTGGCCGGGCAGGGATGGGGCAGAAAAGGTAGAGTGTGGTGGGGAGTTGTGGGGGTCCGCCAGGCCTTAAGGGGGCCAAGGACAGAGTTCTCCACTGTGAAAATGGTGGACGAACTTGGTTTCTGGTCCCTGGAGCCGGCGGGTACCTTGACACTCTCCTAACCTTTTAGTTCCCAGCCTTGAAGGACACAACAAGGCTCTGGCGCAGGTGTCATGTTCCCAGATGGTTATGAGAACTTCTTGCCCTTGGTAGCTTAAGGGAGTGCACAAACTTTGAAAAACAATATTGTTTCTAGTTCCCTGCAGTCTTGCTTCAGGCATTAACAGTTTGTATTTAAGACAGCTGTTGCTTGAATAAAGTTGCCATATGCCAGCAGAGCTATGGTCCTCTCCATTATTTTAGTCCCTCGCCTCACTTCGTGATCCACGTCTACCGCAGCGGGCTGCGGCAGGGAGTAACACCCGACTCCTCTCTCTTCCTGCCTCCTGTCTCCTGCTGGTGCCTCCTATTGGCTGAGCAAGCAGAGGTCAGCCTTTCTGGGCAGAGAGCAGGGCAGAGAAGGATGGGAAAGGGATGTAGGGGCAAATGAAGACAAATCAGCGTGATGGAAACTCCTTTAGTTACAAGTAAAAGAAAGCCATTTAAACTGGCTTAGGCCAGAATTAACGTGGGGTTGGGGAGAGAGGTGGTTCACTAACTCGTGTAACTGGAAAGACTAGGTAAATCCAAAGCCTAATAACAATGTTATCAATACTTTTCTATCAACTCCCTTTTCTCTTTTCTCCCTCAATGCCAGCAATGTTCTTCCAGAACTTTCCAACAGCAGTGAGCATGACTACCAGCACCTCCAGGGTGACAAATTGAGAGCTTGCATTCCCAGGAAGAGCAGGGACTCCTCTTTCTCCAATTCAGAAGGGTCCTGGCAAGGGTCTGATCAACTGACCTGAGTCACATGCAATGGTGCGCTGGAGCTAGGTAGTACTGAGGCGGGATAGTGAAAAGCTAGAAAAATTCCTAGGCAATGGAAGGGGAAACTGAGACACAAAAATCCAACAGGGCCAAACAGTCTGAGCAGCTTGCATCCAGCAAGAACTTATCTCCCATAACCAAGGACACTTGAAAGCGAATGGCTCATGCCGCTCCTCCCTCACCAGAGAATACACAGCTTAAGTCTCCCTGGCCTGGGAAATAAAGGACAAAGACCCAGTTAATGTCGGCTAAACCCCAAGGACAAATGAAGCCAAGGAAACAATAACAAGAATGCCCTTAAAAGCCGGGCAGACCTAAGATAAAAGTGAAACAGTATAATGGACCGAAGAATATCCCCAAACCCCCTATGTGCTTCTTTTGAAACAGCATATTTTTTAAAATGCAACTACAAAACTAATGAGTGTTTTGCTAAAACCCTCCTCTAAGGTTCTCACCAGAAGAGAAAATATAAAAGCCCTCAGGGCAAAGACACAGCCAGGTCTCACTCCAGAGCATGCTCAAGCCCCTCCCCAGGTATGAACTTTTTATTTCCCCCTAAATTCTAAGGGTCCCAAGGAAATTTGCAGCCAGAGAAACAGCGGGTAGTGCCGGCTTGACCCAGGCTTACCCAGTAAGCCTGTCTCCAGGGCCCCCTTTCTCTGACTTTCAGGTGCGTTAACAACAACCCCACCTTGGTTCACTTCCTATAACTTTTCTGGGGATCAAAGCATCCTGCGTAGGCTCTCTCTTGCCACTTCTTCTACCCTAAGTCCCCTTTGTTTCATGGTTCCCAGGCTTAATAAACGTATTCTCAAAATCACCTAGACTCGTGTTGTGAAATCTTTCCTACACAAAGTCAAGAACCCACACACTACAGGCCGGCCTGAGGCAAACCTGCTCCAAGCTGGTGCCTGTCTAGTAATAATACCAGCTCCCAACTCAACATACGGCTTGGTAATTTGACATTGGCCATGGTGGGAATATTTACAACATGGAAATAAGCAAATGTTACATTTACCAGCCCACCACTGACTCTCAAGCCATCATTGTATGTCAGGCAATGCTGTGCCAGGATAGAGCAGGCTGGGTCCTGAGCCAACCCATCCTGAACAGCCCCCTAAGAACCTCACAATGTAGGGAAAGTCTTTGGAGAAAGGATTGGTACTGCTCCCAGAAGTGAGGAGGAGAAGCTGGACTGAAAAGATGAGCTACAGAAGCTCATTGCAGGCAGAGAAGGAGAGGGAAGCATCTAAGATGATATCCAAGACCTTGAGGAACTAGGAGGATGGTGAGGTGGTAAGTAGAGATCTGTGGGGAAATAATGAGTGAGTTCATGTATAAATAAGCTGTGTGTGAATTGCCTGAACACCTACTACCATGAGGAAGGCAAAATTCTTCCTCTCAAGAAACATATATTCTAACAAGACAGGTGGTGAATAAAATGCAAAGGACCATCTTAAAAGGCCAAATATAAGTGCCAGCAAAAGACACAAACCATGTAGCTGGAATTCAATCTGCTGCTTCAAACTGTGGTTCCCAGCACTGGCCCAGCTGTGTGTCAAACCCAGGAAGGAGCAGAGTCTACAAGGGGATTCCACATGCACCACACCTGCCCAGGACTGGTGGGCAGAAGGGAAGCAGTGAGAAAGGACTGTGGTGTGCTAAATGAGAATTTAGAAATGTGGGGGCCCGCTAGGCCACAGGGGATCAAGGACAGAGTTCTCCACTGTGAGAATGGTGGATGAACTTGGTTTCTGGTCCCTGGAGCCGGCGGGTACCTTGACATTTTCCTAACCTCCTAGTTCCCAGCCTTGAAGGATATAACAAGATTTTGGCATAGGTGTCATGTTCCAAGACGGTTATGAGAACTTCTTGCCCTTTTGATAGCTTAAGGGAGTGCACGAACTTTGAAAAACAACATTGTTTCTAGTTCCTTGCAGTCTTGCTTCAGGCGTTAGCAGTTTGTATTTAAGACAGCTGTTCCTTGAATAAAGTTGCCATTTGCCAGCAGAGCATTTGGTCCTCTCCATTCTTTCAGTCCCTCGCCTCACCTCGCGACCACCCTTGCTGCAGCGGGCTGCGGCATAGAAACACTGTTGTTGAATGAGGAAGAGAAAGCAAATTGAACATGGCTATCAACGTGATGAATAGGAAAGAAGATTCATTCTCCTGGAGCCTGAAAATCAGAATTCTAGTCCCTGTCTTCTGCTCAGGGGGTTGCAGCTGTGCCTGCATGGCTGGTCTGGGGGCTTGACAGCAGACGGCTGGGCGGGCAGAAGGATGGCCTCCACAGATGTCCATGTGCAAACTCCTGAGCCTGTGAATGTGTGCTCTTATGTGGCAGAAGAGGTTTTGCAGATGTGGTTAGGAAGAAGGGAGGACGAGATTATCCTGGATGATCCCAGCGGGGCCAATGTAATCACAGGTGTTCTTATAAGTGAAAGAGGAAGGCAGGAGGATCAAAAAAGGAGCCATTGCAAGCTGGGGGCCACAAACCAAGGAACATGGGCATTCCAGAGAAGCTTTTAGAAAGCTGAAAAAAGCCAGAAATAGATCTCTCTTCTAGAGCCTCCAGAAGGAACTCAACTTTGCTGACACCTAGATTTTAGCCCTATGAGACCAAATTTTGAACTTCAGGCCTCTAAAACTATGATAATAAATCTGAATTTTTTGAAGAATTTATTTATTGAGTTGAGAGAGACAGACATCAATTTCTTATTCCACGTATTTATACTTTCACTGGGTAATTCTTGTATGTGGCCTGACCAGGGATCAAACCCCCAACCTTGGTGCATCGGGATGACACTCCAACCAACTGAGCTACCCATCCAGGGCAATCAGTATTGTTTTAAGGCACTAAGTGTGTGATAATTTGTTATAGCAAGAGGCACAAATACAACTTCTAAGGACATCTGAGAAACTTTGCATGAACCAGAACATTGTCAGACCAAGCCCTGTGAGGTGGGGAGGCCAAGACGATAATGAGGATGGTCATGCCCAAGTTAGTGAACCCGTATGTTGGCCTGTGGTCATGCTGCATGTTGTGCTTTTCTGAGATTGATGAGGCCCTCCAGGACAACGTGAGACTGAGTGGTTTATATGTAATGCTGGGCCAGGGGGGCCAGGAAGCTCCAAGCAGTGCTGTTTACCTTCACACACAGAATATTGTCATTCACAGCTGTGCACACTGTGGTCCAGAAGCTTGCACCTCTGCCCTCAGAGATGTCACTCTCCTCTCTGCTGTGCCTCAGCTATATGAATTGCCTTCTAACTCTTTACAGAAATGAACCTTGAGCAATTCTCCCAAGCAGTGGCTGTATCTTGACTTTAATACATACATCTGTCAACACATTGTTGGTGCAGTGGACAGGTCGCTTAGTCTGAAGTGTAGTAGTCAGAGGTTTGACACTAGTTTGCTATGACCCTTGGGGTAGAAGTTTCAGAATGCAGGTGCCACCCCAGTTTAAGTAAAGATTTCTATAATGATCTTTATCTATTCTGCTATGTCTATTTAGTAAACCCCATTTTCACAGATTGACAACACTACCAATTAATATGTTCTTCTAAAGTTGGGCCAATTACCATGGTATAAATATTCCCACTATGGCCAATGTCAAGGTATCAATGTGATACTGATGAATGCAGAGTTGGAAAGAGATGTGCACAGTCAGCTCTCACAAGCTGGTAAGAGCTGGTTCCAGCATGTCACTGCTTATGTCTACCCTTCACTTTCTGATTAAGAGAAAGGACACCACAATAGCAGCATGGTTGGAATGCTCATGGAGCACTTACAATGGACCAGGCATAGTTTTAAGGGCATTACCTTTAAACATTTTAATTCTCAAGGCAATGCTCAGTGGTAGGTAGAAACGAGGCAACTGAGGTACAGGTGAAATAAGCAGTCCAGGCTAATACCTTGTGATATAAACTCAATTTGTCTCAGTGCCCATAATCTTAAAAGCTACAGTAGTCTTCTCTAAAACCACACTGTTTGATACAGTAGCCTCTAGCCACATTGGCTATTTTAATGCAAATTCAAAAGTTTAAAATTCACTTTCTCTCTCATACCAGACACATTTCGAGTGCTCGTTAGTCACATGCCACTAGTAGCTACTGTACTGGACAACACAGATGTAATACATTTCCATCCTCACAGGAAGTTCTGTTAGACAGCACTGCTCTGAACAGATTGTCAGAAAGAAAGAAGCCACACATTTGTCTGGAAACAATGGATTTAATGGCCTTTGTTGATGGCTATAACATAAAAACTCAAAATACACAGTTCATGTCTCTTCTGCTCTGAAATAAGCAAATTCATTCATTTATTCATTCACTCATTCTTTCAACACATTTACTGAGCACCTACTATGTTTCAGAACCTGTGCAAGGTTCTGGGGATAGAAAGATGGATGAATAAAGGGGCAGAGTTCCTGTCCTCCAGGAGCTCACAATCTAATGGAGGAGGCAGGCAACTAAAAAGGCAATTATAACGCCATAAGGAGAGAGTTATAATGGGAGACTCTAGGGTAATATGAGAGAGAGACCCAGACAGGCAGCCAGCTGAATCAAAGGCATTTGGGGATGGCTTCACAGAGGGGGTGATTTCCAAACCAAATGCTGAAAAATAAATAAAAGTTGGCGGGTTTTAGGTGTTTTAGATAGAAAACTCAAAGAAAGGCAGGAGAACATGGGTCACTCAGAACCTCTAAGTGAATGGATTTCACTAAAGCCTAGGATTCAATAGAAGCGGGAGAAGTCAGGGGTTCTCAGGTAGTGTGCTGAGGAGGAAGAGTTGGAGAGGGGAGAAAGGAAAGTTTTATTTTGGGTGTGGTGAGTTTGATGTACCTGTAGAATGTTCAAGGGGGTGTGTGGGGCTGGAGCTCAAGGACAAGATTGGGAAATATGGGTTTAAGAATATCAAGACTCAAGGTGGTGAACAAACCAAGGGCCCGCTGAGCTCATGCAGAGTGTGTGCAGACTGAGATGAAAACAAACTGAGAGTAACCAGAATAAACAAAGCCAGCTATAGGAAATACCCACATGTCAGGGCATGCAGAGAACAGGGAGAGAGAAGACTGAGTAACCACATCAGAGGACCGTCACAAGGAAATGGTGTTGCAGAAATCAAGTTCGGGGACTGTCAGCTGATGCAGAGATGCCAAATAATGTAAAGACTGAAAAGTACTACTCACTAGAATTGACCTTGGTAAAAACTATTTTAGGGGAGTTCAGGAAACCAGCCTGCAGTGGCTTCAGGAAGAAATGAAAAGTGAAGAAAAGAAGATAATAACTATGAAAGACAAGTCCCTTAAAATAATGCTCAGCTGTGAAGGTTATGACTGAAGATTATCCCTGGCACATTTGTTGACTGCACTGAAGAAGCCAGAGAACAGAGAAACGTCAAGGACCCAGGGTGGAGAAGAAGGAATAAGTGAGGCAAGGCCCCAAGGATGTAGAGGAGGAAGAGTCCAGGGAACAGGTGGAGAAGGAGAGGGGAGGGAAGGATGGGTGCAGACATGACGTGTGAGAATATAGGGAGAGGAAACTGAGGGAATCCCATGTTCTGGCCTCCATTTTCTCCATGAAGCAGGAGGTGAGATGCTGAAAGCAGAGGATTTGAGAGCAGGGCTGAAGGACTAAAATAGCTTTTTGACAAAAGGGAAGGAGAGCCAATCAGTGGCACATGAAGCCCTTCTAGACTGAACCCAAAAGCCAGCTGAAGTTGGAGAGGAGGAGCCCACAGAGGCACCTGTGCTCAGAAAGATTATGCTCTTTTCCTGGCTGAGCTCACATCTCCAGGTACAGAAGAGGAAGAACAAGACACTTGAATTAATCCAGGGTTGGGACTCTGTCCAGCAGGGAGGGAGAATGCGCAAAAAGAAAGGAGGGTTAGAGGACCAGTGGAGCTGGAAGGAAGTGAAGACAGGAGGAGGATGAAACACATGACATCATAGAGTAGTCTGGGGTGGAGAAAAGGGACTGAGAGAAGAGAAAGGATAGGAGAAATAACCAGAAAGTTAGACTTTAAAAATGGAGAAGTGATGGGTGATGACAGTGCCCAGGGTGTGGTCAGAAGAGAGTATTAATGAAAAAAATAGAAATGAGTAAATTAAAAAATCTGTGAGACAAGAGGGTTAGGTGCTTTGTCAAGGGGACACACAAGACACTAAGTATGAGGAAGAGGGGATGGAAAATGGGATCAGGATATGGGGAATGACCAGACAACAGTGACAAAGGAGGAAAGACAGCTTGGGGGAGCTTTTATATGAGAGAAGTGTGGTCATTTGACTGTGCCAGTTTTGTTCCTAGGAGGATGCTGGTGCCACCTCCAGGCCTGCAGTACGGACTTGGCAGAACTGTCAGACTTCCCATGACAGCTTCTAAAGAACAGGGACCCTCAAAGAAGAGCCAAATGCCAATACAAGTGTTCTGCAAAGAGGTGGCACACTTGCCAAGTTTTTAGAGAAAGTCTTTGGCACACTTGCAGAGCAATTTGGATGGAGCAAAGGGAGGTGGCAGGTCATTCTGAAGATGAAAGGGTAGAACTGGAGAAGCTAACACTTCAGGTGGAAATGACAAATATCGGGCCTGGGAGCATCACTTGTTAGCTGGAGTTCTGGAGTCAAAGGAGGCCCCAGGTGAAGACTTGGTGATACCCTCAAATGGAGGGCTCTGCTCCAGGATCCCCCAATACATTGGTGAAAAGTTTGAAATCCCAGAAAATAACAGAGCTAGATTGATTAATTCCTATTCTTGTGTGGAAACCAAGTGGCCTTCCAGAAAATGAAGGCAAGTTGGTCACATCCCCAAAGAGATCCTACCCCCGATGTGAAGAGTCCAGATTAGACGTTCCCTCTTATGAGAAGAGCAGGGCCCAGCACATGTACAGTAAAATAAATTAAGCAAGGCAAGCCATAATTGTTTATTACTAAGAATAGAGATTTACTGGGACAGGAAGTGGTGGTAATGAAGTCTAAGCTGATAAAGATGTAATCCAATAAAACCCACCAAGGCCAATTCTGCTGGCCCTGAGATTATCAGATGTCTGTGTTTCCAAGTTTCTCCCTCAGCTTCACCTTGAAAAGACTTCTTAAATCCTAACAGGCCAATGGCCAGAAAAGTCTCAGATATTGTCCCAGGAAATCACAAGGCTTGGCGGTGAGGTTGGGGAAAGGAGATATTCCCTCCCTGTGTTTTGGAAAATGTTTCAGAATACTTGGAAACCAGACTTTAAAAAGAGGCCTCAAGTGGTTTGGGCAAAGCCCACACCTCACTCTGCATGTGCACCATTCTGGAGAGGTTTCAATTCTCTGGGTAGAACCTAAAAAGCCCAACACAGCCACTTCCTCATAACTCCACACCTACCTAAAGAAACTGGTCATCACCCATCTCAGTCTGCCAAATCTGGATATTCCAAACCACAGGTGAGAGCAGCCCTAGAGATACCTGCACAGGTGGGTGAGCAGCCCCCTGAGACTCCAAGCACCTGCCCCCTCAGCTCAGATGTTATCCCCTCCGTGATATGCCATGCGGCATCACACACACACACACACACACACACACACACACACACACACACACACCAGCCATGCCCTCTACTGCCCTCTCTCCATATTGTTTAGCATTGCATTTGTTATTACACAGGGCTTTGTTTGTTTACATTTTGCCTCCCCAGCTACTTTTGGAGCTTCTTTATCTTTCAGGTCCACTATCCAATAAATATTGGTAGGATGAGTGGGGCTATAGAATGAGTTGATTGAATTAAGCTGAGTTGAAATGGACCGAAATGACACAGGAGAACACAGGACAGTGCATTCCCATAGCAATAAGGTTGAGCATTATTCTGACTTCCTCATCAAGAGTCTTCCCAGAACCCTACTACCTCCAAAATGTCTCCCCAGTCCCCCAGCCACAGTGCCCCCTCCACCAGGCAGGTCCTCATTGCTTCTTGTGGAACAAAGATGGTGCTGGCTCACTGCTGGGCTCAGCCATGACCTGCATGGGCTGGTTGTTCAAAGCAGCCTCACGCATCTTGTGGTACATGAACTCGTTCTGGCGGAACAGGCGCAGCTCCATCTCCGTCTGCACTCGCATGGCCTGTGGGACGGAGATACACTGTGAACAGTGATGACAAGCATGCTGAGGTTGGTCTCTGACATACCTCAGCTCTTTTGGAAAGGGCAGACAATGGGGTAAATGACTCCCAGTCCCCAAGGAGGCAGTCACTCTCCCCTCTCAAAGAACACATCCATTTACTGGGGGCCCAATGTCCTGACAGTGGGCTCAGTTTGTTGGGGAGAGGGAGTCAGAACCCTGAGAGAGTAACTGAGGGATTTGTTCCTAGGGGAGTGTTTGTTCTCAGGAACCATCAAGTGGGGACCTGGATTTGAACCCTGGCCCCTGAATTTGGGTCCCACCTAAGGTGGTGAGTCTTCATGTAAGTGATGGAATCTTTTCAGCCCTCAGTTTCTTTATACATGAAATAGGTAAGATTCCTTCATACTTTCCAACAGGGCAAGAAAATTATAGTACATGACACACACACAAAACAGCCCTCACTTTCCCATAGGTTCATTCAAGAAATACTTATCAAGGGCCAGGCATCGCTGAAAGGCTGAGGATAGAGCAGTAAATAAGACTGACAAAAACTCTGCCTTTGAGAAGCTTAATACACTGGACATAAAGTTTGTCTCCTCATGCACGTTATGACATCGTAGTCTATCACCTTTCCCTACACTACACTATCTGAGAACAGTCTTTGAACTCTGTCACTCTCGGATAATCCAGCCCTTCAAATCACAAAGGAAACCAGCAGCAATTGAGAGCATGCTATTTGCCAGACACATTATAAGCTTTCACGCATTAACTCACTGACCCCTCGTTACAAGCCTATCCTTCTTTTCCATTTTACTGAGGAAGGGACTGAGGCCCACACAGTCAATGTTTGCAGTCACATAGCTAGACAGTGGTGAGCCTGACTCAGTCCCAGCAGTCTGACTCCAGAGCCCGTGCTCCCCAAGTCTACTCTATGTAGCACGTTTTCTAATGTACACAGCTGCATGTGCACACATACATACATACATGTGCACAATTGTTTAGGTTCTCTCAGTCCAAGCTTGGAGCATCCCACATCCCACATTTGTCACCCACCAGCGAAATGACTATGGACAGATTACTCCTCTTCCCTGGGCCTCAGTTTCCTCATATGTAAAACAAGGGGAGTGGGGTAAAGCCTTTCTGAGTTCCCTTCATGTCTAGCAGGCAATCTAGAAACTTTCCAAAAGCAGAGTCCAGAACTCAGCTCTTATCCTTGGAGAGCTCAGAGCAGGCCAGGGGGAACCCAGTGTCAAGATGCTACTTGCCTCTAAGTCCTTGGTAATTGGGTGGGTGGGCCCGTGTGTCACCAGGAGGATGGCATAGGCTTTGCAGATCATACCGTGCCCCACCTCGATGTTACCAGCATGCCAGTTGGTCAGCCCCGCCCGCATCACAGCCATGCCCAGTTGGGCGTTGTTGGGGTGGTAGAGCTTCCTGTAGGGGGCATATGAAATAATCATAACACATAATCCCAGTTTTTACTGTGCCTACAGAGTATTTTACAACTTATAAAATACTCTCATTGAAGTCCATCTGCTTTCCCACCAGTGCTGTGAAGCATCTACAGCCCGTCGGGAGGCAGAGAGGCGAGTGAATTGCCAAGAACCCCACACAGTGAAGATGTGAGAGCTGAGACTCCGCCTGAGCCACTGAGCCACCCTCATGGGGACAAGGAATCAGGACTGCGCCCTGAACTTTCCTGCAGGAAGCTGGGAGTTCTCAGGTGCACCCCAGCCCTCTCCCTGGAAAGCAGTCGGAAGTTCAAAGGAAAAAAATACAAGTTGAACATCCTTATTGGGACAGAATTTTTTCCTACTTGGCACCTTCTTAACAGAGCTTCCCTTTAACATGTTATATAGTTTTTCCCACATATCGTTTATGAGTAACATCCTCCCTCAAAATGAACCTTCTTGTGCCAATGCACTCATTTGGCCAGAAATGCCAATTCACATGCCAATGTGGACCGAGAAGACATTGGCAGAGTAAAGGCAAGGGCATTGTATCTTATCATTTCTAAGAATGGCTGACACCTCATTTTTCTTTAATAAAAGAAAGCTCATGGGATTTTTGGTGTTGATTATGAGAGAGAAAACCCTTTCTAAGCGTATAAAATCAAGCTGGACATAGCCTTAAGGAAATCAAAAGCAAGATGTCACCATCAAGTACTATTCATACATGAGCTGGAGGATTTGGGAATGATCAGGGATGATACATAGGTTTCTTCTCAGATACCAAGTCTGAGTACTTGATCATTACCACTGGAAGCACTATGATTAAAAAGAGTAAAAGGCCCCATTGCAAAGAGCCCTGATTACTGATGCCTGCTGTGGGTACAGGAGGGAGAGGCAGCAACATGTGTGCCATCTAGTTGTCCTGCTTGGAATAGACATGTTTCCAGGAGACCATGTGAGACCCAGGATCGCCACCTACATGTAGCCATCCACCATCCTGCTGGCGTAGTGTGAGGCTTCCTCAAACGCCTGGAGGTAGGAAAGGACTTCTGACACAGTGCTCAGCATCCTCAGTGTGTAGATATTGGTGTCAGAAAACACCGACTCCTGCTTCTGCAGGCACTCCCGGCATAATTTCACAACCTAGAAGAGACATAGGTCCCATCCATTACCAACACACCACATGCAGCACATGCTTCATTTACATATGGGGGCTCACAATGACATCGGGTGCTCCTGCTTTGAAAGCTGAGGAAATTGCTGATAGAAGCAGGAAAGTGACAGTTTGTGGTCTGAATAGCAAAATGGTCCTGTCAGGGTAAGATGTAGGGATGGAAAGGGTAACTGCAGTTACAACTGAGTGGCAAAACGAGGAGTTTTCATATATAAGTCAGTTGATAGGTGGGAGTTATGAAAGATATAGATCTATCTTTACATCATTTTAGATATATATTTTTTATTCTCACAATAATACAGTGAGATAGGTACCACTAATATTTCCATTTTAGCAGATAAGATACTGGAGCACAGAGAGGGTGAGTGCTTTGCCGAAGTCACACAGGTTGTGCACAATGGAGCAAAACAAGCAATTAAGCTTTGTCTTGACCACCTTTCCCATGATTCTCCACCCTGGCTGTGCTCTGGAATCACCTGGAGATGTTTTTAAAAACACCTATGCCTGAGCCTTACCCTCAGAACAACTGAAACCAAATACAGTATGTGGGGAAGGGACCCTGGCCTCTGTGGTTTGCATAAGCCTCAGGTGGTCCTTGTGCATGGTGAGGTTGAACAATCAGGTTGGCCCTGCTTGAAGTATACAAGATGGACTGGGCGGGGAGAGGCTGCTGGGAAGCTGGCAGAGCTACCGGGAGAACACCACGATGGTCCTGGTGAGAAACAAGATGGGTCTGACCCCAATCAGCCTGGAGCCAGGCTGTTCTGTCTGATTCACGTGTAGACATGGGCTCAGGCTGCCTTCTGCGAAGTCACATGGTCCTTAGGTTTTAGTTGTTTGTGGTTCTCTTCTTTTTTCCCTTGACACTGTCATGGAAGAAATGTCACACAATTCTTCCCATTTT
Source organism: Sturnira hondurensis (assembly GCF_014824575.4). Lineage (NCBI taxonomy): Eukaryota > Metazoa > Chordata > Mammalia > Chiroptera > Phyllostomidae > Sturnira > Sturnira hondurensis. Next base: position 1,114,803 of record NW_028074670.1, read on the forward strand.
AAGTGAATGGAAGCTAATTTCGCTCTGAGACCACAGGCCCATGAGGCAGCTGGGTGGGGGTGTGGCAAATATAGGCTGGCCATCCACCCGTCCAACTGGCCGTTCTCTTACACCGTGGGGCAGTGTCCAGCCCTGTACCTGCCCCTGGGTGGTTCTAATTGGAAAAAAGGAGAAATGAAGAGGAGGGGAGAAGCCAGAAGAATGGGATGAGTAGGGCCCTCCTGATTGCTCCAACTCCTACCTCGTGCCTCTGACATAGATTTCCCATATTGTTCAATAACACTTTGTTCACATGACCATCTTCCCCACCTGAAGGAGCTCTGGGAGTCAAGGAGAATGTCCTGTATTGATCTCCCCAGTAAGGGCTCAAAAATGTACAAACAGTGAGAGAGTAAAGGATGAAAATGAAGACCTCTTTTAATTTTCATGAATTGTTTAAAGAGCTTGAAAAATATGGATTTATGTTTCCTGTGTTCTGTTGCAGATTGGATAAATCAGTCTTAGGAGATGAGACACAGGAATCTATATTTCTAAAAAACAGCCTAGGGGAACTCAGTGCAAGTGCTCTGCAGGTCAGTGGGTCTCAACGCTGGATGCACATTGAAATCACTCGCAAGCTTTAGAAATCCTGGTGTCTGGGTCCCATCCCAAGAGAGTCTGGTAGAGTAGGATTTTTCAGTGACTCCAGTATGCAGCCAGCTGAGAACTCCTGGTGCTTTGGGAGCCAGGGCTAAATGCTCAGTTAGTAGAGACTGGAAACTGTAGCCAAGACATGCATTTAATTATAGGAAAGCAAGCAACCCACGGCCATCTCCATTTCTAATGCCAAGTTGAGATATCACAGATCCCCCAGGGACATTTGTCAGGCTGCCTGTGTTCTTGGCCCCAGTTTCAGTGGGCTGAATAGTCACTGAGAACACACCCCTCGGAAGTACTAAAAACATAAGGGCAAGAGGAGCCCTGGTCTCAACAAAGAGACATCTTCCTAAAAATCAACCTGCTTGGTAGCCTCTCTATCTTCACTCCTCCCCACTTCACTTCCTGACTGGAGAAATTTTCTGCCTTCCTCTCCACCCCTATCCACCAATAAAAGGAATTCTTACCTCATGGTACAAGCCCTCAGAGCGAGCCTTGTCAATTTTTTCGAGTGTTTCCTTAGAGCACTGTATCATCTCCTTCACCGCATCCTGAGAGGGCTGGGAAAGGGAGGAGCACTGAGTTACATCTCTGCATAGTTTCCATCTTTGATATTCAGTCTGTTACAAAATGGATGCCTTCCCCGTTCTGAAAGCTGCACTTCTAAAAATGCTGCACAAGGTCCCCATAGCTCTTGCAGCTCCCTCATCACGCTCTGACTCATGTTGTGGTTGCCCTGGACCAAACCCCAGACCCTTACTGCTGGCCAGTCATCCTTACCCTGTACTCATGTCTGGACTTTTGGACCCAGTATAGAATCTGACATTGCCTCCCATTGTATTTTCTCTGGCATTTTGGATTCTCATTCAATCACCCAAAATATTTCCCATTCTCCCTCTGTACTCCAAGTCAATCATATACATTAATACTACAGCCCCTACTCTTTTGTCTTTGCCCAAATCATTGACTTAAACACTGGCCAGCACAGGGCTGAGAACAGAGGCTGAGGACTAAAGTTTGTACTCCAGTTTTCCACTGTAGTTTACCAAAGACAGCCCTCTAGACTATGGAAATCCAAACCCTCCCACGTGTCTTACATTCAGTTCATATTTCCTTGTTTTCATCAAAAGAATATTATGAGAGAATTTGTCAGCTGTCTCTGTGAAATCTAGACTCATTAAGCTCACTGCATTTGCCTGAGGAATCCAGTGATATTGTTTAAAAAATATGGCTTTGATCTTTGAAGCAAGGAGATACCATAATGAAGAAGTCTATGAGGGCACCATAACTTCAAAGAAAAAGTGCCAAAATTTTTCATAGTCTAAAGGAAATGTGTATCTGCTGTGCTTATCCATATTAAAACTCTTTTCTCATTTTTATTCGCTTAAGCGAATATGATCACATTTTTTCCAAAATAAAAGTAAGTTTATTATTTATTCTGACTTTAAAATTAAAATATATGAAAAACACATGGAGAAAAAAGTAGAAATCCCCCAAACCCACCCCAAAGATGGACACATTTTAAGGAACATTTTACCATATATATACCATATGTGTGTGTATGTGTGTGTATGGACTTCCGGCCAAGATGGAGGTGTAGGTGAAAACACTGTGCCTCCTTGCACAACCAAAATTAAAGACAACAAGAATTTAGAAACAAAACCACAATCAGAACAGACAGAAAACTGAATTGTATGGACGTCTGACAACCATTCCACCAGACCAGTAAAAGGAGCAGAGTCAGTGGTCAGAGGAGAGGGGTCCCAGCAGGAAAAGGTGGTGGCTGCCAGACCTGGGAGCGCAGGTGGCACAGGGCTGACCTCAGTCACACATTCACATGCAGATAAACTAGGCAAAAATGGGCAGTGAGACAGACCATACAACCCAGGGCTCCAGCACCAGGAAATAAAGCCTAAAAGCACCGATTGAAAAGGCACTGGGAGACACTCCTGGCCTTACAGGAGAATTCGTTGGAGAGACCCACAGGGTCCTAGAATGCACACAAGCCCACCCACCTGGGAACCAACATCAGGAGGGCCCAATTTGCTTGTGGGAAGCAGCAGAGGGGACTGAAATCAAGAGAGAGCAGCACAAGCACCATTGTTCCCTCTCTTACCCCACCCCCACATACAGTGTCATAACCCAGTGACTTGGTTGCCCCGCCTGGTGAACACCTAAGTCTCTGCCACTCATATGTAACAGGCACAACCTGGCCAAAACATTATGGCTCAAGCAGAAGAACAGCTCAAAGCCCCAGAGCCAATACTTCTAAGCGACCAAGAGATAGCCAACCTATTGGATGCACAGTTCAAAATACTGGTGATCAGGATGCTCACAGAACTGGTTTATTTTGGTCATGAATTAGATAAAAAAAATGAAGACTACACTAAGCGAAATGAAGCAAAATGCACAGGAAACCAATAGTGATGGAAAGAAAACTGGGACTCAAGTCAATGGAGTGGACCAGAAGGAAGAAAGAAACAACCAAACAGAAAAGAAGTAAGAAACAAGAATTTAAAAAAACAAGGAGAGGCTTAGGAACCTCCAGGACATCTTTAAATGTTCCAACATCCAAATTGGAAGGTAAGAGGAAGAGCAGCAAATGGAAAACTTATTTGAACAAATAATAAAGGAGAACTTCCCCAGTCTGGCAAAGGAAATAGACTTCCAGGAAATCCAGAAAGCTCAGAGAGTCCCAAAGAAGTTGGACCCAAGGAGGAACACACCAAGGCACATCATAATTACATTACCCAAGAATAAAATGAAGGAGAGAATTCTAGAAGCAGCAAGAGATAAGGGGACAGTCACCTACAAAGGAGTTCCCATCAGACTGTTGGCAGATTTCTCAAAAGAGACCTTACAGGTAAGAAGGGGCTGGAAAGAAGTATTTTAAGTCATGAAATCCAAAGACCTACATCCAAGATTGCTCTAGCCAGGAAAGCTTTCATTTAGAATGGAAGGGCAGTAAAGCACTTCTCAGATAAGGTCAAGTTAAAGGAGTTCATCATCACCAAGTCCTTACTATACAAAATGTTAAAGGGACTTACCGAAGAAAAAGAAGATAAAAAATATGAACAGTGAAAGGACAGCAAACTCACAGTTATAAACAACCAAACCTAAAACAAATGCAAACTAAGTGGACAGCTAAAACAGGAGCGGAACCACAGAAATGGAGATCGCATAGAGGGTTAGCAACAGGGGAGTGGGAGGAGGAAAGGCAGGGAGAAGGTACAGAGAATAAATAGCATAGACTGTGGGGAGAATATAGACAGGGGGAGGGCAAGAGTAGTGTGGGAAACATAGAAGCTAAAGAACTTATGACACATGGACATAAACTAAAAGGGGGAAATGTGGGTGGGAGGGTGTGTGCAGGGTGGAGGGGAATGAACGGGGGAACAGGACAACTGTAATGGCATAATCAATAAAATACATTATATATATATATATATATATATATATATATATATGAATAACATTTAAAGTATTTAACTGGTACAGTAAAGGCACTAAAAAATTAGGACAGACACCAACCATAGATAGTGAGTGTCCGTATATGGCCTTCTCAGTGTGTTTGGCTGAACTGCAGTCTTATATTTGCACATGTTTGTATATGCTAATAGGATCAAATTTTTTCTATTCCGTTTTTTATTTTATTTTTAAATAACAATTTACATGCAGCATCATGGAGCTAGAACAAAGGCTTTCTAATTATTGAATTTATTGGAGTGACATTGGTTAATAAAACCACACAGGTTTCAAGTGTGTGGTTTTGAATTAGTGTTTTGGGTTTCTTTCAATATCTACCCAGAAGTGGGATTGCTGGATCATAAGACAGTTCCATTTTTAATTTTTTAAGGAACCTCCACACTGTTTTCCATTGTGGCTGCTCCAGTCTATATTTCCACCAACAGTGCATGAGGGTTCCCTTTTCTCTACATCCTTGCCAACACTGGCTTGTTGTTTATTGATTTATTAAGGATAGTTATCCTGACAAGTATAAGGTGATGTCTCTTTGTGGTTTTAACATGCATTTTTCTGATGATTAGTGACAGTGAGCATCTTTTTATATGTCTCTTTGCCATCTCGATCTCCTCTTTGACAAAATATCTGTTTAGGTCCTCTGCCCATTTTTCAATTGGGTTGTTTGTTATTTTGGTGTTAAGTTGCATAAGTTCTATATGAATTTATTATGTTAACCCCTCACTGCATGTATCATTGGTGATAAACTAAACTAGTTTACAACAGTCTGAGTAATATCTTTTAGGATATGTTACTGTGAGCAAGAGAAACAATAGTAAAAGTAGCCAATGGGACTTTACCCAGTGAAAAAGCTTCTTTGCAGTGAATGAACCCATCAACAAAACCACCCAAAGACAACCTGCCAAGTGGGAGAATTATATATCTGATAAAGGGTTGAATCCAAAATATAAAATGAACGCATACAACTCAATAACAAAAAATAAACAATCCAACAAAAAATAGGCAGAGGATATGGATAGACATTTCTTCAAAAATGGTATACAGATGGCCAACAGATAGATGAAAAGATTGGTGAATATCTTCTCCCATTCAATAGGTTCTTTTTGTTTTGTTGATTGTTTCTTTTGCTGTGCAAAAAATTTCAGTTGGATGTAGTCCCATTGGTTTACTTTTTCTTTTGTTTCCCTTGCCCAAATAGATATATCAGGAAAAAAATTGCTAAGTTAAATGTCAGAGAATTTAATGCCTATGTTTTCTTCTAGTTTTATGGTTTTGAGTCTTACATTTAAATCTTTAATCCATTTTGAATTTTATTCTTGTATATAATGTAAGAAAGTGGTCTAGTTTCATTTTTTTGCATGTACCTGTCAAATTTTCCCAACACCATTTATTGAATAGACTACTTTTATCCCTTTGTACACTCTTGCTGCCTTTGTCAAATATTGATCATATAGGTGTGGGCTTATTTCTGGGCTCTTTATTCTGTTCCATTGATCTCTATGTCTACTTCTATGCCAGCACCATGCTGTTTTGACTAATATGGCATTGTAGTATAGTTTGATACCAGGTAGTCTGTACCTTCAACTTTATTATTTATCCTCAAGATTGCTGTGGCTATTTGGGGTCTTTTGTGGTTCCATATAAATTTTAGGATTATTTGTTCTAGTTCTGTGAAATACGCCATTGGTATTTTGTTAGGAATTGCAGTGAATCATAAATTACTTGGGCAAGTGTCTTCCTTTTACACCTCAGTTTCCTTGTCTGTAAATGACCAGTTGGACTAACTTATTAACAGTTCCTTCAAGCTGTGTATCCACGGTGGTGTCACAGTTGCCTTTCTTTCTTTTGCTCATCACTCTTTGTTCCAACCTGATAAGCCCCCTCAGTATAGCAGCCATTGTGACTCATCCCCAAACTTTCAACTGACACCAAAATCGTTCCTGACTTCTTAATATGTGTATGTGTTAGATAAAAATAAAAGCCAAATATTTAGAAAATAAAACCAAAATTGATGACGTTCTCCTTAATTGTAGCTTTGTGCTTTCTTCATTTAGCCTCCTTAAGTTTTTCTATCTCTCCGTCATCAGCTGTAGTTCTCAATAGGATTATGGTAATTTTCAAGGTTGGGGAATCAATCTCTCTCTTTCTCCACCTTTTCTTTTGATTCCTCCTCTTCTGGCCCCTCCCTGTCCTGCTCTGGCTCCTCCCCACTCTGTTCCTCTCTGTTTTCTATTTTGTGACCCTTCTGGTGGGCCTCAAAGGGTGGGACAGGGGTGGTGGCTATTTCCACTGCTCCACACAAGACCTGGTACACAGTTTCTGAAGGGTGTTGCAGTCAACACCCCTGGCTGGTAATGCTCTTAGAATATTTGCATTCCCAGCACAGAGACCTTTCTTCCTAGGTTTCTTTACCTGAGGCTCTGCTCAGAGGTCTTCTTTAGACCCTTCTACGAAGGCTTCCTGATGGGGGAGGGAGTGATGAGACTTGCAGACAGACACTTTCTCCCATTCTGATTCAGCACCCAGTACTTTTCCTGTCCTAGTCTTTCCCCCGCACTCTCTCCCGCAATCCCTCACCTTAGGGCTCATAAAACTGTGGGAGCTTTTTGTTCTGGGCCCCTCAGCAGTGATGGGAGCCCCACATCTGTGCTGATCCACCTGACCCTCCACCAGTAAACCTTCCCATGGGGGCAAATGAAATAGAGGGAATCTGCCTTCCTCAGTTCAGCCTCTTGCTTATCCCGCTGTAGGAAGTGATTAAGGGAATACTGCTTTAATTGGCTACTCCAACACCTGGCAGCTCCACTTTCTCCCAGCTCAGCTGAGCTCCTGACATCCCCCCTCAGCAAGCCTCCCCACTGCTCTGTGGTCTCACTGTCAATTAGGCAATAGCTTCTCAGTACTTAAGCAAATTAACCAACCTAAACATTGCCCCATCTCCACATTGCCCATTTCCATAGGGCTGGGAATATCTTCGTGATAACCAGACAATGAATCTTTTTGACCAACTGATCTTAATATGTGAAATGTTCAGCATTAAACTGCAAAGGAGCAAAGAGAGGACTAAAATTTACTGAGTGTCTATTGTTTATGCCACACCCTTTACTTATATAATTTTGTTAAATACTAATAACAACCCTTGCAGTGGTTGTCATCATGCCTATTTTACAAATGAGAAAACTGAGTAATGCCCCCAAACTCAAATACCCAACAAGTGGCGGTGTCCAGGCACTTGCTAGGACCTGTCTGCAGTGCACTGTACAGTCTTCCCAGGGGTTACAGACTGGCTTCCTGGAAACTGATGAGCAGGGGTGCACTGATTAGCTGTGAAATCCACCCATGCCTGGCTCCTGTGTAGGTGGACACAACTCCCCTCCCCCAAGCAGGGGTATGTGTACCTTTGGGTCATCTTTCACCCCCAGGAAAAGGTCATCCTTCAGCCCTTTCTGGCAGTGCTCACACGTGCAGTCAAAGTAGTACTGCTTCTTCAGCTGCTTCTTGCGTTCTTCACTGACATTAAGGAAGTCAATATAGGATACCGTCAGCTCTTCTCCTTCTGAGATCTTGCCCAGGGCCCGGAGCTCAATTCTAGGGCAGGGCAAAGGGAAAGAGTAAATCAAATTCGGGACTACCCAAGTGGCTTTTGTGCTCTTCAAGTTTCAGGGAGTTGAGTCTCAAAGACAGTAACTTCCCTAGAGCTTGAGAAAACTCCCATTCCCACTCAGGATGAAGGAAGGTGAAGGGATTAACCAAAACACATATGTTCATAACACATAGACAACAGGGTGGTAACAGCCAGAGAGTAAAGGTGGGTAGAGGAAGGTGGGGGGTAGAGAAAGGCGGGGAGAATGGGGCTGGAAAGACTTTGCTTGAAGCAATGGGCATACGATGCAGTGTGCCAACGATGTTTTATTGACTTGTCACTTGAAAACTATGTTTTTTGTGAACCAATTTCACTCCAATGAATTTAATACAAAATATTTTTTAAAAAAGAAAAAATGAGCCCTGGCTGGTGTAGCTCAGTAGACAGAATGCTGGCCTGTGAACCAAAGGATCGCCAGTTTGATTCCCAGTCAGGGCATACGCCTGGGTTCTGGGCCAGGCCCCCAGTAGGGGGTGCACAAGAGGCAACCACACATTGAAGTTTCTCTCCTTCTCTTTCTCCCTCCCTTCCCCTCTGTCTAAAAATAAATATATAAATAAATCATTTTGAAAGAAAGGAAGAAAGCTCACATTTATTCCAAAAAGGGGAGATGTGGCCTAATGGACAGTTTTCTAGATAAGTCTGCTCTACTCATTATGACAATCAAATCTGCTCCATTCTGTAAATTGCTCTGAAATCTGCTCAAATAGATTCCCAGTAGACTGCTGGTCTTGGTCTTAAAACCATAAATAGTTTTCATGCCCACAATTATCCATGTGCAATCATCCAATCAGCTACTGATTGTTAACAAAGAGAGGAGAAATAATAACAAAATGAAAACTCAAACAAGAGAAGACTCAATAGTCATTTCTGCTTAGTTTGGGAACTGCTTAGTTTAGAAACACACATATTCAGTTACCCACAATCTTGGCCTATTCTGTGTCTGACTGAAAGACCCTTCTTATCTCAGCCAGTGGTTCAGGCCCACATTATGTGAGGAGACTGACTCCGGAGGTCCTTGACAGCAAACAGGGCCCGGCCCTGTTAGTCTGCTGCATCATTCACTTTTGTGTTTATTAGGGACAGGGCTTTTTAGCTGAATGTGGTGAGCAAGAGCAGATGGCATTTCAGTCCCTTTCCAGCCTAGACCTGGCCCTCCAATGACCTAGAGCACAACCCACTTTGCCGTGTAATCGATGCAAAATGTGCTGAAAACAAAAGCTCAGTGCAGAACTGACTGGGTAAGCCAGACAAGCAGAGATCAGCCTATGGGCCTCTCAGCCACTCACAAGGCCAGAAACTGCAGAAAACAAGTGGTGAGCCCAAGCTGTGCTCCTGTATCTCCCCAGTACTCTAGAGCCCCACTACCCAGTGGGAAACCATTGCCCAGAGAATGAGTAGCAGGAGGCAGAGGAGCAGTGAGCAGCAGGGCAGAGCTTCTGCAGAAAGGTCTGTGGTCATTTCAATTACCTCCCACAGAGGCTATCAGACACTATATGAAAGGTGGGACAAGATTTCAGCACCACAGAAGCATCCTAGTTCAAGGCATCCTCTTCCATACACTCTGAAGTGACAATTGAGTAAGCAACTACTGAACAGCAGTGACATGCATGTCTGGGCACTAGAGGTGACCACTTAAGGTTAAAAATCATTCTCCCAAAGTGGAGTCCACTGCCATGCCAAATAAATGTGATTATATATATAAACAACTCATATGACACCTAGTAAAATCTAAGTTCCCGCTCATCTATGGTTCCTTGTTTCCTTTCTTCCCCACCCCACTGTTTGGCAGCAGCTCTTACTGAAGTGATGAAAGGCAAGAGGGAGAGGGCTGCCCAGAGATTCTACCCACAGCTCTGCTTGGAATCCTAGTGTGTTCGAGCTGCAGGGAATCAACCCCCTCATTTCACAAATGAGGGTACTAATGCCCAGAGAAGTGACTTAACTTCCCCAAAGGTCCCATAGCACTTTGGCAACAGAGTCAGGATTAGAACTCAAGTGCCATTCATGCCTCACCACATCATATCGGCCTCACCTGCTTGTTTTCAGCCTGCCTCATGAGTCTGCAATGCATGGGAAGTGAGATGCACAAAAGCCCTTGGTTTTAGGACTCTACTAATGTCCTAAATAGTTCCACATGAGCAAATATCTGAGTCAATGTTGAGTGTGGCTCCCAAGCGTTTGGTCATGGTAGTAGGGTCAATAAGCATGCTAAACTCACCAGCCCCTTTTACAGAGGCAGTTTTTCATAGTAACATATCTCCATTCAATAATGACTCAATGGCCAATAAGTTAGAATTTCCAGTAGCTTTACATCCCATCATGGTTAAGCCAGTTTGTACAATGTCTCCAAGTATCTCAATTTATTTCAATAATATTAGAGAACTTTCAAAGCTAAATTAATTTAATATCACTTACATATGAGAAATGCACATATTTACACCCCATTTAACCAACTTGGAATTGGGGTCAGGGAATGAATAGTGATCACCACCCCATCCTGGACCCCAGGCCCCTTCCATCTCTAATGCTCTGCAATTGTGTAGTTCAGCCAACTGAGCAACAAGTAACAATCGATTTAAGTATTTTTATAGAGACTGGGAAGGTTCCTTGAGACATTCTCATCTTGACCTTTGCTCTACAAATGTGGACCAAAATGCCCAGGAGGTGGTGTGAATCATTCAAAGGCTCATGCATTGCATACCAACACAGGCTAAGGTGCACAGACCACTCTTCCCTGCACTCTTAAAGCCCAAACTCCCATGCAGCATTTTGTTTTAAATCCAAAGAGTATTTCCAGTATTTCAAGCCCAGCTTGAGAAAAAAGACCAATCTGGGGCCATTTGGTTGTGATTAAGAAAGGTCAAAAGTAAAATCTAACCCAAACCACTAACTTACAGTTGGCCAGAAGCAGTAAACAGAATACTATGAATAAATATTTATCAAAACATCACAGTTATGGGTGCGATTGTCAGAAACCAGTCTGGGTGAGAAATTGGGGGTTATAAGCAAACATATAGCCCTTTGGTAGCTCAGTTATATCAGCAGTCCTCATTTCATGGTAAGCAGGGTTTAGAGGGACAATGTGGATTTTTGCCGAGATAATGTGGGCCAGAAAGGACTACCCCACTTTGATGTTGGAGGAACAAGAGAAGTAAGGAGTGAAAGAGGGGGAAGAGAGAAAGCAAAGTACTGAAAAGCCATGTCAGGTAGAAGGCGAGTGAAGAATAAAATGATTAATTTAAATGCTTAAGAATACAGCATTCAGAAAGACGAGACTCTGGGGTGCAGGAGAACATTACAGACAGATAGCAGCCACGGAATCTTAGGAAAGGGTGGCCCCCGCAAACCAGGCAAGTGAGGGAGGTGGGTCAGAGGAGCAGGGAAGTTTGCAAGAACTGACCCACCTCATCTGGGTGTGAAACATGGATTTCACTGCCTCATGACTGAAAGACAAAACAGACACCCAAAATCATTAGCATTGACTGATCCTGCACAGCTAGCATGGGTGCACAGTGTTTTAGGTTATGCAATCAAAGCTTTGGCCATAACAACAACCTCTGTCCCAGCCCCTATAGCTGGGCTCACTTGACAAGAGGTATCCTGGTATAGTGGAAAGTTCACTGCATTTAGAATGAGAGGTTCTGGTTTTAAAAGTATGCAGTCCTGGACAAGTGACTTCCTTTCCTCTGGCCTCCATATTCTTGTCAACAACAAGATTCATGAGACAATGGCAATAAAATTCCTGAGACAATGCATTTTAAAATAGAATGCTACCCTGGCTGGTGTGGCTCAGTGAATTGAGTGCTGGCCTGCGAATGGAAAGGTCACAGGTTCGATTCCCAGTCAGGGCACATGTCGGGGTTATGGGCCAGGTCTCCAGTAGGGGGCACGTGAGAGGCGACCACACATTGATGTTTCTCTCCCTCTCTTTCTCCCTTCCTTCCCTTCTCTCTAAAAATAAATAAATAAAATATTTTTTAAAAAATGAAATAAAAGATGGAGAGCTATTATTATCCCACTAACAATATCTTAGACAAATAGGTGTTGACTCTTTTGATGTCTACCCCATGGAGAGTTTGAACTGTGTATGGTGACTGGTTAGGTCACACAGGTAGCAGATAAAAATTTGGGGGTTAGAACTGGGCCCCTAACATCATGACCAGTGTCCTTTCTACTATGGCAGGAGGCTAGACGGGGACTGAAAAGTCACTTTCTCTTGCACAACAACCAAGAAGCCCAGGTAAAATGTGACTGCTCAAAATTAGTGGGTGCATAGAAACCAGAGCAGATCCTGAAAATGACCTGAAAAATGGGCTCCCAGCTTCCTGTGGCTGTCACAGGTCGTGACAAGAGCCCTGGGTCGCCATTGCTTAGTGGAGGGGTATCCAGAAAGGCCAGCCCTGCGTATGGCTGAATTTGATCCTCTCTGCCAACCAAGCTAACCCTGGACAACAGAAGGCTTAGGAAGGGAAACACAATGCTGGGAAAAGATCATCTGGATGCAAAATAAACTTCTTCCCTGTCTTGAGTGACTTTCTCAGTCGCTTAAGAGCCTGATGTCATGTGGGCCCTTGCTTCCAGAAATAGGAAAGAAAAGGGAAATCAGAGTCCCTACTATGTTGGGGCTTAGACCTGATTCTTGGCTCAGAACCAGAAACTATTGTCTTTGGTTTCCAGGAAGTTTGGGGGAAAACCTGCTCAATGCTGATGGCTCAGAGTCAGCATGCATCTGTCACAAGAGCTTGTCTCTAAGAGCAAAAGCAATATTGCTCAGGCCTCATTCCCCCAAACCCTGCCAGCCTGAGCCATGAGCAACTGGTGGTTCATCTTATCCTGTTTGCTGACTCTTCTCCTTTTGTGCTCCACCCCCAAACTCCATTCTTTACCCTCTGTCCCCTCTGGGCCTTCTTCGGGGTGGAGTGGTGGGGCTGGGAGGGGATTGTTGATGACTGACCTCTGAGGACCTCATCACCCTGTTTGCTTTGCACACTCACTTCAGGTTGGGGTTGGCCAATAGAAGGAGAGAGCTGGGGTGTTCACTCTCCTGGCTCCCTCCCTGCTGCCCATGGTTCCAGCAGTGGCTGGTTTCTCTACAGGCACAGCCAAGCTGGTGGGGGAGGGGGGAGAAAGGTCCTCTCCCATGGTTGGGGCTCTCACCAACCACAACAGTACATCTTTCGCTTCCAGGTCCAGAGGTAATAATGGTTTCATGCTGCGGCTAAACCCTGGACACCTCACCATTCTTTCTTATTTGTTTAAATGCTACCCACGCTTCTATAAATTGTCCTTTTATTAAATTCCCTTCAAACAGACTCTGAGCATGCCTTCTGATATCTGCTGAGACCTTGACTAATATATGCTTCTGTCAAGTGCCTTCTCTGTTGGTGTTGTTTTGTAATGACCTCTAGATAGGTAATTCAAGGCATCAAGTTTGAATTAGTAGCTAGAGGGTTATCTGGCATATCTAAGCAAGCTCAAGAATCACAAAAAGACTCAGAAATTACCCATGTGGACTTCTTTGCTATCCCCCTCATTACCTTTCTCCTAGCCATGATTATTCTAAATGAAGTTTCTATATTCTTCCCATTTGAAATCCATGCTAGTTCAAGTTCAACAGTTTACCTTTGGCTTAAGTCAAGTGGAAAAAACATCATAAGGCTTCCCCATTCCCATCACACCACCCCAGTGAAAGACATACTCACTTGCCATTGTTAAATATGACGGTGCAGTTGGGCCAACAGTCATGGTTCACCAGACCCAGGTTGGGGAAGATGCCCACGCCCACTGCCTGTAGGCCTCTCTGATCACTGAGCGTGAAGCCATTGCAGTTAATCTACCCAGAGGAAAAGATAAACAAGTCAGCTAACAGACACAGATGAGGGACAGAACACCATCCTAGCTACTGAAAGTTTTTTTTTTAATTTTTTTTTATTTCTTAAAAATTTTTAAAGACTTTATTTAGTTATTTATCTTTAGAGGGGAAGGAGAGAGGGAGAGAAACATCAATGTATGGTTGCCTTTCGTGCATCCCCTGCTGGGAGTTGGCCTGCAGGGAACTGGCCTGCAACCCAGGCATGTGCCCTGACTGGGAATCGAACCTCGATCCTCTGGTTCGCAGGCCTGTGCTCAATCCACTGAACTATGCCAGCCAGGGCTCGCTACTGAAAGTTTTTTTAAAAAAATAATAAAATATTCAAAACCCAGTCTAATCCTGGAAATGCTTAGAGAATGTGGAAATAAAACAAACAGTCTCCTATTCTCTGCATGATTCCAAATGACCTTCAAGATTAGTGCCATGGACAGGTCTCATATTTGTTAAAATACAACACCACCTTGAAAGTTTGGGCTAGCTATTTTCTAAAAAGGCCAAAGATGGAAATGTTGGTTCTGAAAGTCTCTCCTTTTCCTGTACCAGGGTGTCACGTGAGCCTTCCCCAGGATCAGTTTGGCTTCTCTCCGTGCGCTGCCCTGCGTTACTAGGTGTGCCTGTGCACACATGTGTGTGTCTCCCCTGCCTCCTGCTTTCTTTGTCTACCCACCCTCAACTCCTACAGCTGCTCATACGATAGAGTTGATATCTCTTTCTTATTATTTGTGTCTGCTGAATATTTATACTCCCAGTTCACAATTTTAAACTCTGATGAGTACAACATTTCATGTCTAAATCCAAGGCAAATCAAGTTGGTTATTTATGGCACTCCCTTTCTTTCCTTTTCCTTAAAAACAAGAGGTTCTTTTTTTTTCAACAGCTTCCAAGTATCTGCTATCAGGCTATGAAAATGCATAAGAATAAATATAACTTAAAATACATTATCAACTGCACAGAAATGTCTGCTTTATCTATAAATAATATAAATATATGCTATACAAACTATAATATTCATTGATAAATGTGTATTCATATGTGTAGCACGTGGCTATTTGTTATTCATATTGGAGGACTGTCACTTCCTCCATTCAGTTTCCTGGGCCATTCAGCAAGGAGGTGAAGTCAGGCCTGTGAACACCACTAACAAGCCATGTTACCTTAGTTAAATTTCTTTCTTCTCTGAGCCCGGGTTTCCCCATCTGTAGGCTGGACTAGATGGTTTCTATGATCCTTTCAGCTCTACACTTTGGTGAGTATGCTATTCTGTGGCTATAGCCACCATGCTACCGAGGGATGCCCAGAATGGTCTATGACACTCATTCACCCCAAGCCTGTGGAGCCTAACAGACAAGATTAGCAACTCTGCCACCAGGCAGACTGCCGCAAGCTCTTCCGGGGACACCAGCTCACTGTGGAAGTTCTGTAACCCCTCTGGGCCTAGGCTTTCTGTTTATAGAGTAGGAATGTTAAAAGCATGAACTGTACCTTGTATTGTAAAGATTGCATAAAATAATACATGGTGAGGTGTGATAGTCAGTTTTATGCGTGGTGCCCACACATTGGGTCAAATGTTTTTCTCTATGTTTCTGTGAAAGTGTTTTTGGATAGATTAGCATTTAAATCAGTAGATTTTGAGTAAAGAAAGTACCCTGCACAGCGTAGGTGACCTCATGCAATCAGTTAATCAACTTAATAGAACACAGACTGACTTTCCCTGATCATGAAGGAATTCTGCGGGCAGTTGGCCTTTGAACTCAAACTGCAACTCTTTTTTGGAGTGGGGTGTCCTGCCCACCGGCTTATCAGCAGATTTTGAATTTCACAAGCCTCCACAATCTCAAGAGCTAATTCATTAAACTAAATCTTCTTCTCCCAATAGGTAGATGATAGATAGACAGACAGACAGATAGTTCTGTCTCTCTGGAAAACTCTATTACAGAAGCACCAGCATGTGGTAAGCACATGACAAGAGATGTTAGTTGTGATTATGCTGTTGTTGTTATTACAGTAACCCCCCTGTTCGGTTCACCAACACCAGAGAAGGGGCTGGGCCGGCCAGATGGAGGACATCTACCCCCACCACCCAAGGCCTGCTGATCCTCAGGACTCCCACCCCTACCTCCTGGATTCTCATTACTACAAGAGGCCTGGCTCTGTTGCCACATGACAGCACACTCCAAAAGGCCCTTATTTTCCTGTCTCTGGCTTCCATACCCACCACTCCAGGCTCCCCATTATCCCGCCCATGAGATCTGTGAAAAGGAAGGACATTTCTTTTTTTTTAAATATGTTTTATTGATTATACCATTACAGTTGTTCTATTCCCCCCTTCATTCCCTTCCTCCCGCACACTCCCTCCCCCACCATTCTCCCCCCCCTTAGTTTAAAACCACGTGTCTCAAGTTCTTTAGATTCTATACTTCCCCTACTATTCTTGCCCTCCCCCCTATCTATTTTCTACCTACTCTCTATGCTATTTTCTGTACCTTCTCCCCCCTTCTCCTCCTCCCACTCCCCTGTTTCTAACCCTCCATGTGTTCTTCATTTCTATGGTTCCACTCCTGATCTAGCTGTCCTCTTGGTTTGCTTTTGTTTTAGGTGTGGTTGTTAATAACTGTGTGTTTGCTGTCCTTTCACTGTTCATATTTTTCATCTTCTTTTTCTTATATAAGTCCCTTTAGCATTTCATATAATAAGGGCTTGGTGATGATGAACTCCTTGAACTTGACCTTATCTGAGAAGCACTTTATCTGTCCTTCCATTCTAAATGAAAGTTTTGCTGGATAAAGCAATCTTGGCTGTAGGTCTTTGGATTTCATGACTTGGAATACTTCTTTCCAGCCCCTTCTTGCCTGTAAGGTCTCTTTTGAGAAATCCGCTGACAGTCTGATGGGTACTCCTTTGTAGGTGACTGTCCCCTTATCCCTTGATGCTTCTAGGATTCTCTCCTTCATTTTGGTCTTGGCTAATGTAATTATGATGTGCCTTGGTGTGTTCCTTCTTGGGTCCAACTTCTTTGGGACTCTCTGAGCTTCCTGGATTTCCTGGAAGTCTATTTCCTTTGCCAGACTGGGGAAGTTCTCCTTTATTATTTGTTCAAATAAGTTTTCCACTCATGGCTGTTTCTTTCCCCCTTCTGGTACCCCTATAATTCGGATGTTGGAACGTTTAAAGATGTCTTGGAGGTTCCTAAGCCTCTCCTCATTTGTTTGAATTCTCATTTCTTCATTCCTTTCTGGTGGGATGTTTTGTTCTTCCTTCTGGTCCATTCCATTGATTTGAGTCCCAGTTCCCTTTCCATCGTTATCGGTTTCCTGTACATCTCCCTTCATTTCAATTAGTTTAGCCTTCATATGTTCCTCTAATTTGTGACTATGTTCCTCTAATTTGTGACTATAATCTACCTGTTCTGTGAGCATCCTGATAAATAGTGTCTTGAATTGTGCTTCTGAGAGGCTGGCAATTTCTTGGTCGCTTAGAGTTATTGGCTCTGGGACTTTGAGTTCTTCTTGCACCATCTTTTGGGCTGTTCGTGCCTATTCCATAGCAGGATCGGAGCCCTAAGGTGTTCAGTAGCGCAAGGCAACTAAGTCGCTGGGTTGTGAAGCTGTATGTGGGGGCGGGGTCAAAGGGGGACTATGGCGTCCTGTCTGCCGCCTGCCGCCGCGCCCTCACCGGTGCCGCAGCTGCTGCCGTCACCGGGCCCACGCGTTTCGTCCCACTGCACGCGAGTGTGCCACCGCCGTGAGCCCTCTCCCCCTGGGGCCTGCGTAGTCCGTCTCACTGTGCGCGAATGTGCGACCTCGGTCAGTCTGCCCCGCACCCCAACTGGTTCCGGGCTGCTTGCGCGCCTGGGTCGCGGGACCTGTCCTGCCCGACCCTGCTCGCTGCTGGCTCCGCCCTTCTTACCGTCCCCGTTGAACGGTTAGATGTAGTCGGACTTCCGTATAATTCAATTTTCTGTCCTTTGGTTGTGTCTTTGTTTCTCCAAACCTTTGTTGTATTCAAACTTGGTTATGGGAGAAGGCACAGTGTTTCCACCTATGCCTCCATCTTGGCGGAAGTCTAGGACATTTCTTTTTCAAAGTAACTAATAGGCAGGAAGGGATGGCATTGGGTCTTTGTCTTTAGTGTGGACAGGAGGAAATACAGGAAGTGCAGATCAGCAAGAAGGTAAATATCACCCAAATCTACCATTTGGAGATAATGGGATGTTCCCTGGCTGGTGTGGCTCAGTGAATTGAGTGCTCACCTGCACATGGAAAGCTCACAGGTTCAATTCCCAATTAGGTCACATGCCTGGGTTGCAGGCCAGGTCCCCACTTGGGGTACATAAGAGGCAACCAATCAATGTATCTCTTGCACAGTAATGTTTCTCTCCCTTTCTTTCTCCTTCCCTTCCCTTCTCTCTAGAAATAAATAAATAAAATATTTTTTAAAAAGAGATAATGGGATGTTTGTGTTGGGATGCCAAATTCAGATTGGTCAGGAATAACCTCATAGTAAGCAAGATAAGAAAGACAGAGGACTGGATGACAACTGTTCATTTTACGGCTCTGTCTAACTGCAGCTCTTGGCCCCTCCTCCCTACTCTGGCCTGGCTGCATCTGAATACTTCTTGGTTGGACAATCCCAGCTGTCACCCACCCGCACTTCATGAGAAGTCATACCACACCAAAGATGTGCGAGATGTACTGCATGCTGAACTGCTGGCTCTGGGGCAGCCAGTACTGCAAGAAAGTGTCCATGTCCACTCTCAGCTGCTTCTGCTCCTCTTCCCCGAAGTTTGCCACGTGGTTCTGCAGGTCGTCCACGGAGACCATGCAGCCCTCTGTAAGCCCAGTGCCCTCTCTCTCCACCCGCCACATGATGCGTGCAGCCAGCCTGTGGAGAGGAATAAGGTTATGGAGAGCCCACTGCATTCACTCGTTTAGCAAACACTTACTGACTGCCTAACGCATGCTGCAGTATGGAGCCCAATACACCGCTCTGAACTAGACAGAATTTCTTCTATCACGAAGTTTGTTATAGTGGGGGAGACAAAAACTTATTAAAGAGTATTTAAACTAGGGCTAAATGCTACACAGAAAATAGAATAGGGTGACATGATAGAAAGTGGGAGAAGATGGAGGAGGAGACAAAGGGATCAAGGGAGGTGGCATAGGGGAGTCACACTCAAGCTGAAAGTGGAATGAACAGGAGCCAGTTCTGTACCAATGGGGAAAGAGTAGTGAGTATATGAAGGAGAAATAGCAAGAAGACTGAGGAAGCTGGAACACGAGTGAAAAGTGAAAAGTAGATAAAGGTGAAGAGGTGGACAGAAGCCAAGCCATGGGGGGTCTAGGAGACCATAAAAAGGTCTGGGGATACTGTGAGGTATGGCAGCCGGGGTCTCTCCTGGAAGTATGACTAAGATGAGCACTGGAAGAGTCAGGTGGCCTGAGTTCAAGTCCGTTTCCACTCCTTACTGTGTGACCTCCCTGAGCCTATCCAATGACCAGTAAAAGGAGGATAATAACTATTCCATGCCACGCTAACCTCCAGAGGTATTTGGAAGCCAAAGGGAGGTAATGGATGTCCACATCATGTGTGAACTTACTTATATTCTTAATGATTAGGTAAAGAGAAGGTGAAAAAGGCATCTAGGTGAGGAAGCAGTATAAACAAGGCCTGGATGCAACCCTGAACACGGCATAGGATGGAAGCAGGGAAGGATCAGGCCCAGCTGTAGCTGAGGGCTCAGGAGAGCACAGGGCTGAATGTGAGAGACAGAGGGGTATGTTTAATCCTGAGGGCAGAGAGGGCCCCTCTGTTGGCTATTAAACAGCGCATACCCACAAAATAAAGCCTGTAACCAAGGGACACTTTGGCAACTCTCTGCCGTTCACTGACTGCAGGCTGGCTGGTCACCAGGGAGGGCTGGGGGACTAGGGCAGACCCAGTCTCTGAAGAGAAACCCCCTTGACAATACACGACCCTTTTTTTCTCTCATCTAGGTCACAGGGTTATTTCTATAGAGTTTCCCTGCTGGGCACCCCAGGTGCCTGAGAACCAAGATGTCCCAACATGGAGGCCAAGACAGAAGTGGGGTAAATAAGACTCAGTTTGGGGTGTCTGCTACCTCCAAATATTAGAAAGAATGTCACAAAGCTCAGAGAGTACAGACTAATGGGTGACAGATTTCAACCCAGTATCAGAAGAAATTACCAACTGGGACTATGCAGCTGGAGGGAGTGACCTCCTCATCAGAGGGGATAACATTTGCTTCTGGCCTTAAAGACTAAGTAAGATACCAAAGAGATACCTGCACCCCCATGCTCACTGCAGCATTACTCACAGTAGCCAAGACATGGAAATAACCTAATGGCTGTCAGCAGATGAGTGGAAAAACGTGTGACATTTTATATATTCAATCATGAAAAAGAAGGAAGTCCTGCCACTTGGGACAACATGGATGGAACTTGAGGGCATTATGCTGAGTGAAACGAGCCAGAGACAGAAAGACAAATAGTGTATAGTATCACTTATATGTGGAAATTTTTTAAGTCAAACTTATAGAAGCAAAGAATGGAAAAGTGTTTGCCAGGGATGGGTGCTGGGGGACAATAGGGAAAAATTAGTAAAAGGGTACAAACTTTCAGTTATAAGATGAATAAGCTCTGAGAGTCTAATGGAAAACATGATGACTATATTGATAACATGATATTTTATAATTGAAATTTGCTAAAAGAGAAATTAAATGTTCTCATATACACACACACACAAATAAATATGTGAAGTGATAGATGTGTTAGTTAACTAGATGGGGGAATCCTTTCACAATGTACAGGTATATCAAATCACCACAATGCATGCTTTAAATATCTTACAATTCACTTCTGGCCAAGATGGAGGCATAGGTAGATATGCTTTGCTTCCTCACATAACCAAAAGAAGAACAACAAATTCAAAAACAAAAAAACAACCAGAAATGCTAGAAAATCTGTATGGAAGTCCAACAAACAAGGAGTTAAAGAAGAAACAGTCAGCCAGACCAGTAGGAGGGGCAGAGATGGGCAGCCTATGCAAAGAGGACACACTGCAAGGTGGCAGCTGGAGGACCAGGATATCCCACATTTGCATGTGGTTAAACCGGGAGGAACAACTGGGGAGCAAGACAGACTGAATAACCCAGGAATCCAGCGCAGGGAAATAAAGCCTCAAAACCTCAGGCTGTAAAAAACCTGTAGGGGTTGTGGTGTCAGGAGAAACTCCCAGCCTCACAGAAGAGTTCACTGGTGAGATGCACAGGGTCCTAGAATGCACACAAGCCCACCCAGGAACCAGCACCAGAAGGGCCCAATTTGCTTGTGGGTAGCCAGAGAAGTGACTGAAAGCTGTTGAAGAGCTGAGCAAGCAGCACTGTTCCCTTTCTGACCCCTTTCCCCACATACAGTGCCACAACACTGCAGTGAAGTGGGTTGCCCCACCCTGGTGAATACTTAAGGCTCTACCCCTTACAACATAACAGGTGCTCCCAGAAAAAAAATATGGCCCGATAGGAAGAACAGATCGAAGCTCCGAAAATAGAACTAAGCAATGAAGAGCTAGCCAGCCTATCAGAAACAGATTTCAAAACAGTGGTAATCGGGATGCTCACAGAAATGGTTGAGTATGCTCACAAAACAGGAAAAAGTGAAGGCTATGTAAAATGAAATAAAGAAAAATAGGGAACCAGTGGTAAAGAGAAGGAAACTGGGACTTGGATCAATGATTTGGAGCAGAAGGAAGAAATAAACATTTGACCAGAACAGAATGAAAAAACAGGAATTCAAAAATGAGAAGAGGCTTAGGAACTTCTGGGACAACTTTAAATATTCCAGTATCTGAATCATTGGGGTGCCAGAAAGAGAAGAGGAAGAGCAAGAAATTGACAACTTACTGGAAAAAATAATGAAGGAGAGCCTCCTCAATCTGGCGAAGGAAATAGACTTTCAAAAGTCCAGAAAGCTCAGAGAGTCCCAGAGAAGTTGTGACCCAAGGCACATCATAGTTAAAGATAAGGAGATTAAAGATAAGGAGGGAATATTAAAAGTAGGAAAAGAAAAGGAGACAGTTACCCACAAAGGAGTTTTCATAGGACTATCAGCTGATTTCTCAAAATAAGACTTGTGGACAAGAGGGGGCTAGAAAGAAGTATTCAAAGTCATGAAAGGCAAGGACCTCCATCCAAGATTGCTCTATTTAGCAAAGCTATCATTTATCACAGAAGGGCAGATGAAGTGCTTCTCAGATAAGGTCAAGTTAAAGTAGTTCATCATCACCAAACCCTTATTATATGAAATGTGAAAGGGACTTATCTAAGGAAAAGAAGAAGATCACAACTATGTTATCACAACAGTAAAATGACAACAAACTCATGACTATCAACAACCAAACCTAAAAAAAAAAAAGAACAAACTAAGCAAACAACTAGAACAGGAACAGAATCATAGAAATGGAGATTGTGTGGAGGGTTATCAGTGGAGAGGGGGAAAGGGAGGAGGTGCAGGGCATAAGCATAAATGGTAGGTACAAAATAAACAGGGGGGGGTTAAGAATAGTACAGGAAATAGAGAAGCCAAAGAACTTATATGTACAACCCCTGGACATGAACTAAGTGGGTGGGGAATGCTTGTGGGAGGGAGGGTGCAGGCTGGTGGAGGATAAAGGGGAGCAAAAACTGGGACAACTATAATAATACAATCAACAAAATATACTTAAAAACATTTTACAATTTTATATCAATTATAACTCAATAAAGCTGAGACTTAAACAAATATATGCACGCACACATGCATACAACTGTATGTGAAATTATAAAAAAGAAAAGAAAAAAAAGGAGTAGGATTTCAACAGATGGAACTAAGGGTGTCAGAGAGGCTAACAGAGCCATTTCACTTTGCAGTTTCCTAAAACTGACCAGCACATGATGATTCCAGATGATTCTATACTTTAACTTCACACCCTGCACACGTGGTGAGAACCCCAACTTCACCTTCACCATCTCCTCCGCTCTCCAACATCAGTTTCATACGCACCTACCTTCAGCCTAGCATCAGGCCCTGACGTAGTTGAGCTTCAGGGGTTGAGAGCTCTTGAACGGGGGCTCCCCAGATGTCAGTTAGCCCTGAGATTTCTGGTGATGGTTGCCAGGCAAGGCCAGTGTTGCAAATACAAGTGCCTTTCAGGTGGAGTGGGTACAGAGGGCTGCGTGTACAACCACCATAACTACTGGGCCTGTGGTTACTTGAGAAGCTCAGTATTTTGTGAAGGGGGCAGATGTCATTAAGCTCTAACTCATTTTGCCAAATCTACAGATTTTGTTTTTTCAAGAGAGGCCAGAAAACCTCCTTTTTTAATGTAAAAATTTTCAATTTTTGAACATCGGCAGATCAATTTTTTAAATTAAATATTAGGGAGCCATACAGAATGAGTAGCCAGTATCTCCAGTTTGGAGCTGCTAACCCATTCTTCCTCTTAGAGGGTCTCCCAGACCTAGAGGGAGTTCACAGAAGTGACCACATTTAGTCTCTTTGAGGCTCTGTCCTGACTTGCACTTAGCCCAGCTTCCTTGGGCCTGGGAACGCTGTTGCTGTCACTGCCACCATGCCCATCTGACATTTGGGGATCCCAAACATTACCCCAGGGTCCAGCTCTGACCTGATGTTTTCATTGGGTACCTTCCCATGTCTCTTGATGGCCAAACACTCTTTTTTGTGATTCAGCCAAGCATCCTTCTGGCAGGTTCGGTCACAGTAACGGGCAAACTTGCACTGCCCACAGTGATGGAGCTTCTCCTGCCTCTTGAAGCAGGTGTGGCACACAAAGTTAATGAGGCTGGAAAAGAGAAAGAAAACATGATTGAGTTCAGAGGGGCACCGTGGAAAGGAAACGGACTGGCCTTTGAAAGACTAGGGATTTGGTACTGGCTCAGTGGTCAATCCTTGTCTTTTTAAGCTTCAAACTCCTACTTTTCAAAATGAGAGGCTTGAGCTTCCAAAGGTCCTTTTTAGCTGTAACTATTTTTCAGCAGATATTTTTAAGTGAACCAAATGGGAACACTATTGAGCTCTGCATATAAGCCTTTCAATTTAATTCAGCAAGTATAGGTTTATGACCTATAGGCACTGGGATTACCACAAGTTCTCAAAGGAAGTTGAACTTGCAATCACTATGCAGCCTGAAGAGCACTATAAAAGGGAGGCACAAGGTGTTCCTGGAACACATTGGAGAAGATACTTGAGAAACCCAAGGAAGTCTTCTAGGCCAAGGGAGTGTGAGTGGAAATTCCTCATGGCCCTGTTGCCAAAAGTCACAGGTTATTGGCACCATGGCATCGTGGTGGTGTGGGCGGGAGGGGTGGATTCTGTGTGATATATTATTATCATTGTTGAAATGTACTGTCCCTTCTCCCAAAGAATAAAATATCATAACTCTCCACAATATGATGTGACATGAAACAATGTATTTACAGAAAATGAGGTCTACACATTATGACATGTCTTAGTTCTGTGTTTTGCAACATTAAGAATTACAAGGTTAGCCATGGCCAGGTGGCTCGGTTGGTTGGAGCATCGTCCCATACACCAAAAGGTTGTGGATTCAATCCCTGGTCAGGGTACACACCTATGTTATCTATGGGTTTGATCCCTGGTAGGTGTGTGTGCAGGAGGAAACTGATCAATGTTTCTTTCTCACATCAGTGTTTCTCTCTTTCTCGCTCTCTCTCTTCCTATTGCTCTAAAATTAATAAAAACTTATCCTCAGGTAAGGATTTAAAAAAAAAAACAGAACAATTACAAGGTTACTGATGTTACTGATTCATCTCCTGGCTCAGAGTTAGTGGAAGTGATGAAGAACAATGTATGCCCATTCCGTGGGTAAGAGAGAGACATAGGAGGCTTAAGCCCCTTACCCCCTGCTCTGGCTTCCCAGTGTTCCCGTTAGAGTTCCATGCCTCCCCATGTTAAAGCCGTGATTCAAAAAGAGAAGGTCATGAGCTGGCATGAAGGCATCTTATCTCAAGACATAACCTAATGCCTGGAATGAGTGAAATCTGGTGTGAGGCCCCAACTGCATACTCCTGCGATGTGAGGAAGAGAAATCCTGGCCACTGAGGCAGAGAAATGATGAAAAGAAGTTTGGTGACATGCAGGGAAGTGTTGAGCTCCCTGGGAGAAAGTGGGTATATACACTCATGTTGTACTTAACAGTCTAAACAGGAATCTCAGAAGTTTAAGAAAACAAAGGCTTTTAGAAATATGGAATCCTGGAGCCTGGAGGAAGAATCTTTAACAGAATATGAAAGTACAGAAATCCCTTGCATCCACCCCTGACCATGCATTTTCTAATTCCCATAGTGAAAAAGAGTTTGCTGCTTCCAAGAATAGCCAGTCCCAGTTATTTCCTCCTCACGTTAAGCTTGAGTTTGCCTACCAGAAAAACATACTCCTATAATGCAATTTGGCCCTCTGGATCCTTGTCTAATGGAACAGGCCTGGTCATGTCCACCCTTCAAGAACTTAACGACTACTACCATGCTTCCCCTTCATTTCCCCTCTCCAAGTGAAACACTCTCAGTTCCTCCGACAGTTCCTCACACAAGTTTATGAATTTCTGAATTTCTGAAAATCTCACACTGTTCTGGTGTTCTCCAATGTGCCTACAGCATGCTCCTGTAGCCAAAGGAAAATGAGCATGACAGGGCAATCAAGCAAGATCCAGCAGCCAATGCTAAGGTATCAGGCTTGCGGATGAGCCCAAAAGCTAGGCCCATTCTTTCCAACACAGCATCCAGAGATGGAGAGACAGCAGCAGAGCCAAGCTAAGGGCACTGCATGGGCTACTGCTCTAAGTTAGATTCAAGGCTTCCTGGAGTCCAGACAGTTTTCAGCCTCTGGATGGTCAACTCAACACACTGCCATTTCCCTGTCTTGCTGTGATGGGCATCGCTGGTTATGATCATAGAGTATTCAAGGGCATGCAAGGTTAGTACTTTTTTACGAGTTAGAGCAGATTGAAGGTTATTCCCATGATAATGTCCTCCTCCCTGCCTTGCATTCCTCAAGCTTTCCTAATGAGAGAGGAAGGGTAGAATTACACTGGCATCCCTAGTGAGTTGCGTAGAATCCACAGCCCATCATCGCTATGCCACAGAAGGTACCCTGCTGGAGGAGGATAAGAAAAGAGTACAGGGGACTTACATGGGACCCTGACCATTCTGTGGAATCTCCAAACCCCTGGAGGAGGGGAGCTATGAATTTCTCACATCTGTCTCAAGTCAGGATTACTTTTTCTGGAAGGAACGTGAAGTTCGTTAGCAGGGATGGAGGTGCTGAAGGACCCAGGTAATTTGGATCTGAAGGAGGCTCCAAATCTCATCTCCTGGTCACTCAAGGGTGAGACCCTGGGTCACAATCAATTATGGTGCCCAGAACAGAGTGTAGTATGGTGTTTGGTGCTGTTCACACTTCCTGAATCTGGACATTGTGATTCCATTAGCTTCTTTAACAAAAACTTCACATTTATTTAAGGTCAAATTACAAATAGTTGCTGGAACCTCCCAAGTTTTCTCAAAGGTGCTGCACCCAAGTCAGAACTCCCCTCTGTTGGTCCATTTGTCATTATCTTTTAAACCTGCTTTATTGAGATATAATTGACATACATAAACTGTACATATGTAAAATGTGCAATTTAACATACATATTATACCATGAAACCATCTCACAGTCAGGTTAACATATCCATCATGCCCCAATATTTTCTCATGACACTGAATTTTTCAACCTAAAGTGAGGTCTTCACCTTCACCCCTATTTGCCTGCTTTCAGTATAGCATTCCAAACTGTCCAGGTCATTTTGGGTTTTTATTCTGTCATCATTATATCTCTATGCTAAGCTCTGAGTCATCTGAAAGCAGAGAGCATGTCTTAGGCTGGGAAGGGAAAGGAGAATCAGGTGCCCACCTGTAGGGTATCAGCACCCAGACCAGGAACACAAATGAAGGCAGGAAAGGAAGGAAGGACACCCGGGAAATGGGCCTGGGAGGAAGAGTCAGAAGCAGGGGCAATCACGCTGGCTGTCACTTACAACTTGTGACTCAGAACTCCTTGCCTATCTGCCACAGGGCCACCCATCAGAGGACAACCTCACACTGAGGCCACCCATCAAGATATTCTTAGAATATTATAATATATTTTATTTTTATTCATATATATATATGTTCATATTCACATACATAACTGATGCGTAAATGTATTGCACTTCACAGTTCTTACACTATTGCACTGTTTAAAATTTTAAATGCTAATAAAAACTCCAAGTGGTCACCGGGAATAACAGAAGTTCTGCTTCTTTATGTTTTACAATCACTGCTTACTTCTAACCTACTTAAACTGCAGGCAGATGTGGTGTCTCAGGGACTGGAGACCTTACTGTGGTCAACAAAAGCTCGCACAACCTGAACCTTACAAACTTACCACACAGCAGACACCTGCAGCCAAGTACACCGGTGGTAGGGGCTGGCTCTCCAACTGGGAGTGCTCCGAATTAACTTCCAGGAAGAATACAATGTTTATTCAAGGAAAAGTAATTTTAAAACGTGCTAATTTGAAGCTTACCCAACAGCAATCATTTAGAACCTAGACAAATATAAAATTTTCCAAAGAAGAGTATTTTATCCCTGACATTGTGTAGAATTGCTTGTGCACAGTAAAAAAAAAAAAAAAAAAAAACATTGGCTTTTACCTGTTTTGTGTGTGTTTGTGTTAAGGATATTACTGGCCTGGAGCAGGTCTGCCTCAGGCTGGCCTGCAAGTGTGTGGGTTCTTGACTTCATGCAGAAAAGATCCCACAGTGCGAGTCCAGGTGATGTTGAGAGGATGTTTATTAAAGCAGGAGACAGTGAAACAAGGAAGGGCTTAGTTAGGATGGAAAAAGCAGCAAGAGAGAGCCTAAGAAGGGCTGCTTTGACTCTCTAGAAACATCATGGGAAAAAGTGAGTCAAGGTGAGACTGCTGTCAGCTCACTGGAAAGTCAGAGAAAAAGGAACCTTGGAGACAGGATCAGGGGGTCAGCCTGGGATAAGCTGCTGCTCTCATTGCTCTCCTAGTTGCAAGGCTTGTGGGGTGCCTCAGAGTCTAGGAGATGAGTGCCTGTGGGAGAAGAGGAGGAGAAAGGCGTGGGCGTGCTCCTGGAAGAGCATGCCTGTTATTGTTTTTCAATTTTGTGCATACAATGCCCCCTTATTGCCCGTACTGGGGATGGGCCTCTGCCACTGCCCTCTTTTTCATTGACACTGCCTGCAGGTCTCATCAAAACAAATTTTCTTAGCCTGGCACAAAGGGAGAGAATACACCTGCCCTAGAACTTGCCTCCAGGCACACCCATGAACTGACTTAAATCACTTCTAAAAGGGCCTGATTCCAATAATCTACCTACCATGAACTACAATTATGTCCACCAGAAATTCCAGTGGAATGCTCCTCAAGTCTTCAAAGCCACTAATAACCCTTCTGAGGCTGGAGACAAGCCCTGAAGTGATACAATCTAAACATCACCCCAGACTTGGTGGTAGACGTTACAATCATGTAATATCATGAGCAAATCATATTACTCATGAGATTCTTTACAATCACTTTGCTATACTAAACATTTAATTACTTTTCTAAGAAAGAAAATGTGATTGATTTGGAATGGTTCTTTTTCTCATGGTGAATTCTAGTGGGTTCCAAGTGTTAACTGCCAAACTATTGTCTACGGGCTCATGCACCTGTTGTAGATTCCATTCCACAATTTTTCTAGGGCCTAGAGTCAAGTTTTAGATGTTGGTGGAACCCAGCAAGCACTGTGAGTAATCTCCTAATTTAGATCTCCTTAGAATGAGGCTGACCTTTCTCTCCATTACCTTACCTGCTACTGAAGCTTAACTGACAAGAAGGAAGAGGGATGGTTTGATGCAGAGCCCAGCTTCCCAGACTTTAGTGGGCATCATATCGCCAGAGGTCTTGTTAACAACCAAGTTCTAATTCATAGGTCTCGGGGAGGGCCTGAGATTTTGCCTTTCTTACAAGCCCCAGGTGATGCTGATGCTACAGCTTCCAGTAACAAGAAGATAGAGATGAGAGAAAACCAAAATCCTACTCCTTCTGGTGGTGTATGCAGGTAAGTATCAGGTCAGCAGGAGTGGGAAGCTTCAAAAAAAAGTGTGTCTTCTGGTGTCCATCCCCTTCCATTGGTGGCAGGATGGGTATTAGGGAAGGTCAGACCTGGTGTCAGTCAGAGCTGGGTTCAATTCCTGATTCTAGTATCTACTGGCTGTGTGACCTCAAGCAGGTAGTCTAACCTCACTGAGCCTTGGTTTCCTTATGTGAAAATGGGAATAGCAACACCTAGATCTTGATAATGGCTACTACTTTTTAATGACACATACTATTTTTAAAATTCAAGCAACAAGAAAATCACAAAGAGTTTTAAAATCCTGCCACTCTTGCCCCAGCCGGTGTGGCTGAGTTGGTTGTTCATCATCCCACACATCCCACAGACAGAAGGGTCATGGGTTCGATTCCTGGTCAGAGCACATGCCTAGGTTTTGGGTTTAGTCCCTGGTGAGGGCGTGTACAAAGGCAACCAATCGATGTTTCTCACATCAATGTTTTGCTCCCACTCTTCCTCCCTTCTTCTCGCTCTACCTCAGGTGAGAACAATATATATATATATATATATATATTTATATTTATATATTCCCAGCACTCTTAAAGTTAAATGAGATAACAAGTAAAAATAGCTCAGAGCCTGGCACAGGGCAAGTGCGCAGTAGACGCCAGCCTGGCCCACCCATCCATCTGTCACACAGAGATGCCGGGCCACGTGATTACTGAGCTTCTGCTCTGCTCCAGCCCCCACTGTTTCTCAAGCAGCCATCGGAGAGGAAAACATACCCCTAGGCTGGAAGAGAATCCCCATAGGGGAAAAAGGGTGCTTCTTCACCAGAAATATATTCCTTTCCTTATTGCCCACATGAGAAAGAAAATCCAAAAGACATGGAGTCCTAAACCACTTTTTGGATTCCAGAAGAAAGAGTGCTTCAACCAGACAGCTTAGCCAGCTGATCTTCAGCAAGTCTCTCTCCTCCTACTCTCATTTTGCCGGTCCCCACAAGAGTCCCATGTACATAACACTTCGCAGATATGTTTTTAGTGATTTTTTGGTTAAACCTTCACAACAACCCTTTAGAGTAGTGATGATCAGTATTCCTCACAAGGATGTCATTCTCATAGGGCTTTCTGAGGCCAGACACTGCTCCCAGCACAGAGGGCAAAGGAAGCCACCAAGCCCACCTGGTGTGCCTGCAGCCCTGAGTGTGCCTTGCCCCAGCCAATGGGGCGCCACTCACTCTTTGCTGTGCAGGCACTGGGTTATGTTATCTGTCAGAGTTATGAGGGATGGAGGGGCAGCTGGTGCTCAGCTCCTCGTACAGAAACAACCAATTACTGGACAGATAAACACAAAGAGAAGGTACCTGCAGTTTGGACAAGACCTCCAGCCGGAGAGAACCAGACCAACAGTTCTGGCTTTCTGGGCTGCTTAAAAGCTCTCAGCCAGCCAGGAGACCTTCCTTGAACATTCAAGGGGGAATTTATTTTTTTCCTAAATTTTTTAAAACCCCACCTGAATATACATGTATTAATTTTAAAGAGAGAGGAAAGGAGAGAAAGACAGAAACATCAGTGTGAGAGAATCATTGCTCCTTTGCCTTCTATATGCAACCCAACCAGGGATGGAACCCACAACCTAGATATATGCACTAAATGGCAATCAAACCCACAACCTTTTGGTGTACAGGACAACACTCCAACCAACTGAGCCACTCGTCAGAGCTAGGAGGCATGTCTTAAAGAACACCCCATCCTTCAAGTACCGAGGGAACTTAACAATATTTTCGATTGCTTCTCTCCTTCCTTTTTTGTTCCTTTCACTCTTCCTTCCTTTCACAAGTATGTACTGGGGACCTATTGTGTGGTGCATCTAGCTTGTTGATAGAGGGCCTTAAAGATAAACCAGACACAAACCTTGCTTTCGAGCAGTCTCCAGGCTGGGCTGGGACTTAAACACTGGTAAGCAAGATGAGGCATGCCATCCAGGAGTACAGGGATCAGGGAAGAAGACCTGACTCCCACTGAAAAGGAAGAGGCAAGGAATCTGGGAAGGTAGTCACCCAGGAGAGGAAGAGACATTGTTTTGTTCCTCTGAAGCTGGACTGAGTTTGTGCCCAGAGAATGTCCAGTTTTTCCTTGGCAAGCCCCTGGAATTAGTCAAAGTCTTCCATGTCGGGGAGAGCAGGCATGTGTGGGAGACAAGAGTAGCTATTTGATGAGGTCACACGATGCACCATATTGACAAATAATGTTAGAAAGATGACTAGACAATGGGGAACCTGGAATGCAACTCTCAGAAGCACATCCTTATTCTGCAGGCAAATGGAAGCCGTTGGAGGCTTTTTCAGAGAGGAGAAATACGATCAGGGTTGATTTCTTTTCCCCAAGGCATCTACCTAATATCATTTTTAAATGGTTCATGTAAACCCTTGAGGGGCATTAATGGCTTCTTCTTTGTACTATTATTATATTTTAGCATAATAAGTTTGGTGGTACTGTTCCCTTACATCAATGTAGAGATGGCTATTTATTTAGCCACTTAAACACTACAAACCCAGTAAAAAGTATGTCTGGAACAAAGGTTGGCAGATGTTTTCTTTCTACTTAAAAAAAATAAAATAATTAAGTTTCAATTATGGTTTTAACATTATGGTTTCAGGTGCACAACACGGTTGTTAGACACTTATTTAATTTACAAGGTGATCCTCCAGATAAAACCAGTACCACCTGACTCCACACATAGTTATCACAAGATTATCGACTCTCTTCCCTGTGCTGTGCTCACATCCCTGTGACTATTTTGTAGCTGTCAGTTTGAGCCCTTCCCCTTTGTCATCCAGCCCCCGCCATACTCATCCCCATCTGGCAACCAACCCCAGTTTGTTCTCTGTATTTATGAGTTTCTTTCTATTTTGTCCATTGATTTATTTTGTTTTTTAGATTCCACACAAGTGAAATCATATGGTATATCTTTCTGTGTATGACTTATTCCACTGAGCATAAAACACTCCACGTCCACCCACAGTGTCACAAATGGTAAGATTTCATTTTTTTTAAATATTTTATTTATTTATTTTTAGAGGGGAAGGGAAGGAGAGAGGAAGAGAGACATCAATGTATGGTTGCTTCTCGTGCATCCCCTGCTGGGAACTGGCCCCTGCCGGGAATTGTCCTGCAACCCAGGCATGTGCCCTGACTGGGAATCGAACCGCGATCATCTGGTTCACAGGCCCGTGCTCAATCCACTGAGCTACACCAGCCAGGGCTTAAGATTTCATTTTTTATGAATGAGTAATAGTCCATTGTATATATGTACCACTTTTAAAACATTTTTTAAATTTTTCAGTTATAATTTATATGCAATATTATGTGGGTTCAGGTGTGCAGCATAGTGATTAGACATTTATATAACTTATGAAGTGATCACCCTGATAAGTCCAGTACCCATCTGACAGCATACAAATTATTACAATATTATTGACTACATTCTGACAGCATACATAGTCATTACAATATTAACTATATTCTCCACGCTGTACTTTACATCCCCATGACTTTTTTATAACTGGAAATTTGTACCTCTAAATCCCCTTCCCTTTTTCACCCATCCCCACACCCTCCTACTACCTGGCAGCCATCAAAACGTTCTCTATTCATGAGTTTGTTTCTGGTCTTTGTTCATTTATTTTTGTTTTGTTGGGGTGTTTGTTTTTTTCAGATTCGACATGTTAGTGAAATCTTATGCTATTTGTCTTTCTCTGCCTGACTTATTTCACTTAGCATAATGCCCTGTAGGCCCAGCCAAGTTGTCACAAATAGCAAGATTCATTCTTTCTTATTACTGAGCAATATTCCATTGTATGTATGTACCACATCTCCCTTATCTATTCGTCCATCAACGAACACCCAGGTTGCTTCCATATCTTGACTATTGTAAATAATGCTGGAAAATCATAGGGGTACATGTGTCTTTTACAATTAGTGCTTCAGATTCCTTCAGATAAATACCCAGGGGAATTGCTGGGTCATATAATAGTTCTATTTTTAATTTGGTTAGGAACTCCATACTGTTTTCCATGGTGGCTACACCAATTTACAATCCCACCAACAGTGCACTTGGGTTCCCTTTTCTCCACATCCTTGCCAGTGCTTGTTGTTGGCTGATTCTTGATGATAGCCATTCTGAGAGGTATGTGGTAATATCTCATTGTGGTTTTAATTTGCATTTCTCTGATGATTAGTGATGTCAAGCATCTTCTCATATATCTATTGCCCATCTGTTTGTCTATTCGAGTCCTTTGCCCATTTTTTAATTGAACTGTTCATTTGTTGGTGTCAACTTGTATAAATTTGTTATAGATTTAGAATATTAACCCCTTATCAGATGTATCATTGGTGAATATTTTCTTTCATTCAGTAAATTATCTTTTTGTTTTGTTGATGGTTTTCTTTGTTGTACAGAAACTTTTTAGTTTGATGTAGTCCCATTTGTTCAGTTTTGCTTTTGTTTCCCTTGACCAAGGAGAACTATCCAAAAAAATATTACTAAGAGCAATGTTAAAGAGTTTATTGCCTATGTTTTCTTTCAGAAATTTTATGTTTTCAGATCTTACACTTCAGTCTTTTATTCATTTTGAGTTTATTCTTGTATACGGTGTAAGAAAGTGGTCTACTTTTATTTTTTTCACATGTAACTGACCAGTTTTTTCAACTTACTGAAAACTCAATCATTTCACCATTGTATATTCTTGGCTTGTTTTTTATCATTATGCCTTGTAGTATAGTTTCAAATCAGGAAGCATGATATTTCCAATTTTGGAGTTTTTCTCCTCAAGATTGTTTTGATTATTCAGGGTCTTTTGTGGTTCTGTATAAATTTAATGTTATTTGTTCTAGTTCTGAAAAGTTTGCCTATTTATTTTTAAACTCCCTGCCCTGGCTGGTGTGGCTCAGTGAACTGAGCACCAGCCTGAGAACCTAAGGGTCACCAGTTCAATTCCCAATCAGGGCACATGCCTGGGCTAGTGTCCAGGTCAGGTCCCAAGTAGGGGGATGCACGAGAGGCAACCACACATTGATGTTTCTCTCCCTCTCTTTCTCCCTCCTTCCCCTCTGTCTAAAATAAGTAAATAAAATCTTTTTAAAAATCTATTTTATTAAAATAGCAATTCTTAAGATTTTCTCTGCCACAACTCATGAACAGGTTCATACAATGCACTCAAACCTGTATTCATTTCTCACACTCTAGCTGCAACCAAACCCCAATTCCCATGCTTAAACACATCTTCAGATGCAACTGAGGGAGGATGACAATGTTATGGGACAAGCTGACATTTTACCTAATCTACGTTCAAAAGAAATTATTCCCAAACTTCTGCACTTCGGGATTATTTAGTAAAATTCAGCAATACGGCTCGTAACAGGTCATGTGACATATCAGCATGTCTTACCTTCACAGCTACAAGTGCCACATTAAGGGCATAGTTCTAAATCTATTGTGGCTATCTTCACCATTAGGCACAAACATTTAATGCTATAACATGAATACTTTAACAGTTATTCATTCGTTGTCTGAACTAACTGTTCGGGAATTTCTTTAATCCTTTATTAAATTATTTCCATTTGCAGCGTCATTTGTCCCCACCCATCCACCAGCTGTTTCCAGATTAAAGGCCACACGGGTGTTTGTGCGTATGCCATGGCTAATCTCACTGTCCACACAGGCCCACATAGAATTACACTGGCTGGAAGCCCAGCTGTCTTCACTGGCTCCTAAATATTTGATTTTCAGAAAAAGCCTGCTAACAGTACTTTCTTTTAAAGTACTCTCCCTTTCTTCATGTTCTCATCTTTGTTTTTCTCTACAAATATACATATTTACATAACCTCCTGGGCACTTTCAGCTCCTTAAACAGCATCATTTGGTAGCTGGTTAATTTTTATCTAAAGAATTGTTTTAAAAATTCACTGTTCTTGCTTCTTCCTTGCTTTTTTTTTGGGGGGGGGAGCGGGCAGTAACACTTTTTGTGATGAATTAGATTAATAGGAAATCAATATTATTGGCTGTAGTAGGCTGAATAGGCCTTCCCAAAATGTCTGGGTCCTAATCCCCAGAAACTGTGATTGTTACCTTATCTGGAAAAAGGAACTTTGAGGATGTGATTAAAATTAATATCCTTGAGATGAGGAGAAAATCTTGTCTTGTTGGAAGGGCCTAATGTAAGAAGAGGGCAGGAGCTCAGAGGGGAAGAAGCCAGCTGATTTTGAAGACAAAGCCCAGGAATGCAGGTCCAATTCTGCACCCAATTCCAATGTGTATGGGTGTGGTCTCTTACACTATCCAACCAATTCTCTGACACCAGCTGGGCATTTCACAGTCCAATTCAGTTCTTTTGCCATCTACCTGAAGATGGCATCAATTCTCACAGATTAAAGTCTTAGTCTTATAAATCTATCCTCCTAAACCCCCCAACTTCAACACGTGATTATATGTACATACGTATATCTTATATAAATCACAATATCACAGCAGGCAGCCTATAGAAGCTAGAAAAGTCAAGGAAACCTAGCCTTATGGACCCATTTTAGTTCTCTGACCTCCAAAAGTCTAAGGTTGTAGGGGTGACTTTCCTCACATGTCCCCCGCTGTGTGCCACGGATGAGAGTAAACATGACTGAGGCATGATGTATTCTGCTTGGGGAGGAGAAGTGGCCAGTTTCCCAAAGGAAAAAGGCCTTGAGCAGTGGCCAGTTTCTCAGAGGAAAAAGGGGTTGAGCCACTTCCTCCAAGGGCTTTTTTTTGGGTTGTAATACACAGGAATACAGGGCAGCAAGGATCAAACAGTAGATAACATTTCAAAGAAATCTGAGGGCTTACTATGAGTCTGTCAGGAACAGAGTTTTAGGGTTTTCTGCTCGAACCCTTAACATACGAATGAAAGCACTCTTAGCAGAACAGATTTCACAGGTTTATCAGGAAGTCTTTGTGATGCCAGATTCTTCCCCAGGACACCCTCCAGCAAGGCAAGGAGCTGCGCCTCTCCCTATCAGGTATTCAGGCTTAAGGGGATTAGAGCCAGGAAGCACTTCTCCCAGAGAACATGGGGACTTGGGCTCTGTCAAAGCGGGGGGCGGGGGGGAGGGGGCACGCGAGAGTCCATTGCTCTTTGTTGCAGCCCCCCTAAGTTTGTCCATGAAGGTCTCCCCTCTGTGAGGGGTCTTACCTGTCATGGACTTCTGACTATGCCTTGGAGGAGGGAGAGGAAACTGAGGCAGCGATTGCTACCAAAGACAAGCTTTGTCTCCTGGGGCTAGCACTACAGAGGTCCTTAGCCACAGCAGGTAGAGTTACAATTCCTAAAACCAGGCAGAGCAGTCCAAAACATAAGGTAGGAAAATGTGTTATTTAAGCCACTAAAACTTGTGGTAACTTTTAAAGCAGCAGCAGGAAACCAACACATTGGTTTGTTATTATAAGCACATTTTTGGCTTCGTAATCACATGTATATTCCTGGGTTTTACCTGTGAGTTTCTAGATCTAACCATTTTCAGTCCCTAGAACCAGATTTTGATTCTTCTGAAATTGTGCTCTTTCTTTTATTAAGATTAAATATTAATTGGACTGACAAGAACAAAAGAAATATAAGTAGGCAGCTCTGGGTCTACTTGTGGGGGATGAGTAATGAGAGATGATGCCTGGACAAGCTCCCAGAAGGCTGTTCTACCTTATGACTCACCCCTATGTAACCTGGGGAAGTCCCTTCACCTCACTAAGCCTCAGTTTCCCCATCTGTAAAAAAAGATTGAATAAACTCAATGGGTCCCAACTTTCTTCTGGGTTGAAAATGGATTTGAAAGTGATGAAAGTACCCTGGCCAGTGTGCTTCAGTTGGTTGGAACATCATCCCATGGTCCAAATGGTCGTGGGTTTGATTCCCAGTCAGAGCATATACCCAGGTCACAGGTTTGACTCCTGCGCTAATAGGAGAAGGCAACCAGTTGATGTTTCTCTCTCACATCAATGTTCTCCCCGCCTCCCCAAGCCCCTTCCTCTCTCTCTGAAAGCAATAAAAAAAAAAATGTCCTCAGGTGAGGATAAAATAAAATAAAAAATGAACATGGTGAAAGCTATGGACTTTTTCCACAAAAATAAAGAGCATGCATGCATATCTACATAAAACTTTGATCTTCCAGTTATAAGTAAATGAACTGGCGACCTTTCAGTTTGTGGGCTGACACTCAATCCACTGAGCCACATCAGCCAGGGCTCCAGGGACTACTTAATTCCTAAATCGTTTGAACTCTAACTAGCATTTCCCCCGACCCTCCCACCCCACTTTCACCTGAAATGACACTGTAACTTATGCTTAAAATGCCTGTTTCTCACTGACCCTTTTGTCAATTAAAAAAAATGGAGGGGAGCCCTCTTTCTTAAAAATGACAGTCATTATTTGTAGATGGCTATTAGGAACAGTTCTCTGATGTCACTGGAAAACACTGCAAGTTCCTCCACCTGTTCAGCGAATCTATTCCAGTTTGGCCATGTATCTATTGGTTGTGGGTATTGTTTGAAAAGAATGACAATAATGGTGATGGTGGTGGTGCCATTTTATTAATATTGTGAAAATTGTACCCCCTGGGTCTTTGTCTGTGGGTCAACTGAGTTAACCAACTAATTGATTTTACAGTTTGGGAAAGATGGAAGAAAGTTGTACTTCAGAAGGCTAGAAGAGTCCTTCCAAGACCAAGAAAAGAAAAGATAAAGACTTAATCTCCTTGCTGAAGTCCTTCAACTCTTTAGACTAAAACCATTTATCTTCTCATTCCATTTTACATAAGGTGAACTAAATCAGCCTGGCCCACAATAACATGTGGAAAAAATAATATAAACGGAGCCACTCTGAAACGGAGTTGGAGCTGCCTTCCCACAGAAACTGCCTTGCACGCCTTAAGCCACAAACCTTTGCAAACAGGGTGAATTAACATTCACACTGGGCGTATCCCAAAGAACAGTTTGCAAAGATGAGAAGAAAGCAGAGACGACTACCAAAATGAACATTAAAAACATTCTTTAGAATTAATGTCACTATCTTAGCTTATCTGCACCAATAGAAATGACCTCCTTCTACTGATGTAACTGTCCCCTTCCCTTTGTCATAGATACCCATTGCTTTGTCCACTAATTGGAACACTGTTTGGGCCTTTGCATAAATCAGTGTGTCCCAAATAGTATTCTTCTCTTCTCCTCCTCCTCCTTCTTCTATCTCAAATAAATGTTGCCTCTCACTTTGGCCTTTTACCTTCAGGTTAACACATGGATTAGAGCATGCTCTTTTATGGAATGACTTTTGTGGGTGATTCAGTCCTGCCCCCTCCGCCAGGCTTTCATCTACAGGGGCAGAGTCTCACCTAGAGCCTAACATGAGCGGGAGGACGGCATGGACAGATTTTTAAGTCATTTTAAAGACCATTTACCCCAATCATTCTAATTTTTACTACTCTAATAATATTTTATGTAGCAGTTTATCTGTAATGTACAATAAGGTTGCTTTTGTAGTTATTACTTCAAATGAATGGTAAGTTATTTATAATAACAACAACATAAATGTCTAGTCATAAAGGACTGGTAAGATAGGATGTAGCCATTAAATAGTATATTTATGAAGAGCGTATAGTAATACAAAAGATAATTAAATTATTATGTGAGAAAAAAACCAATATTTTGTGATGATTCCAGCTGCGAAGTAGAAACAAATGAAACCTCTGTTTTAAAACAAGCTAAAAGGAAATGGACAATGTTGGGAGTGGTTATCTTCAGGTGGAGGTACCTGTTTTCTTCCTAAGTTGTACTTTTACGACTCCAAACATTCTTGAAAGAGAAACTGACTGGCTCTATTTCCTTCGGGAATGTGGAGGCACCAGTGAAGGTGTTCTATACAAGGCGAAATGGCAGCACCAAGATCATTGTTCAGAGATTTTGTGTTTCTAGATCTTTAGATCTCAATTCTGAATCCAACTCCCTCCTTAACTGCACTTACCTCCACCCCAACACACACACAAATTAGTGAAGTAGGACAAACTTTCTCCAAAGGGCTGTTGCTGTCAACCAAGTTCCCTTCTATTCTTCAAATGGTAATCAGCCACATGTGCCTGCCATTCACTGCCTTTTCCCTGAAGGTCTCGGTAGGTGGGAAGAAAGGAGACTATCTTCATAATCAAATTATCTCTTAAAGCAGTGCCCATTCTCAGATGATCAGTGCAGTGAACCAACCACAAAGCCCAGATTATCAGATACCGTCAGGACTCAAACCACATAAAAGTGAGGGCCGAGGTCAACTTTGGGCTCAGGGAATTTTGTCATGTTTAATTGCAGTGTAGTTTCTTTTTCAATAAAGATTTAGTAGAACTTTAAAAGCGAGGTGTCACCTGGCTAGCTCAGTCAGCAGAGCATGAGACTCTCAGGAGTACGGTAATCAAGTACGGACAGGGTGTGGGGAAAGGGAATGCAAATTTAACAGGGCCGCTTCGAAGGGTCTCTCAAACCTGAAACCAGCAGCGACTCCTCTTCTGGCCATATATCCTGAGAGTCCTCACGTGTGTACAAGTACACAGTCAAGCATTTTAATTATAAAAAGGTTAGTTTTTATGAGTAATTGGAAAGCATAAATGTCTCTCAATAAGGAAATGGATACAGTTTATGGGTGGAATTTCTACAGCAGTTAAAATTGGTGAGCCAGATAGCATATGAGTCAACGTAGATAAGTCAACGTGTGGA
The DNA here is from genome assembly GCF_014824575.4 of Sturnira hondurensis. NCBI lineage: Eukaryota > Metazoa > Chordata > Mammalia > Chiroptera > Phyllostomidae > Sturnira > Sturnira hondurensis. The sequence continues at coordinate 1,154,384 of NW_028074670.1, forward strand.
TAAAAGAAATAGATCGTTGAGGTTTTAAAAGAAGTGTCTATAGACTTATAGTTCCCATAAGAATAAATATCAAAAACATGTTTAGTGAAGAGGGCAAGCCTTAGAATGACATCTGAAGAATTACGCCATTTCTGTAAAAATAAAAATAAAATAATAATAATAATAATAATAGCAGCCCTAACCGGGTAGCTGAGTTGGGTGGAGCATCACTCTGTACACCAAAAGGTTGCAGTTCAATCCCTGGTCAGGGCACATATAAAAGACAACCAACCAATCAATGTTTCTCTCTCACATCCATGTTTCTCTTTCTCTCTCTCCCCCCCACTCTTGCCACCCCACTCTTAAAATCAATGAACATATTATCGGCTGAGAATTTAAAATTAATTAATTGATTAATTAATCAACAAACTACAGCTGTACATTTTGATAAGTGCAGGTATATGTATGTAATAGTACAAGAACATTCTAAAAGGTAACAGGAAAATGATAACAGGGATTAACTCGGGGAAAGATGGAGGGGATTGGGAATAGGGTGAAAAAGGTAAAAAGGGATTCCAGTTCATTAGTGATATTCTAATTTTTCAAAGGTAATGCCTCCCAGTGTTACTGGTGTGTTTTCAGCTCCCTTCCAAAGTTCTCATCGAGCACAGCCCTTCTGTACGAGAGCGTTTCCCACAGCACCACACCCACTTGCCTACTCCTTTCCCTACACCCTCCAACACCCAGCACACCCCTCAACCAAGGTCACTGGTGGTGTGAGAAAGTGCCGCAAAGCCACTGCTCACTTTCACGACCCGCCTGGGGCCCAGAGCAAGTTACACTGGCAATGAACGAGTCTTTGCAGAAAGTGTTATGTCAGAAAACAGGTGGTGGAAATGTCATTTTCTTCAAAATGACCCCATGGATTTTATCCCTTTCCTGATGATTTTTAAGAGCAAAGTTTTTTGGAGTTTGGCACCAGCCAAACCAACTGGAGAAAGTAAGGCAACTCCCCACATTTCATACCTGTCAAAAACCACTGCAGAATAAGCCCTCTCAGCAAAGATGACATCCGCGGCCCAGAACTCCTTAGTGGCCTTCAGACCCCTGCCTTTGCCTTCAGAAGTGAAGACCTCCACATTCTCCATTTTCCCTATTGTCATCTCACAGCCTTTCAGGCAGCACCGCAGTTATTCAGCGCAGAGCCAAGGCTCTTGTCGTTGCTGCTATTTTAGCACCTTCAGCATCCCAAAGAGCAAGCCTATAAATGGACAAGCCACCTCCCCCTTCCCCACCCCCTCTGGTCACTGGGCCCTCACCTCCCCCTCTGCCACTTTTCCTGGAGGCAGGGATGGGGCACACAAGAGGACAGTGATGTGGGAAGAGTCCCATTCATCAGCCAGCAAAGCTGACAGAGCCAAGAATGACCATGGGCTGGCATGGCTCTGGGACTGAGTATGAAAACTTAAAAAGTTCCTTTGCAAGAAAAGGCTCAATCTTGGACAACAGTCATGTTCAGCTTTAGTTGGAATAAGGAGCACTTGTTCAGTGAGGTATTTTTAGCATCCAGATGCCTCTGTCAATCCAAAGTGGACAGCTGAAATGGTCCAGGAGGAGAGGTGACGCCTGCTGCTCTGGGACCCTTCATCCATCAGGCTTACACTTCTTCAAGTGAGGTGGCCCCTTATCCTCCCGTTCCCTCCCCCACAGTGGACTATTTTCAGAAGGTGGGTTGCAGACACTGAGACACCCATTCAACATTCACCTAACAGTACTCTTTAGGCTCCTAGGGGCATCTCTCTTCTCCAATATTACTTGGGTTCCCCACAGTACCCCCTGTGGGGCATAGAAGTCTGAGAATTCCCTCATAATGCAGGTGTGCTGGGTGCAGACTATCTGAGAGGAGGCACGTCTTAAAAATAAAAACCCTTATTTCTATCTTGCTATCAAATCTTTAACATATGCTTACTGCTAGGAAAATAGCCATGTGCTCTGTGCTTCTTACCCAGCAGTGAAGACACTGAAGAGACAATTCTAAAATCTGCAGTGAACTAAATACCAACTCCCACTTGGGTTGAAAAGAAAGACGCTTGCAGGTCTAGAGGCATGGCTTATCTTCCATGTAATATTTTTAGTTTCTGGGATGTATCTATTTCTGGGAACCCTGTCTCCGTGTGGACCTCTGTGAGTGTGGTCATTCTCAAGCACTAGCTTCTGGGTCAGATCTGCACTTGAATTCTGAACTTACTACTACGACTTTGAGATAGAACCTGTGAGACAAGAATAATAGTTTCTCTCTCTGGATTGCCATGAGTGTTGAAGGTGAATAATGCTCATAGCACAGCACTTGGTACTTAATCAAGAACTCACTGAATGATATTTTATTTTCTCTGCCACATTATCTTCCCAAAAGTATCAAGATGTACTAAAAATTCTAATGTGTCTTCAACCAGAGTGCATGTCCTGAAACTTCTTTGACTCTTGCAAGCAGATCAAAAATCCTTTGACGGACTATATATCCTGATTTATAGGTCAGAGCACATAGCCCCTGGAGCCAGAGAGTATCTCAGTGACTTCTCATGTATCCAAGAGAGAAAAACAGCTTAAGACATTTAAAGTTGGGTGCCCTGAAAACTAAAACACAAATGCTTCCAAGGAAAAAAAGGTTAAAAAGGAATTCTTCGATTCGGGTTAGCTTTACATGAATGCCTGTACCCACATTAGCTGGCAACGCGGGGCGCTGCAAAAACCAGAGCCTTCCCTCAGCCTGCTAGGATTCAGTTGTTTTCCAAACACTGTTCTCCAGAACAGGTTCAACCCAAGCCAAGGTCAAGGACATACTCAACTGCCCTAAGAACAGAAAGGTACTAACCAACGTCACTCCAATAAATTCAATTAAAAAGTTTTTAAAAAAGAAAGAGAAAGCATCAAGCCCAGTGCTTTAGTTATAGCTGTGACTCTCAACCTTATCAGAACACATTATATAAAGTGTGGTAGATGGGATAACAGCCCACCACAGATGTGTAGGTCCAGATCCCCTGATCTGTGAATAATCTACCTTACAAAGCAAAAGGGGCTTTGGAAAAATGTGATTAAATTATAAATATTGAGAGAGGTAGGTTATCCTGGATTATCTAAGTGGGGCCTGGAATCACAAGAATCTGTGTGAGAGGAAGGCAGGGACGTGGGAGCCAGAGAAGGAGAGGTAGCAATGAAAGCTAGTGTCAGATGGAGAGCCATTTGAAGATGCTGTATTGCTGGCTTTGAAGATGGAGGAAGCGATCAACTCTAAGATAACAAATTTGTGTTATTTTAAGCCACTAAGTTTGTGGTAATGTGTAACAGCAGCGGCAGGAAATTAATACATAAAATATCATATGTATCTCTCATTGTAGTAGATATTATACAGCATTTCATTTGCTACTCCCAAATGAAATGCATACATAATTTACTAACTTATACCTGAAAAACATAAATTAATAACTCAAATGGTCTGAATATTTGGGACCCCTGAATTCATATGTTGAAATCCTTACCCCCTAAGATTAGTAGGTGAGGCCTTTGGGAACCCTTGTGAAAGGGATTAGTGCCCCATAAAAGACGCTCCAAAGAAACTACCTCTCTTTCACCGAAGTGGCCTTCACCAGACCATGCTGACACCCTGATCTGGGACATCCGGCTTCTGGAACTGTGAGAAATAAGCATCTGTTGTTTATAAGCCGCCCATCTGTGGTATTCTGTTATTGCCACCCAAATGGACTAAGACATTAATCTAACCTAATAAGGAAGAAACATAATGAAATTTACCATATAATAAAATAATACACATTCACTATAAGTTAAATACATCGATGGGCTCATATGCTTGGATACAACTACACTATAAAACATCATAAAGTGAGATGTTTGCTCCTAAGTAGAATCACTGTGACAGTTGTGTGTGTGGTGATTTTCTGAATGGTGAATGACTCTTAGTCAAGTTCTGAACAAAAAAATACATAATCTTCCTGTAGTTAACAAGTCAGTGCATTCCTAGAAAATTTGGTGTATTTTAAAACTTTACAAAAGCTACTTTATAATTAAATATAAAATAAAATCCTAGAATCAGAGCATTATAAACAGGGTTTTCACCTATCTGAAATGAGCACTTGGATCTTTGGGGTTGTGCAGAATGGGCAAAGCTTTTTACTATATCAGAGCATCCCTTGCTTCCCAAGACATCTAGCAACTTTGCCCAAGACCAAGATAAAGTATGTCAGCACCAGACATCAGGATCCTGGCTGGTAATGAGGAAGGGGACACAGGGCCCTGCTACGCTGCATATCAACACAAATCCTATGGAAGTTTTTTGTTCATCTTCCCTCTCTGTCCCTCTGCTCCAGTCCCCCCCACCCCACCCCCACTGGAATCCAAACCTTCCTTTGAGGCCCTGGCCCTCCCAACCCTCCAGTCGCACCTCACAATGATTGTGACAAATAAAAGTTTCCCTCACATTTTTTAATAGTAACATCATTTGTAGCATTTTCTTTTACTTATTTTTTATTTTTATTTTATTTTATTGATTTTAGAGAGGGAGAGAGGGAAACGTCAATTTGTTGTTCCACATATTTATGCATTCACTGGTGAATTCTTATACATGCCTTGATCAAGAGTTGAACCTGCAACCTTGGTGTATCGGGTTGAAGTTCTAACCAACTGAACTACCTGGCTAGGGCTCCCCCTCCCCCCACTTCTAAAATGCCCCCTAAGTGGTGCAACTTGCCTCCATTGAGAATTGCTGTTCTTGCTCAGCAGAAAAATCACATCTAAAGTTTTGAAAGAATTTCTTACTGCATTACTAAAGATGTTTAACCAGAGAAGAAAAGATGCAGGAAAAACATGAACGCTTTCTTCAATGTCATACTGAAATAGGCAAGAAGTAGATTCATTTACATTTCCTGAGAGATGAAAATAGGTTGCCAGAATAGACATGGCCTTGGGATGTAGACTTGAGCTTCACAGACCTTCATAATATGTTTCTGTTGAGCCCTTTTTCTATCCAGGAAGATGGGAACTTGTTCCATTGTTAATGATTTTTAATAGCCATCCAGTCTCTTTCTTTTGTGTGTCTAGATCAAGAAGGATAGTGAGAAAGAGAGAAAATGAGACAGCTCAAGCAAATGGACCCCTGGTCTAGGAAAGAGGGCTGACCTGGGAGATTTCAGACAACGGGAAGACAAGGATGACCACTATGGTTCTAACTCCCTCTATTTCAGCCAGACTTCCTTTCACCTCAGCCCACGTACACATGCCAAGAACAATACTATGGCTACTGAGTACTCCCACACCCTAAAGAAGGTATGAGGCAACTGCTGCAGGACATGCAAGGGTCACCCCAGGTCCCCAGATGAGCACCTCGAGGATAAAAAGAAGCAACATGAAAAGGCCAAGAGCGGGGCTGTTTGGAGAGAGTCATCATCACAGGATCAGACATGGACTTTAAGTAGCCTCTCACAATAAGCTCCCAAATCTTTAACCATAACCTGTATTCATATTACTATTGTCCTGGCCTGTGGAAAAAATATCAGAAGGCTTGAGAGAGTGATTGCATTCTCTTCAGTTGGATATGTTGTAATTCACGGACTATGTACAAATAAGTGTGAAGGTAGAGACATAAATGAAGTCCACAGTGATCGTTTGTGATAATTTTTGAATCACTGGGACCATTTGTGTGCCTTTTAATGGGGTGGCAGCTGATCTATCACACCCCGGGAAAAACTCCAGTCTCCTGCTCTACTGAAAGACCCACTGTGACTCCCACCCCTGCAGGCACCACCATCTAGTGACAAACCAAGGGAGCTGCAAGGTTTTAAATATTTCCTAAGGCCTGATTTAGTAAAAGAACTGCCTTTACCACTGGTTGTGACTACATTTGTACTTGGAGCAGGTGCATTTAGGCCAGGACCCATGAACTAAGTTTGCTTTGTACCTCTTTAATGGTTTGGGGGGAAATCACGAGATCATTTTGTGACACATGAAATTCAAATTTCAATGTCCATGAATAAAATTTCATTAGAGAACAGCCATACTCACTTGTTTACATATTTGCTATGACTTCTTTCCCATTACAACAGCAGAGCTGAATATTTGCAACATAGACCATAAGGCCCACAAAGATGAAAATATTTACTATCTGGCCTTTTACAGAAAATACTGCTGAACCCTGCTTTATAATAATAACAGCTGAATGCCTGGCAGTGTTAAATGGGCTAGGAGTAGCTCACTGCTCAAGTGCATTCATGGGCTGATTCATCCATTCACTTCAAAATCACTGTGAGCAACAAGACCAAAGGAAAGGTACTGTGCATATCTAGCACTCACGTTCCAGGTTGACAGGGCAGGTTCCCTCCTTAATGGTCCATTATATTTGTATAATTACATCACTGACAAAACTTTACACTCTCCCTGGTCTCTGCATTCTTACCAAAGTATTGTACTTGCTTACACGTTTCTTCCTTTGGCTCCAAGAAATTCTTAGCTACCAACTGCTTTCCTCCCAAGAATTCCTAAATTCATTCATCCCACACACAATTATCAGCCCATGCATTAAGCCCTGGGCTCAGTGAGTGCCTTGATACAAAGATGAATAAAATGTAGCCCTTGTCTTCAAGACACTGACCATTTAGAGAGGACTGTGGAAGAGCATAAAGATAACCAGAGATATCAGAGGCAAAGAAGAAAATATATCCAGGGAAGGCTTCAGAGAAGAAAGGGCCAACAAAGACAAGAAGCAAGGGAGAGAACCAGAACTGGAGGAGATTATTTCAGGCCCAAGGACACAGCAGCATGAGGACAGATGTGGAGGTAAAGAAACAGAATGACATGTGCAGACAACTACAACTTGTGACGTATGGAGGGAGCTACAGAAGCATACTTGTTACACTTCTTTTTATCATTCTGAGACCAGACTATTGTCTTTTATGTCCTAGTGTTTCATATGTATCTCAAAGCTATTCTAACAGCAACAATAACCATTTAAATGCTTAAAATTGTCCTTTCTTTCCAATACTTCACATGCTTTTATAACATCCTTTGAGGTGGGTATTATAAAGGCCTCCTAGTTAAAAAGAAAGATCTCCTAACTATAAACCCCAGAAAAATGTTCATATACATGTGCAAGGAGGCTCCACGAGATCATTACAGTAGCACTGTCTGCAAAAGCAAAAATGGGAAACAAGCTCACTGTCTACTGATATGAGAGCAGATAGCTCACAGTATTCACACGGTAGAATGTTATAGAGCTATAAAAGTGAATGAATTAGAAACTCACATCTCAGCATACCTTAATATAAAAAAAACAGTGGTTAAAGCAAATTGCCAAGAAATAAATAGTATGTATAATAACATTTATGTAACATTTTAAATCATGCAAAGCAATATTTTACTTAGGGATACATACATATAATACATATTTAGTAAAAGTTCAAAGAAATGTATGGGAATGAGAAATGCTGAGTTCTGGATTGTATTTACCTCTGAGTGAAGAAGTTCATTAGAAAGCAGGAAGAGGCCTTGGTCAGACCAATGGATGCATAAGTAAGAGCAACTACAAATTGATATTTCTCTCTCACTCTCATATTCCCATTCATTCTCTCTCTCTCTCTCTCTCTCAAAAAATCAATTAAAAAAAAAAGTAGGAAGAGGACAATCCAGGAAGAAGGAGCAGCATGTACAATAAAGGGCAATAACCTGACATTTACAGGAATCAGTAAAGGTTTTACGTTGCTGGATCATAATGTGAAAGCAGGGTGGGGAAGTGAAGGAAATAGGAAGGTAATGAGATCAGGGAGGTGCATAAAAGCCTGGAAGTATTCACTTCTGACTTCTCAACAGACAATGGGAACCAGTAATGACTTCTAGGTAGACCGCTTTGGCAACAATATGGGCATGAGATTACAGTGGTGAAGTCTGAGGAAGGATATCAGGTAGGCAGCCACTGCCATGATTCTAACAAAAGAAAAGCTGAAAGTAGACAGTGGTAGTGTCACAGGAAAGGATATCTAAGAGTAACCTGCACAGTGCACCAGGAGGCATGCCCATCAAAAAGAAAGTGAGTAGAACATTGCACAGCAATGAAACAAATAACATGTTTATTCTACAAATTGAATGAACCTCAAAATGTTGAATGAAGCAAGTCCCAGAACCACACAGGGAAAAATATAAATCTTAACAAATTCAGAAACAACGTAAACTTTTTAAGCTACAAGTTTGTGTGTGTGTGTGTGTATGGAAAAAAATGATGACTACAAACCAGGGTAGTGATTTCTTTGGGAGGTAGGGAATAAGATGATATGTGTGTGTATATGTACATACATGGATATATATACACATATTTAACAGCGAGGAAGAGGGACAGGGAGAGCCAGAGCAGAAAGAGAGGTCATTTACAGACCAATGATGACAGAATATCATTAACCAAGAATTTTGCTTAATCTACTCTGTTGTACTAAAGGTTTGAGAAAAGGACAGAAAGATAAAGCAGGAGATAATGTATTTTTCAGATGCTGTGGAGGTAATCTGTAGATTCCAAGCTTACTTTCTTTTCTTAGTTGGCTGCAGATTCACTCTCAGAAAGGCAAGAGCTCCCACGAGCTTTTCCTTGCCTCCAATAGGAAGGTGAGGAGTTTGCTAGGGAATGCGAGGGTACAGCCAGATAACAGCAAAGCCCCGGAAATGGAGGGTGAAGGGGCGGGGCAAAAAAGAAAGGAGGGGCCACGGGGACTTTCTGGGCGGGGCGACTAGCGCAAGCGCATTAGCCTGCCTTTCCGTCATGGCGCAGGGGCTGGCCAGTCAGCCGCCGGTAGTGGTGGCGACTTCCCTTCAGAAGTCCCGGTCTCCGCCTCCTCCTCCTGCCCCGCCTGTTCAGCGGCGGAGGCGGCGGTGGCGGCAGCGGCTGTCCTTGCCTCTCCGCCATCTCCACCTCGGCCTTTCCCCCGGCCGGCGGCGTTGGCGGGGAGGGGGACAGTAGTTGTAGACGCCCGCCCCTGCCTCAAAGAAGGTGAGTTCCCGCCCCGGCGGCGGGGGCGGCCCCGCCTTCAGCCCCTCCACTCCCCGGCCCAGTAAAAGGCCCTGCGCATCCAGCCCGCCGGCCGCGCCCTGATGTGCAAAATGGCCGACCCGGTAGTGGCCCGAGTCCCTCCGCTCTCTTCGCCACCCGCCGCCCAGGAGAGGGGCGCCTAGGCCCCCAGGTGGCGTTTGGAGGCAAAAGGGACGCCTCAGCGTGCTGAGGAAGCCAAGGTGTGAGTAAGAAAGAGGCGGCCAGGTAGAGGCCGGTGGACCTGGAGTGCCAGGGAGGCAGCGGAAACTCAAGATTGAGGGGACAGAGACACGGAGATACCAGGCCCGAGACGTGGAAGGGAGCACACCTCCGCTGGGTGGAATCCGACACCCGGAAAACAAACCTCACAGTAGGATAATTAGGGAGAAGTGGAGTTAGGAATTTGGGGGGAGTAGGACTAGCATCTGGGAGAATGAAGGAGGGGCTCAGGTTTGTGAGGAATCACTTTGGAGAAGTTTCCTTGGCTTTTAGAGGATAACACCCTGTTAAAACAAGCTTCTAAGATTACAGGCCTCTCCAAAACTCTGGACTGAGCTTTAGTATGATCCTATCAAAGTCAAATAAAACAAAGCCGGACATCAGAGCGGTGAAAACATTTTATTCAGCCACTGACAGGAGGGGAAGCGCTGAGCTGCTTTCGCTTTGCGCAGCCGTGACTGGGCGTGCGGACGGGAGAAGGAAGGCCTGGGGAAGTAGAGTCCAGTAGACTCGGGGAGGGGGAAATGGCGAAGGGCTCGGAAGTGTGAGTGCGGTTAGCTGGGTCTGCCCGCTGACATGAGGAAATTAGGGTTCCGTCCTCCCACCGTGACTGGGGGACTGAGGCCTATGCTTCCTGATGATTGCATTTCAGAGGAATGACGTTCGGGTCCTTAGAAAGACAAGTCTGAGTTACAGGAGATACAGGTACATCTTCAAGGGTCGGAGGAAGGAATCATAATTGAAAGCCCTTTTTAGTAAGTACTCCTAAAAAGAAAGAAGTCTACCATTAGGTGTTAAAACAGTAAATTTCTTTGGACAGCCTGAGTTTATCCTAACAATCTCAGAAGGTCATCGCAGGGATTTCATTTTAGGCTGCTGGCGGCCATGGTTAAAATTTGGTCAAGTTTCTTCCTGTAGGGGTTTGGAAGAAGCGACCCTGCCAGAAGTCTTTACGGTTCTCACCAACACATTTCCCCGAACACGAAAAGCTATTTCTTGATTATTTCAATCTAAGAGGTGTTTAAATTCTCGCAAGACTGTATCTGCAAACAGCCTGCTTTTTCCAAACTGAGATAAGGATATAAGGCAGTTTGCAAATGATTTTAGATGAAGTTTGATCCCACTGTAGAAGATCTCAGTAAAACATTGAGCCAACTTCATTTTAATAATTAACTTTTAGTATTTACTGTATTGCCTTAGGTTGCTTTTTGTCTCCAGAGTGAAAGATAGTGAAGCCAGAATATCTTAAAATAATTCCTTTAATCTGGAGAGACACCAATTAACATAATAAGCTCAAAAGTAATTTTGTGTTTACCTTCCTCCGTGATGTATTCTAATTTTGTGTGCTTTTCCATAGTCTTACACCTTTCACTTTGGAGGAATAACAAAGTAGTAAAATATAGATTTCTTTAAATGTTTGGTAAGCACTTTATATAAATTTCATTCACTAAAAGTAGAAATTAGAAATTCATTGCAAGTAGATGATGTGCCATTAAGTATCTTAGGGCAATTTGAAAATAGATTTAATGTCTTCTGTCAGCCAGGGTTAGCATCATTTTCTGAGATAAATCTGGAGTTTTGGTTTTCATAACAAATATCCTGCCTCTCATCAACAAGCCTGAGCAGTTTATAGGAGTGAAGACTACAGTTCTATTTGGCTGTCATAACCAGATCACAGGGAGATTTGGAAATAGTTTCTTGTGGGAAAAAAGCTTTTTACCTGACTTGGCATTTTCTGGGGGTTTTGTGTGATGATTGAATATGTACAAAATTACTAAAGACTTAATGATGTCAGTCCACACAATGCTAGCCAATAACCTTTTGTACCACTTCTGGGTAGTATAATGAGAATACTGGAATGGGAGTCTTGACTAGTCATAGGTTATAGTTCTGGTTTCTCCACCAGCTGTATGACCCAACTCCCAGACTTTTCTTCTTTGAGTTTTGTCATCTGTGGGGAGGAGCAATTGGATCAACCCAATTGAGGGCCCATATTTTTCAGACCATAAGACTCACCTAGGTTTTAGAGGGGGGAAATTTTTGAAGCAAAAAACATGGTAAAATATTTAATAACATAAATAACATAGTATTTCACCAATGTAAATGTAAGTAGAACTCAACAGCAGCATTAACAACCATTCCAAATTTGGGGGCCGGGGGGGGGGGTGCATCTTATAGTCTAAACAATACGGTAGTTTTCAACCAAAGGTAAATATACCCCCAGGACATTTGGCAAGTTCTAGAGACATTTTTGGTTTTCACCACCTCACAAGGAAGGGCGTAGTGAGAGCAGGGGCCACTTGCAGTGTTTGGTATAGGCCAGAGATGCTGCAGACATCCTAAAATGCACAGGATAGCCACATGCACACGCACAAAACAAAGGATTCTTCTACCCAAAATGTCAACAGTATTGACATTGAGGAACTCTGCACTTAACCAAACTCTGAAGTCCTGGACAACTTTAAAATTGTGAGCTGATTTACAGTTTTGTGTTGATAATTATTCCATGTATTGGCTGTATACTAGAATACCAATTCATAAAACAAGAAACTGACCTAGTATGGCCATCGGATGACATTTATAGAGTAATGAAATCTCTGTTGACATAGGGTTGAGACTATTCACTGGGATTTGAAAAAATATAATTTATTTCAGTAACTTCAGTTAACTGTTACTTAACAAACGGTAAATATTTGATATATTATTCTCCTTAAAACACTAGTGAGACTAGATGTATTTTTAGTTTAGATATGTATAAAAGCCTTAAATAATTGCCAATTAAGAGTACATGAACAAGCACATAACTGAAAGACTGCAGGTTCCATTACTGGTCAGGGGACATACCGAAGGTTCAATCCCTAGTCCAGGCACATATGGGAGACAACCAGTCAATGACTCTCTCCCATAGATGCTTCTGTTTCTCCCTCCCTCTGAAAGCAATGAAAAAAATGTCCCCAGGTGAGAATTAAAAAACAAACAAGCAAACTTTGTTAGAAGATTCTTTAGGATTTTAGCAATTACAAAGAGTAAAGAAATTTGTAATATGAGATTTAAAAAAATCTAATTGCAAGATAAGAATGCAAATAGTGTCTACAATAATCACTGTGTTCTTCAAACTGTAAAATGGATGAGTAAGGAAATAATACTATGCAAAGTGATATAAAAAATAGAAGTAGCATCAAAATTTCTTGAGGGAAGATTTCTACAATACCCAGAATTTACTACTATGCCTTCTTTCCTGTAACAGTTCCTTTCACCCACCATGTTCACAGAAGTTTGGTATATGTACAGTTAGTTCAAATGCCCAACTATGTTAATTTGTAAGGAATTTCAGGGTATATAGAACACCTGCAAGTTACTTAAACACTGTTTCAAACAGGAATTAAACACATGGAGGAATGGAACACAGAGGAAAAGGAAGGTAGATGAGAAAGATACTGATAGAATCTTGAGTTTATTTCAAAATCAAATTCATGGTTTTTTTTAAAGATTTTATTTATTTATCTTTAGAGAGGAAGGGAAGGAGAGAAATACCAATGTGTGGTTGCCTCTCATGAGTCCCCTGCTGGGAATTGGCCTGCAACCCAGGCATATGCCCTGACTGGGAATCGAACCGCAATCTTGTGGTTCGAAGGCCCGTGCTCAATCCACTGAGCTACACCAGCCAAGGCCAAATTCATGTTTTTGAATATGCTTCTCTACTCCCCACTTTCATTCTTTTGAGTAATAATTATAATAGCAGTAATAACTTTTCTTCCTCTTTGTTATTTTGACTTCACTGGCATGAAAGCCTTAGAATTATCCATGTTTCCTCTTCTCCTTCTCTGTCCCCAGCTATCAAAAATTGCATTCCACCTGTAGAATGTCTTTTACATTCTTCCCTTCTTTCCTGGTTCAGTCCAAGAATCTCTTGCCTTCAATACTCTGCTTATGATTATCCCCATTTTGACTCTCTTTTCTTCCTCTATTGACTGCAGAATTAAATTCAAATGCCCAAATAAAACCTATTAGGATCTGGCCCCATTCTACCTTTACAGCATAGTCTTTCACTACCTTCATGCATATCTTGTTTTGGCTAAAGCAGATAAGCGTTTTCTAATGTCCTTCCCTCCTCCAAAATACCTTTTCTTTACTAATGGTTTCTTTAAATTTTACTTATCTCCTAAGGGTCAATCTAAATCCATTCTCCACAAAGCCTTTCCCAAATCCCTCACCAAGAGGACACTGTACTTTCCTATGTCTTATAGCATTAACATGTTTTTGTCCTACATTATAGTTCTTTGCTTATCATTTTTACAAAATTATAAATTCCTTGATATTAGGAATTGTCTTATTCCCTGATTTATACTTCCCAGTGAGTGAAACAGCTATGTATATATAATGGAAAAAGTTGAGAGAAACCAAAGTTTAAGATCTAGCTCTATCATTTAATACATGTGCCAAGCTATTTTCTTTAAATCCTGATGTCTTAATCTTCAAGGAAATCCCAGTTACTTTGCAGAGGTACAAGATAGAATAATCTATTACCTTGTTTGGCACACAGTAGTCAGTAATACTCATCTCTTTTTTCCTCTCTTGTCCCACACCATCATGGTACCTTGAAGACAAACTTTAATTAATAGTGATAAAGTTTAATAAAGCCCAAAGGCATGGAGAACTTTAACTAAGTAGTGTTAAAGGAATTGAAAAATGAAGAGATAGAAATTCTTTTTTTATATTTAGTTTTTTTTTAATTCTCACCCAAGGATATGTTCACTGATTTTTTTAGAGAGAGGGGGAAAGAAAATCAATGTGAGAGAGAAATACCAATAGGTTGCCTACCTTTATGCTCCCTGACCGGGGATTGAACCCACAACCTTTTTGGTGTGTGGGACAATGCGCCAACCAAGGGAGACACTCAGCTAGGGCAAGAGATAGACTCGAAAAACATAAAGCTAGACTTAACATGAGTCAGAACTTGATAGGGTAAAATATGGCTGAGATTTTGAGCTCAGGAATATGATCTTATTTAACAGAGATAAAGTAAGAGCTTGGCGAGTGAAGCAGTTAAAGGTGACTCCAAGTGTTTATGGTGTCAGTGTGAGAAAACATCCAGACTTGTAGAGAATTTTTCTAAGAGTTTATTTGAACCAAACTGACAGCACATGCTGGAAGCAAGATCTCAAAAACTCTAGAACGGGGAGTCAAACTCATTTTCATTCGGGGCCACATCAGCCTCATGATTGCCTTCAAAGGGCCGAATGTAATTTTAGGACTGTATAAATGTAACTACTCCTTAACTAGGGGCAAGGAGCCTGGCCAGATAAAACAGATTTGGCCTGCAGGCCTTATGTTTGCCGCCTGTGCTCCAGAAAATAGCAGTTCTGCAGTTTCTTTTATGCTTTTGAAATTAATGGGGGTGAGGGGCCTGGCTTATGTGGCTCAGTGGATTGAGCACCAACATGCAAACCAAAAGGTCACTGGTTTGATTCCAGTCAGGACACAAGCCTGGGCTGTGGGCCAGGTCCCCTGCTGGGGGCATGAGAGAGGCAACCAATCAATGTTTCTCTCACACATAAGCATTTCTTTCTCCCTCCCTTCCCCTCTCTCTGAAAATGAATAAATAAAATATTTAAAAGGGGGGAAAAAAGAAATTGAGGGAACTAAGGAAAATTACGTGGAGGTGGGGGAAGCAAAGGGGGAACTGGGTTTACAGGATAGTTAACAAGGTTATGTGCTCTCTTTGGAATCATTATTGCAAGGATGTGTTGACCTAGATCAGCAATTTTCAACTGTTTTCATCTCATAATACAGAAAAACTGAGTACCAAACTTCTGCTACCTACCAAAACATTTTTTTGCCAGTCTGATCAAAAAAGTAGATACATTTTGATTGACTTACAAAAAAATAATAATAATAGTAATTACTTACCTTTTTACTCCGAAGCAGCTTTTTAAAAATAAATTCAGGTGCCTATTCTTGTATATAAGGATTTCTGGTACCAAGAATTAATTAACCAGACACAATCTTATGCAACATGACCAATAAGATGAAAATCTATGATATGACATATATATTTATGGTTTAAGCCAGGGCATTCACACAAGACAGCTATTATATTGGCTATTGTTATTTTTTTTAATTTGGCAATCTAAGGGAAAAGAGGTTAGTGCCCCTGACTAGATAATCGGGTATTGCATGTTTGAAAAATTCTTGTGGCACTAGTTGAAAATAGCTGAACTAGATGCATAGAAGCAATGGACAGGACCTGCTTATGGCAGATAAACATTACTAAGAAATATGCCTAGGGCATGACTACCCACCATGACCTGCCCCATTAGGAATTTACATTCATATCATCCTGTGAGGTAACTTTCCATAGAACCCCCTTTTTTTTCTGTCCACACAGCTTAGAACATTGACTTTCAGAAATAGGCAATCTGGTATTAAGGGTTGAATGGAGAGGGACATTGTTGTTCTATTTTAGGCTATCAAGCTTCTAAATGACTAGTCTTCAGTAAACTTACCATCTGTACTGTTTTTGTTGTTACAATATTTACCCGGTCTTATTAAAGATTTTAAAGCCCCTACGATATGGCTTAGATGAGCATCGTCCCACAAACCAAGAGGTCACTGGTTCAAGGCATGCACCTGGGCTGCAGGTTGGATCCCCAGTCAGGTTGCATGCGTAAGGCAGCAGCCTATCTAAGTTTCTCTCTCACATCAATGTTTCTTTCCCTCCCTATCACCTTTCCTTCCCTTCCCCTCTCTGTAAAATAAAAAATAATTAAATTGGTAAAAAAAGATTTTTAATAGAAAAACCAATGTCATATCATCATGCTCATATTGTATATATTAATTTCGAATTAAGGGGAGTTCTGAAAGCCTTTTTACTTAAACTTTTTCCCTTGCCTGACTTAAGAGTCAAATGTAATGTTTGACTCTTTAAAGTTATATACTTTAAAGCAACTAAAAATAATTTAGAAAGATACTTTATATAACAAATATTTTTAAATATTCATTAAGTCCTTTCTAAAATATTTCTGATTTGCAGTTCTTAAACATAATATTTTTAAGCAAATCTTTTTATTTATACACTGGTACTGAACATTAAGCTTAAGTTTGAAGATTTCCTATAGTACCTTTAAATTAAATTTGGAGTTTTTCATTACAAAGTTATATATGTTCTTTGTAAAAATTAAAACAATACAGACATATGCAGAGAACAAAATGTTAAATGTTCTGCCCTACTCCTTTTCTAACCCCATTTCCCATACCCCATTAAGTTTAGCGCATATCTTTTCATTTTTTCCTATGGGTATTGC
Source organism: Sturnira hondurensis (assembly GCF_014824575.4). NCBI lineage: Eukaryota > Metazoa > Chordata > Mammalia > Chiroptera > Phyllostomidae > Sturnira > Sturnira hondurensis. The sequence continues at coordinate 1,170,962 of NW_028074670.1, forward strand.
ATCAAATCAGACTCACAAGAATCAGTAATATGACCCAATATTGAGGTTTACTAATTACTTAAATAAAGCAGTGGTCCCAATCCTTTTTGATGCCAGGGACTGTTTTTGTGGAAGACAATTTTTCCTCGGGTGTCTGGAGGTGGAGGGGGGGTGATAGTTTCGGGATGATTCAAGTGCATTACATTCAAGTTCACCTCCTGCTGTGCAGCCTGGAGTTGGGGACCCTGACTTAAAGGGAAGAATCAATCAAGAGGCTCTAATGAAAACAAAGATGTCTAGTACATGAAAGATGGCTTCTCAGAACATACTTTCCCACATTGATCATGCATCTCTGACCCAGAATAATAGATGAGCTTTCTAAGTGAGAGTCACCTCACACAGTGTGGTGACTGATTATAAAGTATAAATTTTGAATCAGCATTTTATATCCCAGAGAGTTGTTAGCTTGAGACATTGTTCAGGGAATTATGCCTCAGATCCTGGATTTATCTACTATAGTTATCTTTAGCCAGGGACATCTTACTAAGAGTATTTCAGAGATAAGATCCCTTCCTCCTAGCAAATATCATTAGGCTCTTTAACTCAAGGTTGAAAGGTCACCTGCCCTCTTCCCCAGTCCACCTCCCAGGAAAGCAAGTGAATGGATTTACAGTCCATCTCCTTTAATTCCTTCCTTACAATCAATGCATATGCATATATTTAAATTTTAGTTCTGTATGATTGAGTTTTTATACTAAAATTGCATTTTAGATAAATAGGTATGCAGGTAGATATAGTTCTATATTTATACACCACTAATAGATTATTAACATTGGTCTGTGTAGTTCCAACTCATTTAAATGGCTGCATAGAAAGTATTTTTGATGTTCTATAAATACAATGCTAATCATTGTATTTATAGACAATGGGGAGAGCCCTGGTGTTTCTGATGTTCTATAAATACAATGCTAATCATTGTACTTATAGACTAGCAAACTTCTACAAAATTTAAGCTGTTAAGAGCTTTAGGTATAGACCTCAAGTGTAAATATAGTAATTTTGACATAGATTTTTTATTCTGGTGAGAAACATTTTTAGCAAATGTGCTAGAAGTTCACACGTAAATATTATGGTACCTTTGTGTGGCTTGTCTAATCCTCGTTTAGTGAAACTTGCTTGTGGTCATGTTTGTGCCAACTGTGGAAGACAGTTGCCTACCACAGGTAAGGATGGTTTCTGGCTCCTCCTTGGGATTCTCAGATGACATTAGTGATGTAACTAGAATTAGTGACTATCTTAAAGTTGATTGCATTTCCTGAGATGGTTATCTATAAAAAACAAAATTCCAAGACTTGATTTCTTAGCCCAGACTTTCCATACTAATACCCCAGATAATTTTCATCAAGTCCACATTCCCCTGGTGCCCCAGTAACTTCTCCTTCAGAATAGTATTTTCTGGACTAAGTAAAAGTATTATCATATTTAATATTACAGTCTGACTAAATGTTTTCATACTAAAACTTTAATGAGCAAAAGCTAGTACTGTGGTCTTTCAAGCACTATGAAATTAAGATTTGAGATGGTATATGAAATGATATCTAGTTGAAGATTAAAAATATACCTTAAAGTTAAATATGAACTTCTATCTTACCTTCCTTTGTTTTATTCATAGATACCATGTGAATGAACAGAGACTGAACATTTTATAGATACTTTTTGTAAAAGGCAAATGTCAGGGGTATCAAATTCATCTTCACCAGAGGCCACATCAGTCTCACAGTTGCCTTCAAAGGGCCAAATGTAATTTCAGTGCCTTCAACAGTTAAGGAGTAGTTACATTTATACAGTCCTAAAATTATTTCAGCCCTTTAAAGGCAACTGTGAGGCTGATGTGGCCCCTGGTGAAAATGAGTTTGACACCCTGGCATGTGTGGAGTAGTAAATAGTGTGAATCACAAAGGATTTCACATTATCCAGTAGGTTGAAAATAAAGATCTTCTAAATCACAGATTATTTCTACTGAAGCTCATACTTTGATTTGAAAGCAAGCAAAAGCTATTCTTAAACTGTTCAGACTAAATAAATTAAAAATTATGAAGTGTGAATTTGGGGTTACTTTGTTCTAGAATAAACACAATACTAAGTTTTCCAGGGTAAAATACATCTCAAAAGTGAGCTGTACTATCAGATTTACATGAAGCAAAGTAGTAAGAAACTGGAGATGACTTTTGTGAATTTTCAGATAATTGACCTATAGTAATGATATAATTTTAAAATTTGAATGATTTAATCTTTATAACAAGATTGTGGTGGTTTTCAGGTGACTAGGAGTGGTGTATTGGACAAAAATAAATTTTGTAACCTTTGTATCATGTTTTTTAGCTCACCAGTTATTGCACAGTCTCACTCTATGGGAAAAATTTATAATAGGAAACAGAAGCAATTAATGGGTGAATATGATCAGATTTCTCCACCAAGTTCTCAGCCTGATAAGGGTAAGGTTCCTTTCGCCTCTTTATTGATCTTTGCACCATCTGTGGTTTTTGGAACTGTTTTTTTTTTTTTGCTTAGCATGTCTTCAAGGTTCATACATGTGGTACCATGTATCAGTACTTAATTCTTTTTTAGTACTGAGTAATATTCTGTTGTGTAAATATACCACATTTTATGCATTCATCAGTTGAAAGACATTGAGTTGTTTCTGCTTTTTAGCTGTTATGAATAATGCTGCTATGAACATTTGTATACAACTTTTTGTATGGACATAGGTTTTCAGTTCTCTTGGGTATATACCTAAGTAAAATTGCTGGGCCATAGGTAACTCTATATTTAACACTTTGAGGACCTCCCAAACTGTTTTTCAGAGTAGCTGCAACATTTTACATTCCCATCAACAGTGAATGAGGTTTACAATTTTTCCACATCCTTATACTTAATATCACTTGTCATTTTGTTGCTCTGTCATTTTGATTAACCATGGTAGTGAGTATGAAGAAAAATCTTTTCTCCCTTTTTTTATATTTTTTAATTTTTAAAAAATATTTTATTTATTTATCTTTAGAGGGGAAGGGAAGGAGAAAGGAAGAGAAATGTCAATGTATGGTTGCTTCTCGTGCATCCCTTGGTGGGAACTGGCCCTGCTGGGAACTGGCCCGCAACCCAGGCATGTGCCCTGACTGGGAATCGCACCGCAATCGTCTGGTTCGCAGGCCCGTGCTCAATCCACTGAGCTACACCAGCCAGGGCTCTCCCTTTTTAAATTTTTTTTGTTTTTTATTGAATTTATTGTGGTGACATTGGTTAATAAAATTAAATAGGTTTCAGGTATACAATTCTATAATACACCATCTGTATATTGTATTATGTGTAAAACTTTTTGAGTTTTTTTATTGTATTTTTTCCATTATCATTTAGTCCCCTTATACTCCCCTTCCCATCCCTTCACCACAGTCACCACAATCACCACACTGTTGTCCATATCCATGAGTCCTTTTTCCTTTTTACTCAATCCCTCCACCCCCTACCCTACCCTTATTAAAAATTTTCAAACATAAAACTAGAGAAAAGTAGTATGAACTTTCATGCACCCATCATTCACTTTCTACAATTATCAACATCTTTTTAATCTTGTTAGTGACTATTTAAAAACAGCTTTATTCAGGTATAATATATAATAAACTACACTACCAGTCAAGATGGCAGTGTGGGCAGATGTGGATCACCTCTTTGCAGAGCCACATCAAAATTACAACTAAAATATAGAACAACCATCGCTCAGAGCTGTCAGAAAGCAAGTTGAATGGAAGTCTGACAACTACAAAATTAAGAAACCACATCCAGCTAGAGTGGTAGGAGGGATGCAGGTGTGGGACAGGCTGGTCCCTCATCCACGTGTGGTGGATAAAAATTTGTGAGGCATATCTTAGGAGCGAGGACTCTCAGTGCTGGGAGCTACTTTCCTCGCAAGTACCCCATTGTGCCACAGATAAGAGTAAATATGACTGAGACATGATGTGATCTGCTTAGAGAGGAGAAGTGGCCATTTTCCTGGAGGGAAAAGGCCATGGGCAGTGGCCAGTTTCTCAGGGGAGATAAAAGCCAGCAGCGGCCAGTTTCTCCGAGGAGAAAATGGCCTCGAGCCCCCTCCTCCAGGGCCTTTTATTGGGCTGTAATACAAAGGAATACAGGGCAGCAAGGATCAAACAGTAGATAACATTTCAAAGAAATCTGAGGGCTTACTATGAATCAGAGTCTATCAGGAATAGAGTTTTAGGGTTTCCTGCTCAAACCCTTAACATATGAATGAAAGCACTCTTAGCAGAGCAGATTTCACAAGTTTATCAGGAAGTCTTTGTGGTGCCAGATTCTTCCCCAGGACACGCTCTAGCAAGGCACGGAGCTGCACCTCTCCCCATTGGGTATTCAGGCTTAAGGGGATTAGAGCCAGGAAGCCCTTCTCCCAGAGAACATGGGGACTCGGGCTATGTCAAAGCTGGGGGATGAGAGTCCATTGCTCTTTGTTGCAGCCCCCCCCCCAAGTCCTTCCATGAGGGCCTCCCAAGTAATCAAGTCTGGCTTAGGTTGCCCCCGCTGTGAGGGGTCTTACCTGTCATTGACTTCGGACCAAGCTTTGGGGGCAGGGAGAGGAAACTGAGGCAGCATTTGCTACCAAAGACAAGCTTTGTCTCCTGAGGCTCGAATTCCAGAGGTCTTCCCTCACCCTTAGCCACAAGGGGTACAGATACAATTCCTAGAACCAGGCAGAGTGGTCTGCAACACTCGGCCCCACACCAGGTGCCCCCAGCCCAGGGTTCCAATGCCAGGAAGATAAGTATCCACAACTGGTTTCAAAACCAGCAGGAATTGAGTCAATGGAAGAAACTGTTGGAGCCCCAAGCAGTTCCTCTTAAAGAATCCACACACAGACTCACCTACTCAGACCCACTCCCTCTGAGCTCCAGCACCAGGTAGCAACTTGAAAGGCACCAGTGGTATACAGGAAGAAACTGAAGTGTCTGGCATCAAGGCAAACAGGCCATTTCCCTTTTCTAAACCATTCGCCCACAGAGCCATAAGCTGATGCCATATCTGAGACTCTATCAACCTAGCTAACACTGGTTGACCCACCTTGGAGATCCCTAGGGACTCTACCTGACCATTTATGGCCCACCCAAGCTGCTTTTCCACATAAATAGCTAATCTTGGCTCTCGCTCCACAACTTCCTAAATCCTATCGAACAAGCAATGGCTGGCCTCTGAGCCCCAGGCACAGCACAAGAGTAGCCAGACTGGATACACCGCTTGCCTTCACCTGGGAATTTCCAAGCCCAGCACAAGTCACAGCCATCTGATTGCTTTATCAGGCAGGGTAGCCCGGGGCAAAACACTGGTGGGGGCTAACTTTGGCCCTGCATAGGAAACCACAGGGTCAGCACACCCAGTGGGCAGCTACAGACCACAGTGGAACACCACCACCCTGCCCTAGTATACCTGATCCTTCATGGAGGTTGGTGGTCAGTGGTCACAGCCAATTCTTGCAGCTGACTGGTTGTAAGCCTCTCCTGTTGACCTGTCAACAGCAACCAGGGCTCAACTACAAGAGGAGGGTGAATTCAGCCCACACAAAGGGCACATTTCAAGTACCCAGCTTGGGTGACAGGGGGAGGCTGTGCCACTGGACCCTACAGGACACCTACCACATTAGGCCACATTACCAAAACACAAAGTCAAAGCAGCTCTACCTAATATGTACAAACAAACACAGGAAGACTGCCCAAACAAGGAGACAAATATGGCCTCAATAGAAGAACAGATCAAAACTCTACAAAAAAGAGCTAAGTGAAATGGAGATAAGCAATGCTCAGATGCAGTATTCAAAACACTGCTAATAAGGATGCTCAAGGAACTTAGTGAGGACCTCAGCAGCATAAAAAAGATCGAACGGATACGACAGATACACCAATATCGAAATAAAGAACAATTTATAGGGAAACAACAGTAGAGTGAATGAAGCCAAGAATCCAATCAATGATTTGGAACATAAGGAAGCAAAAAACAATCAGAGCAAGAGAAAGAAAAAACAATCCCAGAAAAATGAGGATAGTACAAGCAGCCTCAGGGACAACTTTGAAAGGTCCAAAGGAGTTCATGGGGGGTGCCAGACAGATAAGAGAAAGAACAAGAAATTGGAAATCTATTTGAAAAAACAATGAAAGAAAACTTCCCCAATTTGGTGAAGGAATAAACATGCAAGTTCAAAAAGCACACAGAGTCCCAAACAAGGTAGATGCAAAGAGGCCCACTCCAAGACACATCATAATTAAAATGTCAGGTTAAAGATAAAGAGAGAACCTTAAAAGCAGTGAGAGAAAAGCAGTTAGTTACCTACAGAAGAGTTTCCATAAGACTGTCAGCTGATTTCTCAGAAAATACATTGTAGGCTAGAAGGTATTGGGCAAGAAATATTCAAAGTCATGAAAAGCAGGGACCTACATCCAAGATTGCTCTACCCAACAAAAATATTTAGAAATGAAGGGCAGATAAAGAGCTTTCCAGACAAGAAAAAACTAAAGGAGTTCATCATCACCAAACCATTACTATATGAAATGTTAAAAGGACTTATTTAAGAAAAAGATCAAAACTATGAATAATAAAAGGCAAAAACTACAAATCTATCAAGAATTGAATCTAAAAAACAAATTAGGCAGACAAGAAGAACAGAGACAGAATCATAGCATCCAGAGAGCCTTGTGGTGGTTGCTGGGTGGGAGATGGTTGTGGGGAAATGAGTGAAGAGGTCAGGAGATTAAAAAGTACAATGGGTAGTTACAGAATAGCCATGGGAATGTAGAGTACAGTATAGGAAATGGAGTAGCTAGAGAACTTATATGCATGACCCATGGACATGAACAACGGTCAGGCAATTGCTTGGGAGCAAGGGCAGGGGAGGGTGCTGGGGAAGGCAAGGGAGGGGAAGGCAAGGGGCAAAATCAGGACAATTATAATAACATCATCAAAATATTTTTAAAAACAAACTGCACATATTATATAATTTGATGGAAGTTTTTAAATATATATTTTTATTTTTAGAGAGGGGAAGGGAGGAAAAAAACAGAGAGATAAACATTGATAGATTGCATCGCGCGTGCCCCCAAATGGGTCCTGGCCTGCAACCCAGACATATGCCCTGACTCGGAATCAAACCAGACTCAGTCCCCTGATCCATTGAGCCATACCAGGCAGGTCTGGTTTTTGGCAAATGTATATGCCCATAAAGTTACCAACACAATCAAGGTGGTAAATGTATCTTTACCAAAAAAAATGCCCTTCATAATGGTTTCCTCCCACCTCTTCCTACCTCATCTCAAAGTAATCACTTTTAGTACAGATGAATTTGCATTTTCTAGAGTTTTCTGTAAATGATATCAAATATTATGTACTTTTTTGTCAGACTTCTTTCACTCAGCATAATTATTTTGAGATTCATCCATGTTAAGTGTATCAATAGTTTATTTCTTTTTGTCAGTGATAGTATTCCACTGTATGAATATACCACTATTTATTTGATTTCTTTATTCATCTGTTGATCAACATTTGGGTGTTTTCTTTTCTGGGGCTATTACAAATAAAACTGTTATGAACATTCATGTATAAGTCTTTATATGGACATATATTTCCTTTTATTTTGGGTAAATATCTAGGAGTAAAATAACCAGCCCCTGTGGTAGATGTATGTTTAACTTCCTCAAGCTGCCAAACTGTTTTCCAAGTGGTTGTACCATTTACATCCCTACCAACAATGTATGAAAATTCTCATTGTTCTGCATCCTCACAACACTGGTATTGCCATTTTTTTTCATTTTAGTCATTCTAATAAGTGTATGGTGGTATCTCATTAAGGTTTCATTTGACATTGACTTGATGACTAATGACTTGATGACATAGCTGATTTTCATGTGATTGGCCATCTATATATATTCTTTTCTGAAGAGTCTGTTCAAATTCTTTCTATATATTTATCAAATATTTGTTACATTATTTTATTCTGAATTTTTATACTATTTAAGTTGAATAGAATAGTAGCTAAATTTTCTAACTCATCAAATGAGACTTCATGTAGACTTTTTTAATCTCAAATTTTCAGATAAGATAGCTGATCATTAGTGACTCTACAGAGAGCTATAGTAGGCATATTTTCTTTTAAAGGGAAGAAATGTTCAATTCTGCATGGGTTATGCTTACTTCCTAATCTTTGAAACCAAAATGTATCACCAGAAATACCTAGGGCATCATCATCTCATAGTTAAGTACATTTTCTGTTTTATCTGTACATATGCGGGATTTTAGGTAGGGTAAAGGAAGAGAAGCAGGAAGAGTGCTATTCCTCCCCACTCCACCCCCCAAAAAACGTGAACGAGCAAACAAAACACGAGCATATGTATTTGAAATTTTTCCTGAAACTTTTCTCCATAGTAATTCAGCCCCCCCCTCTGAACTTTCACCTCCATTTCCTCCCTTAACCCTCCCACCAGCAGTTTAATAGAGAACAAACCAGAATGCATTCTAGAATGCTTTTTTCACCAATCAGAAGTGGCAGAATAAAATCTAAGCCCTGTATAGAAGAGCCGGAACTCTGTTCTCTCATTTTCCCTCATGCCCTATACCTAAGAGTTTTATCTCATAGCTGAATTTCTAATTTCCAGCATTCCCAAATCATTTTAGAAACATCCTTATATTTTTAAGTCCTACAGTACTCTAGTCAGGTGAGTGTGTGTGTTTACTTAATTTTGTTTGGGTAAACTGATGAGTTTAAAGATTGAATTCATGTTTCCATTCGCATAGAAAATAATAAAAAAAGAATTTTAAAAAACAGAAGAAAGCAAGATACAAGAAACTAATTAATCATAACTTTAGAAAACAAGTGAACATTTAGATCAGGCCACCCACCATGCATGTGTAGTCCTTATCTACACCTCTTTACATTCCTTACATTTGTAGCCCTCCAACAAAATCTTAAAGGTCAGCTCCTTTCTGCCCTCTGTCTCTCTCCTGAGAAGGATAAAGTTCCTTGTGAGTAGTCTGGGAGATATTTAACTATCCTAATGTTCCTTTTTGGTGTGTAACTTTATGATATTTAATTGTTATGCTGAATTAGGTTTTAATTTGTGTGGACTTACATGTTTTTTGTTTTGTTTTGAAGCTCTCTTTAAAAGCAAAAGATATATTCAGAATAAAACAATCTAGTATAAAGCATTTTCTTTTATCTTCTCTACAGAATATTCCCTTGTCAAGCTAATGAAGCATTCAAAGAAGACATACGACTCTTTTCAAGATGAACTTGAAGATTATATCAAAGTGCAGAAAGCCAGAGGCTTAGAACCAAAGACTTGCTTCAGACAGATGAGAGAGGACTATTTGGAAACCTGTAGGTACAAAGAAGAGGTTGATTTCAGACCCAGGTATAGAATGTTTGATCAAAGACTCCCGTCTGAAACCATCCAGACCTACCCAAGATCATGCAGTATTTCACAAATTGTGGAAAACCAGTTACCTCAGTGGCTACCGGCTCATGACAGCAGGTTAAGATTAGATTCCCTGAGCTACTGCCATTTCACCAGGGACTATTTCTCAGAAAAACCAGTTCCCTTGAACCTTAGTCAGCAAGAGTACAATTATAGCACATACAGTGTAGACTCTAGAGTTTACAAGCACCTCTCAGAAAACAGTACTAGTGCCCATAAAGCCAGTCATAAACGGATGCATCACAAGAGAAAAAGGCATCCAGAAGAAAGCAGAGAAAAATCAGAGGAGAAGCAGCCCAAGCATAAGAGGGAGGAAGGCTGTGAGGAAATAGACTTAGACAAACACAAAAGCATCCAGAAAAACAAAACAGAGGTGGAAACAGTCAGGATCAGTGCAGAAAAGCTTAAGAATCACAAGGAGAAAAAAAGACGAGATATAGCCTCCAAGAAAGAGGATCGTAAGCATAGAAAAGAGAAAAAGGAACAAGGTCAAGAAAGAACCGAGGAAGAAATGCTTTGGGACCAATCTATCCTTGGATTTTGAGGCTCTCAAGTTGATTCTCCTGAGGTTAAACTGAGAAAATCATTGAGGAGCTTGGTTTTCTGATGTTCATGTTCATAGCACTTTTCTCATATAAACAGGTACTTTAACTTCTAACAAAGGCCAAGTGAACAGAAAGTATTTAGTATGCTTGATCTCCAACATGGAAATTACTTTTCTTCATTTTCTAAAAGCATTACTACATTTTTCTTATGTATAATGTAACTTCCCTTAATGAGAGTGGCTTTGCCTTTATTCATCAAATTGCTATGCTGATGGAAGTGTTTTTCCTTTGGGAAGTCATTTATTTTAAATTGGAGGATTAATAGGCTTGGTAGAATCTATTTCTTGATTGGGTTTGTTTTAGTTTGGGGTGGGATATTTTTATTTTCATTAGTTTTCTCAATGAAGCAATTTAGGTTTTTCCCCTCTGTTAGATATATGTTTTATTTTGTTGAAGCTCTTTGTATTTTCTATATTTTCTTTGAAGCACCTATATTGAAAAGTGGAAATTGAAATACATTAAAATAATATGCTTAGGTTACATATAGTTTTAAAAGTTTCAAAGAGTCGATACAAAATCAGTTTATAACAAGTATTTATAATAAAGTGTTCTAATTTTACATTTGTTGTTCTGTATCAATGATCTGTTCCCGTTAAATGATGATTTTCTTCTAGAAGAGTAATAATTGAGCAGTTTGTACTTAAAAGGCAAAATCTTTTGGGTAGGTCACATTTACAGTTAAAAAAACCCTTATCTCCTATACCTTGCTCATTCCTGCTCAAACACATTTTACCATCCTGTCTCCTCAATTCTCTTTCATGTAACCAGTCTCTCTACTTTTACTGGACTGCCACCTTACTCACCCCTGGCCCCTCGGGGTCACCACCTTACCAAGCCTTCTACCTCACTGGGCCCCAGATAGCAAAGACAAAAGGAAAGAATGGGGGGAAGAAGGCGGGGGGAGGGCAGGTGACCCATTTGATTTTACACTGTGGCCACAAACCTTCAATCCTTCAAGCTTTCCCTAGTAAGTTTCCATTCAAAGCCTTACTCCTCAGATGCTCCTCCCAGCTTCCACAGCACCACTTTTCCCCGTTTTTCCCTGCATCCATAGCTCCTCTCATGGTCTCCTTGACTGGTTCCTCCTCCGCCCACCTCTAAATGCATCCAGTGTGTTGCATCAGGAGCCAGTGCTAGACCGCCTCTCTAACTGCTCAGCACAAGGGGTCTCATTCAGGGCCATGGCTTTAAATTTACCCGTCCGCTCATGTTGTGGACTAAATGTTCCCTCCCCTCCAATTCATAGGTTGAAATCTAATACCCAATGTAATAACATTCAGAGGTGAGGCCTTTGGGATATAATTAGCCATGAAGGTATAGCCCTCATGAATGGGATTAGTGCCCTGATAAAAGGCCAGGATGCTAGCTCAGCCACCCAATATATGTTTATTATAGCAGCCCAAACTGACTAAGACAGTTGAAGACCTCTGTAAATTTCTCTCATCAAAGTACTAACCAGGCCCGACCCTGCTTAGCTTCCGAGATCAGACGAGATCGGGCGCGTTCAGGGTGGTATGGCCATAGACAAGACCTCTGTAAATTTCTATCTCCCCCCTTGAGTTCTAGACCCCTATCCAACTACACTAAGTGATATTTCCCCTCATAACCCCCAAAGCACTGGCTTCCCTCACCACCAGTTATCCTTCCCCCAGTTTTTCCGGCTAAAATAACACTTGACCCTTCTACATCAGACCCACTATTAATTCCTCCTGGTTATATCACCAGATTATCTACTATTGTCCAGTTCTTTCCATCTTCTTTGTCACCATCCCGTCCAAGCCATTATTTATCCCATATGAAACAGGACAATAGGTCTGAGAAGAACTGCAAAACTGGAAAAAGACATCACAGGCTCTGGGTTGGTGAGTACAAACCCTGCAACAGAAGCACCAAGAGATCAAATGGTGTTATGGTCATTGCAACCCTGAGGATGTCAGACACATCTAGCAAATATATCCTTCCAAAAGGACAAAGCCTTACCTGAAGAGGAAAGTGCTAGGCTGAGAAACCCAATTGAGCAGGGAAGTAACACAGGAGGGTAAGGAAAGGTTTAAACGGTCTGGAGCGGGGAAAGGTCCAAGACGAAGCAGGACCCCGGTAGTACTGTAACAGCAGTAGAACAGCATCCATGATAAGAATACTACTTACCTTGACAGGCAAGACCTGTAGGCCTTCAGAAAACTCTGAACCATGAGTAGCTCTCAGAGGCAGAGAAGTAGCCACATTTTGAACCTTTCAAAAACAAAGAGCCCTCAAGCCATGAAGCTGAGAAAGACACCCTAGGCCATTACCCTTCCTGCAGAAATGTGCTCCCAGTGGTCCAGGTTAACACATTTCATTTAAACTTTGGAAAGAAGGGTGGGGGGAATATGATCTAGCCGCATAAAATGTTACAAGGGAAAAATAAACTGAAATATTTTGACTAAAGATACCAGTATAATGCAGACACAAAACATACAAAAACTAACCTAACACTTCAAACAAGGCTGAAAGAGAGTAGGAAAACTATTAAAGCTTTGAGAAAACCTCATAAAACAGAAAACCCTGAAATAAAATGACCAAACAACTATGCAATTGAAAAAGAAAGACAATTATTAATTCCAGGGAAAATAAAATGTAGTACAGTAAAGAAAAAGGAATTACATTTTTTTTAGTCAAATATATCCATGAAGCCAGAAGACATCATTACTAAACAATTACCCTGACACAGAGGAAAAAGTAGTTAAAAATAATTTCAAAAATAAAAATTACATTAACAAGAATATGAGAACATATAGACATCATAGAAAGAATAGTGATAATCCAACAAAAGTAAAGAAAATAATACAAAAGGCTTGTGAGAAGGTGATAAAAGGTAAGCAAAGATCCAAATATACTTGGAATCTCCAAAAAGCAATCAATGAAGCAGACCAAACACTCAAAACATTAATTTGTGTTTGTTAATGACAGCAATATGCAAAACAGTTGCAAGTATATATACAAAAGGTTGTTGGCTTACTTTGGCAATGCATGGAGTGTTGTAGATTATCAGGCCTGGGCGATAACTCCAAGACAGTTTTGAACCTTGTAAACTGACAACTTGGTTTTGGATTCCAGTTGTACATTTATAAGTTATGTATAGTAGGTTTATTGTTGGAGAAATGGCAACAGTAATTCTCCCTCCCTGTATCTACCCCTTGGGTAGTCCATGCTGCAGGGGCTTGGCCTTATTGAGACAGGATAGTAAGAAGACAGGGAAATACCTTGGCAAGTGGAATAGGGAAACTGAGACAGACAGCTGAATCAACTGGCCAAGCAATCTGCAGCCAGGGGTTGAAGGTCACCTCCCTAGAGATAACACCTAGGACTCAGTTGTATTTCAGCTCCAGGTCCAGAAGAGCAGCAAAACCAGGTAGTGACCCCAGGCCCAACTGCAATGACTGAAGTCCCTTCCCTGTCCCTGACCAATCAGTGGAGACCACGATCCTAAAAGATCAAACCTGGAGAACTGATGAATATTCTACTGAAACCCTCCCCTAAGATTCCCTCTCACTCTCCCTCTGGAGAGCAGCCCTAACCATTCATTTCCTTTCCCTTCTTTCTCCCCCACTTCTTTCCCCACAGGCACGCTTGTCTAAGGCAATGGGCAGCTGGCAGCTTGTCCCAGGCTGACCCCCTGAACCTGTCCCCAAAGCCCCTTCTTTCTGACTTCCCAGGGAGCTCAGGCAGCCCAGCCTGGGCTCTCCTGCTGCTGCTTCGGTACTAAGCCCTTCCTTGTTTTACCCTCCTCAGCTCTAATAATTGTATCCTCGCAGTCATCTGGGCACGTGCTGTGAAATCTTTCCCACATTAAGTCAAGAACCCACACACTACAGCTGGCCCTAGGCAGACCCACTCAGGGCCAGGGCCCGGGCCCATGTCCGGGAACACTGTGACTTGTTTTGACTAATGAAAGAATAGCAAGTACCACGCAAGCTAGATTTGGGAAGTGCCTCTGCTGGCCCTCATGTTAGTTTTGGAACTCAGCCACCTGGGCTTATCACCAAGTGAACTCTTCCTTCCATCACCTCCATATACAAGGCTGCTTGGACATGCAGCCCCCACTGAGAAAGCCCAGCAAACTCGCAAAATTATGAGAAATAAATGTTTGCTGTATTAAATCATAAGTTGTCAGTGGTTTATGATACAGTGAAAACTTATACACTACATGATTTTAAGTGGGTTTCTTAATCTGAGCCTCAGTTTTGTTATGTGTAATATGGAAATAAAACAATTACCCTTGGAGGGCTATTCTGAGGATTCAATGAGAATATATATCTACTTCATATATATATATTATTCATATATATTATATATATGAAGTGTTTGGCACAGCATAAATACTCAACAAAAACAAGCTGTGCAGGCTGGAAGGGCTCTGCACTCAGGCTGGGGCCCCTTATTGTAGTATTTTGTAAGCAATCTAGAAATGCCAGGGAAAAGCATGTGAAAGAACTGGAAGGGTGAGGAAGCAGCAGCCAAGATGGGAAATTGCAAGTTCCAGGTTAGAGCTCAAATCACTTGGCAGGAAGGGGGGGCGGAGGTGAAGGGGCGGGGTCTCCAGGCTCTTTCCATTCCCCCCATCCGCACCCCTGGAAACGGTGGAAGCAGAGGCACTCAGTGACTGAGCTGCCTCCTCCAGGAGCGCAGGTATGGTACTCTGTGGTTAAGAAACAAACCAAAAAGAAGGACCACCCCCACAGGCAGGGTAGATATCCAAACGCACCACCATTTGCCTGGAGACCAGAATCCCTGATAACAGCGGAGGCTGACAGGCCCTGGCTTTGGCAGACTTCAAACATCATTGCGCGTTTCACCCCTACCGCTGCCATGAAGGGAACTGCCATTGCTCTCGCCATTGTACAAGGAGGAAAACAGGCTCAGAGAGATTAAGTAATTTGTCCAGGGTTACAATGGGGGCCAGGCCAGTCTCCTAGGGCTAAACTTTGAAACCCACCCCTTTAAGGAGCTGGGCGAGAATCCAAGAGGAGGTGTGGTGGATAGGGGCTGCACCTAGGTGCTGGCTCAACTCCGAGGGGCCTAGGGGCTTGGCGGGGGCGGGTACCAGGGGTGAGGAAACAGGGCTACCGTGGATCTCCAAGGGCAGGAGGGAGTCATCAACCTTCCCCGTGGATGAGAGAATATTCAGAGAATGGTGGGCACAGAGCTGGGGCGGGGAGAGGGTAACGGGCAGTTTCTCGGTGGAAAGAGAGGGAGTAGGACTGGATGGTTTGGGAGGCCTGAAACCGGCAGTCAGCAGTAAACACGTGTGGGCGTTAGATCATAGAGGCTAAAGATACAGGCACGAGCTTCAACCAAAGGCTTCAATTACTCTGGTTGTCACATGATTTACAGTCAAAGACAAAGAAAGTGTTAGTCACTTATACCCGAAGATTATAAAGCAGCTTAGTCATCTCCTAGAGGCCTGCCTGTAAAGTGAGTTCCAGGAAAAATGTTTAAAAAGCACACTTTTCTTAAGGTAATAGGAAAATATAACTAGTTAAGAACAAAACAAAGATCGCGTAGAGAAAAACAAAGCTCACGAGGTGTTTCATTTCTGCTTTTGCTTTAAAGGTGAAATCAGTGGTGCACGTGCAGGGCCTGTGTTGCAGAACCTTGCTTCCTCAGCCTGCTAGATCACCCACCACAGTGAGAAAGGGCTCCGTGGTACCAGAACCTCCCCCCTTTGGGTGCCAATCACGGGCCCAGGTTTTCACCTGTGCTTCTGATCACCCGGCTACAGAGCAGAAATTCCAACAACTCCCATAAACCACAGTGGGAGAAATCAGACGACGTGGAGGATCTCGGCCCCTGGACACCCGGTCTTTGTGGGTCATCACCCGCGTTTAGTGTGTGTCGGGCGCCCACGTCACCTCTGGGCAGCTCTGACTGTTGGGCTCAGAACCATGACATTTCACACTTCGTCACCAGCTCCCTAATGTTGGACTCTAATTATTTGATATTCTTATACAATGAACATGTCTAGTATGGCAATGGCACATTTTATTTTGAAATAATCTCCTGAGGGGAGATTTTTTTTTAGTCCCCATTTTAAAGATTAAGAAAATGAAGGTTTAGAGAGGTTAGACAGCCTGCCCGCAGTCTCCTGTAGTAGTCTGAACACGTTCCACCCCGTCTTCTGGCTCTGAGACCAAGGCCTGCTCTCACTCCATTCTACCACCTTGGGGCTTGGGGGTGTCCTCCTGCTGCTGTTTGTAAGCTCTGGGCACTAGGAGGGTGTCTAGTGAACCGGAGGCAGGTGCTAGCTATTGACTGTCAGACCAGCTGAAGGGAAGGCAGGGGAGGGCTCAGGAATCCCTTCGCGCTGGCCTGGCCCATCTGAAGGGGTGGTGTCTGGATGTTACAGGACATACCCTGCTCATCCCAAGCCCTGAAGGCTCCTCCAGCCTGGAAATGAACTCTGGCTAGAGCATTTATAGGCCCCAGATAAAGCCTTCTCACCTACTTTATCATTCTTTCCATAATTCTCTCTTGCCCCTGTGCCTACAGATTCACTCACTTCCCTGTGTACTTCCCGTTTGGACCTGTATTTGAGTGCCTGGGGTGCCTAGGGTGTAGAAGTCAATTGCCCTCCTTTACAAGAGGTGAGATAAGGCTGCTGCACTGCTTCTCTTTTGAAAAAGAACCACACACTTGGATTTTTCTCAAGTGTTTTTTCCTCAATGGACAATTCAAGGTTTCCCCTGTCCTTTTTCAATCTTGTCATCATGCGTGAAGGATGATGTAAACCCATCTCCATAAATGACAGAAGCTGCAGGGGCACCAGACCTTTAGCAACATCTGCGTCCTTGAACGCTTAAGTGTGACAGAGCTTTTGCAAAGGGGATTTTATTTTGTTTATAGAAGATCAGCAGGCCTTTTTGGTAATACCTTTTAATCTGGAAAGTGATTTATAGATTCTACCCAAAACCAAGTGTAGTACAGTTTACCCTGAACAAGGGGGAAGAGAAGGGTGAGAGGTGAACATTTCAGAGAGTTGAAAATTCCCACATGACTTTTGGCTCCCCTAAAACTTAAGTTGTCCCCCAGTATGTCTAGGGGATTGGTGCCAGGATCTCCCAGATATCTAAATCTGCAGATGCTCAAGTCCCCTAAATAAAACGGCATAAATCAATGCATACTCCCAGTTACAGATCAAAAGTCATAAAATGCTTGCCCTGCCTGGGTAGCTCAATGGCTTGAGCATCATCCCATATGCCAAAGTTGTAGGTTCGATCCCTGGTGAGGGCACATATACAAGAAGAAACCAATGAATGAATAAATAAGTGGAACAACAAATTGATATCTCACTGTATCTCAAATCAATAAATGTAAAAAGTTAAAAGAGATGTTACAGGTATTTATTGAAAAAAGCCCACATGTAATTGGACCTTTCACAATTCCCTATGCATACTTCATCATTTACCTTCAGGATTCCACCCAGTGAAACATTCTCAAGCAAAACACATCAAAATATTAAGGTAACGAAAGCACCTGGTCTTCTCCTGCCTTCTTTCACTCCTGGTAAGAAACCTCACCCTCACTCTGAATCTCACCCTCTCTCTTTCTTGGATATTATATTGAGAACCTTCACTTCCTCTGCAGACATTTTTGTCTCCTGACTTATTAGTGACTGTTTACAACCTTTTTTGCATGCATCTTGCCGAGGGTTGGACTACGCACTGTGACCTGCCCAGCTGAGAATTTATGATAAGGTCACCCTGTGGAGTGACGTTCCATAGAATCACCTTCCTTTTTCTGTCCACACTATGTCATTCTAGACACACAAGAACGATGGAGAGAGCTTGCCAAAGGTGAAGATTAATCTATCATATGAGACTTAGGATGAGACTTGCCTTGAGAAAACCCGCTCAGTCTGGAATTGCATTAACCCCACCCCTCGAGGTGACTTTCAGTTACTGAGCTGGTCAGGCCTGTCTTCGTTCACAGCTCCTTGGAACAAAGCCTGGCACAAATTTCACAGGCATCATAGGTGGCATTGGGCCTAGGGCTTCAAAGTTTGGCCTTTCATGATCCTGTGCCCAGGGGAGGTTTAGTGGATAAAGTCTGTCCTCAGGGAACACAGAATAATACTAAATCCCACATAAATGGAGACAGAAACCATGTCCTTATATTGAAAGGCATAACATTCGAAAGATGTCAGTTCTCCTCAAACCGATCTCTATAGATTCACCGAATCCCAAGCAAAGTTGCAAGTACATTTTTGGAAGTTGACAAGTTTAACTTTATATGGAAAATAAAAGGCCACGAATAATTAAGACACAGGAAAAAACAGGGAGTAGACTTGCTTAGTAGCTACCAAGACTTATTATAAAGCCACAGTCATTATGACGGAGGGGTATTGGGTGTAATGCAAAGATACAACAGAATACAGAACCCAGAAGCAGAACCACGAACAGATGGGCGTTTAATTAATAACGAAGGCAGCACTTCAGAGCAGTGAGGAAGACGGGCTTTTCAATAGACGGCGAGCATCTACACGGTGAAACGAATGAAGTACGATGCTTACATGGGTGTGGAAAACTTTTTCCTTCTACCCTTCTAGAGTCTTAAGCTAGGTTCTTCAAATTAACATAAAACATATTAACAAAAGAAAAATCCATTTTCACACAAATATTTTCTGCTGTTCTAAATTTAGAAAAAGAAAAGAACTCTCTCCAACTCTCACTTCCACTGGCCACCGCAGGCAGGAAAGTCTGGGAGATTGGCATGGTAAGACTTCTTTCTGCAGGTGCTTGGAAGGGGTCCCAGCATCTCTCAGACACCGCAGATCGAGTGGTGTCCCACTGAAGTCTCCTGGCTGGCTCACCAAAACCATAGGGATGAAAAACTTTTCCCTTCCTCCCTTCTGGGGTTCTTTGGCTGCCCGAATAATTAAATTGACATAAGACAGATCTGGAAACAGCCCAAGTGCCCATCAGTAGATGAGTGGATTAAAAAGCTGTGGTACATTTACACAGTGGGATACCATACAGCCATTAAAAAAAGAAGAAAATCTTACCCTTTGCAACAGCATGGATGGACCTGGAGAGTATTATGCTAAGTGAAATAAGCCAGTCAGATGAAGACAAATACCATATGATCTCACTTATATGTGCAATCTAATGAACAAAATAAATTAACAAACAAAACAGAAACAGAGGCATGGGCACCAGGAACAGACTGACAGCTGTCAGAGGGGAGGGAGATTGGATGAAAGAAGGCAAAGGGGTTAGCTGATGATCATATATGCACAACTCATAGACACGGACAACAGTGTGGTGATGGGCAGAAGGAGGGGACATGAAAGCTGGGTAGAGGTTGGCAAAGGGGAGAAAATGAGGACATCTGTAATGGTGCAACAATAAAAATAAAGTTTACAATGAATACAGAGTAACAGAAGTGGGTCAAATTCAATTCCGTATGTATGAGAGCCCCACAAAGATATGAGAGGGCTGGTTAAGTAGTCAGGTTATTGAGGTTTATATGCCATCCTGAGCTAAGGAAAAGGGGAGAGGATTCTGGCCCCTCAAAGGGGAGAAAAACACTTCACAGGTAGATGGGAAGAGCAAATGTTTGGTAAACAGATGTTTGCCAAGCTTTGTGAAGAAGTCTTTTCTTATGTTAAAAAATTTATCTTTGGTTATAGCTCTCTTCCTGGTACTCGCTCCCTATCTAAATTCCTATGAGCAGTTACGAGGAGGTAGAAAGCTTTCCTTGGTCTGCTGAGTCTTGATCGTTTTCAGCTCAAAGTGGCACACTTTGGGCAGCTTACACTAAAATCAGTTCCAGCTGAATCACATAAAGCTTTTACAAGACATCATATAACAATATATCTTTCAACCAGGGACCATATTGCTCCCCAGAGGACATCTGCTCGCGTCTGGAGACACCTGTGGGGAAAGAGGCTTGCTGCTGGCATCTCGTGGGTAGACTGGGGGTGCTGTGTAGCACCCCACGATGCCCAGGACGGCCTCTACACCAGACTAGTCGAGCCCAGAGTGTTAACAGTGCTGAGATGGAGACACCCGGTGCAAGGTTGGGGAAATGCCTTAAATATAACACAGAAAAGCACTAACTCCGTAAGTTTAATTGCTAAGTTTGACAACATTAAAATTAAGAAAGTCTGTTCATCATAATCCTTCACAAAGAACATGAAAACACCAGGCAAAGAGTTGGTGGTGGGGGGGTGCGCTCATTTGCCGAATACAAACTAGGAGAAATGCAAACAGAAGAAAACCCGGATGGCCAGTGGATGTTAGGAAGGGCACTCGGGATTGTTGTAAACAGAGAAATGCATGTCATTTTTTTGTTATTCTGAATTTTATTTTAACTTTACAATTAGATACAAATTTAAGGTCCTACAGTTTTGAGTGTTAGAGAAAATGTGAAGCACTCCAACACTCCTGGGGGAGGATTTAAACTGGTAGAACCTCTTTAATAGAGCTTTTTTATTTTAAGATTTTATTTATTTATCTTTAGAGGGGAAGGAGAAAGGGAGAGAAAGACCAATGTATGGTTGCCTCTCCTGTGTCCCCTGCTGGGAACTGGCCTGCAACCCAGGCATGTGCCCTGACTGGGAATCGAACCCCGATCGTGTGGTTCGCAGGCCCGTGCTCAATCCACTGAGCTACACCAGCCAGAGCTGGTAGAACCTCTTTAGAAAAACATTTAGTGTACTGTGTCTGATAGAGTTGACTGTGCCATGCCATGTAACATGGAAATCCCCCTGCTAGGCAAAGAGTGCCCAGTAATGCAGGCTTATGGATCTGAGGAGATATAAATGTGACTATTAATGACAATGTGGTTTAAAAGGGCCCTGGACTAGAAACATCCACAATTACCATGAATGGATAAATGATCTGTGGTCGGATGTGTGTATGTGTGTGTGTGCATTTTTATAGAACAAATACCACTGAGCCTTGAAAATGAACACATTGTGATGAAATCCAGATACATGTTGAACACAAAAGTGCATGCTTTAAGATGCCATTCATGTAATACTCTAGAAAAAGCCAAACTAAACTCTCAACCTTTGAGATTTATGTTTAACTGATAAACTATACAGAAAAGCAAGCATGAGATCACCACGGAAGTCAGCCTGTGGGGTATGAGTTAGGAGTAGGAGGGAGTGGAGCCAGGGTTCTGGGTGTGGGCCATGTTCTATTTACTGACCTAAACGGTGGTTTGGTGGGCATTTCCTTTGTGCTACAGTTTGTGTGTGTGTGTCTCTCATTTCTACATGTGTGCTGTATTTTACAATATGCAAATGCTGAATATTATTTACGTTTTTTTTCAGAACAAGCTCTTCAAACAGCATATAATAATATTGAGGAGGTTATATATTGACTGTGGTCCAAAGTATGAGCTTAACTGTTCCAAGGTCACCTTAAAAACTGTGATTGGATTTGTTTCTCTAGAGCCTGGAGCTGTGTGCTGATGATCCTAAAATCCAAAATCCAGAGACAAAAACAGGGCTGGGTCTCCCTGCTTCCCTGCTCCCAGAGGCGGTGCAGAGAAATATGAGCAGGAAGGAAGGAAGCTGGGGTTTTCTCCAGGAGCCTGGGTTGTAACTTCCTTCCCACGACAGGGCACTGCCTTACTTCCAGTCGAGGTTCTAACCAGTGAACATCTGCTGTCTGTGGCCCACAGGACTTCCACTTACATGAGCCCAAAGACTTGTAGGCTTGAAGAGGTGAGACTTCCATCTGGTTGCAGGAATTTCTTTTCATAAACTAGTGGATGGTGGTAATTCCAGGTAAGAGGTGAACCAAACGTGTTTCTTTTGCTCTGAGGTTTGGTGGCATTTGGAGTGCTCATTGGGAGGGAGGATGGCTGAGTGTGAACAGGAAGAGGCTGGTAGGTAGAACCCTTTGGATCTGAGGTTCTTAGCGGACCTGAGCTTGCAGAGGGGAAGTCAGGGCCTTTCTTCATTCATTCTTTTACTCAGCAAGTATTTACTAAGTGTCTATGTGGTGTTAAGCAAAATTTCATGTGTTGAGGACACAGCAATGAATAAGGAATCTCTGCTTGCTGAGGAACCTTCTATTCAAGTGGGGTAAAATAGAAAACAGACCAAATTTTAAAATTAAATTGTACCTTAAGCCATGGCCAGCTAGCTCAATTGGTTAGAACATTGTCCCGATAATCAAGTTTGCGGTTTGATCCCCTGGTCAGGGCACATACAAAGACAACCAATGAATGCATAAATAAGTGGAAGAAGAAAGTGATCTCTCTCTCTCTCTCTAATTAATACATTAAAAAAATTATAACTTAGATCCTTTCTTCTCACATCACTTGGGAGTTTGGTAGAAAGGCAGAATCTCAGGCCCTGCCCTAGAATCGCTGCATCAGAAGGCACAGGGAGTCTTCCCATGGGGATAAATAGGTAAAGAGCTTTGCAGGCTTAAGGAAAGAGAAGTACAAGACCATGCGGTCAGCGCATGCCTGTGTGCACCCACCCAGCCAGGAGAACTGTGGGGTGGGAAGGGAGAAGAAAGGAGAAGATCGTCAGAAAGAAACCAGAGGACTTAGGACAGGACAGTGGGACGATCAACAGCGTCTGAGCCTTGTAGGCGCTTTGCAGATTCGAGCGCCTTTCCGAGGGAGGGAGGACACCTGGTAGGTTTTGAGCAGAAGAGTGATGTCAGCCAGGGATCTATAACGTGAAAAGGAGAGAACCTGATCTTTTCAAGACAAAGAATACATTCATAGCAAAATAATACATTTTAATAGAAAGTTTTTCCTTCATCTTCCCCAACAGAGATTCACCCATAGTCAATCTAATGGAAAACTCTGAGACTTACAACGCTTTTCAACATGAACTTGAAGATTATATCAGAAAGCAGAAAGCCAGAGGATTACAACCAGAGATTTCCTTTAAAAAGGAGACAGAAGACCGTGCGCACCGAGCAAGGGACCGCGCTGCACCCAAACCTCGCCTGCTGGAGCAGCGACTCTCCCTCCGGAGCCCCCCCCCCCCATCCCCCAGTTCCTACAAAAGGCTGCGAACAGCGGAAAGCCCCTTACCCCCATGGTCCAAAACTCATCCCTCCACACAAAGGCTGGAATCTCTAAATCACTGTCAAGAAAATCACGTCCATTTCTTCAAAAACCCGTGGCTTCCAAGCCCACCTGTGCAAGGAGAGGCCGCTGGAGCGAGATGCAGAAAAGATGCCAGCCGCTCTCGGAGGGCCGCCCTGGCATCCAACAGGCTGGAGATCGACACCGAGGCCAGGCGAGAAGGTCCAGGGAGGAGAGAGCAGGGCGCGGCCTGGAGGAACAGGCAAAGCGGCAGAGGAAGCACCGCGCGGATGGAGAGTCCTGCAAGAGAACCTGGGAAAGACGGAGGTGGGGCTAGGGAGCCCAGAAAAGCGGGGAGGACACCGGAAGAAAAGCCACGGAGAGCAGGACGCCACCAACGAGAAGGAAGGTCCTGCAGATGGAAGGAGCCACCTGGCAAAGGCGGCGCGCAGGAGAGGGACCTGTGGGATGAAGCTGTCCTCGGCAGTTGCTGCTGATATGAAATCAGTAACAATTTTGTTCAAGTCGTTACTAAACGACTTGAATCCGTTGGAAAGGCTGGATTAAATGACAGTGAAGCCACCAAGAAACCAAATTTAGATTCCTAAGTAAGACTCTGTTCAAATATGAAACCCAGATGGTTTGAAGATACAAATGTAAAAAGTGAAATACAAAACACTACTACAGGAAAATTGTTTCTAATCTTGGAGTATAAATGGCCTTCTGGAACAGTACACGTTAGTCACGGGCAATAAAAGAAAAAAATAATAAACATAATTGCAGAAACATTTAAAATCTGTGTATAACAGATGTTGTTGTATTGCAAAAGAGAAGTTAAAAGATAAGCTTTGTACATGTGTATACACAGCTCCCGAAAGATACACAAAACTCTGATGACTCAGCTCTGGGGTAAGAGCTGAGTGGGGGACGGAAGTGACAGGTAGACTAACTTTTCAAAGTGCACATTTCTTTCTGTTTTAAATTTTATGCTATATGAGACAATTACCTTTTCAAGAAGTAAATATTTTTAAACTCAAGCAACATATTGGGAATAAGTATTTGCGACATTCTATATTAATATATCTTTTGTCCGTTATCAAATTATTGCCTCTTAACCTCCTAGCCGCTGGCTTCTGCTCAGCTTTGTGAAACTGGACCCGGTAGGCTTGTCTGCTTTGCCAGTTGGTGTGATGCTAGCCTGCCAGTAGAGGGCGCAAGAGGGACGTCTTCAACTGGGAGCAGGGGGAAGGGACTGTCCTTTTTTCCAGGGTTGCCGGTTTTCTGGGGCAGCAAGTCTGTACCTGTGTGTGTGTGTGTGTGTGTGTGTGTGTGTGATCTAGCTGAAGCCCGTGCCGTCTGACAAGTTTCTTTGTCACTGGTGGCCTGTGTTACCTGAGGCACCCACGTTCTCTCTGCAAAGGTCTGAATCTCAGTCATATGGGGAGCCGCCTTCCAAGTTTCTGTCCCTTTTACGTCCACTCTCCAACAAAGGTCAAGGGTGGACAAAAAGCATCCTGCAGGCCAAATCCAGCCCTCTGCCTGTTTTTGTACTGCCTTCGTCTGAGAATGGTTTTCACATTTGAACTCCAACTAAGCAAAATGTTATCCTAACAAAATGGACCCCATTCTGTTTATTAAAGAACTCAAAGCTTGCACCCAATTATTATACTTTAAATTTTATCAATACAAAACTGAACATTTATTTTCTCTGTTGCTATATAATTACTTGCATAATTTCTTTGACTGTGCCTGTATTCCACAAAGGCTAAAATATCTGCCGCTTGGCCCTTTTCTCAAAAAGCTTGCTAAACCCTCCCTCCGAGTCTCTTGTGCCCCTTTTGGTAGATAATCACCTTTCATTGGGAAAAAATTCTTTAAATTTAATTTTATGTTTTACTTAATTTTAGTATATTTTCTTGAGTATGCTATTAGAGTTGTCTCATTTTTTCTCTCCCCTTTATTTCCCTCTGCCCTGCACCTCCCTCCTACCAGCATTCCCCGACCTTAGTTTATGTCCATGGTCATACATATAAGTTCTTTGGCTTCTCCATTTCCCATACTATTCTTAACCTCTTAACTCTGTCTATTTTGTACCTACCAGTTATGCTTCTTATGCCCTGTGCCTTTTCCTCCATTCTCCCCGTCCCCTTCCCCACTGATAAGCCTCCATGTGATCTCCATTTCTGTGATTCTGTTCCTGTTCTGGTTGTTTGTTTGCTTAGTTTGTTCTTGTTTTTGTTTTTGTGGGGTTTTTTTTTTTTGGTTCGGTTGTTAGTTGTGAATTTGTTGTCATTTAATTGTTCATAGGTTTGATCTTCTTCTTTTCCTTAGATAAGTCCCTTTAACGTTTCATATAATAAGGTCTTGGTGATGGTGAACTCCTTTAACTTGACCTTATCTGGGAAGCTCTTTATCTGCCCTTCCATTCTAAATGATAGCTTTGCTGGATAGAGTCATCTTGGATGTAGGTTTCTTGCCTTCCCTGATTTTGAATACTTCTTTCCAGCCCTTTCTTGCCTGCAAGTTTTACTTTGAGAAATCAGTGGATAGTCTTATGGGAACGCCTTTGTGAATAACTGTCTGCTTTTTTCTTTCGGCTTTTAAGATTCTCTCCTTATCTTTAATCTTGGGGAATGGACCTATGGTGTGCCTTGACGTGTGCGTCCTTGGGTTCAACTTCTTTGGGACACTCTGAGCTTTCTGGACTTCCTAGAAGTCTTTTTTTTTTTTTTTTTTTTTGCCAGATAAGGGAAGTTCTTCATTATTTTTTCAAGTAAGTGGTCCATTTCTTGCTCTTCCTCTTCTCCTTCTGGTACCCCTATGACTCAGATGTAGAAATGTTCAAAGGTGTCCTAGTGGTTCCTAAGCCTCTCCTCATTTTTTTAACTCCTGTTTCTTCTTTCTGTTCTGGTTGAATGTTTATTTCTTCCTTCTGCTCCAAAATGTTGATTTGAGTCCCAGTTTCCTTCCCTTCACTATTGATTCCCTGTCTATTTGCCTTTACTTTTTCCTCTATTTTGTGACCATATTCAACCATTTCTGTGAGCATCCTGATTATCAATGTTTTACATTCTGCATCTGATAGGTTGGCTATCTCTTCATCGCTTAGTTGTTTTTCTGGAGTTTTGATCTGTTCTTTCATTTGGGCCATATTACTTTGTCTGAGTGCACTGTTACGTTATAAGGGGTGGAGCCTTAGGTATTCACCAGGGTGGATAACCCATGTCACTGCTTGGTGGCACTGTCTGTGGGGGAGGGGTCCAAAAGGGAACAATGCTGCTTGCTCAGCTCTCTGCCGGCTTGCAGTCACTTCCTCTGCTACGCACAAGCAAATTGGGCCCTTCTGGTGCTGATTCTTGGCTTGATGGACTTGTGCACATTCTAGGACCCTGTGGGTCTTCCCAATGAACCCCCCCCTCCTTGTGAACTGGGAGTTTCTTCTGCCACTGCAAACACCACAGATTTTTAAAGCCAGAGGTTTTGAGGCTTTCTTTTCCCCCACTGGAACTCTGGGTAGAATGGTCAGTCTTGCTCCTCAGTTGTTCCTCCCAGTTTATCCACATGGAAATGTGGGACTGTCCAGTCCTCCAGCTGCCACCTTGCCTGGTGTCCCCTCCACCTTGACTGCCTGTCTCCACCCCTCCTATAAGTCTGGATGAATGTTTCTTCTTCAACTCTTTGATTGTTGAACATCCATACTGTTCGATTTTCTGGCAGTTCTGGTTATTTTTGGTTTTCAAATTTGTCAATGTCCTTCCTTTGTGTGAGGAGGCAAACTATATCTACCTACGCCTCCATCTTGGCAGGAAGTCCTAATTTTATCTGTTTTAATTACTGGCATGACTTGTCTTCATAGTTTGACTCTGACTGATACAGCCCTAATTGACAAAAAGCTTCTACCAATGAAAAAGAAAACATAAACAACCCAATAGGAAAATAAACATTTACCTATTTATTAGATAAAATGTATTGAATTGTTCTTTGTTCTAGGCACTAAGATAAAGCCAAAAATGAAATACAAATGAGACACAAAAAAGGAAAGAAAGAAACGTTGTTATGTATAAAATGGAGCTCGTTTTGGGAGCTGGGTCATAAGAAGTAAGGTACCTTGCCCAGACACAGGCTGGGAAGGATGCTGAAAGACTTGCAGGTTGTGGAGTTGGTTGTTTGCTGTTTGGTGCCATCCCACAGTTGTAGAATATCTGGCACCCTTAATTCTTTTACTTTTCAAATTTATTTATTTATTTATTTTCATCACCATTTATCCCCCTATACCCTCTTCCACCTCACCCACCACCCCCTTCCCCCTCCATAGCATCTTTAGTTCTTATCTATTCAATGCCAGTAGCTCCCTCTCCCGACCCAAACACTGAGACGATCAACACGAGCCTCCATAAATCCACAAAATGTGCTCCCTCCCAGTGGCTCCTGCGCCCTCTGCAAATGCCTGGCTTAGTGTCTGACAGTCCAAGTGGACAAACATTTGAGAATCAAGTCCTGATTTGCTTTGTCCTGAAGACAATCCATTGAGATAAACTAGGCTGATATTTTAGCCCCATTCATCAAATGAGGAAATCAAGACCCCAGGGCTGCAAGAGCCACGTCATGTAAAGATCCAACTAAAGTCCTTTGAGACCTGACCCACTGTTCTTCCCAACCCCCTTTGTACAGGATCAACACACAAAATCAGTTGTGATTCTATACAGTAGCAACAAATACTCTAGAAAGAAAATTAAGAAGAAATTCCATTTACAACAGCATCCAGAATAATAATATACCAAAGAATAAATTTAACTAAGAAAGGGAAAGACTTGTACATTGAACACCAAAGAACAGCGCTAAAGCATATTAACAAAGCCCTAAATAAATGGAAAGACATCCTGTATACGTGGATTGAAAAACTTAATATTGTTAAGATGGCAATTCTACCCAAAGCAATCTACAAATTCAGCAAAATACCTACCAAAATTCCAACAACCTTTTTTGCAGAAATGGAAAAGCTGATTCTCAAATTCATATGGAAATATGAGATCCTAGATAGTTAAAACAATATTTTTAAAAGAAGAACAAAGTTGGACAACTCACACATCTTGATTTTAAAACACACTAAGAGGTTTATTATAAGGCATTAGCTCGTGGAATTTTGGAGGCTAAGAAGTCCCATGAACTGCTGTCTTCAAGCTGGATACCCAGAAAAGCTGGTGGTGTTATTTGAAGACCTTAGAGCAGAAGGACCAAGGATGTAAATTCCAGTACAAGTTCAGAAGCTTGAGAGCCAGGAGTGTGAAGAGCAAGAAGAGATGTCCCAGATCAGGCACACAGGTAGAGAGAGGGCAAGCCCAACTTTCCTCTGCCTTTTTGCTCTATTCAAACCCTCGGACTATTGGATAATACTCACAGAGGGCCGGGCCATGTACTTTACTCTGTCTACCAATTCAAATGTTAGTCTCTTCCAGAAACAATTTCATAGGCACACTTAGAAATAATGTTTAATCAGATATCTAGTCACCCATGGCCTAGGCAAGTTGACATAAAATTGAATATCACACTAATCAAAACAGTGTGCTGCTGGCATACAAATGTGCTGCTGGCATACCGATGGGCCCTGGCTTGTGTGGCTCAGTGGATTGAGCACCAGCATGTGAACCAAAGGCTCACCAGTTCAATTCCCAGGCAGGGTACATGCCTTGGTTGCAGCCCAGGTTTCCAGTAGCGGGCATGTGAGAGGCATTCACTACTGGTGTTTCTCTCCATCTCTTTCTCCCTCTCTTCCCCTCTCTATATAAATAAATTTTTAAAAATAGATCAATAGGATAGAATTTTATATTGATCAATGGGATAGAATTGAGAGTCTAGAAATAAGCCCAAACATCTATGGTCAAATGATTGTCAGCAGAGTGCCAAGACTACTCACTCAATGGGGAAAGAATAGCCTCTTCAACAAATGATGTTAGGACAACTGGATGTCCACATGCAGTGGACAAACTGGAGCCTTCTTTCATGCCATATAAAAAAATAAACTCAAAATGGATCGACAACCAAAATATGAGAACTAAAACTATAAAACTTTCAGAAGAAAACATCAGGTAAGTCTTCATGACCTTGAATTTAGCAATGGATTCTAAGATATGATGCCAAGAGCATAAGCAACAGAAGGAAAATAGATAAACTGGACTTCATCAAAATTTAAAAGTTTTGTTCATTAAAGGACATTATCAACAAAATGAAAAGACAACTAACAGTACAGGAAAAGATTGCAAAACATATCTGAGAAGGGTCTAGCATCAAGAATATATAAAGAGCTCTTATAACTCAACAATTAAAAGACAGCCTAATTTTCTAAATGCATAAAGGACTTGAATAGGCATACAAAGAAGGATGAAACAAGCACAGGAAAAGATGTTTAATATCATCAGTCATTAGGGAAATGCAAATCAAAACCACAGTGAGATATTACTTCACAGCTACTAAGATGGATATATATCTTAGTATATGTGTGCTTGTGTGTGTGTGCATGCATGCAGGCATGTGTAATGAGTGATGTTGAGGATTTGGCGAAGCTGAGATTCTCATGCATTGTTGGTGAAAATGTGAAATGGTACAGCTGCCATGGCAAACAGTTAGACCGTAACTCAAAAAGTAAAAACAACTCAGTTTCTTCATTAATAAATAAATGGATAAACAAAATGTTGAATATACACACAACATTTTACCCAGCTACAAAAGGAAGCAAGCACTGATACATGCTGCCACATGGATGGACCTCAAAATATTGTACCGAGTGAAAGAGCCCACTGAATAGTGGTTTCACTTAAAAAGGGAGATATTACATATTTTTCATAAATGAACCAACTTACAAAGTGTACTCATTTATGTAAGGGAGATGATTTTTAAAAACAATTTCATACAAAACTGCAAAAATTGGTGAAAATATCTTTTTAGGTAGGACAGATATTTTGGGTTTTGTTGGGGGGGGTTGAGACTTTATTTATTTATTTTTAGAGAGACAGGAAGGGAGGGAGAAAGGGAGAGAAACACTGATGTGTGAGAGCTACATCAATCAGTTGCCTCTCACACACCCCCCACTGGGGACCTGGCCTGCAACCCAGGCATGTGCCCTGACCAGGAATTGAACCAATGACCCCTCAGTTCACAGGCCAGTAATCAACCCACTGAGCCACACTAGCCACCACAGGGACAAATATCTTTTTAAAAAGAAAGAAAGGAAGAATCCAGACTCAAAAGGCCGCACAGTGTAATTTCTTTTACATGAAATGTCTAGAATAGGTAGATCCACAGAAACAAAATGAGGACTAGTGGTAACCAAGATTTGGGGAGAGGATTAGGGGGCAAGAGAGAGTAACTGCTTAATGGGTACAGGTGTTCCTTTCGGAGAGATGAAATGTTCTGGAAATAGACAGAAGTGGTGGTTGCACTACATTGTCAATGTACTAAATACCGCTGGACTGTACACTTGAAAATGGTTAATTTTGTTTTTTATATACTTCAGTGTTTATGTTATTACAGTTGTTTTATTTTTTCCTCCTTGTTCCCCTCCATCCACCCTCCCTGCTCCCTCACTGCTGTCTATGTCCATGGGTCATGCATGCATGTTATTTGGCTAATAATCCCTGCACCTTCTTACAACCAGTCTCCACCTCCCCCCTCTCCTCCTACAGCTGTCCGTCTGTTCCATGTTTCCATGACTCTGATTCTATTTTGCTCGTTAATTTATTTTGTTTATTAGATTCCACATATAAGTGAGATCATATGGTATTTGTCTTTCACAGACTGGCTTATTTCACTTAGCATACTGCTCTCTAGTTCCTCCATGTCATGAAGGGTAGGAGCTCCTTCTTTCTTTCTGCTGTGTTGTAGTATTCCACTGTGTAAATGTACCACAGCTTCTTTATCCACTCATCTCCTGATGGGCACTTGGGCTGTTTCCAGATTTGACTATTGTAAATAACACTACAGTGAACATAGGGGTGCACATATTCTTTTGAATTGGCATTTCAGGGTTCTTAGGATATATTCTCATAAAGTGGATAATTTTGTGCAAAAGTAGTATTATAGAATTGTACACCTGAAAGCTATATATTGATTTTATTAACCAATGTCACCCCAATGTGTTCAACAAAAAAGAAAAATAATAAAATGGTTAATTTTGTGTTATGTAATATCATTTTGATTAAAAAGAAAGAAAGCTTGCTGGCACATGGTCTCTGCAGGGCTCTGTGCCCCGCCCGTGGTCAGGCCTCTGCTCCTGGGTACAGGGAAAATGCGAAGGGAGACTCTGGCCTCTGCCTGGGCTGGAGGAGCAGCGGGGATTCAGGACACAGTGCTCCTTCTCCTTTCGTGACTTTGATTTCTCTGCATCTAACTCGGCAGTGTCGCTCACCAGCGATGGACAAAAGGGCTGGGGCAGAACGGGATGCAAAGGAAATTGGCTTTGGATACTGACATCGACAAGCACCCCTGCGACACTGTCTGCTTTAGGCATCCAGGGACACACCGTCCCCTCTTAGACAAACTCCTAGCTACTGGGGTGACTCGTGGGGCCTGCGTGTCTAGGTCTTTGTTGGTATTGTGACCTCCTCTCACAGCCATCCCTCCCAGGTTGCCTCACCCCTGCAAGCCCTCACATACCTCGCAGTCCTCCTTAGAATACCCGCCCCCACTCCCCAGCTCCTTCCTCTGTAATCCCCACTGGAACGGGAAGACTCCTCGGGCCAGTGTCCCTGACAGGGCTGGGTGACGCTGACGGCAGACAGAGCAGCCAACAGGCAGAGCAGGAAATCAGGGCGCGCGCTCAAACACACACACGCACGCACACACACACACACACACACACACATTCACTCAGCTGCAAGGATGGCATCTCTGTTCATCTGCTGATTTCTCGTTCAGTGCTATTACAACTGTAATTGCACCTGTGGGGACAGTAGGGGAGCCCTAGAATCTTCTCAGCTCTTCCGGGCTATGAAGAGCTGGGTCTGGTTTCAACGGCCCCCTCAGGCAGCGTTGGGGTCCCCCCTCTGGGGCCCGAGCTTACTGTCTGTCCTCAAGCACCATACTGTGCTTGGGTCACGTTAGCGAACTTCACAAGCGCTTGCGCTTGAGGGAGGAGCCTAGGTCTCGGTGACTCCAGGCCCTGCTGCGCTGGGGGCACCCAGGAGCCTCGCAATAACTACTCAAAAAGAAAAGAAGTGCGCTGAGTTAGGGTCCAGCTCCACCGGTCATTCGTGGGACTTTGAACATCCTGACCCCTCTGAGCCTCCGGTGCCTTAACTGTCACGTGGAGTCATGACCCTGTTTTGACAACCTCCCAGGGCAGGAGGCGATCACACACGTGCAAGTGCGCGGCACAGGTCAGCAGTGTCACCTTCTTGCCTGAAAGCAGCGGGTCCTAGTGCGCTTCTTAAAAACGGAGCCGAGATCTCTGAAATGCGGGAAGGATGAGGGTGGAGACCTTACCAACCTCACTCCAGACTCCGCCCCAGATCCCGCCCCCTCCCTGTAACCTGCTCCCCTCTGCTGCCCCACCCGGTCCACTCCCCGCCCCCTCACCCCTGCAGGACAATCTTAGCCGAGCCCTCTGGGACCGGGGGTCTAGGCGCCGAGATGCGGCTGTGGCTCTGCCTGCTCCTCGCAGCCGCGCAGCTGGCAGGTACGGCGTGGGTTGGAGGAGGCTGGCGGCGCTCGGGGCCGGGCGGGTGGTCTGAGCGGTGGAGTTCCGCAAGGCTGTTCGGGTAGGGGGCTGTGGGGCTCTGGAGGCTGGCGGCGCGGCAGGGGCAGCCCCTGAGGGTGGAGAGGAAAGTCCTCCAAGGAGCTCATTATCTCGGGGGTCTGGGGAGCCCAGGACTCTGGCCACCTCTGCCCAAAAGCCTGGAGCTGGGAGACGAGGAGGCAGACGGGAGGGAAGGAGATAGGAAGGAAGAAGAGAGAAAGAGGGAGGAGGTCTGGAGAGGAAAGAAAAATGCCCTAGCTCAGAGACAAGGCAGGGATGTGTTCCCAGAAAGGTGCCAGAGGCCCAGTCCTGGTTTGGGTGTCCTACACTTGGTCCAGGGTTCCGTAGACACATTTTGATTACTTCCGGGCAAGTTTTCTCGGTACAATTTGTCAAATACCAGGCTGGTGCCAGTTCTCAGGCAACTATGATGGGGTGTTCCCTCAGGCAGAGTTTCCCTGTTTCCGCAATGTTCCCTGGGATTGGGTGCATTGTATGACTTCAGCGACAAGCAGAATTAGAGTTGGAAGGCAGCCAGTGGCTCCAAGCGAGAGTCCAGGCCGCCCCTCTGACCAAAGCCATTCAGACCACCTCTTAGAGAAGTCCCTCTGCCTCCCAAAATGCCCGCTAACCTGGGCTCAGTTTGCTCTCTTGCTCAAAAGCCCCAAGCTGGGCACCCCACCAGGGGTGCCACCTGGGTTGCCTTGGCAACCCAGTGAGCTCAAGAACATCTGAAGTAAAAGCTGATCCAGGCCATTCAAAGCTGCTAACATTATCGCTGATCACTTTAGAGACAGCAGATCCCTCCCTCGGAGAACGAAGTCATTTAGCTTACTGATAGAATGGAATGAACCAAATGAGACCACACGTGTGACAAGCCCTGGCTAGGTGTCTGGCACAAAGATAGGGCTGGGCCTCGGCTGGACGGTTAGTTCCCGGGGCTGAAAAACAAAGGGTCACCAGAGAGAGACCAGGGAGTGTCTCAGCAGGAAGTCTTCATGTCATGACGAAGGAAGCACCCCTGCCAACCTCTTTACCATGGAGGACTCACTTATGGGACTTCTTAGAAGGCCTTTGAGAATCTGTGTATTTGTGGCCCCACTATGTGCGCAGGAGCACATGGCCACCATCCTGGAACCACAGGTTCCCTCAGTTCAGGGAGGGCCTCAAAGCTCAGGTTCGGGAGCTGCAGACCTGGCTTTGACTCTGAATCCGCCCCACACGGGCTGTGCGACTCTCAGCGTGTCCTTAACCTTCCAGAGCCTCCATTCCCTGGTCTTTAAAGTGGATGTGAAACAGGGTTTGGTGTGGATTAAATGAGACAGTACACACACTATGTTTGGCAGGTTGGATAAACACTGGCATTTTCAATTCTTATCTCCCCCAAAAGGTCAGTGACCCAAAACAGTAAAGAACCCCTACTCTGCTGAAAGAGGCAGTATGGTATTTGGAGGGAAACGCAAAGGCCCAGCAGCCACTTGGGCCCCAGGTGCCATTTCATTCTTGATACAGCGGAAACCTGGAGTGATGAGAGTGGAATCAAAAGGTTTAAGTTTACTTCATCGGTATTAGAAAAGGCCGCTCTGGAGCCTGAGAACAAGTGGAGGCAGGATTGTGGGCATGGGCCACCGCCTCAGTAAGCCAGCCCCTCCTGGGTGTGCAAGCACTCGAGCGTGCGCGCACACATACACACACACCATTCTCTGGCCTCTCCCACTCAGCCAGGTCTGTGTCCACTGCTCCTGGGTCTCTGCTGTGGCCTGCGCTCTAACTCCACCCCACAGCTGAAATGAAAGGCTTGCTGAGTCAGATTCAGTTTGTTGGACTCTGCGGCAAAAGACCCATTTCTTAACATTTCTCTTTAAGATTTCGTTTCCTGCCAGTAACAGCCCCTGATGTGTGAGGCACATGCACCATGGTTTGCCCACATACAGTGCTTCACAGTTTGCTTTCTTGGACATGCTGGCCCTCAGAGTCAGTCAGACCAATGGCCTCAAACCACCCTCTTTCCCAACAGAAGAGACAGGCTCCATGACTCGCCTTAGGTTCCACAACTGGTGAGGTGCAGGGTTTGGGTGCAAGGCCAGGTCTCTGAGCTCTGCTCCAGTTTTCCGTGAACAGCCTCCTATGTGCAGTGCTTCCCATCTGAGACTAAAATGAGCTCCCAGCCCTGCTTCTGGGGTGTCTGTCCTCCCACTCAGGAAGGGGGTCCAGTGACCCGTCAACTGCTGGGTTGGGGAGGGATGGTCATTAATTGTGTCTACCCAGGGGCAGTGAGGGTTGGTTATCATCCACATCCAGAAACTGTGGCTGGCCCTCTTCTAGGTGGGCCAGCCCAGCCCCGTGCTCTGCCTGTGATTCTGACCTCCTCTCCCAGCGTGCCCTGGGTCTCCTTCAGCTACCCGGAGCCTGCTGAGGGTCTCTGTGGGGAGTTGCAGCAGGGCAAGGCGAAAGGCTTTGACCTCAGACTTTGAATCTTTGAGTTTGAATCCCAAGTCACTTACTAGCTGTAAGGGGGATTTTTAAAAAGATTTTATTTATTTATCTTTAGAGGGGAAAGAAAGGAGAGAGGGAGAGAAATATCAGTATATGGTTGCCTCTTGTGTGTCCCCTGCAGCCCAGGCATTTGCCCTGACTGGGAATCAAACCGCGATCCTCTGGTTCGCAGGCCCATGCTCAATCCACCGAGCTACACCAGCCAGGGCTGCAAGTGGGATTTTTGACCAAGTAACTTCATGCCTCAGTTTCCTCATCTGTGTAATGGAGATAAAAATCCCCAAGTGAGATTGAGTCTTAATTGAGATAATTATGCAAAGAGCCAGGCTTGTAAGCATGGGGTCCACAAATGACAGCTCTCCCCCATTGCCTTTGTAAAGCTGGCAGAGTAAACCCCAGCCTTGCAGACAATCTCCTGGGAGGTGGGGTGCTCGAGCTCTTGAGTGCAGGACCACAAGTCACATACAACAGCCTTTGGACCCTGCAACTGGGAAGCTTCTTCCATGGCTTTTCCTTTGCTACTCGAGTCAGGGTGGCTCTGAGGCTCCACCGAGGTGGCCAGGAAAATGTGCTGATGGCCTCTGCTCCCTCTGCTTCTTGTAGCTCCCCACGGCCACATGGTGCACCAGCAGAGCCCTTTGTTCCATGTGGCTAAGAACAACACAAAGGTGGACATAGTCTGTGAAGTCAAAACCTCCCCCGCTAACACGCGCATCTACTGGCTGAGACGGCTCCAGGCTCCGAGCACGAACAGTCAGTACGAGTTCCTAGCCGTCTGGAAACCTAAAGAAGAGCCTGTGTACAGCCAGAATGTGGGGCCTGAGGAGCTAACTGTGAAACAGACATCAACCCAGATCATTCTCAGTCTCAAAAGTGTGAAGCCTGCAGACAGTGGTGTCTACTTCTGCATGACCATCGGGAACCCTGAGCTGACCTTCGGGAAGGGAACTCAGCTGAATGTGGGTAAGATCCTGGTTCAGTATTATCAATAACATGGAGCATCTACCATTTGCCAGGAATGTCCCAGGCATGGGGGCTACCCCCACTCTCAGCGAGCCCGACTCCACAGGAGGGGACGACAGCCATGAGCAGTCGCTACAGCTAACAGTAACAGAAAGCATACTCTGAGACTCACCCAGGGCCAAGCACATGCAAATGTTTTGCGTAGTTCTCTCGCTCAATGCTGCCAACCATCCCGGGAGGTAGGTACTATTATAATTCCCAGTGCAAGTGAGATGCTTAGAAGCACCACTGTTTCTTATGGGCACAGAACAGCGCTGTCCTTCAGCCACACCAGGCCCACCTGAGACTGTGGCTGGTTTGGGCTGAGTCCGCAGGCCTGATGATGGTCTCAGAAATCCCCTGTGAGGGCCCACAGGGCCAGGGAGGGGCAGGTGCCTCACATTCTGCATGTGAGCCTATGGCTCGAACCCCTACCCAGAGTTTCAGGGAATGAGGAAACTGGACCCCAAGACCAGCTGCAAATCCTGTTGCAAATTCATTGTGTGCCTTTGGCCGGTCTCCTCACTGGGCCTCAGTTTTCTCATCTGTATTAGGGTTGCTGGTGGGCCCTAAGACCCCCTCGGGTCCTTAGAAGCTGCAGTTCCTTATGAGTGAAGTCAGCACATCCAGTAGAATTCCACTGTGAGCCACAGATGTAATGTAAAGTGTTCTGTCAGCCATGGTAAAAAAGTAAAAAGAAACTCATGAGATTCAATTAAATAACATATTTTATTTAACCCAATTTATCAACAGTATCATTTTAAAATATAATCAAGATGAAATTATTACTGAAATATTTTATATTCCCCTTTCATACTAAGCGCTGCACGCATTTCACATGAAGGGCACACAGCTCGGGCCAGGCTGGCTGTGTTCCACATGCTTAGTAGCACGTGTGGCCAGTGGCTGCTGTACCGAACAGTGAGGATTGAAAGGATCGAAGGTGCAAAGGAATCAGGGGCAGACATTCTCAGAGGCCCACGTCTGACTTTTGCCCCTTCCCCAGTTAGCCCGGGGCTGGGGCGACCCCCTGAAAGCTTCCCACCGTCCTACTTCCCCGCTTGCCTGGGCCCACCTCACACTGGGGGCACTGAGAGTGTCACGGGGCTGCCGAGGAATTAGACCACTCAGCCTGAGGTCTGCAGCACGCTTTGGGGGTTGTTCATTGATTCCTGTATTGAAAATTGGGTTATGGTGTCAGAGGGTGTGGGTTTTGGTTTGCATTATTGTTTTTGTCTCTGTAAGTCCCACATCTTTTCCACCCATGAGATTTCAGGGTCTGAGAAAGGTGGATGGTGAAATAGCACAGCTGGTTTTCAGAAGCTCCCCCACCTCCACCCACTCACTCTTGGTTTTGACATTTCCAAAGCCCTCCCGCAGCCCAGCTCCAGGAGCGGCAGTGCACCCCCCAAAGCATGTGCTTGCAACTGCATCATCTCCCCAGGGGAGGGGGTCCAGCGCCAGAGCCCCCCTTGCCAGAACGTCAGTGCACTTGGAAGGAAGAAGCCGGGTGGTAAAGAAAGCATTCGGGAAAGACAGCCTTTTTCGGGCCCCTTAAGCACACAACCCTTTCAAAGAGGAGAGAAGGGGGAAGATTTGACCTGGGTTGGGAGCGTCAGGAGGAATCAAGGGGACCTGGCTCTGGGCAAGAAGAAATTAGAATGGAACAAGGCTGTCCACATGCCCCATCAGACCCCAAACACTGTGCCCAGCCAAAGTACTCAGGTCCTACAGAGCTGGCTCCCTACAGGCTCACCACTGACCCACGCAGAGACCTCTGGGCCTCCTCATGCATGAAGCAAGGGGAATGAACGCTTCTGGGGCTTTGAGGATGAAGGGGACAACAGAGCCTGCACAGCCCCTCGCAGCGGGCCGGGCTCCTCCGGCACTCTCAGAGCACTAGAGCCGCTGATGTGTTTCCTTTCACACTGGTTTCCCCCCTGCACTCTGGTGGCCAGGGCCGCGGGTCCACCTGATGTGCCTCACTTTTTTGTGAAAGAGCATTTTCCCCAAGGCCGCGTGGCACAGAAAGAGCCTAGAAGCAGGGTCTTTTGACTCAGGTCTGGGCTCTACTGTTTACTGTCTCTCGCACATTGGGCAAGTTATTTCAACTCTCTGTGCCTAGGTTTCCTCAGGTGTGACGTGGGGACATTGGTGCCTGTCCCCAAAGCTGCTGGGCTCAGTAAACTCCAGCTGAAGTGTTCAGCACTGCCACTCGCTCATGATAGAAGATGAGTGAGTGTTAATTCTGGTTAGTTGGTTCTTCTGGAAACTTCATAGAGCAGGCAGAGCACAGCATGTTTTCTCCACTCTCCAGAGGAGACACAGGGTGCTGAGGGTCCCAAATGTCCACTTTTTATATGGAAGAAGCCAGCCCCAAAGTGACCAATTTGTTGGCTGCTCCTCCCTGTCCTATTAACTGTAGAGTTTAAGTTCAAGGTTTCACCCTATTCCCTTTCCTATTATTTTACAGAAAGTCATTTCAGTAACATGTCTTTCCTCAACTCACAAAGGCCGAGGTCGGATACGGTGGCCCCAGTGCTCACACGGTCCCACGGCCCCTCAGGGCCTGAGGTGTCTCCCTGTGCTCTGTGTATTCGATCCCCCGTTTTATCCCAGCGCCTCAGCGTGTGGCACTAAATTAGAGCACAAACAGAGGAGGGACCCACCCAGGATTCAGGAGAGGGGTTTGGGGTCCCCACCCGGCACTTTCCATGAGGGCCTGCGAGGCCAGCTGCTCCCCCTAATTTTACTGGCACCCACCTTTGAAATTAGAGGTTGAGATTAGACTGAAGATCCCTCTGGCTCTGATTGTATATGATTTTTAAAGACACCAGAGGAGGAAAGAAAATCCCAATATATACAACCTTCATGGTGCTTTGAAAATTTTATTTATTGATAGTAGAGAGATAGGGAAGGGGAGAGAGAGAGAAACATGGATTTGTTGTTCCACTTATTCATGCACTCATTGATTGATTATTTGTATGCGCCCTGACTGGGGATCGAACCACAACCTTGGCCTTTTGGGATGACAC
The DNA here is from genome assembly GCF_014824575.4 of Sturnira hondurensis. NCBI lineage: Eukaryota > Metazoa > Chordata > Mammalia > Chiroptera > Phyllostomidae > Sturnira > Sturnira hondurensis. The sequence goes on from NW_028074670.1 coordinate 1,210,371, forward strand.
TCCAACCAACTGAGCTGCTGGGCCGGGGCCAGCCTGCATGGTACCAGACATGCAGGAAAGGCACCCCACCTCCTTTCCATGAGCGACCTGCACCCGCTTAGGGATTGGCAGGGCTCAGGGACTCTGGCTTCAGCTCAGGTGGAGCCAGGGCTTCAGCCAGGCAGAGCATCGTCTGCTGTGCACTTTGCTGGGCACACCATCCCCGATTTAATTCTCACTTCAACCCCAAGGAGGGGCCAAAGACCATTTTTATTTCAGTAGATGGGGAAACTGAGGTACAGAAAAGTGATAGGACTTGCCCCCAGTTACACACTGGTTAATGGTTAATCAGGGGTGCTGGGCTCTGTTCAGGTCTGTTGCTCCAGAACCCCCCTCTCTCCAGGACTCCAAGCTGAGCCCTGTCCACAGGCCCACAGATAGATCTGAGAGCTGGGGAAGCCGTTCAAATGTTTCATTGTTCCATGACCCTGAAGCTCTGGAGCGGCCCAGGGAGTGGTCCTAAGGATTTCAGTGCCTGGAGGTAGGAAGCGCAGCTTTAAGTTTTGTCTCTAAGCCTGCCTGCTTTGGCCTGGCTAAGACACGGGTCTTGCTTGCTTTCTGTAGTTGATGTCCTTCCCACCACTGCCAAGCCCACCAAGAAGACCACCCCTAAGAAGAGAAGGTGCCAACCATTCCCGAGCCCGGCGACGCCGAAGGGTGAGCTTTCCACTCCCCTAGACCCTCCGCAGCGCAGCAGGCACTGGCAGTCCCTCCCTCCCTTCCTTCTTCCCTCCCTTAAGCTCTTCCCAAGCACACACCCTTGAACCTGCCCCCTGGCCCTGAGCTGGGGTCAGAGGGAGGCTGTGCTGTCCTTCAGCAGCTCACAGTCTAGTGGGGGACACACTCACCAGTCATCACAGGACAACACTTACTGAACGATGAGTCCACCCAAAACTTTCACACACTTTTCCAGCATCATTATTCATAGGAGTCCAAAAGTAGAAACAAATCAAATGGACAACAAAATGTGGAATATCCATGCCATGGAACATGACTTGGTTGTAATCGAGAATTAATTACTAATACATGCTGCAACATGGGTGAAACTTAAAAATATTATGCAGTGGAAGAAGCTAGTTACAAAAGACCATATATGATATGATATGATATGATGATATGGACATTGATGTGAAAAGTCCAGAATATGATATTCCATAGAGACAGAAAGTAGATTCGTGGTTGCCTTAAGGCCAAGGAGGTCGGGGGGAGGAATGAGGCGTGGCTGCCAGTAGGTACAGAATTTCTTTGCAGGGAAGGATAAAAATGTTCTAACTTCAGATTGTGGTGCTGGTTGCAATTTCTATGAATTTATAAAAAACGTGAAATTATACATTTGAAACGGGTGAATTTCACAGTATGTAAATTGTGTCTCAATAAAGGTGTTAACTAACAAAGGACCCAACCCAAAACACCAGAACTTTAAACCCTCCCACTCTGATGCCTGACCGAGGGCCTAACACTCGGTGTGTGCTCACTGTGTTTGTTAATGGGGGAGCAGGCTTGCTGCTCGTCCCGTGGGCACCAGACACCGCGGCTATAGCACGCACACACTCACACGTCTTGAACCCATACACCAAATGTGTTTCTAGAAAAATACTGACCTCTATCCCCAAAAGCTGGTGGCAACCAATGGAAAGCACCATCGGCTCCAACCCAAAAAACAAACCACACCAGGCTGCCTTGTGCTGCTGGGGCCGCGGTGTCTTAAATAGGTGTCAAGTCCCAGGAGGAGTCTAGGGGACCGGAGCAGGGAGCTGCCCCATTAGGTCACTGTAAAAAGAACATCAGAATCTGTGTGCAGAGGGCAATGTCTCAAGGAACACAAAGGTGGAGACAGAGCAACCTCATTTTATAAGTTGATGCCCCAGGACTTCGCCTAAAGGATTTCAAGCAGGGAATGAAAAAAGGAAGAAAGGGAGAATACAGTAGGGCCAGGGGCCCTGTGCTGTGGCTCTGAAGGAGCCAGGAAATCAGGTTAAAACAAAGGCTAGTCTCCAAGCAACTCACCACAACCACCACGGGAGGGACAAACACAGCCTCGGGCATCGGAGCCTTGATCCGTCCAGCCTTAAATTCTAGAGGAAAATCTGATCTGCTTGTCTGAATGATAGTGAATTCGGTAACACTTCTATAAATGATGGATGAAAAGTCTTCTCATTTCTTGCCTCATTTCTAATATTAATCTTCAGTAGAATCCCGGGGCAAAATGTAAATCCAATGTTAGTAGGTTCCTTAGAATAAACAGGCAGCCAAGTGGTGTGGAGGGGGTAGTAGGTGGTGGTTGCATTCGGGGTGGGGCCATGGGGCAGTATAACCCAGGGATCAGTCGGCCAGGCCTCAGCTATAATCCGTGTCTACCACTGCCTATACTGTGTGACCTTAGGCAAGTGATTCAGCCTGTCTGAGCCTCAGTTTCCTCATCTGTAAAATGGGGGTGTTTGCCTGGCTAAAGGGAAGGAGGATTAAATGAGATGCCATCCACAAGGCATTCAGCTGGGCGGGACATCTAGACAGAGCTACAGCTTATGATCATGAGTAAAACTCTCACGGCCACCATGGCAGGCACCTTCTCTCCAAGGGCAGCCCGAGCCTTCGGGCTGCCCTTGGAGAGACACTGAGAGGTCCCGGGGAACAGTTTCTAAACCACTGTCACAGGAGAAATGTGGTGAGATTCAGACCTCAGAAGACCCCAGTGAGGAGAAGGAAGCCAAGCTGCTCGTCATGGGCACAGTTCTGGCCACAGCTCCCTGCCCAGGCAGGCTTCAGCATGTCTGCTAGAAGCAATGGCTTCTGTCGCCGCATGCTGGGCAGATGACTCTCTGCACTGTGGACCGGGGCTGCACTGCCAGCCCCAGCTCAGCCACGTGCGCCTCCAGGAAGCCACCCTTCCTCAGAAGGGGCCCTTCCCACTCCGCACGACCCTGCGACCTTCACCCACTTCTGTTACTTTTTTTTAAATTACCACTTTATCGAGGTATAATTGGCATGTCATAAAATTCNCTTCTCCTGTCGCCGCATGCTGGGCAGATGACTCTCTGCACTGTGGACCGGGGCTGCACTGCCAGCCCCAGCTCAGCCACGTGCGCCTCCAGGAAGCCACCCTTCCTCAGAAGGGGCCCTTCCCACTCCGCACGACCCTGCGACCTTCACCCACTTCTGTTACTTTTTTTTAAATTACCACTTTATCGAGGTATAATTGGCATGTCATAAAATTCACCATTTTAAGCATGTAACTGATTGTTAGCACCTTTACTAGGTTATGCAACCATCGCTACAATCTAGTTTTAAAACATTGCTATCAGCCCCAAAAGATACTTTGAACTTGTTTACAGTTAGTTTCTCTTCCCACCTCAGCCCCTGGCAACCTCTAACCTACTTTACATTTTCTGTCTCTATACTGTAGATTTTCTGTATCTATAGATTTTCTGTCTGTAGATTTGCCTCCTCTGGACATTTCATATGCACGGAGTCATACAAAATGTGGACTTCTCACGCCTGGCTTCTTTTACTTAGCATCGTGTTTTTGAGAGAACACAGAGGAGGTGTGAGGGAGGCAGATAGAAACCCTTGCATCTCAGAGGTAGGAAGGACTTCCAGGGACCTCTCTGTGGCCTCCCACCCAGTACAGGGATCTCCCTCACCCGTGGCGCCATCAGCCTTGGAGGAGGCAGGCTGCCTCCCACGGAGGGGCACGCTCGTTCCCTCCCTGCCTCTCATGCCCTCAGGCTGTGCTGGTGGGGCCAGCAGGGGCTTTAGAACATGGAGGATCTAGATTTATACTCTGGCCCTGCCTTTTCGGAAGAACCAGAACCTTGGTTTTTCTGAACTGTAAAATGAGAGAATAAAAATGATAGCAACACCCTCCTTCCTCTCAAGATGGAATTTTGCAGTTAGTATTTTTTCTTGGCACATAATAGGTATTCAGTAAAATTCAAATCCAACCTCTAGTTTTTTTCACCTGAGATCCCTTGCCCTTTTCACCCATGAGCCTGCCCGTCAGCTACACACAGGCACCAACCATAGAGGCACCAAGTGTGTCAGACAAGGATTTGGGGCATTGATGATGGACGCTGTACTGTCTAAGTAGCATCCAAAATGGGCAAAGGAGCAAATAGGCAACTCATAGGAGAAAAAGAAGTGGCCAATATATGGAAACCTCTGAGGCTGACAAATAATCAAGGAATCGAAGGAAAATATTTTTCACCCACTGGACTGACAAAAGCCCAAACATTTGATCACACACATCAAGTGCCAGCCAGCAGGGTGCACAGCTGGAAGTTGGAGGTGGAAATCAGTGCAGCCTGTTTGCAAGGCATTTGACAGCATCTATCACAGCTTAAAGTGGACACGCCCTACGGTTTATCAGGTCCTGTCTCTCAGTGTCTGCATCGGGCAGGCTCCTGCGTAAGAAGAAACATACCAGGATGTTCTCTGCAGTCATTTATAAAACGCAGGAAACAAACAGAATGCCCACTGATGGCAAAATGACCCACAGCACATCCGTAGTCAAATATTGCTCTGCTAGAAAAGAATGTTTAAGTAGCAAATACAATGATTGCAAGACAATGTGCACGATGTAACCCTCTGGTTTTAAAAGATCACATGTGCCTGTGCAGACTGAGTGCGTGAAGATGCCAAGGGAAAGGCGCCAAATTAGCAACGGCATTTGTCGCTGTGAAGGAGTGAGGGTGTCGAGGGACGCTCACACCCTTGAACCTTCCACAGTGAAAATATATTCAGCTATTTTTAATGAAATTAAAATAAAAATAAAAAAATAAATGCCCCAAACCCCATAATCAGTTGTTAAAGTGGTCTAATTCCCTTGAATATAAACAGATCTTGAATTTTCATTTGAATGTGGGGCATGACATTTTACATATGAAATTATCCCAATGTGTTTAAAGGGACTAGAAAAAAGACTAGAAGAAGATAGGCAAACAGCAGTGTCCTCTGGGAGGTGGGCTTTTGGTTGGTTTTCCCCGCTTTGTGTTGATCTGCGTGTCTCAGATGTTCCATATGTATCCCCCAGGCCCGCTGTGTGGCCCCCTGCCCCTCGGCCTGCTGGTGACTGGCGCCGTGATTCTGCTGGTGTCCTTGGCTGTGTCCATTCACCTATACTGTAAGTGGTCCCCTCTTGGGCCATCATGGCCACCCCTTTTCTTGTTGTCGGGACTGTCCATGAGGGTCCCTCCTTCTCCAGGGGATCGAGGCAGTTGTGAGCCTGGGAACCCGGGGTGTTTCCAGCAGTGATTCTCAGCTGAGACCACGTGCAGGGGTCAGAGACCCCCATGTCTCTGGAGACAGACAAACCTGGGTCTGAATCTAACCCCGCAGCTCCCTGATTTAGTGGCCGTGGGTGTGTGCCCTGGCCTCTCTGAGCCTCCCAGGGATGCCTGGGTGAGGGGGCAGTAGCATGTCCCTCCCAGAGTGGCTATCTGAACAGTCCTGCCCCAGGTGCCCAGCTGGAGCCTGTGCTTAGTAAACAGAAACTTCTATGGGCAGTCGGGATGAAAGCCGTGCATGGGGCAGATTGAAGTGGGGTCTGGGCTATGTTCCCAGAAGCCAGAAATCCGCCCCCGTCCCTGTGAGGCTGTAGGGAAACTCAGAGATGGCTGCCGCTCTCAGCCACGGCCGCAGTGGAGAGAGACTCATATCCTACGTGCCCTCCTCCCTCCCCTCCCCCCGCTGCAGGGGAGGCTCGCACAGCTGCCGCAGAGCCCAGCACCCCAGGCTCACCTGTGCCACCCTGAGCAATTCACTCACCCTTTCTGGGCTTCAGTAAAATGGGAGGGGATAGCCACACAGGGCTACGGACCAGACCAGAGCCTCTTTTATTTGTCTCCTTTGGCCATGTGATGACACTCACGGACCCTCTCCCTAGATAGATGTGTCAGGGGCACATCTGTGCGTGCAGCTGCCTCCCACCAAGGAGTCCATTTACCCCGTTCTAAGAGCTTCATAGAAGTTCAGTGATCTGCAAACTTTATTTAGTATATTATGTATGAAGCACATTTAATGTGCTCCAAAAATAAAACATTATAAAAGATAAGATAGACTCATATAGCCTTGCTCCTATTTCCTTCCTTTATGATAAAGAAAGTGTCAAACTCATTTTCAACGGGGTCACATCAGCCTTGCGGTTGCCTTCAAAGGGCTGAATGTAATTTAAGGACTGTATAAATGTAATTACTGCTTAACAGTTAAGCAGGAGCTCAGCATGGCTGCCGGGTAGAAACACAGTGCCAGGCCGGATAAAACCAGGTGGAGGGCGGGATTCAGTCCCGGGGGCCTCCTGTTTGCCACCTGTGCTTTATCCCAATGGGAAACCTTGCCCACCTCCCAAATATACAGGTTCAAGGCCACCTGTCTCCACCACCTCTCATTCCTGATGTGCTGTGAAGGGCAAAACAGCACATTTAAGGATACACAGACTGGAATAGATTAACTGAGTATGAATTCTGATCTCACCTCTTACCAGCGGCATAACTTTGGGCACGTTACTCAGTAACACACTTGCTCCGTGCCTTGGTTTCCTCATGTACAAAACGGAGGTCGTAAGAGGAGTACCCACTCCTAGGTTTGCTGGGAGCGTTAAGGGAGTTGAAACACATGAAACCGACGCAGAGCCTGGCACCAGAGGAGTGGTCTGAGGTGCCAGCTGTCCCTCCCTCTCTTCACCCTCCTTGCTCCCTGGGGCTTGGGGTCAGCTGACTTGGGCTCTTGGTTTCTTTTTTTAGGCCTGCGGAGGAGAGCACAGCTTCGCTTCATGAAAAAGTAAGTGCTTGGGCCTTGGACCAGTGCCCACGCCGCCGCCCTGGGTGTGGTCCTGGCTTCCTCAGCCCCTCCTGTGCTCACAGCCTCCATTGGCAAGGAGCCAAAGCCAGACACCACCTTCAAAAAAAATCATAGACTCTGTAAGTCCATGGGGAGATAGAGCTCAAGAAAAGAGATCAGCTAAACAAACAAGATGTATTTCAAGTACGGGAGAGTCAGCTCCCAGGCCTCCTGGAGGTAACGAGCAGCTCTTGCACGCGTGGAGCAGGGCCGGAGATCCCAGACCCTTACCTAGCCTTACCTGTTATTTTGTGACTCGGTCCTGCATGACATAGGAGGGTTATTTTTACAGAGTAGTTGAAAGACTTGCTCAAAGCATTTGGAGTAGGAAAAGAGCAGAACCAGGTAAAAGCAAGAGCAGTGGGTCCATCCGGGGCCACTGTCCTCCCGCTGGTGTCGGATGTTGTGCTGCTTGGTCCCCACACAGGAATCCGCTGGCTCCTGGTCCTGGCTCCCAGCGGTTAGTGAGCCCACCAGCTGACTCCCACACACACAGGGCTAACAAGACCTCGTCCACTGGTCCCACTGAACTCTGTAAGCACAGGCAGAAGCCAGGGGACAGGCAGGCCAGACGCCTCAAGGACTTCTGGACCCTGCTTGGGCCATGGACAGTGTTCTTGGGTTGGTTTTCCTTCCACCAACTGGAAAATGTTTCTCATCTACCCATCTCATTAATTGCAACCCTCTCCACAGAAAGTTTTTCGAAAACAAAGCTAGCCCAGGCCTCTAGATTGGAGAGGGCAGCAGGGCCTGCTGCTCAAGAGCTCTGACTCCAGCAGGAGGCAGATCTGGGTTTGAATCCTGTCTGCCGCTCACTCACCATGTGATCGTAGGCGAGTTGCTTCCCTGGACCTCTGATTCCGCATCTGCAAAATGGGATGACAGCACCAAGCTCGCGGCCACCACAGCACACGCTCGTATCACTTAGAAGAGGCAACTCTACAAGCCAACAACCAAAACACAAAATGCGTTTTTAAATACTCTAAAATTATAATTTCCATATGAGCTCTCCATATGATATGCTCCACACTATTATATATGTCATATTTTGCACACATTGTTGCCTAAACATGCCTGCTGATTTTATAGGCAATTTTCAGTGGTAATTTTAACTGTGTACAATGTTCAACTCACGTGCTGGATTTGGAAACTAACCGCTACCTAACAGATAGTAACTTGAGTGTATTTGTCTAAACCCAGGCCCCCAGAATGTTATTTTATGGAGAATGAGTCTCCCTTGGGGAACCACCTGTGGTTCTGCCCCCCACTCATCCTTTCCCTTTAACTCATTCCCCAGGGATTTGACACCAATTTTGGGGATCTGGGTGCAGTACCTTATACTTTGGCAAACCCAAGGGCTCTGAGGATCAACTGAGGCGGAGAAGGAGCTGGGGGTGCTCATGGGGGAGGCCTTAAGCGCCCCTCACCTTCTGTTCACAGCTCAGCTCGCGTCTGTTGCCTATGGTTACACTTACCTGTGAGACATCATTTGAACAAAAGGGTTTGTGGTTAAAAGAGCTTGAAAGCCACCTCTGGCTTTGCTGTGATGATCCAGGTGTGGAGAAAATAATCCGTGGGCCTCACAGATAAGCTGTTCCCAGGTCAAGGTGCGATTTGGAGCAGACACCCTCAGCCTAGCCTCTAACTGGCCTCAGAAAACCACTCTGCCAGCGGGCCTGCAGCTTCTGGCCCCGTGGTGTGCATTTGTGAAGCGCTGGTCTGAGAAGATACTGCAGGAAGTAACACTCTTCAAAGCCAGAGCCTTCTGAGCTGCTTTTTTTTAACTTTAAACGCTTTTTTAATAATTAAGATGGGCCCTAAAAACATACTAACACACAAGTCCCGACCCAGGCTACTAATGGAGTGAAGCCCTGTATCCTTGTTTGCTATTTGTCTGCTACAGGAATTCAATAGCGTTTGTCTGAAAATAAGTGGTTTCGCAACTTGCTGTTGTTTTTAGGTTTTATAAATGAGCAGAGAATACGCTTTGGGTGTCCTGCTACACAAACACGTTGGCCAGTATGAACGAGACCTGGAAAAACGAGAGAGAAGGGACACACTGAGTGAAAATTTCACTGCCCCGCTGAAGCTGCCTCCTTTAACTCTGCCCGTTCTTTCTGTGGGCCTTGTGCATGGGGACAACTTGGTAGTTGGTCACCTGGAGTCTTAGAGAGAAGGCTCCAGAGCCCCGGACACTTCCTGTACCTCGGACACACTGAGCACTGAGTAAGAAATGCCACNAGACATCATTTGAACAAAAGGGTTTGTGGTTAAAAGAGCTTGAAAGCCACCTCTGGCTTTGCTGTGATGATCCAGGTGTGGAGAAAATAATCCGTGGGCCTCACAGATAAGCTGTTCCCAGGTCAAGGTGTGATTTGGAGCAGACACCCTCAGCCTAGCCTCTAACTGGCCTCAGAAAACCACTCTGCCAGCGGGCCTGAAGCTTCTGGCCCCGTGGTGTGCATTTGTGAAGCGCTGGTCTGAGAAGATACTGCAGGAAGTAACACTCTTCAAAGCCAGAGCCTTCTGAGCTGCTTTTTTTTAACTTTAAACGCTTTTTTAATAATTAAGATGGGCCCTAAAAACATACTAACACACAAGTCCCGACCCAGGCTACTAATGGAGTGAAGCCCTGTATCCTTGTTTGCTATTTGTCTGCTACAGGAATTCAATAGCGTTTGTCTGAAAATAAGTGGTTTCGCAACTTGCTGTTGTTTTTAGGTTTTATAAATGAGCAGAGAATACGCTTTGGGTGTCCTGCTACACAAACACGTTGGCCAGTATGAACGAGACCTGGAAAAACGAGAGAGAAGGGACACACTGAGTGAAAATTTCACTGCCCCGCTGAAGCTGCCTCCTTTAACTCTGCCCGTTCTTTCTGTGGGCCTTGTGCATGGGGACAACTTGGTAGTTGGTCACCTGGAGTCTTAGAGAGAAGGCTCCAGAGCCCCGGACACTTCCTGTACCTCGGACACACTGAGCACTGAGTAAGAAATGCCACCCATGGCACCACTCCTGATCCTGTACTCATCCTGGGCTAGGCTGGGACCTCTGGGGTTGGCCGTCCAGCCACTGTCCGCAAGCTGTTTTGCCCTGGTAGGGCAGTGACACTGAGACCTGGGTCACAGCATAGCGCTGGGCTGGCTTCCCCTTGTTCTTGCCAGGCCAGAGCTGACTGTCCTCACAAAGGGCCCAGAAGCCAGATCCAGTTTGAAAAGGAAGCCTCTGGGAGAGGCTGAGCTGGCCTCTCACAGTCAGCTCCACCTCTGAGGACCACTGCTGGGGCCAGGAACTTGCGGTTTGGGGTGCAGGAGGTCACTTCATCTCCCAGTGGGAACTTCTTGGTCCCTGGTCCTCATTTCTGCCTTCCAGCGGCTTTTATATTTCTTCTTTCACTTTCTGTTCTCTTTTTATAAAAATGTCTTAGTTGTAAAAATAAAGTCCTGCCTGAAAAATCAAATGGCTCATGTGATGTAAAAGTATAAAAGCCCATCCATTCAGCAAAGACGTTGATGCTTAGTTAAAAAGAAATGAGCATAAAACATGTGTGTCTTCATTTGTCCCCACAACACATCAGAGTTCGTGCTGTAGGCATAGAGAAGGCGGAGGGGCTGGTAAGCACTGGGACACACGGAGCCAGACAGCAGGTCCCTCAGGGGCTGAGGTCCTTGGCCCACTCCCACGCTGCCTTCACTAGCACCTGTTCATTTCTGTCAGGCCTGGAAACCCAGGGACTCCCGGCCTCAGGACCAGTGACCTTGCTCCAAAGGAAAGGTGAGAGGCACCAAGATCTCCGTCACGTGTCCACTGATTTTTTTACTGTCTCAGCATCGATGGTCAGAGAAGAAAAAGGCAAGGAGAAAATGCTGAACTGGAGAGGAGAGTCAAGATGAAGACTCATGCCCTTTGAAAAGGTCCGGGGATCCTGTCTTAGGTCCCCACACTGGGCTTTAGCACCATAAGAGCTATGGAGCCAAAAAAGAATGCAGCCTTAGCCTGCGTCTATAGAAGCACCACCATGCCCAGGTCAAACGAGAAGAGGGCCCCATCTGCTTTTCCAGCCTGGCTCTGGGCTGGGAAGTATAATATAAGAAGGGCATTGGCAAGCCAGATTCTGTTCAGAGGCCTCTGGCAGCCACAGAATGCTAAGAAGAGACAGTGCGGCCACCTCTGTCATCGGAGAGGCTTGCTGCCTGTGGGGCTGAAGGGCCCAGCAGGACTAAGTGTGGTGGGCGGGAGTTAGAAGGGCACAGATGCCAGACGTGCTCAAGGGAAGCAAATGTTTTCTGCCCACCAGCTTCAAAGGCAATGGGGGTTGGGGGCAATGGGACAGACTGCCTCCCCAGGCTGAGGGAGGGGGCGGGGGGAAGGGCCACGGTCACCTGGACCAGACTTCCAGGGATCATTTTTAAGGTGGACTCCTTGCTCAGAGATGTCCAATGTAAACCCTAAGAGACTAAGGCCCAGGCAGGCAGACTGCCCTTTCTCAGGACTCACACCCAGTCCACAGCGAGGTAAGCATAGGCCGCAAGGGCCTTCATCTCACTGCAGGCTCTGCTCGGCAACTTAACAGTGTCTCCCCGCCACTGTCTCTGGGAATGTGTTTAGTTCTTTGCAAGTCTGTGGAGGGGGCAAGGGTGTGGGAACAGGGGTGGGGGTGGTGGGGGTTTACTGTGCCGCAGACACCTGCCGAGGCAAGACAGCTCTGCTCTGCCTGCCCAGGGAACAGGCTTGGCTGCCAGTAGTGGGGGCTGCGGTGAGGAGGTCTGCACCCGGCACCTGTTTTTTGTTTTGAAGAAGAAACTGAGCTGTCACTTCTTTTTAGAAAGCCATTATGGCAAGTATCAAAAAATAATTATTTTTTAATCCAGACGTCTTTTGACTATCAACTCTATCTGCAGGCCTTGATCTTTAAAAACACACATCTCAAAGCTACATGCACAAAGAAATGCACACCAAATTGTTTCTTGTCTTTGGCTTATCAGCCAACAATTGGAAACAATTCAAACATCCATCAAAAGGAGCCAGTGAGAGTGACTGTGACACAGCCTTGTGAGAGAGTCCACACCAGCTGTCACCGAGCCAGGCCCACACACGCTGGCATCACGGGATGGCCACTCGACCTGCACACATTTTAACAACATCTATATTAATTATTCTCACATTAGATCCAAAACATGCTTGAAAATCAAGCCCAGATAAAATCGGGTAAGAGACTCATACATTAGAAGTCGGGGCACTCTTGCCATTGGTGCAGGGTGAGTGTCACAAGGCGACCCAAGTTCAGGCATCGGCACGTCCTGCCTCTCCACCCGGGAGCTGGGTACAGAGTGTGTGCAGCTGTGAAAAGCCACTGAGTTGCACGTTCGTGAGATGTCAGCTTCCAAGTATACATATGACTGTAGATGCAGATTATACTTTAATAAAGAGGTATTTTGGCATTCAAGTACAGGACATGAATGTGTAAAATCAGTATTTAAAAGTTTCTTGCTCTTCCGTTTTTTTCTGCATGCACTTTTTAAAACAGAACATTGCAGTCTTGTAAAATATATAATTCATTAGATATAGAATACAAAATTGAATCTTATAATAGTCTGTGTATTTGATTCTTTTCTCTAATGTTATAACAAGGTCTGTGGACATACTTGTTTGTATACGTGTAGAAGGTCTAAAAAAATATCCTCTAAGTTGTTAATGGCAGTTACTCTGGAGAATTTCTATTTCTGAGTTGTTTATTTCCATGTCGTATGAATTTTTACAATTCATACACTTGCAATTGGGGGGAAAAGTCTGAAAAAAAGAAACAGCCTATTTTATTCTATTATGTTTTATTTTATTTTAACTTTAGATATGGAACGCTGCACAACTTGCATGTCTTCCTGGCTCAGGGCCATGCCAACCTTCCCCGCATTGTCCGATTTCAGTGTACATGCTGCCCAGTGAGCATGAAACGGCCCTTTTAAAAGAGGCTTTGGTCACTGTAATGTTAAAATTGAAATCAGCTTAAATACCCGTCAATGAGAGACTTGTTCACAAATTACGATTGTTTCAGAATCTGTCCCAAGGAAGTCACTGTGGCACGTGCGGAGGTGGCTGGAAGCAGGGCCTCACTCTACTGGCTGTGTGACCTTGGGCAAGCTGGTATTAACCCCTGTGAGCCTCGTTCTCTCCTTTGAAACAAGAGCACCAGTGATGTCTTCCCCTCCATCTTGCCCTGGGCCTTGGGCGACTACATACAGGAAGGTCTGGGAGCAGGACTGGTTTCCTCCCCTCCCTTCCTCTCGCAGAGGGCGAAGAATTCTGGGCAGCCGCCTGCAGCTGTGGTGCCCAGCAGGGCCAGGTTCTAAGGGGGAAGGGGGCTCCTACACCACCTGCTTCCTTTCATCCTGACTCATCCCCACCCTGCCCCAGCAGCTTATGTCTCTGGTGTAGGAAGTGGGCAACTTGTTTTCAGAAAGTGATCCCCAACCCTGTGTGGGCTGCAGAGCTGGTGCGAATCTGCTACCCAGTCAAAGGGAAAGAGAGAAAGAGCCCGGTCTTCAGAAGCTTTTCCAGGTGTGGAAGATAAAAGAGATTTCCTTTGTCACTTCTTGGGAAACCTCCTCAGATGCGTCACTCACTCCTCGGTGACCATGAGTCACTGGTTCCTAGAGTCTCCTGCCTACATAACTTGGTGCATTGACTCAAACAGAGGGAAACCGTATTCCCCAACACCACGGCTGCTGGGGATTCACAGAAATGTGCGCGCCAGCGAACACAGCAGTGCCGTAAAGGTGCCTCCGCACTCCTGCCCAGTGTCATTAACTAGCCAGGAGTCCTTTTCTTTCTTTCTTTCTTTTTCCATTAAATTACTGCCTTTGACATGCAAGTACCCATTTGGAGCTTAGCTTAGGCTTCTGAATTTGAAAGGAAACCAGCTACATTTCTTTCATATATTTTTAATTGCGGACCATCTCCCATTAAGTCCGTCATTTATGAGTGAACTCACCCTGCTCCTCTCTCCGCAGTTAGTGCTCCTATTCCTTAGGCTTCTTGCTGCCAGTTCAAATACAATTATTTAGGCACCTTCTGTGTGCCCGCCTACTCTGTGCTGGGTCTGGGGGTGGCCAGGACGGACTCAGCCTCCAGGGTGCCCATCTCGCTGATCGCACTTAGCAAAGAGGCTTCTAGGCTTCGTTTCCCTCTTTACTAGCCAGTCTCTCACCTCCTGGGTAACCAAGGCCTGAGGGAGCTGTCTTGCCATCTGTACAAATGGTCAATGTTCCCAAGCCTGAGGCCAAATCTGAATGAACAAATACAGGAAGCAGAAGGCTCACCTAGGAGGTCCTCAGGCTCCCACAAGCAGATTCCGCTCCAGATGTCAGTGAGCTGGTGGTCTCCCTCGGTGCCCCTCTCAGTGCCTTGCCTCTAGCATCCTGACCCGGCACCCCCACACCCAGCTCCTCCAGGCTTTGAGGACTAGAATTCCCCATATTTCTGAACATTTGCTCTGCTGAATGTAGTCGACAAACCCCGTGGAGAACACATTGCTCAACAGATTAGATATTAACTGAGCACCTTTGGTGTTCTTGGAACTAACACGTGAACACATGCAGACACTGTCCCCAACCCATGGGCTTACATGGTCTTGGGGGGCACAGACACAAGACCAGCACTTGACCTCAAGACTGCCCTTGTCACCCCCTCCACCCCACCCTAGTGCCCGTCATGGACAGACAGTAAACCAGTGAACAGGTAAACACCCAGGCAGTGTGAACACAAACTGCAGAAGGCACAAATTGCCTCCTCAAAAAAGGTGTGTTCTGCGATACAAGAGTTTGCAGCCTCTCACAGGAGATTTTGTGGAGGTCTCTGTGGTTGGGTGGGAGCAAAGTAAAGAGGTGGAGATCTGCAGTGTTGGTGGGGAGGCTCCCCCAGCACACCCCTCCCAGTGTCCCTTCAGCATCCTGTGGGCCCAACGCTGGTGGTGTGGCTAGACCTGCTGGCTGGGTAGGACCAGGCCAAGCAAAGGGGAGGCCGGGACTCCTGTCCCTCTACCCTCTCCCAAGTCCAGGCCTTCGCCAAGCCTGGGGAGGAGGGCCTGGGAAGCAAAGAGCAATGGGAGACTCAGCCAGCACAAAAGACAAG
Organism: Sturnira hondurensis; assembly: GCF_014824575.4. Lineage (NCBI taxonomy): Eukaryota > Metazoa > Chordata > Mammalia > Chiroptera > Phyllostomidae > Sturnira > Sturnira hondurensis. The sequence continues at coordinate 1,225,371 of NW_028074670.1, forward strand.
ACTGGCTGGAGATCACCAAGCCCCTGGATGGGCAGCGAAGGAGAAGGGGAGTTTGAGTTGTTCCTTCCATCCCTCATCTTCCCTACAGCCATGAGGATGCTTTGGTTTCAGGAAGGGGAGCGAGGCTGAATTCTACAAGAGAAGCAGACCTCTGTGGGAGTCCTTTCCTGGGCCCCACTCAAAGCCCACCTCCCCAGAAACTCAGAGAATTTCTCTGGCAGCCAGCCTGTGGTGTGAGGGTCAAAGGAGGTAAGAAAAAAGGTGTGCTGGGATTCACACGCAAACCAGTCCTTGCTCTAATGGTTTCTCACAGCTTCCTCTCTCGAGACTCTTCCAGCCTCCCAGCACATAAGGGAGCTTATCAATAGAAAAAAATAATAACAATACTATTGGAATTTTATCTATATCACTTCAGAGTGAGTGTGCCGTGTGCGGTGGGGGTGGGGCTGTCTGCCTCGTGAACTGCTCCTGGTTATTGTGACACACAAGGCCTCTCAGTGGCCAGCTGTCCCCGAGTGCAGCCCGGTCAGACCCTGCTGTTGTTAACTCGGATTCTCCCCACCCGCGTCCCTGCCTGTTCTTGGTGTCCAAACTGAGTGAAGACCCCTGAGTGTGTCTGCGTGTGTAAGAGAGGGAGGTTGATCCACATGTTCCGTGTCCAACCGTGACCTCTGCACCAAAACTTCTTCACAGAATGAGTTGTGGCTCAGTCAATATTAAAAATACATCCTCCAGAAACATGGAAAGTTGTCATTTGCATAGAAATGCCACTGGGTGGGTGAAAAGATGAAACCCCACTGTGCTGGCGAGGACATGGACAAGGGCACTCAGTACAGCCCTGTGGAAAACAGTTTGGTAATATCTAGTAACATCTGAAACAAATCACACACTAACTCAGCAGTGCCGGGAATACGTCTCCTGGAAAGCAAAAGCATCGTTGTATAAGAATAAATACACATGGAAAAATACAATAAAAATTTTTTAAAAATCTGGCGAAACCACTCTGTCCATCAAAATGCAGTGATGATGAAGAAAATGGCTTTATATTCTTGAGTGTGTTCTGTAATTGATTGCAAAAGATATTGTCAATGGGTTCAGCGAGCTTTGTTACGGGTGATAAGTGACTTTTGAACAGACCTCAAAGCACGCTCCATATAGGCTCCAGTGTGAAAAAAAGAATAAATATATAAAGTTGATTACTTCATGCTTTTGGACAAAATAAGAACTGGAAACAACCCCAAGTGCATTGATAGGGAGTCCTAAATGAACAGTGATCCGTCCTCCAAACAGGAGCATGCGTGGGTCACAGGGTGCAAGTGGCATCACAGACACAGGGAAAGAATGGGTGATACAAACCAAGGGTGCTAGGACAATTCATTGTTAATTCTTTGGACAAATTAAGTTTGAGCCCTCCAATGCTACCGAAAGAAATTCCAGGTGGTTTGAATAAATGAATGTTTTATAAAGATACCGAAAGAAAGAAATCAGAATGTCAGTAAGTTAAAGAATAACAAACTCTAATAAAAATTAAATACACCTGGCAGAACGGCTCAGCTGGAGCGTTGTCCTGTGCACCAAAAGGTTGCAGTTCGGTCCCTGGTCAGGGCATGTATGGGAGGCAACCCATCGATGTTTCTCTCTCTCCCCACCTCATTCACTCTCTCTAAAATCAGTCAAAACATATCCTTGGGTGAGGGTTTAAACAATAGTAGGAAAATTAAATACAAATATTGTAATAACTGTGATAGCTATGTGTGGTGCCCCGTGGGTACTGGAAATATCAGAAAAACACTGTTGGAACGTGTCCAGAACGGATTCGGATGTTGGGAATATTTAAAGTTGTCCTGGAGGTTCCTAAGCCTTTCCTCATTTTCTTGAATTCTTGTTTCTTCATTCTGTTCTGGTTGAATGTTTCTTTCTTTCTTCTGGCCCAAACTCTTGATTCGAGTCCCCGTTTCCTACCCTTCACTGTTGCTTCCCTATATATTTTCCTTTACTCACTTTTCACAGCCTTCACTTTTTCCTCTATTTTGCGACCATACTCAACTGTTTCTGCGAGCATCCTGATCACCAGTGCTTTGAACTCTGCATCTGATAGGTTGGCTATTTCCTCATCACTTAGTTATATTTTTTCTGGAGCTCAATCCGTTCTTTCATTTGGGTCATAATTTTTGTGCTCCAGTGCCTGTTACGTAGTAAGGGGCAGAGCCTTAGGTATTCGCCAGGGCAGGGCAGCCCCATGTCACTACACTGTGGCTCTGTATGTGAGAAAGGGGTCCAAGCAGGAACAATGCTGCTTGCTCAACTCTTTCAGTCACTTCCCCCACTTCCCACAAGCAAATGGGGCCCTTCTGGTGCTGCTTCCCAGGTGGGTGGGCTTGTGTATATTCTAGGACCCTGTGGGTCTCTCCAACAAACTCTCCTGTGAGGCTGGGAGCTTCTCCCTCTGCCACCTCAACCCCAACAGGTGTTTTCAGCCAGAGGTTTGAGGTTTTATTTCCCAGAACTAGGGCCCTGGGTTGTGGGGTCTGTCTTGCTCCCCAGCTGTTCCTCCTGGTTTATCCTCATGCAAATGTGGGACCTCCCAGTCCACCAGCCCTGCCTCACCCAATCCTCCAGTTCCCACCTGGCCGCGAGTCCTCTCCACTCAGCTGCCCAACTCCAACCCACCTACCAATCTGGATAAATGTTTCTTCTTTAACTCCTTGGTTGTCGGACTTCCATATAGTTCGATTTTCGGTCAGTTCTGGTTATTTTTTAAAATTTGTCATTGTTCTTCTTTTGGTTGTATGAGGAGGCAAAGTATATCTACCTATGCCTTCACCTTGGCTGGAAGTCCTCTGACAAGATTTTTTTCTAGATGCACCCCAATATAACAGCTGTCACGATACAATCTAACCAAATTGTCCTGAATGAAGTTAAAAAAATTAAGAGCTACTAGAGCCATCTTATAGAAAAAAAAAACAAAAGAAATTTTTGGCCAACCCAATATATGATTGTCTAACCACTATTGCTGTACACTTGAAACTAATACAAAATAATATTGAAACTGTAATTGAAGACATTTAATTACAAAAATAGGTTTAGAGTTGTTTGTATGGAAAAAGCAATAATTAATAAATAATAAAACAGCCCTGGCTGGTGTGGCTGAATGGATTGAGTGCTGGCCTGGGAACCAAAGGGTCACTGGTTTGATTCCCAGTCAGGGCACATGCCTGGGTTGCAGGCCAGATCCCCAGTTGGGGGTGCTAAAGAGGCAACCACACATTGATGTTTCTCTTCCTCTCTCCCTCCCTACCTTCTACTCTTTCTAAAAATAAATAAATAAATAATTTTAAAAATTTTTAAAGAATAAACTCTGTGGACTTCCGCCAAGATGGAGGCATAGGTGGAAACACTGTGCCTTCTCCCACAACCAAGTTTGAATACATCAAAGGTTTAGAGAACAAAGACACAGCCAAAGAACAGAAAATTGAATTATACAGAAGTCCGACAACAACGAACCATTCAACCAGGACGGTAAGAGGGGCAGAGCCAGCAGTGGAGCAGGGTTGGGCAGAAAAGATCCCCAGACCTAGGCGTGCAAGTAGCCCAGGCCCAGTCAGGGTGTGGGGCAGACTGACCAAGGTCGCACATTCGCGCACAGTGAGATGGACCACGCAGGCCCCAGGGGGCGAACCCAGTGGAGGGCTGACTGCGGTGGCGTACTTGCGTGCAGTGGGACAAAAGGTGCGGGCCCAGGTGACGGTGGCAGCTGTGGCACCGGCCACCTGTGGGGGCCGCGGGGGGGTGGGGGGAGGCGGCAGAAGGAACACCATTGTTCCTCTTTGACCCCGCCCCCACATACAGCGTCACAACCCAGCGACTGAGTTGCCCTGCTCTGGTGAACATCTAGGGCTCCCATCCTGCTGCGTAACAGGCACGAACAGCCCAAAAGATGGTGCAAGAAGAACTCAAAGTCCCAGAGCTGATAACTCTAAGCGACCGAGAAATTGCCAGCCTCTCAGAAGCACAATTCAAAACACTGTTTATCAGGATGCTCACAGAACTGGTTGATTATAGTCACAAATTAGAGGAACATATGAAGGCTAAACTAAGTGAAATTAAAGGAGATGGGAAACAAATAGTGATGGAAAGGAAACTGGGACTCAAATCAATGGAATGGACCAGAAGGAAGAATAAAACATCCCACCAGGACGGAATGAAGAAATGAGAATTCAAAAAAATGAGGAGAGGCTTAGGAACCTCCAGGACATCTTTAAACGTTCCAACATCTGAATTATAGGGCTACCAGAAGGGGGAAAGAAACAGCCACAAGTGGAAAACATATTTGAACAAATAATAAAGGAGAACTCCCCCAGTCTGGCAAAGGAAATAGACTTCCAGGAAATCCAGGAAGCTCAGAGAGTCCCAAAGAAGCTGGACCCAAGAAGGAACACACCAAGGCACATCATAATTACATTAGCCAAGATTAAAATGAAGGAGAGAATCCTAGCAGCAGCAAGAGATAAGGGGACAGTCACCTACAAAGGAGTTCCCATCAGACTGTCAGCGGATTTCTCAAAAGAGACCTTCCAGGCAAGAAGGGGCTGGAAAGAAGTATTCCAAGTCATGAAAGCCAAAGACCTACAGCCAAGATTGCTTTATCCAGCAAAACTTTCATTTAGAATGGAAGGACAGATAAAGTGCTTCTCAGATAAGGTCAAGTTCAAGGAGTTCATCATCACCAAGCCCTTATTATATGAAATGCTAAAGGGACTTATATAAGAAAAAGAAGATGAAAAATATGAACAGTGAAAGGACAGCAAACACACAGTTATTAACAACCACACCTAAAACAAAAGCAAACCAAGAGGACAGCTAGATCAGGAGTGGAACCATAGAAATGAAGAACACATGGAGGGTTAGCAACAGGGGAGTGGGAGGAGGAGAAGGGGGGAGAAGGTACAGAAAATAGCATAGACAGTAGGTAGAAAATAGATAGGGGGAGGGCAAGAATAGTGGGGGAAATATAGAATCTAAAGAACTTATGACACGTGGTTATAAACTAAGGGGGAGAGAATGGTGGGGGAGGGAGTGTGCAGGTGGAGGGGAATGAAGGGGGGGAATAGAACAACTGTAATGGTATAATCAATAAAATATATTTTTTTAAAAAAGAATAAACTCTGTGTTTCACGTACTCACAACTATAAACCTACTTTTACCCAATCCTGTATGTAGATTTGAGTTGTCTAAACAACAAACAAAAAAAAAAGCAATGCATTTGTATATGCATTTTACCAGATTACACCAGAGTATAATATTTCAGGTAGAGAGAGAACTTATAAATGAGCCCATTCATGTGCCGCTGCCAGGGGTGCAGACTGATTGCCATTATAAAGGGCAATTTGGTAGTGTAGATCAAGAACCTTAAAGCTGTTTGTATTTCTTCGATCCAGAAATTCCACTTTTACAAACTTATCATTAAAAAAGTTATGATGGTTACGCACAAGGATTATTAGAGGCAAAGGCAGGCGTCACATTATTGTGAGCACACTGAGAACATGCCAAAAGCCATCAGTGCAGTGAGTGATAATCCATCCTCACAATGTGACTGGAGCCATTAAAGTGATGCCATGCAAGAATGCTTCATAATTGGAAAAATATTTGCAATGTCTTTTTAAATTTGAAAATCGGGTTATAAAATGTTACACATTATTTGTACTAAATCTCAGAGGAGAGGGAATTATCTGTGTGTATGAAACATGCATTAGAAAAAATAGTGTGAAAGCATATATGCCAAAATGCTAACTCCGATTATAAGGGATTTGGGGGAGGCGGCAGGTTACAGATAATTTTTACTCTCATGTTTATGCATGTGCATTATCTCTACCTGTGTATTACATTTATAGCCAGGCCAAAACAATAAAGCAATTTCAATTTTGAAAAACTATACAAGGGTAGGCAAAAGTGGGTTTACAGTTGTTTGTATGGAAAAAGACATGTAGGTTATAATTATTACAAAAAAGAATGAACTGTGTTTTGCATCCTCACGACTGTTTAAACCTACTTTTGCCAACCCCTGGATATGAGGAAAATGTGCAATGACAGGGAAAGTTACTGTTTGAAAGTTCAGGACAACTAGAATATGGCCCATTTTTCACAGAGAGAGAATCTGGGAGGCAGTAGAACAGAGATTGCCAGTTGTATCATCGGGGTCAGACTCTACAAACATTTTTTCTCTTTTCTTTGCTATATCCTAGAGTTTCTCTAAAAATACCACGATTGAATTTAGCAAATAATGTTTTTAAGGCTATAAGTATTTAAAACATGCTGGAACACAGCTTTACTCTTCCATGTTGGCTTGAAGTATCACGGGCCCGTGGCCCCGCGGGTTGCGCTCCCGCCTGCCCAGGGCCAGGGAAGAGGCAGCAGACGTTCGGGAAGGAGCTCAGCAGCAGCATCTCCTGCAGCCACCGGTCTCCCAGGAGACGAAAACTATAACCAGCAAGTAACACAATAAAAACAAGTTTTAAAGTTGCAAAATATATTTTATACATCTATTTTTAAAAGTTGTCATCAGTTTGACCACACACATGCACACAGAAACACGCACTTCTACCTGTTTTCAAAGAAGGGTTGACTACATTCAATCTCACAAAAGCCTCAGGCGACCAGATGACCCCATCTCCTCACATTCTTTATTGGCATTGGTCCTTGCTTCCCAGCCACTACCTGTACTTATTCAGCGTTTGTGACATGGCTGGCACTGTACTGTTTTGCCTGCGTTCCCTCAGTGCACCCCTTACGCATGGATGTACTCTTGCCATTTTGCACACAGGACAATAAACTTAAGCTCCGTCAAGTCACCAGGCTAGAAAGGGAATGGCGAAGACTGAACGTTACCCAGACACCACCATCCAATGAAACCCAGTGAGATGTCCTGTTCCCCTCCCCCAACCCATGGAGACAAGAGCAAGAGCAATTTAATCTTAGGTCCTGCACAAGTTTACCTAATCTGGTCACTGTGTGAAGTTCCAGAGTTCATGGTCCCTGCATGTGAGCCATCCCCGTGGACTCTTTCTCTGCTCTACTTATGGCTAAAGAAGCAACAAACTCTAATGCAAATTCATAAATTTTTGTGACTGGTAAAATCTGATCCTTTAGAGTTACAGACCTCTATGTTGGGAAAGGAACTTAAAGTCTATCTAATTCAGCTTCCAAAACAACACCAAACACCCTTTATGACAACCCTGCCAAGTGTGTCCACCCCACATTTAAACACCTCCTGTGACATAGAGCTCATGTTCTCCAGGGAATCTCCTTCACATTTAACTAGTTCTATCAGTAAGTGTCTTTCTCGGAGGAGGTCCCCGCAAGCTTCCAAAAACCCCTCAAAAGCAAGTCTACTCAATGGCTTTTGCTTGACTGCAGTTTTGGATCATTAATGCACCAAGGGGGCCGTTTTGTCCATGTGTGACCACATCCACAGCCAGGTCCCAATGTGCCATCTATCATTCCATCCTTTCTAGTCCACTCAAGGAAGACAGTGACACTATTCCATAGCAATAATCTTGAACCTTCTCCCCCATTTTTAAAGAAGTGTGTATTTTTAATCGCCACACTTCACACCCAGTAGTGACGCAGTAAGGTGCCCCTGCAGAGAAAGTTATGAAGGCGAGAAGGAGTTCTTTCCATGTGGCGGGGCTCAGGTCACAAACCCACTCCGGCAGTCTGTTGGGGCTCCCTGGGCCCGGAACCCCTTTCAGTGGTATCATTATGAATTGATCAGCGGTTCCTGCTTCCTCTGCATTTACAAACCCATACCACAGATTCTCAGAATATTCCACTGTTTGCAAGAAAGTCACCCTTTAAAGTTGTTCTTTGTTTTGTTTATTGGAATGAGCACATTGGCTTTATAACTCCATCACCCTGCCACAAAACTGGGGTGGTGTCCTGGGCGAACCAAGGGGCAGGTGTGACTGCCTCTTCTCTCCAGTGACCCAGATGGAACCCTTTGACAACAGGGGGAGAGCTAAGAAGACAACACAAGCCTTTGTCTCGCCTGCACAGCGCTTCCCCACAAGACCACATTTCCTCCCAGGTTTTCAAGGCACATCTATTGATAAGATACATGAGACTTTTTTAAAACCACCTAAAAACACGAATGCCTCGGCCTGCTTGGTCTACAAATTTGTCAAGGCTTGGGGGAGCTGTCTTGGATCTCTTTCCCCAAGAGCACCAGCCGTCAACATCCACATATTCAGGTAGGTGCTCCCGTTCATGACTAACGTGTCTCGTGTTACCTCCCTGAGGACAGGGTCTGCGGTGCTGTCCACAGTGCGTGGTTGAGAGCGGCTGACAGACACATGCTGAGTCATGCAGCCCGGTTCAGCCAGGTGATGGCAATAAAAGGCAAGGGTGTATGGGTAGAAGGTGAGCAGCTGGCACCTCTTGGGAAGGAAATGGCCCTTTCTGGGAGCTCCCACACTTCTGGTCACAGTCTGCTGACCATTTAGACTTGGAGGTGGCAGCCAGGAGCTCTTGGGGCACTTTTCTTCTCCCTTGTTGCTTCTGCACACATATACCTTCTGTTGGTTTCTTCCACAGCTTTCTGGCTCACAGGCACCAATCAGCCAATCAGAAGCTGAATGGGCCGACGCCCAGGCTCCTGGGGCTGAGGTCTCTCCCAGAGCTCCAGGGCTTCTCCCACCTGGGATGTGCTGGGTGGCGCCTGCCAAGGCAGCCGTTTTCTGATTCCAGATCACAGTGACCAGAAGCCAGCCGCAAGCCTCTGCTTTGTGGCAGTTACAGACTCTGGGGCTGAACTTCAAACAGGGTCAGATTAAAATGTGTATGAATGCCGGTACCCTGGACTCTTTCCCTGGGAAAAGTACGTCCCTTAACCAAGGGAATAACCTTAGGAGGGGCCAGAGGGACACTTGAGGCAGGTGGTGGTCCCCCTCGAGCAGGGGGTGCCAGGGAGAGCTGCCACCACACTACGTCCCCACACCTGCCCCTTTTATGTGGGGATGCTATGTAGGGCAGCCCTTCCCCCTCAGACAGTGCCCCCCACCCCTACCCACCTGCTTGGGACAGGAGGAACCAGTTTATTCAGAAAAGCAGATGTAGTGCATCAGCCCCACAGCGGGGTCACCACTGCCAAAGGCTCTGTGCAGGGCCGAACCCTCGGGCCCAGGGACACTGCTCAGACCCAGTCTGAGAGACCAGTCCTCAGGAAGCGCCACTTCCGGTGTTATTAGCATTACTTAAGAACATTGTTTATGTATTTTAGAAACCTCAAAACAACCTAAATGATCAACGGTAAGATGGAATAAATGTAATAAATGTGGTCCATTTACTTGGTAGACGGTTATTCAAAGTCCCACAGTTGTGACCATGAAGAGTTTGTAAGGACTCAGAGAGCACGTATGCGAATGACTGAAAGGGAAATAGGACATGACACTGCACCCACAGTAAGTGAGGTCCCGGCCAGGCCTCACTAAAGAAGTGCAAGAAAGCCCTGTCTCATGTGCTCCGGAGAGCCTAGATTCTTTTCTCTCCTTCTGTGGTGGGCCCTGCCCACCTCTGCTCCCCTCCTCCACCGACAGCGCTGCCTCTCTCTTCTCGGGGCAGCAGAGCGATGAAAAGCCCCTTCCCTGGGGGAACAGCCAGGGAGAGGGTGTCTTTTCTCACTTTTCGTTTGCTCCTTCATCCAGTCACATTCCCTCTTTACTCGCTTGCTCCTCCACCTTGGGCAGCCTCGGTTCCCACTCCTACAAACTGGAAATAACAATCGCCTCCCTGCTGAGCCCCAGACTCTGTACACCCAGCCGCAGAGCAGGGCACACAGATCAAAGGGCGATTCCCCCCAGGCTGTGCCCATTTAGCGGCTCCAGCTGTGGGAGAGACGGCATTGATCTGGGCCTCAGCCTCAGTGTCTGAGAACCCAGGCTGCTGGGTATCTGGCCCAGGAGGTCATGTGGGTACAGACTGTGGCGGCCTTGGTACCCAGCACCAGGTACTAACATTTGTTCCTCACCTTGGCTGTGCTCTCAGCTAAGCCCAGGGCCTTCCTTCCCCCTCCCAGGCCTGCCATCTCCCACAGGGCCCACATTCAGACCCACACACACACTCACACAAATGCACCAGCTGCATTCGGGGTCCCTCTGTCCTCAGGCTCCATGCTCCCTCCCTCTGCCCAGACATCCCAGGGCTCCGCCTCACCCTCCTCAGGGACAACTTCCCAAGTCATCCTACAGACACTTAGATTTTCAAAGGGGCCCCGCCAGGTTGGCTGTCACCACACTCATCACATTCTGTCCTTTTCTCTGTTTCCCTTGTTATCACTGTCCCACTACACTGTCAGCCTGCGAGACCACATGTGCTCAGAGCCTTGCCCAACCCTCTTAGATCACCCATCTTAGATACTATGTAAGTGTGCAAATGAACTTTACATGTGAAATTAAAACAAGCCATGGACTTGGTCCTTATCTTCAGAGGGCTTTAAAAATGCCTGTGGAAAAAGGGCAAATGTATGATTCCACTTATCCAAAGCAGCTGAAATAGTCCAATCCGTAGAGACACAGAGGAGGTGGTAGTCACCAGGGGCTGGGAGCCAGGACGGGGGAGCTGGTGTTTAACGAGGACAGAGTTCGGTTGTGGGAGGGTGGACACTTCCGGAGATGGACTGTGCGATGGTTGCACAACAGTATGAATGTACTTACTGCCACCGAACTGTACATTTAAAAATGGTAAATTGTATGTCAATATACATTTTACCACAATTTTTAAACATTGTTAATGGTTGTGGAGAAAGATGTAAAAACGTATTAGCCTGGAGAATTGAGAGACAGCATACAAATGAACGGCGCAGACCACACGGGGAAGAAGAGACGCGCGCACGGCCCACCGCCCGAAGGGGCCAGTCCGGCTAAAGGCTGCCCCTGTCTGCTGCGCACGGGGCGTCTCTCCCCGCTGAGGGAAGTGAGTTCTTCCTGAGTCTTCCACTTGTAAAACTAACATAATGACAACAAACTGCTCTGAAGAAACTTAGAAACTAGAAAAAAGAGCCAGGGAAAAGCATCTTGTATTTTCCTCTAATGTTTTTAGAACATTTTTGCATACTTGCAATCGTGCTGCATGTGTGTTCATACAATATACTATCAGCATTTTTCTTGCTCCTACAGTCTCATAATTATAACGCTTTATAACTTTAATTCTTAAAATCGTATTGAATGGATTATCAGTTTACTTAGATAATCCTTTATTTCTGAACATTTCGATTGCTTCCAACATTTAAGATCTCTATTCATACCTTATTGTGCCAAGTCTAAAATTATATCTGCTGGATAAAGTTTGCAGAGCAGTATAAACATTTTTATAACTCCTAATGCTCGACACCGAACTGTGTTCCCAACCCCCAGGGTGCACCCAGTCCCACCCACTCTCACCTTCTTCCCCCCAATGGCTATAGTTGGGAAATACTTTTACAAGCATTGATACACTTTTGTGTTAGAAGATTGCCACATTTTTAAAAGACTATTTTTTTAAAGCAAGGTTAGGTTCACAGCAAAATTGAAGGGAAGGCACAGAGACTCCCCACTTCCCCTTGGTCCGCCCTTCGCAGAGCCTCCCTGTTTTCAACACCTCCTGCCAGAGGTGAACATTTATAACGACCCATAAGCCTATACTGACACATTGTTACCACCCAGAGTCCATAGCTTGCATTAGGATTCACTCTTGGTGTCGCACATTCTATGGGTTTGGACAAATGTACAAATGGTGTATATCTGCCACTATATTGTCACACACAGTAGTTTCACTGCCCTAAAAATCCTCTGGGCTCCACCGGTTCATCTCTCCCTTCCCTAGCCCCTGGCAACCACTAGTGATTTTACTGTCTCCATAGTTCTGCCTTTTCCAGAATGGCATCTAGTTTGATTCTTACAGTGTACAGTCTTTTCAGATTGGCGTTGACCACTTAGTGGCGTGCACTCGAGGCTCCCCCACTTCTTGTTAGACTGAATAACAGTCTGTTGTCTGGGTGTTCCACAGTTTATCCACTCACCTGCTAATGGGCGTCTTGGTTGCTTCCAGCTTAGCAATTATGAATAAAGCTGCTATAAACATCTGTATGGACATAAGTTTTCAATTCCTTTGGGCACACGACGAGGAGCATGATTGCTGGACTGTATGATAAGCGTATGTTTAGTTTTGTAAAAAATGGAAAACTGCCTTCCGAAGCGGCTGTACCATGTTGCACTCCCACCACCAATGGATGAGGGAGGGTTGCTGCTGCTCCACCTCCTCGCCAGCATGCGGTGTCGGCTGTGTTTTGGATGTTGGCCATTCTAATAGGTGTGTGGTGGTATCTTGTTTTAATTTGAATTTCCCTAATGACATACAATGGGGAGCACCTTTTCTCATGTGTATTTACCCTATATATATCTCCTTTGGTAAGGTGTCTATTAGGATTTCTGGCCCATTTTTAAATCGGGTTGTTTGTTTTCTTATTGTTGAGTTTTAAGAGTTCTTTGTGTATTTTGGATAACAGCTCTGCATCAGATCTCTCTGCAAATGTTTTCTCCCAGCCTTCGGCTTGTCTCATCACTCTCCTGACGTGGGTTCTCAGAGCAGAGGCTTTTCATTTTAAGATGCCCAGTTTACAACTATTTCTTTCATGGGTTGTTTCCTGGAAGAACACGGCATTTTAAACTACGTTTCCCGAGTGGTGCATCTTTCCTTAAAGCGCACAGAAATGCCTGCTGTGTTTATGGAGATAAAGCCCACAGCTTATGCTACAAACACGGCAGGAACTCCGGCCCTAGCTGGGGCAGCCGTTGCATCTGCACCACACGCCTGGGGCACAGGAGGGCAGGCTTCACTGGGAGCCCGTGTCTAAGCACAGAGGTGCACATGGTCACTCAGGGAGACAGCAGGACAGGCTCCTCACCCGGGCAGCAGCCATACGGACAATCCAGCACCTGAAAACTGTGCCCAGGGTGCACTGGCCTCCAAAGCAAGAGAGCAGAGAAGGCAAAAGAATGTGGAGCTAAAGAGTTAAGCAGTGGGAAGGGAAGGGTGCAGGCAGCAGGGTTCTTGAGTAGGCACAGCCCCCGCCAGAGGACTGCCCCTGTGGAGAGGACTGCTTACCGTGGGGGCTTTCCCTCTCTGCAGCAGGGGCTTGCTAAAAGTGAAACTGTGATTTTCCAAGGGCTCTAAAGGGGTTTGCCCTGGGGGGGAAGATGTTCCACTTGGGGGTCCACACTGACTTAAAAACAATCCCCACCCGCTTTTAGGCACTGCTGCAATGGGCCCCAACTGGCCCTGCACCCCAGCCTGGGCCAGAGTGTGAAGGAGCCCAGCTGTGTCCGACAGAACTAGACCCCACCTGCCTCCTCACCGTGAGACATCAGGGCAATACAGCTCCCGTTTGCCCGTGCATCCCAGGCACCTCAATGGGGACTGTGCGGCCTGATAAAGCAGATAGCAGTGACCCTCTAACAAGCCAGGAAACGGAGGCTCAGAGTGGCTCTGTGGCATGATCAAAATCACACAGCATTTAATGAATCTGAGAGCTAGGATTCAATTCGAAGCAGCCTGACTCCAATGCCTTGCCTACCCCCACACAAGAGCCAGACACGGCCCAGCTCTTCCCCGCCACTTTGAGAAGAAACAGGCCTAGGAGTTTAGAGAAAAACTTAGGGGAAGGCCTGTGTAACCTGATAAAAAGTCTGAGTTATTGGATTATTTGAGGAAGAAAACAGATAAGTAAGCTTTGTTCTTTCAAACCAAATAAACCCAGCTACACTGGAGAAGAGGTGAGGCTGGAGGGAGCTGGTTGGGAGCAAGTGGACAGACACAACAGCTCAGCAGATGCAGCGGCTGGTGGTTGGCACCCTGTGGCAGCCTGTGAGACAGTGCATGAGGGACCCTGACTATTCCCTCCCCTTGCCCCGTTTTATTTGGATATAGATGATATATAACATTGCATTAGTTTAAGGTGCACAACATAATAATTTGATGTATGTATATATTGCAGAATGATGACCACAATAAGTCTAGTTAACATCCAACACCTCACATAGCTACATTTTTTTCTTGCGATGTGAGACCTTTTAAGAGCTACTCTCTTACCAAGTTTAAAATATTGTGAACTATAATCACTGTGTGTACATTACATCCCCATGACTTAGCTTATTTTGTAACTGGAAATTCGTACCTTTTAACCCCCTTCACCACAACCACCAATCCGTTCCCTGTTGCTATGAGGTCAGTTGCTTTTAGATTCCACATATAAGTGAGATCATACAGAATTTGTCTTTCTCTGACTTATTTTACTGAGCATAAGTCCTCAAGGTTCATCCAGGCTGTCGGCAGGACTTCCTTTTTCACTCGGCTAACCAGTATTCCGCTGTCTCTCTGCACCGCCTCTTCGCCCACCCGTCCACAGGCGAACACTCAGTTTGCCTCCACATCTCTGCCACTGTAAATAATGCCGCGATGAACATGGGACGCAGGCGTCTCTGGGAGGCAGCGATCTTGTTTCCTTTGAGCATTTGCCCTGAAGTGAAATTGATGAACCATGTGATTATTCTACTTTTAATTTCCTGAGGAACCATTGCGCGTTTTGCACGGTAGCTGTGCCAATTCACAGTCCCACAACGAGGGTTCCCTGTTCTCCACATCCTCACCAGCATTTATCTTTTTTATTTTTTTGATGACAACCATTCTAACATTTCTGAGGTGTTATGTCATTGGGGTTTTGATTTGTATTTTTCCGATAATTAGCGATGTTGAGCGCCTTTTCATGGACCTGTTGGCCACTTGTATGTGTTTTGGGGGAAATGTTTCTTCCATTCCTCTGCTCAATTTTTAATGGAGTTGTTTCTGTCTTTTGCTATTGAGTTGTGTGAGTTCTTTATATCTTTTGGATATTAACCTCTTATCAGATATATGATTTGCCTGGCTTTTTTTTAACAACCTAAATCACACCTTCACTCAAGGCCAACAAAAGAATATTTTACTAATCATGGAAGTCCTAGTCCTATTAACAATGCAGAGAATATAGAGGCGCCAACCCCCCCAGCATCCAAGACCCAGGTGTAACTGGCACGTCCGCTGTGCCTGGAACACAACAAGCTCTCATTACGTGTGAGTGTCATGTAAGTATCTACTGACCTTCCAGAAGGAACAGACTTTCTATGTTTTTGTTTTAAATTATGAAATGTGTAGATATAAAGGAAGTACCGAAAGTTTTATAAGAGATACCCAGATACTCCTGTCAGATTTGCAAATTTTAACACTTTGTCAAATTTTCTTTAGTTTTTGATTTCGCAAACGATAGTTAGTACCTACTCTACCCTCATTCCAGTCTCCACTTCCTTTCACCACCAAGGGAGTCCCCATCCTGCAGTTTGCAGATTTCACCGGTTCAGGCTTTTGTACTTTTATACTCTTGTATTTATAAATAATGCCATAATAAGAAATAAGATATAGCATTAGTTTGCATGTCATGTATTTTTATAAATGTTGTCACATTTCATGTACACTTAAGTAATAGTTTGCTTATTTGTTGAACATCACGCATTTGAGATTTTTCTGTGGATCTAGTTCATTCATTGTGTTATTTAATTTATCACTGTTTATGTATCCATCTGTCTGTTATTACACACTTAGGTTTTTTCCAATTTTTGTGATTACAAATTTCCATTTTCTGTTCTTCATACCTTTGTGAACACTCTTATACTTCCAACTTCCTCTGAGTGATGAACCCAAAAGTGGAAGTGCTGGCGTTGGGAGGCTGGAGAAACTGTGCGTCTTCGTTTTTACTAGACGTCACCAAACCGTCCCCAGAGTGGCTGTGCCCCTTTAACATTCCCATCAGCGTTACAGTTCTGCGGCCAGCTCCTCACTCATGCTTGATATCATCAGTCTTGTTAACTTTTGCTAATCTGGGCATGAAGTGGCAGCAGTTGTTTTAATGTTTACTTTCCTAATTTAAATAAGGTTTAGTGTCCTTTTATAATGTTAGTGGCTTGTTCATACACTTTGCTCATTTTTGAGTTATTTGTCTTTATCTTACTAATTTGTGATAGTCTTACATATTATAGATAATGATCTTTTCTCGTTTCTTTGCATTGCAAATATGTTTTCCTAATCTGAGATTTGCCCTTTTACTTTGTACTTCCTGGGTTTTGTCCCACATTCTTTTTAAAAATTTTTAATATGGTAACCATAAGGCCTGTATTTTCCTGTCTCCATCAAGAAATTCTGCCCTTATACTATATCATACAAATATTTTTTTCAGAAGGTTTTAAAGCTTTGCTTGTCACATTCAGTCTCTGTTCTTCCACTCACTCTTTTGTGAGTGGTTTGCAATAGTAGTTTTGCATTGTTCCCACATGGAAAGCCAATGGTTACAGCACCACGGGCCAAATCCTTTACCCACTGATGTGGACAGCCGCCTCCTGCATGTCCATATGTATATCCTGGGCCCCCTGTTCTCTTCCATTGGTCGATTACTGTTCAAATTCCTACGGCTTATAAATCAGGATATTTGGAACAGCGGTGCCCCCGTACCCTTCAGAAAAATTATCTCAGCTATTTTAGAACTTTTACTTTCACATAAAATTTATAATCAGCCTGTCAAAAATATCTGGTTGATATTTAGAATACACTGAATCTATATATTACCTGGGGAAACTGACATCTTGAAGCTCAAGCTTTCTTGCCCAATATAATGGGCAAGAAAGCTTGCCCATTATAATGGAGGTCCAAGGGGAAGTTGCCATTGGAACAAACTTACTGATACTGGAATAGATGGGCTTGTCTTCCAACCTCAGAAGACAACATCGACCCACCTCACCACCCTCCTGGGAGCAATTTTAAAAGCATGAGGATGAAGCCCTGACCCACATGACTCAATTGGTTCGGCATTGTCCCACAAAGCGAAAGGTCACACCAGTTGTTTCCTGGTCAGGGCACAAGCCTGGGTTGAGGGTTTGGTCCCCAGTCAGGGTACAGAAGAGAACAAACTGACCAGTGTTTCTTTCCCTCTCTTTCTCCTTCTGCTCTCCTCTCTCTAAAAATAAATAAATAAAATCTTTAAAAAGAAAAAAAAAGCATGAGGAGGTATTTTACAGCTATAGACCTTGTATCCTTGATTCCAAACCTCAGGAAACTAATTTGCAGGCCCCACCCTTCCAAAATTCACATGATTAACCACAGCAATAAAATCCAGAGTAATGCCCAGGAGGGAAGGGGTAAAACCCTCAGCCCACTTCCCCAAATGAGATTAACTTGCTTAATAATTACAATAAGTGATTCTGGGTGTGAAACTTCCTTTTTCTGAAGAAACAGAAACAGAGTTTTCTGGCTTCAAGGTCCTGAATTAAATCAGCTGGATCCTGCTGTAAACCTGGGCCTGTTAAGTGCTATAAACCTGGCTCTTTCTATGTGTAAGTTGACACAAATCTGACTGGCCACCAGTGTAATAGAGAAAATCAATCTATCGTGTAACCAGAGTGTCGCCAACTTGGTGCACATCTGGAAGCCCTCTTGTCTTCCGCAGGGCCTCGGAGGAAAAGTATTTCAGTAATTCCTGCCTCTTGATGCCTGTCTGGAAATTTAGCCATACTGTGATCTCACCAAAGCTGCTTGGCCCCTGGGTGCCTGAGAAGCTTAGGGGCAAGAAGCACAGGTCGTGAGTGGATCTTTCACCCCTGCCCAGATTCCCTCTCTCTGCCTTCTGCACCCCATGCCCAGAGCCTTTCCTGCCACCACCGCCCCAAATTCTAGGAGTCTCTCACTTTGCCCTGGTGAGCCTCCAGTGAACTAGAGTGTCCACCCTGACTCAGTTTGCCCAAAGTCCTAGAGAATGCGGCAACAGCAGTACTGGAATTGGCCAGAGCTTGGGATCACCTTTGCTCCCCGAGTCTCCAGCTCGGATCCCGCGATGTGGCGCACCTGTCTCAGCGGAGCAGTCCCGACTCTGAGGCTGGAAAAGGCTGCTTGTGTCAGACAAACCTCTCCTTCAGAGGAAAAGCACTTCGAAGCTCCTTTCATTTTTAAAAATGAATAATAATCTGAATGCAATTTTGTCAGAAATAAAAATGTAACCAGCAGGGTTTTTTTTGCTTTCCCAAATCCACCAACATCACATCAGCTTGTGTACCAGAGCGGTTTCTGTGCATTTACACACAGACACTTACAATTTTTATGTAAAAGAATCACGATGTATATATTGTTCTGCAGCTTAGTTTTCACCGAACAGCATATGTTAGGGTTTGTCTTGTTCAAGGATGTGTGGATGGATGGGCTTACTTTTAACTGCTGCACGGTAATCCTTCAGGGCAGTGACCCAGGATTCCAGTTCCCACTGCGCTTTGATGAATGCTGATCTGCTCCCCAAATTCACTTTCTAGGCACAAACACTTTCATACCTGCCTCGCTGTGTACAGGTGTGAGGAAGCGTATTTTGCTACATAGAGCTACACATAATGTTGCTCAGGCAAGTACTGAAAAAACATTGATAAATAATTATTTCTATGGATGGAGCAGGAGAGAAAAAGAAATAACCAGCTAACAAATGTGACTAATAGAAAAGTTATAAACCTGAGAGATATTAATCCAACAACATCAAAAATAGTTTTATGTATCTAATATCTTATTTTTTATTGTGGTAAAATTGGTATGTAAGATTACATATGTTTCAGGTGTACAACATTATAATTGGGTATTTGCATACACTGCATGGAGTTACCTACTGCAAGTCAGGTTACCATCCATCACCACACTGTTAATCCTCTTCACCCAGTGTGCCCTCCCCCTTCCCCCCTCCCTCTGGTAACCAGCAATCTATTCTCTGCACCCATGAGTTTGCTTTTGTTGTTGTTGTTCAGTCTTTTTTTTTTTGATTTCACATATAAGTGGAATCATTAGGTGTTTTTCTTTCTCCATCTGACTAATTTCACTTAGCATAGTGCCACCAAGGTCCATCCAGGTTATCACAAATGCCAAGATTACCTTGTTTTCTTGATCTTATTTATTGAGTGATATTTTTAGAGAGAAGGGAAGGGAGGGAGAAAGGAAGGGAGATAAGCATCAATGCAAAAGAGAAACATCGATCAGTTGTATCTCGCATGCACCCCAACAGGGAACTGAACCCACAGCCCAGGCATGTGCCCTGACCAGATATCAAACTGCCAACCTTTCGCTTTGTGGTATGACGCTCAACCGAACCACACCAGTCCGGGCGATTTCCTTCTATTAAAAAAAAAAAGGAAGAAAGCTAGCAGCCTTATTGAGATATAACTCACATATAACATAAAGCTCACCCTGTAAAAGTGTGCAATTGAGTGGTTTTCAGTGTATTTGTGGAACTCTGTGTCCATCACCACTAATTCTACATTTTACCACCTCAGAAAGAAATCGCAGGCTCATAAGCAATCACTCCTCATTCCTTCTTCCTCCAGCCCCGGCCACCGCTAATCTACTTTCTGTCTCCATGGATTTGCTTATTCTGGACATTTCATATCAATCAGCTCACACAATATGTGGCTTTTTGACAATAAGCCCCCTTTTAAAACTTTTTACTGAGTTTATTGGGGTGACTGGTTAATAAAATTATATAGGTCTCAGGTTCTACAACACATGATCTCCACATTGTTTAGTGTGTTCACTACGCCAAGTCAAGTCCCCTCCCATCACCATTTATTCTCTCTGCCCTCTTCTCCCTCGCCACACCCTGCTTTCCCTCTGGTAATCACCACGCCATTGCCTGTGTTTATGAGGATTTTTTTTTGTTTGGTTGTTTGTTGTTTTTCTTAACCCTATCACCTTTTCCTCCCAGCCCTGCCACCCCCCTCCCTTCCCTCAAAATTTCCCTCTTTTTATGGCTGAGTGGTAGCCCACTGTACATATGTACCACTTCTTCATCCATTGATCCATCAGTGGACAACTAGATTGTTCCCATATCTTGCCTATTTTAATACTGCAATAAACATGAAGGTGCATATATATTTTCATATTAGTGTTTTGGATTCCTTCAGATATAGAAATGGAATGGCTGGGTCATATGGTGGGTCTAGTCTTGATTTGTCAATGAATCTCCATACTCTTTTTTGTAGTGCCTGTGACAGTTTACGTTCCCACTAACAGTGTACAAGTGTTCCCCTTTCTCCACATTTTCTCCAACACTTGTTATTTATCTTTTTGATAAGCCATACTAACAGGTGTGAGGCAGTATCTCACTGTGGTTTTGATTGATGGTTTTCTTCACTGTGCAGAAGCCTTTTATTTGATGTAGTTCCATTTGCTTATTTTTTTGCTTCTGTTTCCCTTGCCTTTGTAATCAGACCCCCCAAAATTACTAAGACTGATGTCAAGAAGCTTATTGACTATTTTCTTCTAGGAATTTAGTGGTTTCAGGTTTTACATTCAAGTTTTTTATCTATTTTGAGTTTATTTTTGTGTAAGGTGTAAGATAGTGATCTGGTTTCATCCTTTGGCATGTTGCTGTCCAGTTTTCCAAACACCACTTATTGAAGAGACTGTTTTTCCCCATTGTGTGTTCTTCACTGCTTTGTCATAAATTAACTGTTTGTATATATGTGGGTATTTCTGAACCCATACCACACAGTTTTGATTATTATAGGCTTGTAGTATAGTTTGAAATAAGGGTATCTCCAGCTTTGATATGATAGCTCCAGCTTTGTTCTTCTGTCTTTTTTTAAAAGATTTTATTTATTTATCTTAGAGGGGAAGGGAAGGAGAGAGAAAGAGAGAGAGAAATATCATTGTATGGTTGCCTCTCGTGCGTCCCCCACCAGGAATTGGGAACTGGCCTGCAACCCAGGCATGTGCCCTGACTTGGAATCGGACCGCGATCGTGTGGTTCACAGGCCCGCGCTCAATCCACTGAGCTACACCAGCCAGGGCATTGTTCTTCTGTCTTAAAGTCACTACAGCTATTTGGGGTCTTTTGTTATTCTATTTGTTACAAATTTTAGAATTACCTGTTCTAGTGTTGTAATAAAAATGCCAATGAAATTTTGATGAGAATTATATTGAGTTTGTAGATTGTTTTGGGTAGTACTAAATTTTTAGAAAAGATTAAGTCTTTCAATCCATAAACATGGAACATCCTTTCATTTATCTGTTTCCTTGAATTTCTTTCACAATTCTTTCTTTCTTTCTCTACAGTTTTCAGTGCCAGGTCTTTCTTCTCCTAGATATTTTATTCTTTTTGATGCAATTGTAAATGGGATTGTTGTCTTGCTTTCTCTTTTTCATTGTTTCTTATTTATATATAGAAACCACGATTTTCTGTATATTGATTTTGTACCTTGCAACTTTACTGAATTCATTTATTAGTTCTAAATTTTTTGATGGAGTCTTTATGATTTTCTATATTTGGTATGAATCATGCCATCTGCAAATAGTCACAGTGTTACTTCTTCCTTTCTAATTTGGATGTCTTTTATTTCTTTTTCTTGCCTAATTTCTGTGTCCAGGACTTCCAATACTATGCTAACTAACAGCGGCACGAGTGGGCATTCCCGCCTTGATCCTAATCTTTAAGGAAAAGCTTTCAGTGTTTGTCATTGAATAGGATGTTAGCTGTGGGCTTGTCATTTATGATTTTTATGATGTTGAAGAACATTACCTCTATACCCACTTTGCTGAGAGTTTTCATTATAAGTAGATTTTGGATCTTGTCAAATGTTTTTCTGCCTCTTCAATAATCATTTCAAGTGTGGATGGTCTAAACATGCCAACAAAAAGACAGAAATTGTCAGATTATTAAAAAAGACCCAATCATATGTTGTCTAGAAGGAATTTATTTTGAATGTAAAGACTCAAGTGGATTATTAAGAGATAAAAAAGCCGTATCATGTTGGCAGTAATCAAAATCTGGAGTAGTTATATTCATTTTAGATAGGGAGACCATCAGAACAAGCAACACTATCAGTATTAAATAGGGACATTATATAAAGTTAAAGGAGCCAATTCTCCAAGAAGAATGAACAATCCTTAACAAAGGATTCTTGTTGCATCCTCTATGGATGCACCTAAGAAAGCATCAAAACATGTGAGACTGCAAGGAGGAATAGGCAAATCCTCTACTATAGCTGGATATTTCAACATCTTACTCTAACTAGTTGATAGATCCACCAGGCAGGAAAATCAGTAGTGCGTTAATTGATCAGAAGAGCACCACCATCCAACCTGACTTAATTGGCTTCCATAGAACGCTCCACCCAACAGCGGCACACACATTCTTCCCAAGCTCACATGGAACGTTCAGCAAAACAGACTACATTCTGGGCTGTCACATACATCTTCCCAACTTTAAAAGAACATAAATCACACAAAGTATGTTCTCAGACTGCAATGGAATTAAACTAGAAGTCGATAACAGAATAACATCTGGAAAAACCCCCCAATAGTTGGAGATTACGGTAAACGACATACTTCTAAATAACACAGGGGTCAAAAATAAGTCTCAAGAGAAATGTTTAAATGTTTTAAACTAAGTGAAAATGAAAACACAACTTTCCAAAATTTGTAGGGTGCAACAAAAGCAGTGTTTACAGGGAAATTTATGGCATGAGACACATATGTTAAAAAAGAAGGAAGACATAAAATCAATAATCTAATCTTCCACCTTAGGAAATAAGAGAAAGAAGAACAACACAAGCCTAAAGCAAGCAGGGGAGAAAAAAGAAATAAGAATTAAAAAAGAAATCAATGAAACTGAAAACAGGAAAACAGAGAAAATCAATGAAACTAAAAGCTGGTTCTTAGTAAAATATCAACAAAATTGATAAATTTCTAGCCAGGATAACTAGGAAAAATAGAGAGAAGACCCAAATGACTAATATCAGGAATAAAAGAAGGGTCATTTCCACTGACCGCATGGGCATTAAAAGGAAACTGAAGGAGTACTGGAAATGAATGGGGCCGCCTGTGCGTGATGAGCTGGGCCGTCTCTCCTCTTTCTTTGCCCTGAAAAAAGCAGAGACCCCCTGTACTCCAGGCCTCACTCTCTCCTCCTGACACGCCACACTCCCTTTATCTGACAAGAAAATCATGTAATCTCACTGGGCATCACTTCCCCCCCATATTTCAGCCCCATCACCCTAAATTCTCATCCCTCTAAAAGAGTTAAAGAAACCCGTCCCCCAAGTTTAGGGCCCACAGAACCGCTACCTGCTTTGTGTGCACCCTGGAAGTTCTGCTCAGGCCCAGGGCAATGGGGAGAAAGGCAGTCAAGATGAATTTGAAGTATCTGCTTAAATAGGCTAATTTTTTTTCTTTTTCAATAACATGTTTATGGTAGAATAAACATAATTCCTAAAATGTAAGAACTGGAAGAGATTAACCTCCTCAAGTTAAAAGTTAGAAAACAGAAGCAAAAAAGGGCAAGAACAGACAATCCACATTTAAAAAAGAAAATTCAACTGATTATCAGACCTACAGGGGAAAAAAGTCAACTTCAATACACATACAAGAAAATTTTTTTAAGTAGCTCCATTTCTTGCCTCTCTCAAAATAACACCATCTTGTCTTTCCTTTATCGCCCCTGCTGACCAGGGCTCAGTGCTCAAGCCGCTCACGTGGCGATGCACAGTGCGCTGTGAGGCTCCTAAGAGGCCGGCTTGGTTTCAAACCCACTTCCTTCTGAAAACCCAGTCCAACAAAATAATTAAGAATGCATAAAAAGATATTTATGACCATATGTTATTTGTTTATCATCCTAACAGACATGTGGTTTTTACACTTGTGATATCACTTTAAAATATGGAAAAAATGGTCAAAGGACATAAACTCCCAGTTATAGATGAATGTGAGTTCTGGGGATGTAATGTACAGTGTAATTAACAGGACTGTATGCTATGTTTGAAAGTTGCTAAGAGGGATGATCTTAAACATTCTCAAAAAATACATTTTTGTGTCTTTTGTGTAGTTACGCACACAAAAAATGTAACTGTGAGGTGATGCATATGTTAACTCACCTTACTGTTATATCTTGCAGAATATACATATGTAAATGAAATCATCATGTACACCTCTTAAATTTGTACAGTGTCATATATCAACTATACGTCACTAAAGTTGAAAAAAATTATAAATAGATAAAATATGTAAAACACAAACTCTTCAAAATGTAACAGCGATAGAAATAATAATAATAAAGAAAATGGTAAATCCACAAACATTCTGAAAACTTTCAGTTCTTTCAGAAATTAACAGATCAAGTGAATAAAAATAAAGAACATCGCAAGTATGGATAATATATTTTACTAAGTGTGATCTAATATGTAGAGTTTTATACTCAATTATTCATTCAAAACTATGCTAAAAGTTGTATACAAAATCAACCATCAACCAAAAGTTCAATATATTCCAAACAACATAAACACAGCTCATATTCTCAGACCACAGGGCAACGTGATTAAAAGCAAATGGGAGAAATCTATCCACTGAAAATACTGTAACATCTCTTAAGAACTCTTAGGGTGGATAAGAAATAAACAATTGAAATTACATTCCATTTAGAAATGACTGTATCATATTGAAAGAGTAATATGACCTAAATATCTTACTAACTGGGGACTAAATGGGAAAAATATGAACAAAATGTTACACAGAAACCATGTGAGACTCATGAAGAACATGTTACATATAAATGTGTATTATGTAGGAATTTTTAAAAGCATGCACAAACATGAATAGAAAATATGATGACAATAATGAAAAAATTTTAAATATATAGCTATAGAATTGGAAAAAATAAATACACCACGATGTTAATTAAGAGTGACCATAGTTCGATATTGGCACTATTTTTTCCTATTTTCTATTTTCCAAAATCTGTTTAACCTAAAAAAGAAGGCAAACACTTTTAGGTTAAACATTGATTGTACACATCTGAGGCAAAGAGGGATTTACGGATTGCTAAAATCACAAATTCAGTGCAGGGTCCAGGCACCCACTGCACCTGCACCCCCCACTGCTGTGTCTAATCAGCTCAGAACTTCTATGAACAACCAAAATCTATGGTTCACATCACCAGACGAAAAAGGCTGACTTGTTAGTGGCAGAGAGCAGGACACGTTTTGACCAAGGGGCTTTAATGCCAGGCACCACCAGGGCCCGCACAAGAGCGGAGTGAAATCTGTGACTAGACCGAAGGATCCTCAGAGAGGCCCCGTAACCTCCCCGCTTGGTGCGCCGAGACTTCCCCTCTGCCCGCCGGCCCGACGCCCCAGAGGCTGGACCCGCGGCCCTGATCTGTGTCTTCACAGCAACTCCGAGTCCTGCGCGGGAGACTAGGGGCCGGACACTCCACCTGCCCCCAGGACATCCCGGGCATCCGCACGCCGTCCGCTTCCCGCCCGTGCTCCCCTCCTCCTTCCCGGCCCGGGGCCCGAGGACCCCCGTCTCGGCGCTACAGGTCACCGCGCTGATCCAGCGACAGGATCGGCGCCACGACTGAGCGGCCCCGCCGTGGGGCCAGCAGACGGCGACCAGGGCAGCCCCGGGCGGGGCTCCGGGCGTCCGGGAAACGGGTCTCCAGTCCGGTACCCCGCATCTCCAGTCGGCCTCTTGAGGGAAGGAGAGTTGGGAGAACTCCCAGCCCGACCCAGAGAAGAGTTGTTCTAAAACTGAGAACTCTCCACCATCACAGCGTTGGCATTCTAGCTACTTCCACGGACGGCGCCTTGCACAGGTGCCTTAGCCGGGATCGGTAGACGCCGAGGGGCCGGGGGAGGTCAGGAGTCCACCCGAAATATCCTCCAGACCGATCCTGGGCTAGAAAGTCCGTTTTGTAATTCAAGTCACTCGATCACTTTGAAAATGCAAATCCCGCTCTCAGTCCCACCCCCGTGCCCCCAACGGGAAGCTCGGTCGCCAGAGAAAAGCAGGACTCCACGGGGCCGGTAACAGGACAGGTAACCTCCGTCCGGCGTTGGGGGTCCGGAGGAGCGCCCGGGCCGGAGCCGCGGCGGGAGACTGGGGCCTGGAGAGGCGCGCACAGGTGGGTACGGGGCCTGGAAAGGAACGCGCACACCGTCGGCCTCGCTGCTGGTCCCTCCCGGCCGCTACGGAGCCCGAGTGGAGCAACGACGCCGCCTGCCGGGCGGGACCGCGCTCTCTCTGCACCGGGGCCGGCACGCGGGCCGGGGCGGCGGGGAGGGCGTGGTAGGCGGTGTCCCGGGCAGCAGGTCCCAGCTCTGTCCCGGCCTCTTGAGATACTCGTAAAATGCTCCGCTTCCCTGGGCCCCCGTTTTTCTTCCTCCATAAAATGTGATGGATCAGAGCTTCTCTGAGTTCACTTCCAAGTCCCGGTTCTGGATCCCTCCTTTCTCCTCTCCCTCCCAGGAGCCCTCAGGCGTTCTTCCCCTTCCCCTCAACACCACCCCAGTATGGGACCCCAGTTTCTGCCTCGATGCTGCACGCTGAGCTCTGTGCTCTCCCTACCAGTGAAGCTGCGTAAGGCCAGGGACTCGACACTGCTTTCTAGGGTAAGAGAGGAAATGCGCTGGCTGAGGATTCAGGCCTTGGATCACCCAGGGTGGATATTTTAGACCTCTGCCAAGGCTGGCCCAGAAAATTGTACAGAATAAGAAACTGAGCAGGGGAGGGAGTGCAAGCTCCTTCCATGTACTGCTGTGAACCGGCCTAATGGATGCCGTTTCCCTAAACACACTTGGCCTCTCTGGTCATTGCGCCTTTGCAACAATGCCTGACTGCAGCCTGACTCGCACCACTGCTCTACCGCGCCTGCTTCTTTGCCTCCTTTAAGACTGAGTGCAGGCACAGAGGCACCTAGTCGCCCTGCTCACCCTCCCCACCACCCCCCTTAGTAGCTAAAGGAGTCATCCTGGGCTGGGCTCCTTTTGTGCGGGTCCTAGCCGTACCCACCACATCCTGGAACCCCTATGTGGGTGGTATCACGTGTTCCTTTGTCTGCCCCCACTGCCGAGGTGTCCTTCCGTGCTGGCACCTGCAGAACTGGAATCAGAAGGCCATGAAGTAGGACACCAACTGCAAACCCCACCAGGCACCCCAGCCCCCTGTAGCTCCTACTTGCTGCACAGCCTCCAGGATAAGGGTTGCGGGGGTATGGGCGAGGATAGGGGAGACCCTATTTCGTGGTTGTGCCTCTGGACACATGTAGGAATCTTTCTGATGGACAGTGTATCTCTGTGTCTGAGGTGTGGAGGAAGAAGTTCATCTCTCTCCTTTGCTAAATGGAATAAGTGAAAGTCATCCTGGGAAATTCTCTAATCCCCACCCAAAGAAAGAGAAGGAGGAACTGGAGGGCTAGTTGAGGAGGAAACACCTTAGCTTCTCCATCTTCTTTTCTTTTCTTCCCAAGCTCCTCCTTTTCTGCCTCCTTCTCCAGGGTCACAGCTCCCCTCCTTCTCTTCCCAGAGGTGAAAACTTCTAAGTGGGTCACAATGCTATAGAAGGGGCTGGAACCTTGTCAGCCACCCTCAGGCTCTGGTGGTTAGCTAGTGGAAACAATTGCTCTCCCCTCTTGCAATGTTTCCATTGCTGCTCCTCCACCTTCCATAGCTCACCCCATAGGCACAGAGACAGAACTGCTCAGATCCCCTCGGAAAGTTGCATGGGTGGGGTGGGGAGGTGCTTCCTACATGCCAGGTCACAGTTTATAAAAGATAAGAGTGAAAACCCTTATGGTTGAGTGAAGTTACTTTATGGATCTTCAGCCAGCACCCACTACAGAATGAAATATTTTGTGTAAAAGTAAAATTTTCCACTAACTTTTTAAAATTTCAATTGGGAGTAAACTGCTTCAAGACAATCTCTCTCTCTCTCTCTCTCTCTCTCACATGCACACACACACATACACATAAAGATGAAAGAAATGAGCCTTTGGACAGGTCTATTTTGTTTTGCCTCAAGATGTTTTTTTCCAGAACCTTAACTGCAAATACAGCAGGGCTCAGGAAGGCTCATGAGCAACAACAACAAAAAGAGCTGAAGGCTTGTTTGGTGGTTAAAATTAGTGGTGCACACCAGGAAGACACACACACCGCCCAATGGCCTGGGCAGATGTTCCCAAGCTCTTGTTTTCCTGAGATGGCAACAGGCACACACGAAAGTGTATGAATATTGTTTTTAAAGGTTTCGTAGTAAGTTAGTCTTCCCTTCTGTTTTCTTGAAAGCTTGCAGACCCGGTGGCCAGGAGGTGTGGGACAGACCTAGCCTTACCTTGCACAGGCTTCAGCTTTTCTGGGGACTTCCAAGCATCAGGACAGGTAATTAGAGTGGATATGGACAGGGGAAAGCATTGTTTAGCTAGCCCTGCTGGGGAAGAGCGTTCTGAAACTGGGGTAATTCTTTATAAAAATGTGAACAATGAATTCATTTTTTAAATAATAAAAATTGTTCAAAAACAGGAAACAATCTACATGTATATATTAATAGATCTTACAGTGAGTAAAATAGCTGTGTTTCTCTTTTCTCATCTTTTGGTTTGTTTTTTTGTTTGTTTGTTGTTCTAGTAGATTTGATATGGTATTCTATTCTAGTCAAGAATAAAGTTTTGTAGTGGGACCAGAAATCGCTTATCTGATCCCCCCAACTCCCACCCCACCTGGACCTGACTCCCAGCCCCCACCCCACCTGGACCTGGCTCCGCTGGGTTCAAAGTTCCAGTCAGGCTTTGTCAGGCCACCTGGTGTCTTTCCTGCGAAAGGCAGGATGTGCAGCCATGAGCTGAAGGGTGAGCCTACAGGCCCCAGCCCAGGGAGCAGACAGGTCCAGCAACCAGGGATGTAAGCTAACCACAAAGTTTTCCACCTGGGCTGTGAAGGTAGGAGGAATAGGTAGCTTCTTCCTCCTGAAGGGAGAAGGGGGACAGATTCTCACTCTCTGTTAACCTGCAGTCAGTCCAGGGGATGCAGGCTCCGAGGCTCTGGAGCCCTGTCCTGGGGTCTCCCAGGAGCCCTGGTCCCAGGTAAATGTGAATGGAGACAGGTGTGAGGGCCTGTCCTCAACCTTGATGGCTCTCCAGCCCCAAGCCCACACGCCCAGCCTCACGATGGGCCACCTAAGAAAGTCTTTCCCCGACCCCACACTTAGCTGCTCAGTGGTCCTTGAACTGGAGGACAATCAGGTGGAGCTTGCTAACGTGAGACAAAATGTCTTGTTTGGCTACGCCTGCTTATGGTTTAGCTTTGTATTTTAAGAAAAGGGAACACACTTGAAAATTATTTGTCATTATAGAAATAAAACTTATTGCCAGGTCAGAAAAAAATAAATTAATAGTGCACAATTGTTGGAAAGAAATCAGGTTCTCTAAACACCAATAAAATTTGTCTTTTCGGCGATGTGAGCTCTGGAAAGCAGAGACAGCCCTGTGAGTGGAGGTCACATCGTTGCCGCCCAGCACAGCAGTGGGCACAGAATGCACACAGGCACTTCCGCAGGAGAGGCAGGCTGGGTGGCCAGCCTACAGGCAAGACACTCACTCTCAACCTCAGTGAGGGAGAGGCAAGTCTAAACAACAATGAGATACCAACTCACACCTATCAGGGTGGCAGAACTGAAAAGACTGACAAAACCAAAAGTTATAAACCATGTGGGTAAGTGAAAACGCAGTAGCTACAGGAGTTTTTTTGTTGTTGTTTTGGGTTTTTCATCACCTGGTTTTATTAACTAGCCAAAGTCCACCTAGGAGAGAGACTTAGTAGTTTTTAAGGTATGGTTACCATAACCTAACTGAGTAGCAGCTATGCATACTAACATATTTCTCCCTATAGGATTCTGTTTTAAAGGCCATTAAAGTATAACATGACCAGAGTCTATGATTCCATGTAGATTTCTACATCAGAAAATGTTTTATCCTTCCAACTCACTTTAACATCACTGTCAATACACAAGTGGTAAAAGCAAGTAGTTTTGCAAAAAGTTTCCCTGTAAAATCCAAATAACCAATCTCTAGTTTGGGTCTGCTTATGTAAAATGTTACCATTTGGGGAAGCTGGGAGAAAAGCATACAAAGGGTGTCCTACATTATTTTTCCAGTTTACTCTGAGACTATAATTATTTCAAAATAATTAAAACAAAAATGTTACTCATGAAAATGAGAGTATAAACATTGCAGCTCAAAATATAAAACAAAAAAAATCTGAATAGGTTTTGGAGAGCTTAGGAGTCACCTGAGACACGTGATGCCTCAGTCAGGGGGGCCGAGAGGCGCAATGAAGAAAAAGCCTTATTTATGTATAATGCTTCTCACTAACTCTGACGGCGATTAACAAACATCATATGAATGTTGCTCCTGCTCTCCCCAGTTCCCAGACCAAGAATGCTCTGAATTAGCTTTGGCTACCAAGGAACAATGTCAGAGGGAGAAAGGCCCCCTAATTTTGTGAAAACCCAGTGAGAACACTCTGCATATGATTTCAGTCTGTCTGCATCTGAGGCTCACTCGCGCCAAATGCACAGTCCCGGGCAAACAGTCTGCCCAAAGTGCCAGGGCTTGGAGCTGGGTCGGGTCCCAGGCCTCACTGGCTTTCATCTCGGGCCCTCCTCGCCAGTGACTTGTCTTGGCTCAGGACCAGCTTGTCCTTCTCTTTCTGCAAGACCTGCCCCTCCCCCTGCCCCCCGAAGTGCCTGGTCAACCTGATGGTCGGCGAGCGAGAAGGGCTGATATTGCTCACCGAAGTGCCGCTCACCGCGGTCCGAGAGCCGCTGATGGTGCCTGACGCGCAAACGCACTGGCAGGAGGAGGAACTCGTCCTCCTTGATGTCCCAGTCGCGCATCCGAGCCCCCAGCACCCACCAGCAGCCCCACGAAACTCATGTCCAGGATATGGTCCTAGAACTCCGCCCAAAGGGGCTGCAGGTAGGGGGAGCGGGCCTGGTCGAGGTTGGCCCGAGTGCTGTACAACAGCGAGCAGTCGCCCAGGTTCTCGTGGGCCAGGCACCGGCGTCTCCGCAGCCAGAGCCTCTGCTACACGTATTCTTGGCCGTAGCTCTTTCGTGTGGCAGGTGCCTGCAGCAAGAGTGTCCCCGAGGCGAGCAGCGCCTCCTTCAAGGCCACCGTGCTGAGCAACCTCAAGTACATCCCTGCTAGCCAGGGTCGGCTGGGTAGCCGCCGCCCTAGCTCCGGAGCAGCGCGGCGTCCCCAGGCGCCCAACCTCGCCCACAAGCCTGGCTTCTTGGCTGCTCGCTGCCGGCTGCCGACCAAAGTCAGTAGCTACAGGTTTGAAGAGACTCATGGTTGAGTCAGTCATTGCTCTCTAAGTCAACCCGCTTCTAAGTCATTCCTCTTCCAGGTCGACACCCTAGAGAAAATCTTGTACGAGGACTCTAGGGAATATGTATAAGGCTATTCTCTGTAGCATCTGTTTATCGAAACAAAAGCAGCCTAAAGGTCCTTCAATAGATGAATGTATACATAAGCAGTGGCAGTGTGATTAATTCTTACTGTCCTTACATTGTGCATCCTCCAGTATATAAAAGACTATGTACTCCTACATTCACTAAAAAAAATCTTCATGGTGGTAAAATGCATGTAACGTACTAACCATGTGAACCATTTTTAAGTGTGCAGTTCAGTTGTAATAAGGATAGCCACATTACTGTGCAATCTGTCTCCAGAACTCTTACCTCGCCAAACTGAAAGTCTACGCCCACCGCGCAGTAACCCCCCCACTCCCCTAACCCCAGGCCCCAGCAGCCACGGGTCTGTTTTCTGTCTCTATGATTTTGGCTACTCCATGTACCTCATACGAGTACAATCACATACTATTTGTCTGTTTGTGACTGGCTTATTTCACCTAGCATAACGTCCTCATGGTTCATCCACATTGTAGTGTATGTCAAAATTGACATCCTTTTCATTTTATTTTTCATTTTCAAAAAAATATGTGTGCAATTCTATACTACATCATCTGTATATTGTATTGTGTGTTCACCACCCCAAGTCAGGTCTCCTTCCATCACCATTTATCGCCCCTTCACCCTCTTCTGTCTCCCCCTACACCCTTCCTTTTTAAGGCTGCAAAATATTCTACTGTACGAATTTAACGCATTTTGATTATTCACTCATTCGCCCACCGATGGGGACCGGGGCAGCTCACATCTTAGCTACGGTGAATAAAGCTACTACCAATTGGGTGTGCACCTTCACTCAGTTTTAAGTTGACATCATTCTTCACAGAAATTGTTTTAACGCATGTAATTTCCATTGTGTTGTCAATGTTGATATTTTAAAATAAAACATTTACATCACTCTTTTTAATTGTTTCTAGTAGACTATAAATAATATATCAATTTTATTTCAACCATCACCCATTTTAAAAATATAAGAAAAAGTTCTTCCTTAACTTTTAGGAGTTTTTTATCATTCTTTTTTCTCTTTCAACTTATGATGCTATATACTTGAAGATTTTAAATTGATCATTCTTCTCTGCCAAAAATGTATATAAGTTGAAATTTTAATTTCCTGAAACCATAATTCCTAAGTATTAAAAAGTTACTCAGATCACATCATCATTACACTACAACATTACACTAGAACTATTAGTAGTGCACAATTGTTCAAAAATAGCATAAAGAAGTTATAAATCTTAAAAATTAATTACTAAACAAAAAGTAGCTTGTGGTGATATTGTACTATAGTCAAGCAAGATCTTACCATGGGGGAAGCCGGCTGAAGAAAATTCATAACCTTTTTGTACTATTCTTATAACTGCAATGTCAAGCTACAATTATTTCAAAATAAGAAATTTAATTTAAAAAGTGACTGAACCTCTAGCCAGTGTGGCTCAGGTGATTGGAGTGTTGTCCTGTAATGGAAAGTTTGAAGGTTCCATTCTGGTCAGGTCACATGCCTCTGTCCAATCGAACCAGGTTTCTGGTTCCATCTCCAGTCCAGGCGTGGACCGCTCCCATCCTGGTGGGTGCGAGAGGCGACCAGTCACTCCTCACTCGCATCGCTGTTTCCCTCTCTTCTTCTTTCCCTTCCTCTCCCTCCCTTTAAAGCAAAAGCAATAAAAATGTCTTCCAGTGAGAATATATATATATTCTTTTTAAGTAACTTTGATGAGAAATTCAGCTCTCAAAGTGCTGGATAGGCCTGGGTCAGGGTGAATGGTGGAGGGATGGAGAGACCACTGTGGGTTGTGAGGCCACCTCTCGAGAAATTCATTCAAGGTTGGTAGATCACAGACCAGTTATTGAAAGTGAAACCCATTATTTTGTGAAAGAATCTAAAGAAAACTATGGTCTTGGAGAAATGCGAGCTCTTGAAAATTTGAAGGATATCATCGATGAAACAAATGAACACATTTTCCCCAAATGTAGAGGAACAATGCGAGACAACTTACACCGAGTTCTCCAGAGATTGCAAGCAGCTACTGACTCAGCTGCAGACTCTAACAGAGAAAGCAGGAATAAAACAAGATTCATAATGACCATTTAATAGCTAGTGAAAACCAACATTCAATGCAGTGCGAAGATTTCATGAAGAACAACACGCCAAACAGGCTGAAGTGCATGAAGAGCACAGAAAAGCTATGGAGAGGCTTAAAGAACAATATGCTGAGATGGAGAAGGACCTAGAAAAAATTTTGACCTTTTATGAACTTGAACCACAACAATGACAAACTAATGAGAAACCACTGACACCCTTGGAAGAACTACTCCCACCAAACCATTTAGCCCCTGCTTCAAGCTTGGTAATATATTCATGGCACTCATATCAGAAGCAGAGAATTCTACTGGAGTTTTAGTTAAATATTTGGTGGAAGAAAAGTGCGACATTTTTCCAGTTTTAAGTGTATTTATATATGATTATTTGAATGGGGCGGAGTAGGAGGGAAAGTGGAATGTTTGTTCTTTGTTAATCAGAATTGGTCTTTTTATTGATTATCAGAGAACTGTAAGTATAGGATTCTTAGAGAGAAAAATAATGAAATCCATTCTTATAGAGGGTTAAAACTAGTTTATTATTGTGGTTTACAAGGCAGATATAATGGTTTTAGCCTCCTTGGCTACTGGAGGGATGTGTAAAGTGTTACTCCAGGAGCCCTGCAGACACGGACAGCTGTCCAGGGAACAGACCACAGAGAAGAGCGGCGAGTGGATCACAGGTTCTGCTGCCACGAAGGCAGCCACGCTGGTCCCTGACCAGCCTGTTGGGAAGGGCACAGACTGTGCAGCGCAGCACAATGCCACGTGTCTCCCTGATGACCAGACACGCTTGTTAAGTTTGTGGCCTTCAGCACTTAATATTTTCAGCTATTAAACATGCGCAGAAGGAAAGGCTTTCCAAAAATATAGCTGACTTTCAGCCTGTCCAAGAATCATTTTTGTGTCTGCTTTGCAGTGTGAGCCTCGTATAATAAGACAAATAATGTCTGTACATGTTTCAACTGTTTGAAGTGTCATCAGCAAAATCTGCCAAGAAGTCTCTCTGGAACCATATAAAGATTCTGGCTCTGACTATACCAGGTCTGTTTGCCCACACGGCAAATGGCCCATGTTAAATGTTAGTACCTCTTAGTGTTTAACATCTGTTCTCATAAGGAGGTGTATTATGATGAAAACTGTACTGATTCTGTCATCACTGTGATCTTTAAAAATCTGCATTTAACAGTCTAATTAGGGAACTAAATCGATTGTTTATTTGCCATAAACAAAGCAAAACTAAATGCAACAATTTCAAGAGATTTATGGCAAATGAATTCGAGGGATGGATATATCTTTCAAATATTTTTTAATTTTTCTTCAGTAAAGAAAGGCACAAGAAAGAAAATACCCAACTCTGGGTGATCTCAGTGTTGCTGGGGGAGAAAAGTGACGATGCTTATTTGTGTAAATTACAGCTCACTGTCAACGCCTCATACTTGGCTGCATGTTGAAGACGTGAGTGAAGTTCACAAAGGAGATGAGAAAACAGTTGGCTAGGACCAATCAGTCAGTGAATCCATCGGGTAGCATTGCGTGTGGCTAGAATGAGAAGGTTCTTTCTCTCCCCCATCCAAGCTGCGACTCCGGCTCCCTGAAACATAATTCAAACATTGTCCCAGCTTCCTCCAGCATTCTGAGATGCCTTCCTCTCATTGCTTTTGATGTCTTGTGGTTCTCTTTGCTATGTTCAGAAAAGGATACACAGTCCTTTTACTTGTTCTATTTGGCACTCTAAGCCAAGGAGGGGTCGGACTGAGGATGGGAGGTGGGGAAGTAGTGGCAGGAAAGTGGAGACAACTGAACTCAAACAACAATTTAAAAATA
This sequence comes from Sturnira hondurensis, assembly GCF_014824575.4. Taxonomy (NCBI): domain Eukaryota; kingdom Metazoa; phylum Chordata; class Mammalia; order Chiroptera; family Phyllostomidae; genus Sturnira; species Sturnira hondurensis. Next base: position 1,260,642 of record NW_028074670.1, read on the forward strand.
AACAAATAATAAAAGATAAAAAATAAATTAAAAAATAAGAACATGTGTCTTTAATTGTGGAAAATCTTCAGCCATGATCTCTTCCAATATTCCCTGTCTATATTCCCTCTGTTCTCCTTTTTCTGAAACCCTAGCCGACACCTCACAGTGCTGACCCACGTTGCAACAGCCTTTCAAACTGCTTCCGTCTTTACTGCTTCCACATTTATCTTCCTGCTTCACATTCTCTGTGAGTTCCTCAGCGCTGGTTTCTAGTTTACTAATTTTCCCCTCATCTACATCCAATGTGGAGTGTGTTCTAGTTTATATGTACAGTTTTCCTTTCCAGTATGCTCAGTATTTGTCATTGTTCGGTTGTTCGTGTGTAATTTCTGCCTCTTCTACATGTCCTTATTCTCTTTCTTTCAAACTCTGTTCAGGCTGCTACATGTACTGTGCCTCTCTTCAGGGGTGAATCCACACCCAGACCGAGTTAAATACCCCTATGTGCACTACTAATGCCTCTACCTTCTCCCCTCCTCCTCCTTTTCCTTTCAGCCACGCCACAACTACGTGCTAAAGCATCAGATTGGCACCATCTTGACCAAGTCCAATGCCTTGTTCTAAACAACTTCTCTCCCAGTTCTAACCTGTCTGCAAACCAGCCACTCTGTAAAGCCTTTCCTGACCACACTTACCTGATATTAACTCCCTCTGTCTCTTCTGATTTGCTGCACCCTGCTTTTGCTTTCATTTAGCATTTACCAAACAAGGGTTTCTTGAAGACCAAGAGTGTGTAGCACCCTCTGCCAGGCACCACAGTATAATAAATATGAGCAAGACAAGGTCTCTTCCTCAAGGAACCAAGGGTCAGGTCATCAAGCTGGGTGAGTGAACACCCAGCAAGTACACAGAGCAAGTGCTGCAGTCCACGGATGTCCAAGTCCAGGTGGAGAGGGCAAGGAGCTGAGCCCCACAGAGGGGAGATGCTTGGGCTGGGTCTTGAGGAGCAGGAATTTGCTAAACAGAGCTGAGGACCTTCCTGGCTGAGGGAATAGCATGTTCAATGGCACTGAGATGGAAAGAGAAAAGGACACTTTCAAAAACATCAAGACACCAAGCCTAGCACATGCGACAGAGGCGGTGAGCAGGAAAGGGTGAAGATGGGGTTGCAGAGCTGAGTGTGAAGGGCCTCAGGCAACATTCGGGACTACTCAATATGTCCCTAGGCACCATGCAAAGCCCTTGAATGTTAAAGCAAAAGCTTGGCAGGACAAGGTTTTCACAGGCAGGAGCCAGAAGCAACGGAAGGAACCAGAGTCAAAGTCGGGTGACCAAGCAGGAGACCAAAGATGACAGCAGCCTAAATGACCTTGAAGGTCCCAGGATGGAGGAAAGTGGAAGTGGAAAAAGTGAGGTTGGGTTGACAGGTACATATTTGTGATTGAGATAAAACAGGGCCTGATAACACTGGAACTGAACAACCTTTCTAGGCCAAACAAGCCAACTCCTTGGGCTAGGGGAGCCCGCAGGCCACTCCTGCAGCCCTCATCCAGCACCGCAGGGGCAGTGGCCCCGGGCCTCGGCACACTCCCTGCACGGCCCCACCAGCTACACACTTGGATAGGTCTTTAATGTGTGTGTTTTAAAGTTATTTTATTTTCATGTTTTAAGGACAAACGCCTTGGGGAAAAAAACAGACCCGCTTAAATTCAGCATAGAAACTGATTACTGTCTTACCCTGTGTCTGTCTCTGGATTTTTTTTTTTTTAAAGTAAGGGGCTCACTTGGCAGAGTGCAGTTGCTCTCATTTCTTCATGCCATCCTGTGTGGGTGCAGCAGTGTGGGGGATGGGAGCTTACCTGGAGGTGAGAGGCAAGCCCTATCCAGCCCTCTGAACACCTGGCCCTAGACTGAGCAGGCATCTCCAGAACTTTTGTAATTGCATCTGCTCTTCTGCTTGATACCGAGCGGATGTCGTTGTGGTTACATTGAGAATCCACCACATTCTGTGAAAAATATCATTGGGGTCACAAAGCCTCCTTGGTGGGTTTCACATGTCGCCATAACATCCCCCCACCCGTCGCCATGCTCTGTATAAAAGGGCCGCCTCCACGCCAGCTGCAGCTCCCTTCCAGGAGACTGAGACGGGAGTACTCTATTTTCACACTTTGCGCCCCCAAATCCGACCATCGATGTGCTCACGGGCAGGGTTTCCAATATCCAAATACCTGCAGATTGAGTCTGGCCCAACTCCACGCTTCCTCCACTGGGTGAGGTGCACTTTCATGGCACCTTTCTGAGCACACCCTTTAGCTGGCAGGGCCATCTGACACTTCCCCTTACAATGGGAACGGAAATGAAGCAAAATGGGAAGCTGCTGTCTAAAATGAGGATTGCCAGGTTGGAGACCCATTTGGACTTAGCTGTTACCTTCACTTGTATGTCTACACAACCACACACACACACACACACACCCCAACATGCCAGGAGCTCCATTCCTATGTACCCTGTCCGTAACCATCATTACAAAGGGTTCCCTTCCCCAACCACCCTCATTATTAATTTGAAAATGTTCCATGTACTGGTGCAAGTCCTCAATGACACAGATACATTGTATCTAGCACAGCCTCGCCGGCAATGACAAAAACTGAGAAACTGCTTACATGGAAAGGCCCCCAGGTAGAAGACTGGAGTAGCTCTACAAGGGCTGACGTGAAAAGCTTTCCATCTACTGTTAGATAAGAAAGATAAGTCGCAAGTACGTGTGTGTGTGTGTACACATACACAGCACAGCTACACACATCTAAAACAGTGTATAAACACCCGCTGATGAACAGATAATATCTGAGGGACACACTCAAATGTAACAGTGATTTTCTTTGGAGAATGGATGACCACGAGGAAAGCTGAGACGGAGAACTTCCCCTGAACTCTTTTTTTTTTTTGGTGTCATCTGAAGTTTTTCAAGAACATGTAATTCTTGTAAGGTAAAAAAACCCACCTTAAACCCATTTTAAATATAAAATGTTAGATGTTCCATGTTTTAGTAAGCAACTGGGTGCTTCAGGAAGCAGCATTGAGATCAAGGTAATTTATTTAGAAAGTCCATTCAACACTAAGTTCGGATTCCACAAAGGGAGAACAGTTCATAAATGCAGCTCAGCCTAAGCTGAGGGGTGTCTGAGACAGGGTCCCCACGGGACAGACTCGCAGGTGGGGCAGGTGGGGCAGGTGGGGCAGACACACGCAACAGATAATGCCAGGTGGCTCGACTCTGGAACCAAGCAACAGGATGAAGTGCACCTTCCATAAAACTCAAAGTGAGAAGACCTGGAAACCCTGAAGAAATGGGAGGAAGGCGCCCACTGGGTCTGGAAAGGTTTCAGAACAGCAACAGACCAAAAGGAAGGGGACACATGTGTGCCAGGGCCAGACAGGGAAGACTGCCTTAGCCCAGGCTACACCCATACCCCTGCTCAGCACCCCGAGCAGGGAAAACAGAAATGAGGTCCAAGTCCTACAGCACCGGAGCCATCCTCCGGGCTCAAGCAAGAAGTCTCGGGAGGGAAAGGAACAGCAAAGGCAAGAGGAGCTCCCAGTGTAGACAAGCTCAGGCCCGGTGAGAGTGCAGACGACGGGACTGAGCAGAGGCTGGGGCGAACCAGCACTAACGAGGGCCCTGAGCCAGGCCGGGGGCAGCTTTCATCCAGTCCTGTAGGTCTCGGAGGGAATGCCTCCACCACGTCCCTGTATGGGATTAATGTTCACAGCAGTGGCTGGACGACTGGCCAGGAGAGAGAGAGAGTATGGAGGCTGTGGCAATGACCCTAAGAAAGGGTTATTAGCTGTGTGGCAAAGGTTTAGCTGCTGGGAGAAGGACCCAACGGTGTGGTCCGCAGAGAACTGCCAGCCCCAGAAAGCCCCACACGGCTGGGGTCGTGGATGCACTGCAGTCCCTCCCGGGTCAACCCCAGACAGCAGCCGAGTTCGTGAGAAGTGGGCAAGTCATTAGCACCTCTTCCTTCTCGGCCCCCAGTGCCCATTTTGCAAAGCCTCGTGGTAACAGTGCCAGAGACACTGCGAGTGTCTCTAGCAAAGGAAGTGGACACTCCTCTCTGCTTTCATGCGCACTCTCGCCCTCATTTCTCGAGGTGTCTAACCTCTCATTATCTTCTGGCACTCCCACAAGAATGCCGTGTCGAACTTCTCACTGCCCCGGGCACCCGCAAGGCTGCCTAGACAGCTCCCTTTCACGGGCCCCAGCCCCTTCTCTGGGCTGGAAGGTGACAACCGCGAAAAGGAGGGCGACTATCTCCCTGGCGGAGCTTCGGGTGACATCACATCCTCCGAACGCGCAATCGGGCTCTGTGGCCGTCCGAAGGGCTCAACTTCCCCGCTCGGCGTTGCACCGCCTCCTGCGCGCCTCCAGCGGGGGTCTGAGCCGGGCGCTGGGCCGCGCTGCGGGAGCGCGCCATGACCTCTCGGGGGAGCCGGGTGGCCCTGCTGCTGGCCCTGCTGCTGTGTGAGTTTGCGGCCCTCGGGGAACGCGGGGCGGGGGCGGGTGGAGAGGCTGGTGGGCTCGCGGGGCTCCGGGCTCAGCCTCCCCGCTTGCGCCCTGCAGACTCCGCAGCGGTCCTCGGGTCGTACGAGTTCCGCTTGACGCCACGCGAGGTGACCCAGGTCGTGGGCAAGAAGGTGGAGCTGCGCTGTGAGGTGTTCGTGACCAAGTCGTCGGGCTGCACGTGGCTGTACCAGCGGCGGGAAGCGGCCGCCAGACCTGTCTTCCTAATGTACATCGGTACCCGTACCAAGATAGCTGAGGGGCTGGAGTCCCGGATCTCAGGCGAAAAGGTCCAGAGCGATGTCTACACCCTCACACTGAACCGCTTCACAGAAGAGGACCAAGGCTACTATTTCTGCTCGGTCGTGGCCAACTCGATAGTGTACTTCAGCCCCTTCGTGCCCGTCTTCCTGCCAGGTCCGGGAGCTGAGGGCGCGGCACCTCTCGGTGTGGGGGTTGGGGCTCTCCTCTGAACCCGTTTTCACGTGGATGCCCTGCTTTTGAGCCTCTTAGTGCCCCTGGGAGCTACTTAGATACTGTCCCCATTTCACAGACGTGGAAACTGAGGCAAAGGCGCAGCTGGGTGGAGACTAAAGATGGTTTTTTAGGTCCAGCCGATCTGGGCTCGAGTTTAGGTGCTGGTGCAGTCCTGGGCACCACACTTAAATTCTCTGAGCCTCCGTTTGCTCGTCAGTAAAATACGGGCATCAACCCAAGCCCTCAAGGGAGCGCGCCAACAAGGGTTGAGCCCTGGAGGGAGGCTGATGGCGGGGAGTGGGCTCCCCCGTTCCAGTCGCAGGCGCCGAGGTGCCCTTCACGGAGCCGGAAAAGAGCGGGGCTGCCGCGCCACCACGAAGGGGTCAGCGCAGAGCCAGGAGGTTCCCACCCCATCTCCCTCGCCTTGAGAGCTGAGTGAAGCATGGGCGACGGTCTGTTGTTCCTCCGGTGGAAACCCTCCGGCAGGGGCGCGCGGACCGGTGGGGAGGATTTGCGTAGGGATCCCCAGCCCGACCCCCAACCACGCTCTGTTGCTCCCGCAGAGAAACGCACAACGCCCGCACCGAGGCCACCCACGCAGGCGCCCCCCAGCGCGTCGCAGCCGGTGTCTCGGCGTCCGGAGACGTGCCGGCCAACAGCCGGCAGCGCAGGTGAGGCTGACCCAGGGTCCCGAGGCCGGGAGGCCAAGGGCAGTGCAGACCTCGAGGAGAGCCCTACTAGGGCCAGCCCTGATCCGGGAGGTAGAGCCGAGGGCGGTGCAAGTGGTGGGAAAACCGAGACGCAGAGCTGGGAGACGTGCTGGGGCCATCGGGATGGGGTGGAGGAGCCGATCCTAACTGTCGGTGTCTTCGGTGTGTCGTCAGTGGAAACGAAGGGGAAATACTTCGCCTGTGTTATCTACATTTGGGCGCCACTGGCTGGCATCTGCGCGGTCCTTCTTCTGTCCCTGGTTATCACCGCCACCTGCAGCTACAGTAAGTCCCAGGGAACCGCGGGGCGGAGTGCTCCGCTCTTCGACAGTGCATTGCGCTGCTTGATCCAGGCAGCTCTTGCGGGGAGATGGGGTTGTAATTTCTGGGACTCCAAGCTGCATCGCAGGGCCAGAAACAACCCGTTTCCTCCTGGAGATGGGACGCGGGGAAGGCCCCTTTCCGCCCCTCTTCCACTCTGCTGGGAGTTTTTAAAAGGAAGGACAGATCCCCATCTATGCCACGTGTGTTCCTTCCACGCCGCGGGGACAGGTTCGGGCTTTACTCCAGGCTCCGCTGGGGAGCTCGCCTTTGCGGCCGGGGGCCCAGTGCCCACGGAGGCTGGGTCAGCCTCACCTCGGGTTGAGATTTATCCTTGGCCCCTCCCCGTGATCCCCTACCGGACATTGCTTCCCACACAGGTGAACCACAGGTATATTTACAATGTGTTGTGTAATATTGTTTTCAATCTTTTTTTTTTTTAAATGCGAAGAGGGATGGAAAAGAAACCCTGACCTGGACTCTCAAGAGTTATAAACCCAAAGAAACAGGAACAGGGAATGAGAAACCATATTTGGGGACTACTGGGGAGAGGCAGAGTAACTTTACCCCTTCTTTTTTTCTTTCTCCAGGAAACCGAAGACGCGTTTGCAAATGTCCGAGGTGAGTCTCTCATAACTGTTGGTCCTGCTAACCCGCTGGGCAGCCCTGGGCTCGGATCCTAGCTTCCCAAGCAGCAGACGGTGGGCACCTTTCCCGGAGAGGCTGCGGCAGGGGAATCCTGGGAACAGGGAACCAGCTCAGGGCTGGAACGGAGAAGCAGGAGGCCGGCAACTAGAGAGAGTGGAGACCCAGGTTGGGCTGCTGGGGGAGCAATGCGACTTCAGTAAATCTGCATCTGATCTGGCCCAGCACCCAAAAACCCATCTGAAGGATTCCCCAGTGCATGCGAGCTCTTCAAAAGGCCCGAGGTCTCTTTATCTGGATGGTTTCGGCTGGGTTTTGTTTTGTTTTGTTTTTCTTCAGGAAACATCCCCCCCCCACCCCACTTGCTTGATGCACTTTTTTTGAGAGTCAATCTTTTATCATCTGAACCCAATAAATAAATGGCCTGGTTCCTAATTCCTCTGTGCCGGTGGCAGGGCCTTGATTTGCTGCCAAGAACCAGAGTGAAAGGAAGGGGGACCAGAGGCAGCTCTCTGGCCACTCAAAGGGCTGCCCCGTCCATTTTCTAGGCGAGGATCATTCTGACACGGTCATGAAGAAAACAAGGCCTTTGTCTCCTTTCTCCCTCTCACTGAGGCCAAGACAGCTCTGTGCTAATATCTAACAAGCAGCCCCTCTGGCCCTGCACCTTGACGCAGGTTCAACTCAGGGTCTCCCTTATCCTCACAGCAGCCCCATGTGGTGGACACCAGGGTCCCGGCTCACAGATCTCCAACTCGGAGATCAGGAAACCTCCCCAAGTTGGCAGAGATGTGATTACACTCAGATTATCAACAATAGTAGCCACCATTGGGTGAAATCCAGTTACCTGCCACAGAAATATATATGGATATTTATTTTCAATTTCAAGTATCATAACAACTTTTAAAGCAATTCCTGTGACCACTATTTTATGGATGAGAAAGCTGAGGCTTACCAAATGTAGTAACAGGTTCAAGGCCACAATGCCAGCCAGAAACAGAGCTGTAACTTCTGTCCAAAGCTCAGGCTCCTGCCTGTAGTCGGGCTCCTGCCTGTAGTTCTTTTCAATAGATGAAAACACTTCAAAGTTTGTACCTGGGGTTTGCATATTTCCCTGCAGAGATCTGAGTTCAACACCTTACACATCATTATTTTTAACAATGCAGATATAATGAATTTCCAATGTATATCTTATAGGTGATAAACCAAGGGGATAAAGGCATTAAAAACAGAGAAGGATTGCCCTGGCTGGTGTAGCTCAGTGGATTGAGCGTGGGCCTGGGAACCACACAATCACTGTTCCATTCCCAGTCAGGGCACATGCCTGGGTTGCAGGCCAGTTCCCAGCAGGAGACTCATGAGAGGCAACCATACATTAATATTTCTTTCCTTCCCTTCCCTTCCCCTCTAAAGATAAATAAGTAAATCTTTAAAAAAATTAAATTAAAAAAAACAGAGAAGGATTTTTAGCAATTTCAATACTTGCAGTGCAGTGGGGAGCTTTTGGAGGAGAATCATCCCTTATCTCTATCTTTTCTGAAAATTCTCATTTTGAAACGAATAACTGAGAATAAAACTCTGCCCTGAAATCCAAAGCTGTGCAGATTAAGCATGTCCGAGGAGTCTGCAAGGCTGAGCTAACACTCCCATGGGTGGGTGATGGGGGGCAGCTCTGCTCCCACAGAGAGGTTTTGGGCGTGGTGTGCATAGACTCGACAGAAGTGACAATCAGGCTGTTTAGGAGGTGCTGGCCCCGTACTAGATTAGTGTACATTTCTAGTGTGGTTATCAAGGGGACTTTTAAGTAAAGTAGGCTGATGGTGGTGGCTTGCTCACATCTATTCGGCTGATGGTGGTGGCTTGCTCACATCCTCCCCTATCCCCGAGAACCCTCCTGGGAGCTGAGAATCGAAATTTGGTTACCAGCCTCTTTCTCTCACGTCCCTGGGGACCTTGATAAAGACCCTGGGTTCAGACCTTGGCTCCACCGTCTCCTAGTTATGTGACCTTGGGCATGTTCTCTGGCCTCTCCTGGCCAGTACGCACCCCTCAGGTTGCTGTGAGGATTGAACAAGGTGGCACAACTAAGGCACTTGGCGGGTTGCTGAGGTCATTCAGCCAGTCCAAGGCTGGTGTCCCGGGGAGAGTGGGTAGACATGGGTGCATGTGGCACTGCATTGAGGGGCTCTTACTCCAGGGACGGTTGCCTCTCTTCCAGACCCCTGGTCAGACCGGCAGGCAAGCCCAGCCCTTCGGAGAGATACGTCTAACATGGCGACAGGCCCTGCGCAACAGCCACTACAAGACTTCAAACGGAGAACTCTCCTCACAAGGAGGGCAACAGTCTTTCCCTTTTGGTTTTTTCAGCCTTCCTTCTTTATGTATTCATTCTCATTATTATTATTTTTGTTGGGTGGGGGGTGGAAGGGTTACTCTTTGTCTTTAATTGATACAAAACAAAACTGTACGTCTACGGTACACCATCGGGCACACGTATCAGGGAAAGGGCAGGCTGTGTTCTCAGGGCCAGGCCGTTAGAGGTGGTGGGGGCCTCACAACCACCTGGCCTCCACCTCGTCCCTGGCTGTTTCACAGAGGAGGAGGCTGAAGTCCAGGGAAGCTCCATCAGAGTCACAGCAGGGCTGGGGCTCCTCCTCCACACCATTCAGGTCTCTTCTGGGGCGTCTGTCTCCAGACGGGGGGTTCTGTCACAAACCGCAAGGGAACCAGTCATTTCTTGAGCACCTGCGATGGACCCCTTACTGCACCCAGAGCTGTGAGGAGGTAGTGAAATGAAAGGACCTCTGCCTTTCACAGACGCCGAATTTTTTATAAGAAAGCCTGAAATTGTATAGACAGTAGGAATTCCTCAGATGAAGGTGAACCGAAGTCTGGAAAACGAATGCTCAATCTCTGAAGAAAACCTCGCTGACATCCCTAACTGGAGGTAAAATTGTTCTCCCAGTCCTGCACCATGGAGGGACCCACGACGGAGGGACCACGACAGAGGAGAGGCCATCCTTCTACCAACAGGACGAGCATCAGTAAGGTCGAATGGAGAACTTCTGGGATCTCAAACTTCAGATGCCATATTCGAACATGCTCCTGGGACCACTAGTGACTTTTTAGCTCATAAGGGCAGAATTGTTAGAGCTGCCAGCACCGCCTGGCCTCCCCTCAGTCGGGTAGGGATGTAGCAGGACCGACTCTGCCCTGGCGAGGAGGGGAGGAGTCCAACTGCCTGAAGGGTTGCCCCGCACGCGCATTTCCTCCCGCACCGTGTCGGTGTCGTACTGCAACTGTGTTCTCACTGCAAGAAAAACGTTTAACTGGATAAGGAAATAAGAATCATCCATAATTCTTTACCCCCAGTATAACCCACTGTTAATATTATGGTATGCATCTTCAGATTATTTTCTATGCATATACGTAAAATATATTCTTTGTTTTTTAAATGGAATTGCATTATGCTTTTTATAAGTGGCTTTAATAAACATTTACAGCATACTTTTCTAAAGTATATTTTATTGATTATGTTATTACAGTTGTCCCAGTTTTCCCCCTCTGGGCTCGTCCATCTGGTACCCCACTTCCCTCCAGCAATCCTCCGCTTAGTTCATGTCCATGGGTCGTTCATGTAAGGCTTCCCCATTCCCTTTACTCTTCTTAACATCCCCGTCTATTTTGTACCTACCAATTATGTTTCTTAATCCCTGTACCTTTTCCCCCATCTTCCCCTTCCCCCTTCCCGCTAACCCTTCAAATAATCTCCATATCTATGATTCTAATATAATTCTTGTTCTAATTGTTTGCTTCTTTGTTTCTTTGTTTTTTAGATTTAGTTGTTGATAGTTGTGAATTTGTTATCATTTTAGTGCTCATAATTTTGATCTTCTTTTCCTTCTTTTTTTTTTTTTTAGAGGGGGGAAGGGAGGGAGGAGAGGGGGAGACAAACATCAATGTGTGAGAGATGCATCAATCAGTTGCCTCTTGCACACCCCCTACTGGAGACCAAGCCCGCAACCCAGGCTTGTGCCCTGACTGGGAACCAGCAACCTTTCGGTTCGCAGGTTGGCACTCAATTCACTGAGCCATACCAGCCAGGGCTTCTTTTTCTTAAATAAGTCCCTTTAACATTTTATATAATAAGGACTTGGTGATGATGAACTCCTTTAGTTTTACCTTGTCTGGGAAGCACTTTATCTGCCCTTCCATTCTAAATGAAAGCTTTGCTAGATAGAGTAATCTTGGTTGTAGGTCCTTGCTTTTCATGACTTTGAATACTTCTTGCCAATCCCTTCTTCCCTGAAAAGTTTCTTTTGAAATCAGCTGACAGTCTTATGAGCACTCCTTTGTAGGTAACTCTCTGCTTTCTTCTTACTGTTTTTAAGATTTTTCTCTTTATTTTTAACCTTTGGCATTTTAATTATGATGTGTTTTGGTGTGGTCCTCTTTGGGCCCAACAGTTTAGGTCTCTGTGCTTCCTGGACTTCTATGTCTATTTCCTTCACTGAATTAGGGAAGTTTTCTTTCATTATTTTTTCAAATAAGTTTTCGATTTGCTTTTCCTCTTCTCATTCTGGAATCCCTATGACTCATATGTTAGCACTTTTGGAGATGTCCCAGAGTTGTCGTCTTCTCTCATTTTTTTTCAAATTTTTGTTTCTTCATTCTGTTCTGGTTGATTGTTTCTTCCTTATGTTCCAAATCATTGATTTGAACCGTGGATTCCTTCCCTTCACTGTTGGTTTCCTGTGGATTTTTCTTTATTTCCCCCATTGTAGCCTTCATTTCTTCCTGTATGCTTTGCCGTACTCAGTTCTCTGAGCATCCCGATTAGCAGTGTTTTGAACTCTGCATCTGATAGGTTGGCTATCTCCATTTTTACTTAGTTCTTTTTCTTGGGTTTTGTTCTGTTCTTTCATTTGGGACATATTTCTTTGTTTCCTTGATTTGGCAGCTTCCTTGTGTTTGTATCTGTGTATTAGGTAGAGCTGCTTTGACTCGCTGTCTTAGTGTACCTGTTAAGTGGTACGGGGCCGAGCCCTGGGTATTTGGTAGGGCGGGGCAACCCCCTTCACTGTTCTGTGACTGTGTGTGTGTATGACTCTGAGTGTATGTCAGGGAGAGGTTGGAGAGGGAGCAATGTCGCTGGCTGGCTGCCGGAGGCTTACTCGGCACTTGTGCCATTTCTAGTCACTTCTCTCCTTTCCTGTATGTGACTGGCGTACCTCTAGCTGCTGCCCCGGAGGTGTTTCCTGGAGTGGGTGAGTTTGCACACATTCTAGGACTATGCAGGCCCTTTAAATGGACTGTCCTGAGAGATCGGCAGTTTCTTCTGCTGCCCCAAACCCCACTGGGTTTTACAGGCAGAAGTTATGAGGCTTTATTTTTTTGTTGCTGGAAACCTGGCCTGTGTGGTCTGGCCTGGACCTGGGATCATTCGCTCCTAAGGTATCCCTCTCAATTTTTATCCACCACACACGAACGTGAGACTGACCATTGAGCCAGCTGCCTCGCTGCCCCCACACCACGTCCTCTCCACCCCAGCTCCCCGCCTCCACCCGTCCTGTCTGGTTGCATATGGCTTCTTTAAATCCTTGTCTGTCAGACTTCCTTACAGTTTGGTTTTTTGGCTGTTCTGGGTGTTTTGAGGTTAGCTGTGGTCCTTTTAATGGTTGTGCAAGGAGGTGAAGCGTGTCTAGCTACACCTCCATCTTGACTGGAAGTGCAGCATACTTTTTACTGGCAAAACAACATTCCGTTTTTGGTTGTGCCATCATTTATTAAACTCTTATTGACCACTTAATTGTTTCCAATTTTCCACTTCTACGGCACTACTAAAACTTTGTACACATCTTTGTTTCTTTAAGGCAAATACCCAGAAGTAAAATGACTGAGTCAGTCCACCTCAGACTCCCCATTTTCACATAAATTAAAACAAATTAGCCTCTTCTTCCATCACCTTCTTATCTTCTTTTTAAAAAGGATTTTATTTATTTATTCTTAGAGAGAGGAGAAGGGAGGGAGGAAGAGAAGGAGAGAAACCCTGCTGTGGGAGAGAAACATCTATAGGTTGTTTCTCACATGCCCCCAACCAGGGGCCTGACCCACAGCCCAGACGTCGTGTCCTGACGGGAATGGAACCAGCAAACTTTCAGTTTGTAAGACAACACTCAACACTGGGCCACACCAGCCAGGGCATCCATCACCATCTTTCCTTTTGTTATTGCTTTGTAACACGATACTTCCGACACTCCTCTCGCAATACATTGCAAAGTCTCCATTCTTTTTGTTGGGATAAAATATGTGTAGAGAAAACCACACAGATCGTAAGTGTAAGCTCCAAGACACCATTAAGTGAACACATACAGCTAGCACCAGATCAAAAACAGAACTTTTCCTACCCTCCACATACTGCCTTTTGCAACCTTAACTGGTAAAACCCAAATACTTTTACAGAACAGAAAGTGAGAGGAAAATGTACTCCAAAGGTCAGAAAGCAGAAGTGAAAGCTGAAAAACGTCCAATAAGAGGAAGAGTCTAATATATCCTAAATTAAGTCATAGCAGGCCAGAGACTGGTAGAGGCAAGAGTAATTCCCAGTTCATAGCTGTGGGCCAACCAAGAGAAGACCGCTCGTGTTCCCGACTGTACCCTGGAGCTTTGCATCAGCAGAGGGCAGCTGCCTAAAAAGTAGCCAGACCGTGAGATGCCAACACTTCCTGTGTATGTGTGAACTTTTCCGACTGCTACCCACTGCAATGGATAGTGAACACTTCTTCCTTATGTGCACCTATCCTAGAACTGACCCCACTTCACCCTTTCCCTTACCTACAGCCAATGCAAATTCTTTCAAAAGAACTTCCACCTTTTCCCCAAAAACCATAATGTCACCAGCTCCTGGGCAGCATGTCCCAGGAGCTGCCCTGGTCTCCTGCATCCAGCCCCACTGCCAGTGGTTCAGGCTGCGCATCCCAGGGCCCAGTCCCTTGTCCTGCTAGCATGTAGCACAATAAACAATTTCTTTCAGAAAAGCTTTTTGGCTGTGAAAGTTTTTAACATTTCCTGTGAGACAAAGTCTTGCTCCTGTCCCCTCCTCCCTGCATCTATCCAGCCGACCAGAACCAGGGGCCACAACACCCCAGGGACAAAGGCTCCGCTCAGAGAGAGCAGGTTCTGAGGCCTCGAGGGGAAGTAGGGCCTGGGCTCTGGGCTGCTCTCTGGGTTCCCTAGAAAGACTGAGGAGGGACATCCTGCACAGGCACTGGCCTATTCGTGCCGGAAACCTGCGAAGATGGCTGTGGAGAGGAATCTGGGCGAGGGTGAAGACAGGAAAAGGGAATTTCCATCACATGCAGCACTCTCCTCGTCCACACGCAGCTCAGGCACTGACTGAGCAGCTAGGGAGCCATGCTGGGGAGGCTACACAGAGAGTTAAGTACCTACTGACTTTTTCTTCATACTCTTTAAAAAAGGGTTTCGCTTACTATCATCAATAAAATAGTAAACAATAATTTGGATATTAAAAGTATCAACATAGGAAAAAGTATTCATTAGATCGACCTTCAGAACCGGGCAGAAAATAGAAAACAAATCTGCAGGCCTCGAGGCCTAAAGCACGCTAACGTGGGCTGTGGACTTAGAAAGGGGACTCGCTGGTGACCCCAGACACTCTACCCACTTGCTCTACGTGTGCAGAAGGAGCACCCACAGTGCAAAGTCGGCAGCCTCAGGTTCAAGACTAATATTTCACTTGCCTATTTCTAGCCTCAAGCATTGTTTCTATCAATATTTCTATGTGGAAAATGCCCACGGTGCATTTTTTGGACCTGAAAAACAGGAAGTCAAGAAATGACTTCTCTATCATGCTATAAAGTTAGTATCAGACATTTGAAATCAAGCCTCACTGTGGTTCATTTAACAAACCTTCACTCGTTTAACAAAAACATATCCTATTTGTGGAAGAAGTAAAACAGATAAACTTGTCATTTTTTCCCTCCAGCTGTTAAACAGCCCTTGAGAGAGCCCACCCTGCACTTGGAAATCCCCTGCAACTCTCCAATGGGTGGGTCAGAAACAGGTCTCCCTTTCCTTCCAGCAAGAAGCTGCCCCTCCCCGCCCCCCTCTGCCTGTGCGCAAATCCTTCCCAGCACATGATTTCATGACCACCTGGGACGGGTGCCACTAAACCTGCTCCTAAAAGCGGTGTTTCTCGGCCAAAGGGAACCAAAGGAGGCCCCGGTTGTATTAGGTGGAATGTAGAGACTCTGAGAGCAGCATCCAGGCTCCATTTATTAACTGTGCTCTCTGGCAAGTGACCTAATGTCTTGATACCTCAGTGTCCCCATTTGTAAAATGGGGATAATAATAGTCCCAACTGCTATGGGTTGGTGGGAAGAATATATGAGCTTTATATGTTTTTTCTTTATCTTCACCTGAGGTCATGCTTATTGATTTTAGAGGGGGGATGGGAGGGAGAAAGAAGGAGAGAGGAAACTCAGTGTGAGAGAGAAACATCGATCCACACTGGGAACTGAATCTGCAACCCAGGTACGTGCCCTGACTGGGAATCAAACCGTGACATTTGTGGTTTACAAGACTATCCTCTAACCAACTGAACCACACTGGCAGGCTTATATGCATTTTATCAAAGTGCTTACTTAGCACAGATCCTAAAACATAGTAACAAATAATGCTGAATAAATTCATTTGCACTGAATTTTTCAAAACGAGTGTCATACCAATTTCACTGAATGCAGCCACCTGTGCCTAATACTTCCTTTTTCTGAAAAGGTGTTCCTGGTAATTGGTCTCAGTGAATACACGCTACTGTGTATACCCAGCGACCTCAGTGTCCCGATGCGTGGGAGGACAACCCTTCGCGTGTCTCACAAGAGCCCAGCCCCAGAGAGGCACAACCTCTGTGCCAGGTCATCTGAAGCTCCCCTCAGCCTGGCCTCCTGACGGCCACCCCCCACTGGGCTGTTGCAGGCTGTGCCTGTGTGTGGCACGAGAGAGTTCTACCGCTCTGAGCAGTTGGAGAAGGCTGGCAGGAAAAGCACTGTCCCACCATTCTGCCATCTCAGGCCCCATTCCTTTAGGCATGTCTTACCTTTGCACACCAGTTACATTCGTATTTTCTGCTCTCCCTTAGTTGTGAGCTTCAGATGTGATGTCTTATGTTTTAATGACTTAATAATAGCTACCTGCTACTTAGCATTCACCACAGGCCAGGTATCTCATTTAGGCCTTGTCAAAATTATGAAATAGGGCCCTGGCTGGTGTAAATCAGTGGACTGAGTGTGGGCCTGTGAACCAAAGGGTCACCGGTTCAATTCCCAGTCAGGGCATGTGCCTGGGTCCCCAGTTGGGGGCACATGAGTGGCAACCACACATTGATGTTTCTCTCCCTCTCTTTCTCCTTCCCTTCCCCCTTCTCTAAAAAATAAATACAATTTATCATAATCTTGGAAAAAATTATGAGGTAGGAACTATTACTCTACTTCACAGACCAGGAAACTAAGGCATAAAAAATTTCTATCACTTGCCCAACATAACACTAGAATCTGGTGGCTTCAGGATTTGAACTCAGGTCTAACCCTTTTTCTTTTCTATTTAAGAGATTTATTTATTTATTTTAGACTTGGGGGGGGAGTGGGGAGAGAAAGAGAGGGAGAAAGACATTAATTGGTGATCTCTCACACACCCTCAAATGGGGATCTGGCCGAAAACCAGGCATGCGCCCTGACTGGGATGGAAACGGTGACCTTTTGGTTGGTGGCTGGCGCGCCATGCACTGAGCCACACCAGCCAGTGCTCAAGTCTAATCCTGCTGATGAACGAACTTCCGGACTAAGAAGTCTTAGACGAGGGCAAAACTGAAGACAATTGCTAGAAAGCAACATCTCAATGGATTGAGAAAATGCTCCAAAACATGGCAGTTATGAGCTTACTTTATACATTAGACTCAAAGGAGGAAACAAGGGAGGTTCCATTAAATTCACTGGCGAGCAGGAGAAAGCAAAGCAGGGAAATACTCTAGGATTGGATGAAAAGCCGAACAGAGAGACACATCCTTCTTTCTCATTGGTGGGTCCAGGACAGGGAATCATTGCCATTTACAGCCCAGAGAGATGGTATGTGGACAAGATAACAATGTGGTCTCAGGCTCTGATGCTGGTGGTTGTAACTTCAAGGGTTCTGGAAAAGATTACTCTGACATTTCCAAGGTATGGTATCTTACATGTACACAGACAATAGACAACTTCAAAGGTAAAGGTTGACCTTTGTCAATAAAGCAACAGGCCTAGCATATGACTTCCCATCACAATCTGTTTTCAGTTAAGAAATTTATGTTCAGACCACCTGTGTGGGGTTTTTTTGGTCTCTGGGTTTATAAGGCCCGCCATGTGGGCCTCCCCTGAGTTTGTCAGGTATAGTATCTGGCCCACGGGTCCAATTCTATATTACTATCATCAATATAGCTCTGCTACATTGAGCTTTTTATAGTCTGTTTTTAGTTTTTAAATTAGGTGAATAAAACATTTTAAAATGCTCTAAAAACCTATATGCACCTCAAAACCAAAGAAACCTTTTCCCTATGCAGCCCAGATAGAAAACAAAGGTCACCACCTGCTGTGAAATCAAATCGAATGGGAAGGCGTCATTCCAGAGGGAGAGTAGAGCAGGGCCCCTGTCCAAAGTCACGCCGAGTCTTCTCCTTCTAACACGAACACCACCAGAGTCTAAGAAATGCGGCTGGAAATATGTCAGTGAGCTCACAAGCTCAAACATCACAGGGCAGGTGAAAAGCTGCACTGATAACTGGTGCTGATGGCTTAGTTGCATTATGTGAATGAAATTTCATTGTTTCCTGGCTGAGATGCACAGTTAAGTGTGGCAAAGAATGCAAGTTGCTTTGCTAACTTCATTCTCCCCTTCTTACTTACAGAACATTCATTTTATTACAGGTGGCAACATGTCAGCTAAGAGACTGTATTTCCCAGACTTCCTTGCAGCCAAGCGTGGCTTTATATTGCTGGGCGGTGCTTCTTGGAAAGTCTCTTACAGGGGCTAACTTGGCTAGGCTATTCTTACCCCACCCCCTCCTCCTCCATTCTGGGAACACAGTTTTGATTAGATGGAGGTGAGACTGAGACTACATGTTAAGAAGGCCGTGAGGCAGAAGTTTGGGAACGTGGGCTCCTGATGGCATGAAATCAGCACACAGACCCTAGACTGCCTACTCCACACTCGCTGCTAACTGGTACACACTAGCAGAGGCAAGGGCCCTCAGCCCAACTTTACTGAACTACCTCTCAACACGTCCACAATTTAGTCATTTCCCATGAAATTCCTCTTCAGGGCTGACTAGCTTACTTATGTACAATAACTGAAAGCAACCAGTGCTTAAGAATGAAAGGAAACCAAAAATGCATTTCTAATCTGTTCAGAAGGGGAAAGCTCTAGAAATAATTAGTCTAGAGTGTTGATAAATAATGTTTCCTTCTAAAGAACATTTTTGCTTTAGAGGCAAAATGACACCAAACTCCTTTATTTGAATGGCAGCCCTTGCACGGTGACTGAATGTCATCTTCCAATGGAGTAGAAACTCCAACCCCAACTGGAAACTGGCAAGTCACACAAGCCACATAGAGCAGGAGACCAGTATGTGTAAGAAGAGGATGCTGAAGTTAGAAATATGCCATCCTAGAAAATGTAGACCATAGAAAGAGGAAAATATTTTAGAAGACTAGAGCAAGAAAGCCTATCACTTGAGAGATAAGAACACCCTGATGCTCCTCCAAATTGCACAAGGGTTCAGAATATGAACTTGCTATATTCTCCTTACATTTCTCACTCTGGCATTATCCTGATCTTCACTGAGTAGAAGCTAAGTCTGTGTTGTTCACCACTTTACCCCCAGAACTACAATGCTCAACAAATACTAACAACTCATCTTAACTGCCTACTGTACTGGCCTACCTGGCTCTAACCTTGTCCCCTCTCCCAACTACCTTTCATACCCCTGTAGCCACAGTAGGCCTTAAAAATATACAACTTACTGCACCTTCTCTTCTCTTCCCTCCCATTATATCCCAGTAGTTAAGTCACTGATGGAGTTACTCACTACCGGGTCCTGGCCCTCCACGCTTCTGTATCTATTAGTAGTTCATGATTCAGGAGGCCAGGGCCCCTCTTTCCTCAATGCATGGCACTTAAAAAACCGCATCACATCACGGAGGTGCCATACCACATGCTAAATACTTTCTGCACTTGACATACACACACCTGTTTAAATGATTAAACTAATGGATTCTATTGTACAAGCCAATATTGAGCTTGAAGCACTTTTCCTTTCCCAAGCTGTGCGGAGGCATAGCTAAAACTGAAGAATCCTTGATACACAGGCACTCTTGCATAGGCAAGAATATTTCTAGTGTTTGGATATATTTACTAACATAGAAAAGACTCAAGAGTGTAAGAAACATCCCATTGCAAGAAAAGCTTTTTTGGAAGCATCTTGCTCTTGCTGCATGCTGGCATTTGAGGACGCTCCCTGCTTCAGATTTCCCAAGAGCATGAATCAAGAAAAGTTAGCCAAAGTTCAGGATCAGGTCCGGCTAGGGGGCAAGGGTACAGCTCACAGAAAGCAGGTGCATAGAACAGCCACAGCTGATGACAAAAAACTTCAGAGTTCTCTAAAAAACTGGCTGTGAATAACATAGCTGGTATGGAAGAAGTAAACACGATTAAAGATGATGGAAGTTATTCATTCTAACAATCCCAAAGTCCAAGCTTCCCTTTCTGCCAATGCCTTTGCAATTACCCGTCATGCAGAAGTCAGACCAATCCCAGAAATGCTTCCTGGAATATTAAGTCAGTTTGGTGCTGACAGCTTAACACGTCTTAAGAAGTTAGCTGGACAGTTTCCTCAGCAAGTGCTGAATAGCAAAGCACCAAAACCACAAGACATTGATGAGAAGGAGGAAATGTTCCAGATCTCATAGAAAATTTGGATGAGGCATCAAAGTATGAAGCTAACTAAAAATTTTTTCTGGTTTTTGGCAGCTGGCATGGACTAGATTTAACATCAGCTATGTGGTTCCAAAGTTTTACAGACACAGAGAGTATCAACCGTTACTAGTTGAGTAATATAAATATTTTGTATATTAACAATGCTCTTTGTTCAGCATTTTTTGGTCATTTGATTTTGTACTTAGTCCCAGGATCTACTCTTTCAGTCAAAATAAGAAGTACTGGTGCAGCTTAAGGGTGTTTTGATTCTTGATTCTTGTTTTTTTGTTTGGGATATTTTTGGTGTGTGTATGTTTATGAGTGTGTGTGGGTATGAGTGTATACAGTGGAGAACAAATTGGCAAACAGTTCTATTTATCCTCCTCCTTCTCCCAGCAGAAATAAAACAAATCTTTACATTTGTTACTTTTAATTTTTTTCTAATGCATAAAATTAATGAAGAGTGAATTAATCTTGGATTTCAAATCTGAAGAGATTTTATCCTTGAAGGTTTGATTTTCATTTGCTTGGTTAACACGTTTTTCATACATTTTTCTGGGTTTAAAATGTCTCGAGATATTTTCACCAGCTTCCTGCTGGTGAAATAGGTAGCATATCCTTGGTGCAGTTGCCTTAGATTCATTTACCTAGTCAGACCCACAAGAAATTTCTTTCTAAACGCCTTTTTCCTCTCCTTTTGACCTCCACATGGCCCGGCCCATCTTTGGAAATGCTTTTCCTCATCTTATACCTAGCCTCAGTAGAAAGTTCTCCATATAGAGTTAAGTGAGTGCCTAATCCCTCTTTTGGGGGACCTTGTTCCCTTAAGAAATAACACTTCATCTCAACTATTTCCTCCTTGATTTTACAGTTTGGTAGATTTCAAGCTGGGATAGCTAGCATGTGCTTGCTAAATAATCTCATGCCAGCCTATCCTGTATCCTAGTTGTTCTTAATAGCAGGTGCAAAAATGCTTAATTTTTTTAGCAAGGTTGGAATAGGCAATGTCCTTTTGAATCAGGAAAAAAAAAAGTCATTCATCTGCCAGCACCAAAGGGCATTCTGGAAAGAGTTATTGGCTCAAGGATTTCCCCAACCACTCTCGTACTCTGGCCTTGAACCTACCTCAAGACTGGATCTTATTATACTGCTGCTTGCAGCATCCTCCTGCATGCTTACTGGAGTAATACTTTGGGGAGAACATGGGCAAAACACAGTATTTAATTGTCACCTCCTTTCAGAGGACCTGGAGGTAAGTTGCATTCATTCAAGTTTCCCTCTTGCTGTCTAATGATAAGAGCCTGCATTTTGCTATATCAGCATTTGTTTTAGCCAATATTTAAAGATTCAGAAAATCTATCATTTCCTGGCCCAACATCAAACTGTAACCTCACAGCACATCAGCTTTGTTTCAAGCTAGATCTTTACTTGACATCTGAAGGGCAAGGCCAACAATACACCAAGCAATCTGTAAACACAAAGGCAAAGCTCTTGTGTTTTGTCACCCAGACACCTCATTTTATAAATTTGTTCATTTTCCTATTATGTTTTACATAATATATGGGCTTAAATACAAAATAAAATAACAAGAGGATAAAAAACAACTTTTTGGAAAAAGGAAAACAATGCTTCCTATCATACATGTATTGACAGAGATTTCCAAGCAGCTTTGTGAATGGATCACGGCATCGTTGTCCCCTAATGCAAGGTTGTTTAAACTGCAGATCTTTACCCAGTAATGGGTCATGCAACCCATTGTTTTGAAGAGCATTAAATAGGAGAGACTGAATATATCAGAGTGCATCACACATTATAAGGATTACATAGTTTTGTACAACTTGTTTCAGAAACATAACTTTATCTTCATACAGGGTTATGACAATGAAATTATTTCTTAAAGCGTGCCAGAAAAAAAGTTAGGAAAGGATGTCATCTGGAAAGTGATATTTCTGTCTGCTGGAATGTTTACATCAAGCATCTCCACTGGGAGTGAGGGGCTCACAGGTTGTATTATCTCAGGTGTGTTTCCAGTCTTCCTTTTGCCATTACAACATCCCACTTTTACACCTCTGGTGCTTCATCCTTCCCCATTCTGGTGGGAAGGTAGAAAATACATTTTGCCTTGCGGCAAATGTAACTCCCTCAATTACCTCGATGCTCAAAGAAACACAGTCAAACCAGTTCTCAAATGTCTCCCACCTCGAAGAATTTGGTTCTTGATCAAGTTGTTCACAGAAATGTCCCAGTTGCCAAACATCGGTTCTCGACCCAACCCTTTCATGCTGATAACTATGTGAGCCATCACGCGTCTCTCAGGTGACAAAGAAGATTCAGTTTTTGAACAAACCACTTTTCAAACAGCCTTCCAGAACAAACCAAGGTCGATAACCCAGGTTCCACTGTACACTGATTTTTAAAGTAACTGTGCACTAATTTTTCTCAAAATACATTAAATTTAACCTTTCTTGATGACTTAGTCATCAAGAGGATGGGTTATCAAATGTGGTTGGGTAGGACCCCCAACTGTTTAGGTTTTATCTAAAATCTGATAAGAATGTATCTTCCCTAGAAAAATATACAAAAGTGGCACCAATACATTGTTTCTATTACTTTAACTTGTCACTGAGTAGGAGACAACTCAGCCTCAGCGCCTCCCTGACAATGCCGAGTGTCAGCCACCCTCCACCAACAGTCTGGGTAGAGCTTTCACATTGGTCACAGTAGGGCAGAGTCCTGGCTGTCCATGAGGTGGGTGGGCATCAGACGACACACTAAGGTAACTACTTTTTTTGTGTGTGAAGCTTTTATTCATTCTCCAAATGAGAATGAGGGGCATGGTGTGGAGAGACACACTGGCATTGAGCTTTTATTGCATTATAATTGGATTAAAAAGGTGGAGGGTTTGTGGTCGTGTGGCCCCTGTGGGCTGCAGGAGGCTGCAGTTTGTCCCAATGTTATCTTCTGCTTGTGGCTGTAGGGAGCCGTTGGTTAAGTCCCCTTCTATTCTTTCTTTCCAGAAATTTCCAGCCCTGAGGACCAGCTTCTACCTTGGCACTGACAAACGTATCTTGATGGATTTATTCCACAGTAGACAAGCAGGTGTCTCCACATGGTCACTGGCTGTGAGGCAGGTGAGGAGGAGGCTGTCCGCAGAGAGTCACAGGAGGGTCAGAATCCTCTCTCCAAACCTCACAGAGACAGGGTGAGGGGGTCAGCTCGGGTCAGCTTCCGCTGCCCGCTGCTCCCCTAGTTAGTTGCAAGTCTCAGGAGGCAGGAGGACAGGGAGACAGAGAATGTCCCCATATGGGCCACCAAAATATCAGGGTGGCTAGTGACAGGGCTGAAAGAACTGGTAAAAGAACTCATACAGAAGAAAGTGTAGAGAGGAAGGGTTTTATTTGCTCTCCAAGTAAAAAGAGGGGCGTGGTGTGGAGAGGTGCACCAGCATGGAACCACTGCTTTAGAAACAGGGACTGAGCTTAGCCACCTCTTCTCCTCACACTGCTAGTGGCACAGGCACATTTCTTAAATTCTGAATGTGTAGACCCTTAGCAAAGGCATTCAGCAACATTCTCTTCTCATAGCTGGCACCTCCGTTCCCCCTCGCTCATACGTCCGTCACATTTATACAAACTGGTTCCATAAAATTTTTTAAATGTACATTTCTTTAATTTTAAAAAATATATACAGGAGAAGCCATGTATCTGACAAAGAAATACATTAACAAAGCATTTCTTATAGTTCCCAAAACTATTATTAGTCTGAAATTCATAAATTAAATATACCAGAACTTTTTAAGTTAAAATAATATCCCTGTAACTACTAAATATGCTAGACTTTTTCCAGAGACCAAATGAACCAAGAATATGAATATGGTTTGTGTTAAATAAGGTTTATTGTTAGCTTTATTGCCTATTGTCTATAATATGCAATTTTATTGTGCCTTTGCAAACAGGATACATTGCTTAAAAAACTGATCAAAATTCTCCATACATATAGCTCTATATAATAGATTACAGTGCAACACTATTCTTGTTACATAATTATAGAAATACTATAGAACCCAAGAGCACAGGGTAAGCAAAAGAAAAATAATCCTGAGCCATCTGAACAAGATGGATGAATCCTTTTAGTGTAAGTTTAGAGAACACAGAGGGGGAAACATGCACACTGCAGTCATGAGCAAAATACATTAATTACTTGTTCCTTGCTAGACACACGTGGGGGTAATGGTGAATTCAGAGACATGCACACTCACTCACACTCCTATTTTTTTCTCCTGCTTCCCTCCCATCTCCAGTACATTCGCTCCCTCCCCTTCCCAAAAGAAAAGATCAGGCACTAAACCCTAGTGAACCCCACACCTGCCTTGATGCAGAAGGTTAAATGACTGCTAAAATGAGAGTGCAGGTCCTCAGCCATAAGGGGAAACAAAGCACGTGCTGTACATCAATCCCAGCTGCTTGTCTCTATGGAAGTAATGAAACATACACTTACTGCAGTTTAAACCTGCAGAGGGAAATGTCTGGAAAACAAAACTTTGTTTTCTCTCCCTATGTCTTAAAGTAAAATCAACAGTGGAAAACTCACCCTAAAACTGGATGCCTCATCTATTAAAATACATTTGTCATTTTATTTTTGGTATGTAATCAATTATAGCTTAATAAACAGTCCATGAAGTCTGTACCTGCTTATGGTAAACTGACCACAGCTGGGCAGGTACACATTAGTCCTTGCGAACATTCCCTTGAGACCAGAACGTTCTAGTGTTAGCGAAGGTAATGTATGTTAAGTAATGACAGGTATTTGGTTTGTGTCTTCACCTTATACAGCCGAGTGATGAAATCAACCAAACCATACCTCCATGCCTTCCCTGAAAATAACCTGAGTCTTCTGACTACGCAGACTAACCAGTGTGACTGGCAGGCCACTTAATCAGAAATTGAACCGGAAAACCAGAGGGCTAATGTCTACGAGCAGTTTGTCTTGTGCAGATGACCAAGAGTTGTTGGTCTTTGCAGGATCTAGTGTTCCAACGGCTGAAATCACTGAGGTGGCAATAGCTCACAGCATGAAGAGCACGGAACGTAACTGCATAACCTGTGGAACTGCCTGGAGACGGAAACAGGATCCTCATCCCCACATAATTTGGTGTGGGTTTTAGTGTCTCTGTACACACAGCTGCTACAGAAAAATCAAAGCAAAAGATTTACTTTATAACTTTCTTATTTTCAATTAGATGCTCATACACTCATAAAATACTCACACATTCTATGAATATGAGGTGGCTCTTTTCTTCAAAATTTTAAAATCAAGAGGCACCAATACCCGTTCATTTATGTATTAGAAGGCTCACATAATCACCACTAAAACAACAGAAATGGCATCTGTGATGATCACACCACAGAGAAAAAAAGATCTAAAGACAACTTCAGCCACGGCACTTCAGACTGTACTTGAAAGCACAGATGCTCTGGCTAAATCAGAATCTAAGGATCTAATAAGGTTTTATTGGTTTAGCATAGTCCAGGAGAGACAAATGGAAGTGGTTCCTAAAGGAATTTAAGAAACCACTCTGAAATTGTTTTCAATGTACATTATTTTAATTAGTCTGACTGTAAAAAACCTTGGTTCTACCATGACCTCTTGCAGGTGTAACACAGAGCGTGACGAACCAAAGCGCGCCCACCCGCAGCGCTGACATCCACAGCCCATGGGCCTGACACCACTGGTGAGGGCGTTTTTAGAGCAGCAGGGACAGCATGTTCTATCTTAGTATCTTTGGTTAAGGCCTGGCCTCTTCAAATCCACCTACTCTTCACATTTAAGTCACCAATGAATTTTAGTCCATGCATTTACTTAAAGGTCACAAGACATAATTTTCACGTTAAGTCATCTTGTCAAGAGTTTCAAATATTTGGCCCTAACCCTGGCCAGTAGGAGGACTATGAGGACCTGGCACAGGAAACTGTCAGCAGGAATCCCAGCACTGGGAGAGGGGCAAATCAGAGCTCTAGCCTTTGTCCTTGAAAGTGGCCTGACACAACTATGTGTCGTCTGCCAAAAATATTTACCACCAGCCTCTAGCACAATGTCTGTATTGTTCAAACCCCACGTGAAGCCTAAATGCCATGTAGGTGTTTCTGGTGGTAGGTGAGAATAAGTTGTGAATAGCACTAAATCTGGTCTAGTGAGAAAAAGCTTAAAAAAACAAAAAGAAACCCTGGGTTTTAATTCAAAGGAAAAAATATATAATAAACCAGTTTCACATCCTCAACCAGAGTATTGCCTTGAATATTCTACCTTCTCTTTTGGAGTCCAAGGAGCTTCTCTCTGTTTTCTTCCTTCACTGCTTTAGTGGAGAGAGGGGGAACTTTAGAGAGGGTTGTAACAGGAAAGCAGAAACATGGAGC
Organism: Sturnira hondurensis; assembly: GCF_014824575.4. Lineage (NCBI taxonomy): Eukaryota > Metazoa > Chordata > Mammalia > Chiroptera > Phyllostomidae > Sturnira > Sturnira hondurensis. The sequence goes on from NW_028074670.1 coordinate 1,286,771, forward strand.
AAAAGTCACTGCGGGGCTAAGAGGTCAAACAAAGCAAGCACTCTGAGCAGGCTGACCCTGATTCCTGGCTCACCTACGCAGCACACAGTAGCCCTTCAACCTAAGCCTAGCCATACACATCAGTCAAGCAGGGCTTTCTGCAGTACCCTCTACTTTACAAACAAAAGATGACTCTGCCAGGCAAGCACTTCAGGATAAACCATCCAGGCTGGTACACCACAGCATGTGCTGCCACTTTCCAACTAACTTAGCACCAAATCTGTTCTCTCCCCCTCCCCCAAAGTAAGTCAATCTGTAGTTTAAAATGTGAAGTGTCATGATTCTCTTTGCTTTTGTTTTCTTCTTTTTTCATTTTCTCATAAAGTTTTCCTATATTGATGTTTCAGTTCCATGTCAGATGAAATAATGTTGCAAAATACTTGGTGATCTCCATATAACATTCCTCTTACAATGATGTACTTAAAGGGTTTTAAGTCAAAATTACGTCCACAAGTCTTTTCCACGTAGTTCTTCATACAGAGAAAGACTCTTACACATGGCTGTTTCTGGATAGTGCATTACATGAAGATGCCTCACGAGAGAAAAGATCATTGTGCCTCTGTAAGAATAACATAGAGACTCAAGAGTCCACAAGCTGACACAAGCCGCAGCAGAGGCACTGGACATTATATTACTCAAATACAGAAACAGCAAGAAACATATTCTGTGCTACAGAAAATTCGCTAGATTCTAACTGTAAGGATTTAAAGTAATGACTGATTACTGCATTTTAGAACTGGAACATGCTTCTTCCCTTCCAGATGCACAATGTTTGATGCTGGTGCACACACACACACAATACTGTGTCTGCAAAGATATACAAATGCAATAGACAGCCAAGTCTTAAAGGCAAATTTCAGCGAACAGGGCTACTAAGACCAAGAGAGCAAATATCAACTTAAGAACACTTCTAACTTCAGAATTTCATTTTATTGAACACACTTTTAAAATAAGCACCTCTTGGCAATAAAAGCAAAGAAACAATAGCGCTTCTTCCACTCTATTCCAGCGGAAGACTTCTCACACCAACCTGCTAAATTCATGATGGAATTTTAAAAATAGGCAGCCAGGCCACCAGCAAAGCTCAAATGCAGGTCTGCTGACTTTTCAGTGAGAACTGGAGCAGAGAAAAAGATCAAAAAGCAAACTCAGAATCTATCACAGCTTTCTTCAGTGATAGATTAAGCAAAAAAATTTTTAAAAAAAGTTTTATAACCACAATTCGATTTTTCAAACTTTTTCTGAAGAATTTTCATTTAATTATGTACATATAACAGGAAATAAAACCTTTTCACAAACATTCTCAGAGCTCACAATTATCAAGAAAATGACAAAAGTAAAAGCAGGAAAAATACTAATCACATGGCAGGGGGGTCAATTTCCATTTCTGCTCTTAAAAAGTAAAAAAATTACCATATAATTAAGTACAAAAACCTGCACTGAATGACAACTGCTGGTGTATTTACTTGATCAGAAATGAAGATCAAGAATATAATAGAGCCCTATGACCATATTTATCTGGAACACTCCCTCAGTGTGTACACTAACGTGTTGGCAACGTCTCTGGAGCATTAGCTTATATAAACACGGGAGTCCTTGGTTAGCTGCATTAAATGGAACATTCTCTTCTGAAATGCACCCACAACTCAGTTTCACTTACAAATTGCAAACTAAAATTATTTCTTCAGAAAAATATCTGTTTGGCGTCTCCTGGACTTTGTTCCATTGGACAATATGGACATTTTAATCTAAACACAAGAAGAAGAAAAAAAACACCGAGTCAAGGAACAAGATCAGTACTGAGCATTCCGTTTCATACACTTATAAAGTACCTTTAACAATTATGTACACACAGAGTTACTCACAAACACACACAATGTGTGCTCTGAGGGTAAACTGTGCTTTCCCTCCATGTAACAGCCAAGCTCTGAAGGGTCACAAACACAAATCATGTAAGCCAGACCCTAAACCGAAAGGCTCTTCTTCAGGAGATATCAGCAAAAACCAGTGGGTAAACAAAACAAAGACAACTCGTCTGAAAATTGGTTTCATAAGTAAATCCAATTTTGGAGTTTTCATAAGTAAATCCAATTTTTTTTATCCAACGTTTAGGTTGCGCCTGTCTTCAAATGAGTTTCAAACCTACGGACCACACAACCCATCAAGCACAGCAAATCAGATGCCAGCTGCCGAGCCTGCCAAATACACAGCCCACCAAGAGCAGCTGAGGTGCCTTGTGGCGGGGCACACAAAACCAGCATGGCTGCACGGCTTGGAGAGGGCACGGACACCTCTGTCACATGCCAGGGCCTCCTCTTAAAGGGAAGACTCTACCATAATGGTTTGAAATGGACTCCAGCAAACAATGTTCTAGCTGCCTAAGCTAAAAATAGGCTTTTGAGACTATTGAGCTCTAATCTATACAAATTATAAGTATTTATACCCTTTGAATCAGCAATTTCAATTATAAATATATTAATCTATACATTTATATAACATATAAATAAAATATATAAATATATATATAATTATACCCTTTGAATCAGCAATATCACATACTGATAATGTAATTTACCTTATAGTAATAGATGTTAAATGCTCACCAATAAGGGATTAGTTTAATAATCACCATTTCCACATAGTAAAATAATGTGCAGCTTTAAAAAGAGAATGAGGGCTCTCTTTCTGTAGCATATAAAAGAGCTCCAAGATGTATCACTATGTGACCAGTCTGTAGTATGCTACGTGTTACCATCTGCATACAAAAGGCAGGGTGGGTGGGGGCAATGACATTGCGTTGCCTACCCAAGAAGAGTTAAAGATCATGCTTGTAAATTCATAGACGAATTTTTAAAACTGACCAAAAAAATTTAAAAATCAGGTACCACCCACTATGCTAAATGAATAGTTATGAAATGTACTTCTACATTCTAGCAACATTTATTTATTCTCATTACATTTCATCCTCCCACTAAGTTATAAAAGAAAATTTTTTACTAATATTTAAAAAGGCAGACACTTACTTGCTACCATTAAACATTTTGTTCAGGGCATCTCTTGATATAATATGACCACAGACCAATTTCATGGGTGGATTGTTATCTGTAGTTTGCTGACGAAGAATGGGACAGGCAAATATAGAGTGATACCAGCACTTTTTACCAAGGTCCACTTCGATCTGTTAAAAAAAAAGTAAAAATACTCAGGTGATAGCTCAGGACACTTTCACATTAGTACGCACTGTGCAGCAGAGAACACTGATCCACTGGGAACATCGATCAATGTACAATCATTGGAATGTACCTTTTTATGGCACTCTTCTAACTCGAGAAGGATAGTCACAGGGATTCAAGTATTATTTCAGAATTCTAAATTAACCTTCAAAAATTTTTAGAGAGAATTTTTATGAGTTTATCTGAGCCAAACTGATGACAACTGCAGGGAAGCAAATCTCAATGGCTTGAGGAAATGCTCCCCTCAAAATTACCTAGGATACTACTCTCAAACAAAATTGTGATGCCTGAGAGTTAAAAGTCAAAGGCAAACCAATGCTGTAGAAGTGAAACACTCCCGAAAAGTCATCAGATATACCTAACAGTAAAACCCATCAGAAATCCCGACTGTTTTATAGCATACTTAGCTAGGTGATAAAATTCAGTGCATTAATTCCTTTAAAAACAAAGCAAACATGGTTTGTTTCTACATGAGCTTCACATACAAGTTTCCCATGCTTTGTGTATAACAGTCCAGAGAAACCTCCTGACACAAGGGCTTCAAGCTGAAGTTCAGCAGGTCCTCTCACAGTCACAGACCACGGCACTTATGTCAATTACTTCTCTGTGCCGTGGGCAGAACAAGGAAAAGCTATGGAATTGCCTAACACAGTGGCTGGCTATGGCAGGGGCCCAAGAAATGCCAATTCTGTTTTCTTTTACAATGGCTATCAATATAAAAGTCTTTCAAGAAATCTGACAAGTGTAACAGAAAAATCCTGAGGAAAAAAAACCAGCCAGATCATCACTTCCAAGTGCTTTATTATCCTGACACACAGACTTTAGGTGAATTCAGATTGCAGTGTGCTCTGTCTAGTGCACAAGTGTGAGACATATACATGACTGGGAAACTACCAGGGTCTTACAGGCACTTGCCTCAGCAAAGGAACTGAAGGCTCAAGTTCTAAGGGCACTGAAAATGACCAACAGTCAAGCAGGGGTGTTGCTGGTATCCTGACCACACTCAGGACTAGAGATGCATCTGTGCTTTGAATCAAACCAGATGTCTGAGGGGAAGCTGGGGCAACCAATAGTTACCAGCTGGAAGAACAAGGTAACTGCAGATAAATCTGTGCACAGGTATGGCGGAAAGGAAACAAAAAGCCAAACACATGTTTTAGCCCTTTAGGGTCTGTGATACAACCATGCAGAAGTAACTCCGAAGTTGTAGTGCTACTGTCAGAGGCCTGGTGGAAATACACCTACAGGAACCTTTGTCTCCCTATGTAAGCAAACCGGAGTATCTACTCTGTATCCCATATTATTCTAAGCATACCTATGTTATCTCCAGCCTTTAATAGTCCCAAAAGAGAAGGATGGTCTCTATTTCAGAGATGAACAAACTACTTGGAGAAGTTAGGAACTGGCAAGTTACTGGAAGTGATGTTTAAAACCATGGCCTATCCCACGACAGCAGTGGACACATAGCACTAGAGGTACACTTTGATGACTGTGGGTGTCAAAGGATGACCTCTAATTTAATAGCAATATATTTACTTTACTTGGTATTAGAAAAATATAACAAGCCCCGGCTGGTGTGTCTCAGTGGACTGAGTGCCAGCCTTGGTTTGATTCCCAGTCAGGCACATGTCTGGGTGGCAGGCCAGGGCCTTACTGGTGGCCACATGAGAGGCAACCACACATTGAGGTTTCTCTCCCTCTCTTTCTCCCTCCCTTCCCCATCTCTCTAAAAATAAATAAAATCTTTTAAAAAATAGAAAAATAAAATGAGCTCAAACTCATCATCTCATAAATACCAATGCTAACATAAAACTAAATCCAATCAAATTGACTCACTGTTTTATATTTTTTTAAAAAATCACAGCATGTGCTTTGTCAAGTGCAGAACACACCACATGCTACAGTATTTCCCACCCTCCCAAATTCCAGTGTTTTCTTCATTAGCTTTCATTGCCACTCTAAGTCAAAATTTTAAGAAAACCCTTTCAGTGCCTCCAAAATGTACCTGGCCCCCCACTTCTATTATTTAATCATGTGACCACATGCATAAAAGAAACTCTGTCAAAAGGTTATACAATAATGTTCCCTAGTTAAAAGGCAAGACTGACATTTTAAATCCTTAACATCCATATTCTTCTAATGGCAGGAAAGGTAAATAACCAATAGGAAATGGAACTCACGGGTAATTCATCTTTCTGGTTCCAAACTCCAGTGCACTGCCTCTGTTCAATCACAGCTTTAATGTTAATTAAAGCTGGCAGTGCCACGCAACCTGCTGAGAAACTGGGAAGACAGAAGAGAAAAAGTCAATGTCAGGCCAGCGTCAGACAGCTTGGTCCTACAAATGTCAATTCCTTCAGACTGTGTGTGCAGAGAGCTGTTAGAATCGGTCAGGGCACAGAGCCCTCTGCTCTGCTAAATTAGCAGATGTGTGCACATGCGTACACATAGGTTTTAAGTTATATAGAACCTCCAGGCTTCACGGGCTCTATCTATCAGTCATTAATGACATTCTGAAACTTTTTTTGCATGGTTCCTTCTAGACCCAGATTGCCCCTGTTCAGGGCTCAAGTACTCAGATCTAAAAGCCAACAGTCAATTCTCAGCACAGTCCCTCTTCAGGACTTTCCACTGACCAGGGTCACATCTGATGAATGTTCCACATGGACAGAAAAGCCCATTCTCAGAGATGGGATGAGGCCTTCAGTTAGCCTGTATTCACATTTCAACTTTTCCCTAATCTGCCTAATCTTGCTGCTTTGATTCCCACCACAGGGGCTGATCCCAGTAACCTGTTCCCTGTCAATCTCCACCCATTTCAGAGTCTGTTCCCCAGACAACCTGACCAGCAGCCTGGCCCTGCGTGATGGTTAAATGCATGAGGGTCTCTGCAGTCCGATGGTGCACCCTACGGAACACAGACTGTACCCCACACACTGCAGGCACACAGCGGGAATGAAAAACACTTGAGATATTAAATGAAGAGTAAACAAGTTATTTTCTTAAAATAGGTTCTTAAACTTTTTGGTTTCAGGTCCTCTTTGCATACTTAAATATTAAGGATATCAAAGAGCATCTGTTTTTGTGGATATATTATCACTGTTGCACAAATTAAAACCAAAATTTTTAAAATATTAATTTACTTTAAAATAATAAACTTAATACATGTTATAAATTATATTCTTACTCAAAACCCCCTATTTTCCAAGCCCAAAGTAAATGTGTGAGAAGACTGGCACTGCTTTACACTTTCCCAAAGCTCTTTAACGACTGGCTTAATGGGAGACAGGTGAATTCTTAAATGTTCCTCTGCGTGCAATATGCTGCAATGTGTTCTTCAGGCTGAAGTAAATGATCTAGTCTCACACACATCTACAGTAATTTAACTGCCTTTTCAGAAAATTGTGGATATTCTTCTTTAACGCCACACCAAAACAAAACAAGGAGTACAGAAAAAGTTTTTTGTACCATGGAATCTGAATCCTTACCACTGAATTTTTTGTACTGTTCTACATTCAAATCCAATGGTCTGTCTTATACTCTGAATGACTCTTTTACTCAATGCATGATTTTGTAAGATCCTACTGAATCCTAAGACCTAATATATCCTAAGACCTTTAAAGAATTAGCATATCTAATTATACATTATCAAAAAAATTCATTAATATCACCAAGCAAATCAGAAAAATCTTTAAATATGGGAAAGCTGTCAAGTTCACAGTGGCAGTACAAGATTTCCAAACGTTCTATTTTAGCTCAAAATCTTAAATTCTGTCATTATAGCAAAAGATACTGTCAGTTGCTTTCCTTGATATAAGACTCACTTTATTTGAAGAAATGTATGCTGAACACCTGAGTATGAATAATTGCAGTCTGTCTTTTAGTGATTCTTTCAAGTAACAGCTGTGTTCCATGAAAATAAAAGTAAAAAAACTAGCTTATTAGCTCATAACTCTAACAACATACAGGTGCTTTTTCCTGAGATGATAATCATATTTTGGCATGAAGCTGGTGTTTTATGTGAACTTCCTACTATGCCACACAAATATTAAAAATATGTGTGCTCAAAAGTCAATATTTAATAAAACTAATCATTTTAATGTTTTATCAAGAACATTCTGAAGTAAAACCAGCATGTCTTAAGCTGCAAGTGTGTGGTGGTGAGGAAAATGGGGTTTTCCAGACCACTGCTCTGACCTGTGCTGAGGCTCAAGCAATTAACTCACCACTGTTTCTGCACCATCTGTGCAGATGTCAACCGAGTGGGAAAGGCTCAGGACCCCACAGGTTCACGGTTACACTTTAGAAACCGCTGCTCTAAAACTGTCACTGTCAATCCTAACAATCTCTTAAAATACCACTGCACTCTTCTTCAGAAAGACAAACAATCTCTCGGCTTTAAACATCAAGAACTAGGTAACCAATGAAGAACTAACCAATACGATGCATATTTCAGTAATAGGACCCATTTCCATACCTGACACTGAGAGGGGATTCCACGGAAAGCCCCAGGAGGGCACAGGCATCCCGTGTAAAGATGTCACAAATGTCAGCCCACTGGTTTGCATCAAGCAGGTGAACATATGGTGAGTTCTCAATCCCTTGCCTCAGGTACACGAGGCTTCCCATCAAAACCTGAATGTCTAAACAAAAGCAGCAGCACTTACAGGTGTGAATGCTTATTCCTGAAATACAGCTGGCCTGTAGGTAACAAGCTGAGAAAGGCAAGAATCCCCCCCTCCCCAGTGACACAGCCTAAAATTATTTATTCACAATGTCTTTTAGAATTTTGGTCTTTAAGCTTGGCTTCTCCCTTTACCTTAAAGAAACAGTACAGAGAAAAGGGAGGGGAAAAAAGCACTAAACATTGAACTTGCAGTTATTTTATTGTTACAAATAGTGTAGTACAATTACCATTACCTTCAAGAGCAATAATTATGCTATAAAAGGGGCCACCACATATTATTTGACTGTAGAACTACCCACTACTCCCACTGTGACACCCAGGGGCACTCTGAAACACTCTGCTGGGGCAGTAACAGCAGCAGAAGGGCCAGGGCAGGGGGAACAAGTGCACACTTCACTCTTTTTCTCAGATCCCCTCTCAGTTGAGTATCAAATCCCCCCAAATGCAATGTCTCTTTCTGACTTTTTTAAGGGAGGGCAACTAGGTATTTCAGAGAATTCTCTCTCCACCCAGCCTCAGTTTCTCAACATCAATAACTTGATATAACTCCAAAGTATCCACAAAAAGCTTATTGTTATAGAGATCAGTAATAAAAACTTATTTCTAATTTTTACAAAAACCGAGAATTGGAAACTTAGCATGACTTTTACAAAGTCCCAAAGCTTAGAAGTACATAGCGAGGCCAAGGCCCAGATACAAGTCTCCTGAAAGTTCACCCAATGCCCTTTGGCTACTATGTAATTACATATACAGCAATGCAGAAATTACCTGCTTTAAATCAACTTAAATCTATGAGGGCTCTGTATGCAATCTTTATTCTTGAAAGATACTATTTGGTCTTGTACATATCCAAGTAAAAAGTTGACAAAGATCTTGAAATTAAAGCATACTGTATTGAGGGTGCATTAATTTCTTGGCTAATATTTCAGTTTACTACATTTGAAACCCCTTCAGAGCCATCATGATCTGGACGAATGAGCATTTCTGCTTCTAAATATTGTTTAGTATTTGCTAGGCTGCGTTTGACCTAACACTTCGTTTATGAATCTAATACGTTTTTTGCTCTAGACCCAGTCACAGCTTTTTCTGTGATTATCATCTACAACTGTTTTCATTCACTAGGAAGCACATATTAGCTCTACTTAAGGTATGCTTCAATTCCAGTGGTGGCTGTGGGTCTGCTGCAAACATTAAAAACATGTGATTCACTTAGACTTCCTGTCAAGATAGCCACATAGGTAAACACGGCTCACTTCCTCGCATAGCCACATGAAAATTACAACTAATATATATGGAACAACCATCACCAAGAACCATCAGAAATCAAGTTGAATGGAAGTCTGACAACTGAGGAATTAAAGAAACCACATTCATCCAGACTGGGAGGAGGGGCAGAGACATAGAGTGCGCTGGTCCCACATTCACATTCGGTGGATAAAAATTTGGAAGGGGTATCTAAGGGAGCAAGAGATTCCAGCCAACACCACTGGGTCATCCCAGCCCAGGGTTCCAGTGCCAGTAAGATAAGTCTCCATAACTCCTGCTCGCAAAAATCAGGGGTAATTGAGTCAGCAGAAGAACCTGCTGGAGTCCCACCCAGTTTCTCTTAAGGAACCCACCCACACACAGACTTACTCCCTCTCAGCTCCAGCACTGAGGTAGCAGCTGGAAGGCACCAGTGGCATACAAATAGGAACTGAAGTGTCAGCATCAAGGCAAGAGCTGGGGGACAGCTTTCTCCCAGAGAGAAAGGTGGGCAGAGGTCACTGTCCCCTTTCTGAACCCTCCCCCCACATAGCCACACAGCCAGCAGGCAAATGCCACATCTCCAATTCCACCAACCTGGCTAAACACTGTTTGCCCCACTCTGGAGATCCCCTCAGACTTCCTCCCACCCAATTTACCAAGATACTCAAACTGTTAACAATGACTTTTCCATATGCACGGCCGGTCTTGGCTCTAGCTTCACAGCTTCCTAAATCCTCTTAAACAAGCAACAGCTGGCCTCAGTGAGCCCCCCCAGGCCCCTGTATCTCTTGCTAAGTGGACCCAGGCCTGGCACTAGCAGCAGCCAGCCTAGACTAACAGCTTAGCTTCATCTGGGAAACTCCAAGCCCAGCACAAGCAACAGCCATCTCAGACTGCTTTATAGCTCAGGCAGGGTGGCCCCAGGCAGAACAAAGGTGGGGGTTAACCTTGGCTAGCACCACCCAGGAAATCTCAGAGCTTGTGCACCCAGTGGACAGCTACAAACCACATCGGAGCACCACCACACTGCCCCTGCACAGCTGATCCTCCATGGAGGATGGAAGTTGGTAGTCAGTGGTCACAGCCAGTCCTTGTAGCTGACTGGCCTGGGTAAATCCCTCACACTGACCTGCCAACAGTCATCAAGGCTAGACTACAAGACAAGAGTATAATCAGCCCACCCAAAGGGCACACCTTAAGTACCCAGTGTGGGTAATAGGGAAGGCAGTACCACTGGACCCTGCAGGACACCTGCTACATTAGGTGATGCTACAAAGACAGGAAATCATAGTGACTCGACCTAAACATAAAAACAAACACAGGAATGTTGCCAAAATGAAACAAAGATAAAGAAACATGGCCAAATGAAAGAACAGATCAAAGCTCCAGAAAAAGAACTAAACAAAATGGAGATAGCAATCTATCAGATGCAGAGTTCAAAACACTGGTTTATTATAAGCATGTTCAAGAATTTAGTGAGGACCTCAACAGCATAAAAAAGATCCAGTCAGAAATGAAGGACACACTGACTGAAATACAGAATATTTTTATTTATATTTAGTATTTATTTAAATAATAGATATTTTATTAATATCTAATAAAATATTAAATAAATATTTATTATTTAATATTTTCCCCTGTACAAATACAGAATATTTTTACAGGGAAAAAACACTAGAATGGATGTAGCCGAGAATCAAATCAGCGATTTGGAACATAAGGAATCAGAAAACAACCAATTAGAACAACAAGAAGTAACAAAGAATCCAAAAAAACAAGAACAGTGTAAGCAGCCCCCAGGACAGCTTCAAGCATTCCAACATTTGCATTTTGGGTATGCCAGAAGGAGAAGAGAAGGAAAAAGAAATTGGAAATCTATTTGAAAAAATAATGAAAGAAAATTCCTAATTTGGTGAAATAAATAGACATGCAAGTCCAAGAAGCACAGAGGGTCCCAAACAAGATGGATACAAAGAGGCCCACTCCAAAACACATCATAATTAAAATGCCAAAGATTAAAGACAAAAAACCTCAAAAGCAGCAAGGGAAAAAGTAGTTAATTACCTACAGGGGTGTTCCCTTAAGACTATCTGCTGATTTCTCAAAAGAAACTTTGCAGGCTAAAAGGGATCAAAAAGAAATATTCAAAGTCATGAAAAGCAGGGACCTACAGCCAAGATTGCTCTACCCAGCAAAGGCATCATTTAAATTAAAGAGCAGATAAAGAGATTCCCAGACAGGAAAAAACTAAAGGAGTTCATCATCACCAAACCACTACTCAATGAAATGTTAAAGGAACTTATTTAAGAAAAAGATGATGATCAAAACTATGAATAAAATGGCAATAAATACATACCTATCAACAGCTGAATCTTAAAAAACTAAGCATACAAGAGGAACAGAGACAGAATCATGGATATAGAGAGTGTTTTGATGGGTGCCAGATGGGAGGCGGTGAGGGGAAATAGGTAAAAAGGTGAGGGGATTAAGAAGAACAAATAAATGGTTACAGAAGAGCCACGGGGATGTAAAGTACAGTGTGGAAAATGGAGTAGCCAAAATACCTATGCACGGCCCATGGACATGAACAATGGTGTGGGGACTGCCTGGGGAAGTGTGGAGGATCTGGGGAGGGGACAAAAGGGGAAAAAATTGGGACCACTGTAATAGCATAATCAATAATATATAATTAAAAAACAAAATAAGCCCTGGCTGGTGTAGCTCAGTAGATTAAATGCAGGCCTGTGAACCAAAAAACAGTGATTCAATTCCCAGTCAGGGCACATACCTGGGTTGCAGGCCAGTTCCCAGCGGCAGACACATGAGAGGCAACCATACATTGATATTTCTCTCCCTCCCTCCTTCCCTTCCCCTCTAAAGATAAATAAATAAAATCTTTAAAAAAATTAAAAAATATGAGACTCAGGACTCACCTTTTTGATGATTTAGGGCAAATGGCTGAAAATTTTTAGCATATTGCAATGCTTCCCGCTGATTTGTAGTTCCACCCATTAGCAAGCTAATAAAATACAGTCTATGTAGCTTAAATTCCAAGGAGCTGTTTTGGGCTATAAGCATTTCTCGGTTTGATACTGCCCACCTAAAGAAAAAGCAAACACGATTTTAACAATTATTAACAGCTTAAGTAAGGTGTATTAAAAATTGTTTGAAACCTAGTAACATGAAAAAAAGTGTCTGGTCTGCCATCTTGTGGAAGTTGGTGGTAACATCAATCCCTAGGCCCCGAGACATTTGTAAAAAAGTAAACATAACAATTAAAACTGAAGAGGCTTTCAACCAATGAAAAAAAGAAAAAAATATTGTTAGATGACAATTACACACTTATTATGCTTTTACACTACGGCATGATTGACTCTGATGAGTTACATGACAGATTAGGAACTATGCTAAGCCACACTTTGAAGGAGGTGTCAGCCATGAGACTCACTACTGAATTGCCTAGATTCACTACTTTTTTCCTGTTAAACTGAAAATGAATCACCAGATTCTGAAAGGGAACCATCAATCTTTAAACTTTTGTTAGGCGCAAGACTTTGTGCTACTTACTTTGGAATTAAAAACGGTAAACATCAGTATTTACTATTAAGTTGCTTCCAGTCTTATCAGGCAAATAAAGCCACATAAACATCATATAGTGAGTGCAGGGGAATCAAACTCATTCTCACTGGGGCCACATTGGCCTCTCGGTTGCCTTCAAAGGTCCGAATGTAATTTCAACTCCTCAACAGTTAAGGAGTAGTTACATTTATATAGTCCTAAAATTACTTCAGCCCGCCCCTGGTGAAAATGAGTTTGACATCACTGCTATAGTGTATTACACTGTGCCAGAAAGATATGAACAAACACAGAACTAATGAGAAAAAAATATTGATGATCCAAACAACAGTGACTCAGGCCTCTTAGTACAAACAGTTTGAACAACCAATCTTGAGCTGGAACTACTATTTCAGGTAAGCACTAAAACAGAAATGTTTAACAGCCGGCACCAAAATCAATTTTGCAATCAAGTGGTAAAAAGCATTGTTTTGCTTTTTTTATCATATCAAGATATAGAAGCCCTTAGCATTATATTCTTCTTTAACTTGACCTTTAGTTGGACAAATATTCCCCACCTAACACAATTTACCAAGGACCACTGGATATGTTAAGGGAGGGTGAAAAACAGTGCGATGTATAGAAAAAAGTAACTTCTAGTTACCAGAATTTTTAACATTAATGACTCCCAAAAAGCTGGATTTCACACACTATTTATCAGCTACCATAACATCAGCTATGACTAATCAGAACAGGATACCAACTATTTGACCACCCAACACCCAGGGGCTAAAAACCACCATGAGGACACACGAGTGAACAGCAGCTAACAGTATTCCAGACGACGACGACTTCAGAAGCAGTCTACACTGTCCTATGTCTTCCAAGTTTTCTATAGTTTTCTTTTTACTACTCACATGTAAAAAGATAATATATTGTTAAGCTAATGCAAAGGTAAACAACATTTCTTTCATTTTCATAAAAAACTAACAAAGTAATTGAAAATTACATTTCCTACAAGTAATTCAAACCATAAATTATAAATTCAAGTTTTTCAAGCTATAAATATAGGTGACCAATTTTTTAACTTGGAGGTATTTCTTTAGACCATGTAATTTCTTTTTTTTTTTAAAGATTTTATTTATTTATTTATCTTCAGAGGGGAAGGAGAGAGGGAGAGAAACATCAATGTACGGTTGCCTTTTTGTGCGTCCCCTGCTGGTAGCTAGCCCGAAAGGAACCGGCCTGCAACCCAGGCATGTGCCCTGACTGGGAATCGAACCACGGTCGTCTGGTTCGCAGGCCCGCGCTCAATCCACTGAGCTACGCCAGCCAGGGCCCATGTAATTTCTAATTTATTACTTGAATTTATTTTTTCACATTTTCAAATTCTTTTATAAACAAGGCTACAAAATAATCAGAAAAAAATAGCATTGCTAATTCCTGCCACCTCCTCAAATTTTTAGGAAAGTAAATAGATGTCCATTACAAAAAATGAGCTGATGGAATGCAGGAGAATGCAAAACCCAAATTCATAGAATACAAGTTTTCACGTTTCTTAGTTTTATTTCTTGTCATTCTATTCTGAAACAAAGTATTAAATTCACTTAACTTCTAAATATTACATTAAGCCTAAATCTCAGAAGGGAAGGGATTTAGAATAACTGTTTGTAAGCTGCTCTCCCCGGCAAAATGTCATTTTCTAAACTAGGGATGATATACCCCCCAAATACATAAGCACTCAGGTAAAACCCTTGCCCAATAGGACCTCAGTCTCATACCCCGAGGCCTGTACTTTGGCAAACGCATTTATATTTTCCTGACCCCCTAATTCCTTTGCCACAAATAACTGGACAGATAAGTATAGGTCTTACATTCACTCTGTGTTCCCTCCTAATTAAAAAAAAACTTTCATATACCTTTACCTCTTTTATGACCACTTCACGACCCTGTATCTTTGGTTATATAAGTTCTTGATGGGGCTGCATTCCTTGGCAATCATAACATCCATCTTAACTGATCTTTGAAATCTGGATATAAATCTCACAGCAGCATTCTGACCCACACTAGCAGCTTCCCCAGATAACTTTTTTTAAAAGATTTTATTTATTAATTTAACTTTAGAGGGGAAGGAGAGAGGGAGAGAAACATCAATGTATGGTTGCCTTTTGTGCATCCCCTGCTGGGAGTTGGCCTGCAGGGAACTGGCCTGCAACCCACGCATGTGCCCTAACTGGGAATCGAACCGTGATCCTCTGGTTCACAGGCCTGTGCTCAATCCACTGAGCTACACCAGCCAGGGCTTCCCCAGATAACTTAATGTTAGTGAATTCATGATAACTTCTGAGACAATGACATTTATTGAAGATACAAGATATAAGAAATATCACACACAGGACAATGATGCCTCAGTCCCCGTCGAAGTAGGTACCCTGGAGACCTCACACAGCTCTCCTAATAGCCATCACCTGCTCCTTCATATTTTCCTGAATTTTTCTTTTTAAAAATTTTCCTGAATCTGATCGACAGTTTGAAATCTCCCTTTCAACGGTGATTTTAGTTTTGGGCAAACCCAGAAGTTGCAGGGTGCCAAACCTGAGATGTAACAAGGCCGAGTAACCTGGGTGACATGATGTTTTGCCAAAAAACTCTGCACAAGACATGATGCATGAGTGGGTGTGTTGTCATGATAAAGCTGCCACTCACCAGTTGCCCACAGATGCAATCTTCTGAATCACCCAAACAGTTTCCACAGAGGACTGTTCAAGCTTAACACAAAAGCTGATGCAAATCAGTTGCTCTATTCGATCAGTCATTTGAATATGATGGCCACACAGTACACATGCTCACTCAACAGCACCTACTGCCCCCACTGACCAGGACAGTGAAGTCATTATTGTTCACGATACACATTCCAGTCCACTCTCCTTGGCTGCCAGGTTACACTGATGTCATGCAAACCATTCCCATTATATTAACAATGGCTGGACTTTTACCAGACAGACCTCATATATTTTACTGATTAAGCTGTTACAATTCTCCCAACTTTTCCCCCTTTGCCCACCCCAACCAAGCATTCCACACTCCCTCATGCAAAATACACCCCTTTGTTAATGTTAATGGGTCACGCATACAATTTCTTTGGCTATTACATTTCCTGTACTGTACTTTATATCCCCATAACTATTCCGCGACTCCCATTCGGTACTTCTTAATACCCTTACCTCTTTACCCATTCCCTCACATCCCTGTGTCCTGTAGGGTCCAGTGGCACTGCTTCCCCTATTACCCAAGCTGGGTAGTCAAGGTGTACCCTTCTGGTGAGCTGTGTATACCCTCTCCTTGCAGTTGAGCTTTGATTGCTGTTGGCAGGTCAATGGGAGAGATTAACCCAGTCAGCTACAAGGACTGGCTGTGACTACTGACCGCCAACTTCCATCCTCTGTGGAGGGCAGGATGGTGGTGTTCTGACGTAGTCTGCAGTTGTCCACTGGGTGCACAAGCTCTGGGGTTTCCTGGGTGGTGCAGGCCAGGGTCAGCTACCACCTGGGTTCCACCCAGGGCCACTGAGAATGATCTACAAAAGCAATCTTCAGGTGACTGCTACTTGTGCTGGACCTGAAGGTTCCCAGGCAAGGCCAAACTGTGATCCAAAGCTGACTGCTGCTAATGCTAGGCCTGGGGCTATTTAGCCTGATGTATGGTGGCTCACTGAGGCTGGTTGTCACTTGAGAGAATTTAAGAAGATGTGAAGTCTGAGCTGAGATTAGCCATTCATACAGAAAAGCCACTGTTAACAGCTTGGGTGGGCTGTAAATTGGGTAGGTCAGAGCTTTAGGATTTCCCCATGGTGGTGCAAACCATGTGAGCCAGGTTAACAGAGTCTCAGGTATACCCCCCACCTGCCAGCTCTGTGGCTCTGTTGGGAAAGGGTCCAGAAAAAGAACAATGCCTTCTGCCCACTTTTCTGTTTCAGAAAAAGCTGTCCCCCCAGCTCTTCCCTGATGGCAGACACTACAGTTCCTCCCCATATGTCATTAGATCCTTTCAAGCTGCTACCCTGGTGTTGGAGCTAAGAGGGAGTGGGTCTGAGAAAGTCCATGTGCGGGCCCTTTAAGAGGCACTGTTTGGGAATCAGTAGAGTTCATATGACTGACTTAAAACACCACTGGTTTTTACAGTCAGTAGTTATGTAGGCTTATATTCCTGGCACTGGAACCCTAGGCTGAGGTGCCTGGTGTGGGCCTGGGGCTCCTCGCTCCTCGAGATATCCCTCCCAAATTTTTATCCACCACACATGGGGATGGGACCAGCCCATTCCATGTCTCCATGTCACTTGACAATCTGGATGGATATGATTTCTTTGTGTATTTGTCAGACTTCCATTCAACTTGATTTCTGACGGTTCTGGTAATGTGTGTTCTATTATTTAGTTGTAATTTTGATGTGGTTATGCAAGGAAGCAAGCTGTGTTTACCTATGCCTCACCTTGACCAGAAGTCTGATCTGTTTTCTTTCAATGAGGCTACTAACTTCAACACTTTGGCCTGAATGTTAGTTAAACCGATGGAGCTGTTTTTGTCTTTCTTTTTAAGTCTTCAATCCAAAGCAGAATATATGATCTATCATTTAAACCACAAGGATCCTTCTATTTCCTGTAAAATTTTAGTAAGATGTTGAAGCAAACTTGATTTTTATATTCACAAAACTGTTTCCATATGCTTTATGGAAAGTTAGCTTTATACCATAGCTTCGTGCAGGCCTAGGTTTCATCATAACTTCACTTTGTTGTTTTTACTTTAAAATCTTTCTAATAACATTCAATTAAACTTCTGGTAATTCAGTTTTTGTTGACCAAGTATCTCAGTAATCCATTTCTGTAATATGTTACATGGGTTTATCCCTGGGCAATAGGTGCTAACACAACCACACGCTTGCTGTCAGAGCGTGTAATACATAACAGATGCAGAGCGACCCAATCACTGAAAGACTCAGAAGGAAGTGATGTGACTAATGGTGATCATGATGCACACCTGTTATTTATATAGTGATTTGTAGACTGAAGACTTGACATAGAAGTTATGCAATTATTCAGTTAACATATATTATGGTAACTGAAATTTGAACTATGTTGTTGGAGAACCAGTGTTATTCAAACTGTGGTACATAAAATTTGGGTGTATTGTACAGAGAGCGTTTGTCCATAGGTTCAATAGAGAGAACATAGAGATCTTAGAGGCAGGAGATTACTTTATAAAGACAAGGAAGGCTCACAGCGGTACAATAAAGACAGATATAAATTTGAGGAACTGACCAAGTTTGGGGTTCTATGTTCTATTACCATGGATCTGGAAGAATTAGAAAAAAAAGAGATTAGTTTTCCATTTTCCACCAAGCTGTCTTCCCCTCCACTCTTCTTCTTCTTCTTTTTTTTTAAGGCAAAGGAGGGCTAGGCTGGAAAACCAAAGGGTTTATGCCGGGAAGAGATAATATGCAAGCAGTGGATGAAGAAAGCAGTGGTTGTCCAACACAATAAATTAAAGCCATCAGTCATGTAGCATGAAAAATTAAAGAAAGAAAATAGGCCCACTGACAATAGAATGAAGGTAGAGAGGTACAGGACAAGAAAAACATGCAAAGATGTTCAGATAATCTGGTCTAGCAACTTGCATTACCATCAATAGTGATGTGTTCAGGTGAATTTAAGCTAGTCCAATGAGAAAACTTGTTCCCACTACACAATTAAAAGCCTTTCTCCCAACATAGGTGCTAGTTAATTTTTTACAAAAGTACAAACACAAACTGAGTAGCTGAGAGTAGAGTTAAAAAATTCAAGGCCCAGTCTGAATTACCATACTTTCTATAATTTTCCTAATAATTCACTGAACTTTAGATACTCTTTTTTTCAAGATTTTATTTATTTATCTTTAGAGGGGAAGGGAAGGACAGAGGGAGAGAAATAGCAATGTATGGTTGCCTCTGGTGGGTCCCCTGCCAGGAACTGGCCTGCAACCCAGGCATGTGCCCTAACTGAGAATCGAACCACGATCAAGTGGTTTGAAGGCCTGCACTCAATCCACTGAGCTACACCAGCCAGGGCTTTAGATATTCTTTATTTGAACCTCTCGCATGGCTCACTGTATAATCTCTTTGGTAGGATGGTTTCTGGTCTCATAAGGCAGGGGCTGTGTCTTGCTCATCTTCTCACACCCCCTATTTTGAATGGGATACACAGATAAGGAGTACAGGTTAGAAGAATCAACTACTCCTGGACTTAAATCTAGCTCTGCAGTGTGAATCTGGGCAATCTACTACCTAATTCCCTAAGTCTATTTCCTTACTATTAAATGGGGGCACTCAGAAGGGTTGTGGGCATCAAAAGAGGGGACTGGTTAAAGCACTGTACACAGAGACTGGCACAAAAAGACAGTCAATAATAACTACTTAGTATGTGTTTACTGAATGGATGAACTGGGACCATTCTTCAAAGTCATATTTTCAGTAAGAAAATTATATTTAAGATTATTTTTTTCAAAATTACATGGGCACTTCCATGTAACACTCTGTGCCACTTTAATTTTTAAAGAAGCAACTGGGTGAGAACATGACAATGTGCATGTATGAGTTAATCCCCTTCAAAAATGTTTCAAGTTTTCTTAGCCAGAAGTTCACACTGAGTATTTGGGTATTTGACTCATGGAGCAAAAATGGAGGTAGAAGATAGTCACAGGTTTAATGAACCTTGTAACAACCAAATCGAAAACCTGCAAAGCACAAAACTATGATCAGAACCAAAAGTTTAACCCACTGTCTACAAAGCACTACAAAACATGACCAAAAAGAGAAAAACCTAGTTAGACATTTGAGGATATAGGATGCTATACTCTGGATAATGGCATTTCTAGCAGAACACTTTTGATTTTTAATTTTTAATAAACCAATCACCACTATAGCATAAACCAGCAAGCTAGTAAACATTCAGTTATATTATAACTTTACTGTGATTTTTTTTACAAAATTCTGCTCCCAAATCTCCGATGCAGGCTTTGGAACCACTCTTTTCAGAGAAATGCTGCAGACAAAGGATGACACCCATTAAGGTCACGATGTCACAATTATCTATCTCTGTTCACTGCCCCTGCAGCCTCCAGACTTTTTGGGTCTCTTCCATAAAAAGACCCTAAAACAATAATACGTACTTATTAGCAACCCACATCTACCAGTCACCCCACAGAAACACTAAGCATTAATTATCCTACTTGTCAGGTCTCTAAAAAGACTTGGCATATTGTTAGCTCCACATTTAGAATTTCCATATTATTCCAAAAATAATTAAAACAAGACTCTACCTTCCCAGTTAACTGTTCTCCCCTAGGAATCTAACTGACAGAATTAATCTGTTTTTCTCTCTCCTCTCACAAATTGGCCAATCTGTGCTGGTGTCTATTTCTGGTAACAGTGAAATAAAAATGCCTCTTGCCTATTCCCACAGTACACTCCACTACAACCCATCACTACATTTTTCAAGGCTTACGAATATCTCCTTTTTCTAGTTTCCTTTAAGGCTATATTCCTGGGGGTAAACAATGAAGTTCAGGGAAATGAGTGACATTTATTCACTCCACAGGTGTGGACCTGGCTGATCATTACTGGTGACTAAATCAAGTGCATAAAAATTCAGAGAATTGTGACTTCCACCAAGATGGAGGTATGGGTGGAAACACTGTGCCTTCTTCCACAACCAAGTTTAAAGACAACAAAGTTTTAGTAACAAAAACACAGCCAAAACATAGAAAATTGAACTATACAGAAGTCTGACAACAATGAACCATTCAGCCAGACCAGTAAGAGGGATGGAGCAAGCAGGAGAGCAGGGTCAAGCAGGAAAGATACCCCCACCCAGGCGCACAGGCAGCCGTGGGGTGGCAACAGGCAGACCCAGTGAGGGCATAAGGCAGCAGGCTGACCGCAATCACACATTCGCATGCAGATAAACCAGTGAAGGAGCAAGCAGTGAGACAGACTGCACAGGCTCCAGCCCCGAGAAGCAGCAGAGGGGACCGCCACTGCCCCTCTTGGACCCTGCCCCCACATATAGTGTCACAACCCAGCGACTGAGTTGCCCCACCCTGGCGAACACCTAGGGCTCCACTCCTTGTACGTAACAGGCGTGAACAGTCCAAAACACGGCTCTAGAGGAACTCAAAGCCCCAGAGCCAATAGCTCTAAGCGACCAAGAAATAGCCAACCTCTCAGATGCAAAGTTCAAAACACTGGTGATCAGGATGCTCACCGAACTGGTTGATTTTAGTCACAAATTAGAGCAACAAATGAAGGCTAAACTAAGTGAAATGAAGGGAAATGCACAGGAAACCAATAGTGATGGAAAGAAAACTGGAACTCAAATCAAGGGAGTGGACCAGAAGGAAGAAAGAAATGACCAAACAGAAAAGAATGAAGAAAAAAGAAATTTAAAAAAATGAGGAGAGGCTTAGGAACCTCCAGGACATCTTTAAACATTCCAACATCCGGATTATAGGGGTACCAGAAGGGGAAGAGGAACAGCCACAAGTGGGAAACTTATTTGAACAAATAATAAAGGAGAACTTCCCCAGTCTGGCAAAGGAAATAGACTTCCAGGAAATCCAGGAAGCTCAGAGAGTCCCAAAGAAGTTGGACCCAAGAAGGAACACACCAAGGCATATCATAATTACATTAGCCAAGATTAAAACGAAGGAGAGAATCCTAGAAGCCGCAAGAGATAAGGGGACAGGTCACCTACAAAAGAGTTCCCATCAGACTGTCAGCGGATTTCTCAAAAGAGACCTTACAGGCAAGAAGGAGCTGGAAAGAAGTATTCCAAGTCATGAAATACAAAGACCTACAGCCAAGATTGCTCTATTCAGCAAAGCTTTCATTTAGAATGGAAGGGCAGATAAAGTGCTTCTCAGATAAGGTCAAGTTCAAGGAGTTCATCATTACCAAGCCCTTATTATATGAAATGTTAAAGGGACTTATCTAAGAAAAACAAGATAAAAATATGAACAGTGAAAGGACAGCAAACTCAGTTATTAACAACCACACCTAAAACAAAAGCTAACTAAGCAGACACCTAAAAACAGGACTGGAGACACAGAAATGAAGATCACATGGAGGGTTAGCAACAGGGGAGTGGGAGGAGGAGAAGGGGGAAGAAGGTACAGAAAATAAGTAGCATAGACGGTAGGTAGAAAATAGATAGGGGGGGAAGGCAAGAACAGTAGGGGAAATATAGAATCTAAAGAACTTGAGACACATGGTCATAAACTAAAGGGGAGAAATGGTAGGGGAGGGGGTGTGCAGGGTGGAGGGGAAATAGAACAACTGTAATGGCATAATCAATAAAATATATTTAAAAAAATTAAAAAACAAAATAAATAAAAAATAAAAATTCAGAGAATTGCAAAAATTATGAAAATCAAAGTTCAGCCAAAAGTTAGGAACCCTATGAACTTTGCTTTAGAGACTGAAATGGAGAGCTAACATAGTATATCTGAGAGATTTTCAATAGTAATTTCTCATATAAGGATTGAGTCCATCACTGGAATTGCTAACATTTTACTCTTCTCAGAACTAGTGTGAATCTTCGTTCTTAACATAGCATTTAAGAAAACATACAAACTATAAAATTACACATTTAAATCTACTTAAAAGCACAATACACACACTTCCAACTTTACATGAGTTTCTCAGAAATGCAGTTTGGTAAATGTGCCTAATAGCAGGTGTGGCAGGGGCCTCCCCATTGATCAGCACAGTTTTGGAAACTGGTGGTTTTTGATATGGTACTTAAATATAACATTGCCTTATTTACTGCCAGTTTCCTACCACGAAACCAAGAGATTGTATTAACCTAAGTTAATAATAAATCGGCATTTTACAAGCACAAAATTCCAGTGTCTTTCTTCTTAACTCCCTGTCCTGGCCTAGTCTAACCCCCTCTTTAAAACAATTCCATGGATTATTTATTTCATTTTCCCGTTATTTTTATAGAGATTCTCAATTTCTCTATTGTCATGGCTTATCTATTCAATTCCATGGTGAGAATATGTCCAGGTGAGTGTTGGCCAAGCCTATTCTTCCTCCTGAGGCGTATCTATTGTCTTAGAACTTCACTTAAATTTTGCCAGCAACAAACGTAAAACAGAAAATGATATTATTACCCCAAATATGTTTTTCCCTCTTGGCCTTTACATTCCATTGTGTTATCTTCCCTTCTGTATCCTTTCCATTGAGCACACAAACTCAGAAATATGAGGGCAGAAACAAAAAGTAGGCAGCCTGCTGATCTGTAAGTGTAATTAAGCTGTTCTGCCATTTCTCTCTACTATGTCACTATTCTTTTCTGCCTTCTTTCCATTGTCTCTCACTATTTGCAATTACTAGCTAACTCCAGACTTCTTTCTCATCTAGCCCTTCTATACTAATTTTTCTGGCTGGCCTGTCTCTTCAACTGCCTAGGCTGCCTGGAAGGAACTACTACAGCCTCTCACCTTCCTCTTTCCCTTCTTGGGTGGTTCCATATGCCTTCCTCCCAGCAGGTACAAAAAGAAGATGCCACACAACTGAAAGATATGTTCCCCTTATATCTGAACCACAGCTCCCCAAAGTGATGGCCTACATTTTTCAACTTTTGCTACACGCAGAGTGAATTTTCTCTACCTTACCCATAAAAGATGCTAGGTAAATACTGTTTATATCCAGCAGTAATAGGCAAGAATCAGAAAAGTTTGAGTTGTTGTAAGAGAGATTTCTATTAAACTATCATTTTCTAAACTTATATTCCTTAAACTCCAATTTTGTGGGTTTTAATAGGCATTGTGGGAGTGTGGGTAGACAAGGATTCTTCAGTCAAATATGCATAGGAAACACTGGGTACAAAATTTAATGAGTTTCTTTAGGATTGCCAATGGACCATCTAAAATACCGAAGTAAATCTCTTACAGGAGAGTATTAAGGAAATCTTTTGTGAAGCATTTATCATACAACCTTTGACTCTGTATTTTTTGTTTTTCAGAGAGTATGTTCCAGGCCTTAATTCCTCCTCTGTAAAATGAATACCTACTTCATAGGATTATTATGAGGATTATAAATTAATACATGTAAAACATAAGTACACAGTAATGCCTGTTAAATGCTTAGAACAATGCTAAGCACATTATAAGTACTCAACACTATAACTGTCACTACATTCCTCCATTTTGGTGTATGTCAATAACATGGCAGTAGTTCCAGAAAAGTGAAATGAGAAAACTTTTACTGTAATTTACACTTACCACCAACTGGGTGGAACAAGCCTTCCCTTTGCCTGAAAGGCACTGCTTGAGGCTATAACAGGAAACAGTCACAGAAATATCTAATGTGTATGATAACAGTTATCAGTAAGACATTTAGATCTTATAGAAAAAGAACAAGGTTAAAAGGGTCTTTTCAATTTCCTTCATTCCAAAAGGAAAAGGCCTTGAATACTTGGCTGAGGATGTCCAAATACTGGTACACAGCAAGCACTCAATAAAAGTTTGATGAAAAGCCTGAGAAATTAATGGATAAATAAATACTACCTTGAATAACTCATATATTATTTCCCAATCACTATATAACATTCAGAAAACCCATATTTTTTATTAGGTTCCCTCACCCCCCCTTTACAGATGCTTTATCTATATGAAATACGGAAGGAGACAGAAGGGTGGTTGCCGTACTTTATTTAAGAGGTATTAGAGGTATATGAATTTAATCTTCCAGGTGTATCACAATCTGAAATGTGCTTTTAAAAAATCAAAAAATTATAAAGGTACTATGCATCACAGCCAATGGTACCATTTAAGTAACATCTATCTTCAAAAATATAGTACCTACCTATCTCACATTTAATTTATACAGGAATTGATAATTTATAAATTTACACAGAAATTTATCTTTCGCTACCTGTTTATCTGGGCTGGTCTAAGAACGCTATAAAAATAAGTTATAAAAATTAAATAGGTTAGTAGAAAAAAATGTGCATTTTATGAAATCAAAAAGATCTTCCAAACAACTTTTTTCTGGTAACAACAGTCTCAAATACCGCCAATTTTAAAATACTTAGAATACTTAGGATTCTAAGGCCATGATCTCACAACAACATCACTGTTTCTATCAACTAGTTTCTTCTTTTTAGGAGCTTTTCTCCCACCCTCCTTTCTTTCTTTCAATAAATAACCTAGTAATCCTCACATTAAAAACTTCTAGGACAAGCAAGGGCCAGCAAACTATGGTCAAGGGCCAAATGTGGCTTGCTGCTCACTTTGTATGCCAGATGGCCAAGCTAGTTTTTTTACATTTTGAAAGGATTGTAAAATAAAACAAAGAACATATGATGGAAACTTTATGTGGCTTGCAAAACCTAAAATACTTACTATCTGGCCCTTTACAAAAAAATTGGCTGACTCAGTCTAGGATGGTATTTATCATGGCTTAGTAATTCTGGATAATTCATAGCAATAACAAGTTCACAGTAAATAATTAAATTTTACAGTGGTTATTAGAATAGAACTCCTTCATAACAATCTTTGCTCTCTTTACACATACAACTTAGCTCCAATTACACTGTTTTTTAAAATACTAGTGCAGAACCTGGCCCCTTATGTAAGTTCAAATATCAAACTCAGCCTGTCCAAACAACAGTGCTCAGTTATAATACTAGTCTAAAGTAACGGTATAGCCTGGAGACAGGAAACCCTTTCTCTCATGGGAATTCAGATCAACTGATAAGTGAAGTAAGCTCTAACCATTCCTCATATCACACATCTCCCATATTCCCTTAGCTAAAAGAAAAAAAATAATTCACCCTTAATTTCTCTGATGTATACCCCAGGTGTGACACAGATCTCAAAATCTCTAATGTGTTTTCTAAAAAGTTTTCTTACAGAGTTCTCTCAAAGTACTCAAAAGAAAACAAACTCAGTAACTTACTCCAGAGCAGGTCTCAGAACTCTGACTTTTAATGCTTCTAATATTCGATTTAACTCCACAAATGGTTCTTTCTGACTGGGGTCTACAGAAAGACCAGATTCCTGAAAAAAAAATAGAAAGAACTTTTGTTAGCAGTAATTGGGATAGAGATATACTAAAAGCATATTATAAATTAAATATGGGACAAACCATTCAAGATCTTTTTTTTTAACATGTATTTCTATGGAGGACACTGATGACTGCGACCCATTATCATTCTTTCTCCTTTTCCGAAGTAGTAGAACCCCTAAATTTTAGCTGGGCATATAGTCATACGGAATAAAGCTGGGTATGACTGCAACACAAAGTTCTGGCCAATGAACTATAAGTATATACTCTTTGCCCCTTCCTGGAATACCAAAAGGTACAGTTTTCACTGGCATACTAGACCACGAGGACAAGGGACAGCTTAGAAACAGGGCAGCTACAAAGAGCCTTGGTCCCTAAGGGCTTCATGGAGCATAGCTACTATAGTATATGCTGTAGATGACTTACTACCTCCTATTTTTGTGCAAAAGAAAAATCGTTTAAGCCAATGGTATTTTGGGTCTTTGTTATTTATAAACAAACTTAATCCTAAATGACAATTTACTTTATGAACTTTATATAGACAAACATAATTCTCATACAGTACAGAGAAAGACCTAAGTTATAATTATCTGTTTAAAATATAACAGGACTGGAGGTTTTGTTTACAGACTAGCCCTAAATTATTTAACCTTTACAGTCCTTCAACAGAAAATACAGTAAAAAAGCTCCTCTGCTTTTTGGCTAAGATCTAGTGTAGGACCCGTTCTCATCAGAAAATACAACAGCGCATGGTAGCAAAGGACACAATTTGCAGATGCATAAATTTGGGACTGAATCCTACCTAGTTACTTTACTAAGAACCTGTATGGTCTTAAGAAAGTTTCTGCGCCAGACGTCAGATGCTACTTCCCAGGAGGACTGCCATGAGAAATAAAGGTAAGTGGTAAGTACTCAGTACATGGCAGCTGCTACCATTATGATTAGATCGTATTTGGTAAAGTGCTCTGAGATCCCTACACTTACGTCTAATAGAAATAAAAGACAAATGATACCCATCTGAAGTAAATTTTAGCTTTCAATTCATTTGATAAAATTCTACAGGTTGGGCTAGAATAGAAGGACAGACATAAACCTCTTTGTTCTCTTCTATACTAACCTTCCCTATCAAAAGTAAATGAAAACAGTAGCAACCCTTCTGGTGACTTTGTTAAGGACTCAAAACCAACATTTGGGGGCAGGAATAAGGAAATAATCCAATTAAGAAGTTCTGGGATTATTAATTTTTTCCAATTATAAAAAAGATCTCCTAGTAAAATGAGGTTAGTCCTGATCATTAAAATACTAAAAATCTATCTTTTATGGCTAAAAGAAGACTCAAAGCTCCACAAAGAGCTCCTTTGTTTCTTTTTCACCTTCCTGCAGTTGGCACACCGTTACCTGGCAGAGCTCCTCGGCTACGTCCAGCATTCCTTGTCGAAAGAAGTGTTCCACCATCACCTCATTGAGAAGCCTCTGGCTGTCTGCCTGCCAGCAGCCATCTATTCCCACACTGCTTATGTCAGAATCAAAATTCTGAAAAAGAGAAAGTAACCCATGAATCGATTAGGATGCATCATTGTACACAATTTTCACCCCATCTAAAAGAAAGGATGGCCTTCATTTCACTGTGAGATGCCCCCAATAAGTATCCAATTCAAATTCTTCTGTAGCCCATGACAGGAAGTAGTTTTTCCATTGCTCCTTTCTAAAACTTGACACTCATTGGTTATTGCTGAGAGAGTAAACAGGTGATGTTTTAGAGGGCATTTTGCAAAAACATATAAATTTAATAATGATTTCTGTGAGTAATTGATTTCTAGGCATTATACAATAGCAATTATTTTCAGAGGTGCACAGTGATACCTGAAAAACCATGTTCAATGCAGCACTAATAGGATAAAAAAAAAAGGAGTGAAAACCCATACGCTCAACACAGAATTAGTTAAATAATCTAACTCAACAACTGCAGTGCCAAGGTGGGGAATGGAGGTAGGGGGCATGACCAGGTGGTTAAGAAAGCCAATCTGCCTGGACTTGAATCCTGGTTCTACCCTTTATCAACTTTGTGATCTCGGCCACATTACACAAGGTTTTTGAGCCTCAGCTTCCTTACCCTAAGGGGAAAACATAACACTACCACCCTATCATGGGCTGTACTGCGTCCTCTCAAAATTTCTGTGTTGAAATCCTAACTCCCAATATACACCAAGTTAAAATGGGGTCTTTAGGGTGGGTCCTAATCCATTAGGATTGGTATCCTAATTTTTTTAAAAATAGGAAATTAGGACACAGACAAGTACAGAGGGAAGAACATGTGTATTGGACTGAATGTTTGTGTGTCCCCCCAGCCCCAATTCCTACATTGAAGGCCTAACTGCATATGACTATAATTGTCTGTAAGGAGGTGATAAAAGTTAAACGAAGTTGTAAGGGAAAACAAGGAAGAAACACAAGAGCACGTGTTCTTGCATGTTCTCCCCCACCTTCTTCTCCCTACCGCTCCCCACCATATGAGGACGCAGTGAGAAGGCAGTAATCAGCATGCCAAAAAGGAGCTTGTCTGCCCTTAATAGGAAATAAATTGGCTAGGACCTTGATCTTGGACTTCTCAGTCTACAGAATTGTGAGAAATAAATTTTTTGTTGTTTAAACTACCCAGTCTATGGTATTGTAAAATGTCATAAGCTGACTAAGACACCATGTGAAGACACAAGAAGAAGATGGCTATCTACAACCCAAGCAGAGAAGCTTCAGATGAAAGCAACCCTGCCAACACCTTGATCTCGAACTTCTAGTCTCCAAGATTGTGGAAAATAAATGTTTGTTTAAGCCACATTGTCTGTGGTACTATTATAGCAGCCCTAGCAAACTAATACACTCCCATACTGGTTAAATGAAATGGTAGTCGCTACTATTTTAGTATTACTATTCACAATTAAAAAGTGAAGTTCATTACTGTGTACATACTAACATGTAAAAATGCCCCTAATAAAGCAGCCTCTACAAAATTATGACCCCCATTTTTATTGTTGTTGCTGTTTAAAAAAAAAGAACACCTGCAAATGCTTAAGAAAAATGCAAGAACGTACATTAAAGTACTAGCAGAAACTACCACTGGAGATTACCACTCTCCACACAAAAAACAAAATTCTTTTCATAATAAACTAATTCAGTTCTGGATAAGATCAAGTAAGCACACTCTACCCTGTCCCTCCCACTGAATGCAGTTATAAAATCACGACAGAATAAATAAAGCAACTATTTGGAGACACTAAAAAGTGAACAGTCGTTCATGGATTGAGAAAGAAGGTCATAGAACTGGTAGTAAGTTTGCTACTTCTCTCTCCTCAAGATCTCTCAGGTGGATGCAATGCAGCCAAAACCCAGAACTCGGTGTCCAGGACGTGAAGAGAGAGCTCTAGGGAAAACCATTTGGTTCTGCCATAAGGAAGAGGAATGGGCTTTCCCACCACTCAGAAAATAAGGGAAACTGCATGCTTTTTACCACTCTCTTTATTTTCTTCCACCTCTAGCTCAAGCCAGTCTGCGGGTATATTCATTTTCTATTGCAACTTAAAACAACACAATTTTATTAACTCACAGCTCTGTAGGTCAGAAATCCAATAGACTCAGGTATTTCTCTGCTTCAGGTCCCACAAAGCTGAAATCAAGGTGGCAGTGATCTGGCCTCTTATCAGGAATCCAGGAAGAAACCGATTTCTAGGCTCATTGAGGCTGCTGTCAGAACTGTCCCATGCAGTTGTAGGGCTGGAGTCCCTGATTCCTTACTGACTAGAGTAGGGGCTGTTCTCAGATCCTAAAGGCTACCCACATTCCAGGTCTCATGCCCCTTCTCCTAGCTTCAAAGCCAACGACACAAATGACATCCCTCTCACACTTTGAATCTCCCTGCCCACCTCTGCTGCTTTTAAGGGCTCATGGTATTACATCGGGCCCATGTAAATATCTCCCCATTTTTTAAAAAGTATTTTATCTATTTATTTTTAGAGAGAGGGGGTGGGAAGGAGAAAGAGTGGGAGAGAAACATCAATGTGTGGTTGCCTTTCATGTGTCCCCTACTGGGAATCGAACTGGTGACTCTGCTTCACAGTCCCGTGCTCAATCCACTGAGCCACTCCAGCCAGGGCTAATCTCCCCATTTTTAGGCCAACTATTTAGTAATCTTAATTATATCTGCCAAGTCCCTTCAGAGCAGTCCCTAGATTAATGTTTGATTGAATAACAAGGGAACAAGAATCTTGGGAAGGCAGCTTTAGAACTCTGCCCACCACGGCAGACTATCTAAAGCTCTGAAAGCAGAGTCCTTTCCAGTCAGGAGTTGTAGTCCCAAGAGAGGGGGAAAACCCCTAATGCATCTTTGCTCACTGTCCTTCCACTATCTAGGCCCAGACACAAACAACATCAAGGCAAGTAAGTGAAGCCACAGCTTTCTGGCCAGATTACCAAAATAGTAGCCCTAGAGAACCAGAAAATACCAGAAAGACACAGAGAGGGAAGAACTTAGAAAAGTGACCCCTTAAAGTTGTTTATGCACTCCTAGGCTTATACGTGAGTTGCACATGCATGGTTATGACCCTAAGCAGCATACCACAGACTTTGAAAACTGAACTAGGGGACAGACCTGGTTTCCAAGTCCTAAAATGGCTACTGGTTGGCACACAAACAGGACACAATAAAATAGTTCTGTAATAGCTTTGTAAACAAAGCTGACATTGAAACTACAACTCAGAGAAGACTGGCCACAACCTGTGTAATGAACCTACCTCCAGGTCAACTGCACACTAAAACAAAAACATCAACATTTTCCATAGAATTTAAACAAAACCTAGAGCCTCATAACAAAACATTAAAAATGTCCAGGATACACATTTCACACAAAAGCAGAATACATATTCTTTTGAAGTGCATATGGAACATTTTCCAGGATACACATGGTAGGCTAAAATACAAGTATCAATAAATTTAAGAATATTGAAATCATATCAGGAAATCATACCAAACATCTTTAGTCACAAAGTTATAAAACTAAAAACCAATTACAACAAAACTAAAAAACACACAAAAACACGGACCATGATTTATCATGCTGTTAAGTAAGTGTGCTAACAATGGTATCAAGAAATAAATCAAGAAAATTCCAGCCAAGATGGAGGCATAGGTGGAAACACTGTGCCTTCTCCCACAACCAAGTTTAAAGACAACAAAGTTTTAGTAACAAAAACACAGCCAAAACATAGAAAATTGAACTATACAGAAGTCTGACAACAATGAACCATTCAGCCAGACCAGTAAGAGGGGCGGAGCAAGCAGCAGAGCAGGGTCAGGCAGGAAAGATCCCCCACCCAGGCGCACAGGCAGCCGTGGGCGGATCCCAGGTGTGGGGTTGCGTCAGGCAGACCCAGTGAGGGTGCAAGATGGCAGGCTGACCACGGTCACACATTCATGTGCAGATAAACCAGGCGAAGGAGCCAGCAGTGAGACAGACCGCACAGGCCCCAGCAGCAGGAAGCAGCAGACGAGACTGCCATTGCCCCTCTTGGACCCCGCCCCCACATATAGTATCACAACCCAGCGACTGAGTTGCCCCACCCTGGCGAACACCTAGGGCTCTGCTCCTCATACATAATAGGTGCAAACAGACCAAAACATCATGGCTCAAGAAGAACTCAAAGCCCCAGAGCCAATAACTCTAAGTGACCAAGAAATAGCCAACCTCTCAGATGCACAGTTCAAAATACTGGTCATCAGGATGCTCACAGAACTGGTTGATTTTAGTCACAAATTAGAGGAACAAATGAAGGCTAAACTAAGTGAAATGAAGGGAAATGCACAGGAAACCAATAGTGATGGAAAGGAAACTGGGACTCAAATCAAGGGAGTGGACCAGAAGGAAGAAAAAAATGACCAAACAGAAAAGAATGAAGAAAAAAGAAATTTAAAAAAATGAGGAGAGGCTTAGGAACCTCCAGGACATCTTTAAACATTCCAACATCCGAATTATAGGGGTACCAGAAGGGGAAGAGGAACAGCCACGAGTGGAAACCTTATTTGAGCAAATAATAAAGGAGAACTTTCCCAGTCTGGCAAAGGAAACAGACTTCCAGGAAGTCCAAGAAGCTCAGAGAGTCCCAAAGAACTTGGACCCAAGAAGGAATACACCAAGGCATATCATAATTACATTAGCCAAGATTAAAATGAAGGAGAGAATTCTAGAAGCCGCAAGAGATATGTCGATCAGTTGCCTCTCCCGTGTCCCCNAAGGGCAGATAAAAGTGCTTCTCAGATAAGATCAAATTCAAGGAGTTCATCATCACCAAGCCCTTATTATATGAAATGTTAAAGGGACTTATCTAAGAAAAACAAGATAAAAAATATTAACAGTGAAAGGACAGCAAACTCACAGTTATTAACAACCACACCTAAAACAAAAGCAAACTAGGAGGACAGCTTGATCGGGAGTGGAAACATAGAAATGGAGATCACATGGAGGGTTAGCAACAGGGGAGTGGGAGGAGGAGAAGGGGGGAGAACGTACAGAGACTAAGTAGCATAGACAGTAGGTAGAAAATAGACAGGGGGGAGGACAGGAATACTATGGGAAATACAGAATCTAAAGAACTTGTGACACATGGACATGAACAAAAGGGGGGAATGGTGGGGGAGGGGTGTGCAGGGTAGAGGGGAGTGAAGGGGGGGGAAATAGGACAACTGTAATGGCATAATGAATAAAATATATTTTTTAAAAAAGAAAGTAGCTAGAGAAAAGTGATGCATTCCTTATAAGGGAACTATGATTCCAGTGACCAGATTTCTCAAAAGAAACCATGGAGACCAGAACGAAGTGACATGACATTTTTCAAGTACTGAATGCAAAAAACTGTCATCCCAGAATTTTATATTAAGTGAAAATATCCTTCAGGAATGAGTCTCAGATAAAGACAAGATGAAGCTAATGACAGAAAACCTGCTATAAAAGAACTGCTAAAGTAAGTTCTTCAGACTGGAGGGAAATGATACCAGAGGGCAACCTGGAACTTCCTGAGTGAAGGAAGAACAAGCCCATTTGTGATCTGAAAGTTTTCCCTGTCCAATTTTACTTCCACCTCCTTTACCTTTCATTGGCAATACCCCCAACAGACCTCTTGAATTTCTTTTTCTTTTTTAAGGCATATCAATTTAATTAGACAAGATCATTTAGATTAACTGAAATTACAATCCAAACAACACGGGATTATTTTATAGTACATACAAGAACAGGCAGAGAGTAATCTGCAGTAGAAACTGCAAAACTCCCACCATTTATACCAAAATGCATTAGAGGTCTCTTCTCCAAAATTAAGCATATTTTTCTTGAAAGAGCTATCTAGCCTATTCTTAGATGTCAAGTCAATAGCCTAAAACTAAATACATACATAAAAATTTGGAAATACTCTGACAAAAACCAAAAAAGTAAAATTACTGTCAGTCCTAATTTTTATTCATTTTCTTTTCATAGACATCTTCCTTGGACTAGTACATATTTAACTTAAAAAATGGAGATAGTATGGATTAACTAGATAATATGGAGTATGTACATGAAAGCTAAAGCAATAGCTTTCATCACATACTAAACAGACTACCCCTAGCTCTGAAGAGTGAGCATGGATCAAGTTCTCTAATTTCGTATCTGCTCCTCCAGATGCTTCTGCCTGTTAAGATGATTTTATAATAGTCTATCAATACCATTAACCAAATTATTTTACCTTTATGCTCTCTACGACAACTAGAACACTGGAAGAGACGGTGCTTTGTTCCCCTTCTAAAGTAGAGGCCTACAAGGGTGACTGATGCCACGGATACTCTCATATTTTACTCCCCCAGAGAAAAAGGCTCATTCAAACGACTGAAGATGACAAATCTTATTACAAACTCAGGAATCTGCCAATAACTCCCTAAATGGCTAAGTGAATCCTATAAACAAGAATCACCAAGATTAATGAAGAATCTTCACCAATCTATCAACCTCATTCAAGCCACATACAATGTTCAGATTTCTACTTGTTCATTTAATGATTATTCTCCAATTCCATCAATGCCCACCAAATATACCAGGTGTCTGTTCTATAGCAAAGAAATAAAACAACTTTGCTCTGCTCAAATCACAGATCAAGTTAAAACAGACAATTTTATTTCGTAGCATGCATTAAGTCAGAATTTTAGTAACTACCACAAGAGTTAGCTGTTCAGATGAAACAGAAGAATCCCTTCAAATCTTTCCTTTACATACCAAAAGGAAGCTTTGATCATCTAGGAAACTTTAAGATGTAAGAGTCTAATATTTCAACAAATTTAAACAGTTTTACAACAATGCTTTTCATATACCTTTATTTCCATGGTTCCTTTATGTACCACTGTCATATCTATACAGGTAAGCAAAAACACACACCCTTAACATTCAGGACAGCTCTACTACATTCAAATAATGTAACTTAACTTGCTAGTCTTGGAAAATACAGCTAAAATGTAAATAAGCAACACATTCAATTAAAATTTCTAAACTACCATCTACCATTCTGATTTCCTAATTTAAATCACTAAGGCAGGTAAGTAAACTTTTTTCCATAGGTTATTTTCTATTCACCTGTAGTAGAATGAAAGCTAAAATTACTTTTAAAAAAGGTTGAGGAAATGCAATACAGTGTCAGAATTCCTTTTGTTATAACTTCACATTCTTACTATTGCATCAGAGCTAGGACCAATTGCAGCTTCTGTTGCTAGGCAACCAACCTAGTTTGCAAGGCTGCCCAGAAAATCAGCTGCACTCTAAACTAACCAAGTGGCTAATGAAGAGATACATCTATTATTAACGCTCCTGTTTTGTTATTCTTTTTCCTTTTGAAAAAAGAAGAAAAGCCGTTGCCAGGTGGCTCAGTTGGTTGGAACACGGTCCCATGCACCAAAAGTCTGCAGGCTCAATCCCCAGTTGGGGCGTGTATGGGAGGCAATGGATCAATGTTTCTTCCTCACATCAATGTTTCTCTCTCTCTCTCTCAAATCACTAAGCATATCCTGGGGTGATGATTAAGAAAGGAAGGAAGGGAGGAAGGATCTGGAAAGATGTTCTTAAATGTGAAGGCAGGATTCAAAGAGTCAAAAATAAAACACACAAAAGAGATATGGAAGAAGTAAGACAGAGAAGGACATCCTCATCCCAAGGCAGACTGTGAGGCTTATTATCCCTCTTCCACATTGTATAAGGGGAAGGCTCATTAGTTAAAATGCCTTGTTTTCCTATTTGATACCCACTTGACCCACAATAAAAGGACTATGTTAGCCTTCCAAAAACAAACAAACAAAAAAAAGCAAAGCACACATTCAAGGGTATGTCTGCCTAGTGAAGATGTTATGACTTGGAAAGAGAAATCCAAGACACACATTCACAAGCCACCTCATGTATTTTAGCATCATTCACATTTCGGACTATGAGTTTTAAAATCTGGAAGCTGAAGCCAAGGAGGAGTAAATTATGAAACTGAAGTCTAAAACCAAAGACACTGAAATAAAAACAGGGGGACAGTGACCAGAGGGGAGAGGGAAGGGAATTCCAGGGGAAAAGGGGGAAGGATTTACAGGAACTAATATAAAGGACACATGGACGACAACTAAGGGGGGTAGAAATGGGAGGGAGGTGGGAAGCACTGGGGGGGTGGGCTGGGATGGAAAACTGTACTCGAACAATAATTAAATTAAAAATAAATAAATAAAACCATTATGAAACTAAAATCTCTTACCATTTAGAAATCTAAACAGACCTTAATTTCTTAGTGCCAATTCTTTAATACTATTAATTTTTTAACTCCTCCATCCACTTTTGAAGAAATTGCACCTACCAGGAAAAAATTTCCTTCTGTGCATCCAGTTAATCTGGTTTAAGAATAACTGCTATACTGCAAAGAAAACTTAAAAGAGAGTAAGATTTGTATTTAGCTGCATTCAGTCTGAAATAATATCTACTTCACATATAACCCACAAAAGATTAGTAGCCAAAAGTTTTTTTTTAGCCCTGGCTGGCATAGCTCAGTGGATTGAGCGCTGGCCTGCAAACCAGAGGATCTCGGTTCGATTCCCAGTCAGGGCACATGCCTGGGTTCCAGGCCAGTTCCCAGCAGGGAACACACCAGAGGCAACCATTCATTGATGTTTCTCTCCCTCTCTCCTTCCCTTCCCCTCTGAATGTAAATAAATAAAATTTTTTAAAAAAGAAAAATATATTTTTTAAAGTTTTTTTTAAATTCCTACCAATCAAAAATAAAGACCAACAACCCAACAGAAAAAAATTAAAGGGCAAAAAATAAGAAACGCACAAAAGGGAAAAATTGTAACACTCAAATGTAGAAAAAGATGCTCATCCATGTGAATAATTTAAAATTTTTTTAAAGCTGGTAACACCAAGCATACACAAGAATCTAAGAAAGAAGAACTCATATGTAATGGTAGGACTGCAAATTGATATAAACCCTTCAGGGAAAAATTTAGCAACCTTAGTAAAGCTGATGATAAAGCACATGCCCTATGATGAAATAATCCATATTTAGGAATATAGCAAACAGCAGGGCTTTGCTAACTATGGACTAGAAAATTAATTTAGTCGTGTGTCATAATCAGCATTTGCGGGTGCATTTTTTAGATGTAGATGCCACCTTTTTAAACATTCCATTCTCTCTACTGTATGATATTCATACCATATCTACTTTGGTTTTTTAAAATATATTTTTTATTGATTACGCTATTACAGCTGTCCCAATTTTCCTCCTTAGCCTCCTTCCGCCCTGTACCCACCATTCCCTCATACAATCCCCACCCCCTAGTTCATATAAGTTCTTTGGCTACTCCGGGTATGTTCTGCCAGATCAAGGAAAGGGGGTGAAGAGGGGGGATAAAGTCAAACTGATTAGTTTTTACTTTATAAACAAAGGAGAGTAACATGGCATGGTCAGAGGTATGCCAAACTACTCTGCTTGGCTTTTAAGATCCATAAAATTCTCTATAATTTAACCATCTGTCACACTTGCATCCCCATCCCCTCATAATTATTTTGCACATCATTTTACAGACTTTTTGGTCTGATGAGCTGCTTCTCTAACTACCTATATATCTGAACAGACTAGAGAAATCTGAGTGACTATTCTACTAATTCTCCCAAAGATGGCACATACTTCTTACCATTTAGATAAAGTGGAGAGAAATTCAGGTCACTAGTGATTAATTCCCTCAAGGAATTCCAGTTAAGAAAAGCTCCTCAAAGTCTTAAAATTTGGGTTTTCATCCCAGCTCTTCCATTTGCTTTCTAGTTCTGTGATCTCAGGGAGGTTACTTAATCAAAGACTTAGTTTTCACATCTCCACCTGCAGACAATAATCCCTACCTTACAAAGTGTTGGTGACTTCCGCCAATATGGAGGCATAGGTGGAAACACTGTGCCTTCTCCCACAACCAAGTTTGAATACAACAAAGGTTTGGAGAAACAAAGACACAACCAAAGGACAGAAAATTGAATTATACGGAAGTCCCTAACCGTTCAACGGGATGGTAAGAGGGGCGGAGCCAGCAGCGAGCAGGGTCGGGCAGGACAGGTCCCCTGACCCAGGCGCACAGGCAGCCGGAACCAGTTGGGGTGGGGGGCAGACTGACCGCGGGCACACATTCACGCACAGTGAGACAGACCACGCAGGCCCCAGGGGGCGAGGGCTGACGGCAGTGGCACACTCGCGGGCAGTGGGACGAAACGCATGGGCCCGGTGACGGCTGCAACTGAGGCACCGGTGATGGCCGCGGCGGCAGGCGGCAGACAGGACGCCATAGTCCCTCTTTGACCCCGCACCCACATACAGCGTCACAACCCAGCGACTTAGTTGCCCTGTTCTAGTGAACACTTTAGGGCTCTGATCCTGCTACGGAACAGGCACGAACAGCCCAAAAGATGGCGCGAGAAGAACTCAAAGTCCCAGAGCCAATAACTCTAAGCAACCGAGAAATTGCCAGCCTCTCAGAAGCACAATTCAAGACACTATTTATCAGGATGCTCACAGAACTGGTAGATTATAGTCACAAATTAGAGGAACATAGTCACAAATTAGAGGAACATATGAAGGCTAAACTAATTGAAATGAAGGGAGATGCACAGGAAACCAATAGTGATGGAAAGGAAACTGGGACTCAAATCAATGGAATGGACCAGAAGGAAGAACAAAACATCCCACCAGAAAGGAATGAAGAAATGAGAATTCAACAAAATGAGGAGAGGCTTAGGAACCTCCAGGACATCTTTAAACGTTCCAACATCTGAATTATAGGGGTACCAGAAGGGGGAAAGAAACAGCCACAAGTGGAAAACGTATTTGAACAAATAATAGAGGAGAACTTCCCCAGTCTGGCAAAGGAAATAGACTTCCAGGAAATCCAGGAAGCTCAGAGAGTCCCAAAGAAGTTGGACCCAAGAAGGAACACACCAAGGCACATCATAATTACATTAGCCAAGACTAAAATGAAGGAGAGAATCCTAGAAGCAGCAAGGGATAAGGGGACAGTCACCTACAAAGGAGTACCCATCAGACTGTCAGCGGATTTCTCAAAAGAGACCTTACAGGCAAGAAGGGGCTGGAAAGAAGTATTCCAAGTCATGAAATCCAAAGACCTACAGCCAAGATTGCTTTATCCAGCAAAACTTTCATTTAGAATGGAAGGACAGATAAAGTGCTTCTCAGATAAGGTCAAGTTCAAGGAGTTCATCATCACCAAGCCCTTATTATATGAAATGCTAAAGGGACTTATATAAGAAAAAGAAGATGAAAAATATGAACAGTGAAAGGACAGCAAACACACAGTTATTAACAACCACACCTAAAACAAAAGCAAACCAAGAGGACAGCTAGATCAGGAGTGGAACCATAGAAATGAAGAACACATGGAGGGTTAGAAACAGTGGGGTGGGAGGGGGAGAAGGGGGGAGAAGGTACAGAAAATAGCATAGATGGTAGGTAGAAAATAGATAGGGGGGAGGGCGAGAACAGTGAGGGAAATATAGAATCCAAAGAACTTGAGACACGTGGTTATAAACTAAGGGGGGGAGAATGGTCGGGGAGGGAGGGTGCGGGTGGAGGGGATTGAAGGGGGGGAATAGAACAACTGTAATGGTATAATCAATAATATATTTTAAAAAAGACAAAATGTTGGTAAAGATGAAATTAAATAATAAACAAAACTCTACCAGTACCTATCTATCCCAAAGGAAGCCTTCAATACACAGTAGCTGAATCTGAGAGGCAGGTCTTGCCATCAAATCCTCCATTCTATATTTAAAAGAATCTTCATTTTAGAAAACATAAATCACTTGAATACAAATTACAAACTAGATTAGGTGACACAGCTTAATATGTGTAAGATCTGTTCCCCTTCTTAACTCACCCTGGTTCGGATACTAAACCAAGCACAGCTATTTCATTTTGTAGCCTCAGGCAAAAATGGGTCTGTACCACCTCCAGGTCCAGGAGAATTCTCTGATCCTGCATGCTAATATAAGATCTGATTGCAAAGGTCCAAGCTTTCCTCTGAGGACTGGATTATAATTCAACAAATAATTACTATTATCAACTAAATAACGTTGTTTCATTCTGCTCATAGCAGCAGTATAGTAAGAACAAGATAGGCCCATAGCTTAGAGCTAATGATGTAATGTGACAGAGCAGAGGAAGCAGAACTCATCTTCTCTTTTGAGAATGCTCTTGAGACTGAAGGGGCAAAACCAATATTGTTTCATAGGCACTGAAAACCCAATATAAGCAAAGAGACCCAGAGAGCATCTAGCTGTTTGCAGGAGTCAGGACTCTGGGTTCCTACACACAAATCTCTTTTGCCCAACAAGCAGGATTTAAAGAAAGGCTCAGGTAACCAGAGTCTCCTGAAATCACTCCTAGGCTCACACATTCCCATCCCTCCTTTCTGTAAGAGCTCTAATAAGAAAGACACTAGAGAAGCACCTTGAGACACCCTCCCTGCAACAAATAACTGTGGCCAAGCCTGGGGAAATCAAGCCCATTCTAAAGAGCATGCACTCTGGCCAAAGTGAGCTGACTACTGAGAATATGGCTGGTCCTATTCAAACCCCATAAGAAACATCTTCCATCTTGACCACAAATATATAAGATTTTTATAAAAAATACCTTGCAAAAATTTAGACACATTGTCTCCTATAATTTCCTGGATTACTCAGTAGTAATTCTGAGGAGATGAGCTGGTTTGATGTTTTATTTTCAGGAAAAATGTTCTTGGCTTTTTAATCACTGTTGTCTCTTTATAACTNACTACTGAGAATATGGCTGGTCCTATTCAAACCCCATAAGAAATATCTTCCATCTTGACCACAAATATATAAGATTTTTATAAAATACCTTGCAAAAATTTAGACACATTGTCTCCTATAATTTCCTGGATTACTCAGTAGTAATTCTGAGGAGATGAGCTGGTTTGATGTTTTATTTTCAGGAAAAATGTTCTTGGCTTTTTAATCACTGTTGTCTCTTTATAACTTTATTATTCCTTTCAAACAATTCTAAAAATTCTACCCAAAATATATATCAAATTATCTATCAGGTGTATCAGAACTCACCAATTTTTCTTTTTAAGCACAGTGAATTTTGTTATTCTCTTTTTCCTGCAT
Source organism: Sturnira hondurensis (assembly GCF_014824575.4). NCBI lineage: Eukaryota > Metazoa > Chordata > Mammalia > Chiroptera > Phyllostomidae > Sturnira > Sturnira hondurensis. Next base: position 1,327,350 of record NW_028074670.1, read on the forward strand.
TAACAGTAACATCTCTCTACTACACAAGGATTTACCCCTTACATTAATAACAGAACTTCAGAGCTAGGACACATCTGACCCCACCCACACAGTCTATCTACACTACCACTTAAGGCTAACCTCAAGGCATTATCACCCTCTGGTATTTCTGTTCTCCTCTCATACTTCAGTCATATCTACATAAAAGGCAGTTCCAAACTGCTCACCAGAACTATCTTAAAATATTCTATACTACTTTTTTATAGCATTACTCCATTTGTTTTTTAAGTATAGTGAGCATTTGCATCACCAGTGTAGATACTCCATCTAGCGGCAGATCAGTTAAGAAAACGTGGTTTACAAAATATTTTTAATCATTATTCTCCTCCTTAAAACACTACCAGCCCTGCAATAGCCTAATTTCCTACTATAGCAGTGTTTAACAACAGATTCTTGAGATCTTTTCCACCTCTTGATTCATTACTTCCAAGTTGTATACCTGGTGGGTGGGGTGTGTTAGTATATCTGAGTCTTAGTTTCCTCACATGCAAAATGGGACTGCATGGTGAGATATAAATACTGAGCATGGCCAACACTCGATAAATGATAGCCTTAACTGTTTTTATCATTCACTCCCTTTTCCCCTAATTCTCCTTGGATCGAGTCCTTAGGCCCTCCACCATTTCCTGTCCCCCAACCTGCTCTTGCTCTATTCCCCACAGGGTCAGCCGCTCTAATCAAGTCCCTGAGAGTTTTTAACAGGAGTCAAGCATATTCTCAATTGTCGTTCAGACCCTTTCCTGGCCCCACAGAAAACTGTATCTCACTGTTCTCCTGCTCTAAGTCTTACCCATTCTTTTCAAGTCAAATTTAAGTCACCAGTTCCACAAACCTTAAATTAATCAACAGCACAATGATCTTCCTTTTATTTTATAGTAAGCAGAGTCCATCCCCGTTTCCTCAGAGATTTTTCCCGTTCTTCTACATATATGAAAAGCCAAACTAGACCACAATCTTCAAAGTAACACGTACTACATATCTCACTTTCAGCTGTCCCACAACAAGTTTTAAATACCTTAAAATCTTAGCAGCATTTATTTTCACACACACGCACCTCTAAAGCAGTAATTATTTCACTGACTTTTCTTACTTAGGAAGTAAACTAAAAGGTCAAAAGATAAACAAAATGCTGAATAAAACGCCCTAAACAGAAAAGAGTTCTAAATTTTCTTAAAATAGAGGAGAAAATTAAAAACATACCAACACACAGTTTTTACAAAAAAAAATTGCCACAGAACCCAATAGCTAATATTATGTATTTTAAATAGTGATCATAAAACTATGTACATCTGAAAAGTCGATATAAAAGCAGAAACCCTCCACATTTTATGTTTATAATCATTAAAAGACACAAAACACCTTGGCTAATACCACAAACTTCTTTTTTGCTTACATTTTCAGAGAAGTGACAACTAGAGAATTTTAAAACACTAGAAGCATTAAAACACTAAAAGAGAAAAAAAATCACTTAGTGTGTCAGAAATTTACTGCAGCTCCTTACTCAGAGTGCCAGCTCACAGAGGAGTCCCAGTGTCTGACTGCCCTGGAAGGATGAGAACACTGCCCATCCACAACACGTGCTTGCAGGATGCTGGACAGCATTCCAGTTATTCCTCAAGTCTGTCTGTTGTGGTTTTTAAAAGTTTGTGCCACGCCCTGGCCTGTGTGGTTCAGCTGGTTGGAGCATCATCCCATAACCAAAAGGCTGAGGGTTTGATCCCGGGTCTGGGAATGTACAGAAGGCAACTTATCGAAGTTCCTCTCCCACATGAATGAATGTTTTTCCCTCTCCCCTCCTTTCTCCCTAAAAGCAATTTAAAAAAAAATGTCCTCAGGTGAGGATTTTAAAAAACTAAAGGCTTGTGCCACACTGGTTCAGGTCCATCCTGTTTGTTTACCACCAATTCCCATAAGATCCCACCAAGCCTTTACAGCAGGTGGTCCTGGAAACTTGTACAAATTTACCAGATCAAAACTTGAAAAGATGACTTTATAAGTCAATGGAGTCTCATGTGACAACAGTCTACAAAGAGTTCCTCATGTTTCTGAGAAGTTCATGAACAATGTCTAGGTAGTTCTAGTGGACAAACATCTTCCTCTACAGCTGAGTCCAAGTAGATGCCAATAAAAAAACAATTGGGGGCCCTGGCTGGTGTAGCTCAGTGGATTGAGCACGGGCCTGCGAACCACAGAATCTCGGTTCGATTCCCAGTCAGGGAACATGCCTGGGTTGCAGGCCAGTTCCCAGCAGGGGACTCACGAGAGGCAACCATACATTAATACTTCTCTCCTCTCCTTCCCTTCCCCTCTAAAGATAAATAAATAAAATCGTTAAAAAAAAGAGCATTGTCCCAATACACCAATGTTATGGGTTTGAGTCCCTGGTCAGGGCACATACAACAATCAATTAATGATGCATGAATAAGTGGAACAAGAAACTGATGTTTAGACAGACAGACATCATTGTCTGTCTCCTTTCCTCTCTCTCTAAAATCAGTAAATAATAATTTTTTAACATTGGGAAAGAATGCACTAAAAGATGTTAGAGAACTAGGCTAAAAGATCCAGGCTTTTTTCTATGACCTAGGACTATGATTCAACAAATACTTCTCAGTATCAACTTAGGAACATAGTTTCATATGACGAATCAGAAGAATCCAGGTCACCTAGAACTTGAACTACTTTCACAAGAACATAAAACTACCAAAAAAATTACTTGAAAAAGTCTTTGTAACTTCTAAATACATTAAATAAATGTCTTCAAATGACAAATGAGTAAATTAAAATATGTTAATTAGGACATTCACCTTAAACACATCCCTACCCAAAAAGCCAGAATTGAGGTTACTCACTATGTGTTCCCATGGTATCCGTTCTCAAAGAGGTACTGCCATTTCTAGCACCAAATACATTTAAATGCTTTGTCTCACAGATTAGCCAAAAATACCTGTCAAAAACCCTTATGAATATTTGTAAAGACTTGCTAGATCAGGTGGAAGACATGCTCAGCAAGTTACCAGTAGCCAGGGGGACAAGAGTAAAAGAGGATCGTGATGATAAGCATGACTGGACAACAGACACTAACTAGGAAATGGGGAAACCAGTGACACAATACAAAGCTGGTAAATTATTTGCTCAAATGCTTCTGACCCTGGTGGCCAGTAGTACACACACTTGAGGTCTGGCTGAGGACCGCTGAGGCTGTCCCCACCTGTTCCCAGACTTTGGGATTTCTTAGAGCTTCAGCTCTTCTCACTGACATGGCATCTCCTGGTCCTGCTGTCCAACCCTCTGTCATAACTGCAGGCAGCCTGGTGGTCAAGCAATCCCTCCAGGAACCTTCTGGAGTTTCAACCATCAAAATGACTACAAAACCTTGGTCACTGCCAGCCACTGAAATCTAAAGCTTCCTAAACACCACCAGTAGTTACTTCACCCTAGAGAAACTGAGGGTTTTTCTCACTCACAGTAATTAAAGATTATCTCTAAAGTGCCCCACCACCACTCCGGTGTGTCCTGAGGCTAGTACACAGCAATAGCCTCACTTCACATAAAAACTGAAGACTTGCAGCGCCATAGCCCCAAAAGGTCTGACACCAAAGCCTCTTCCCAAGCTGGGTTCACTCCCTCAGTTACCAAACAGCCATCACAACCTCCAAGCTGTATCAAAAATGTTCACTGCCTTTCCAGCCTTTGCTGGCAACAGCCACCACTGATCCAGAAATGGGACTGCTACCACCAACACCACTTCTCTGGTCTCTCTGAGTTGAAGCCCTCAGCACTGTGGAGGTGATCAGAGCTCTCTGAAAAGTCGCTAACACTGCTGTAAGCCACAGCTACCCAAACCGTCTCCAGAGCCCCTGCCACTTACTGTCCTGACACACCACACCTACCAGTCAATGACATTTCCTTAGGAGCACATAGTTCTGACTTAGGCTGCCTCGAGTTTAGCCTTTCGATACTACTGTCCCAAGAGGACAGTTTCTAAGAAGTTTATCCATGAGTTACAGCCATTCTCTGGATTCTACGAGTCTCTCCTATACCACAGTTAGTACTCTTGTGTGTACAAACTAATCAACTAGTCAGGAGATGGCTTTGCTACAAAGAGCTCTCCCCAGAAGTTCTTCCTACTCTCCCAGAATTTTAGTGTGTAAGAAAAAGTGTCCATAACAAGTCACAAACTCTCCAGTGGCTGAAGTGGACAGAATTACCACACCTTAGGCCACTTCTCTCAGGCCCTACTAGGGCTATAAATTGTAGCACTGACCCAGTGCTACAAATGACACTGCTTGTAAGTAAACCACTAATTCAAAAATCCAAGAGATGTTATAACAAAAATCACCCAACACCAATGACCAGCCTTGCTGGCTAGCAACCAACCCAGCCATACAAAGCAACACTGGAGAAAAGCAATTAGCATGTGCATAGGAAGAAAACGGAAGTTAGGGTGATACACAGGAGTTGAATGCAAGGATATTTATTTAATCATTCCACAACACAGACAGAGTCACAGCCAGGAAATTATTCAGGGAAGTAGGAAAAGTTACTTCTGTAAACAAATTCCTTCATAAGTAGGCTAAAATTTCTTTGGGAATTTACTCATCATGACACTAGGAACTATATTCATATAAGCAAATGGATAAATAACCAGGGTGTAAAAAGAGTTGTTTTTTTGTTTTTGATTTGTAATTAACAGCAACAGGGAACTTAAATAACATAGTAAAAAAAAACAGATCTGTGTAAGTTATTAAAAGTAGAAAGGAACGGAAGAGCATAATTTGCGAAAGCTAACATCATCAAAGCAGTGATAGGAGATGAAAGATGATGCTTAAAAATACCCAAAACCTCCTTCAACACCATACCTTATCAATGGCTTTTCCGACCCGAGAAACACTGCTGTGGATGTCTTTGTGATCTGAGGCCAATTTCTGAACAGTGTCCTTTATCCTCTTACAGCACTGTGTCAAAACAAGTGAAAGCGTCCCTGACAACTCAGCATCTTGGCCTATAAAAATAAAGAGAAAAAAAGACTGGTTACTCACAGAAGCAAGCCCAAACATGGCACATTTTAAACAGGCCCTTTGGAACACTGAAAGGCGGAAGTGAAATAGATAGGTGTCTACTTTGAAGCAGAGGGCCACATTCATGATAACATTTTTCAAGTGAAAAATTAAGAAAGTTACCTTATTATTGTATTTTTATTTGTGGAATAAATAAGAAAAATTCACCATGAAATAAACCATTTTTGTAATTACTAAAATCAGCACAGACTATAAATAATACTTCCAAGGCATTGTTCAGAAAATGTTTCCATAAATGAACTCACTTATTCAACCTGCTTATTTACCCTGCTCAAATCATTCTTGAGCATTTTGTTACTAAATTTCCTAAAGAGAGACTATTTAGTCTAAATGTTTTGCATATTATATAAACAAGTAGAATTAAAAAATAACAAACTTCTTTGGATATCATTGTGTGTAAAATGAATTACCATAACAGGCCTGAGACTGCTATCCTTAGACAGACCTGCTTGCAAAGCTGACCCTTGGCTGTTGTCTGGGAACTCTGACTCCAGGAGGGTTCCCATCACCCTAACGGAAAAGAATGGTTCACTGTGCCTAAATTGCTGGTACAATGTAGGCTATGCTAAACTCTTGCTTTCATTGGGAGTCTGGAATTTTGGTACATGCCAGGCAAAGGGAGACCATATGACCAGTCCCAATAAAACATTCTGAGTACAATGTCTCCAATGAGCTTCCCTGGTAGAAAACACTTAATATGTGTTACAATTTGATGCTGGAAGAATTAAATGTGTCCTGTGTGATTCCAGTGGAAGAAGATTCAGAAATTTCTCCTGGTTTCCTCTGGGCCTTGCTCTATAAACTTTCACTGCAACCAGATTTTGCTTTATACCCTTTTGTTACAATAAATCTTAGCCATGAGTGTGACTATATGCTGAGTCCTGTTTGTCCTCCTAGTGACCAATGGACACTAAAGATGCCATCATGGGGACTTCTTGAATCACATGATAAAGGAGCCAAAATTTACTGTAGTTTATATCCTCTTTCCCTGCGCTACCTCCTCAGGAAAAGGAAAAGAGAAGGGAGGGAGGGAGGGAGGACAAACTCAGTTATTATTTGTCAATTACCTCATATATCTACATAGCTCCACAGGTAAGAAAAAGGCCTGGCTTCTGAAATCCTGCTCAATATTATACAGCAGTGGTTCTTAAACTTTATTTAAATAAAGAAAAAAAAACTTTAATTCATTTGCATCAGAATCACCTGGAGACCTAGTTAAAACAGAGTAGTTGAATACCATTTCCAGAGTTTTTAATTCAAGAGGTCTGGGATGGGGCCCAAGAATTTGAACAAGAACAAGCTCACACGTACAGTAGCCCTAGCACGTTTGTTCATTCAACAAACATTTACTAAGCACTCACTATGTGATAGGTATAGCAGTAAAACAAAACCACCAAAAATCCCTACCCTAAAACTTACTTTCTGGTGAACAAGATAAATAATACACAAAATAAGTCAACTATATCGTACGACAGAGGATGATACATGTGATTGAGCATGGGGCAGGAGGGGAGGCAGAGTAAAAGAGACAGAAGTATATGTGGGTTAAGCAACTGTAATCTTAAAATGGGTGGTCATGGCAGATGGCACTGAGAAAATAACACTGAGCAAAGACTTAAAGGAGGTGAGGGAATTAGCTCTCTGGTTATCTTAAAAGTGAAGGGTGGCAGGATAGCCATTCCCAAATAAGCTTCTTTAGCATAAAGATTACTTGGAGAAACAGCAGACAGAGAAGAAGCTCTGAAAACAGAGTGAAAGTTACCCTTTTGTAAGAAAAATTTACATTTATGAAGAAAAAAAACCCATCCATTTGTAAGGGTGTAACAGGAAAAGAAGGATAGCTCTAAATCACGAGAAACAGTTACCGGCTTCCAGGCAACATGGCAGAGTAGGTAAATGCTGTACTCACCGCCTCCCACAACCACACCAATATTACAACTGAACTACCGAACAAGAACCAGTGAGAACAGCCTGAAATCTAGCTAAACAGAAATCCAGTAACTAAGGGTATAAAGAAACCACGTCAAGACTGGTTAGGATGGTAAGAGATGCTGAACCAGCTGATCCAATCACCACATGTAGCAATGAAAAATGGGGAGAGAGACATCCCCCGCCCCCCAGGAGCAAGGGGTCCCAGCCCAGGTTCCAGTGCCAGGAAGATTAAGTCTCCATAATCTCCACCACTAGAAAACCAGTGGTGATAGTAGCTGAGTGAGACAAAGCCTGTCTTTGGAGTTCCAGGCATTCCTCTTAAAGGGCCCATGACAAACTTACTCAGACTCACTTACTCTGAGCTCCAGTGCAGGGGCAAAAGGCATCAAGGGCATGCAGGGAGGAACTTAAGTGTCTGACATGAGGGTAAGAGCTAGAGGGATAGCCTTCTCCCAGACAGAAATGCTGGCAGAGGCTACAGTTCCTTTGCTGAGACATCCCACAGAGCCAGCAGGCAGATGCCATTATCTGAGCCTCCATCAACCAGGCAATCTCTGTTCACCCTGCCATGGTGATTCCCAGAGACCCCACTCCACCCAACTTATGGCCCACTCAAGCTACTTCCATTAGCTTTTCCATACAAATAGCCTGTTCTGTCACAGCCCATGCTGCAGATGTTCCTTAAATCTCTCAGAGGTTCACAAACCCCAAACAAGGAGCATCTGGCCTTGGCATGCCTTGTACCCATTGCTGGGCAGCCCCAAGCAGTTGACCTTGGCCTGTACCTCCCAAGAGGCCCAGAAACACCACACCTGGTGGCTGATGTCAGACCACACCAGACCACCACCCAACCACACCCAGACAACACACTCAAAGGGAAGACTCAGCAAGCCCCAGAGGCTTGATAAAGCAAATCCTGATCCACAGGGTCAGCCCCTGCACAACAGCTGTAGTCACAGCCAACCAGCCTAAGGGTCAATTTCATTAAGGTGCCAATAGCAATCAAGGCTCAACTACAGCAGGAGGACACACACGATACACCCAAGGGACATTCCTGGAGAACCTGGCTCAGGTGATCAAGGAGGCTGTGCTACGGGGCCCTACAGGGGCCACTCTTTCAAGAATGGGAGACAGCACCTTTACCTAATACAATAGATGGAAACAAACACAGGGAGGCAGGCCAAACAGGAGACAAAGAAACATGTTCCAAATGAATGAACAAAACAAAAGTCCAGAAAAAGAACTAAACAAAATGGAGACAAGCAATCTATCATTGTTCAAAATACTGGTTATAAGGATGCTCAATGATTTCAGTAAGAACTTTAACAAAGAGACAGGAAACATAAAAACGGAGATAGAAAACATTTAAAAAAGCAGTCAGGAATGAGGACAACCTTAGAGGGAATCAACAGTAGATTAGATGAAACAGAAGATGGAATTAGAGATTTGAAAGTAAGGTAGCAGAAAACACCCAATCACAACAGCAAAAAAAGAGTGGGGAGAAGAAGAAGAAGAAGAATCCAAAACAATGAGGATAGTTTAAGGCAAGGGTCTCCCTATCTCCAGGCCGTGGGCCAGTACTGGTCCAGACCTGTCACGAGGAGGGCTGCACAGCAGGAAGTAAACTTGAATGTAATGTGCTTGAATCATCTGCAAACCATCCTCCCATCCCCAGTCTGTGGAAAAAATGGTCTCCCACGAAACTGATCCCTGGTACCAAAAAGGTTGGGGAACACTGATGTAAGGGGCCTCTAAGACAACATCAAGTGTACCAATATTCACATGATAGTGGTACCAGAAGAAGAAACAGAGCAAGGAAATGACAACCTATCTGAAGAAATAATGACGGAAAACATCCCTAACCAGGTGAAGGAAATGGACGTACAAACCCAAGAAGTACAGTGAGTCCCAAACAACGTGAAACCAAAGAGGCCGACACAAGACATATCATAATTAAAACACCAAAGGTTAAAGACAAAGAGAGAATTTAAAAGCAGTAAGGGGGGGAAAGCAGTTTAGTTACTTTCTGTTGAGAAATCAGTTGCCAGTCTTATGGGACCTCCCTTGTATAAAACTAACTGCTTTTCCATAAAACTGTCAGCTGATTTCTCAACAGAAATTGTGGAGACCAGAAGGGATCGGCACAAAATATTCAAATTGATGAAAAACAAGGACCTACAACCAAGATTACCCTACCCAGCAAAGCTATCACTTAGAATCAAAGGACACATAAAGAGCTGCCCAGACAGGAAAAAGGAGTTCATCAGCACCAAATCAGTACTGTAAGAAATGTTAAAAAGGACTTCTTTAAGAAGATAAAAAAGATAAAAAATGTGAATTACAGAATAGCAATAACTATATATTTATCAATAATTACTTTAAAGTAAATGGATTAAATGGTCTAATCAAAAGAAACAGGGTGGCCAAATGGATAACAAAACATGCCCCTTACATATGCCATCCATAAGAAACTCTCTTCAGATTGAAGACACAGACAGAAAGGAATGAAAAAAGGTATTTCATGAAAATGAGAAAAAAAGCTGGGGTAACAATACTTACAACAGACAAAACAGACTTTAAAACAAAGGTTATTAACAACAGACAAAGACAGCCTCAGTAATTTCACTTCTGTGCATTTATCACAAGAAACCCATAACACTAATTCAAAAAGACATATGCATCCATGTTTACTGCAGCATTATGTACAATAGCCAACATATGGAAGCAACCCAAGTGCAAATCAACAAATCAATGGATAAAAAAGAAGTGCTGCATATATACAATAGAACACAACTGAGCAATTAAAAAAGAATGTAACCTGAGTTCCAGCCAAGATGGAGGCGGTGTAGGTAGAAACCCTTCCCTTCCTCCCACAATCAAAAGAAAGATAACAACCAATCTAAAATCAATAAACAACCAGAAGTGCCAGAAAAAATAAAACTGCATGTAACTCCAACAATCAAGAATTAAAGAAACAGTCAATCAGACCAACCAGACCCGTAAGACTGCAGACCAGAGAACTCACAGCAAGCAGCAAGCAGCAAGGCCGAAGACCATGTGGGTAGGGCTCACTTCCACGAGGAGGCTACCTTGCAGGTGGGGCTGACCGAACCAGAAACTGAGACCCAGAGCTGACTATGGCCTACAGTGGTTGCAATGGTGGGAGAAACTCCCAGTCTCACACAAGATCATTGGAAAGTGGGGCTAGAGCCAAGGAGGCAAGCTGCATTGCTCCTTCTAGGGCCCCTCACCCTCAGGCAGCACAGCAAGGAGGGTTGCCCTGCCCTGGTGAACACCTAAGGCCCTGCAGGTGCTGGAGAGGAAGAAATATGGCCCAAATGAAAGAACAGAGCAAAACTCCAGAAAGAGAGCTAAGAGCCAAGGAGATAGCCAACCTAGCTGATGGAGAATTTAAAGCCTTGTTCATCAAAATGCTCACAGAACTGATTAAGCTTCATCGAAAAATTAAAGAACAAATGAAAGACACCCAAAGTGATACAAAGCAAAATATTCAGGGAACCAGCAGTAACAGGAAGGAAACCACGACTCGAAGCAACAATTTGGAACAAAAGGAAGAAATGAACATGCAACCAGAACAGAATGAAGAAACAGGAATTCAAAAAAATGAAGAGAGACTGAGGAACCTCTGGGACAACCTAAAACGTTCCAATATCTGAACTATATGGTGCCAGAGGAGAAGAATAAGAGGAAGAAATAGAACACTTATTTGAACAATAATGAAGGAAAACTTCCCCAATCTAGCAAAGCAAAGATATTTCCAGGAAGCCCAGAGAGTTCCAAAGAAATTGGACTCAAGGAGGAACACACCACAGCACATCATCATTAAGTTACCCAAGATTAATGATAAAGAGAGAATCTTAAAAGCAGCAAGAAAAAAGGAAAGAGTTACCTACAAAGGAGTGCCCATAAGACTATCTGCTGATTTCTCAAAAGAAACGTCACAGGTAAGAAAGGGCTGGAAAGAAGTATCCGAAGCCATGAAAAGCAAGGACCTACAATCCAAGATTACTCTATGCAGCAAAGCTATCATTCAGAATGGAAGGGCAGATAAAGTGCTTCCCAGATAAGGTCAAGTTAAAGGAGTTCATCCTCACCAAGCCCTTATTATATGAAATGTTAAAGAGACTTATCTAAGAAAAAGAAGATAAAAAACGTGAACAGTAAAATAACAACAAACTCACAACTATCAACAACTGAACCTAATGGGAACAGAATCACAGAAACAGAGATCATGTGGAGGGTTATCAGTGGCAAGGGGGAAGGGAAGAAAGAGGGGAACATAATTGGTAGTCATAAAACAGACAGGGGGAGGTTAAGAATAGTATAGGAAACAGAGAAGCCAAAGAACTTGTACGTACAACCCATGGACACCAACTAAGAGGGGGTGTAGGGCAGAGTGGGAATAAAGGGTAGAAAAAATTTGGGAAAACTGTAATAACATAATCAATAACATACTTGATAAAAACAAGTACAAATTGGTAGTTACAAAATAGTCATAGGGATGTAAAATATAGCATAGGGAATATAGTTAATAATCTTATAATAACTATATATTGTGTCAGATGGGTACTAGATTTATCAGAGCAATCACTTTGTAAGCTACATAAACGTCTAGTCACTATGTTGTGCTCCTGAAAATAATATAATGTTGTACTGTCAATTGTAATTGAAAAATAAAAAATTATTTTAAGAAAACTTTTACCAAAGGGGAAGGCAGCACTGAATCTGCGTAACAAACCATACTCTTGCTTTTCCTGGTAATCTCCCCATAACTAGACTCCCCATACCTTTCTTTCTTTTGTCTTTAGCTGAAGGTGGTATGTATGTAAGCCTCAATTTTAAATCATCAACTTGAGTTCCTCATTTTTCCTTAAGTATCTCCTTGTATACATATATCAATAAACTTGTCTTTCTCTCGTTCATTTGTCTTTTATTCCAGGGGTTGCAGCCAAGCACTCACAAGTGTAGAAGTAAAATTATTTTCCTCCCCTACAAGAGAAAGCATTCCAGACTTTCTCTTGTGGAAAGATTTTCTCTTTCTGAGGGGAGAAAGTCTTGCAGAAATACACCTAGCCTATACAAGGAACGGCGAGGACGCCAGTGTGGATAAACTAGATATCCTGCAAAGGAAAACGAGAGGAGAGAAGTCCAAGAGGTAACCGGGGGCCTGGTTTTATAGGGCCTTTGCGGCACTGTAAAGACTTTGGCTTTTACTCTGAGTGAAATATCTACTGCCAGCTTTTGATCTCAGCAGGTATATAAACTGACATAACATTTAAATATTGTCATTCTGGCCGATGATAGAAGTACAGGAATAGAGGCAGAGAGACAAGCCAGGAGGTTGCGGCTCTATATCTAAGCCCAGAGATTAGATACAGAGGTGGTGAGAAGTGGCTGCATTCTGGATACATTCAAAAGGTAAAACCAGTAGGAACTGCTGACTGGATATGAGGGAACACAAGGACTCAGAGATGACTCCAAGGGTTTTAGCCTGAGCATTGCAGTGAGAAAGATGGAACTGTTTTCAATTAAGATGAAAAAAACTAAAGGCTGAGCAGGTATGAGGGGAAGGAGGAGATAAAGAGTTCAGTGTGTGGGCTGGCTAAATTTGAGATGTGAGTAGTTCCCCCAGTGCTTACATGGAGAAATCAGCTAGATATACAAACCTGGAGGAGTTCCTGAGTAAGGTCAGGGCTTGATATACAAATTTGTGAGTCACTGGCACACAGATGATAACCTAATCCATGTGACCAAATGAAATTACCTAGTCAGTGCAGAAAGTACTAAAAGGAGAGAGTCCTGGGAACCCCAAGTTTATGAGATCAAGATGAAGTAGGACTGAAAAAAAAGAGACTAACAAAGACTACTGAAACACTGTGATATCAGAGGAAAATCAAGACAGCATGGTGTTGGGAAAGCCAAGCGAAGAAAATGTGTCAAGGAGAAGGGAGTAACTAACTGTGTCAAATGCATTGCTATGTCAGGTGGGAGGCAGACTGAGAACTGATGACTGGACTTACAGTATGGAAGTTATCAGTTACCATGACAAGAACAGTTTCTCTAGAGTTTCAAAAAAGAAATCCTAGAAGGCTACAGGGACTGTAAAGAGAGACTATAGGAAATCTGACTCAACGACAGCCACCAAAAGAAGTAAAATGCAAACAGAAAACAGTACCAGTAAGGTACCCAATCCAACAGGCAGTGGCTGAAACAGAAAACTGCCTTTACCTCCAAGTACAATTTGTACAAGGTATGTATCAAGTGCTTACAACTTCTAAAAATGTAATTTAAGAAAAGAGAAGACTTGCTAATTCAAGAAAATCTCAAAGTCTAAAAGGTGTTCCATTCATACTTTGAGCCAAAAGAACCTAAGTGCTTCAGTAGCTCTGACCATTTCTGGTCTTTTTAATCTAAACCTTACCTAACCACAATGGCTCCATCTCCTCTTTGAACTTCTCTGCCCATAAACTTAACTCAGTCTTCTGAATTTCTAATGAATTCTGTTCTCTCCACCACTGCTCTGGCACTGAATCATACCTTTAAACAACTTCATGTATGGATATGCTACCATTAGTCTCAACTAGATATAAATCCTGAAGACAAGGTTCTTACTGTAAACTGTACACTCCAGTCTTATCATAGATGCCTTGCACATTTGCAGGCACTGGTTAACTATTTGGACTGATGGTAAATAAAGCAAGGGAAAAAACTGTTCAAAAGAAAGCCATATTTAACAGATGGTGGTGGGATGGCGGGATAACTAGAAATCCACAGGCAAAGAATCACACCATATATTAAAAATTAACTCAAAGTGGAATAAAGACTTAAACACAAAAGCTGGAATAAAATTCTTAGAAGGAAGAAGATGTATTCTTGACCTTGGATGATGACATAGATATGACACCAAAAGCACAAGCAACCTAAGAAAAAATAATGAAATTGGACTTCATAAAAAGTAAAAATTTCTGCATTTCAAACACTGGGAATAAAGTGAAAAGACAACCCAGAGAATGGGAGAAAATATATGCAAAACAAGGGCCTAATATCCAGGATACATGAATAACCCTTCAACTCAAAAATAACAACTCAAATAACAAAAAAATGAAGAATCTGAGTAGACACTTTTTCCAAAGAAGTTGTACAAATAACCAATAAGCACAGAGAAAGATGCTCCACATTAGTCAATGAGTAAATGCAAATCAAAACTACAATGAGAAACTACTTCAGACCCACTGGACAGCTATAATGGAAAAGAAGAATGACACCAGCAAGCGCTGGCAAGGATGCAGAGAATTCAGGAGCCCTCATACATTGCTGATGGATTGTAAAATGATGCAGCTGCTACAGAAACACTTTCGCAGTTCCTCAGAAAGAAAAAAAAGAGCTACCATATGAGCCAGGAATTCCACTCCTACGTGTATACCTAAGATAACTGAAAAATCGTGTCCATACACAAATTTGTATATGAAGCATTATTCAAAATAGACCCAAAGTGAAATCAATCCAAACGATTAGTGAATAACAAAATGTGGTATATCCATACAATGGACTATTATTCAACCATAAAAAAACCAACAAAGCACCGATACATGCTACAATATGGATGAACCTTGAAAACATTATATTAAGTAAGCCATACACAAAAGGCCACATATTAGGTGATTCTACATACAAAATGTCCAGAACAGGCAAATCTACAAACAGAAGTAGATTTGTGGTTGCCAGGCGCTGGGGGAGGGGGGGATAGAGAGTGACTATTAATGAGTAAGAGGTTTCTTTTGGGAGTAATGAAAATGTTCTGGTTATGGCTGTGCACCTCTCAATATACTAAAAGCTAGTTAATTGTATACTTTAAAAAAGGAAAGGGTGAATTTTATATGTGGACTATATCTCAATTTTTAATAAAAGCTTTAAAAAGCAAGCCATAACTCCTATCCATCCAGACATTTTTGTTTCCACAGTCAATAGACAACAAAGTAAACATATGAGAACAAAAAAGCAGAGACCAAACTGGGAGACAGAGGTTATCTGGAATTTACCAAATGAACTTCCATGCCTCAACCCTGAAATTCATAGATGTTTTCTTTTTTTAATATTTTTATTTATTTATCTTTAGAGGGGAAGGGGAGGAGAGAGGGAGAGAAATATCAATGTATGGTTGCCTCTGGTGTGTCCCCTGCCGGGAACTGGCCTGCAACCCAGGCATGTGCCCTGACTGGGAGTCAAACTGTGATTGTCTGGTTCACAGGCCCGCGCTCAATCCACTGAGCTACACCAGCCAGGGCGATGTTTTCAAATCTTAACAACTTATATATCTGAATTTTGATGTTACTGTTACTTTTTCTTCCTTTACCATCTACAAGTCCCCATACTTTTTGGTTTTCAAGTTTATAAATGCTAGGTACTTGTAGCATAAGGTCAATTAATCAGCATTGAGCATTCTCAGTATGCCCCCCAAGGAAAAATAATTCCTACAAGTTATTTGGAAGCTTAAGAAAAGTATAATGAAATAATCTGAAAGGGAATCCTGGGAAAGTCTTGTTCAGAGAGAAAGAGGCCACTAATGCATTTTCAGTGGAAAGCAGCCAAAGGTAAAAATAGGTTTGAAAATAACTGGAGTAACCAAACTGAGTAAAACCAAACTTCAGTCATGAAAGGAGAGTTCTAATTTCTTTCAACTTCTCTATCTGAAAAACAAAACCTGCTTCTAGGAAAATCTTTCTGTGAAAGAAATCTATTTAACTAGACCCAGTGCCTAGAGTGAAGCTGTAGGGAATTACTGTGACAGCCATCTTTACCACAACTAAAGCAGATCTGAAGGTGAACACTGGAATCCAGGCTGAAGTCCTGTGTCAACTGTTTTTCAACACAATAGACTCCACCCCCAGACTCCACCCCCTACATAATAATGAAAGAAATAGTTCTGAGGTGTACTCATCATTTACAGTCACCATAAGTATTTTTAAATATATATAATTTCAGAGCAGTTTTTAGGTTTGCAACAAACCCATGCACGCCTTGAGATCCCCATGCACGCCTTGCCCCAACACATGCACACACGCACAGCCTCCCCATTATCAACATTTTTTGGTATTTGGTGCCAAGAACGAACCTACATGGCACATCACACTCACCCAATGTCCCTAGTTTACCTTAGGGTTCCCTCTTGGTGTTGCACATTCTATGGGGTTTGACAAATGTACACAGACAGAGCATTTTCACAGCCCTAAAAGTCCTCTGTGCTCTACCTATTCATCTCTCCCATCCATACTATCCCTAGCAACTGATGAGCTTTTTGTCTCCATAGTTCTGCCTTTCTCAGAGCATTAAATAATTGGACTCATTACACAGCCTTCCCAGACTAGGTTTTTTTCACTCAGAAATATGCATTTTCAATATACACACACTGATTTTCAAATAAAACACATTCACAAAATAGAGCAACCCCAATCATAAGTTTCTTCTCTCTTTCAAATAATGACCTCCCCCCAAAAAGAAAAAAAACTTTAAACATGTAGGTAACAACTTGGCATAAGAATCCACAGGCTTGTGTTTTGAGCCAGTTTCCTTGATTGCAAAAGAAAATTATCCCAAGGTTTGTCAAAGAAATGAAATTCATCTCAATTTTAATCTATAATGTGTTCCTATAAAAGAGTATTCCAAGCCAGAATGTAGGAAGGCAGAACAAACTTACAAGTTAAAAGGAGTGTCTACTTCTCACCAAGTGAAAAATCATAAAATTCCTAGTTACACATTGGTTTTAAAAATAACCTTCAATACAGTTTAGCATTTTCTACATCTATGTTTAATTATTTTCCTACATTACTGATCACATATCTTGAGACAATCCCATGTCCAACTACGCAACAAACTTTACTCATTTGGGGCCATCTAATACAAAGATATTAAGATTGAAAACTATGTTTCTCATCCTTACATGGTATTTGCATTTTCAATTTTGTTTGATACTTGTTTTTATGACATGGGCGGGGGGGGGGCTCAAGTAATTGTACACACACTGTTAAAGAAAGATAGTGTTGCTAAAACCAAACGGCTGGTTGACAGGCAGCACTACAATTCTGCAGCTTGATATGTCTGCTCATTGGCAGATAATCATAAATTCTAATTTGGTCTATAAAAGGCAACTCGGAGGTGTCAATTACACCATGAAGTATATGCTGCCTAAGAGTCAAATACATGAGAGAGATGAGACCCACTATAATTGAGAGCACTCTATAAAAAATGGTGAAGCACAACACAGAAAGGCAGTGCTATGATGATTAATTCATTATAATGATTCAGATTTCAAAAAAGGCTGAAAACGTCACCACATAGGACCAGAATATTTTGGTAGAAATAAATAGCAGGATTCCCCAGGAGTCACTAGTACCTGACTTACACTGTTCCGAATATCCTGGAGGCAGAAAATATTTTAAATATGCAAGTGTATAAATATTATATGTACTGCATTTGAGCTCTTTTGAGTTATTAAAAATTATCTCCAATTTCATAAAATGGACAAAGAGCCTAAATTCGGTGAACACTCACTGAGCACCCAGTGCTTGTGTCAGCAGTGTTCGGGGTACCAGACTGAGTTCTAGGCAGACTAAGAAGTTTAGGATGGGAGTAAAATGAGGTCAAGGATAAAAGGGTCTAACATTGATGCTAAAGTCATTGACAAAGTGAACATGGATATGCTTAAACTATTAAAACAGAGAAACTCAAAAACATAAGGTTGGTATTAAAAAATAATAAAAAACTATTTCCTACTGTGAGTGGCAAACTAAACTATGGCCTATTAAAGTTTTATGATTCTTATGAGATACCTCAGCCAAGTGATCGCCAAACCCAAATAAGGTGAAAGCATGTTTCTAAAAGCCTCAAGTCCTGCCAGAAATTCTAGTCCCTGTTCTTTGAGACATTAGACTAGCAACTAATCTAAGAGAAAGGCCAGAGTTTCTGCCCCTCTTCTACAAATTCTTGGAGCTTTCAAAAAACCAGCCAGTGAAGAGATCACCTCCCTGGTATCTGCCAGCTTCTGGGAGTTACGTGGAGCACCATGGCGCTCCGAGTGCCTACCTCAGAGCCAGGGCCACTCCACAGTTCTCCACTAAACTGCACTTTGGGGTTATTTTTAAATATTTTATAAACAAAAAAGCAGGGCCCTAAATAAAAACAAGTCAGTTTTAATACCCCAAGTGAAAGGTTTGCTAAAACACCATTTTCACCATCCTAATAACTAACAGACTAAAACATGGAAACAGTGGAAATCTGTCCATTAGCCGAAGTAGGGCAGTGTCACGGAAGTGCTGGCAAGTCTCTCCCTGTCATCATCTGGCATTAAAAACTACGTAAAAGAGCAAATAAACTTAGGGAAATAACTTTACTATGTCAAGTATTAAGGCAGTTTCAAATAAGTTCCCAAAGGTAACATGAATCAAGTTGATTTTTTCTAGTCGGACAGGTTAAATCATATTAACATTTCAGTATTTGAATTATACAAATATTAGTGTGAGGAGGCAAGGCAAACATGAGAAATAAAGGTTGGGCTAGTCAAGAAAACATCTCAAAGAACATTTGCTATTGATGCAACTTGTATGATGTACAATGATAATACAGGGGTGGGCAACAGTAGGTTTACTGTTGTGAGTTGTGAAACAGTTTACTCTTGCATTATTGTTTATTAATTATCATACTATTTTCCACACAAACAACTATAAACCCACCCCTGTATATATCGATAGTAAACATCTACCACTTTTGTCCTGGGTGCAACTTTTCTTTTCCAGAACTCTCTTCTCTGTGTGATCAACAGTGGGTCACATGACCATACACCTACTGATGCAAGTAAGCACCACCATGGCCAATGGACTGCATGTCCTGGCCCCAGTGACTGATTCAGGGAGTTTATATGACTCAACCAAGACAAGAAGGGCATTTCCTGGTAATTTTGTTAGGAATGCAGGCAAAAAGCATGTTTCTGTCTTCAGGGTCCCTAGCAGTGAAGGAAGATGTGAGCTCCATTGGACATCTTTACCTCCACATGGAGCAAGCTCCTTTGAGAATAAAGCCAACCATGGAAAGCACAGCTGAGAGGATGAGAACACCAGACCAGTCTTTACGACATCCTTTGTGCCCCTGAGGCCAGCCTGGCTTAACCTCAGCCTATTTAGCTATGAGTCAACAAATTCCATGTTGCCCTAGCTCAGCTGGTTACAGCGTCATCCCTAAATGCCAAGGTTGTGGGTTCCATCCCCAGTAAGAATCAACCAATGAATGCAGAAATAAATGGAACAGCAAATCTCTCTTCCTTCTTCTCTCCCTCTCTAAAAAAAAATAATAAATTAAAAAAATTTTTTAAACAAATTCCATTTAAAACTATTAATTAAAACTATTCTGCCATCTACAACCAAAAGAATCCTTAGTGATATGCTGGTCTGAATAAGGTGCCAAATAACAAAGAATTATCTCCTAAATGAGCCTGGAAAAGAATGGCTGATAAAGTTAAATCTGCTTCTAAACCCACTAGAAACACCAACAATGACCTATTTTCATCATCTAAAGGAGCTCAAGTAGTTTGGTTACTAGTCCCTTCTCCTCCTAGAATATTCGAACAATGGCGACTGTTATCCACCCAAACTCTACCGACCTACTTATTTGCTACTTTCCAGATTAGATGTTAAACTAGGTATCGAATTACTTATTTGCTACTTTCCAGATTAGATGTTAAACTAGATATTAAAATCTATTCAATTCAACACTTAGTCATTATTCTCATAACAGTATCTTGTTAGTATTCAGCAAAAAGTTTGGTTAACAAATGGGAGATCAGGCTACGTAGCCTACTCCAAGTACACCCAAGAACAATGCTGAGTAAGCAAAACCTTTGTCCCCCAAACCTGACCCTTCAAAACTCATTCAACGTTGGTAGCCTCTGAAAAGCATAAAGAATTTATATACATGCATACTTTTCAATGCATATGTATAATAATGAAAGCTTAGAATGGAAAGTCATACCTAACATGTGACTCTGGTTTCTGTCTACTGCTACAAGAAAAAGCAAAGAAATTAAAACCATGACCAGCAAATTTGTTTTTTTTTCTTTCCTGCTAAACTATCTACTTACCACTCTCAAATACTGAATAAAAAAAAAAGAGAGAGAGAGAGGAGAAGAGAAGAAAGAAAGGCAGAGGATTATGGCTTAAATGATTTTTACTACCAGGAGTCAGACCACACACCACACAAAGAAAGGAGTTTTAAATACTTCCCACAAACAAAGTTGTTTCTACCAATGTGCAAATTGAGACAATACTAAGCCTAAATCACAGTAAGTAAAATTATATATCTCTAGTGCTTCAAAGTAGAAATAATGACAAATCATTTACCTGAATTCTCTTAAAAATTTTCTGGAAATTAACATCTTTATGAGGTGGCCAATTAAGTGTTCCAGAAATAAGAAAGGGGAGAGAAAGTTTTTTTTAAACCAGGTATCCTTTTTGCATTTGAGTTTTTATCACTATATGTATTATCTATTACAAATAAATAAAATTTAAAATTACAAATTTCCTTGAGAACCACTTTCAGAAACTACATTGAAACTCCCTTTAATAACAGCCTAAAACTAATAATAAAAAATACTGCATATCCTTTACTCTTACAAAAATTGTAATTTCCCCAAATACACTTTAAACAGGTCATGAAACTGTTACCCAACTGGGTGGCTACTTTTCTTTCATCACGTGTGAATTTAGAGTATCAGCAATACAAGGTATACAATTCTTCTGCTGTCCCTTCCACCACAAATGGAAACACAGTATATAAAAGTATTTGCCAAAAGAAAAAAATACTACCCTGACCAGTGTGGCTCAGTTGATTGATTGGGCATGGTTCCAAAGCAACAGGTTGCTGTTTCCAACCCTGATCAGGGCACATGCCTGGGCTGTGGGTTTATCCCCAGTAGGAGGTATCCATCAGAGGCAAAAGACAGATGTCTCTCTCCCTTTCTGCCTCCCTTCCCCTCTCTAAAAATATATAAATAAAATCTTTAAAAAGAAGAAAAATGCTAAAACACATAATCACAAGTCAAATCACCAAAATTTATCCATACTATTTACCTGTTAACAGTTGTCCAAAGTGTGGTTCCCCTACCATTGATGTGAATGGTGTTTTTACCCGAATGTGAAATATTTTAATAGTTATGAATATATTTTTAACATGTAGTTTATCATACTGAACACACTGAGTTTACGACTTCAGAAATACCACTGCCTAGAATGAGGACAAGTCTACTTAAGTTAAATCGTGCACCCGTCTGAAAAATAAGAGTGCCCATGTGTGAGTGAAGCTTGAGAAGCACCAGTGCATTATCCAAATTAGATCAAGGGCACACTGAGAATGATCAAAGAGCATCGACCATATTGAATCTTAAATTAGACAAAACTTCAGGCTTACAAGGAAACTCTCATTAAAAGGCTGGTGCAACTAAATGACAACGGTGCTCTCCTGTTCCCTCAAATTAGGAAAATTAAGATAACCTAAAGTTTAATCAAAATGATTAAGGATAAGAATCAGACAGGGCTCAGGCCTGGTTGGTGTGGCTCGGTGGATTGAGCCCAGGCTGCGGACTAAAGGATCTCTGGTTCGATTCCCAGTCAGGGCACATGCCTGAGTTGCAGGCCAGGTCCCCGATGGGGGATGCATGATCAGAAGATGCATGAGAGGCAACCACACATCGATGTTTCTCTCCTCCTCTTTCTCTTTCCCTTCTCTTCTCTACCAAAAAATTAATAAATAAAATCTTAAAAGTTAAAAAAAAATCAGAGAACTTCTGGCCAAGATGGAGACATAGGTAGACACACTGTGCCACCTCGCACAACCAAAATTAAGGACAACAAAAATTTAGAAAAAATAGAACAACCAAATCTGACAGAAAATTAAACCCTACAGAAGTCCAACAACCATTCAACCAGACCCATAAGAAGGGCGGAGTCATCGGCCAGCAGAGAGGGGTCTCAGCAGGAAAAAGCGGTGCCTGGCCACTCGGGCGCACAGGCTGTGGTTGGCAGACCCCAGGTGCACAGGCAGCAGCCAGCAGACTCCGGGCGTAGGGTGGCAACGAAGAGACCCAGTGAGGTATGCCAGGCGGCTGGCTGACTATGGTCCCACATTCATGCACAGATAAACCAGGCAAAAGCAGGCAGCAAGATAGACCCTGCAACCCAGGGCCCCAGCGCCAGGAAATAAAGTCTAAAAGTGCCGACTGAAAACACTTGTGGGGGTGGAGGTGCTGGGAGAGACTCCCAGCCTCACAGGAGAGTTTGTTGGAGAGACCCAAAGGGTCTTAGAACGTACACAAGCCCACCCACCTGGGAAACAGCACCAGAAGGGCCCAATTTGCTTGTGGGAAGCAGCAGAAGGGACTGAAATCCAAGAGAGAGCAGAGCAAGTGCCATTGTTCCCTCTCTGACCCCGCCCCCACATACAGTGTCAGAACCCAGCGACAGGAGGGGCAGGTTACACCGCCCTGGTGAACACCTAAGGCTCTATCCCTCACTACATACGTAACAGGTGCAACCAGACTCCCCAAAATGGCTCAAACAGAAGAACAGATCAAGGCCCCAGAGCCAAAACATCTAAGCGACCATGAGATAGCCAACCTATCAGATGCAGAGTTTTAAACACTGGTACTCAGGATGCTCACAGAAATGGCTGAGTATGGTCACAAAATAGAGAAAAAAGTGAAGGCTATGCAAAGTGAAATAAAGAAAAATATACAGGGAACCAAGAGTGAAGGGAAGGAAACTGGGGCTTAAATCAATGATTTATAGCAGAAGGAAGAAAAAACGTTCAACCAGACAGAATGAAGAAACAAAAATTCAAAGAAATGAGGAGAGGCTTAGGAACCTCCAGGACATCTTTAAATGTTCCAACATCCAAATTATACGGGTACCAGAAGGGGAAGAGGAACAGCCACGAGTGGAAAACTTATTTGAACAAATAATACAGGACAACTTCCCCAATCTGGCAAAGGAAATAGACTTCCAGGAAGTTCAGGAAGCTCAGAGAGTCCCAAAAAAAGTTGGACCCAAGGAGAAACACATCAAGGCACATCATAATTACATTACCCAAGATTAAAATGAAGGAGAGAATTCTAGAAGCAGCAAGAGATAAGGGGACAGTCACCTACAAAGGACTTCCCATCAGACTATCAGCTGACTTCTCAAAAGAGACCTTATAGGCAAGAAGGGGCTGGAAAGAAGTATTTGAAGTCCTGAAAGGCAAGGACCTCCATCCAAGATTGCTCTATCCAGCAAAGCTTTCATTTAGAATGGAAGGGTAGATCAGGTGCTTCTCAGATAAGATCAAATTCAAGGAGTTCATCATCACCAAGCCCTTATTATATGAAACTTTAAAGGGACTTATCTAAGAAAAAGAAGATAAAAATTATTAACAGTGAAAGGACAGCAAACTCACAGTTATTAACATCCACACCTAAAACAAAAGCAAACTAAGTGGACACCTAAAAACAGGAGTGGAGACACAGAAAGGGAGATCACATGGAGGGTTAGCAACAGGGGAGTGGGAGGAGAATGGGGAGAAGGTACAGAGAATAAGTAGCATAGACGGTGGGGAGAAATTAGACAGGGGGAGGGCAAGAATAGTATGGGAAATGTAGAAGCTAAAGAACTTATGACACATGGACATGAACTAAAGGAGGGGAGAATGTGGGTTGGAGGGGGTGTGCAGGGTGGAGGGGAATGAAGGGGGGGAATGGGACAACTGTAATATCATAATCAATAAAATATATTTTTAAAAAAGAATCGAGGCTCTGTACAATCCTTGAACTTCTGGAGAATTAAGTTGAAAACTGATACTCCGTTTCCAGGCCAATACCATCTATGCATATTCAGTCACCAGTGAACATTAAGCTCCTGACTCTACCTTCATCAGTTCTTCGCTCTCACTCTGTCTCTCATATCCAAAACCACATCCACCAGAGCCTCCCCAGGACTGCCAGCCCACTTCACCTCCACTCCCCTTCACAGGCAACCACCTAGAGGTCTGCTCATTTTTCCATATTAATATTTTAACTCCTACCCCAACTATCGTTGAACTTCTTCCCAGGAGTTCAAAAGTGACTGTTGAGTCCAGAATGAGATGCTGTTGTAAGACTCCCTTACTACAGGGACTAACACTTACTCCCAACTGAAAGCCAACTGGGAAAGGAAGGTGAAGAATAAAGGTGTGGAAGAGAAAAGCTCCACTAGCGCGACACTACCCTCATCTCGCCTGTCACAAGTACCCACATTTCACCCTGGCTCCCAAACCTTCCTTCCACAAATTTCTGTTCAGCCTAGGAGTTGAAAAGGATCCCTCCCTCCCACGCTCCTGACTTAACCTATTCAATAAAGTCCTTTACTTCTCGATCAGAAGGAATTATTACTGAGACTATTTTAATGTAAGGATAGATCTTTAATGTTACTTAAAACAAAAACCCTTCGCAACCAGCTACCACAAGTTAACTTAAGCAAACTGTGTGCCTCCAGGGCCTTGGGCAATACTGAAAAAACCTAGGTAAAATATCTTCCATAGAAATTCTGCCTTCTAAAAGGAGAACAAGTAAAAACTTGATCAGTGAAGGCTAAGTACTAAAAACCTGTTCCACAATTTGCTTCAGGGAGAATTATTGCCTGTTCTCCCCCAGTTTCATCAGAGGCAACACTAGGAGAGCTGACCAGTTTGATTCAACTAATTGCCTAGAAATCTTGTCAGCGCTACTGCGGAGTTGAAGGGCCGCTTCCACACAACAAATTCTGAAGTTGCAGGAGACACACTTGTGTTAACCCACAGCTAAAAATAACACTCGCCTTTCTCATTATAAAAAAAAAGTAAGTAAAAAGAAAGTGAGTCCTCAGCCAAGAATTTGGAGCAGGGGTGCCCCTTGGGTCCAACGCAATACGCGGGGATCACGGGAGACCGCCCCGGGAGGGGCAAGGTGCACCCAGCCGAGAGGGCCACGGTGTGCAGGTGCGGTGAACCGATCCCCACGCACGCTTAACAGGGTTTCAGGGTAGGTTCGCACTCACTCTTAATTAACAACGAGGTCGGACGGGTTGAGGCTAATCGGACGAGATGAGGGGAAAAAGTACAGGGGTCTGGCTCCGCACGTCGCGGGGAAGGGGGCCAGGAAACAGCACTCCGAGGGTACCCCTCCCGCCCCGCCCTGGCCTGAGGAGCGCGGGCGAGTGGGCCGGGCCCTGCGCGCCCACCCGGGCCGCCTTACCGTGGCTCTGCAGGATCTCGTGCTTGAGGCCGCCAGTGTAGTCAATGAGCTCCTCCAGGCCGCGCTCGCACAGCTGTCCGTAACCCGAGAACTTGTGCAGCACCTTCTCCAGCTCGCGCTCCACCGTCACGCACTGATCCATTTCGGAGGCGGCGGCGGCGCTCGGCGTCCCGGCGCCCGGGTGTCCGCAGACGTTCGGGCCGGGCCCGGCCGAGGCCGCGTCCTCCTCCTTGTCCCCCAGGCGGCCGGCGGGAGCTGCTGAGGCGGCGGGCACTCTAGCCCCGGCGCCGGGGAAACCCCGCACTGCCCGTGCCTGCCTGCCCCATGGCGCACGGCCTCAGACGCGTCGCAGACGCCCGGTCTTTCTGCCCCACCCGACCCTGCGTCTCTGGCCCCCGCTCGCCGAGTTCGGACACACGCGGCAGCACTGCCGACTGTTTTGTTTTCAAGAGAGGCGGCCGATGACCTGGTTCTCCAGGGCGGCACCGTGAGCTGCCGAACCGAGATGGGGGGGGGGGGGCCGGTAACCACCCCAGAGAGGGGAGGAGGCGGCGCGGGCCCTACCAACAGCACGCGCGAGGGGGAGCAGCCCGGTGATCCCGGGCGGAGGAACGCGACCAGCGGCCGCCCGCGCCGCCGCTCTAAAGGTGAGGGCCGAACCACGTGGGAGGCGTGCAAGTGAGAGGTCGAGGGTGGAGCAAGGACCCAATTGGTCCGAGAAGCTAAATACGGAACTTGGGAGACAGCCCTGGAGCTCCGAGAACACTACAACTGCGCGCTTCGTAAACAAGAGGGTGGAAACCGTTCCTACCCACTCCGCCCAGAAACCGGGAAAACTAGCCAATTGCGGCGAGGAATACGTGAGGGACCTACGTCCTCCAACCCCTGGCCTAGGTGTAAACCTCCAGCCAATCCGGTCTAGAGGCCAAACCAATAGTCTCCCTGTTGGAGGGGGTGACTTCGAGAGCTTACCGAAAAGCAAGTCATTTGTGGAAAACCATGAGATAAAACAAAACAAAAATCTGAAAGTCTAGTTTTCATAGAACTTGTCCCTGGCCATAAATTATTTCACCTGTCTATCACTCCAAAGTACGGTCATTCAAAGTTTTGAAAGACGAACTCGCCGCCGAGGTCGAAAAGCCCAGGCAGGCCGGGCGCCTACTAGAACTAAAGGCGGGTGGTTCCGGGAGCGGTGACGAAAGATACTTGCTGGCTGAGCGGTCGTCGCCCCAGGGAGCTGGGGCGTGGCCGACAGACCTACCCTGATGCCAGCGACACGGCTAGGGCACATCCCGCACCCCCAAACCCCGGGCAGGCCTCTGCCCTTTGACTCCGGTCCTGGAACCTTTCCTGACCCGTTGCCTCTCACCTCTGCCATGCCATGTACAGGCAGCTTCACGGAATGGATATTGGTCCTATAGCCAGACAGCCTAGCTGATCCCTGCCTCTTAGGCGCCTTATTGCATTGAATCAGAACGACTTGACCCCGTTTATGTAACCCCTTCTCCTGATTTGGTGGTTTCAAGTGGCCTATTTG
The DNA here is from genome assembly GCF_014824575.4 of Sturnira hondurensis. NCBI lineage: Eukaryota > Metazoa > Chordata > Mammalia > Chiroptera > Phyllostomidae > Sturnira > Sturnira hondurensis. The sequence continues at coordinate 1,354,243 of NW_028074670.1, forward strand.
AAGGCCATTTGGCCTCCAACCTGGCTCAAAAAGCTTCATTCAGCTGCACAAGCCTTAGCATTGCTTAGGTGCCTTGGGGCCTCTGAGCACCCAGCCTTTTTCTTGGCCTATAAAACTTCCACCTTTCTCCTAAAGTTCTCAGCTCACTTGTCCTCTCAGAGGGTTCACCCCTGACCACACTGATACAGCTTCCACCTTCCAGCAACACCATCCTCCGTTGCTGTATCATATTTATTATAATATCACTTATATCACTAGTTTTATTATTTTCTCAGCACATTAAATCTGAAGTGATCTGATTTATTTACTTGCCTGCTTTGTTTTTTCCTGTCTGCACCACATCCGTAAAAGCTCCATGAAGGTTGTTGGCTCCTGGCATGTATTGTTCTGTGCCCAGAACAGAGCCTGGCAGCATAATAGGCAATCTCTTTTTAATTACAACAAAAACTTTTGATCTCCATTTTCCTTTTTTATAATTGGAACTATTAGTACTTCATTAAAGTCTTAGGAAAATTAAGTGAGATAATGTATGTAAATGCCCATATTAAGCACACGGTAGTGACATGATAGATGGTGGTGGTTGTTACTGTTGTAAGCTCCCATTTAGCCTTTCCTGGATATTTCTTTCCCCAGGTTATATCCTCAACCTTCTCTTTTCCCTTTATCTACTGGACTGGGAGAAAACATTATAATTGCCCCCTCCAGCCCTGATTTGCCTCATAAATTCTAACTTCACATTCCCTTCAACGAGTAAGACATCATCACCCAGAGGACTCTTTTCCTCCAATCAACATGACAAAAGCACTATTTATATTCCTTTTCCCAAACCGACTTTCCTTAACTCCTCAGTTTTTGTCAGCATACCTGAACTCTTCCAGGCCTTCTGCCACTTCCCCATCCTCATCTTTAACTTACCTGTAGGGTTCTTGAAAACCTTTTCTCTCTCAGACTCCTTGACTTCACTGAACTATTTCCATTGCCACTGATCTACATCTTTCTCAAGATACTTTTGCTAAGTCAAGTGCCTTAGCAAAACCCCGGAATCATTGGTGTTCTGCAGGATTTTGTCCTCATCAGTATCCCTAAAAATAAAGATTGTCTCACTCCCCTTTTCATTCACCCTCCCCATATAGTCAGATATCAAGTTTTATTGAGTCTAACATCTTCAGTGGGGCTTTTTAATTTCTACATTTTCACCTTCATTAGTACCTTTGACAAGTTTCCAACATTATAATTGCTTCACTTATGTGCCTTTGGTCTCTTACCCTTACAGGGCCACCAAAGAAATCTTTATTTGCCCCAAAAGGTTGTTATAATAATTAAATGAGATAATCTATGTAAGGCATTCAGCATAATTCCAGGCACACAATGAGAGCTATCTGCTGATCAGAAATTTGCTGATTATACAGATACTAAAATCATTACACTGTACTCATGAAACTACTATAATGTTATACATCAATTATACCTCAATTCAAAATAAAAGAAAATAACCAATGACTCCCCATTACCTACAGCTTCCAATCCTAACTCTCAGATGCATGATCTATACAGTGTAGCTAGCCATCATGTAACAGGATGCAGCCAAGAGAGCACCCCCCCCAAAAAAAAGGGGGGGATTTGGAATAGGGTCCAGAACTCAAGGTGTCCAGAAATACTAAGATGTCCTCATCCATTTCCCCCCTACACAGGTGTGAGTTGGGGGAGGGACAAATGGAGCAGGGCCATTAAGAGCTGTTTTGTACAGCAAAGGCTTTGCAGATAACCTCTGGCATGGTTGTTTAACATATCTATAAACTTTAACTGGTTACATAGATACGTTAAATAGCTGTGGTCATGCCCTGAGCCAGGGAGGATGGAAGTGACTTTCACCCAAGACTTAACTGCAGGGAGGTCCCCTGAGTTACAGCGCCTGTGTAAGAACTTGGAGTTGATTGGTTCCATGCCATGGGGCCGTACCTACCCAAACTCACTATGGCAGCCCTGTAAAGCTGGAAGGATATGGGAGTGCCAGCAAGTGTAGCCGATTGTAGGAGGAGTCGGAAATGGGGTTGCAAAGGAGGACTGGTGTGGGGATTTAAACCCAGATGCAGCAGCAATTAAAGGAGAGAGAACCACATGGCTGTGGCAGTCTAGAGCGAGAGCCACGCGCTTTTGAACAGAGTGGGGACCCCCGCAGCTGGGGGTAGAGAGAATCACCATTCGGCTTCGCCAGTGTGGCAACCCTACCCTCTCCATAGCTCTGGTGGAGGAAAAAAACATGTAGTTTTGGCCAGCGTGCAGACCCCTGCAGCTCTGGTAGAAGAGGCCCACGTGGCCTTGGGGTGCTCCCTTTGGCCACGTGGCCTGGAAAGCAGGAGAGACTTTGCCTGGAAAAAGGGTAAAAGAACTCTTTGCCAGTAGACCGTGAGAAGGTGCCACATGGCTTCAGAGTAATTAGAGATCCTGCCTGGACGGCGACACAGCTGATGGTGCCAGCAGCCTGAAACACAGACATGTGCTCTTTTCCTGAGTTATGGTACCCTGAATTAGGGCAGGGGGAGAAGGAAGCACTGTGGGTGTCTGTGGGTATCCTAAAGGACTTTGATATTTTAATGGGGACATTGGGTCACTACTTTAAGTCTGTATAGCTTTAAATAAACTTTTCCTTTCCTTTTCAGAAAACTCTGGCATTGAGAGATGTCTTTCCTCTGGCGGCAGACAGACGAGCCCAGTAGGTGGTCCAGACAGTATTAGTATTCCAGAGTCCAGGCCCCTGTGTGTCTGTTCTGTAACAATCACAATCCCTCATCCAAACACTGGGTACTTTCATACTTTGCGGTGTGAATTGAGCACAACTCATTTATGCTTTTTCTTCTCCCTGAATGCCTTTCTTTATTAGTTATTCAAATCCTCCTCCTTCTTAAAGTAACAGGACAACACCTCCTTTAACTTTAATACCATCCAGAGTTTGGCCTGCACTCTTGAATATGATAATTACCAACTATACAAGGAAGAGACATCAAAAAAACATGGAATCACTTCCTGGAGGGTGGGCCCCTTGTAGTACAAGCTTCCCCTGTTAGGCGAGTGTTCTAGGAGCCCATCTGTATCAGTGTACCAGCTGGCATTGTTCTGAGAGACTGCATTTGGCTTCAGAATTTTTACTTGGAAGACTGTTTCAGCACATTTGCCCATTTCACGATGGCTGATTCATGAGCACACAGGCCCAACAACGCGGAGTGTTCAGCAGTTTTTGACCCAGATGGCATGAACCCCCCTGCCCCACCCTCCCTATTCACCTAATCTTTCCCCAAGCAACTTTTTTTTTTGTTTCCCTGAATGAAAAAAAGTCCTCATAGGGAAACATTTTGCCAAAGTGGAAGAGGAGAAACAAAAACACAGCAGAATTACTAAAAGGCATCAAAATCAATGAGTTCAATAACTGTTCTGAGCAGCGGAAAAAAATGTCTCAGTAGGTGTATTGCATCAAATGGAAAGCGCTTTGAAGGTGACTGAAGTTTAAACATGTAAGAATGAAAACACAATTTTTTATAAATTAATTCTGTTTTTGTGGATCCCCCTCATGTATAGCCATTTAAATCAAATTAAAAATTCATTTCTTCAATCATACTAACCATACTTTACTTAGTAACCACATATGGCTAGTGGCTACTGTGCTAATCAGCACAGAAGGAACATTTCCATCACTGTAAAATGTTCTATTAAGAGGTGCTGCCCTGGCTAGTATAGCTCAGTGGATTGAGCGCAGGCCTGGAAACCAGAGGATCGCGGTTCAATTCCCAGTCAGGGCACATGCCTGGGTTGCAGGCCAGTTCCCAGCAGGGGACCCATGAGAGGCAACCATGTATTGATATTCTCTCCCTCTCTCCTTCCCTTCCCCTCTAAAGAAAAACAAATAAAATCTTAACCAAAAAAAAAGAAAGAAAGAGGTGCTGATCTAAACCATTATCACACAGTATAAACTAACCAGCCACTCCTTAAACTGCTTATAAGACTTCTCTGTGTTGTCATTTAACGCTTAGGTGCACACTGCCCCTCTCTTTTTAAAATATTTGCCTTATTAGCTCAACTACATTGTTAGCTCCTAGGTCAGGGCTACTTTTCTTTTTCTCCCCCAAAATCTAATAGCATAGGAAACAAGTAAGAGAAGGGGCTTCGAATTCAACTGAAGGGAGAAAAATAGTGCTAGTGTGGAAAGGGGTCTTTGTGTTCTCTTCTCACTTTGTATTGGCCTTTCTACCCAGTGCGTAACTGTTTTACGCTTAAACCCTGATTTGTCAGCAAAAGGTCTCTAGAAGCAAGAGGAAAACAATTCAGTTTTCAGAACTATAAATTCAGTTGTTTTTTTATGATTGTATTTCAGCACACAACAAAAACAGAATTTACACACACAAATGCCACTCCAGTATCAGATGGACTCTTGCCCACATTTGGTTGACTCTGGAGAACCTTTCATTTGCAATCATTCTGGACCTTGCTCTTCTCCTCTCCTCTCCAAATTGGATTCTCTGTAACATTTAAGTAAACATTTTATTTTTAAAAAGGGGACCAAAATACACATCCACTGTAAAAAAAATTAGAAAATGCAAAAGAGTAAACAAATGATCCCATGAAATCCCAAAACCCAGGGGAAAAAATCAGTTTTAACATTTAGGGTGAATTTCCAGAGTTTTTCCTGTGGATACACATCTATATGTGCATTTTTATAAATGGTAACTGTCACTATATGTAACTACTTCACAGACTGTTATTGATATTCACTTCAACAGCATTTCTCTAACAAAAAAACCTCTATGGAACTGCTTTTGACATCTTTTTGAAATGTTAAATAGATGTTACACATAACTATCTTAGCACTTACCCTTACTCAATATATTTCATGTATTCTTTGCACTTTGGTTTATTTTTAGAGCCCTGAAACTAGGCAGAGGCAAGACAGAAAAGATCAAAATTTTATCTTTTAAATTTGAGAATTTATTTAAAAATTACTTTAGAACTGCACCTGTATGCAAAATACACTTTCAGATAAGTGTAAAAAAGAGTATGTTTATAATTATAATGGTTAAAAAAAGGCCTTGTGGAAAAGACTTTGCTAATTTACGAACTATTCTAATTGACAGAAAACATAAAACCAATGGTCACCTGACAAAATGTGTTCTTATGAAATACTGAATTCTGAAAAATGTCATTCATTCTCATCATTATTTAAAATTTTCATTATTTTCAAGCCAAAAAAACAATCTCTACTTGAGCCATTTGTGGAAATGTCTCATGTGGAGACATTTGCTACTTGCTACTAAGAGCAGTTTAAGATTTGGATGAAAGCACAAGTACTGCTAAAAATATTAATCTAAAGGTTTTCTACTACTTTTTTAATAGACATTTTGTATTTTCTTTTTTTAAGATCCTATTTATTTATTTCTAGACAGAGGGGAAGGGAGAGAGACAGAGAGGAAGAGAAACATCAATATGTGGTTGCCTCTCACGTGCCCCCTACCGGGGACCTGGCCCACAACCCAGGTGTGTGCCTTGATTGGGAATTGAATCAGTGACCCCTTGGTTCACAGGCTGGTGCTCAATCCGCTGAGCCACACCAGCCAGGGCTGTTTTCTACTTCTTTCACATCTCCTGTGTGGTTTGGGGCATGTTGCCACTTAAATGACTGTTTGGTGGCTGGCTGGATGACACTTGCCCCCATTAAAACCTACTTTTAGGGAGTGGATAGGCAGTGCTAACAATAACACCTTTTCTTCTGCATCTACTACCCCCTTCCTTTGGCCCCACTAATGTTTCTAGAAGACACCCTCTCTCACCAGCAAAGCCCTCCCAGTGTAGCCTTCACCACTTTTGAAGGCCAGGGCACTTCTAATTGGATACCTATCAGTCAATCTACTCCCATATTTTTCACATATATATATGGATGGTATATAGGCATTTCCCTCCTATGTGGTGCTCAGCCTGTAGGGCGGTATTTATACCTTTTGGGTCTGCTCCTTCAGGGTCTCATTGATCTGAATCTTTTCCTCTCTGGAGTCTGGGGTGTCTTTGTACATTTTTTGTTTTCTGCTTACTCATTTATGTGCTTTACCAGGTGTAGCAGGAAGGGTATTGCACTGTAATCCTAAAGTAATTCATTCAACCTCGCCCAGCCTCAGTTTCCTTATCTATAAAATGAGAAGCTTGAAATAGATGACCTTTAAGTCCCTTCCAGTTAAAATTACAGAGATGGCAATGTCTATTAAGCAACACGTGAGGTGCTACACACCAAACAGGAATGGACAGATGCACCCTCCCTGCTTCTGGAAGTTTTGAGTCTGAATCATTACTTCCTCATTGTGGAAATGCAGTGGGGTTTTTTTGCTTTATTTATTTTTAGTAATAATAACAATGATAGCTACCATTTATTAAGCCAGGCACTTTGCTTTAAATGTGTGATTATCCAATAGAACCTTTTAAGGTAAATACTGTAATCATCGTTTTACAGATTAAGAAACTGAGGCACAGGTGAATTTAAGTAAGTTTTCCAAGATTATACAACTTAAACACGGTGGAGTTGGAATTTGAATTGAAATCTCTGACTTCGGAATCCATAAGGTACTGTACCTCAGAAAGACAAAATCACGCTCCATAATGACTTGTCAAGCATGAGATTTCTAATAGAACAAAGAATCATTTCCCATAGGTCGTATGGTTTGGTAATAGGATCCCAGGGCCAAAATCCACAAAACTCGTAACACTTCTACTTACCAGCTAGCTCTGCAACCTTAGGCAAGAAATTTAACCAAACAGCCCCTCCCGTTTTAAAATAACAATACCTACTCCACCTATCTTGTAACATTGTTGAGAGTAACTTACATATACATATAAATGCATGCACTTAATTAGTAAATGTTTGAAGTATATTTATATAGAAGGTGTGTATTAAATAGGATCCAGAGCCTTATCTGTAAATCATGAAGCCCTACATAAATTTAGAGTGCTGTTATTCCTTTTATTAGGAATGCATTTGATTCATCTGTTTGTGTATCTTACTATGCATCTGTTCAGGACAGAGTCTCAGCTGTAAATTACTGAAATACAAGGTTTATGGCTTTGGACAACCTGGAGGAGACTCCAGGTGGTAAATTAAGCAAGCGTTTAAAAAATGGCTTTTTGAGGGGACTTCCCATTCCACTAACATGAAATAGTCCCATTCCACCCTTAAAACTCTGGACACACACACACACAAAAGCGTGGGGTTGCTGTGAGGTGTAGAGAGAAGTTGGGCTACATAGGGATCTTGGCACTTGAGGAACGGCATAGTGGTAAGTTCCTGGGTTTTTTATTTTCTGTCTTATCTCAGACAGGGCCCTACAAAAGCCTCAAATCCAGCACCATAAACAGACACAGATAATAAAAGCTCCAAAAAACTTGTTTCCCCTAGCCAAACGATGGGGAAAAGGTTGGCATTACAATAGACAACCTTATTTGGCAATATCTGTCTTATTCCAGTCAAACACATAGAGACTGCACTCTCTCCCACAGCATGATTTCAGCAGAACTAAGAAGGGAGTCATTTTCCCACTTAATTCCTCTAATGCATGGATGAGACCATCAACATTCCAATTCTCCTGCAAAATGGTTTTGGAAGGGCTGAGTGGGGAACTGACCTCCCACCTTCTGCCTGGCAAAAATGGGTGGGACGCCAATTCCCCCAGCAGGTGGGATCAACAGGTTGAGCTCAGTGCTGAGTTTATACCCTGACTCAGAGACCAGACAGTGGGAGTCTGTGCCCCACTTTCACTGGGAAATTGTCGATGGAACAAGGGGCAAACTGAACTCCCACCTCGTCCATTCACAACAAAGCAGTGTGATTCAGTGCTCTACGTTCGCCAAGGTGGTGGTGGTGGAGACCAGAGAAAATCTAAACATACACACCCAGCAGCCCATGTGCTAAATCTCAACAGGGTACTACATCCTAAAAGAAAAATAAGATTAAATAAAACCCAAAGCCATACAATATACTACCCAAAATGTTCAGTTTACAATTTTTATAAGTCAAAGCATGAATGAGAAAAGACACTTGATGTATGATAATGATGAGACGAATCAAAGGTTGAGATTATCTGACAATTACGTTAAAGCAATTGTAAAAGACTTCAACAATCATTTACAAATTCTCTTGAAACAAATTAAAGATTAACGATTCAGCAAAGAAATAAAAATGATCAAAAAGAACTGAATAGAAATTATGAAACTGAAAAATACATAAATAAAATATTGCTGTATGGACACAATCATAGGGTAAAAATAACAGAGATAGAATCAGTGAACTTGAAGAATAGACCAATAGCACTTACCCAATCTGAACAACAGAGAGAAAATACTATGAAATAAAAGGAACAGAGTCTCAGGCATTATAGGATTTTTTTGAGGTAAAAATCATATCATTGTAATCACAGAATGAGAAAAATGTGAGAGGAGAACTGAAAATGTATTCAAAGAAATAATAGCCAAGAAGTTCCCTAACTTGACAAAAACCATTAACCTACAAATTCAAGTTGAACAAATCTCAAATAAAATAAACCCAAAGAAGTCTACTCCAAGACACACGGCAATTAAACTTCTGAAAACTAAAGACGAGAAAATAACTTGAAAGCATCCAGAGAGAAACGATGCACTAAAGGAGAACACAAGTAGGAGTTACAGCATCTTTCTCTCCTGAACTGTGAGGGCCAGCAGGACATGGCACAACTTTTTTAAGTGCTCAGAGAAAAGAATTGTCAACCCAGTATTCTATATCCAGTGAAAATAATTTTTTCTCACTGCCATTGATTAGGTTTTTATTCAAAATTAGCTGTTCAAAGTAATTCAACCACTAGGGAATAAACAAATTTAACTTTATGCCACAGGCTTCTTCTCTTCTGTGGTAGGATTTCTTTTCTGTGGGCTTCTTTTCAGCTTCTGATTTCTTGGCAGTGGCAGCTTTGTTCCCCCACTGAATGCTTCTTCTGCTTCATAATGCCAACAGTCTTTTCCTTTCTTCTCCACCCTAAGCTTCTTGTTGGAACCCATGTCATCCCATTTGGCTTCTAGAGCTGCTGCTGCGTTATCCACCTGGAGCTCAGCCTGCCAAAGATTGGTGTTCTGGCACCTGGTCTTTGCGTATGGACTTAGCTTCAACATGATTCTCAGGTTCTTCAGTGGATTCTTCTTCAGGACTCTGCAATAAATCTCCTTGCATAATGCTCAGAAGATTCTTCAAATCTCTGGGGTTTTCAAGATTCTGCTAATGTCTGTATTGAACATCTTGTGCATGGGAAGCTGCAGTTACTCTTGAGAGAGGCAGTTTATGCCAAGGTCTGTCCAGATTATTTAACTTACAGAAAGCACTTTCAGTCCAAATGGAGAAACAGCCCACATGCCCACCAAGGAGCAAGCTTCAAAATGATCAGTTTGCTTACATTAAGCAGAGTAATTCCATGATTAAATCTCAGCATTATTTTTCTACTTTCTCAGCTTCCTATTTTCTATTAAAACCTTGTCAACATAAGAAACACCAAAACCTGTAAATAATTTTAGGAGTTTATTTGAAAACAAAAAAAATTAATTTAAACAAACAAAAAAGAGTTTGTTTGAGCCAACTGACAAAATATGCATGGGACCAAGATCACAAATGCTCCCCTGGGGATGTTTCTGGAGGCTTCGATGATATTATTTTCCTCATTACAGATGATACAAGGTCCTCTGTACTGGATACAATGACAGTTTCTCATTTTGCCCTTCACAGCTTTTATTCACTGAGGCTCATAGACCTTTCTGATATTATTCCAGGCCTTAAATTTCTTAAGAAGCAAAACAGCCTCTTGGTCACCTTGCGGCCTTCAACTTTACCTTTAACTGTGAAAGGAAGTTCAGGTAATGTTTTCATATGACGACCTTTAGACATGACCAGCACTAAGACCAAGCCTGCCAGGGCGGAGCAGATGGCATATCGCCTCCATGTTGTGTTCACTCTGCAGTGCCAACAGCACCAGTTTGGTGGTGCAAATGTGCAGCCCCCACGACACATATGTCCAAAAGGACCATGGCCAGAGTGATGAGTTTCCCTACCTGGAACTCTGGGAATTGGACCCACAGCTCTGCCTATACCCCAAGACTCAGCACTGGTTTGAAGACCTGTGATTTCTCCGACAGCACAGGACTGTCTGTTGTTTTTGCACAAGTTGGTGTGAGCAGAGTTCATCATATCTGATTGAGTGGGAGCCTTGCACACAGTAGGCAAAGTGACACTTTTGTCAGATGATTCCCTCTGCTCAGAGCACACTGATGTTTGTGGCCACACTCCTCTCAAACTGGTGGCTCCCACAGGAAAAGGGAAAATATTCTTTAATAATGAAAGGGAAATCAAGATATCCTCGGAAGAAGAAAAACTACGAGAATTTGTCATAAGCAGCAGACTTATCACAAACAATGTTTTTTAAACAGAAAGAAAATAATAACCAAAGGAGACTTGGAACATCAAGAGGAAAGAAATAACACAATAAGCAAAAACATCAGCATATATAATTGACTTTCCTTTCCTACTGAGATTTCTAAATTTCTAAATTAACGGTAAAAGCAAAAACTATGAAAATGTTTGATGTGGTTCTAAATGAGGTTCTGAATGTATAGTAAGTATGTTAACATAAGAATGTTCAAAGCTGTAGAAAAATCTTATAAGACTTTATTTGAATCAAACAGAGGATACACATGGAAGCTAGATCTCAATGGACTGAGATAAACGCTACCAAGAAAATGACAGTTGCCAGCTTCTTCTGTGCATTTGAAATTAAGGAAGGAATGAATGTAAGGAAGATTACACGGAAGTGGTAGAAAACAAAACAGGGATCAGAAAACAGGAAAGTTCAGATTACTGCTCTCTTGAGGACAGTCAGGCTTTAGTAAGAGGTGTCTGAAAAAGAGGTATTTCAACAGTGTGTCAACCTAGATGTGCAGAAACAAAGAGATTCTGTGGCAATTAACCTCATGGAATTAATGTCATTGCAAATAGGGACAGTATTAGCTCCTCCTTTGCAAATGGTATACCATACCTTTTATTTCTTTTTCTTGCTGTAGTGGACTGGCCTGAAGTTCCAGGTACCTAACTATAGTGGTGATACTGGACATTCTAGGACATCTTGAGGGAAAAGCATTCAGTCTTCACTGGTATGAGGTTAGCTGTAGGTTTTATAGGTGTTCTTTAACAAGTTGAGGAAGGTCCCATTGATTCCTAGCTTATTGAACTTCTTGTCATGAACAAATGTTGGATGTTGTCAAATGCCTTTTCTGCATAAATTAATGTAATTAATAATTTTTCTTCTTCAGCCTATTTATGTAGTTTTTGAATTATCTTGTATTCCTGAAATCAACCCTACTACACCATGTTATATAAAGTACAAACCTCTTTATATGTTGCTAGAATTGATTTACTACTTCGTGAATATTTTTGCAACTAAGTTCAAGAGAGATATTGGTCTATAGTTTTTTTTTTTGGCTTCCTGTCTTTGTCTAGTTTTGGTATTGGGGTAACACTAACTTCACTGAACAAATTGGGAAGTATTCTCTTCTCTCATTTTCTGAAAAGAAATTGTATAGAATTGGTGTACATTCTTCATTAAAAGTTTGGCAGAATTCTCCAGTGAAACCATGTGAGCCTAGGAATTTATTATTTAAGAGTTTTAAAATTATAGACTCAATTTTCTTAATATAGGGCTATTCAAATTATCTGTTTTATATTGAATGAGTTGTGCTAGCTTGTGTTTTTGAGGATAGGTTTATTTCATCTAAGTCATTGACTTTATATGTTTAGAGTTGTAGCAGTATTTTCTTATTATCTTTGTGATATCTGCATGGTTTGTATTGATATGCCCTGTTTCATTCCTGATATTGGTCATTAGTGTCTTCTCATTTTTATTCTTTGTCTAGAGGTTTGTTAATTTTTTATCGATTTTCCTCTAATGTCTTCATACTTAAAATTTTTTGGATATCTGCTTTTGCATTTATTATTTCTTTCCTTCTGCTTGTTTTAAATTGATTTTGTGCTTCTTTTCCTAGTTTCTTTTTTTTTTTAAGATTTTATTTATTTATCTTTAGAGGGGAAGGGAAGGAGAAAAGGAGAGAAACATCAGTGTATGGTCACCTCTAGTGAGTCCCCTGCGGGGAACTGGCCTGCAACCTAGGAATGTGCCCTGACTGGAAATCCAACCGTGATTGTGTGGTTCGCAGGCCTGCGCTCAATCCACTGAGCTACTCCGGCCAGGGCCTTTTCCTAGCTTCTTGATGGGAGACTTCTTTGACCTATGCTTTATTTAGAAGGTGTTTAGTTGCCAAGGATTTGGGCATTTTCTTGTTATCTTCTGTTATTTATTTGTAGTTCGATTTCATTATACTTGGACAACATACTATAATTTTATTTCTTTTAAGTTTAGTGAAAATTATTTTATGACTGATGAGATGATTGATCTTGGTTTATGTTCCATGGACATTTAATAAGAATGTATATTTTGCTGTTATTGGTTGGAATATTCTGTAAATGTCAATCAGGTTGTTAGCAGTGGTGAGTTCTTTTATATTCTTGATGATTCTCTAACTAGTTGTTCTAAAAATTGTTCAGAGAGGGGTGTTGAAGACTCCAACTATTATTGTGAATTTGTCTATTTCCTCTTCTAGTTCTATCAGTTTTTTAGAGATATTATTTATTCATTTTTAGGCAGAGGAGAAAAGAGGGAGTAAGATAGGGAGAGAAACATCATTGTGTGATTGCCTCTCACATGCCCCCAACTGGGGACCTGGCCCGCAACCCAGGCATGTGCCCTGACTGGGAATTGAACTGGTGCCCCTTAGGTTCTCAGGCTAGCACTCAATCCACTGAACCACACCAGCCAGGGCTAGTTCTGTTAGTTTTTATTTCACATATTTTGCTGTTATGTTTTCTGGTACATACATATTTTGAATTGCTATGTCTTCTTGGTGGATTGGTTTTTTTGTCATGATGATATGGCCATTTTTATCTCTCATAATTTTCTTTGCTCTGAAGTCTTTTAAATGTAATATTAATATAGCTTTTTCTGTTTTCTTTTGATTAATGTTTGTATGATAAGTGTTTTAAAGTTATTTTGCCCTGGCTGTTGTGGCTCAGATGGTTGGAGTCAGGGCGCATATAAGAAGGCAACCAACTGATGTTTCTCATTCTTTCTCTCTCCCTGCCTCTCTCTCTCAAAAAAGTGATGAAAATATGTCCTCAGTTGAGGATAAAAAAGAATTATTTTACATTCAACCTGCTTTTTCATTGTATTTGAAATAAGCTTATTGTAGACATCATATAGTTAGGTCAGGTTTTATTTAGAGAAAGAGGAAGAGAGAGAGAGAGAGAGACAGAGAGACAGATAGAGAAACATCAATGTGAGAGAGAAACATTGATCAATTGCCTCCCACACATGGCTTGACCCAGGGATGGAACCTGCAACCTAGGTATGTCCCCTGACCAAAAATTGAACCCCAAACCTTTTGATGTGTGGGACCATGCTCCAACTGACTAAGCCAGAATGAAGTCATGTTTTTTAATCCACCCTGCCAACCTTGCCTTTTAATTGGCGTACTTCGACCATTTACATTTAATGTAACTATTGATATGTTAGAGTTTAGGAGTGCATTGTATTTTTTGTTTTCTTTGTGTTTTTGTTTTCCATTTCTCTAGTGTGTTTTTTTTCCTGTCATCCTATGGGTTACCTGAACATTTTTGAAGAGTCCTGTTTTGATTCATCTATTGTTGACATAAGAAACCTCCAATAATTCTCCAAATAGAGAATTTTAATGAGTTTGAGCAAAACTGATGACATGTGGCAGGGAGCAAATGCTCCTGAAAATAACGGTTTTGCAGCTTCTTTTATGCACTTAGAATTAAGGAGGAAACGTGAAAAAGATTACGTGGAGGTGAGAGGAAACAAGGTGGGAACTGGATTACAGGACAGCTGAGAACATTATTTGTTCTCTTGACAGGTGATTACAGGTTATTTCAGAGGTATATTAGCCTAGATGCACAGAAACAATGGACAGGGCTTGCTAAAGGCAAAGATAAGCCTTGTATTAAAAAGTTATATGCCTGAGGCATGTCTACACACAGACCTGCCCAGTCAGGAATTGACAAATAATCACCCAACATTTGTTCATGACAAGAAGTTCAATAAGCTAGGAATCAATGGGACCTTCCTCAACTTGTTAAAGAACACCTATAAAACCTACAGCTAACCTCATACCAGTGAAGACTGAATGCTTTTCCCTCAAGATGTCCTAGAATGTCCAGTATCACCACTATAGTTAGGTACCTGGAACTTCAGGCCAGTCCACTACAGCAAGAAAAAGAAATAAAAGGTATGGTATACCATTTGCAAAGGAGGAGCTAATACTGTCCCTATTTGCAATGACATTAATTCCATGAGGTTAATTNAATACAAGATCAACACAAAAACCAATTGCATTTCTACATACTAACAACATATGGGAAAAAATGAAATTTAAAACACAATGCCATTTAAAATTGTTCCAAAAATACTTAGGTATAAATATAATAAAGCACATACAGTATTTGTAGGCTGAAAATTGCAAAATGCTGATGAAAGCAATTTAAAAAGACCTAAGTAAGTGGATAAACAGGCTACATTCATGAGTTGAAAGACTCATTATAATAAAGATGTCAATTCTCCACAAGTTGATTGCTATAGATTTAATACAATTCTGATAAAAATCTCAGCAAGATACTTTCTAACATAGACAAGCTTGCTGTAAAATTTATATGAAAAGGTGTAGGACCTAGAATAGCTAAAACAATGTTGAAAAAGAAAAAAGTGGGAGGACTCATTCTACCCAATGCTGTCTTAATATATAGCTACATACATAATACATGGTGTAACATGTAACCAAAACTATGATAATGGAGCAGGAATAGACAGATAGATTAATGGAATAGAATAGAGAACCAAAATCAGTCCATGCAAGTATGCCCAAGTGATTGTTAACAAAGGTGCAAAAGAAAGTCAGTAGAGGAAAGATAGCCTTTGTAGAAAATAGGGCTGAAAGGTAATTGGGCATTAGGCATTCATTAGGAAAGAAAGGAAGGAAGGAAGGAAGGAAGGAAGGAAGGAAGGAAGGAAGGAAGGAAGGAAGGAAGGAAGGAAGGAAAGAAGGAAGGAAGTAAAAAGGGAGAAAGGGAGAGAGAAAGAAAGAAAGAAAGAAAAAAAGAAAGAAAGAAAGAAAAGAAAGTCAACCTAAATTATCTCAGAAATGAATCACTGACTTAAATGTAAAACAGGTAAAATAAAATGTAAAATAACAACAACAAAAATATAGGAAAAAAATCTTTGGGACATAAGCGAATAATGCTTACATTTGATAGCAAAGGCACAACTTATAAAATGAGAAATCAATAACTTGAACTTGAGAGAATATTTGAAAACTACATATCTAAGGAATTGTATCTGTATCTAAAATACATACAGAAAACTCACCAGTAACAAAAAACAACACAAAAACAATCACAGAAAAGCAAAAGGCACAAATATTTATGTCACTGAAGAGGAAATACACATGGCAAATAAGCACATAAAAAGCTGTTCAACAATCATTAGCAGTCAGCAAAATACAAATTCAAACCACAGTAAGACATCACTACATACCTATTAGGATAGCTAAAATAAAATATAGTGATTTATCAAAAAGCAGCTGAGGATGTACAAAAACTGGTCACTCATACATTGCTGGTGGGAACATAAAGTGATACAGGCATTCTGGAGCAGAGTACGGCAGTTTCTCACAAAACTAAACATTCACTCTGGCTGGTGTGGCTCAGTGGACTGAGCATCCACCTTTGAACCAAAAGGTCTCAAGTTCAATTCTCAGTCTGCACACATGCCCGGGCTGTGGGCCAGATCCCCAACTGCGGGTGTGTGAGAGGCAACTGATTGATGTTTCTCTCAGACACTGATGTTTATTTCCAACTCTTTCTCCCTCCCTTCTCTGCTCTCTAAAAGTAAATAAAACTTTAAAAAAAAAAACTAAACATGGATCCCAGCAATTGCACTTTGGGCATTTATCTCTGAGATTTGTGTACAGTTTTTTTCACACATAAACCTGTCCGCAAATGCTCACAGAAGTTTTATTTGTGATGGCTCCAAACGGAAAACAACCCAATTGTTCCTCAATGGGTGAATAGTTAAACTGTGGTAATCCATACCACATAATACTATTCAATAATAGGAAATGAACTATTAACACACACAACAACATGGATGAATCTCAAGAGAATTATGCTAAGTTGTGGGGGAATCGTAAAAGGTTCCTTTTATATAGCATTCTTGAATGCCTAAATTATAAAAATGGAGAACAGACTGGCTGTTGCCAGGCATTAAGAGCAATAGGAGGGACAGCAGTGGCCGTAGCTTATTGCTCATAACAAGCTCATGAAAGAGTAACACGAGAGATCTCTCTGATGGGCTCTGCTGTATTTTGGTTGTGGTGGCCACGTAATTCTACACATAAGTGATAATATTGCATAGAAGTAAGCTTGAGCCCCTGGGTGTGCACACGCATGTGAGTGCACATAAAGTTGGTGAAAACTGGGTAAGTTTGACAGGTTGTACCAACGTTAATTTCCTGATCGTGATATTGTACTATGTAGGATCTCTCTGCATTGTCTCCTACCACTGCGTGTGAGTCTACAATTATCTCAGAAAATGTTTTTAAACTGGTCTTTTGAGGATAGTTATGATAATGAGGAGGAAAGGCAACCACTCTCTTTTTGTCCCTAATTATTATATTATAAACAAAAAAGTTTCTTCTCTTTGTTTATAATTACCTGGTTTACTTTTTCCAGTGATTAATTCTAAGCTTTGTCTAATCACCCCTTTATGTCCTCTCCATTTTTCCTATCAAATAATCAGTAAGTTATTTGTTCTGATGCAAGATTATTTCAAGTTACATTTAAATATAGAAACTTGATTGCAGTGTTCAAACTGATGACTCATCTTCCTCATCAGCCCAAGGGCAGGGACAGCATTACGGTTTTAGATACTCTCTAGTGGGCAGCACATGGGAAGTCTGTAAAAAGTCTGCTTCTGTTGCTACAAAAGGCAAATGCCCCATTACTTGTCCTATGTGTGTTGAAAGGGGTTTTCTGCCAAACCCATTCTGAGCTCCTGCCTTCGCCCTTGGTTGAGAACCAATAGTTATTCTTTTCTAAAAAGAGTCCTGGCTTACTAGAATTCAGAGAGGATAGTGTTTACCAATAGAAATAAAGGTCAGAATATGAAAAAGGCCATAAAACGGATTACAAACATTTGAAAGGAATAGTAACATATGTTGCCCTAGCCAGACAGCTCAGTTGGTTAGAGCATCATCCCAGTATATCAGTGTGGTAGGTTTGATCTCCCATCAGGACACACCCAAGGATCAACCAATGAATACATAAATAAGTGGAACAATAAACCGATGTTTCTTTCTCTCTCTCCCCTCTCCTTTCCTTTCTTTCCCTAAAATAAAAAACAATTATATATGGTAAAATATGTCCTTGGCAAGTATAACATCGTTTTGTGACCCATACCTTAGCATATACTATTCCATCTTCCCAGAATGCCTCCTTTCCATGTTATAAATCCTGTTTAGGTGTCTGTGTGTCCTTCTCACCCCTTTGTTCTACAGATATCATCATTCCCTATGTTGCACTGCATCTATAAAGTGTACAAACTTCTATTGTGGTATATAAAATGGAAATAAAGAGTACAATATAGTGATTAAAAATTTGAACTCTGGCACCAAACAGAATTCGAATCCCAGGTCCACTAGCTGCGTGAACATGAGCAAGTTATTTAACCTCTTGTTGCCTCATCTGTAAAATGGCAATAGTGGTAATACTTAACTGATAGAGTTGTTGTGAGGATTAAATTAATCACATGTATGGTAAATACTAAGTGCTATATGTGTTAGTCATTATCTTTATTTATATGTTTATTTCACTTAATTAGATCATAAGCTACTTGACGGCAATATAAGTTATCTATTGCCCTATTCATATTACTCCAAAACTTAATGACTAAAATAGCAATCTTTATCTCATGGTTTTGTGGATCAGGAATTTTGGAGCACTTGACTGGGTCCTCTGGTTCAGGATTTCTCACAAGCTGGCAGTCAAGGTGTTGACTAGGCTGGCAGGTATCTGAAGGATCAACCAGGGGAGGGTCAAAGGGTACTGGCAGGATTAAGTTCTCACAGGTTGTTGGACTGAGACTTCCTTAGTAACTGTTGGCCAAAGGCCACCTCAGTTCCTTACCACTGGGCCTTTTCATAGGAAACCCCAAACACGGCAGCTGGCTTCCATCAAATGGATAAGTGAGAGAGAGGGGAAGCAAGACAAAAGTCACACTATTTTTATAACCTAATCTCAGAAGTGACACCCTCATCTTTTCTATGTTCTGTTAGAAGCAAGTCACTAGGTCCAGCCCACTTTCAAGGTGGGAGGATTACACAAAAGGAAGAATAAGAGGAGCTTGGATCACTGGTAGCCAACATAAAGGCTGCCGCCCCAATGACTGACATTCCTCCCACATTCAAAATAGACTCCTTGCCTCCCCAAGTCCCCAGAAGTCTCATCCCATTATAGGCCGGGACTGTGTCTTACTCATATGCATAACTATAATCACTTTTCTTACTGATTTAAACAAAAGGAGAAGGGTAATGTTCTTGTTATGAAAGAAAAGTGTAGAATATCATGTCATTAAACATAAGCTATATGAATAAAATTTTATAAATAAAAATATAATAAACAAGGTTCATTACAAATGTAAGGCTTTTCTTAGCCGTTATTTAGAATGCTGTCAAATTTTTGGAGAATTTAATAACTACAAATTTTAAGCATTTATTATTTTATTCATTTTTGTGTTTGGTTTGAGTAATCTTGTATCTTAAATTTTGATAAACTCACCCATATTATGTTTATCTTTTCTATTTATACTTGGGTCCATGATGCTATGGAATATGGATAATTTAAACTTCTCCTATCAAATCAACTGCTGGTCATGGTTGTCCAATAAGGTACAACCAGCTAAAAACATCATTGTATTGAAATAGAAGTCTTCTCATCAAACCATCTCTTAGGGCATTTCTCTGATCTCTGACTATACCTGCATTCACCTATGACATGAAAGGAACACAGTAGGTATATGCCATACCATGTGACCCTTTGCTGTCTCTCCCTCCTCTCGTGATTTATATTACCTTGAAGCATAAGCAAAATCCACAGGTTCTGTGGAGCCTCATTACCATGGAGCCTCTGGTTGGATCTGCAACAGCCCATAGGAGTAGCGCATATGGGGGCTGAGGGGAGGAGACTGCTCCTCATGAAGAGCTGAGACTGACGCCATGAGACGAACCAGAAGAATTGAATCTGAACATGACACTTCTGTTCAAGGTGTATGTTTTAATGGCATAATAATTAAAATGTTTTTTCTTTTTTCCAAACCAGTTGAGCAGAAAACGTGTTCTTCCTTTAAAACATTAGGATTTTTTAAATCAACTTAAGTTTTTAGGCTTAAATTATTGAAATAAAGTTACGTATTCAAGCTACGTCATCTATCAGGGCCAAAGATGCTGGTACTCCTGTTCTGATCTACTACTGCAGGTGGAGGGAAGCATAAAAATTCCTGTACAGACCTTTGGGATAATAGTGTTATTTTTCATGAGAAATTCTGGAGGATATTATTCACAAAAAATTAAACAGCATATTATAAATAATAAATATTTCTGTCCATGGACCACCAGCCTTTTGAAATAACACTTCTAGGGATTTCCATGTACTGCCCACTTATTAAATTCAGTAACCTTCCTTTTCCTGCTCACTATGGATGACCCATTAATCCTCAAAAACTACTTCCCAGCATGAATCTTCAGTTCTGATCTCAATCAGTCTCATTTCCTCTGATCACATTGTTCTTACTGCCGTCCCACCCCTCTGTAAATCTAATGTCCTTCTCCCAATCCCTTGAAGTCTAATCCTATGCTTCATAGCCCAACTTAATTCATTATTTTTCCTTGAAGCTTCCTCACTTCACGAGAGGCCCCATGGATTTCTCCTTTCATGGACTTCTCTTATAGATAAAATTGTCAGCATTTAATTTGTTTCTTAACAAAATACTCTATTTTTACTTAACATATGTAAAATATGATCTCCAAGGGATGGAGAAAGAGAGGGAGAGCAATATAAATGTGTGGTTGCCCCTCGAGCACAACCCAGGCATGTGCTCTGACTGGGAATTGAACCAGCAATACTTTGGCTCACAGGCCAGTGCTCAATCCACTGAGCCAGCCACACCAGCCAGGGCTGTTTTTATACCATTTTACTAAAAATAATGTGTGCGTACACATGCATGTGTGTCTGTAGTATTCTATGATCCATATGGTTTCCTTCCTCATAGTTTCTGTTTACATTTTTTAATTTTTCAATTACAGTTGACATACAATATTATATTAGTTTCAGATGTACAACATGGTGACTCTAGATATTTACATAACTTACAAAGTGATCACCCTGATAAATTTAGTACCATACATAGTTGATGCAATATTATTGACTATATCCCCTGTGCTGTGCTTTACATACCCATTACTATTTTTATAACTGACAATTTATACACCTTAAGCCCTTCCCCCCTTTTTAAGCCCTTCCCCTTTTTCATCCATCCCTTAAACCCCCTTTGGTTTGGCAACCATTAGCTTTTTTCTGCATCTATGCATTTGCTTCTGTTTTGTTCATATTAGAATCAATATACAAATGAAATCACATAGTATATGTCTTTCTGTCTTACTTATATTACATAGTATAAACCCTCTAGGTCCAATCATGTCACTATAAATGCCAAGATTTCATTCTTTTTTATGACCAAGTAATATTCCACTTAATATATGTAGCACTTCTTTATCATTCATCTATCAATGAACATTTGGGTTGCTTTCACATCTTGGCTATTGTAAATAATGCTGCAGTAAACATAGGAGTGCACATGTCTTTGCAAATTAGTGTTTTGGATTTCTTTGGGTAAATACCAAAAAGAAAAATATTGCTGGGTCATGTGGTGATTCTATATTTCATTTTTTGAAGAATCTCCATACTGTTTTCCACAGTGGCCGCACCAATTTACAAACCTAACAACAGGGCACAAGGGCTCTTTATTCTCCACATTCTCACCAGCACTTGTTGTTTATTGATTTATTGATGATGGTCATTCTAACAGGTATTGGATGCTATCTTATTATAGTTTTAATATGATAATTAGTGGTGGTTTGGGCATCTTTTCATATGTCTATTGGTCATCTGTATGTTCTTTTTAGAGACATATCTATTCAGGTCATCTGTCCATTTTTAACTGGATTGTTTGTGTTTATGGTGTTAAGTTGTATGAGTTCCTTATATATTTTGGATATTAATCCTTTATTCACTAATATATCATTAGTGAATATCTTCCCTTTAACATTACTTGTAATTCTGGTTTTGATGAACTCCTTTAGCCTTTTCACATCTGGGAAGCTCTTTATCTGCCCGAGTCTAAAGGACAGCCTTGCCGAGTAGAGTAATCTTGGTTGTATGTGGGGGGCTCTGCCCACAGGGACTGCCCGCCCCAGTCACCATGGATGAGAATGAGTCTACCAAGACACAGTCTGCTTGGGGAGGAGAGGTGGCCAATCTCAAAAGACAAGGGCCAAGAGCCTTCTCCTCGGTGGGCTTTTATTGGGTTCAGTTTGCACAGGAATACAAGTAAAACTCATCAATTATTGTCAGGCAGTAAGGATCAAACAATAGATAACATGCAAAGAACTACGAAGGTTTATTCTGAGTCAGGGTCTGTTAGCTAAGGTGCTACAAAACTTTGGGAAACAAACTTATTTCCTGCTCAGACTCTTATCATTTAATTGAGAGCATTCTTAGCAAAGCAGGTTACACAGGATTTTATGCATTTTTTCTTAGCCCTGATCACCCTAGGGAACTCACCCTTTCCAGCACAGGGCTGCACTGCCTTCTGTCATTGTTTAAGGCTTAAGTCAGGCAGGTGAAGTAAGGCAGCCAAGAGATTAGGAGACTTCTCCCAGACAGAATGAGGACTCAAGCTATGTCAGAGCCCCGGGGCAAGGGTCCATCACCCCTTTTTGCTATAGTCTCCCAAGTCCTTCCCTGGGGGCCCCCGCGATCATGCCTGTCTTATGTCATCCCTCCCTTGAGGAATCTTACCCGTCGTTGGCTAACCAATCATGCATTGAGGGCCAGGCAGCGTGAAGTAAAAGGGCTAGAGGCAGTGCCCCTGCCAGGGCAATAAGCTTTGTCTCCTTAATGGCTTATGGTCCCAAGGTCACTCACTCAGCCTTAGCCATGGGGTGGGGGCGGGGGTGGGGGAAGGTGAAGGTACACCTGAAACTAGGCGGGGTGGTTCCCAAAATTGAAGGTCCTTGTTTTTCATTCTTTGAATATTTTGTGCCAATTCCTTCTGGCCTGAAACGTTTCTGTTGAGAAATTGGCTGATAACTATCAGAGCTCCCTGATAGTTAACTAACTGCTTTTCTCTTCTTTTAAGATTTTATCTTTGTCTTTTTTTCATCTTTATCTTAATATTTGGCACTTTAATTATGATGTGCCTCAGTGTTGGCACCTTTGGGTTAATCTTGTTTGTGATTCTCTGTGGTTCCTGGGCTTGTATGTCTATTTCCTTAGCCAGGTTAGGGAAGTTTTCTGTCATTTTTCTTCAAAAAGGTTTTCAACTTCTTTCTCTCTTCTCATCTGGTACCCCTATGATGCAAATGTTGTTACACCTGATGTTGTCCCTGAGGCCCCTCATTGTTTTTTTTTCTTTTTTCTTTTTCCTATTCTAGTTGGGTGTTTTTTGCTACTTTGTATTTCAAATTGCTAATTAGATCTTCTGATTTATCTAATCTACTGTTGATTCCCTGTAATGTATTCTTCATTTCAGTTATTGTGTTCATTTCTGGCTAGTTCTTTCTTATGTTTTTTACTGTAACCATGGAGAAACTCTATTTTTTTAAATAAGACCCTTTTTTCTTTCTGTTTTCTTGATTCAAACTTGCCTTGTTTGTTGAATGGCACCATCACTCACTTGCCTCCTCTCTTTTTTTCCTTATACCTTTACAGCCCTTGGAACATTAGGTTCTGGTCAGTGTCAATCTGTCTTTAGAAAAAGCCTCAGGTCTGTTGATCAAGGAAAAAGAATTTCAGTCAAACTAAAGATAACATCTTCACCTCCTTGTGTTTCAGCCCCAGGCTCATGAAACCAGCATGGCCCCATTGGCCACACCCACATGAACCTGGACAGAATGGCACCGTGGCTGACAGCAGGACCTGATACAACAACCAACTGCTCCCTACCCTAACAAATCAGTACAGCCTATGACCCTAACTCCCTTAATCACCATGAATCACTTTTTCCTTTATATAATCTGTGCCCATGTAGGCCAGGGGGGAGCCAGGTTCTACACCACTAGTTCATCCGTGACTCCAGGATTGGTGCTATTTCCTTAAATAAACCCTTACTTTCTTTGCTGCAAACTGTTGTGTGTGCTTGACTGAACCTGATGCAAGCCGGCAAACAAACACCTTTAGTTTCGTAACAGTATTTCCATTTTTATGTTTCCTATCTCTTTGTTAATATTTTCACTGAATTTATCTACTGTTTCTTCTAAGCCCATTGAACATGCTTATAACCAGTGTTTTGATCTCTGCATCTGGTAGATTGCTTGTTTCCATTTCATTTAGTTCTTTTTTTGGAGTTTTGTTCCATTCTTTCATATGGGACATGTTTCTTTGTCTCCTCATTCAGGCTGCATCCCCTTCTTTGTTTCTAATTATTAGGTAGAGCTACTAAAGCTCCCAGTCTTAATGGAGTGGCCTTATATAGTTGGTGTCCCATGAGGCCCAGTCTCTAGTCAACCGAGCTAAGTGCTCTGTGGTGTCTCTTGTGCGTGCCCTCTTATAGATGAGCCTGATTGCTGTTGGCACAAATGGGAGGGGTTGCCCCTCAGGCTGATTGGCCAAGAGGACTGGTTGTGACTACAGTGGAGGAGCTGTTGTATAAGGCTGACCCCACATAGCAGGATTCGCTTTAGCAGGGCCCTGGTGCATGTCTAGTCTGCTCTTTGGGTGTGTCATTTGTGGAGGTGATTGGTTGCTGTTCTGGTGTGCTCTGAAGCTGCCCACCCAGTGTGTTGGTTTGGAGACTTCTTGGGAGGGGCTCTGGTGCAGGCCAAGGTAGGCCACTGCCTATGCCCTGCTGGGGCCACTTGGTATGAGCCACAGAGTGATCTGCAGATGGTTGCCTCTAGTGCTGGGCTTGGAAGCATCTGGGAGGGGCTAAGCTGTGAACTGAGGCTGGCTACCACTAGCCACAGGCTACCACTAGTGCTGGAATTGGGGCTTTAGCAAGAGGTTCAGGGCATGCTGAGGCCATATGCTAACTGTTTGGGGTTTGTAAACCTTTGAGAGATTTTAGGAATGCCTAAGGCCTGAGCCAAGAAGGCTGATTATATGGAAAAGCCACTGGAAGTGGCTTGGGTCGGCCTGTAAGTTGGGTGTGGCAAGGTCTCAGGGAATCACAGAGGGGTGGGGATGGGTTTATGGAAAGTGACACTTGCTTGGTACCCACCTGTGCCTGAGAGCTGGGTGCGAGGGAGGCCCAAAGAACAATGGCTTCTGCCACCACTTCTGTTTGAGAGAGAACTGCCCCCCAGCCCTGGCCCTGAAGCTGGACTACATATATTCCTGGTGCTTTTTAAACTGCTGCCCCAGCACCAGAGCTCAGAGAGAGCAAGTCCCTGTGTGGGCCCTTTAAGAGGAAAGACCTAAGTCTCTAGCAGCCCTCTGTCTCACCTGGATGGAATCCCCACTGATTCTCACAGCCAGATGACATGTGGGACTTCTCTTCCCGGCACTGTGCTCTGGGCTGGGACGCCCATTGTAGGGCTGGGTCCCCTCGCTCCTCAGAGTGCACCTCCACAGCTGAGACATCCCTCCTAATTTTTAATCACTACACATAAGTGTGGGACCAATCCAGTTCAGTGTCTGTGTTCCTCCTACCAATCTCCACGGGCCTTCCATATATCCTTAGTTACAGGATTTCTGTTTAACCAGACTTCATGAGGTTCTCAGTGACGGTTGTTCTGTAGTTTGGTTATAATTTTGAAGGGTCCTGGGAGGAGGTAAGTGCAGTGTTTACCTAATATGCCATCCAGACTGGAATTCTAGCTCTGAGCACTTTATATGTATTAATGAGTATTATTCCCAAAATCCATCATTCAGTGTGTTGCCACCCTTCAAGGCCAGGCAGGTTCATGGTATTCATGCAGACAGAAAAATATTCATGGAGCCGTTGGGATGCCTGGCATGCCTTTATTCGTGGGTGGGTGAGCCATGCACACTGCAAGCTACGTGTCTATCTGCATGTCTCATGTCATGGGCCCTGTGCCCAGCATGTCGCCCACCGTGGCACCTGCCCCCTTGCATGTCTCTCATCATAATCACCTCCAGCAGGGAGTCCCTACCTGTTTAAGTACTAGAGGGGAACAAAGCTGGAAAACTGCCAAACCCTTATATAACATACTAGTTCTGCACATGCGAGCCACTGTGTGTTATGGGAACAGTCTGTCGGATCCAGTCTCAAGGCTGTGAGAACACTGGTTATCAGGCCCTTTCTATGCTATGGGAACACTGCTCCCCTCAGCTACCCAGACACCTGGGTGAGGAAGCCAGACTGCCTCCACTTACCCTACATGTAGGCACTACTATTCACCCTACTTTATAGATGAAGGAGCTGAAGCAAAAAGAAAACAGGAAGAAAATGAAGCAAAAAGAGAAAAAAGGAAAAAAGTTTAGGTGACTTCATCAAGATTACACAGACTTCAAGTGAACTAGCTCAGACTCAAATATCAACATTCTGTCTCCAGCATTTATAATACATAAAGTATTTTAGGTATAAATGGATTAAGTACTGCAATTAAAAGGCAGAAGTTATTAAATTATATTAAAAATCAAGATTCAATTAAATGCTCTTTACAAGTGATAGACTTTACATTTAAATACACATGTAAGTCAGTAGTAAAAGAATAGGGAAAAATATACCATGCAAACATTAATATTAAGAAAGCTGGAGAGGAGGAATTAATATCAGACAAAATAGACTTTAAGACAAGGACTATGAATAGAAATAAAAAGCGACATTTGAACAATAAAAGGGTCAACTCTTCAACACGACATAATCATTATCAATGTGTGTTGCACCCAGTAACAAAGTTTCCCATACAGTAAGCAAACTGCAGAACCAAAGGGAGACGTCGAAAAATCCGCAATCGTGCTTAAAGACTTTACGCTCCTTTTCCTAGTAATTGATAGAACAAGGAGTCAAGAAAATCAGTAAAAACACAAAAGATTTCAACGATACTATTAAGCAACTTGATCTCATTGACAGTGATAAAACATTGCCTACTAAACACAGGGTACGCGTTATTTTAACATGGAAATCATCATCATAAAGAAAATATTGTGCAGGTTCATTTTTTATAATAGTAAAACACTGAAACAAATAAGACTGGAAGATTAAAAAATTGTAGCATTTTTATAAAAGAATAATCACACAGCAGCTAAATAATCAGAGCCAATTCATTCACATTGATTAATATTGATAAGTTTCAAAAATCTAATGAGTAAGAGAAGCAAGTCACAGAATGAAAAGTGAAGCACCAATTTATAAAAAGTCCTTAGGCACTCTCCCTCGGGGAGCCCGCTGCACCTTTCCCTCCCCCACCCCCCACCGCCGGCACATTACCTCTGCCTTCCCCTCCCCTAAGCTCCATTCAAGGGACCTTCTTTTGCTTCTGTAAATTGTTACCTGGGCTTATGCAGCCCAGCTGGCTCAATTCTACTACATCTGTAACTTTCTAAATAGACCTTCTCTTATAATTTGAAAAGAAAATAAAAGTATCCAACATACAAAACAATGTTGTATATAAATTATGGATACTAACTACTTAACAAAAATGCATTAGATGTGTGGGGATGACATATTGCCAGTTCAGGACAGCGGTTACCCCAAAGGAAAGGGGGAGAGAAAGTATATCAGGCTTTCAGGTGTATTAGTAATATTTTTTAAGAACAAAGAAACTGATGAAAAATGACTTTTGCCAATATTTAATATGCTGAAAAACTAAAAACTATCTCAGTGATCAACAGTAAGCAAATCCAACATTCCACCTACACCCAAGTTGCAGAAAACTTCTGGGACAGACCACACCAGGAAACCACCCCACAATTGATTTTCATTTTCTGTTGCAGTCTTAGCCTTCTGGTCTCAAAGGACAAGATGGCCTTCTTCCTATCCAATCCCTTTATCACTGCATTTAATGCGTATCTCCTACTCCCAACTCCAGGGTCCCATTCCATCAGTTATTGCCTCCCTCCAATGCTTGTTCAATCTCTTATTCTCTATAGCCTGCCAACAAGCTCAAATATTTATCACTTTAAGAAACAAACAAACAAACAACTAGAACAGGAATCTTAGAAACGGAGATATCATGGAGGGTTATCAGCAGGGATGGGGAACGGGGAGAATGGGGGAAAGATATAGGGAATAAGAATCATAAATGGTAGGTACAAAATAGATGGTAGTGGGTGGGTGGGGGTTGTTAAGATTAGTATAGGAAATGGAGAAGCCAAAGAATGTATATGCACAACCCATGGACATGAACTAAGGGAGCTGTGTTATGCTCGAGGGGGTGGGGGTATTTGGCGGAGGGGGATAAAGGAGAGAAAAAAATGGGACAACTGTAATAGCATAATCAATAAAATATACTTTAAAAGAAAAGAAACAGAAACAAAAAAACAAAAAAACTTCACCTCACCTTTCATACCATCATCTCTCTTTTTATCTGCAGCTAAATTTTTTGAAAGGAAATTTAGTCAACTTCCACCTATTTTCCTCAACTCTGCAATCTGGTTCTCACTCCTATTATTCATTTGAAACTGCTATGGAAAGTGTAAGGTTACGACAAAATGGAAAATGCAACAAGGTGTAAAGCAGGATGTTATTGCTTAAGGCTGTACTCCCCGCCCCCAGAATGTTCCAGGAAGATGGGATGAGTGGTTAGCCAAGTAAATAGCCAAATAAGGTAAATATGTGGAGCAAGGCAGACCGCCAGAATCTGCCCGCCAACGAGTAACCCCGCCAATCAAAAGAAAAAGCTGTGTTCAATCGCACCAATTGCTAACAGCCACATCTGCTTCTGGATACTGCTTGCTTGCTGCGCTCTATAAAACCCCTGTAGTCTGTAAGCCAGGCGCGACTTCCATATTGCAGCTCTGAGGAGCTACGTGACTCCGGTCACAGTTGGGGAAGTTCGCCCCTGCGCAGGTAAAGCTTTTGGCCAATAAATAACATCACGAGCTCTAAGTGCCTGGACATTTGGTTTCTCGCCATTCGAATACAACAATAGTCCACCTATTATCTAATTTCCAAATCCAGAGGTTACTTTGCAGCCCTCATCTCCTCACCTACCTCTCTGTAGGTTCTCCCTCTCTGAAACTGTCAACCATGGGCTTCTGAGACCCACAACTTTCCCATTTGTCTTGAGCCTTTCTTCTTCAGCCTCCTTGTTTGACTTCCCTTCTCAATGCCCACGCCTTCCACCTCAGTTATTATTCTGACTAACCTTATTTACCTTCTACAATCTTCTTCCACTTTTGTGCTGTTGAGCTCCCAAATCTCTATCTGTAGCAGGACCACTTCCAGAACTCTACACTGACATATCCAATTGACAAATAGTCCTTTCCACCTGTACATGCCATAAGTATCTTAAAAATGAACCAGTTGTCTTTTCCATGGTGCTATATCCTCTTGCTCCCATCCTCATTCCTTATCTTAATGCATCCGTTGGGAGCCCAGTTACCCAGCAGAAACCCTTAGTTAGACCTTCCTACTTCCTTTTGCCGCTATGTTCGTTGAGGCCCAGCTCATGTCTCACCCACGCTACTGCCATAGTCTTTCTGCCCACACACCTTTTAACCCTAGGTTTTCACTCAAACCATTTGTTCTCTCTCCTGCCAGATTTATTTTTCCAAAATGCACATTTATGTTCCCTTCCTTACTTCAAATCCCTCAGTGACTTCCCTCTGTCCATGCCACACAGTCCAAGCTTCAGCGTGTCTAACAGAGTCCTTTGTAATCTGGTTCTCACTCATTCAAGCTCATCTCTAGTCCCTCCTCTGCTACACTCCAACAGTAGTTGAAGAAATTAATATTGAAACACCTCTAAGGTACCATTTCACACCTATTGAACTATTAATGTAGGTGAATAGCACCAACCTGAAAATTATCCCAATGTTCACAAGTGAAGGATGGATAAAGAAATTGGGGTATACTCATTTAATGAAATAATATTCATCAATAGGAAGAATAAGCCACTGCCACACACAAAAAGAATATGGATTAATTTCGTAGATATAATGATGAGTAAAGGAAGGCAGGCACACAAGAGTGCAATCTGTAAGATTCTATTTATACAGAGTTCAAGATCAGGCAACACTATCTATAGTGATGGAAACTAGAATACTGGTTACTTCTGGGTGAGGTGGTGACTCCGAGGGGCACAGAGAAACTTCTGGGGGGCTGAAAATGTTCTGAATCTTCATTGGAAGGTGGTGGTTACAAGGAGTCTGTCTATATAGCTCTTTATCTGTATCTATCTGTAAATGTTAATCAAGATATATAGTTACTATTTGTATACTTTGCTCTTTATACAGTACACCTGTATAAAGCAATTTAAAAATTGCTAAGTGTATAGAAAGTTTGCTAAGCAGATATGGGAAGATAGGTATGCTGCTGGCTGCACTGTAAATTCATAATAATGTTTTGTAAAGCAGTTAGACAATATGTAATGAGAATTAATATGTGGCATCCTTCACTTACTGATTTCACTTTTGATAAGAAAATTTCCTAAGAGAATAACAGGGGAAAAATAGCAACCACCTGTACAAAGATGCCTAGAATAATACTACGAATAACTTCCATTCAAGGTGGTAGCCTAGGTAAACACAACTTGCCTCCTCACACAACCACATCAAAATTACACCTAATTTATAGAACGACCATCATGCAGAACTGTCAGAATCAAGATGAATGGAAGTCTGACAACTATGCTATTAAAGAAACCACATCCATCCAGATCACTAGGTGGGGCAGATATGCAAAACAGGCTGGTACCACATCAATGTGTGGTGGATAAAAATTTGAAAGGGATATCTCAAGAGCCAGGGGTACCAGCTCCACAACAGGCCCCTCAGCTCAGGGTTCCAGTGCCGGGAAGATAAGTCCCTATAACTTCTGGCTGGAAAAACAAGCAGGCATTGAGTCAGTAGAAGAAACTTCTGGAGTCCCAAGTAGTTCCTTTTCAAGAACCCACACATGGACTTACTCAGACTCACTCCCTCTGAGCTCCAGCACTGGAGTAGCAGCTTGAAAGGCACCAGTGGCATACAGGGAGGAACTGAAGTGTCTGGCATGAAGGTGAGAGCTGGGGGACAACTTTCTCCCTGACAGAATGCATTCAGAGGCCATTGTCCATTTTGTGAACCCTCCTCCCACAGAGCCACAGAGCCACAGAGCAGGCAGGCAAGTGCCATATCTGTTACTCCATCAACCAGGTTAACACTGTTCACCCTGCCCTGGAAATTCCCTGAGACTCCATTCTACCCAACTTAGGGACCCACTCAAGCAGTTAACAGTGACTTTTCCGTATGAATGTCTGGTCTTTGCTCATGCTTCACAACTTCCTAGATCCTCTCAAATCAGCAAAAGCTGACCTCAATGAGCCTCCAACCCTAATTCCTCTTGCTAAATATCCCCAGGCCCAGCACTAACCACAGCCAGCCTACACTCACAGTTTGGCTTCACCTGGGAATCTATAATCCCACAGCACAAGTAGCAGCCATTTCAGATTGCTTTATAACTCAGGCAGAGTGGCTCCAGACAGAACACGGGTGGGGGCTGACCTTGGCCAGCACCACCCAGGAAACCCTAGAGCCCATGCACCCAGTGGGCAGCTACAGGCCACATTGGAGCATCACTACCTTGCCTCTGTACAGCTGATCTCATGCAGGGTGGAGGTTGGTGGCCACAGCCAGTACTCACAGCTGGCTAGCCTGGCTAAATGCCTCCCATTGATCTGCCAAAAACAATCAAGGATTAACTATAAGAGGAGGGTGTCCTCAGCCCACATGAAGGGCATACCTCAAGTACCCAACTTGGGTGATAGAAGAGGCTGTGCACTGGGCCCTACAGAACACCCACTACATTAGGCCCTGATACCAAGACAGGGAGTCATAGCAGCTCAATCTAATACATGGAAACAAACACCGGGAGGCCGCCATAATGAAGAGACAAAAATCATCATCTAAATGAAAGAACAAATGAGAATCCAGAAAAAGCAAAATGGAGATAAGCAATCTATCAGATGCAGAGTTCAAAACACTGGTTATAAAGATGCTCAAGGAACTTAGTGAGGACCCCAAGAACATAAAAAAAGATCCAGTCATAAATGAATGATACACTGATTGAAATAAAGAGCAATTTACAGAGAAACAACACTAGAGTAGATGCACCCAAGAATCAAATCAATGATTTGGAACATAAGGAAGCAAAAAATAAGCAACCAGAAAAAAACAAGAAGAAAACAACAAGAAGAAAAAAGCATTAAAAAATGAGGATAGTATAAGCAGCCCATGGGACAACTTCAAGCATTCTAACATTAGCATCATAGGTATGCCAGCAGGAGAAAAGAAAGAGCAAAAAATTGGAAATCTATTTTAAAAAATAATGAAAAAAATTTCCCTAATTCGGTGAAGAAAATAGACATATAAGTCCAGTCCCAAACCAGATGGATGCAAAGAGGTCCACTCCAAGATATATCATGATTAAAATGACAAAGCTGGAATCTTTGTCATTTTCTCTCTAAAGAGAGAATCTTAAAAACTGCAAGAGACAGAAGTTAGTACCTATGGGGGAGTTCCCATGAGACTGTCAGCTGATTTTTCAAAAGAAACTTTGTAGGCTAGAAGGGATTGGCAAGAAATATTCAAATTCATGAAAAGCAGGGACCTACAGCCAAGATTGCGCTACCCAGCAAAGATACTATTTAGAATCAAAGGGCAAATAAAGAGCTTCCCATACAAGGTAAAACTAAGGGAGTACATAATCACCAAATCATTATTTATGGTATGTTAAAGGCACTTATTTAAGAAAATGATAATCAAAATTATGAATAATAAAATGGCAATAAATACATGTCTATCAACAAGTAAATCTAAAAAACAAAGTAAGCAAACAAGAACAGAGACAGAATCATGGATAAAGAATGGTTTTTGATGGCTGCCAGATGGGAGGGGGTTGTGAGAGAATAAGTGAAGAGGTGAGGGGATTAGGAAGTACAAATTGGTGGTTACAGAATAGCCATGGCGTTGTAAAGTACAATACAGGAAATTGAGTAGTCAAAGAACTTTGATCTGTGGACATGAACGAGAGTGTGGGGATTGCCTGAGGAAGTGCGGGGTGCTGGATGGAGGGAGGCAAAGGGGAAAAAATTGGGACAATGGTAACTGCATTATCAACAAAATATAATACAAATAATGAATAAAAGGGTTTATAAAAATAATAATATTACCACCCTAACTAGGTATCTCACCTGTTTAGGGCATTGTCCCTATATGACAAGTTTGCAGGTTTGATCCCCAGTAAAGGCACACACAGAAATCAACCAATGAATGCATATATAAGTATTAATAAAACAACAAATCGATGTTTCTCTCTTTTTCTGTCTCAAATCAGTAAATCAAAAAATTTTAAAGAATAGTATTATCCATAAGATGGAAAATTGTATACAAACCAAATGTTTAATTATTGGGAAAAGTGTAGATAAACTATGGTAAAGTAATAAAATATAACTGCATATGGTCATTTTAAATTGTTATCTCGCAACTCATCAAAACACATCAAAATTATAACCAATATAATGACAATTCCAAGTTGCAAATATTATGTACCCAATTATATCAATTAAATATTATTGCATACAAATTACCTAAAACTTAGTGTCTTAAAAAAACAACCATAATTTTATTTGCTTACAATTTTGTGGGTTAGCAATTGGGCTGAGTTCAGCTGCATGGTGTGTTAGCTGGCCTTGCCTGGGATTACTCATATGACTGTAATCTTCTGGCAGCTTAACTGGGGCTGGACGGTCTCGGATGTCTTCATTCACAAGTCTGGATTTTGTTACTGAGTGAAGGATGGTTCTTTATATCTATACATGGTCTCTCCTAGGAGGGAAGATAGGTCAAACTTCTTTGCATTTTGGTGGCAGCATTAAGAAGGCAAGAGAAGATACTACAATCTTTTGGTCAAAGCCAGTCATAGGCCAGCTGAGATTCAGCAGGAGCAGCAATAGGCTCCATATTTTTTAAAGATTTTTTAATTTATTTATCTTTAGAGGGGAAGGGAAGGAGAGATGGAGAGAAGCATCAATATATGGTTGCCTCCCGTGTGCCTCCCCATTGGGAACCAGCCCACAACCCAGGCATGTGCCCTGACTAGGAATTGAACCATGGTTGTTTGGTTCCCAGGCCCGCACTCAATCCACTGAGCCACACCAGCCAGGGCTAGGCTCCATATTTTGATGGGGAGAATATCTAGGTCACATTGCAAAGAGATGGGTGCTCATTAAACAAGTCACACACCAATGATTCACAGCCAGTCTCACAAGGCACATTAAGTCATGTATATGTACACTATAGAAATTGAACAAATATCCAAAAGTTCTACCAAATTGTTTCATATGTATTTTTCTATAAAATTGTTAGCAAATTTTTAAAAAATAGAAGAGCAATTTACATTCCAAAATAAATTCATTTGACTGTATCACAAGGGAACACAGAGGACTATTTTGTGTATAAGGAGCGCTCATAAAAGGCACCAGACAAATAACTTCAGTATCTTAGATTCCAATATTAAAGCAGATAGGGCAGGGATGAGATTGACATTCCTGGTAGCTGTAAAGTTTTTCTGAAAGATTTCCCACAGCTCGTTACAGAAGAAAATGCTACATACTTTTGCTTATGAGCAAAGGTTTTTATTGAACCCAGAACTTCTTTTTTTAAAGTACATTTTATTGATTATGCTATTACAGTTGTCCCATTTTTCTTCCCCCCTTTCTCCCCCTCTGTCCTACACCCCCACTCCCTCCAGCATTCCCCCCTTTAGTTCATGTCCATGGTTGTACATATAAGTTCTTTGGCTTCTCCATTTTCAATACTATTCTTAACTTCCTCCTGTCTATTTTGTACCTACCAATTATGCTTCTTATTCCCTGTACCTTTCACCCCTATTCTTCCCTCTCCTCCTCCCCACTGATAACCCTCCACATGATCTTCATTTGTGTGATTCTGTCCCTGTTCTACTTAATTTGTTTTTGTTTTTTAGGTTCAGTTGTTGATAGTTGCTTGTTGTCATTTTACTGTTCATAGTTTTGATCTTCTTTTTCTTAGATAAGTCCCCCTAACATTTCATATAATAAGGGCTTGGTGATGATAAACTCCTTTAACTAGACCTTATCTGGGAAGCACATTACCTGCCCTTCTATTCTAAATGATAGCTTTGCTGAATAGAATCATCTAGGTTATAGGTCCTTGGTTTTCATGACTTTGAGTACTTCTTTCCACCCTTTTCTTGCCTGTGAGGTTTCTTTTAAGAAATCAGAAGATAGTCTTATGGCAACTCCTTTGCAGATACCTGTGTCCTTTTCTCTTGTTGCTTTTAAGATTCTCTCCTTATCTCTAATCTTGGGTAACTTAATTATGATGTGTCTTGGTGTGTTTCTCCTTGGATCCAATCTAGAACTTCTTAGTGGCATTGCCTGCACTACTAAAATAGCCCTCGCCATTGTTTTTAGACTTCTTCCACTCAATGAACATGTCCTGACATCCTTATTTCTAAACACTTTTTACTTCACACCCATGTTCATTTGATACTCATTATTGTATTTATACTACCATTTTGTTCTGATCTAGGATTTCTGCTAGATATATGGATACACAGCTCCTAAGACTTAGGGTGACTGAAACTGAGTTCATATTGCCCCGCAAGCTACTGGACTTCTTGCCTCTCTCTGTTAATGGCACCCTTATCATGCTCATCCAGGCTCATAACTCTGGAGTCACCTTTATTTCTTCGCTCTTTCTCTCCTGCTGACATCAGTTTGGCTTCCTCAGCCAGCTGACTTGACCTCTGAAAAGTCTCTTCTGGCTGCTTCTATTATCATCTTCAAGAACCCTTGTCAACTCTTGCTTGATATAGCTTCCTCTCATCTCTTCATGATTGTTTTCTATGACTCATACTGACATATGTGTTATCTTTTTAAAATAGATCCACAGGTAACCTGATGAGGAAATAAGTACCAGTTGTCTTTTAGGTCATCATACCCTTGTGTTTTGTGTACTTAAATCTTGGACACCAAGTCTGAGCTCTTGAAGAGACAGAGGAGAGGCAGAGGGTTGAGGCTGAGATGCATTTACATCATGGGGTAATGCTTTGTGGATCAAAATGTGATCTGCAGACCCCAGCACCAGCAGTACCAGGGAATTTGCAGAAATGCAGAATCTCAAGTGCTACCCCAGATGTAATGAGTCACAATATCCATTTTAGCAATATCCCGAAATGATTTATGTGCACAGTAAATTTTGGGGAAAATTCCAAGGAACACCCCTTACACAACACTTTAATCCTGCTGTCTTACTGGTGGCCTCATGTCTTACTCCAACAATAGGTAGGAGTGATCAAGTGTGGCCAACTCACCTATTTATCTATATATTGCCTTGGCTTCTTAAGCTCCCTGTTTCTCCCACTCTTGCTTCTAGGTCAACTTTCTACATAATTACTGCACCCAAGTCCTTGCTTCAGCTTCTACTTTCAGGAAAACACAGGCTCAGATAATAAGAATGTTGAGGAGGGCCTGAGCAAGCAGGGCAGCAGTGCTCTGAAGGTGGCAGAATCACAGCTGGTGTGATGAGGGGAAAGCCCAGAGCCTCGGCAACAAGCAGCAAGCTCTGAGGGAGACACAGTGGAGACTCCTGGAGCTTAGTTTGGCAAAGAAGTGTATGCCGCTGGAGGTTGCCAGCCCTCAAGGCAGGGACAGCTTTATGGGTCTGAGATCTGTGCAGTCACACAGAGTCCCAGATGTAAAAGGACCCTGCCCTAGGTTTAATGCTCTGCTGTCACTATCTTGAACTTCTTCATTTTTGAACAATGGCTCTTCAGTTTCCTTTTGCACTGTGTTCTGCAAATTATGTAGCTGGTTCCAGGGTAAAAAGAAACAGCAAAGCTGAGGCTGGTTGATTTGTCTTTAGGTCACCAATAAGTTCCCAGAACTTTTACATGATCCAGAGTTGGGAGGGTGGGGAGAATTCCTCCCCAACACCACCATTTCCAACAAATCTGGGGCTTCACCAATTGTGGTAAGTGGGGAATGAAGCAAATTTGATATCCTTTTAAAAAACAAAAGGATGTAACATTTCTTGCACTTCACACGTTACAGAGAAAATTCTTACCCTTTCCATGAAAATTTTATTTCAATCTTCTGTTTAAAATTCTGTAGTTGTTCTTTCCCTGACTGGGTGGCTCATCTAGTTGGAGCATTGTCACATGTGCCAAGAGGTTGTGGGTTCCATCCCCCGTCAGGGCACATACCTAGGTTGCAGTCTGATCCCCAGTTGGGCCACAGTACTAGAGGCAACTGATTGATATTCTCTCATTCTCTCTCTCTCTCTCCCTGCTCCCTCCTTCCTCTGTCTCTAAAGATCAATAAATATATCCTTGGGTGAGGATTTAAAAATAAATAAAATAACATAAAATAAAATTCTATAGTGGTTCTCCATTTCCTAGAAACTCAAGTACAAAGCCTGTAGTAAAGCATTCAGGGTGTTGCACGATCTAACACCACCGTAGTACCACTGCCCGCTGGATTCTTCCTCGGACCTTAAGCTCTAGTCCCAGCAGCAAGTCTTCTCTACACCCTCGACCGCCATCCACCCAGATTCCCTACCCAACTCCAAATAGCCAACCGCCGAGATCAGTTTCTTGTAAGAACACAGGAAATTTAAGCAGTTATACACTCAGACAATGCTAAAAATGTAAACATTTAGGTACTTTATTTTCCTTTTGTATAAAAGAGGTGGTATGCTGCATCCACTGCTCTATCCACTCTTTTATTTATGCTGCTGCCCCTGGCCTGGGATGTTTTTCTATACTATCTTCATCGGTAAGTCAAGCCGTCTTCAACACCCATTGCAAACACCTCTTCTTGAAGCATTCCCAAATCCCAATAATTTCAATGAAAGATTAAGTTCCTGGAAAGTTAAACAGGAACTTTATAATTAAACTGCATTCAGCTGTTTAATATCTCAAAGTATCTTGTTGTTATTCTGCATAACAAAAGACAGACTCTATATATTAAAGAAAACCATATGAAATTGCTGTTATTTGACAGTTTTGACTTAAAAATGGCAATTCATCTGGGTAATCTAATGGATTTAAGTTTAAGTAGGACTTTTCCCTCACCTCTTTAGTTTCCTATAAGATTCTTTCTTTCCCTACCAATAAGCATAGCATTTAGTGACCTATATTCTTTTATTCCAATATTCCTATATTCTTTTATTCCAGCACTAATCTCATTCATGAGGACTCCATCCTCATGACCTAATCACCTCTCAAAGGCCCAACCTCCAAATACCATAATAATATTAACTTTGTAGGAATCTAAGGCTTCCTAGGTTTATAACTGCCTTTTATTTTCATATTACATGTGGCTTTTACTGAAGAGTAATGACCCTTCTTTCACTAACTCCACCATCCTTTTTGCTAGTACAACCTGTACTCTCTCTTGTCAACTTTATAACCCACTGTTTCACTGAGCAAAGCATGAAGTCACTCAGACATTGCAGGCTGGTATTGCCTTCCCCTATGTTTCTCCTGCTCTGCTTGCTAGTTCCAGATGAGGATGTAAAAACAGCAGTTGATGCATCAAACAGATCATGCTCTCTATTAATTCATCACCTCATAACTAATTCACATCGAGAACATTTGTGCTGAAGTCCTGCTCTTGGACATGGACTCTCAATGCCCAGCAGGGAGCATGCCCTCCAACAATTTTGGGTTTATAGAGAAAAAAATCAGTGACCAAAAGAGAAGAAATGAATATCAGTCCAATTAGAAAATGTTTGGGCAAGCATTCTGATTAGTTTCTGATTCTGGGCAAGAATTTCTGATTGTCCTACCTAGCATTATATGCCCATCCCTGGACCAGTCACAGTGGCCAGAGGGATAGACTATTTCTGCCCACTGTTATAACCAAGGACCAGGTTACCAACAGAAGATGCTGGGGAGGATAAGGCATTCTGAATAGACAACAACACATTACTACCCCATGTTGAATTTGAACCAGATTCTCCTATCTGCACCTTCAGTGCTGGGTTTTGTTTTACCTCTTGTGTTACATAAATACTTGTCACATACTTGCTATATAAAACAAGCTTAATCCCTTTTCCATAAGAAAATGCTCAACTATGTTAACAGTGCAAGTGCCCTCCCTGTGTCTTCGCTTCTCCAGCCAGTGACCTCACTGCTGGTTTCCTCCTGGGTATTTGGCCATTCCTTCTTTTTTACCTTCTCTGGCCCTTCTTCCTTGGTTGTTACCCGGCCTTCAGGTGTTGGCCTTTTCCCGATTTTTTCTTAGCCCTTCTCTTCTTCACTACGGACTTTCTCCCTGGGCCAGTTAGACATTACCATCAGCACACTGCCCCCACCCCTCAGCATTTTGGACTCTTTAATACTCCATGTACTTTTTTTTCAGATACAAGCAAAAGTTTATTTAGAAATCAAGAGTAGAAGAAATGAGCCATGGAAGAAGTGAGTCTGCTGGGCTGCATGGGCTCAGAAAATAAGTTACAGAGGCAAAAGAAGGGCCTCTGGAGCTCCGAAGAAAGGCAGCAAGAGACATGCCTAAAGGAAGAAGGATCAAGAGAGAGGGTGGATCAAAAGCACCTCATGCTTTTGCTGACAGGGCTTACTTTGTCACAGTTACATAAAATCTTGCAACCCCGGCCCCTTAACAATTTTATAAATTATTTCATCATTTGTAAATATTAGGATTGCATTTATCACATAAAAGATACATGGCGTCTTAGTTTGTTTGGGCTGCTATAACAAAAATATCATTGTCTGGGTGGCTTAAACATTTATTTCTCACAGTTCTGGAGGCTTGGAAGTCCAAGATTAAAGTGCAGACTGATTTGCTGTCTGGGGAGATTTCTGGTCCATAGATGGCAATCATGGCAGAAAGGGCACTAATCTCATTCATGAGGGCTCCATCCTCTTGACCTAATCACCTCTCAAAGGCCCAACCTCCAAATACCATCACACTGGGGATTAGGTTCAACATATGAACTTTGGGGAACACGAATATTCACTCCAGAGCAGCTGACTGCTGTGGTTGAAAAAGTAAGTGTTTTCTATCCCTCACATCACAAGAAGTTAGGAGGTGGTCAGTGCAGTGCTAGTGTAGAAGTCCCCCAGCACCATCCATGACCACGGTCTTACTACAACAGATGCCCGACTATTCTCTGCACTTCATTAAGTGTACAATCATACCCCAATATTTGTTGACTTCAGAACACATCAAACTCTGTACTTGTTGCATTTTGACAAAACAAAAAATGTTTCAGCACCTACTTGGGACTCAGCCTCACACTTCCTAGAAATTGTATGAGTCATGATGCAGCCCCACAAAAGAAAATGCTTTGTCACTCATCATTTTCTCAGTATTCATCAGTTTCAGCACTCATCATGAGTTCCAGAACGAATTAACGATGAGTACTGAGGTACCACTGTATTTTGTAAACTATAAAGTGCTGTGTAAGCATGAATTGCTAACAACCAATCCTTAGATTTTTCTATCTGGACTTCCGGACATCCTCTCTCTTCCACTGGCTTCTGAGCCTCAAGTCCCTTCCTGGCTCTTTTGCCCTCCAGCCTTGGAATGACCCCCTGAAGCCCCTTTGTTCTTTTGTAAAACATATATTGATAAAAGCAATTTTACAGGATAAGTAAAAATACACTATTGATTGCTTCACCTTTCCTTTAGTAGGCTTTTCCTTTCTTCTTCTATTTTTATGCATTGTTTTATGTTTCAAACTCCCAACTCTGGAGAAATCCATCTGCCTAGCCCTGATTATCTTGAGCTACCTACCCTATTCCCACTTTAGATGTAGAAGGCCATTCCATTTGCACTGTATTTGACTCACAGATGAAAGGGACATACATGAGTTTATAACAATCTTCTTTTATGGAGCTTGTCTTAAAGTAACACTGGCAGGTGTTACTGTTAGGTATACTGTTAGGTACACTGGCAGTGAGAATGATATTTCAGTGCAAGTTCTTTGAAGGGCAATTTGACAAATACATCAAAATATCTTTTAACTGCTCACATCCTTTGAGAAGGCAATTCCTCTTTTAGAAAATTTCTCCTAAGGAAATTACCACTGAGGGTAATATGTACAATCATGTGGTAGAATCAAAGATGGTCAACAAAGCCTTATTTGAAATTTCAAAATTAGAGCATTGATTAAATTGATGATTATATATCTACATAAAGACTACTGATGTTATAGGAATGCATCAACTAAAATGAAAAAAATTTCAGAATATACTGCCAAAAAAGCAATTTATTTAAAAAGTGTGTATTATGATATTATTCTATTTTTGTTTCTTTTAAAAATGCATAGGAGTTCTAGAAAGGTTTCCACTAAGGTTCTTATAGATAAGTAAGATCACAAAGTTATGATTATTATAGTCTCTTCTTGCTTGCTTGTGTTTTTCTGTTTCTCTGAAGATCACCAATTATGGAAAAACAAGTCTTCTCATGTTACACCCTGACCATCTCTGCTCAAACAGCTGCAAAACTATCCAGAATTACAGGTTTCACAGCTTAATGCTTTGATGGACAGTTTGCCCCAATTTCAACAGATTCATGTATTTGCTAAAGGAATGAAGACTGTAAATCTCACTGTCTCCACAATCCAGTAGTATTTTATTAAAATTTGATATTGTTTCCTTAAAAAAAGAGCTCTCCACTTTTACTTCTCTAAGATACATGACAAAATATGGCAGAGTGTTCTGTGCACCCTAGATTTTCTCAATTATAGCCTCTCTCTACACAGTTTTTGAAATAACATTGGCCTACAGTAAAATCATTATTGTCACCCTGGCTGAGTGGCTCAGCTACTTAGAACATATTCTTGTACATCAAAAAATGCTGAGGGCTCACGATCCCTGGTCAGGGCACATGCCTGGTTTTCGGGTCTTGTCTACTACTGGGAGGCCACCAATTGCTGTTTCTCTCACATTAATCTCTCTCTCTTTCTGAGCCCTCTAAAATTGATAAACATATCCTTGGGTAAGGATTTTTAAAAATCATTATCATCAGCAGTCACAATATTGAGTACATACAATATGCTAAGCATTATACTATGTACATTATACGCATTACTCAGTTTAAACTTCCCAGCCCAGTTGGAGCTTTGAGGTAGTTCAAAATATATTTGAGTCAGGTTTTATTATTGGCCTCTGTGGTGGATAAATATAAATGACCAACTCAGCACTTCATTTCTCTCTTTTCTATCAATACCCTGAAAAATGGGGATAATGAGAGTATATAACTCAGGATATTTGTGAGTTTTAGCTAAGTGAATACATGACGATTACAAATAAAGCTGCTATACACATTCTTGTACAAGTCTTTGTAGAGATATATGCTTTCTTTTCTCTTGGGAAAATAGCTGAGAGTGGAATGGCTGGGTGAGCTTTAAATCTTAGTCTTTCTAGTGAGTGTTAGTGGCATATCATTGTAATTTTAATTTATCTTTTACTAATGGCTAATTACATTGAGCAGCTTTTCATATGTTTACTTGTCAAACATATATCTTCTTTAATTAGTTGTCTATTTAAATTTTTTGCCACCTTTTGCCTGGGTTGTTGGTTTGTTTATAATTGTGTTTAGAGAGTCTTTATATATTCTGATTCAAGACTTCTACCTAATATATGATATGAAAATATTTTCTCTCAGTCTGTGGCTATGCCTTTCATTCTCTTTACAGTGTCACTGGAAAAACAGAAGTGCTTAATTTTTATTAAATCTAATGTATTAATTTGTTTTTTATGTACAGCACTTTTGATACATATCTAAGAAATTTTTAATTCAATTTACCAAGGTTAATGCCTATCTTTTAAGAAGTTTATAGTTTTAGATGTAAGATCTACTTTGAGTAAATTTTGTATATAGTGTAAGTATGAGTTGAAGTACAGTTTGTGGGGGCTTTTTGCATGTAGTACCCAATTGTTCCAGCTCCATGTGATAACAACACTATTATTTTTCCACTGAACTGCCTCACATCTTTGTAAAAATCAGTTGTCCATATATGTATGGATTTATTGCTGATTTCTGTGGTTCATTTCACTGATATAGTTTTCTAATTTTGTGCCAGTACTACATTGTCTTGATTACTTAAGTTTTATTTTTGTAATATGTTTTTTAAAGATTTTATTTATTTATCTTTAGAGGAGAAAGGAAGGAAAGAAGGAGAGAAATATCAACATATGGTTGCCTCTCGTGTGTCCCCCGCTGGGAACTGGCCTGCAACCCAGGCATGTGCCCTAACCAGGAATCGAACTGCGATCGTGTGGTTCACAGGCCCGCACTCAATCCACTGAGCTATACCAGCCAGGGCTGATTACTTAAGTTTTATAATAATTTTAGAATTAGATAGTGTTAGTTCTCCATCTTTGTTCTGCCTTTTCAGTATGTTTTCACTTTTTCAGGTTTTTTGCATTTCCATAAATTTTAGAAATAGCTTGTCGATTTCCACCATAAAAAAAACTAATGTGGTTTTGATTAATATTGCATTAAATCTATGGATCAATATTAAGTCATCTGACCCATGA
The DNA here is from genome assembly GCF_014824575.4 of Sturnira hondurensis. Taxonomy (NCBI): domain Eukaryota; kingdom Metazoa; phylum Chordata; class Mammalia; order Chiroptera; family Phyllostomidae; genus Sturnira; species Sturnira hondurensis. The sequence continues at coordinate 1,397,394 of NW_028074670.1, forward strand.
ACATACTATAGCTCTCTATTTTATTAATTTCTTTGGAGAAAGAAACAAGTCTGTGACATGCTTAGACAGACATGCTTTGTAGTTTTCACTGCATAGGTCTTTCATAATTTTTGCCAGATTTATCACTAACTATTCAATATTTTTAGTGTTATTGTAAACACTAATTTTTATTTCAACTTCCAATTGTTTGTTTCTAGTATATAGAAGCACAATTGATCTTTGTCACTTCAGCTTGTATTTCACAACCCAGCTAACTAAACTCACTTACTCTAAACCCACAGTAGAATTGAGAGATTCCATTGGATTTCCCACATAGACTATCATGTCATTTCCAATATATAAAGTTTTCCTTCTTCCTTTCCAATATGGATACCCTTTATTTCTGTATCTTGCCTTACTGCACTGGCTAGAACCTCAAGCATAATGCTAAGTAGAAAGGACAAGCATTCATTTCTTCCACCGGTAAATGTGATGGTATTTGTAGACTTTTTGTAGATTCCCTTTACCAGGTTGAGGAAAATCTAATGAATATTAGATTTTCCCATGTGCTTTTTCTGCACCTTTTGAGATAAGCAAATGGCTTTGTTTCTGAGTTTATTAATATGCAAATTACATGACTAATTTAAAACCAATTTTGTATTCTTGGGATAAAACCAAAGTCTGTTTGGTTCTGATATCAGAGAAGAATTTGTATAATATTTATTTCTTTTTTTAAAATATATTTTATTGATTATGCCATTACAGTTGTCTCATTCCCCCCTTCACTCCCCTCCACCCTGCACACCCCTGCCCCACCATTCCCCTCCTTTCGTTCATGTCCATGTGTTGCAAGTTCTTTAGATTCTGTATTTCCCATAGTATTCCTGCCCTCCCCCCTGTCTATTTTCTATCTATCGTCTATGCTACTTATTTTCTGTACCTTCTTCCCCCTTCTCCTCCTCCCACTCCCCTGTTGCTAACCCTCCATGTGATCTCCATTTCTATGTTTCCACTCCCAATCTAGCTGTCCTCTTAGTTTGCTTTTGTTTTAGGTGTGGTTGTTAATAACTGTCAGTTTGCTGTCCTTTCACTGTTAATATTTTTTATCTTCTTTTCCTTAGATAAGTCCCTTTAAAACTTTCATATAATAAGGGCTTGGTGATGATGAACCCCTTGAATTTGACCTTATCTGAGAAGCACTTTATCTGTCCTTCCATTCTAAATGAAAGCTTTGCTGGATAGAGCAATCTTGGCTGTAGGTTTTTGGATTTCATGACTTGGAATATTTCTGTCCAGCTCCTTCTTGCCTGTAAGGTCTCTTTTGAGAAATCAGCTGACAGTCTGATGGGCACTACTTTGTAGGTGACTGTCCCCTTATCTCTTGCTGCTTCTAGAATTCTCTCCCTCATTTTCATCTTGGCTAATGTAATTATGATGTGCCTGGGTGTGTTCCTTCTTGGGTCCAAGTTCTTTGGGACTCTCTGAGCTTCCTGGATTTCCTGGAAGTCTATTTCCTTTGCCAGACTGGGGAAGTTCTCCTTTATTATTTGCTCAAATAAGGTTTCCACTCGTGGCTGTTCCTCTTACCCTTCTCGTACCCGTATAATTCGGATGCTGGAGCGTTTAAAGATGTCCTGGAGGTTCCTAAGCCTCTCCTAATTTTTTTTTGAATTCTTGTTTCTTCCTTCTTTTCTGTTTGGTTGTTTTTTCTTCCTTCTGGACCACTTCCTTGAACTGAGTCCCAGTTTCCTTTCCATCACTATTGGTTTCCTGTGCATTTCCCTTCATTTCAATCAGTTTAGCCTCCATTTGTTCCTCTAATTTGTGGCTAAAATCAACCAATTCCGTGAACATCCTGATCACCAGTGTTTTGAACTGTGCATCTGAGAGGTTGGCTATTTCTTGGTCACTTAGAATTATAGGCTCTGGGGCCTTGAGCTGTTCTTGAGACATATTGTTTGGTCTGAACCCACCTGTTATGTATGAGGGGTGAAGCCGTAGGTGTTCACCAGGGTGGGGCGACCCAGGTCACTGGGTTATGACCCTGTGTGTGGGGGCGAGGTCAGAGAGGGAAAAAAAATGGCGCTTTGCTCCACTCTGCTCTCTCTCAGATTTCTGTCCCCTCTGCGGCTTCCCACAAGCAAATTGGGCCCCTCTGGTGCTGGTTCCCGGGTATGTGGGCCCGTGTACTCTCCAGGACCCTGTGGGTCTCTCCAACGAACTCTCTGTGACCCTCGGAGCCTCTCCCGGCCCCTCGACCCCAAGAAAGTCTTCCCAGTTGGTGCTTTCAGGCTCTAATTCCCGTCCCTGGGGCCCTAGCCTGAGCGGTCTGTCTCACTGTTCGCTCCTTCGCTTGGTTTATCGGTCTGGCTGAGTGGTTCATTGTTGTTGGACTTCTGTGCAGTTCAATTTTCACTGTTTTGGCTGCGTTTTTGTTTCTAAAACTTCGCTGTCTTTAAATTTAGTTGTGGGAGGGGGCGCAGTGTTTCCACCTACGTCTCCATCTTGGCCAGAAGTCCCATTTATTTCTTAAATATTTGGTAAAGTACACCAGTGAAGTAATCTGGGCCTGGAGTTTTCATTGTGTAATGGTTTTTAACTACAAATTTAATTTAATTAGCAGCTATAGGGATATTCTAGTCATCTATTACTTCTTGAATAAACATTGGCACTTTGGGTCATTCAAGGAATGGGACCATCTCTTCTAAGTTGTTGAATTTATTGGCACAAATATGCTTATTATTCCTTCATTATACTTTTATTATCTGTAGAATATGTAGTGATGTCACCTTTCACTATGCTATTGTTGTCATATATTTTACCTATATATGTGGCATAAACTCCATAACATAGTTTTAATTATTTCATAATTATTTTCATTAATTTTATTTTAATTGATTTCTTTAGAGAGAGAGAGGAAGGGAAAAAGAGAGGGAGAGCAAGAGAGAGCAAGAAACAACAATTTGTCGTTCCACTTATTTATGCTTTCATTGGTTGATTCTTGTATGTGCCCTGACGGGACTGAACCTATAACCTTGGCCTTTTGGGATGATGCTCTAATCAACTGAGCTATTCAGATAGGGTATTATTTTCATTGAAAAAGTTGCCTTTTAAAGATATTTAAATAATAAGAAAATATCATGTATTTACCAGTTATCATTTCCAAAGCTCTTTATTCTTTCATGTAGATCTAGAATATATTTCCATCTGGTATCATTTTCCTTCATTTTGTAGATTTTTTTTCAACATATCTTAGAATGCAGGTCAGTGCATGATAATTCTTTCATCTCTTGTATGTCTGAAGTCTTTGTGATTTTTCCTTTTCCTTTTTGTTTCTAAAAAAATTGAAACAGAATTCACATATCATAATATTCACTGTTTAGACGTACACAAATCAGGCACTGGCAGCGTGGCTCAGTTGGTTAAAACATCATTCCATACACCAAAAGGTAGTGGGTTTCATTCCTGGTCAGGGCACATACCTAAGTTGCGGTTTCAGTCCCCGGTGGATGTGTGTAAGGCGGGCAACATCTCACATCGATGTTTCTCTCTCTCTCCCTCCCTCAAATCAATAATAACATATACTCAGGTAAGGATTTTTTTGGTATATGATTCATTGGTTTTTACTATCTTCACAACATTGTGCAATTATTGTCAGTATCTATTTCCAGAACATGTTATCACCCCCTCAAAAATTTCCATTCCCATTAGTATTCACTCCACATTCTCCCCTCCCTCCCAAACCCTGGTAACCACTAATGTACTTTCTGTCTCTATGTCTTTCATTTTTTAAAGATATTTTTATTGCTTAAAGAATTCTAGGTTGAAAGGACTTTTATTTACAGTTCTTTAAAAATATTTTTTCACTGCTTTCCCATATTATTTTATTTTTTAAATTTCAATTACAGTTGATATTCAATATTATTTTACATTAGTCTCAGGTGTACAGCATAGTAGTTAGACATTTATATTGATATAATTTACAAAGTGATCACCCTGGTAAGTCTAGTACCTAGACTTGGTGATCTAGTATTATTGACTATATTCCCTATGCTGTACTTTATATCACCAAGATTATTTTGCAACTACCAATTTGTACTTCTTAATCCCTTCACCCAGCCCCCAACTCTCTCCCCACCAATCTGGCAGCCATCAGTCTATTCTCTATCTATGATTCTATTTCTGTTTTGTTTGTTCATTTCTTTTGTTCTTTAGATTCCATATATAAGTGAAATCATATGATGTTTGTTATTCTCAGTCTGACTTACTTCAATGAGCACAATACCCTCTAGGTCCATCCATGCTGTTACAGATAGTAAGAGTTAAGTTTAGGACCACAAAATAATACTAACTCTTCACAAACAATTCCAAAAATATCAAACAGAAGACAAGGGCTCCCAACTTATTGTAAGAAGCCAGGATTATCTTTAAAATGAAACAAGACAAAAACATTATAAGAAAAGAACACTATAGATGAAAATCCCTCATGAACGAAAGTTCTATACAAAATTAAATTCAACAACATATTAAAATCACAAAACATCATATGACCAAGTAACATTTATCCCTGGAATGCAAGGTTGGTTTAATACTTGAAAACCAATCGATATGCATTAATATATGAGCTAAAATTAAAAATCATATGCTCACCTATATAGATGTCAAAAAAGCATTTAACAAAATTCAACATCTACTCTTTTAAAAAAGATTTTATATATTTACTTTTAGAGAGAGGGGAAGGGATGGAGAAAGAGAGGAAGAAAAACATCAATGCCAGGGGATCTGAACCACAACCCAGGCATGTGCCCTGACTAGGAATTGAACTGGTGACCTTTTGGTTTGCAGGCCAGTGCTCAATCCACTGAGCCACACCAGCCAGGGCTCAACATCTATTCTTGATAAATACTCTCCAGAAACTAAATTAGAAGGGAACTTCCTCAGTCTCGTAAAGGTCATCTAAAGAAGTCTATTGTTACTGTTATACTTAATAGCAAAAACTTAAATATTAATACTTCCCACATAAGATGACGAGTCAGACAAGATGTCTTTTCTTATCACTTTAACTCAAGACTGTTCTAGCCAGTGCAATCAGGCAAAATAAGAAATGAAAGCCATCCAGAATGAAAAGTACGAATTTAAACTGTTTTTATTTGTAGATTACATAATCACCTATGTAAAAAAATGATGAAATCTTTAAAAAAAGTTAGACCTAATAATTAATACAATAAGGTTTCAAGATACAAGATCAGTATATAAAAATCAATTGTATTCTCTGTACTAGTAATAAGTAATTAGAAATTTGAATAGAAAAACATTAGCATATACCATAATATAGAAATATGAAATACTTAAGAGATGAACTCAACAAAGAAAGTAAAATATGTGTACACAAAACCTATAAATATTGCTAAAGAAATGAAAGAAGAGCTAAATAAATGGAAAGATATACCTTGTTCATGAATCAGAAGATTCAATATTATAAAGACATCAACTGTCCTGAAATTAACTTACAGCTTTATGCAATGCCAATCAAACAACCAGCAGGGCTTTTTGTAGAAACTGACAAATTGATTCTAAAATTCTTATGGAAATGCAAAGAATGTAGAATATCCAAGTCACTCTGAAAGACAAACAAATCTGGAGGCATAACACTCTTGATTTAGAGAATTATTATAAAGCATTATTAACATAAAGTTAGAAAAATAGATCAATGGAATAAAACAGAAAGTCCAGAAATAAACCCAATTGTACGCATATGTCTGGGAAACTGATTTTTGACAAAGGCATGATAAATGGTAATGAAGTGGAAGGGGGGGTAATCTTTTCAACAAATTGTGCTGTAACAGTTACATATACATATGCCAAAAAAAGAACATTGATCGATCTCAGACCAGATGCAAAATTTAACTCAAAATGGGTCATAGACTTAAATGTAAAAAACATAAATCTATAAAACTTTTGGAAGAAAATAGGGGGTAAATCTTTCTGACCACGGGTTAGACAGACTTCTTAGATATAACATCAAAAGTACAATTCATAGCCCTGACCAGTGTGGCTCAGTTGGGTGTCTTCCTGCAAATCAGACCACTTTGATTGATGGTCAGGGTGTGTGTCTGGGGTGCAGATTCCATCCCAGGTCAGAGCACGTACTAGAAGCAACTGATTGATGTTTCTTTCTCACATCAATGTTTCTCTTCCCATTCCCCTCTCTCTAAAAATAAATAAATAAAATCTTTCTTTAAAGTACAATCCATAAAAGAACCAGTTGATCAACTGGGTTAAAATGTAAACCTTTTATTCTTTAAATGACACTCTTAGGATAATGAAAAGACACAGGCTAGGAAAAATATTTGCAAAACACATACCTGTTAAAAGACTTGTAATAAGAGTACATATTTTCGAAACCCAATAATGAGATAACAAACAATGAATAAAGAACTGAGTAAAAGGTTTGAACAATTTAAAACATACAGCAAATTAACATAAGAAAAGATTCTCAACACCATTAGTTAATAGGTAAATGCAAATTAAAACCACAGTGAGACAACACTAAATCGCTATTAGAATGGTTGAAATTAAAAAGATTTACCGTACCAAGTATTGAGGAGGATGGGAAGAACTGAAATTCTTGTGAACTTCTGGTGACAATGTCCATATTACAACCATTTTGGGAAACAATTTGGCAGTTTCTTAGGTTGAACATATAAGGAACATATGATCCACTCAGTCCACTCTTAGGTATTTGCTCCATATAAAGAGTTGTACACAAATGTTTACAGAAGCTTTATTTACAATAGCCCCAAGCTGGAAACAGCTCAACTGTCCATGAAGAGATGAAAGGATAAACAAACCAGCCAATTCGTAAAATGGAATACCACTCAGCAATAAAAATGAATGAACTATTGGTATCTGTAGCAACACAGGTGAATCTTAAAATGATCATGCTAAGTAAAAGAAGCCAGCCAAAAAAGAATACATGCTGTATGATTAAACTCTAGAGAATTCAAAACAAATCTATAACAACAAAAAGAAGAGTGTTGGGTACTTAGAGATAGGGGATGGTGGGGGGTGGGAGGGAGGGATTGCAAGAGTGCAAGGGAAAAGTTTTGGAGGTGAGAGATATGTTCATATCTTTAGCGATGATTTCACAGGTGTATACTCATATAANTTAGAGATAGGGGATGGTGGGGGGGGGTGGGAGGGAGGGATTGCAAGAGTGCAAGGGAAAAGTTTTGGAGGTGAGAGATATGTTCATATCTTTAGCGATGATTTCACAGGTGTATACTCATATAAAATTGTACATTTTAAATACATGCAGTTTATTATAAACTATATAAGCTTTAGTAAAATGTATGTGCATGTAAACTTTGTATATAAAATTATACCTATTTATTGAGATGTAAATGACTTGTAAAAAACTATATATAAAACTTTTGTTTTCAAACATGGTCTCAGAAGTAAAAATGTTACTTCCTCTCTTGTTTCGTTGGCCAGTGAAAATCAAATGTTCACCTCTCACTATAACTATAAGGGGCCAGGAAAGTGCATTCTTAGCACATGCCTGGATAGAGTTGAGTATTTGTGTTTGTGTATAGTTCCAATGAGTCCTAATGACTCAGCAGTAAGCATGCTAGTTTTTACAAATAGAACACTTGCCCTAGTTATTATGCAATAGAATTCACATTTATTTGTACAGCCAACAAACAATAGTAGACTTAGCAGCCCTCACTCAAAAGTCCTGCAAAGGTTCAGTTGTTTTGCTTATACTAGTAAGGAACATGAGTCAAATCATACTGGCCAAGTAACCTAGACCTTTACCTACTAATCCTGAAATTAGTGTTTCTTAGAATCTAAAAAATAAATAGAACTAGGAGAAAACATGAATAAGCATTTGGCCCAGTTCCTGTCCCAATGGGATTAAATTTAATGCCATAAAAGAGAGCTGGAGGGTCAGATATTTTATAATGATAAATTCAGTCTCCTAAATTTATTCTCTTTATAGTCAAGAAATTGCTTCTCATGTCCAACTAAAAATGTTTTTTTCATTTAAACTAATTTATTTTGGTTCTGTTCTTATCAGTCACCATGATGAGTTGGTCAGAAATATTAAAGCAAAAGTTCTGTGGCAGAGAAAAGATTAACACCTGTATTGTACAAAAGTCTCTCGCACATCAGTAAGGAAAAAATATAAACAATTTACGCACATCAGTAAGGAAAAAATATAAACAATTTACTTTTTTCTAGCAACTTCGCACATTGTATTACTACAGCCTCTGCCTCACTCACCCCTAACAGGCCTTTTTTGGAAAAACACATAGAAATGCGGCACCTGCTCTAATATTTCCTGTAGTTTTTCATTTATGCTTTAACACACTTTTAGTTTTTTGAAAGAAAACAAAAATCTTGATTAAAAGTGGTCCATGGACACAGGCAATTCTGAAAGGAAAACTTATATGACGGTAAACATATAAAATGAGAAAAGAAGTAATTTATTATTCAAAATAGTAATTTAAATAAAAATAGCAAGGAGATGCAATCTCAGCTGTAAAATTAACAAATATATGTTAAAAATGAAAATAATATTCTTAAGGGTATCAAGCCCATACCTACAGTAAGATAATCAATTGGTACAAACTTTTTCATTGTGTGAGAATGAAGGGAGCATGCATATTTATAATTTTTGGCTAGTACCATATTTTTCAGACTATAAGACACACTTCCCCCCCCCAAATTTGGGAGGAATATGGTTGTTAATGCTGCTGTTGAGTACTGTTTACGTTTACATTGGTAAAATATTATGTTATTTATGTTATTAAATATTTTACCACATTTTTTGCTTCAAAAAATTTTTTCCTATTTTCCTCTTCTAAAACCTAGGTGTGTCTTATAGTCTAAAAGTACATTATATACTTTTTAAGTTTTCTGCAATAAACATGTCCTACTTTTGTAACTAAATACATACTTTTAATTGAAAGCAATATTGCTATTTTAAAGTTCTCTCTGACCTTTCTCTTCCCCAAGCTCACCAACTCCAATTTTTTTCATCTTTCCTTACAAGGCTTATGTTCATACTGAAAAAAGTATTTTTCAGGGGTTTCAGAACTTTTTTCATTTTCTCCATGTTCTTAATTCAATTGAGCTGAATTTCTGAATTCGTCTACCATTACAGGTTTGAATTTTTGAAAAACACTTTTCTGGCTTCTCTTTTAGATTGTAAAGTTATATCTGCATTGCATATCACCTAAAGCATCTATTAGCTAGATTGACATTTAAAAATATGTTCATACTAACTTTATTCTTTTATTCAAAAATACATATTAAATACCTTTTATATACTCTGGTACTGTCCCTCTGCATGCCAGCAGAGATGTATGGGTATCCGTGTATGTGGGTATATAAATTATATGTGTATATCCAATATGCGTGTATATCCAATACATGTATAAAACATGTGCCAGTCACTGGGCCTAGTGCCCAATAAGCTTTACTTCATTAAGTCTTCACAGCAATCTTATGAGATCATTATATTATTTCTATTTCATGGATAATGTTTAAGAAGAGCTGTAATATTCCAAAGAATAATTGGTTAAAGTAGAAAGCTCAGCCTCGCAGATGGTATCCAGGAAGGGAAAAAGGTAGAGAAATGAAACTGTATACGAGGCCATATGAGAAATGCCACAAATGTGATTTAAAACAAAAAACAAAAACAAAGAACTTTCTGGACCTTCACTGGTTTCAATAATTTTATCGCACATGGCGGGCTTCAGGGGTGTGTGAACAGAACCGTCAGATAGACCCCGCATTTGGTGTTTAATGCCACCTTGAAATTCTAAGTATTTTTTCTTTAAATTTCTGCTTCGTAAATGAAGTCTGGCAAATATTGGAAGCCTGTGCCCAGAGTCTTCAGCTCCCCAGCCATCTGCTGGCCACAGCTCCCCACTTTCTGGCAGCCAGCTGTCCATCACCTGGTGCCTGGGGCTTTGCCCCACCTCGCCTTCCATGCCGGGACTGTAACCACTGCTGCCTTTCACCCAGCCTGGCAACCGGGTTGTGTTGTGCTGTGAGACCCATGTTATGAGGTCCATGTTCTTTTGTGACCCTCTGCCTCCAGTGGGGCCCAGGAAGGTCAGGGTGGGTTACATGCACCCCAGGAATGCTTTTCGGCAAGGGTGGGTGACAGCAGTCATCCCTACCAGGGCTGATAGGACCACAGCTGTTGAGGAGAAAGGGGTGGACTCGCCAGGGAAAGGCCTCTTACCTGCCCCCAGCCCAGGTACTGAACATGTCCTGGTACTGAGGTTGCAGTGGGCTTTGAGACTCACCGGCTGCTGCAGGGGGACTGCGGCTAGAAGGAGGGGTCCGTGGCTGGAGGGACGGGGTCCAGGTGCCTGGTAGCACCTATACTTACCCTACAAGTATCCCCTGTCCAAGGAAATTACATTAAATAGCAAATTGAAAAAAACATGACAGGTCAAGAGAGCAAGTGGAAAACAAAGGAAAAGCTTCACATAGTACCACTAACAGTGCATTTTTTCCTGTTTTTTAAACAAGGGGAGTGTATTTTCATTTTACACTGGACCGGAAAATTATGTAGCCAACCCTGCTGTCCTATGGTCAGACCACATGTCGTTGTAGCTGCAGATGCCAGAGAAGGGAACAGTTTACTCTAAGGAAAGGTGACTTATTTGATTACTCCACCCTTATTTACCTTTGTCTTCAAAATGTTTATACACAGAGTCCTACTGCTTGCTGTTCCTGGTATTGGAAGATGACGTACTGGTGACTGCTATCTGGCTGGCCAGCCAGAGGAGAAGGCCTGTTTATTATATGGACGGCAGTGTACTGGGTAGAGCTGCCCCAGGGTACATTCCTTTCAGCTTTCTTGAAAGCCACTTTCTGTAGGGATCTCTCTGATGAAAAGAGGTTTTCCCTTTGAAGATGCTTGCCTGAGTACCAAACAGTTCCCTGAGCACTGCTTCCCCAGCATTGCTCATTCCTGCAGATAACTGCCTTAATGCACCGGAAAAAGCAACCTGGTACCGATACTGTCATGACAGTCAGTCAACAGGATCATCTCAGCATAGAAAGGACAGATGGGACAGACAGTTCCCAATCACAGCAAGGCGCGTCCCTGAAGAAGGCACTCTTGGGTTAGTTGGATTTTCTAACACAAACAATGTAATATCGTTATGTAGCTACATACCTAAGGGTTAATCTAAACTCTTCTATTTTAATGACCATAAATGCCATATTCAAAAAAGTGGTGAATATAATTATATGCTGTCCAATAGTAAACTTTTAGAATGTAAATCAGTCTGATAATAAGAAAATACATCTTACAAATTTTCGGTTAATTTTGTTTCGCTATTTAGGAGATTCCTCCAGAAGGGAGCTTATGCATGGATGCAAAAAACAGGGAGGAAGGGGCCATAAAAGGATGGAGGAGCTATGGGCAGGGAGGGGAGAATGCAGGGGGCAGCAGCCTCCAGGGGGTATGCGCTGCCTGGCATCACCCCGTAACAGTGTGTACCTGGCAAAGAGCTCCCAGGAGAAATTGCTGAAGAGTGAGCTGCTCTAGGTCAAAGGCTACCCTGTCATAATTTTATTATTAGTTATTAAGAAACAGGCATTTATGGCCTTGAAGTGAGAAATCAAATATGTTTTTATGCTGGAGATCAACTTAAAAATCACTCTTTTACCTGCCTCAAATCTCTGCTTAGCTGGGTATAACCAGACATAAGATGATAAACACCCAACTTATCTACATAGGACTTAGATTTTTTGTCATTTTTAACCCCTTTCTAGACATTTCAACCCACCCTCATCTTTATTATTATTTTTTTACCAAAATGTGTGCTTGATAATGCAGTAAGAAAGAAAGGTAAAGAAAATGGTGTTACTCCTTTCCATTTATCAGCCACTCTCTTTGTGCCCATCAGAAGGCAAAGTGTGAAATGTTGGGATGCCTTTTCCTCTGCTCCCTGACTATCATTCTGAAGTTTCTGTAGATCCCACCCTTCCTCCTCTAGCTCTGTAGAATTGGTTATGTCTTAGATGAAGAGAGTTCTATGGTTAGGAAAAAAAAAAAAACAGAGGCAAAAAAAACAGAACAAATCCCAGGGGCAAATCCCAGGGGCCCTAGGACCTGCTGTAGGACAAAGGTCTCAGGTCCCACTTCCTGGCCACCCAGGTCAGAGAAGACTGGTGGCTGTTTATAAGGGCCAGTCCTGAAAGGGGCACATACACATCACTACTTGCATCCTACGGGCCACAGTTCAGTCACTTGCAGAGCCTAACTGCAAGAAAGGCTAAAAGCTGTGGTCCGTGGCACTGCCTCTGCCACACTAAACAGTGGTGCCACAACACCCCGGAAAAGTTCAGAAATTGGAAGAACACCGCTTTGGAAACCTAGAGTGATGGGTGGGGCTGAAAACTGGAAGATTTGCTAACAGTTTCATTAGGTACAGTTAGACTCTGTGGAGCTAGGCACTTGCCCTTCTCCCTCCCCAGAAGCAGATGGAAAGTTTCTCCTCTGAAGTGGACTTGCAGGCTGTGGACTTGGAAACACCAGCATAGCAATGTGAAAGAGATAAGAAACCCTACTGAAAACCCTGGTATTAAGGGTTCAAGCCTAATGACTAAGACTTCATATTTCCAGCCTCTTTCTCCCACTCAGTTCCAGGATGCTAAAAGCCATACTTGAACTTTCCAAGCAGCATTCCTTTTCAACAAAAGCAAATAGTCTAGGACTTACAGACTATAAGGACTTATAGATCCTCCTGGTGAAATGGCTGCTCCCTGACCATTCACCCGACAGTGAGCCCCACGCACACTCAGAGAACCTTCCACTGAGCTTTTTAGTGCCTCGCATTCAGGAATGTGTGAACAAAGAGAAAGCCAAGAATTACCAAGTAATTAAAGAGAGCCTCTAAAATGAAAGACAAAGCCTAAAATACACAAATAGAAAATGAATTCATATCTAAGAGGAAATATAAAGAGCAAAAGAAACCTTAAGGGGGAAAACATTATTAATTAATATCTTCAGAGAGATATGAGAATGTATTGCATACACAAAACAAAAAAAAAACAGGGTTGCTATTAAAAAGCTCATCCTTGTGATAAGCAAAGCTTTTGAAAATTAAAAAACAGGATAGACAAAGTTAAGAATTTAGTAGAAGGGGTGAAAGAAAAAGTCGAGAAAGTCTCTCAAAGAGTAGAACAAAAGGCAAAGAAAAGAAAATAGGAGAAATAAGAGAATAAAATTATAGGATCAGTTTAAAAGTTTCAACATCTCACTGATGAGAATTACAAAAGAGTGAGATAATGGACAGGAGGTATTATCAAAGAATTTCCCAGAACTGAAGGTCATGAGTTATACTGAAAGGGCCCACTAGGCATTCAACACAATGAAGGAAAGGAGACTTGCAGTAATGCACATCACTGTAAAAGTGCAGAACACCAAGAATGTTGAAAAGAGTTGAAAAGCCTACAGAGACCACAGACAAGTCACAGCAGAAGCCAGGAGATAATGGCAACACAAAGAACAAACAATCCAATAAAAATGGGCAAAGGACCCAAATAGAAACCTCTCCAAAGAAGGCATACAGATGGCCAATAGACATATGAAAAGATGCTCAAAGTCACTAATCACCAGAGAAATGCAAATTAAAACCACAAGATATCACCTCACACCTGTCAGAATGGCTATCATCAATAAATCAACAAACAACAAGTGTTGGCTAGGATGTGGAAAAAAGCGAACCCTCACGCACCATCGCACCATCGGTGGGAATACAGATTGGTGCAGCCACTGTGGAAAACAGTATGAAGATTCCTCAAAAAATTAAAAGTGGAACTGCCTTATGACCCAGCATTTCCACTTCTGGGTATATTTCTGAAAAAAACCCAAAACACTAATTCTAAAGAATATGTGCACCCCTATGTTCATTGCAGCATTATTTATAAGAGATGAGATTTGGAAGCAGTCCAAGTGTCCATCAGTAGATGAGTGGATAAAAAAGCGATGGTACAAACCCTGGCTGGTGTAGCTCAGATGGATTGAGCGTAGGCCTGTGAACCAGAGTATCGGGGTTCAATTCCCAGCTAGGGCACATGCCTGGGTTGCAGGCCAGTTCCCAGCAGGGGACCCATGAGAGGCAACCATACATTGATATTTCTCTCCCTCTCTCCTTCCCTTCCCTTCTAAAAGATAAATAAATAAATTTTTAAAAAAAGAAGTAACACTATTAAAAAAAAAACTATGGTACATTTACACAATGGAATACACTCTGCTATAAAAAAAAGGGAAGTCTTACCCTTTGCGACACCATGGATGGACCTGGAGAACATTATGCTAAGTGAAATAAACCAGTCAGGGAAAGACAAATATCATATGATTTCACTCATATGTGGGATCTAATGCTCATATGTGGGATCTAATGAACAAAATAAACTAACAAACAAAATAGAAACAGACTCATAGACAGAGAACACACTGACAGCCATGAGAGGGAAGAATGGTCACAGGGCTAAGTGAAAAGGGTGAAGGGATCAAACCAAAAAAACCCCTCATAAATGTAGGGAACGGTGTGGTAAAGACCAGAGGGGAATGAGGTGTGGGGGAAGGGAGAGGTGGGTAGGCGGGGGAGAGTGGCGAAGGAGGTAGAGCTGGCTTGGAGTGGTGAACACACAGTACAATATACAGATAATGTAGTATAGAATTGTACACCTGAAACTTATATAATTTTATTCACCAATGTCACCCCAATAAAATTGAAAAGTAGAAAAAAAAGATAATGGATGGATGCCTTCAAAATTCTGAAAGGAAATGATTCCCAATTTATAAATCTATACTTGTCCAAACTATCATTGAAATATGAAGGGTAACTGCAACTAACTCTTAAATGGTTCAAGAAAAAATAAGCATATACAATAAAGAGAAAAGCCGTGATAAAGTAAATACAGCACAAATGTTAAAAAATGGTGAATTGCTAAAGGTGTTAAGGAGGTTTGGGTAACAGTCTTGTAAGTTTTTAGGTTTGAAAAAAAGGATAAAGGTAGAATAAAGGAATTTTGAGATGTGTAAGGTCTCTACACCACTGTAGAGTGGGATGTGTTCCACGGAAACAAGGAGGTAAAAGAACAAAGTACAACCACGGGATCGAGAGAACAGAATCCAGCTGTGTAGTTTGTCTGGAGAGTGACCAGTCTAGCCCAGAGCAGGAGGGCCAGGGACAGGGGCTTATTTCCAATAAAACCTGCATTGATAGATTAGCCATCGGGAGGAGTTTTATAGTTCAGACAGAAATGACTAAGTGGACAGGACCCTAGAAAATAGAATAAAGCAAAATTCGAGTTAATTATTAACTCCAGGGAAAATGAACAATTGCCTAAGAATGGAGATATAAATGATGTGGTTCAGCCATGAACAAGATTTATGTGGTCATAATAACATAAAAATGAATATATAATATAATCACAGTGGAGGAAAATGGTATATTAATGGTGGTATAAAAGAGGCCATTCCTCACCCTGGCTGGTATGGCTCAGTTGGTTGGAGCATCGTCCTGCAACAGAAAGGTTGTGGGTTCAGTCCTTGGTCAGGGCACACGCTTAGGCTTCAGGTTCAATTCCCAGGCTGGGCATACAAGAGGCAACCAATAGATGCTTCTTTCTTGCATCAATGTTTCTCTCCCTTCCCCTCTCCCCTTCACTCTCTAAAATATCCTTGGGTGAGGATTAAGAAAAAGAGATTATTCCTCATATTCCACAGAAAGAAATCAATAAATAATGTATAAAACGGAAAAATCAAGACAAACAGTAGAAACTTATTGTTGGAAATACAGGGGTAAACATGACAAAACAGTTAAAGAATTGTTTCTGAGAAATGGGAAACATAGTGGGTAGGGATAAGATCTATTTTTGAAATTTAACCTTGCCCAAGGATGTTTTTATTAATTTGAGAGAGAGAGAAGGGGGACTCAAGGGACAGAAATATTAACGTGAGAAACATGGATCGGCGGCGTTCCATACGCACCCCGACTGTGGGGGTCAATCCTACAGTTCAAGTATGTACTCTGACTAGAGCTGAACCCACAACTGTTTGGTGCATGGGACAGCACTTCAACCAACTGAGTCACACAGGCCAGCGCAAGGATTTTTTTTTTTAATAAGTAGGGTTTTTCGGGGACAGACCTAGTTTAGCTTTGTGAGTCTAGCATAGTTTTATTATTATTGCCCATTTTGCTCTCAAGAGCATCCTAATTTGGAGGAAGCCTTGAAGTGTAATTTGACTTTTAAAACTATGTATGGTTAAAAATTGGATAAAATATAAAATAAAAAGAGAGGGTTCTTTGGATCCTAAATAAAATAAATCTCTCTCATCCAGCTCAGCCAAAGACTTTAATTTTATTTTCTTCTAAAACTAATTCTTCATTTAAAATTAAATACAAGCAGTATGTCTGTTTCAAAGTACTTTTTACATTCACTGCCTCATTTAATCCTTACAACAGCTTCATGGGGTAAACATCCTATCCCATTTTATAGATGATAAAAGTGTGGTTTAGAGAGGTCCTATGACTTCATAACAAGGTGACACAATGTATAGATAATAGCCCACACTGGCCGGGGTCCGCTGATGACAGCTCTCATGCTCATGCCAATTTATGAAACAACACGGCGTTTAAGCCATCCCACACATGAACAGAATCTGAGGTGGAAAACCAAGAATCCAGATTAATAGCCTAGCTGTTAGAAAAACAGATTATGAAAAATTCAAACATCCTTTTGTCAGCCTGGTCTTGCAACAAAAATTCTAATTAGTTTACCCAGTTAGGCGTAGTAGAAACTGAATCACCGTTTTGGGAAGACAGCCCATACCTCTCTTGGAGTCCCAAAAAGGATGACTCTCTGCTACCAAACCTCCAGACCAGGGAAGCAGTTCTAATGGTTGTCTTATTTTTAGAAACACACTTTAAAATTATCAAAGTGGTACATAATTAGTTCAGAAAAATAATAAAATAGAGGTAAAGTACAAAAGAAAAATAGAAATCATCTAAATCTCCTCACCTAAAGATGAATATGGTGACTATTTTAGTGTATTTCTGTCCTTTTCTTATACAAATGCAAAAATAGGATCATATCATGCACACTTTTCAGCAGTCTGCTGCTCCCCCCAAAAGCTGCATTTTGGATGTGGTTTCAAGCCCATAATCATGTGTCTATATCTTTCTTTTTAGTGG
This sequence comes from Sturnira hondurensis, assembly GCF_014824575.4. Lineage (NCBI taxonomy): Eukaryota > Metazoa > Chordata > Mammalia > Chiroptera > Phyllostomidae > Sturnira > Sturnira hondurensis. The sequence goes on from NW_028074670.1 coordinate 1,414,613, forward strand.
CTGCCTAATAGTTCATCTTTTGGATTACGCTCTTTGACCAATCCTCTATTGCTAGATACGTGGATTGCTTTTGTTTTTTTCTTTTTTTTTCTATTATTAACTTTACTCAACAACAAAACTCTACATGCACATGTCTGTGTACACATCCAATTATTTCCTCAGGATAGCTTCCTTGGAGTGAGACTACTGTGCAAAAGTGTAAGAATCTTAGGCGCCCTTCTAACTCACATTGTAAATTGCCCTTCTGCAGGTTACACATTCCCATCAGTAGAGGATGTAAATGTCCATATCTCTATATCTCTCAAACCCCACAAACAAGAACTGTCACGAGTTCTTTAATTCCTTCTTTCTCTAATATTTTTCCTACCTGACATCAGGCCTGACTGGTTCTATCTTCAGCTCACACCCCAACTTTCCCCATCTGCCTCTCTTATATTATTTGAATTTGGGTCAGTCTTTCCTCACTTGAGAGTACATCCCTTTGATGTGAAGAACTTTACCCTGTACATCAAGGTCTGGACAGCAACATGCCCAGTAACAGGGGCACTGTGACATGCCCAAGAATTCTGAAATTTCAGAACCAGGTTTGTTAGAATTAACTGTTTAATATAGTCTCCCACATTGATTTGCCAGTCTTGGAAACAAAGCCACATTGAAGCTAGTTAAGACATAGGAGCAGAGGCCAAGAGCTGCTTGTACATTCCTCCACCTCCTACTCTGATTCTTTCTCCCTGCCCCAGGGGCATCCCGTCCTAAGTCCTCCTTCGCTGGCTGTGCACTGAAATGCTTTTGTTTGCTTTATTTTAAAGGGGTACCATTCAGAGACTGGTACATTCACACAGTCCATTCTTTGTTTCTCATTGCTCATTTCGTCCAAAAGTGAGGATCACACCTCCATGCTTCCTAAAACTTTCACTCCTCGTTCAAGATATTTGATAGCTTTGCACAACGTTTGCCTAACGTTTCTCTTGTAATTCTTGGGTCTTTTCCTTCATGATCAAGAGGGCTGGTAGAACCAGCCGTGTTTAGTTTGTGTATGCAACCCTCTCCTCCGTCAGGACTGGCACAGAGATTGTCATAACGAATATGCTCCAACGGGGTTAAATACAGAACCAGGTACTGCATGCTCTCTCACACTACTCATTTTATAGAAGTTGCTCTCGCTGGCTTGCGGTGCTCACACTCAGGAAGGGTAATGAAAGAAAACACAGGTTAACTTTGCACTGGGACATATTAACATACAACAGTCTTTATCTTGGGAACTGAGCGTTTCCGTCCCTGGCTTTTAAGAACCCTCAGCCCGAAGAGAGGAAGGGAAGAAATTGTAGGACGAAGGGGACCAGTGGACCTAGTTCTAGCTGCTCTTTCGGGCCGAACCTTTTCTAACACACGGGTACAAACTACATTCTCACCTAGAGACTGAAAATCACTGTTTTCTGGGTTTCACCCTCTACTACCTCACACCAACCATGCCCAAATTTAATCAATTCACCAGGACCTTGTATAAACATACTTTTCTATTTTTACCGATTTTAGGAGGATAATTAAATGACACATTTGTACAAAAAAACACACAAAGCGATACAGTCCAAAGTCCAACACTCAGAGAAAATCAATTACTAAACATCTGCAGGGCAAAAGGAAAGAGGGCGGAGACTTTGGAGAGACACCTCTGGGAGCTGTTTGGAAGCCCAGTGAAAGCTGTAGTTCTACCGCACCCCCAGCTAGGCAGCCGGAGCTAGGCCGCCCGGGTCCTCCCTCCGCTAGCCTGGAGAGCACTCACGCTGGGCCCCGCCCAAGGCCCCGCCCCTCCTCCGACGTCACTTGTTATGTCTCGGCTAGGGTTGCGGCCGAAGCCGTCCTCTGCTCAGGAGACGACCGTCGCGGCCTCGCGAGGTAACCGCGGCGTTGGGTTCCCGGGCCGAGACCCGCGGCGGCCATCCGAGCTTGGCGGGCGCAACGTGGCTAGGGGACAATCCAATAGCCACCCAGTGAGCCATCTCGGGCCTGTTTTTCCTTTATTTCTCCAGGACCTTCGCTGTGCGCGCCCCATTGCCCTCTGCAGAGACCGCGACGCTCCCTCCCGGGTCCGGCCGCTGTGCCCGCCCGCCTGAAAGGCGCCGCCCGCCGGCCGGAGCGAACCTGGAGCCGCCGCCGCCGCCGCCGCCGCCGTGCCTGCCGCGCCTGCCGCGCTTCTCGCGGAGCCTGGGTGGCCAGCGGGGCCTGGGCCCTGGGCACCGGGCGCGGCGCTGCGGCGTCCACTCCTCTCCGCGCGGGGCCCCGGGCCAGGCCCTGCCGAGTGCCGCGCCCTCCTGACTCTCCGCCTCGGGATCCCCGCCTGCCCCTCCGGCCCCGCCTGCAGCCCCGACCCTGTTTCCTTTGTGGATCGGAAATATATTTTTGGCTTCCCCGTTCCTCTTGATATTACGGTGCTGGAAGGACGACCCCGCCACCTCGGTCAGTGCCCCCTGCCTGGGCGGGCTCTCTCTGCGCTCCTCTCCTTTCGGTGTTTAATTGATGGGGCTTTAAAACTTTTTTCCTTTTATTTTTCTCGCCTTTTGACTGGAAGGCCTGGAGTGAGGCTTTGCGCCTGTGCCCCTCGTCGTCTGGCCCTCACCCCCCAGATACCCAAGTCCACCTGCCCCGGGCCGGGGATGTTCCGACAGTGACGGCGGCGAGGGCAGAGCCGCACTCTCAGATCGTGTCCTCACCCAGTCCGGGGTGAACACGAACTCACCCACCCCCCTGTTTTTCCCAGTCGGAGCTCTCTGCAAAGAGAAGACGCCGGGAAAGATGTGGCTGAAGCTTTTTTTCTTGCTCCTCTATTTCCTGGTCCTGTTCGTCCTGGCCAGGTTTTTTGAGGCCATTGTGTGGTATGAAACTGGCATCTTTGCCACTCAGCTGGTGGATCCGGTGGCGCTGAGCTTCAAGAAGCTGAAAACCATTCTGGAGTGCCGAGGACTGGGGTACTCGGGGCTGCCCGAGAAGAAGGATGTGCGGGAGCTTGTGGAAAAGTCAGGCGAGTATCGGGCTACGCTGATGTCTTGTCCACCCGGGGTGGCGAGGGACCTGTACTTCCTCGTACCTGGTGGTACCCCTAGAATGAGGCCTTAGCTGGAAAAGTTAAGCGAATTCCTCCGAGAGCTGCCCAGTTTTTCTTTGTCTAGGTTTTCTACCAAAAAAAAAAAAATGCGAATCCCCGTTTTGAGAAGGAGTCGAGTTATTTGTAGGGATTTGTGTGTCTTTTCAAGGTTATTTTAAAGTATAACAGTTTAAAGTGCACCTTCTTAGCATTGTTTAATACGTTCACTGATTTTCTCAAAATTCGAGAATTTACAAACTGGAAAGCATTATTATTTGTCAGTTGAAAATCATAAGGATATAAGAAAAACCACCGAACTTGTCTGTAAATAGCAATATCTGTGACTTTAATAATAGCGAGTTATCTACAGGGAACATATCATTGAAATACTTAATGTCAAAGAGGCATTTAGGCCTAAGATTTAAATGTAAAATAATGAGTTTAAATAGAATGTGTGCACTGTACAGTGTTAGTTTTTCATACTTTAAGCGTGGTGAAAATGAGGTGAATTTTTTTTTTTCGTGAATGCCTACCTTGTTTGTTTTACATTTCTGTTACGACTTTTTTAAAAAATACCATGTATTTTGGACGTAAACTTTTTTCCCCCTTCTGTGTCACAGGGTAGCAAGGTACTGCTACATCAACTTAAATGAGCTGGGAAATAGAATTGAAATAGTGCTAAGAGAATACCATGATAAAGAATGCATTTTCAATTACTGTTGGTTTTGGGGTAGGATTGGATAAAAACTATGGTTAATTTTTTCCACCCCTGCATAAAGCATATCCTTGTTTAGATATACTTTCTTGAAGGGGAATGTACTATCATTTAAGAAAGGCATTCTAGATTGCTGTAGATAACAGTTGAAACTGATAGTTATCTTTTTTTGTTGTTTCAGGCATAGCTGTCAGCTGTGTCTTTCGCAAGAAAAATATTTTCTTTATTTAGTACCCTATAGCTATACAGTATGATGGGCAAGAATATTAACTCCAGAGGATTTAGCACTCACATACTTGCAAGTTAAGAGTTATCAAATTCATATATTCCTACTGGGATAGGGGAGGGAACCCTCTCTGTAAAAATGATATATTTTTCTTCAGAGGAAACATAAAATTGTCTATTATTCTTGCCTCCTGTTTACTAACTGGTTGATGGTGACTTTTATATCTGGGTGGGGAGAATGGAATAAAGTAGAAGATCTCTAATAACTCTCTAGGTTTATAAATGTGTCTTAACTGCCAAAGCCAAATCATCTTTCATGGTACAATAGTTTGATAACACAGTTTTTTTCCTTTTGACTTTTATTTAATGTTGCCTTCCTTTCAGCCTAAAAATATTTGTCACTTTTCATGGTACAAGGGTGTGCATATCACTTAAGTAAAAATATAGCCTACAAATATATGACTCAGATTACACATTGTATAGCAGAGAGGTCTTGGTGTAGCAATTTAATTTTATAATTTAAATATTTGTTGTGTGTGGTTTTGCTACTCTGATGATAAAAGTGCTTATTTTCTCAGGTTTAAAATTTAAGGCAAAGGTTAAAATGATTTGACATTAGTGTTTTTCTTTACTTTTTATTAGATGATGTAAGCTCTAAATTTATAGTTAATTTGTGTTTGAATATGGAGTTTGATCTTATAGGTGATCTTTTTCTCTAACCTCCAAGTCATATAAGCTCTATTGCTATTTTAAGCATATGGTGATGGCAAATTCTGGAGACTCATTGCTAAATGTAAGTCAGAAGTATATAAATCATACTGTTTAAAAATTACTTGAAGCCTGGATATGTTACATATAAAGCTAAGTAATATTTTGTTAGCTTTTGGATCAGTAGAAATTTAGTAATTTCCTAATAAATTATGTGATGACCCTCCCCCTCCCAGTTTATAAACCCCACGAGTAGATGGATTTTGTCTTTATCCAATTTTGCCTGGCACGTGATGTAGTAGGTTCTTATTATATATTTACTGAATGTATGGATCTTAAATGGAAGTATTCATGTTCTACTCATCAGTAGAGTACAATGAAAGTATAATAATGAAATTAATCTTTGGACTTGAGGAACGAGGGATTTTTGAAATCTTACTACTGTTGTTTTTTTCGTCTTCAGGTGACTTAATGGAAGGTGAGCTCTATTCTGCACTCAAGGAAGAAGAAGCATCTGAATCTGTTTCTAGTACCAATTTCAGTGGTGAAATGCATTTTTATGAGCTTGTAGAAGACACAAAAGATGGCATCTGGCTGGTTCAGGTATCAGAAACAATGATAAGAAGTGAATTTATTTTTACCAAAATAGCATTCCCCACTTGGTAACACTTCTGTGTACTCATGTCAGGTTTCTTAAACATAACTCATTTCTCATAGGGATGCTCCAGTGTCCCCTTAAAGAGGTGACGGAGACCGAGGAAAATGAAAATTGAAGAGTAGGGGATGGGAAATGTTGGGGAAAGAGGTTTGACTGCTTTGTAGCATCAGCAGAAGCAAATCCATTTTAGTTGTTGGATCTGCATTAAAGTAAGAAGCTCACATATATATTCCTTTAAGTTAGTGAGTTGTACTATTTTTCTTGATTTTGTTAAAATCCAGTTTTTAACTCTGCGATACAAATAATTTTTATATCTAAAAGGAAGAACCTAAAGTTTAAAAAAAAAGGTAAGAGAATCCTTCTGTAATGAGATAGCCAACTTTTGTGAAACTATTGTAGGGAATGGTGGGGGTGCTCATTACTTTGCTTATGAAATTCATGATACTATAATTTTAAGCCCTAGCTCCATGAAAACTATGAGGTTTAATTAGCATATTAGACTTTTAGAGCTTTGAAGGACTTTAAAAATAATTTCTTATGTTCCCAGAGTATAGTTTTTGTACCATTCATGGTAAATAAGTAGGCACATATTATCTATCATTTACGTATTTTAATGTAAATTAGAAAAATCAATATATCGAACATATAATTTCCTAAATAATCACTTAGGGCTAGGCTAAAGTTATTTCAATTTTTAAAATGTAAGTTTCTTAAAGTATGATATTAAGTAAATAAACAGCATGAATTCAGCTAAAATTATGATTTTGAACTAGGATCAAATCCCAGGTCCCCTCATTTCTTGTCTAATGCTCTTGTCATTGCACAGTGGTGCTGGCAAAGTTTGATTCAGGGTATTAAAAAAACAAAATAGCTGTGTTTTCATATATCTTTCAGTATGGGAACAGGACTGTAAAATGTGGTAGAAAAGCTGAGTTCAAAGACCTTCGTTGCAGATCTGGTTCTCTCACTAATTTCTTTATAATGGTGAATAGCCTTTCTGTTGCACATGGTCTCAAATAAATACATACATATCTAAAGAGAATGGAATAGTACCACAGTTCACTAGGCTACTGGGCAAAGGTTTGAGGATTCTTCAGGTGATTACATTGGATATCCATGACCTTTCCCTTACTTGCAATCTTCCTCTTGTGTTTGACTTACTACCCTCCAGATAATCTAATTCAGTAATTTAAAGTGAATTTATTTTCCAATTACAGTTGATATACAATGTTAGTTTCAGGTGTACAAGATGGCGATTGGGCATTTGTATACTTTACAAAGTAATCACCTTGATAAGTCTACTATCCATCCGACACCGTATGTGGCTATTACAATATTATTGACTATATTCCCTATGCTGTACTTTACGTCCCTGTAACTATTTTTATAACTGGCAATTTGTACTTTTAATTTTTTTTTCTTAATGCCTTTCAACTTTTCACCCGTCCCCCCACCTGCCCTCCCATCTCGTGACCATCAATTTTTTTCTCTTTATCTGTGAGTTTGTTTCTGTTTTGTTTATTTTATTAGATTCTCTATATAAGTGAAATCATATGGTATTTGTTTTACTCTCTCTCTGACTTATTTCATTTAGTATAATACTCTCCAGGCCCATTCATGTTGTTGCAAATGGTAATTTTTCATTCTTTTTATGGCCAAGTAACATTCTATTGTAAATATGTACCCCATCTGTGTCCAGTTGTCTATCCATGGACACTTAGGTTGCTTCCATCTTGGCTATTGTAAATAATACTGTGTGGACATAGGGATGCATTTTCTTGTCAAATAAGTGTTTGGGATTTCTTCAGATAAATACCCAGAAGTAGAATTGCTAGGTCATACGGTAGTTCTGTAATTTTTTGAAGAACCTCCATACTTTTTTTTCAAAGTGGCTGCACCAGTTTGCAGTCTTACCAACAATTCAAACAGGTTCCCCTTTCTCCACGTCCTTGCCAACAGTTGTTTACTGATTTATTGATGGCAGCCATTCTGTCATGTCAGGTGTGAGGTGATACCTCATTGTGGTTTTGATTTGTATTTCCCTGATAATTACTTATGTTGAACATTTTTTCATGTCTTTTGGCCATCTCTGTTTCCATTTTGAGAAGTGTCTGGTCAGGTTTTCTGCCTATTTTTAAATCAAATTGTTTGTTTTCTTGGGTGTTAAGTTGTATGAGTTCCGTATATTTTGGATGTTAACCCCTTATCAGATGTACCATTGGTGAATGTCTTCTGGTTAGTAGGTTGTCTCTAGTCTTTTTGTTTTGTTGATGGTTTCCTTTGCTGTGCAAAAGCTTTTTGTTTGATGTAGTCCCATTTGTTATGCTTTCTTTTGTTTCTCTTGCCTAAGGAGATATATCAAAAAAATACATACTAAGAGTGATGTCAAAGAGGTTACTGTTTATACTTTTTCTAGTTTTCTGGTTTCAGATCTTATTACTGGCTAGTTCATTTTGAGTTTATTGTTGTATATGGTATAAGAAAGTGAACCAGTTTCATTTTTTGCATGTATCTGTCCAGTTTTCCCAACACCATTTTTTGAAGAGGTGTCTTCACCTAATTGCATATTCTTGCCTCCTTTGTCATAGATTAACTGACCATATTGGCATGGTTTAATTTCTAAGCTCTCTCTTTTGTTTCATTGGTATGTGTCTGTTTTTATCCCTGTACGTATCAGGGAGTGTGATACGTACAACTTTGTTGTTCTTTCTCAAGATTGCTTTGGCTAGTCAGGGTTTTGTGATTCCATATATATTTTAGGATTATTTATTCTAGTTCTGTGAAAAATGTCAGTGGTATTTTGGTAGGGATTGCATTGAATCTGTATATATCTTTGTAATCAGTAATTTTTTCAGCAAAGGGAGAACCTGGGAGGGTATAGTTCATGCCTTCTCCATCAAATTCTAGTTATTTCTGTGTTAATTAGTTGGTATTAAAAAATAAACTGTAGCACTTTTAAAGTTTTTTTTATATTTTTTTAAAGATTTTATTTATTTATCTTTAGAGGGGGAGGGAAGGAGAGAGGGAGAGAAACATCAATGTATGGTTGCCTTTCATGCATCCCCTACTGGGAGTTGGCTTGCAGGGAACTGGCCTGCAACCCAGACATGTGCCCTGACTGAGAATCAAACCGCAATCGTCTGAGTCGCAGGCCCGCGCCCAATCCACTAAGCTACACCAGCTAGGGCTCCACTTTTAAAGTTTTATAAGTAAGTTGTTATTCTACTTCTTTTCCCAGATATTTATTTCTGATAGTCTAACTAAGGAGAACTTACTGAGTTTGATAACTTTAGTTTTATGACTGAGGTTAAGTTGAATAGCCAGTCCTACTGCCCCGTGTTCTGTGTTTAAATGTTTGTCCACACATTGAATGTTACCATAGAGATAAATGATAAAAATGCTGAGCGCCTTCCAAACCCGGGAAAGCCAGGTCAAAAGTCTGGAAATCTTTTGGTATGTATATTGGGCGTTGTTACCTGTACACAACAAACGTATCCTGGTTCGCTAATTAGCAATTTATTCTTGGCTTATAAATTATCTAATATTTTTTAATGCCCCATTAAAGGTATCCATGGATTTAACTCCCTTATTATGTGACAAAATTTACAAAATATGTATATGCAAGACCCTCAAGATGTATCAGGAACATAAACCAGGCTGAGTCCTTGCTCATTCAGGCAGCTTGAATTCCATTTGGGAGAGTTAGGCTCTGAATACATAAATACTTTAATATGACATCAGTTTGGGGAAAGTGCTAAGAAGGAAATAAGCTAGGTCAGTTCAGGTCAGAGGATGGGGAGTGGCAAAGAATTCTCTGATAAGGTGACACTTGAATGGAGGGAAGATGAAATAATGAATGATGGTGAATGTTAGCGTTATAAATTCTAATCACTAAATTGTTATTGTCTGAATATTTTTAAACCTCATAGGTATTAATACTTTCAAATGATTTCTTAGAAAAATGGAATGTATTTATGTGGTTTTCGGTGTGTTAATGATGTAGTAGGAGACAAACATAAACACACTTAATTCTTCCAGTGACCTTCAGGATTTGAATTTACCAGCAGTGTCTGGTTTGTAGTCATTGGGCCGAGTGGCTTTTATCTGTCAAATGGCTGAGCTGGGTTGAGAGAACAGTCTCTGGTAGGACACTGAGAAGACTGAGATTGAAACCCTGTCTTTTGTACTCTGAACTTACCAGCTTACCTATCAGCACAGAAATGGGTGTAAGATCTTAAAAGGAAGCTTTTTTTTTTTTTAAATTAAAAATATCTGCTAGAAATAGAAAGGAGATATTGTCTTGGTTGCTGGTCATTCAACTCAGGTGATACTTATCTAATCTCTTATAAAAGATAACTTTCAGCCCTGGCTGGTGTAGCTCAGTGGATTGAGCTTGGGCTGTGAACCAGAGGTTCACTGGTTCAATTCCCAGTCAGGGCACATGCCTGGGTTGCAGGCTGAATCTCCAGTGGGGGCCACGTAAGAGGAAACCACAAATGGATGTTTCTCTCCCTGTCTTTCTCCCTCCTTTCCCCTCTCTCTAAAAGTAAATAAATAAATAATTTTTAAAGATTTTTAAAAAGATAACTTTCAAAAATTTGTTTTTAACAGTTTAAATTACTGTTCTTTCATTATTTTAGAAGAAGCTGTGTAATTTGCCCTTTTTTGAAGTATATTTTAATGATTATGCTATTACACTTGTCCCATTCTTTTTTCTCCCCTTTATCCTCCTCCACCCAGTACCCCCATTCCCTACATCATCTTCCCCCCGCCCTTAGTTCATGTTCATGGGTCATACTTACAAGTTCTTTGGCTTCTCCATTTCCTATACCATTCTTAACTTTCCCCTATCTATTTCATACCTACCAATTATGCTTCTTATTCCCTGTACCTTTTCCCCCATTCTTTCCCCTTATCCTCCACCTCCCCACTGACAACCCTCCACATGATCTCCATTTCTTTGATTCTATTCCTGTTCTAGTTTGCTTAGTTTGTTTTTGTTTTTAGGTTCAGTTGTTGATAGTTTTGACTTTGTTGTCATTTTATTGTCAATAATTTAGTCATCTCCTTTTTCTTAAATAAGCCCCTTTGACATTTCACATAATGAGGGCTTGTTGATGATGAGCTCCTTTAACTTGGCCTTACCTGGGAGCACTTTATCTGCCCTTCCGATCTAAATAATAGCTTTGCTGGATAGAGCAATCTTGGCTGTAGGTCCTTGCCTTTCATGACTTGGAATACTTCTTTCCAGCCCCTTCTTGCCAGTATAGCTGATAGTCTTATGGGAACTCCTTTGTAGGTAAGTATCTCCTTTTCTCTTTCTGCTTTTAAGATTCTCTCACTGTTTTTAAGATTCTCTCATCTTTAATCTTGGCTTATGTGATTATATGTGCCTTGGTGTGTGCTTCCTTAGGTCCAACTTATTTGGGACTATCTGAGTTTCCTAGACTTCCTGGAAGTCTGTTTCTTTTGCCAGATTATGGAAGTTCTCCTTCATTATGTTTTCAAGTAAGTTTTCAATTTCTTGCTCTTTCTCTTCTTCCTCTTCTTCTGGCACCCCCGTGATTCGGATGTTGGAACATTTAAAGATGTCCTGGAGGTTCCTAAGCCTCTCCTCATTTTTTTGAATTCTTGTTTCTTTTTTCTGTTCTGGTTGAATGTTTATTTCTTCCTTCTGGTCCAAGTGGTTGGTTTGAGTCCCTGTTTCATTCCCTTCACTGTTGGTTACCTGTGTATTTTCCTTTATTTCACTTTTCATAGCCTTCACTTTTTCCTCTATTTTGTGACCATACTCAATCTTCTGAGCATCCTGATTACCAGTGTTTCAAACTCTGCATCTGATAGGTTGGTATCTCTTCATTGCTTAATTCTAATTTTGGAGCTTTGATCTGTTTTTTCATTAGTGCCTTTTTTTTTGTCTTGATACAGCCGTTATGTTACAAGTGGGGGAGCCTTAGCTATTCACCAGAGTGAGGCAACCCACCTCATGGCATTGTGGCCCTGTATGTGGGGGAGGGGTCAGAGAGGGAATAATGCCCCTTGCTGTCCCCTGCTTTCAAGAGACCAGCAGTTTCTCCCACTGCCACAACCCCCTCAGGTTTTTACGGCCAGAGATTCTGAGGCTTTATTTCCCCCAAGTTGGAACCCAAGTTTCACTGTCTGTCTTGCCACCCAGTTGGTCCTCCTGGTTTATCTATCCCCCACCCCTACCCCTCTGCCCAATGTGGCCCCTAGTCCATCACCCACAGCCTGGTCTTCCAGCCACAGCCTTGCCACATGTCCTCTCCACCCTGGCTGCCTGTGTTCACCCCTCCTACAAGTCAGGATGAATATTTCTTCTTTAACTCTTGGTTGTTGTTTTTGGTTTTTAAATGGGTTGTTTCTTTTGATTGTGCCAAGAGGCAAAGAGTGTCTACCTACTCCTCCATCTTGGCCGGAATAGGCCAAAAAAACTCCGCTTTTTTTAATCTGTGAGGATGCAAAGATCCCGGCCAGTTCAGTCCTCTTCAAACTGCTTTTATTTTAGATATTCTGTATAAGAAATAGCTAAGCATACCCCGGTTCTCTCTTCTTTTGCTCCCAGTTTTCTAGTATCATCTCTGTCATCCTGACACAGATGAATTATAGTTAGTTTTTTTTATTTATTGAGAAAAAATGTAATTAAGTAGCATACAACTGATAATTAGCACTTTAAACTTCATATGTTATTTTACTGAAAGGATGTGTGGATTTATTTATTTAGGGAAAATATGACTTTGATAAATGAGCATATGAGCCCTGGCTGGTGTGGCTTGGTTGGAGTGTAGTCCCGTAACTGAAAGACTGCAGGTTCAATTCTTGGTCCGGTCACAAACCTCGAGGTTTCAGGGGCTGTCTCCGGCCTGGGTGCGAATGGGAGGCAACCAATCAGTGTTTCTCTGTCTCCCTTCCTCTTTCTCTCAAAAATCAGTGAAAAAATGTCCACAGGTGAGGATTAAAAAATAATTAATAAATGGGTGTGTGACAGCTATTCTATTATTTGTCCAGTTCTTTATTTTTCTGGAATGGATTGATTGATAGTCTAGGCTGACTGTCTTTTTTGGTGACACTTCATGTGGAGTGACACTACAAAAGGAAAAATGCATTTCAATTGATCCTATATCCTTATGACATCTATCTTCTCTACAATTCATGCGTCTGTTTTCTGAATAGTACATGTTAAAAGATCTTTATATTTCCTCCTCTTAATTGTTTGAAGATTCGTGCTCATGAATTATCCTTTTGTTAAAATAGAGTATTAGGGTACCCCTCTTCACATTAAACTTTTCTGTGTCCATCTTACACTCTCTATAGTGTGAGGTGAAAGGAAGTAACTTGTTTTCTAACAGTTCTTTCTAGCATTGTTAGTTCCTGCTTTGTTTCTAGACCAAGCTTATTTCATTAGCTGTTTTTCAGTTTTGTGGATTCTTTGATTCTGTTGCCATCCAATCTTCTTAGCATCACAAAACAGAAGACAATTACTTTTTCTTTCAAAATATTCTTAGGCAGATAAACAGTGGATATACTTCTGAAATGGAAAAGTTTGCATAGTTTGTGGGTTTTAGGGATGTATCCTTATCTTAACATTTCTATTTCTGTGTTGTGACTTTTGTTCAAAGAAGTGCAAAGAAAAATTGTGATATTTGTTCCCTACTGGCTTTGTCATATTTTAAGGAATTTAACATCACTGGAATTGAGATAGCAGTGAAAAGCATCATAGTATTTGAAGTAAAGCTTTGGGTCAGTATCTACTGAAATGTTATGCTAATCTATTTTCTCTTGGACTGGAAAGAGTTAATAGCTGTTTTAAAATTTGTTCATCTTTGCTCCTAGATAATAGTTGTCCAGGGAGAGTCTAACCTGTTTATTCCTTTCTTGACACTACTATAAATGCAAAATACAGTCAAACCTCAGTTCTCGAACATCTTTGTTCTTTCTTGAACAGCATGGCCCTTGACCGAGTTGTTCACATACACAAAACAATGCCTCACTTGTCCAACAAAATCTGGGGTCTCAATTATCAACCCTGTTAAGCATAAAAGGGTACCTGTATGATCAGCCGTGTGCCTCTCAGGCTACACACAAAGGAGATTCAGTTTTCGAAAAAGTCACTTATCAAACAGTTTCCAGAATGAATTAAGTTCGAGAACTGAAGTTCCAATGTATATGGCCAGCCATTTTATCCTTTATTTTTTTTAGTGAAAAACTTTTGTTTTTACTCATAAAGAGAGTTTGTGAGAAAACCAAAGAAACAATTAAATGACATTGAGTTTTGTTTTTGTCCATCACTTTTCTGCACTTTTAATGTTTTCATAAAATTTGGGTATATTTAGGTGATTCTATGATTTTGAAAGAAGAAATTTCCTGTTAAAATGAAATATTGAGAGATGCAGAATAATTATTGCACAGCACTCCTGTTCTGTGCAGTGATGTTATTTAATTTAGCCTAGATGTTGTATGGGGATTAATAATAATAAAAGGCATATGCCAAATGTTCTGATTAGTAATAAAATCCACCTTTAAAATCTAGGCAAAAGGGTCTGGCTTTTTCTTCCACCAATGTAACACCTACAGTACATGTGGAAGACAGTAGGCAATAACCTGAGGTCCAGTTTTTCTTTGTGAGTTTAACTGGACTACACAGGTTGACATCAGAAGATACGGGCACTTGGCATCACACACTCTCCAACCCAGTTCCATTGGGTGATATGCTGGCGCCAGCTCATACTGTTTCACGAAGGGCGATTGTTAACATGTCTTCCCAACTCCATATTTAGAGATGTCATGTTGCTAACTTGAAGTCGACCATCTGGGCATATTTACACTAAGGAAATCAGCAAATCAGAGCCTCCTGCTTCTTCTGGAGAGCTAGTTAAACATTTATCAGCAAACCACTGGTTCCATTTATTCATTCAGCTGTCTAACAGATATTCAGATCTGATGTCTGCCAGTCGAACCTTGAGGTGAGCACTGAGGGCACAAAGACGAATAATGATAGTCTGTGCCATAAAACAGCTTGTAGTTTGGTTAACTGAAATGTGTGGGCCAGCAAAAATCTTAGTGTATGGATGACTATCTTTCCCATCTGAGTTAGGTGGTGCATGGTGGTGCTAGCATCTTAAGGGGTCCTAAAGAAGTATATTAGACAACGAAGTGGAACCTAGGAAAATTGCAGTAGTTTTGCAATGGAAAAAGTATATTTTTAAATATACTAGATAGGAAGTCTTTATGTTTGGGATTAAAAACACTGATATACAGTTGCATAGCAAGATACTATTTATGATAATGCTTGTCCGGAAAACATTCTAGATAACAGGTCATTGGGATAGGGACTTTTGTTGTAACAGTAATTAAAAACTTGGAGACTTTAGAGAATCTATATAATCAGAAGTAGAAGAATGAGTTACTAAACCATAAAAAGTTAAAATTGTTTGATTCAATATAAATATTTAACGAGTACCCAAATGAGTTAGGCTAGCTGCGTTACACTGGCTGCAGAAAATACAGTGGTGAGCAAGTGTCGGGATGCCAGCAGATACGGTGGGGGTGGGGGAGTGAAAAGATTGCTTCACTTGTAGCCTTTTGCCAAATCTGTCCCAGACTTGGAACTTAGGCTATACTTTTATCTAGTTTTTTTCCAGTCTCTGATATTATTCCCATAGAGAAGTCAACTGCCAAGAAAGATGCCTCGTTTCTTAATAAGACCAGAGTGTGAACGCCTCTGGGAATCACTGTGCATTCTGTTGGGTATGAGCCGGAGTTGGGAACTCTTACTGGTGCAACACAGTAGTAATAGACTTAGTTTTTGTTATGCCATGTGACTCAGATAGATGAGTTATTTTGTGAAAATTAAGATTTTAGTGGCTGTTTAATTCAGCCTCCACCACATTTAATTTATGCTAGCCCTTTAGTTAAATGATATGACTATTTAGGACATTGGACAAAATAATTTCTAATTGCATAAACATAACTCTAGAGTCAAGTAAAATGCTTTTATGCCATGCCTAGTAGATCTTTCATTTTTGTGTGGCTTTCCCAGTCAGGGATCATTAAACTCTTCAAAAGCATGTGTTGGAACAGCTTGCTGAAAGATAGGCTCTAGGGTTAAACATTGTCATGTACTTGCCACAGGGGTGTTCCTGCCTCTCTTCACTCACGTCTGTTGTCTGTGCTGCAGCCTGAGTGCCTGGGAACAACCCCGTCTCATTCTTACTTTCCTTTCCCAGTGCTGGAGCTCTTGTAAATCTGAAAGGCACCTGTGCATTGATCAGAATCTTTACTGAAAGAGGCCCCTAGACTTATGGCCATAACTCATATTGATTAAAGCACCTCTTGATTAATCCCTTGATGCAATATCATTTTAAATACAGACCTGAAACATTTGGGTTATTTGCAGCCTTGAAATGGGAGTGAAAGGGAGTTCCTTTTGTTGTTGTTGACACTATTAAAGATGTCCCCCATCCCCCCACCCCTTTAGGTAGGAAGGCAGAACAGGCAATGTGGTGATATGATTGCACAGACACTTCTTAACCCTGAGCAATTGAAAAATAACTTCAAGATTTCTTTGATTACTTGACAGAAAAAACTGTTATTGACTCTTGAATGGTAGAAAAAAAAAGAAGAGAAATGCCTGTCTTGCTTGATCTCTCTTATTCTTCAAGTAAAATTTATATAGCACATTTAGACTGTGAAAAAAATGCAAAGCTAGGGACTCAAATGTAACCAGCATAAACCGTCTCAGAAAGAGCTTTCATCTCCTAAAACCATGTCCTCAAATTGCCTTCTTTCTGGTTACCTCAGCCATCTGAGCATTTGAATAATAACTTGTGTCTCCCTCAATAAGATCATTTATTGTCACTAACAAGTACTAACAAAACCATTTGTTTATGTCCTAAATTGTGTGTTTATTAAGCATCAAAGTTATGTTACAAAATGTTACACATGCATGTATGTCTGTAGGTTTGAGGATGATGACATCAGTGGTATATGGCAGTGTTTATTGGACTGTTGGCACATGTGGTGTTTTTCCCCACCGTGTGCTCTCTCTCCTGCTGTTGCCCTTGCAGATCTGTCGGACTCCCAGCAGAGGGGCCAGAGATGAGGTGGCTGTACCAGCTCCTGCCTCTCCCTGGGAGTTGACTGTTGGCACTTGGTTCACACACACCCCTGCAGTGTCTCTTCCTGGAGGCTTTGTGAACATGAAAATAGCCTTTCCTTTTAGAAAGATTAGAGGCCCTCAGAGTATTTATTGTGTTATAGTTTTGAATTAAATAGTACTAGTAATATAGCATTCATGAAAAATAAAGTAGAGTATATACACCCTAGGCTTAAAATAAATCAAATGGATGTTTTCACGAGGATGTTTTTGGCTTTCCTTTAAGTTCCTATTTAGTTATTTTTGTTTGTGTTTTTGTTTTTAATAAGTATTCTTTTATTTTTATTTTTTACTGGTATCTTTATTGCAATTCTGCCTTCATTTAAAGCAGGAAAATTACAGAATAAAGGGAAAAGGTATAAACAAAGGCTAAGAAAAAAACTCATTATATATTTTGAAGGTTAATTTACTCAAGTTAATTTAGTTTAGGTTTTTTTTAAGAAATATTTTTTCTTATCCCACTCTTAATTGTGTTTGAAAGCTATTTGCAAGTTTGAAGTAGCAGTTCAAAAATGTAGAATGCATGATGGTGTTTTTTTTTTTATCTGTTAGAACCGTTTGTGATTGTTATGAAA
Organism: Sturnira hondurensis; assembly: GCF_014824575.4. Classification (NCBI taxonomy): domain Eukaryota; kingdom Metazoa; phylum Chordata; class Mammalia; order Chiroptera; family Phyllostomidae; genus Sturnira; species Sturnira hondurensis. The sequence continues at coordinate 1,431,749 of NW_028074670.1, forward strand.
GGAGAAGTATTGATTTTAGTCAAAGCACCATTTAATAGAAAACATGTGTTTGACTCTGGCTCCATAACCATACTTATAAAACAGTGAAATGTGAACTCATCAAATCCACATGTGATCATGTTAAGTGAGCTTTACTTGGATTATTGTTTTAAATTTTCAGAGCAAAGAAATGACTTCAAGAGCCATTTTCTTACACCGTAGGGTGGAGAAAGGATGTGGCTGGCTTTTCAGTATGGCTTTGACTCCCCTTTGTAACTGCCACAGAGTGCGGGGGTTTAATGAATTGTATTCAGTATGGTAGGTCTTTCCCAATTGGACAATTAGTTGCTTCTTCTGCAAGATTTTAATGATAATGTGATACAGTAAAAAAGAGCTAGGAACAGAATATCTTTTTCAAAGAAGTGAAGTAATGTTATAAATGGTTGTTTTGACTCTAGTTTAGGTAATTGAAATTTCTGTTTTTCTTTTGCAAAAAATAGGTCATAGCAAATGACAGAAGCCCCTTGGTGGGTAAAATCCACTGGGAGAAAATGGTGAAAAAGGTGTCAAGATTTGGAATACGGACAGGCACTTTCAACTGTTCCAGCGACCCCAGGTAAGCTGATGAGGCAATTTTTAGAATTTGAGTTCTGACGAGAATTTTTAAAAATAAAGACAATGGTACTAGAAGCTTCTTTAAAATGAAAGCTGTTTACAACATTTTGCATACTGTTAGTTACACAGGTGCTTGATTAATAGTTTTTGATAAACTGGCAGTTATTTACTTTTTCTCTGAAATCTCTTTTTTTCCTACCTGATTCTTCTGTGTTCTTTCTAGTGGGAAGACTCCTAAGGGCACACCTTCAGTCCGTTTTGTTTCACTTTTCTTTCCCAGAGGGACTTCAGCACATTTATGGCTTTAGGTGACACCTTTGGGCTGACCTAAGTCTTCCGTAACTCAGATCTGTGGTTTGCATTGTGGCACTCATTTTCATCTGCCTTATTCCTAACATACCCTGTTGGCTAAACCCAGGGTTCAAATTCACATTTATTCTCTCTTTCTTTTCTTTAAAAATTTTTTTTAATTTGTTCATATTTAGGGAGAGAAGGAGAGAGTGAGAGAAACACCGATTTGTAGTTCCACTTATTTATGTATTTATTAGTTGATTTTTGTGTGAGCTCTGACTGGGGATTAAACTTTCAACTTTGGCTTATTAAGATGATGCTCTAACCAACTGAGCTACCAACCAGGGCATCCTCTTTTTCTTTAATAAATCCTATGCCCTTTCTACCTTTCCTTTTCTGTCTTTTATTGTTTATTTGTTTGTTTTTTCCATTTTGTCAGACAGGAATCCTTGTAGGCATATTTGTTTTTCTTTTTGTCATCTCCAGTATTTAGTCTGTCAGATGATTTCTTGTTTTATTATTCCATTATTTGTTCTTTATAATGCATTTTATTTCATTTTCTGGTGCCACCAAGTTATAACTTCAATTTGTCTATTTATTAATTATCCATTTAATAAATAGCATGGATAGCATGTTTTATTTAGTGCTAAGGAAGGGGTATATGATGTGTATGTAGAAACCCCCACAACATAAGGCAACTTCTAGTGTAGGTAGATATGCCCCATTTATCTCCCAGGTGGTATAACATTGATTGTTCTCAATTAATGTCCCTATTTGATCACTGTCAATTTCCTGTGGTCTACCAGAGCACCTTCCAGCATGAAATCTCTAGCATGAAACTTCGCAAACCACTTCCGACTTGTTCAATCAGTCACAGCCCCTTCTCCATACACTACACAAATTTTTTTTTGCATTTGAGTTGTGTTTTTACCTTTCTTGAAATAATAAAGCATATATGCCAAAACATTGCATATTTTCTTCCATCTTCAATATTAAAGTGTCTACACAAAATTTCACTGATTTTGTTACCTTGTTTTAAGTGCACGCTGACATGGCAGCTGTCAACAATACAATCTAACAAAACTGCTTTGAATAAAACTGAAGACAACCAAGTGCTACTAGAGCCATCTTACAGAAAAAATCAAATGGACTTTTTGGCCAACCCAATGTATTAGAAATATCAAGTAAAAACAAAATTACAAAAATGTGAAGTTGAAACACATATTACAGTCTAACATTTAAAGTTAGATAACATTAATAAAGAGTTCAAAAATAAAGTAAGCACAACATAAAATGAAGATAATCTATTAAGCATGAGACATTGAAGGAAATAGTAATATTTTATTTTTCTGGTGTCATCTTAATGAAGCAGAATATATCAGAAGCATCATAATTGAGGCCAGTGGATTTTAGTACAGATTTTTCCAGCTTCTTTTGGAAAAGTTTTTTTTGATTCTGTACTAGCTGAAGAATGGTGAAGACACATGTAAGCTACCTCTGTACATTTTCCTCTAAATCCTTCATTTTCAAATAACCCCACCTTATTTATGATAAAGAGATATATTTTTGAGAAACATTTTGCTGTTTTGTAGGTTGCAACTATAATTTTTTGTTATTAAAGAAGCACTTTATCTTAATTTTCATCACAAAGGTAAAGATTTTGATGCACAGTTACTTGTTTCGGTTCTAATAATGTCATATTCATGTTTCCTTTTATTCAGAAAGTCTTCCAAGATAAGAACTGTTCTTGCTATGGAAGCTGTGCTTAGTCGGGGTTTTTTCTTTCTTGCTTCTGAGGATTGTGGAAATACAGAAGAACAAAATAGTAAGAAGAACTGGCCAGGGAATAGTGTTATTCAGCAAGCATTTTAATCATGTTTTGAATAATCAAGTCATCATTTTGATCCCAGATTCTTAAAAACACCAAATCTCTCTACTCCACTGTCCTGTTGCCTTCTTTACTGTAGCTCCTTCTCTGGGTCGCTTCCGGGACATCCTCCTCTGTCTAGTGGGCCAGCCCATTGCACAGCAGTACTTTCCTGACCTGTTTCACCCCCTTAAGCCCATTTGGGACCACCACCTCCTGGCAGTGTCTGACTGCCATGGCAGAAGTCCTCATTCCTCTACCTACGCATCCAACTTGCCTGGCAGTAATCTTGTCATTCCCCAGACAAGCGATCTAGCTCAGACAGTTGAGCCTTTCAGCCATCTATTCTCTGCTCTTTTTTTAGAGAAGTAGTTGTATAATCTTGTGGGGGTTGGAGAGATCAAGGTAAATGGGTTGGGGGTACCAAATGTGAGAGCCTCGGGTAGGGGCCCGTGGAATAAGCAGGGTAGGAGAGATTGGAGGAAGGGCCAGGAAGGCCAAGGAGGCTGGTGACTTTGTCTAAAGAAATCGTATTATATAAACAATATCAAGCATGCCACACCAGAAACCGGAGGACCAAAACTCACAAGCCATGTTTTCTATCATTTTTAGTCTTCACATTCTCTAAGAGATCTCAGAAGATTTACTTTAAAAACTAGAGGATATTTTCATGGTATTGTTACTGAATTTATTTAGGCCTTTAAAAAGCTTTTAAAATTTGACAGTGAAAGTTTTTATATGGGTGATGAAAGGTAATATAACATTCTTAAAAATAATATGTGCATTACTCTTTATTTCTAATGTTTAGCAGTAAGGTTTAAATTAATATGATATACTTTTTTGTATTGGATTTCTTTAGAAGAAAGATAAATAAGTTTAGATAAATGTGTAATGGTAGCCTGGTGTTTTATAAGTACTAGAGTGTTTTCAAGTCTGGAAGACATGATTTAATTTGAAAGATACATGATAACATACAGGCTTATTTTTTTCTGGCTCTTAAATTCTGTCTGGAATGATAAACCTTAAAAACTATCACTTAGCTCTGAACTGAAAAGAAAGCACATAGTACTTTCTACATAGCACATTGTTTGGACTCCAAAAAAGAAAATGTATCCAGGTGGTAGATTTTTCTCAACTTTTACTGAGGTAAATTTTCGTAGCATAAAATTCCACAGGGTGGGTTTAAAAAAAATAACTTTTTCTTAAAGATAACTATTTCATTTATAATCTCACCACTGTAATCCAATGACCATTTTAATTTTTTTAGTATTTCTTCATTTGTCAATTAGAGGGAAAGTAATGTCACAAATATTATAGTAAGAATCAGTCTATTTCCTAAAGGACTAGAGTTGTGACCCTACGGGGTAAATCTAAACAAGTGATTTAATTTTAGATAGTTCTTCTGTACTTACTCTTATAAAATGGGGTCATCATTGGACTGAATCTCTTCTTAAGTCTTACTATTTTTGTTTCTTCTCTGTTAAATACTCTTGTTCATGTTCTTTAATAAAGAGATGAGCGAATAAAAGACAATGTGGGACTTGCTGTTTTGTAGGTGAGCTTTTGTGCACAGTACTCTGTAAAGTGCCTGCGTGCATTAGGCATTGTGGTGGGTGCGTAGGTTGGTATAAATAGACACAGCATGGCACCTCTCATCACAGAGCCTGCACTCAAGTCAGGGACCGAGGCTGTAGGATAATCTGTTTCCTTTTCTCTTCGCTTATCTGCATCTAACCATTCTTAAGACCTAGTTTTGTTTCTAAACCTTTCAGGAAATTTTCACCAGTTCAAACTTAACAATGATACTTCCCTTTTTGAACTTTTTCTTAACATTATTTAGAAATAGAATATATACAGTTTTATACTTCTTTTATTTCCTTAATAAGATTTTAAATTCCTGGTGATCAGGAATTATTTTCCTATTATCTTCTGGATCTTTGTCTGTTGTATAAGTGGCTTTTTATTATTATTTTTAATTATTTTACCATTGTTCAGTTACAGTTTGCATTTCCCCCCACCCCAGCCAAACCCACCTCCCTCCCTTGCTTCCACCCTCCCCTTTGTTTTGTCCGTGTGTCCTTTACAGTAGTTCCTGAAAACCCTTCCCCACTCATTCCCTCCCCCTTCCCCCCTCCCCTCTGATTATTGTTAGATTGTTCTTAATTTCAATATCTCTGGTTATATTTTGTTTACTTTTTTCTTTTGTTGATTATGTTCTAGTTAAAGGTGAGATCATATGGTATTTGCCCCTCACTGCCTAGCTTTTTTCACTTAGCATAATGCTCTAATGCTGAAGTATTTGCTGATTTCCTTGAATTTTCAAAGTACATTTTTCTTTTTTTAAAAAAAAAGTAGAGATATAAGGCATAATACAAAAACAGACCTTGCTTTTCCTCATGTACAAGCTGCCAGATATTGGTACTGCCTTTGATTTTGTAGAGGTTATTTGGTTTGGGGGAGAGGGAATCTTAAGCACTAAAGAAATTTATCAGGGGAGGAGAGATTGTTCTCACAACAGTGAGGATGAGCAAGCTATCTTAGCTAGCAGCCTGGCTGTTTACTTACAGTTTACTTTTTTATAGATACTGCAAGAGAAGAGGCTGGGTACGATCCACACTCATTATGTCTGTTCCACAAACGAGTACTTCTAAAGGGAAAGTCATGCTTAAAGAATACAGTGGACGCAAGATTGAAGTAGAACACATTTTTAAGTGGATAACTACTCATGCAGCTTCTCGGATCAAAACTATTTATAATGCTGAACATTTAAAAGAAGAATGGAACAAAAGTGATCAATATTGGGTAAAAATATACCTGTTTGCAAACCTTGACCAACCCCCAGCTTTCTTCTCTGCATTGAGTATAAAGTTTACTGGAAGAGTTGAGTTTATTTTTGTTAATGTGGAAAATTGGGACAACAGGAGTTCCATGACAGATATCGGTGTATATAACACGCCATCATACATACTTAGAACTCCTGAAGGAATTTACAGATATGGGAATCACACAGGTGAATTTATATCTCTTCAGGCCATGGATTCATTTTTGCGCTCATTACAACCCGAAGTAAACGATTTGTTTGTTTTGAGCTTGGTTCTAGTTAATCTTATGGCTTGGATGGACTTATTTATCACACAAGGAGCTACCATAAAGCGATTTGTGGTTCTCATAAGCACTTTAGGGACATATAATTCTCTATTAATTATTTCCTGGCTACCGGTGTTGGGCTTTTTACAGCTCCCTTACTTAGATAGCTTTTATGAATATAGCTTAAAACTGCTGAGGTACTCTAATACAACCACACTGGCTTCCTGGGTCAGGGCAGACTGGGTGTTTTACTCTTCACACCCGGCCCTGTTTCTCAGTACGTACCTTGGACATGGTTTACTAATCGATTACTTTCAGAAGAAGAGACGGCGCAACACCACTGAGGAAGTCAATGCCAATAATTTAGAGTGGTTATCAAGTCTGTGGGACTGGTACACCAGCTACCTCTTCCACCCGATTGCTTCTTTTCAGAACTTCCCTGTAGAATCAGATTGGGATGAAGAACCTGACTTATACTTGGAACGATTAGCTTTCCCTGACCTTTGGCTCCACCCTTTGATACCAACTGATTATATTAAAAACTTGCCAGTGTGGCAGTTTAAGTGTCTGGGAATCCAGTCTGAAGAGGAGATGTCGGAGGGTTCTCATGATACCGAAAATGACTCAGACATCGAGAGCACAGACACTTTTAGCAGTGAGAAGGATGTTTTTGAAGATAAACAGGGCAGAGTTCACAATTCCCTAGGAAGAGCAAGTCACTGTGGTGCTGAGGCTTGTTCATGTGCCAATAAAGACTGTCAGACCAGCCTATATGAAAGGAAGAGGAGGTCATATGGGTCATCCAACACTAATGAAGATATGGAACCTGATTGGTTAACTTGGCCTGCTGATATGCTGCACTGTACTGAATGTGTTGTTTGTCTAGAGAATTTTGAAAATGGATGTTTGCTCATGGGGTTGCCTTGTGGTCATGTGTTCCATCAGAATTGCATTGTGATGTGGTTGGCTGGTGGCCGACATTGTTGCCCTGTTTGCCGGTGGCCTTCTTATAAAAAAAAGCAGCCATATGCACAGCATCAGCCCTTGTCAAATGATGTCCCATCTTAACCATGTGCAATTTGTCCTTTATAAGCTTTGAGTATCTTACAGCTTGCCTTTTTAATGTTAGTCACAATGTTTTTGTGGTTTGAAGTTTAGTTTAATGTTAGTGCAGTGACAGGAAATACACATTATGCTAATGTTGATGAAATTACTTGGCTGTGTGTCAATTGAATGCATACTTAATTGTAAAGATTTTTATTTACAACATTGGCAATTGAGAAGTTAATGTTTTGTTTTGTTTTGTTTTGTTTTTGTAAGCACAAAAGAAGTATGGTAGGAATTTATCCTAGCAAGACTTTATAAAGTAGGATCAAATTCTAATGGAATTGAGGCAATTTCTTATCCTAAATGTTTCCCTTTTTACAATCTCTGTCCAGCATCTCTTGGTTAAATAATGTATGCTCTGAGACATGAAATTAAAACGGATCTATGAAATAAATTATTTTAAAACCAGAAGATTACAGCTTTTCTAGTGTTAAATTATTTTTGATAAGGTGTCTGAATTCTGTAGGCATTTTATTGATTTATTAGTTTCACAGATAAGTCAAACATGATTCATGACTCATGTGGGGAAAAAAAGACAAAAATTATGTTGCTAACTCTGGCCAGAGGTGACGTTAAGTCTGTCTTTTAGGGCTGGTTAGCTTTAATGGGAAGAAATTTAATGGTGGGCTTTTTTTTAAGTATTAAATCATTTGTGACTATTTAGAACATTCATCTAAGTCAACCAGCTATAGCAATTAGCCACCTATAGATTACTTTATATCTTTTTCCTGACTTTTTGTTTTGAAAAAGTTCAAAACTACAGAGAGGTAGGAAACACAGTATAATGAACACTCACTTCTTTACCTAATTCACCAAGCATTTTACATTGTTAGATTTGCTTTCTCTCCTCTGTGCATATTGATCATCTTTCTTTTCTCTGGTTTTCTTTTTCCTAATCCCTTTGAAAAATCTTAATAAATTTCAGTATTCAGATGCTAAATATATCACTACATAGCTCCCAAGAATAGGGCTTTGTTTTTTTTTGACACAATCAACCATACCATTATCATTCCCAACAATTTTAACATTGATTTAGTAATATCTAATATATAATCTATGTTCCTCAATTTCTTCCAAAATATGGAAGCAATTTTGTATTTTTATGTGTTTGTTTTGTTTTCATGAACTCAGGCAAGGTTTATGCATTGAGGGTAGTCTCCTTCCATTCTTTAGAGCAGTTCTCTGCCTTTTTTAAAATTTATTTTTCATTTTATTTTATTTTTTTATGTCTTAACTAATACTAACATTGTTGAAGGGTACAGACTAGTTGACTTACAGACTGTTCCACATTCTGGGTTTGTTTGAATGTTTCTTCATGATTAAATAAAAATGAAAGATTTTGCCTAGATAAAAATGTATTCCATCTGCTTGACATCAGGAGACACAGGCCACTTTATAATTAAAAACGAACTTGTGTGAATATCCTGTTTCTCAATGACCTTTAATCCAATGCTTTTAATATCCACTGTTGATTATTAACCCGAGTCAGTTCTTCAACAGTTGTAACATGGTGTTTTCTAATTTCATCCTATATTTATTAGCTGCGTATTTGTGTATGTGAAGAAGAGCTTTCCATTTTCCACTTTCTCACACTTTAATATCACTATGCACTTACAGATTCTTTTTATATCCAATGTGCCAAAATTCATTTTTTTTATGTTCAAATTATCCCAGATTTGGTGAGAGCCCCCCAATCCAGCTTTTATGCCCTATTGGCATGTCCTTTTCAATCTTGAAGAACTTCCTTGCTTTCATTGTAAAGTATTTCAGCTCACTTAGAAGTTTCCCTGGCCCAGTCCTGTAATGAAATCATCTCTTCAAAATGTTCAAGTTTCATGGTGGACTTCCATTGTCTGTTCCCCAAAACAGTGAGAAAATTTTTCATTACAGATTTCTGCTGGGTCACTACCAGAAATATTTCTTTTCTTCATGATGCATTTGGCCTCATTTTGATACACTAATGGAAATAATGAGGACTAGCAGTTACTTTGTATTGATATTTGGGAGCTTTTAAACATTTTTTTAAAAGGCAAACACTTCTCCTTGTACTCCAATTTTCCTTTTGAAAAAAGAGTCATCATTATTGTAAATGTCAGTGTTGCTCTGAGTTCTACCTTTGGTCACGGCTCTTTTCTGTCGTGCATTCAGTGGATGTCCCAAATCCACATGTCCAGGTGGATGGAGGCCTGTGCCCAGGTCTTCACTTTTATTTACAGCTGTCTGCTGAACAGCTCCTCCTGGATGTTTCTAAGTACTTAGTGAGTCTAAAACAGCTTTTCATTCTCTCTGTACCCCAGTCCTCTCACGGTCCTAATTTCACTTAGTGAGTCATATACATAGAAAAATGTCCATTATGAAATATATACAAAATATAGACATTTTAAAAGACAATTAAAATTTCTCCTCCATCGCTGGGCATACCAAACTTTGGAAACTACTAGCCTAGAAGATAAACCAGTCTCCCTAATAGTGACTTTCAGGGCCCTTCATCATCTGTTAATGATCCACATCTTAGACTTAACTGGGACACTCTGTACTGCTTGTCACTCCAGGGCCTTGCTTTAGTTTTTCTCAGCTTGGTGCTTGGCTAGATCCCCTCTGCCTGGTATTTTCACCCCTTCCACTATACCAGAGATACCTTGTCCTTTCCTGGTGTGTGCACACCCTTAGGTCCCAGGGGTACCTTGGACATGCCTGTCATGCTTGGCCGCATTGCATTAAAACCGCATGCATCTTTTTATCGGGTGACGCTCCCTTAGAATAGGAACTGGGCTTTATTCACCTAAATATCCACAGTCACAGCATAAAGTAGAGATAATACCTTTTGTATGTTAGACAGGCAAAAATATTACGTGAGGTCACAGAGAAAATAATTGCCAAAGGTTCAGTTCCCCAGGGAAGCGTGACTCATCCCTTAATTATTAAGCATAGCAAATAATGCTTTTATCAGATTTTCCTGGAGGTGGACAATTGGAAATATTCAAAGTTGACAGACTCTAAACTTTAATTGTGTTTAAAAGGAGACTGAATTCTAATTAAAGAATCCTAGTAGATTTAATGAACTACACATTCCAAGCTGTGGGCTTTGACATTACTGAACTCCATGGTCAACTGTAATAGTAGGACACACAATTGTTCTGCTCAAGAGTTTCTTTACTGTCTAATTATTTCTTGTGTAAGTCTTTTGTTTCTTTAAGGATGATAAGTTCCCTGACGTCAGGAGTAATGCTATAACCTATTGTAACATCCTTAACATGTTAGACTCAGAGTAGATTTTCACTGGTGGCTTACATTTTTAAAGTCTATTTTAATTTTTCCCTTACCAAACTTTTTACCACCCATCTAGTAAAGTAGGTAAGTAGTGTAATGTAGAAAAGATAAAACAAAAGAGATTATATTTTTAGTACCCATTTGTAGTGATAAAGATAGCAATATTTTTGGTCTGCTCCAAGACAAAAATTGTAATTTTTTCCTTGTAGTCACATACTTCTTTTCATCTCTTCTTTAGATTATTTGAGAGCCTGGAATATTAGTCATATAATCTTCCTCCTCGCTTCTACATTTTTTCCTCTTGGCTGTTTTATTATTCCCTAAAACTCTACCTAAGAAACAAAGGTGGAGAGAGGTAGAACATTGGGTTGTTTTGCTATTGGATCTGATAAAAATTTTGGAGTAAAAAAAGTGGAAATTTAATTGTTTAATTAAAATTATATTTTTAATCTGTGCTTGAACCATTCTATTCTTGTTCTTTATAGTTGATAATTTAAGTATATTGGTTTACGATCAATTTAGGTAATTTATTAATTTTTTAAATACTATTTTTTACCAATTTTTATTGTTTCATATATAGTAGGTCATTTTTCTTCCTAATAACCCTGTATAACTGGTAGAACAGAAGGAATTTNACTCCCAGCAGGGGACGCATGAAAAGCAACCATACATTGATGTTTCTCTCCCTCTCTCCTTCCCCTCCAAAGATAAATAAATAAATAAAATCTTTAAAAAAAAAATTTAGGTAATTTATTAATTTTTTAAATACTATTTTTTACCAATTTTTATTGTTTCATATATAGTAGGTCATTTTTCTTCCTAATAACCCTGTATAACTGGTAGAACAGAAGGAATTTCAACTTAATGTAGAATCAGAACTCAGGACAACCAAGATATATAAATATGTGACTAGGACACAGCTTTCAAGTTTGAACGTCTTCAGGGCCCAGGGAAACTGTTTGAGTAAGGAGTGGCGGGAGCAACCATATATATGCTCCACCTAAAAAGGAATTTAGATAGCCCTGGCCGGTGTAGCTCAGTGGATTGAACATGGGCCTGCAAACCACAGAATCGCAGCCCTGACTCCCAGTCAGGGCACGTGCCTGGGTTGCAGGCCAGTTCCCAGCAGGGGACTCACGAGAGGCAACCATGCATTGATATTTCTCTCCCTCTCTCCTTCCCTTCCCCTCTAAAAATAAATAAATAAAACCTTTTAAAAAAGGAATTTAGATAGCATTTTAGAAGATTGTATCAGCAAACCACAGTTGGTGGGAGCCTCTTTGTAGTCTCTGGATAATATTCTGTTTTCCTCAAGGCTCTTCCTACCATATTTTTACTTAGAAGTGTGTTTTTGGAAAAGGCAACTATAGGAAGCTGCCTTGTGTCAAAATTATGTTACCCTTTATACTGGTACTAAATTGCGTACTTGTTATTGTCAAGTTCTCTTAGTTTACGTGCATGATGAAATAATAGACTTTACATTAAACAACTGGTGCTTGAATATTCTTATTTATATCTGTTTTAAAATGCACTCAGTATTGGCACAGAGGATATCTAACTGAATTTATAATGTACTTAATGAAGAGTAACAGTAAGCTTAAAAAGAGAAAAACATGTCAAAGTTCAAGCACTAGTGTTTTCTTTTTTTGTCTGTTGTTTATTTACTTTTTCAAGCTTTATTGAGATGTAATTGAAATATAGTATTGTGTAGGTTGAAGGTTTACAATGTGTTGATTTGATGCATTCATATATTACAATATGCTTGCCACTGTAGCCTTAGCTAACACCTCCGTCATGTCGCATAATTAACATTTCTTTTTTTGTGCCAAGAACATTTAAGATCTACTCTCTTAGCAACTTTCAAATATATAATACAATATTGTTAACTAAAATGACAATGTTCTGCATTACCTCCCCCAAATATATTCATCTTTTAACTGGGAGCTTGTACCCTTTGACCAACTCCCCATTTCTCCCTTTGGATCTCACATAGAAGTGATACACAGTTTTGTCTTTCACTATCTGACTTATTTTATTTAGCATAATACTCTTAAGGTCCATGCATGTTGTCACAAGTGGCAAGATTTCCTTCTTTCTCACAGTGAATAATAGTCGTGTAGTGTGTGTGTGTGTGTGTGTGTGTGTGTGTAGAGAAAGAGAGAGACAATATCTTTTTTATCCATTCCTCAGTTAGTGGACACCTAATATTTTCCTATAACCACCTTCTGAATGAATGAAGAGCAATGCAGATTCTTAGGGAATATTTATTCTTACTCTCCATAGAATTTGAATGAGCTTGGTGATCTAACTTCCTAGTCTATAGAAGAAAAGCTCCACTTAGAGACTATGGAGTAGGGGTGGAGGCTTCTTTGCAAGCCAGGCAAAGAGTTTATTACAATAGTTTGATTGTAAGGGGTAGAAGGGATTAAGGGGGGGGAGGGGGAAGGCCAAAACAAAAAACAGTAAGTAGTTCATGGCCATGGAGTGCAATGGCAAATAATTTTCTGAGAGGATATCACTCTCTCGCCAACCATGCCTCTGTTGTCACACACAAAAAAATTTACCAGTATTATTTGCACAAGAAGTCAGGAAAAGTCATTTATTCATTCATTATTGTTAACTTTAATAAAATATTTTAATAACATGAAAAGTTTCTGTTTCTTGGAAAACTTATTTAGGGGCATGGAGTGGGAAAGACAGAAATCTTGTTCTTTGTCTCCCTTATAAAAGATTAATGCTTAACAGCCTTACTTGTTTTGCCATAAACCATGCCATCAGCTACGTAATGACTTTTATAGACAGTGTATCTAGTCAGTGTCACGACTGTTAGTAAAATCTGCATTCATTTAATTTGGTTAATGTACTTTGAGACCATTGTCTACTAGTTGATAGAACAGAATCTGGTGAGCTGTTTCAGAAGGATGACTCATTTGGAGTTTTGTGAAGTCCTTTCACAGAAACAAAGTAGGGTTTAAGACACAGCAAAAATGAAATTACAACTCTGATATTATCAGGCTGCTTCAAAATTATAACTCTAATGTTTTCAGGGCTGCTTCTGTTTTTGTTGTTTAGTTTTACTTAATCCTTGAGCCAAGCGGCTAAACAACAGATTTCTGGAACAGAATACCTCAAGCTGACTCTTGGCTTTGTTGCCAGAGGTTTGTATAGGAGATACCACCTCCTAAATGCCAAACACAGCAATAGCTTTAAAAACGGTACTGTTCAAATTGTTAGTTTTGAATGTGGTGAATTGTGACCAATTTTGATGTATATTGCTTTACTCCACTTTAAAACATTTCATTTTGTTTGATAAGAGAAAAAGTTTTTTACAGTTTTTTTCCTATTAAAATAATAGGAAATCTAAGTGTCAGAAGCAAAAACTGTCTTCTCCAATCTTCTGCCTTAGATTGTTGATGACCCTGTTAATGACTGAATCGGCATGCTCATCACCTAACAAAAAGCATGCTACATTTGCAAAAATCTATAAACAGTCCACCTGCCAGGATCCACAGAAAAGCATGTAGTTAACTGACAACATAACAATAGCAGGTGCCGGATGGAAGCCAAGATTTGGACACTTAGTTGGACACTTTCCCTGTCACCACCTTTGGGAAAGAGAACAAATCAGGAGTTCATCTGTTGAAAAAGCTACTCCTAATGTAACCTACTTGATTTGGAATGTAAATAAATATTTACATTCATTCACCAAACATATACATATTTAACCAGGATTTTTATTTAGAGAGAAACCTGTGAACTGTATGTACAGTATTAAAAACCATCCTCGTGAGTTGAGGTCCAAACTCATTCCATTACCCTGGATACCTCCAAAGCAGGGAACAGACATGAGAGCAGTTTTCTTCTGGGTTAGCCAAGCATATTCTCTGCTGTGACCTAATGAAGGCAGATCTACACAGACTCTGCTATCTTTTCTTGACTATGGAAAGGATGAGAGGTAATAGGACCAAAGCAAAAGACAGTTTATAGCATAAAGTGCACAAGATAGGATTATACAGAAATTGGGTAAACAACCCTTTACATTTTCAAAGTTTTCTAGGGCTAAAAAAGACTGTAATAATTTAATTAAAAAGACTGCAAGTAATTTAGTTACATTCCTTTAAGGAAAAATGTATCTAACTGACTCATTTGGGAAAAAATATGTAACTTATTTAAAATCTGGTAATCAGAAACCTAGAGTTCAAATAGCTTAGTGTTTTTAGTCAAGGAGACTGTGGTGTTAACTATGTTGCTTATTTATCGGGGAATTATTCCATTGTTTGAATGTAGAACTAGAGTTTTCTGAAATACTATCCCTATAGGGCAAACTAATGGTGGGAAGTGGAAAAGGCTCTTGATGCCTCATAACATGTACTCCTCAATTAAAAAGGAGAGGAGTACTGGCTTGTGCGTGTGGCACAGTTGGTTGGAGTGTAGTTCTGTAATGAAAAGGTTGCAGGGTTGATTCCCTGGTCGGGGCACAAACCAAGGTTGCTGGTTTGATCCACGGTCTGTGTGTGTACGGGAAGCAACTAATCAATGATTCTCACATCGATGTTTCTTTCTCTTCCTCTCTCTAAAAGCAGTGAAAAAACATGTCCAACTTATATTTCTCAGCCCACATTGTAGTTAGATGGGAACAATGCAATTCTTGACAATGCAGTGTAATGCATTCTTGACAATGCAGTGTAAGCAAAAGTGATGCATGCCACTTCTGGATTTTGACTTAAAACATTGGTTAGCTCTGGCTCGTGTGGCTCAGTGGATTGAGTGCGCCTGTGAACTGAGAAGTTGCCAGTTTGATTCCCAATCACTGCACATGCCTGAGTTGCAGGCCAGGTCCCCAGTTGGGGGTGCAACTGGAAGCCGATCTATGTATCTCTCACACATTGATGTTTCTCCCCCTTCTCCCTCCCCTCTCCTCTCTCTAAAGATAAATAAACTAAAAAAAAAACATTGTTTATGTGTATTATCACTCTCTCTTCTCTACTTCCAAACCTGCACGATATGGTGGTAACTGATGCAACCTTCAAAGTTGGACCAATACACAGAACTACCTCACCAGCTTGGGTCCCTGCATTACCTGGTAGAGCAGACTATGGAGATCACTGGACTATTCCAAAAATAAAAACAAACTTCTATTTAAGTCACTGTATTTTGGGGTCTCTTCATTAGAGCAGATTATTCTTTAACTATTACAGCATTTCAATCATATCATATCCAAGTTTTACTCTCATCCATCCACCTAAATAACCTGCATCTATAGTTCCAGTATGAGTAAAGACTCATGCAGTTACCTACTCATCTATACTCAACTCCTACACCCAATTTTCCTAGGTGCAGTTCATATGACTTCCTGAAAACAATTCAGGATTTCTACTTCTGGCATGATTGGGTAACTGGTATTATACCAGCTCTCTTATAAATAACTGTAAAAATAAACAAAAATATGTGGGGAAATTGTTTTCAGGCTGTGGACAATAGGCAGTAGAAGACTGATCCCTAAAAGAAGGGAGATTAACAGGGTTAGCCCCATGATTACCCAGGGTTCTGCACAGGGCAGTTTCCTGTTTGTGGCACAGAACGCTCTAAGCGAAACACAATGGTCCTGCTGAGATTCAGCCATGATGTGGCATGTACCTATAGTTTATTTTTGTATTAGTGTGTAATATATCATTGTATGGATATATTACAATTTACCCATTCATTTAGTTGCTGATAGACATTTGTTTATACTTCTTGCTATTATGAATAAGCTGCTGTGAATATCATTGTACATGTCTTTCAGTGGACGTAAACACTTATTTATACTTAGTATATAGCAAGGGATGGGATTGCTGTATCGTAAAGTCTGTATACATTTACTTTTAATAGATATTACTAAAATATTTCCCAAATGAGTTGTACCAACATACACCCTCACCACCAGTGAGTAAGAGTCCTGGTTGCTCTATATCATTTTCCAGCATGTAATATTGTCAGTGCTTTTAATATTAAACATTTTGTGGGAATGTAGTGGTATTTCATTATGGTTTTAATTTCTATCTCTATAATGAAAAATTATGTTGATAATCTTTATTTTTCTGAAATTTATTTTTAATGTTTCAAATACAGTTGTCTTTCAATATTATGTTAATATAAGGTAAACAGGACTTCCACCAAAATGGAGGTGTAGGTGGAAACACTGTGCCTCCTCGCACAACCAAGTTTAAAGTCAACAAAGTTTCAGTAACAAAAACACAGCCAAAACACAGAAAATTGAACTATACGGAAGTCTGACAACAATGAACCGTTCAGCCAGACCGGTAAGAGGGGTGGAGCCAGCAGCAGAGTGGGGTCAGGCAGGAAAGATCTCCAGACACAGGTGCGTAGGCAGCCGTGGGCGGATCCCAGGTGTGGGGTAGCAATAGGCGGACCCAGTGAGGGCGCAAGGTGGCAGGCTGACCGCAGTCACACATTCACGCGCGGATAAACCAGCGAAGGAGCCAGCAGTGAGAGACTGTGCAGGCCCCAGTGGCAGGAAGCAGCAGAGGGGACCACCATTTCCCTTCTTGGACCCCACCCCCACATACAGTGTCACAACCCAGCCACCTGGGTTCCCCTGCCCTGGTGGACACCTAGGGCTTCGCTCCTCATACGTAACAGGTGCAAATAGACCAAAATATGGCTCAAGAACTCAAAGCACCAGAGCCGATAACTCTAAGCGACCAAGAAATAGCCAACCTATCAGATGCAAAGTTCAAACACTGTGATCAGGATGCTCACAGAACTGGTCGATTTCAGTCACAAATTAGAGGAACAAATGAAGGCTAAACTAATTGAAATAAAAGGAAATGCACAAGAAACCAATAGTGATGGAAAGGAAACTGGGACTCAAATCAAGGGAGTGGACCAGAAGAAAGAAAAAAATGACCAAACAGAAAAATATGAGGAAACAAGAATTCAAAAAAATGAGGAGAGGCTTAGGAACCTCCAGGACATCTTTAAACGCTCCAACATCTGAATTATAGGGGTACCAGAAGGGGAAGAGGAGCAGCCACTAGTGGAAAACTTATTTGAACAAATAATAAAGGAGAACTTCCCCAGTCTGGCAAAGGAAATAGACTTCCAGGAAGTCCAGGAAGCTCAGAGAGTCCCAAAGGAGTTAGACCCAAGAAGGAACACACCAAGGCACATCATAACTACATTACCCAAGATTAAAATGAAGGAGAGAATCCTAGAAGCAACAAAATAAGGGGAAAGTCACCTACAAAGGAGTGCCCATCTTATTTTATTTAGCATAATACTCTTTGGTTTTATGCTAATTTCTCAAAAGAGACCTTACAGGCAAGAAGGGGCTGGAAAGAAGTATTCCAAGTCATGAAATCCAAAGACCTACAACCAAGATTGCTCTATCCAGCAAAGCTTTCATTTAGAATGGAAGGACAGATAAAGAGCTTCTCAGATAAGATCAAACTCAAGGAGTTCATCATCACTAAGCCCTTATTATATGAAATGTTAAAGGGACTTATCTAAGAAAAAGAAGATAAAAAATATGAACAGTGAAAGGACAGCAAACACAATTATTAACAACCTCACCTAAAACAAAAGGACAGCTAGATCAGGAGTGGAACCATAGAAATGAAGATCACATGGAGGGTTAGCAACAGGGGAGTGGGAGGAGGAGAAGGGGGGAGAAGGTACAGAAAATAAGTAGCATAGACGGTAGGTAAAAAATAGATAGGGGGGAAGGCAAGAATAGTAGGGGAAATATAGAATCTAAAGAACTTGAGACATGTTGACATAAACTAAAGGGAGGGATGGTAAGGGAGGGGTGTGCAGGGTGGAGGGGAATGAAGGGGGGAATTAGAACAACTGTAATGGCATAAGCAATAAAATATATTTTAAAAAATATAAGGTATACAGCATAGTGGTAAGACACTTACATCATAAAGTAAACCTTCTGATAAGTCTGATACACACCCGACACCTTACACAGTTATTACAATGTCATTGACTATATTCCCTATGTTGCACTTTACATCCTCATGACTATTTTTTTTAACTGCCAATTTGTACTTCTTAGTCCCTTCACCTTTTTCACCCAAACTTTCAATCTCCTCCTATCTGGCAACCATCAGTTTAATCTGTGTATCCATTATGTTTTGTTTGGTTATTTATTGTTTTTTTAATTCCACAAATAAGTGAAATTATATGGTATTTGTCTTTCTCTATTTTACTCAGCATAATACCCTCTAGATCCATCACTATTGTCCAAAATGATAAGATTCCATTCTTTTAAAATATTCTATCACATATATGTACCACATCTTCTTTATCCAGTCATCAATATATGGAAACTTAGGTTGATTCTGTATGTTGGCTATTGTAAATAATTCTGTATTGAACATAAGGATGCCTATATTTTTTAAAATTAGTAGTTTTGGATTTCTTCAGATAAATACCCAAGAGTAGAATTTCTGGGTCATATGTAGTCCTATTTTTAATTTTTTGAGGAACTCCATACTGTTTTCCACAATGGCCACACCAATTTCCAATCCCAACAGTACAAATGGGTTTTCTTTTCTCTACGTCCTTGCTAAACACTTGTTTGTTGATTTACTAATGATAGTCATTTTGACAGGTGTGAAGTGATACCGTGGTTTTAATTTGTATTTCTGACAATTAGTAACTTTAAGCATCTTTTCAATATGTTTATTGGGAATCTGTATGTTTTCTTGGGAGAAATGTCTATTTAGGTTCTCTGCCCATGTTTTAATGGATTATTGTTGGGGTCTCTTGGTGTTAAGTTGTATGAGTTCCTTATACATTTTGAATATTAATCCCTTATTGGATGTATCATTGGTGAATATCTTCTCCTATTCAATAAGTTGTCTTTTCATTTTGTTGATGGCTTCCTTTGCTGTGTAAAAACTTTTGGTTTGAAATAGTCCCATTTGTTTTTTTTTCTTTTGTTTCTCTTGTCTCAGGACATATACCCAAAAAAGTATTATTAATAGCATTGTCAGAGGGTTTACTGCCAATATTTTCTTCATGTCTTACATTTAGGTCTTCAATCCATTTTGAGTTTATTCTATTATATAGTATAAGAAAGTGGTCTAGTTTCATTTTTGCATGTATCTGTCCTGTTTTCCCAACAACATTTATTGAAGAGGCTGTCTTTACCCCGTTGTATATTCTTGCCTTCTTTGTCACAGATTAATTGATTACATTGTCATAGGTTTATTTCTGGGCTCTTTATTCTGTTCCATCGATCTATATCAATCATCAACTGCTTTTTTTAATCAAATGCTTTTTCTGCATTGACTGGTATGCTAGTACCATGCATTTTTTATTTCTCCAGCCTTGTAGTATAAGGTACTTTAATATATATAAGCCTTTAATATAAGGTAGCATGGTACCTCCAACTTTGTTCTTCTCTCTCAAGATTGCTTTGGCTACTTAGGGTTTTTTGTGGTTCTATATAAATTTTAGGATTATTTATTCTAGTTCTGTGAAAAATGCCATTGGTATTTTGGTAGGGATTGCCTTGGATCCATAGATCACTTTGGGTAGTATGGACATCTTAATAATGCTAATTCTTTCTATCCATGAGCACAGGGTATGCATCTATTTATGTGTATATTCTTTAATTTCTTTCTTCAATGTCTTACAGTTTCCAAGTACAAGTCATTTACCTTCTTGGTTAAATGTATCCGTAGGGTATTTTTATGCAATTGTATATGAAATTGTTTTCTTAATTTTTATTTCTGATAGTTTATTGTTGTATAAAAGTGCAACAAGTTTATGAATAATAACTTCATGTCCTGCTGCATTACTGAATTTATATGTCAGTTCTAATAGTTTTTTGGTGGAATCTTTAGATTTCTCTCTATAGAGTATCATGTCATCTGCAAACAGTGAGTTTTACTTCTTTTTTCCAATTTGGATGCCTTTTATTTCCTTTTCTTATCTGATTGCTGTAGGTATGACCTCCAATACTATGTTGAATAGAAGTGGTGAAAGCAGCCATCCTTATCTTGTTCCTGATCTTAAGGGAAACACTTTCAGCTTTTCATCATTGAGTATGATGTTAGCTATGGGTTTGTCATATATGGTGTTTATTATGTTGCAGTATATTTCCTCTATTTCCACTTTGCTGAGATTGTCCATCATAAATGAGTGCTGGATTTTATCTAATACTTTTTCTGTATCTATTGATATGATTATATTATTATTATCTTCATTTTGTTTATGTGGTGTGTCACATTAATTGATTTGCAGATATTGGATCAAACTTGAATTCTATGAATAAATCCCACTTGATTATGGTATATTATCCTTTTTAATACATTACTGAATTTGGTTTGCTCATATTTTGTTGAGAATTTTTGCATCTATGTTTGTCAGGGATATTAGCCTATATAGTTTTTAAATGTCTTTGTCTGGTTTTTGAATCAGGGTAATGCTGACCTCATAAAGTGAGCTTGGGAGTCTTTTCTCCTCTTGAATTTTTTTTTGGAATAGTTGAGAAGAATAAGTGTTAATTCTTCTTTGAATGTTTGGTAAAATTTCACAACCTTTTGCTTGTGGAGAATTTTTTTCATTATTTATTCTATTTAGTAGTTATTGGTCTGTTAAGATGTTATGTTTCTTCTTTTGCAGTCTTGGAAGATTGTAGGTTTCTAGCAATTATTTCTTCTAGGTTGTCCAACTTCTTGGCATATAATTTTTTGTAGTGTTTTTAAATAAACTTTGTATTTCTGTCATGTCAGTTGTCACTTCTCTTCTGTCATTTCTGACTTCACTTATTTGGGCCCTCTCGCTTTTTTTCTTGATGAGTCTGGTTATAAGGTGATCAATCTTTTTGTCTTTTCAAAGAACCAACTCTTAGTTGCATCAGTGTTTTTTAATTTTTTAATACTCATATTTATTTCTGCTCAGATCTTTATTATTTCCTTCTTTATACTCACTTTGGGCTGTGTTTATTCTTCTTTTTCTAGTTCTTTTGCAGATTTGTGTTTTCTTCTCTTGAGGTAAGCCTAGTTTGTTATGAATTTCCCTTTTAGAACTGCTTTGACTATATCCCATAATTTGGGGTCATTGTATTTTCATTATGATTTGTCTCAAGGTATCTTTTAATTTCTACCTTTATCTCATTGTTAACCCATTAATTGTTTAGTAGTATGTTATTTAGCCTCCACGAGTTTGTGCATATTTCACTTTTCTTCTGGTAATTCATTTCTAGTGTCATACCACTGTGCTTGGAGAAGATCCTTGGTATGATTTCAATATTCTTAAATTTATTGAGACTGGTTTTGTGACCTAACATTTGCTCTTACCCTGGAAAATGTTCCATTAGGGCTTGAGAAGAATGTATTTTCTGTTGTTTTGGAGTTAAATGTTAAAAATGCCAATTAAATCCATCTGATCTACTATGTCATTTAAGGCTGTGGTTTCCTTTTGCTCTTCTGTCTGGATGCTATGCCTATTGATGTCAATGGGTATTCAAGTTCCCTGTAAGTACTGTATTACTCTCAATCTCTCGTTTTATGTCTGTCAGTATTTGCTTTATGTATTTAGGTGTTCTTATGTTGGGTGCATAAATGTTTCCAAGGGAAAGTCTGTTACAATGTTTCCAATGTTTAGTCTCTTGTTGGATTTATCCTTTCAAGTCTCTGTGTGTGTGTGTGTGTTTTCATCTGAAGTGGGTCTCTGGTAAAGAGCATATGTGCAGATATTGTTTTTTTATTTTAATTTTTATTTAATTCTTGTTCAAGTACAGTTTTCTGTCTTATATTCCCAGCCCTGCCCCCAACAGTGCTCCCCACCTCCCTCCCATTTCCACCCCCCCCACCTTACTTATTGTCCATGTGTCCTTTATGCTTGTTCATGTGAGTCCATCCCCTTTTCCCCTATGATTCTCTCCCCTCTCCCCTCTGGACCCTGTCAGCCTGTTCTGTATTTGAGTGTCATTGGTCATATTTTGCTTGCTTGTTTGTTTTGTTGTTTAGATTCCTGTTAACGGTGATATCATATGGCTTATTCACTCAGCATAAGGCTTTCCAGTTCCATCCATGATGTTGCAAAGGGTAGGAGTTCCTTCTTCCTTTCTGCAGCATAGAATTCCATTGTGTAAATGTACCATAGCTTTTTGATCCAGTCATTTACCCATGGGCATCTAGGTTGCTTCCAACTCTTGGCTATTGTAAATTGTGCTGCTATGAACATTGGGGTGCATAGGTTCTTGTGGACAGATCTTGTTTTTTTCCCATTCAGTCATATTTTCCTTTGATTAGAGCATTTGTTTTTTTATTTTTTATTTTTTAATATATTTTATTGATTATNTAATGTAATTATGATGTGCCTTGGTGTGTTCCTTCTTGGGTCCAACTTGTTTGGGACTCTCTGAGCTTCCTGGATTTCCTGGAAGTCTATTTCCTTTGCCAGACTGGGGAAGTTCTCCTTTATTATTTGTTCAAATACGTTTTCCACTCGTGGCTATTTCTTTCCCCCTTTTGGTACCCCTATAATCCAGATGTTGGAACGTTTAAAGATGTCCTGGAGGTTCCTAAGCCTCTCCTCATTTTTTTGAATTCTCATTTCTTCATTCCTTTCTGGTTGGATGTTTTGTTCTTCCTTCTGGTCCATTCCATTGATTTGAGTCCCAGTTTCCTTTCCATCACTATTGGTTTCCTGGACATCTCCCTTCATTTCAATTAGTTTAGCCTTCATATGTTCCTCTAATTTGTGACTGTAATCTACCAATTCTGTGAGCATCCTGATAAATAGTGTTTTAAATTGGGCTTCTGAGAGGCTGGCAATCTGTTGGTCGTTTAGAGTTATTGGCTCTGAGACTTTGAGTTCTTCTTGCGCCATCTTTTGGGCTGTTCATGCCTGTTCTGTAGCAGGATCAGAGCCCTAGGCATTCACCAGAGCAAGGCAACCAGTCGCTGGGTTGTGACGTTGTATGTGGGGGCGGGGTCAAAGAGGGACAATGGCTTCCCTCTGCTGCCTGCTGCCCCGACCCCCACCGGCACCACCGCAGCCACCACCGTCACCAGGGCCACGCACCCCGCTCCACTGCACTCGAGTGTGCCACCGCTGTCAGCCCTCCACCACTGGGTTCGCCCCCTGGGGCCTGCGTGGTCCGTCTCACTGTGCGCGAATGTGGGACCTTGGTCAGTCTGCCCCACACCCCGACTGGTTCCGGGCTGCCTGCTCGCCTAGGTAGGGGGATCTGTCCTGCCCGACCCAGCTCCGCTGCTGGCTCCGCCTCTCTTACCGTAGCTGTCGGACTTCCATATAATTCCGTTTTCTGGTCTTTGGGTGTGTCCTAGTTCTCCAAAACTTTTGTTGTATTCAAACTTGGTTGTGGGAGAAGGCACAGTGTTTCCACCTATGCCTCCATCTTGGGGGAAGTTCCTGATTAGAGCATTTAATCCATTTACATTTAAAGTGGTTATTTAAGATATGTAGTTATAGCCATTTCATTATTCATATTTATGTTCTTTGAATAAAATTCCTTTTTCTTAAAGAAGTCCTTCTAATTTTTCTTGTCATGCTGGTTTGGTGGTAATGTACTCTGGGATCTATCTCAGTTGAATGTTTTTGTAGTGTAATGTGGATCAAAGGTCACTTTTTTCCTTACTGATAACTAAATTGACCTAGCAAAACTTAATGAAAAGATCGTCATTTTCCTCACTGATTGATTGTGATGGCATTTGTTGGAAATTAGGTGACAACATATATATACAGTTCTGCTACTGTGCTCTCTATTCTGTTCCATTAGTCTCTGTAATAATTATACAGCATCACCACACTTATTTTATTTTGTTTTTTATACCTTAAGGTTTTACTTATTTATTTTAGAGACAGGAGAAAGGAGGGTGAAAGAAAGGGAGAGAAACATCAATGTGTGAGAGAAACATCAAGTGGTTAGCTCTCATATGTGCCCCACCTGGGAACCAAACCCGCAACTCAAGTGTGTATCCTGACCAAGAATTTAACCGGTGAAGTGACCTTTTGCTTTGTGGGACGACACCCAACCAACTGAGTCACACTGCTCAGGATGCCACTGTTTTAATTATTAGAATTTTATGATACAGTTGATTTCTGGTAGCATAAGTCCTCCAACTTTGATATTTTGTACTTCCACATTAAATTTGCAAATTTGCTTACCAAAATCCACCACAAAATCTTTTCTGGGGGGTTTTAGTTGGAATTACATTAAATCTATTGATCACTTTTAGAGTCAATTGATAGCATTACAATATTGAGTTCCATTTCATGAATATAGTATAGTTCTACATTTATTTAAATATTATTTAATTTTTATCACCAGTGTTTTATAGTTGACTGTAAAAAGGTCTTATACATTTTATTTATCATTAGGAACTTTTCTCATGCTGTTGTATAAATAATAATGTTTTATTAATTATTGATTTTATGTAGAAACATAATGTATTTTTCTATATCAATCTTTTTTGTTCGAGTTTTATTAAATCTTTATTTTCATGTGGGGAGCACTGACTTATTCACTATGTTGTCTTTCTAATTCATAAACATTGTATATGTTTCCTTTTATTTAGATCTTCTTTGATTTCTTTCATTAGTGTTGTATAATTTCCTGCCTACAAGTACATATTTTCTTAGATTTATACCGAAATTTTTTATTTTTTATTACTTTAAAGTCTATTTTGATAATTACTTTAATGTACTGTTAGATTTGGTGTGCTAATATTTTTTGAGAATTTTGGCATCTTATGTTCATCAAGAACATTGGCATGTAATTCTCTCTCTCTCTCTCTCTCTTTTTGTAGTGCATTTGTCCCATTTTTGATATCATGGTAATTCTGGCCTCACGGGATGAGTTTTAAAGTGCTCCTTCCTCTTCGATTTGTTTTGGAATAGTATGAGAAAGACAGGCATTAATTCTTTAGTGTTTGGTAGAATTCACTTGTGCAGCCATCTGGCCCTAGGCTTTTGTTTGTTAGGAGCTTTTTGAGTACCACTTAAATTTCATTGCTAGTAATTGTTCTGTTCAGATTCTCCTTGTTTGCCTGATTTAGTCTTGCCAGGGTGTATGTTTCTAGAAATTTATCTATCTTTTTCTAGATTATCCAATTTTTGGCATATAATTGTTCATAGCATTCTCTAATGATCCTTTGTATTTCTGTGGTGTTTGGTTGTAATCTCTCATTTCTGATTTTATTTGTGTTCTCCCCCTTCATTTTGCTTGATAACTCTTACTTGAGCCTTGTCAATTTTATCCTTTCAAAGAACCAGCTTTTAGTTTCAAGTGATTTTTTTTCTATTTTCTATTTTATTTATTTCCTCTCTGATCTTCATTGTTTCCCTCTTTGTACTTACTTTGGGTTTTGTTTCTCCCTCTTTTTCTAGTTCCTATATATGTAAATTTTTTCACTTACAGATTTTATCAAATACATAGTTTATTATTATTTTTGGTGGCAATATAATGTTATAGAACCCAAAATTTGAGGATACTTTAATAATTTTTAATTTTTTCATATAAATTTGACACAAAATATTAGTTTCAATTGTACAATCCAGTGATTAGACACTGTATAACTTACTAAGTGATCATCTTGATAAATCTAGTACCCTCCAATATTATTGACTATACTTGTATGTTCCTCTAAGTGTGGAGCCCAGATGTACAGTGCTCTTATAGTTACTGAGAAGCAACTACATTGATGCGTTTATAGGTTTCTGTATTTCACTGACATGCCACAGATCAAATCAAACCTTCCTCCACACTCTGTTTGGCCTCCACTTTTGATGACCAACTTTAGAAATTCTAGAGTTCACCTTTAAGATTAGAAATGCCTGTGGTCCAAAACTCCCATCTAGAAACCAGGAAGGCTTTTCTATGTGCTCTTTCTTTTGTGCTACTCTTCTCTCTGCTAGCTCATCACTCAGGTCCCACCTGCCCAGGAAAGATTCCCTGATTGCCATATTCTTCTTAATTGGCAGAGTTTTGCACATTTGTAGTAACTCACTCAATTTTATTACCATTGTTTTTATTTATTACCACTGTCCTTCTCCCCAGATTGTATGAAATCCTTTTTTGCTCACTATAGTTTTCCTAGAGTTTGTAGAATGCCTTACACATAGTAGACATTTTCATAAATATCATTGAGTAACTGGAAGTACGGTGTCGTCCAATCTGCAAAATTGCTGCTTTATAGTTCATTCTCAAGAGAGAGAGAGAAGTACTTAAAAGTTCCACAGAACTCTCATTTCAAAGAGCTGCTTCCCATTTAAAAAAGAAAAGGAAGGAAGGAAGGGAGGGAGAGTAAGAGGAAGGGAGACGATTCAATGGAAAATGGGCAAAGAATATAAAGAGGCAATTCACAGAAGAAATTCAGAGAGCCAACAAATATGCAAAAAGGTGTTCACTTAGACTATTACTCATAGAAATGAATATTAAAAATATTTTATACCATCAGAGTGGCAAAAATGTAAAATGTTGGTAACAGTCATTGTGAGGAAGCATTTAGGGAACAGGATGCTCTCATAAACTGTTGGTAGTTCAAAACTCTGCAACCTGTATGAAGGACACTTGTAGGGCATTTAAAATTGAAACTATCTATATAGTACTTAATACGGAAAAATGATAAATCACTTATTATCCAATAAATTGTTAAATAACTTTTAGGACACTCCTGCTATGGAACCATTTAGCTATAGATAATTAACATCAGTTAAAATCGATGTAAAACTTTTTAAAGAGGGAGATTGCAGAAAAATATATATAATATGTACAGTATTAAGTAAAAGTGTATTCTGCAAAGGAAAAGGTCTCAAAGGATTCACACTATTTATAATCATAATATTATAATTTTGACACTAACTATAGTGAATCCTTTGAGATTTTACCCCTGAAGAAGTGTAAATGGGAGGGTTATTTTTTTACAATGAGCATGTACTGCTATTTTAAAAAGAACTTTATTGAAGTACGATTGACATAAACTGCACATATTTAGTGTCCAGTTTGTTTTGTCATTGCATACATTTTTTAAATCATCACAATTAATTTCCATCACCCCTAAAAGCTTCCTTTCGTCTCTCTGTAGTTCCTCCTTTTCTGAGCCAACCTCTCTACCCTAGCAACCACTGATTTACTTTGTTACTATAGATTAGTTTCCATTTTCTAGAATACTATATAAATGAAATCATACATTATGTAATTTTTTCTGGCTTTTTTCACTTAGCATAATTATTTTGAGGTTCATCCATGTTGTTGCATGTATCAATACCTTGGTCCTTTTATTGATGTATTCCATTGTATGGATCATACAATGTATCATAATTAGTTTATCCATTCAGCTGTTGATTGACATTTGAATTATTTTTAGTTCTTGTCTATCACGAATCAAGATTCTATGAGCATGTGTGTACAAGTCTTTGTAAGGCCATATGCGTTTTCTCCTGTTGGGTAAACAGTGGAATGACGTAAGATAGGTGTATATTTAGCATTTTAAGAAGTTGCCAAAATATTTTCAAAGTGGTTTTGCCATATTACCATACATTCCCACCAGAGATGGAAATATGGGGTTAAGGCGCTAAATGTGTGGTCTCTTCACCATCACGATGTGATTTAATGACAGCAACCATCAGCTCACAGGTACAGTTCAGAGTTTGGTGTAGTTCAATCAGAGATTGGCGTCCTAAAAGGTGTATAGTTCATTTTTGTCAACGATTCTTCTGAGACTCATTAAGGTCATATTCTATTTGGAGTTTAGGAACACACACACAAACACACACACTCACAAATGCCATCCACTTTTGAAATGGCCGTGGTCTGAATAAAAGCTGTGACACTAGAGATGGAAAGCAAAGGGCTAGAGTTCAAACACTGAAGTTACAATAGTCGAAAACGTGGTAAGACAGAAAATAAGGCCCAGGTTTTACGTACTTGGTGATGGGGGTGACGACAGAGGGGCGAAGTAGCTGTGTTGGTGGCTACCTGTGAGTTGCCTAACCCAAGGTGAAGCCCTTCAGAAAGTGGTTGTAGTTGTACATGGTCTAGGTGGAGTTTGACTTCCGGTTCAACAACATATACGTGTTGCCAAGAGCAGATGTAATCACCAGGCATAAAGTGCCAGGAGCGGATGTAATCACCAGGTGTAATCAATAAATTCCTGTTCTAGATGAATCACCTCACGCAAAAATACCTAATCTGCCACCTCCCTCTAGAAATCCCCTCCCAGAATATGCGCAATTGCGTCAATCCTTCTGACACAACTCCGCCTGTCCCAATTTTGCGCATGCGTATTACCCTATCTGCAGCCGCTCCCTTCTCTGGGCGCCTGGACTCTTTTCCTCCCACCGGCCCCGCCCAGGCGGCTGCCCGTGACCTGCCTGGGCGCAGGGAACGAAAAGCCGGAAGGGGCAAGACAAGTACCGTAAGCAATGGGGCTGTTTGGAAAAACCCAAGAGAAGCCACCCAAAGAGCTGGTAAGGGCTACGGTGGCGGCAAAAGAATGGGTGGATTTGCTGGGGGCATAGTGGAGTTGGTAAAGCTACTGGCCACTTTCCCACCCTGTCTGGCCAGGTACCACTCGGCCGCCATTTCCGGGGCTTCCCACTCAACTGAGGTGCCGGAGGGAGAGTCTCTAATAACACGACTCTGGCGAAAGAGAGTCTCGGTGTCTCAGCACTTGCACCTCAAAGGAGCGGAGGGCTAGAGTAAGAGTTCCTCCGCCTCGGCACAGGGCGCGGAGGCAGCAACGCAGTCCTAGTGTCGGAGGATCCCTTCCCTGCGTGCGTGCGTTGGTACGTCCCGCCCGGAACTTTTTCCCTGATGCCGGCCCCGCCCCCTTGTGTCCTACCTAGAACTGACGGACCTGCCTCAGTCTCGAGGTTGTTCCCCGTCTCTCGCGGGAAGATTGAGGCAACTGCCAACTCTTCCCCACCTCTCTTGCTGTACTGAGAGGAGGCTCTTTTTTCCCGTTTCCGTGACCTACTGTATTATGTTGCCCCGACACGTTATAGCAAGACCCCACTTGGAAGAATGGTACTGAAGATAACCGACCCTGGCTTTGAATTCTGATCTGCCTGTTCACTGAGATAGTGTAATGGTTAAGAGTGCCAGCAGAGTCAGTCTATTTAAGTTTGAATACTGGTTCCCCACAATAGCCTGGTAATCTATTAAAAGTTCATTTATCTCTGAATTCGTCTTGCATGTCTAGTAGAAATGATAATAGTATCACCTCAGAGTCACTGAAGATGAAAGTATGTAAAGTTTTAACTAGTAGTGCCTAGAGTTGATTCTTTTTTATTTTTAGAGAGAGGATGGAGGAGAGAGAGAGAGACATGGGTTTGTTGTTCCACTTATTTTTGCATTAATTGATTGCACTTATTTTTGCATTAATTGGTTGCTTGTATGTGCCCTGACTAGAGATCGATCCTGCAACTATGGTGGATCAGGCCTAAGCCCTGACCAACTGAGCTACCTGGTCAGGGCCTAGGGTTAGTTCTTTATAAACTTTATAACCTTGCTATCCAAGTGCACACCAACAGCATCAGCATCACCTAGGAGCTTGTTAGAAAACTCTGGTTCTACCCCAGACCTGATGAGTAATAATTTGAGTTCTGAAAAGATCCCTAACATCCTTTATTTACTAGGTAATCTCATTTATCTGTGGCAGGCATATTTTTGAAACCAGTGTCATGCATCATGAAGTTGGTGGCATATAATGTGTTAATTTTTATTTTATTTGTTAATTATTGGTTCTAGAACAGTAGGTACTCATTATTGGTTCCCTCAGGCAGTGAAGTATTGAAAAATCAAGATCCTGGAGAAGAGAGAAACTTAATTACATGAACCCAATTATTTGGGACCACTTTGCTTCTAAAGAGATCCTTTAATTCTAAATGCAGTGGTTGAGAAACTGAGAATTTGAGTAGAAGTTTTGAGAAATCCTGTGTTTAGGGCATTCAAAAATTGGAGTGCACTAAGGATAAGGGACTCAGGTAAATCCTGGATTTTTGTTGGGACTGTGATTCTTCTTAGCAGTAGCAGTAGTAGTGAGCAGGAAATAAAACGGGCTTTCACAAAGACTGACGTCCACTTTCAAATTATCTCTATCCCTGTTTGGATTCATTAAGCTTAATTAAGAACCAGTTCCCAGTGCTCTTATGTTAGTTATTTACCAGAAGCAAATGTTCAGTCTTATCTGGTAGAAGAGGACATCATCCAAAGACTTAGATTATCAAACAGATTTTCATATACAATGTTCAGAATTCAATTTAAAAAAGAAAAAGGCATTGATCCAAAGGAAATCTTCTTATATTCTGGATACAGGTCTTCATAAATGCTTTTTATTTTTTACCATTTACGTGGTTACAAATACTGTCTCCAAATTTGTGATCTTTTTCCTTTAAGTGGTGTCATGCATAATGAATAAAAAAATTTATTTCGACATAGATAAAGCATATCAGTCTTTTCCTTTATGCTTGTTGATTTTCAGTTTTAGAAATCCTTTTCTAATCTGAAATCATAAACGTATTTTTCTACACTGTATTTTTAAAATAAGACAGTTTTGCCTTTAACACGTAAGTCTTCAGTCCACCTAAAATTCTAGTGAATGATGGTAACAGTCAATTATTTTGTTTTCCATTTGGCTTACCATTTGTCTCCATGCTATTTACGGAGAATGCTTTGTTTGTTTTAGTTTCTGTGCCTAGTTTTCATGGCATGTAGTAGATTCTTTATGAATGAATTTGAATAAAGTATATATCTTGATGGTGTGAAAGTCTCTAGATTCTTTATGGTTTTCACAGCATATTTGATTTACAAATAGATGTTTCTATATACTGTACTCCTTATTTATGTTCTGTTTTACTTGTCAAATATAAATGTTTCTAATTCAAATATAAATGTTTCTAATTTATTACTAAAATGATTGGTTGTAAATAATTGTCCAGTTTCCTTTTTATCTTTCAATTTCCTGTTGTTTATTGTAATCTTTACCACAATGAGACTTATTTGATAGATTTTCTTGAGCTTTTTGTCTTAGGCTCACAGTCAGACGTTGGTTCTTCCAAAGGAATTTGGTTTTTTAGAGAGAGGGGAAGGTAGGAAGAAAAAGAGGGGAGGGAGAGAAACATCCATGGATTGCCCCTCTTGCCCACACACAACCAAGGTCCTGACCCAGAATCAAAACTGCGACCTGCAGCCTTTCGGTTTGCAGGATGACACTCAGCCTACCGAGCAACACCAGTCAGGGCCACCTAGAGAGATTTTGAGTACTAGCTATCTTTTGGGCTTCACTCCTAGCCCAATTAAATTGTTTTTTTTTAATATATTTATTTTTTTAAAGATTTTATTTTTTTATCTTTAGAGGGGAAGGGAAGGAGAGAAAGAGAGAAATATCAATGTATGGTTGCCTCTTGTGAGTCCCCTGCTGGGAACTGGCCTGCAACCCAGGCATGTGCCCTGACTGGGAATCGAACCACGATCGTGTGGTTCGCAGGCCCGTGCTCAATCCACTGAGCTACACCAGCCAGGGCAAATTGGCATTTTTTTAAAGTTTCCCACATGACTTCCATGTGCAATCAGGTTAAGAATCACTAGTCTGGGACCTGCTGGATAATTTTGGCTATTCCCATTTCTCTTAGGTAAGATTTTCTTTTGTGCAAATCCCTTTTGATTTTGTAAGTTAAAAAATATTTTGGACAGATTTTATGAAACTTTTTCTCTGACATTTAAAAACATATAGAAAGTGTCTGTGTATTTTTGTTTATGTTACTGATGGCTGAAATTTTATGTTCCTTCTCCACAACACATATTCCATGCAGTTAAATTCAACAGAGAGTTATTCAGCATCTGCTTTGTGCCAGACATTGTGCAAAGGCTTAGTGAACAAGAAAAGGTCTGACTTTCTGGAGCATGGGGTCTATAATTATTAGTGCAATATGATTTATAGAAGAAAGGAGGTGTAGGGTTCTGTGTAATTGTACTGCATGGGAATTTCATCTATCCAAGGGGTCAAGGAAGCCCTCCCAAAGGAGCATTTAAGCTGAGACTTGAACAAGTTCGGAAAACGTGCTCTTTATTTTCCTGACTATTGCTAACATTTGGGAAAAGAAATATTTTCTGTGGGTCATGTGAAATTGTTCTGTTAGCTAGTTGCCACCTTCTGCGTAATTATTAAATTGTTTCAGTTCCTGCCTCAGTGCTTCTGATAATAGAAATACTTCAAGTATATGCATAAGGTAGAATTTGTCATTTTCAGATGTTAATAAAATGGAGATTGAGTTTAATTAGCATTAACCTAGAGATTTAAATTTAGGCGATTTAAAAACAACTAGTTTGCTTCAATTACTTGTGGAAAAGTATCTTATATAATCAACAGTTGCATATATTTGTGTGGGTGTAATCCTAGGCTCTCCTGTTTCATTGATCTATGTGTCTACAAGGTGTTTAACTAATACTATTTCTTTCTTTTTTTTTATTTTAAGAGAGAAGGGATGGGGCAGAAAGAGGCAGAGACACATAGATGTAAGAGAATAACATCAATCTGTTGCATTGTGTAAGCCCCCTGATAGGGGGCTGAACCCACAACCTAGGAATGTGCCCTGGCTGGGAATTGAACCAGCAACTTTTCGCTTTGTGGGACAGCACCCAACCAAGTGAACTACACTGGTCAGGGCTCTTGAATACTGTAGCTTTATATTAGGTTTTGAAAGTGGGTATTTGAGAAATCCTCTAGCTTTTTCTTCACTATTATATTGTCTATTGTAGGTTATTTGCCTTTTTGTGTAAACTTTAGAATCAGTTCGTTGATATCTATAATATAGATTCTGGTGGTTTTGAATAGGCATTGAATCTACAGATAAAGTTGGAAATAGTTGATGGTCTGGGTCTTCCAATCCATGAACATGGAATATCTGTTCATTTTTATGTCTTCTTTGGTTTGTTTCATCAGTGTTTTGTAGTTTTCCACATGTAGATCCTATACATATTGTTAGATTTATACCTGAGTCTTTATTTTTTTTGTTTGGTGCTATTGTAAATATTTTTTTACATTTCAGAATCCAGTTTATTAATGTTATATTGGGAAGCAGTTAACTTTTGTATATTAACCTTCTATCCTAAGACCTTGCTTTACTTGCTTATTAGTTCCAGGAGGTTTTTTTTTTTCCATTGATTCTTTGAGATATGTAGATTTTCATTCAATATGCTAACACTGTTGAGGATTTTTACCTCTCTGTTCATGAGAGTTACTGGTCCATAATTTTCTTTCTTTTAATGTCTATCTAGTTTTGGTATTAGGCTATTACTGGCCTCACAGAATGAGTTTAGAAGTATGCTCTTATATTTTTTCAAAGATTTTGTGGAAAATTGTCATCATTTCTTCCTTAAGTGGTAGAATTCACCAGTGAAACCAGCTAGGCCTGATACTTTCTTTGTTAGAAGGTTATTAACTACTGATTGAATTGTTTTAATGTAGGCCTATTCATATAATCTGTTTCTCCTTGTGTGAGTTTTAATAGTCTTTCAAGTAACTGGTCCATTTCCTCTAAGTCAGGGGTGTTAAACTCATTTTCACTGGGGGCCACATCAGCCTCGAGGTTGCCTTCAAAGGGCTGAGTATAATTTTGAAACATATAAATGTAACTACTCCTTAACTAGGGACAAGGAGCTTGGCACTGCCACAGGGTGGAAACAAGGTGCTGGGCCAGATAAACAAGGTGGAGGGCAGATTTGGCCTGCGGGCCTTGTGTTCGCCACCTGTGCCTTAGATATTTCAATGCTTTGTTATTAGGCATGTGTACATTAAAGATTGTTAGGAATTTTTGTTGAATTGTGTATCATTATGTAACATTCTTCTTTAGTTTTGATAAGTTTACGTATTCTGAAGTCTGCTTTGTCTTAATATAGCTAATCTCCCTCCTTTCTTCTATCTTTTTTATTGAGATAAAATTCACTTAACGTAAAATAAACCATTTTACCCTGAACTGTTCAGTGGCATTTGGTACATACCTAACATTATGCAGCCATCTCCATCTAGTTCCAAGACATTTTCCTCACTGCAAAATAAAACCCTGTACCCTCTAAGCAGTTACTGCCCATTCTCTTGTCCTCCCAGCACCTGGCAACTACCAATCTGCCTTCCTGTTCCAGATATTTCTTTAAAATGTAATAATACAATATATCACCTTTTATGTCTGGCTTATTACATTTAGTATAATGTTTTCAAGATTCATCCATGATGTAGTTTGTAATTCTTCTTTCTTATGGCTGGATAATATTCCATTGTATGCATATACCACAACTCATTTATCCATTCATTCACTGATGGAGATTTCAGTTGTTTCAATCCTTTGGCCGTTGTAAATAGTGCTACTGTGAACAGTGTGTACAGGTATTTGTTTGAGTACCTATCACCAATTCTTTTGGGTATATACTTAGAATTGTTGGGTCATGTGGTAATTGACCCAACAGTTCTAAAAAACAATTTATAAGCGTTTATTTGAGTGAACTGATGACATATGCTGGGAACAAGTTCTCAAATGCTCCAGAGAATAACAGCAGAATACTCATGTTCAAAACTAAAATACTCTTGAAAATTTTAGTAACAATTTTTTAAAGATTATATTTATTTTTAGAGAGGGGAAGCAGGAGAGAAAGAGGGAGAGAAACATCAATGCATGGTTGCCTCTCGCACACCCCCTACTGGGGTCCTGGCCAGCAGTCTAGGCATGTGCCCTGACTAGGATTTGAACTGGTGACCCTTTGGTTTGCAGGCCAGTGCTTAATGCACTGAGCCACACCAGCCAGGGTAAAATTTTATTAACATTTAATGATAAATTATTCAACTTTTCATAGTCTCTGTGAAGTTTTTTTAACGTTTTTTAAAAGATTTTATTTATTTATTTTTAGAGTGGGGAATGGAGAAAGAAAGAGGGAGAGAAACATCAATGTGTGGTTGCCTCTCATGTGCCCCCCCTCACTGGGAATCGAACCAGCAACCCTTTAGTTTGCAGGCTGGTACTTAATCCACTGAGCCACACCAGGCAGGGCTGTATGAAGTTTTGGATTTAAGGATGAAATTTATTTTAAACATCCTTATATAAACCATTCAGACATAAATAAACTTTTGTAATGAGCTCGCAAACAAATCTTTTTTCAAAAAAGATTTTATTTTTCTTTTTTTAGACGGGAGAAGGAAGGGAGAAAGACAGGGAGAGAAACATCAATGTGAGTGAGAAGCACTGATTGGTTGCCTCTTGTATGTGTCCCATCTGGGGACAACCCGAAACACAGTCATGTACCTTATGCGGGAATCAAATCTGTGACCTTTTCATTTTGCGGTGCAACAGCCAACTGATTGAGCCAAACCAGTCAAGGCTTAAACAAATCTTTTTAATGTCTTTTTCTTGGGATGAAAATAGAATTACTGTGATAGTATTGTTTTCTTTTTTATTCAAATAAACTTTTAAATAATGATTATTAGCAAATCTTGATTTTTGTAATTGTTAAAGGAAGATAGAAATGTGATACTTTAAATATTCTTTACAATTACCTATGAACTATTTTATAGTAAAAAAAATTAGTTGGTACTGGTTTTTTGTGTATATATGTCAGACAACTTTAAAATTGTATTTTATTGATTATGCTATTAGAGTTGTCTTGATTGTTTCCTCTTTGCCCCCCTCTGCCCAGGAACCCCCACTCCCTCAGACAATCCCCATACCATTGTTCATGTCCATGGGTTATGTGTGTAAGTTCTTTGGCTACTGCATTTCCTATACTCTCATTTACATCCCCATGGCTATTCTGTCACTACCTAATATTTCTTTTAAGATTTTATTTATAGAGAGAGGGAAGGGAGGGAGAAAGAGAGGGAGAGAAATATCAATGTGTGGTTGCCTCTCATGTGCCCCCCAGATCTAGCCCACAACCCAGGCATATGCCCTGACTGGGAATTGAACTGGTGACCCTTTTGTTCACAGGTCTTCCTTCAATCCACTGATCCACACCAGCCAGAGCCGTATTTGTACTTCTTAATCCCCTCACTTTTTAACCCATTCTCTCACACACCCTTCCCATCTGGCAGCCACCCAAATACACTCTGTATCCATGATTCTGTCTCTGTCCTTGTTTACTTAGTTTGTTTTTTACATTCAGTATTTGATAGATTTGTATTTATTGCCATTTTATTGTTCATAGTTTTGGTCTTCTTTTTCTTAAATAAGTTCCTTTAACATTTCATGTGATGATGAACTCCTTTACTTTTTTCTTCCCTGGAAGCTCTTTATCTTTCTCCTACTCTAAATGATATCTTTTCTGGGTAGAGTAATCTTGGCTGTAGGTCTCTGCTTTTTGTGACTTTGAATGTTTCTTGCCAATCCCTTCTACCCTGCAAAGTTTCTTTTGAGAAATCAGCTGCCAATTCTATGGAAACTCTCCCATGTTTTTCGGACCATAAGATCATGTAGGTTTTAGAGGAGGAAAATAGGAAAAAAATTTGAAGCAAAAAATGTGATAAAATATTTACCAACATAAATAACATAATATTTCACCAATGTCAATGTAAACAGAACTCAACAGCAGCATTAACAACCATTATTTTTTCCAAATTGGGGAGTGGGTAGTGCATCTTATAGTCCAAAAAATATAGTAACTTCTTTTCTCTTGCTGCTTTTAAGATTCTCTCTTTATATTTAACCTTTGGCATTTTAATTATGTGTCTTGGAGTGGGCTTCTTTACATCCATCTTGTTTGGGACTCTCTGTGCTTCCTAGACTTGCATGTCTATTTCCTTCACCAAATTAGGGAAGTTTTTTCCATTAATTTTTTCTAATAGATTCCCAATTTCTTACTCTTTGTCTT
This sequence comes from Sturnira hondurensis, assembly GCF_014824575.4. Lineage (NCBI taxonomy): Eukaryota > Metazoa > Chordata > Mammalia > Chiroptera > Phyllostomidae > Sturnira > Sturnira hondurensis. Next base: position 1,468,810 of record NW_028074670.1, read on the forward strand.
TTCCTTCTCCTACCCCTATGGTGTTGCAGATCACTCTGCCTGGTTCTAGGCATTGTATCTTGACCCCTTGTGGCTAAGGGCGAGGGACGACCTTTGGAGTGCCAGCCGCAGGAGACAAAGCTTGTCTCTGGTAGCAAATGCTGCCTCAGTTTCCTCTCCCTGCCCCCAAAGCTTAGTCACAAGTCAATGACGGGTAAGACTCCTCACAGAGGGGGGCAACCTAAGCCAGACTTGATCACTTGGGAGGCCTTCATGGAAGGACTCAGAGGGTTGCAACAAAGAGCAATGGAATCTTCTCCCCCCTCCCCCCTCCCCGGGCTTTGACAAAGCCCAAGTCCCCATGTTCTCTGGGAGAAGCGCTTGCTGGCTCTAATCCCCTTAAGCCTGAATACCTGTTGGGGAGAGGTGCAGCTCTTTGCCTTGCTAGAGCCTGTCCTGGGGGAAAATCTGGCATCACAAAGACTTCCTGATAAACCTGTGAAATCTGCTCTGCTAAGAGTGCTTTCATTCATATGTTAAGGGTTCGAGCAGGAAACTGATAGACTCTGTTCCTGATAGACTCTGACTCATAGTAAGCCCTCAGATTTCTTTGAAATGTTATCTACTGTTTGATCCTTGCCGCCCTGTATTCCTGTGTATTACAACCCAATAAAAGGCCCTGGAGGAGGGGGCTGGAGGCCTTTTTCCCCTGAGAAACTGGCCACTGCCCACGTCCTGTTTCCTCAGGGAAAATGGCCACTTCTCCTCCCTAATCAGATCACATCATGTCTCAGTCATATTTACTCTCATCTGTGGCACATGGGGGGACTTGCAAGGAAATTGCCCCCACACTATGGTGCAAATGTTGGACCTCTTGAAATTGTCGCAGAGGCTGTTAATGCTATGTTCATTTTCTTGGGTGCTTTTTTACTTCATGTTGTTCTGATTGGTTGTTTTTTGCTTTCTGATGTTCCATATCATTGATAGGATTCATGGCTGCATCCACTCTGTTGTTGTTTCCCTGTAAATTGTTCTTCATTTCAATTAGTGTATTCTTCATTTTTACTGGACCTTTTTTATGCTATTGAGGTCTCACTAAGTTCCTTAAGCATCCTTATATCCAGTGTTTTGAACTCTGCCTATGATAGATTGTTTATCTCAACTCCATTTAGTTCCTTTTCTGGAGTTTTGATCTGTTCTTTCATTTGGACCATGTTTCTTTGTCTCCTCATTTTGGCATCCTCCCTTTGTTTGTTTTTATGTATTAGGTAGAGCTGCTTTGACTCTGTGTCTTGGTAGTGTGGCCTAATGTAGTAGGTGTTCTGTAGGGTCCAGTGGCACAGTCTCCCCTTTCACCCAAGGGTAGTGTAAGTTCACCCTTTATGTGGGCTAAATACACCCTCCTCTTGTAGTTGGGACTTGGCTGCTATTGCCAGATCAATAGGAGAGATTTGCCCAGGCCAATCAGCTGCAAGGATTGTCTGTGACCACTGACAATGATGTTCCACTGTCAGTGGATCAGCTGTGCAAGGCCAGGGTGGTGGTGTTCCAGTGTGGTCTGTAGCTGTCCACTGGGTGCACTGGCCCTGGCGTTTCCCAGGTGGTACAGGCCAAGGTCAATCCCCCTGTGTTTTGCCTGGAGCCACCCTGCCAGAGCTATAAAGTATTCTGAGATGGCTACTGCTCTTGCTGGGCTTAGAGATCCCCAGGTGAAGGCAAGCTGTCAATCTAGACTGACTGCTGCTAGTGCAAGGCCTGGGGCTCACTGAGGCCAGCAGTTGCTTGTTTGAGAGGATTTAGGAAGTTGTGAAGCATGAGCCAAGACCAGCTATTCATATGGAAAAGCATCTTGGGTGGGCCCATAAATTGATTGGGTGGAGTCTCAGGGAATCTTTAAGGCAGGTCAAACAAGTGTTAGCTAGGTTGAAGGAGTCTCAGATATGGTGCCAGCTTGCCACCTCTATGGGAAAGAGTTTCGTAAAGGGACAATGGCCTCTGCTCACCTTGATGCCAGACACTCCAGTTTCTCCCTGTATACCACTGGTGCATTTCAAGCTGCGTCCCCAGTGCTAGAACTCAGTGTTACTTAGTAGGTGAGTCCATGTGTGGGTTCTTTAAGAGGAACTGAACTGCTTGGGACTGTAGAAGTTTGTCCCACTGACTCAATCCCCACTGGTTTTTTGCAGCCAGAAGTTGTGGGGGACTTACTTTCCTGGCACTGGAACCCTGGACTTGGGGGCCTGGTGTTGGGCTTGGACTCCTTGCCCCAGAGATATTCCTTCCGAATTTTTATCTACCACATGTGGGTGAGGTACTAGCTTATTCCATGTCTGTGCCCTTCCTACCAGTTTGCATGGATATGGTTTCTTTCTGTAGTTGTGAGACTTCCATTCAACTTGATTTCTAATGGTGCTGAGTGATGGTGGTTCTATATTTTAGTTGTAATTTTGATGTATTTGTGGTAAGAGGCAAGCCATGTCTGCCTATACCACCATTTGACCAGAAGTCCTTAAGTGTTTTTATGATCAAATTCTAAAAGTAATCTTTAGTCTGAAGTAAACCTGGTACTCCCAAGATTTAAAAAAAAAATTGTATTGATATTTACACAGTAAATGCAGTTTTAATCACTGTTACTTGCCACCACTGAAAGGTGTGCTTTTCTTTCTCCTTGGGCATCTTGAATTATCTGATGATGACAGACTCCCTGAACTGGGTTTCCATTTTTTTTGTTCTTCATTTTAGCCTGATTGGGGCTGTCAGGAGCAGTACCTTCCCCCTTCATCTCCACTTTCTCCTACTTCACCTTCTTCTAGTTTAGGAATTTTCTCTTTTTTCTTTCTTTCTTTCTTCTTTGGCGTTTCATGTTCTTCAGGCATATTTTTTAGAACAGGCATAATTTAACTGTCTTCCCACATTCATAACATGTAGATTTATCAAAAAGTTTTGTTCAGATGAACTCAGCTGCTCTTCAGTTGTTAATAGCAATGCTTGCTTCTATCGCTGTACCAAATAAATATTTGTTGTTTATTGCCCTGGTACAGTTTTGTGCAGTCTTTATCCAAAAATAAAATAAATGCAATCCCTTCACTCTTCCTGGTATTTTTATGCTTCTTTATAGTAACTTTTACAACTTTGCCATACTTGAAAAATCTCTGGTGTAAGACATTGTAAGGGAAAAGGGCAAGTTGGATATATACACTGTGGTTTTTACTTGGAGCCAGTCCACCACTCATTTCTTCAGGTGGGGCTGACCAAGAGATCGGAAAAGCTGGAGCCCTCGGCCCTGCAGTGGCTTTGGCATCACGAGTGCTGGAAGGGGTCAAGCACTGCAGATGAGAAGGTAGCAGCAACAGTGCCTCTTCCTGGCTCTCCTGGTCATTTTTAATGTACCTTTTTGAGGAACTCACAGTAGTTTCACCATTTTGTAGTCCTACCAGCAGTGTGTAAATAAGTGTTCAGTTATGAAACGGAATTGTAATTTGGGTTCACCATTTGACCATTTTGAAGTTTTGAGTGTTTGTCTAACAGAGACCATGACAGTGGCATGATCTCTGGCAACAATGTTAAAAAATATTAATGTATGTTTTTAATATTACAAAATAGAATTTAAAAATATTTCTTTCAAAGATGACTTAAAGCAGTTTATGAACTTGGTGTTTTTATAACCCTTTAAAAATTTTTATTAAAAATGTTTCTTGAAATAGGTTATATTTGTACATGTTGTAAAACTCAAAAAGCAGCAAAGTGTATCCTAATTAGAGTAAACAGTAAATCTCCCTTTTCACACCTGTGAATTATTTAAATTCCATCCTTGAAAGTAGTCTCATTTCTTGTGTATTGTCCCATTTATAGTCTGTAATGCATGAACATATAAAGGTCTGTCTCTCCCTTATTCTGCCTCCTTCTCTTCCTCCCCTTCTCCTTCCCTCTCTTCTTTCTCCTCTTCCTCATTTTCTGTAGTTTTTTCCCTTTAACAGGTGTAATGTCATTCTGTACATGTTTATTACCTTGCTACTTTCACTTATATTTTGAGAATTAATTCCAATGGTAGTCCTTATTGTGTTGCCTTTTTCTCTTTAGCTAGAACATATTGTCCGTTTATGCAAATTTCCTTTGGTAATTCCTAGTTTTGCTACTGCAAACAGTGCAGTGGTGCATTTTTACAAAAGTCATTTCTCCTTTGTCATTTATTGCTTAGATTGAATAATCACCCTTAAGGAGAATGAGCAGTTAAATACTATAATAATTAACTTTAAAACAACCATTTCTTAATTTTCTTTCAAGCTTCTAGATTCATTTAATCTCATAACCTTAAAAGAAGCTATAATCATAAGTAGATGTAATAAGGTAGTTTCTTGTTTCTCTGAATTAGACTTTTCTCAGTACTGAAACATGCATCACCAAATATTGCAGATTCAGTCCCCAGATGGAACATGTACATGAGGCAGCCGATCAGTGTTTCTGTCTCGCATCAATGTTTTTCTCCCTTCTTTTTCTTTCCCTTTCCCTCTCTCGATAAATACTTAAAATCTTTAAAAACAAAACCAAAACCTATTGTAAGCGAACTAAGTGAAGTTGCGGGGTTTCGTGATAAACATGAAAAAAAATCAGTTTTATTTTACACTCGCAATGACAAGTTTAAAAAAGAAATAAGGAATAAATTTAACCAAGGAAGCAAAACGTGTACACTGAAAACGAAAAACATAGCTAAAAGAAATTTCAAGTTTATGGATTGCAAGACTTAGTATTGTTAAGATGGAAATAAAACCATGATCTTTAGATTCAGTGCCATGGCTATCAAGATTCCAAATGCTTTTCTTGCAGAAATAGGAAAATTTGATCCTCAAATTTATATGAAATACAATAAACTCCAAATAGCCAAAATAGCACCGAAAATGAAAAACAAATTTGGAGAACTCCCAGTCATATAGGCACATAGAGTAGAATTGAGAGTCCAGACCCATACATGCATGGCTGTTAGATTTTTTACAAGGTGCAAGTCCATCCAGTGAGGCTAGGATAATCTCTTCAATAAATGGTGTTGGGACAAGTGACTATCCACATGCAAAGGAATGAAGCTGGATTCCTACCTCGCCCTATGTACAAAAATTAACTCAGAATGGATCAAAGACAAATTAAAAGTCTTTGACATAAAAGCATAAACTCTTAGAGAAAAACCTGGGGCTAAGTCTTCATTACCTCCTGTCTGACAATGGGTTCTTAGATGTTACACCAAAAGCACAAGCCACAGAATTAAAAACAAATTGGAATTCATCATAATTAAAAGATTTTGTACATCAAATGGCATTATCAAGAAAGTGAAAAGATAACTTAGAGAATGGGAAAATATTTGCAAATTATATGTCTGATAAGATTCTAACATGAGACTATGTAAAGAACTCAACAATAAAAAGACAACTGAACTTAGAAGAAATGAGTAGATACTTTTTCAAAGGAGTTGTACAAATAGTCATCAGCACACGAAAAGATACTCAGCTTCACTGGTCATTAAGTAAATGAAAATTAAACCACAACCTGCTTAACAGGTCCAGCAGATTAACTATAATAAAAAAATAATGGAAGATAACAAATGCTGGCAAGGATGTGGAGAAAAAAGAACCCCTGTACATTGCTGGTGGGACTAGAAATTGGTGTAGTCCCTTTGAAAATCAGTTTTGGAGTTCCTGAAAAACATTCCTAAAAACAGAATCACCATATGACCCAGAAATTTCACTCATAGGTATACTTGTATATCCAAAAGAATTGAAAATAGGTACTCATACTTGTACACAAATGTTCATAGGGCATTGTTCACAGTATTGAAAGGATGGAAACCACCCAAATGTCTACCAACAGATGAATGGATAAACAAGTTATAGTGTACACAAACTTCAGCCATAAAAAGGACAAGTATTGATACATGTTACATGGATGAGCCTCAAAAATATATTATATATATATATATGATAGAAGCCAGACAAAAGGTCACATATGATATGATTTATACAAAATTCTCAAAATAAGATCAAAAGAGAGAGAAAGTCACTTAGCGGTTGCAAAGGAATGGGGGAAATGGGAAATAGATTATTTAAAGGGCGTAGAGTTTTCTTCTGATATGTTGAAAAAGTTTTGAGGCTACGGAGAGTTGGTGATTGCAGAACATTGTAAGGACTCTAAATGCTGCTGAATTGTACTCTTTTTAAGAAAATATGTTTTATTGATTATGCCATTACAGTTGTTCCATTTCCCTTCCTTCACTCCCCTCCACCCTGCACACCCCTCCCCCACCATTTCCCCCATTTTGTTCATGTCCATGTGTCACAAGTTCTTTAGATTCTGTATTTCCCATAGTATTCCTGCCCTCCCCGCTATCTATTTTCTACCTACCATCTATGCTACTTAGTCTCTGTACCTTCTCCCCCCACTCCTCCTCCCAATCCCCTATTGCTAACCCTTCATGTGATCTTCATTTCTATGGTTCTGCTCCTGATCTAGCTGTCCACTTAGTTTGCTTTTGTTTTAGGTGTGGTTGTTAATAACTGTGAGTTCACTGTCCTTTCACTGTTCATCTTTTTTATCTTCTTTTTCTTTTTCTTATATAAGTCCCTTTAATATTTCATATAATAAGGGCTTGGTGATGATGAACTCCTTGAACTTGACCTTATCTGAGAAGCACTTTATCTGTCCTTCCATTCTAAATGAAAGCTTTGCTGGATAGAGCAATCTTGGATGTAGGTCTTTGGATTTCGTGACTTGGAATACTTCTTTCCAGCCCCTTCTTGCCTGTAAGGTCTCTTTTGAGAAATCAGCTGACAGTCTGATGGGCACTACTTTGTAGGTGACTGTCCCCTTATCTCTTGCTGCTTCTAGGATTCTCTCCTTCATTTTAGTCTTGGCTAATGTAATTATGATGTACCTTGTTGTGTTCCTTCTTGGGTCCACCTTCTTTGGGACTCTCTGAGCTTCCTGGATTTCCTGGAAGTCTATCGCCTTTGCCATATTGGGTAAGTTCTGCTTTATTATTTGTTCAAAGTTTTTCACTTGTGGCTGTTTCTTTCCCCCTTCTGGTACCCCTATAATTCGGATGTTGGAATGTTTAAAGATGTCCTGGAGATTCCTAAGCCTCTCCTCATTTTTATGAATTCTTGTTTCTTTGTTCTTTTCTGTTTGGTTGTTTCTTTCTTCCTTCTGGTCCACTCCATTGATTTGAGTCCCAGTTTCCTTTCCATCACTATTGGTTCCCTGTGCATTTTGCTTCATTTTGCTTAGTGAAGCCTTCATTTTTTCATCTAATTTGTGACTAAAATCAACCAGTTCTGGGAGCATCCTGATCACCAGTGTTTTGAACTGTGCATCCAAGAGGTTGGCTATTTCTTGGTCACTTAGAAGTATTGGCTCTGGTGCTTTGAGCTGTTCTTCTTCTTGAGCTGTAATGTTTTGGTCTGTTTGCACTTGTTATGTATGAGGGGCAGAGCCTTAGGTGTTTACCAGGGCCAGGCAACCCAGGTGGCTGGGTTGTGACGCTGTGTTTGGAGGCGGGGTCAGAGAGGGGCAATGTTGTTTTGGGGTTTTTTTTTTGGTTTTTTTTTTTTGCTCTCTCTTGGATTTTGGTCCCCTCTCCTGCTTCCCACAAGCAAATTGGGCTCTTTTGGTGCTGGTTCCCAGTTGTGTGGGCTTATGCACCCTCCAGGACCCTGTGGGTCTCTCCAACGAACTCTCTGTGAGCCTGGGAGCCTCTCCTGGCACCTAGACCTCAAAAGTTTTTCCAGTTGATGCTTTTAGGCTTTAATTCCTGGCATTGGAGCCCTGGGTTGCACGGTCTATCTCACTGCTCACTCCTTTGCCTGGTTTATCTGTGCGTGAATGTGTGACTACGGTCAGCCAGCCACCTTGCACCCTCACTGGGTCTGCCTATTGCCACCCCATGCCTGGGATCTGCCTACCGCTACTTGTGCGCCTGGGTCATTCCCACCACTTTTTCCTGTGCGACCCAGCCCGTCTCTGCCACCACTGACTTCATCCCTCTTACTGGTCTGGATGAATGGTTCGTTGTTGGACTTCGGTACAGTTTAATTTTCTCTCTGTTTTGGTTGCGTTCTGGTTTTTTAATATTTGTTGTTCATAAACTTGGTTGTGTGAAGACCTACACCTCCATCTTGGCCAAAAGTCTCTTGAATTGTACTCTTTAATGAGTAATTGTGTTATGTGAAGTTTCACTTAAAAATGTATATTTACCGCCCTGGCCAGTGTGGCTCAGTTGATTGGAGCATCATCCAAAACCAGTTGTGGGTTTGGTTCTTGGTCAGGGCACATACCTAGGTTGCAGATTCAATCCCCAGTCCTGGTGTGTACAGTCCCCAGTCCAGGTACATTCAGGAGGCAACCAATGGATTGAAGTTTCTCTCTAAAAGTAATGAAAAAATGTCCTCAGGTGAGGATTTTTAAAATAAATAAATAAATGTACATATACCTAACATTAAAAATTTTTAAATTGTATAATCAAACAGCTTTAAGTGCCTCAATATTTCTTCTGGGTGGAGTTATTATACTTGTTGCATAAAAAATGTTTACAAGTTTTATTAAATAATGACCAATTAAATGATTAAAAGTCAAATTTATTGGAAATATATCTTCTCTTAGTGGTATGGATTTTTTATGCCATAGACTTCATGTATCCATGAATGAAAGCTAAGGGGTTCAACCTCAATTTTATTCCTGTTTTATTTTATTATTTTTAACCTTAAATCTGACAACCATTGTTTATTATAAAGGTGAACCTGATTCTCACAGTGGGCTTTTTGGTAGGATTTCTGGTAGTGATCATCAGCACCACGGTCTACACATTTTTGGATCTGCAGCCAGGGAGGTTAGATACCAGGATGGTGTGGTCATACTGGATGAGAATGCCTTTGATCTCCTTCTTGGAAGCCTATCCACGTATTTTTGGCAATAGGCCACCAGGGTTTTGAAGGTGGACTGGCAGATTGCATAAATCTGGACCATGTGACAAACTACACTTCTCATGGACCCAAAGCCAGCTAATCGTTCCTTGCCCAGAAGCAGAATAGGTTCCCATAGGTTGTATTGCAGTGTGTGGTTGGATCATGTCCAGGGAGCACCCCTTCATTTAATGAGGCAGTCGCCCCATTTGCAGTGTGCCACGGCTCTGGCAGTTTTCTTGTGTCCTAAGACCTGCACCAACTGCAGAGGAGCCTTGGATGGCATGGTTGCGGGTGTACACGAGATACTTGCATAGTGAGGCACTGCAACCAGGAAAAAGTCCTAGTTCATGTTTTCGTAGACTCCGGCTGAGAAACATTGTTAATATAAATAACTCAGTTGTAATGGACATTTTGTTATATCATTGTTGCTCAGTTCTTTGAATGGCTGTGTCATATGCCAAAAAGCACATAGTGAGTTAATGTAAAATTTAGTTCTAATGATTTATCAGTTGATAACTCACATTTTCTTTCAATTTTTTGAAACTGAAGAATCGGAAAACACTTTATACTAGCATAAGAGTTTGATAATTATTAGGCAGTCATTCACTAGTTTCTTCACTATACCAGTATTTCCAGTTGTCTTTATTTTATTGCTTTAGGGATTTTGCCTCTCAAGGAAATATATCAAGGTAATAAGAGACAAAGATAGAGGAATATCTTTCTTTTGTGCAGTGAAAAAGCATTATTAAAGGGGAGAAGGAAAAGGTGAACTCTTATGACAGGGAGCAGTTTTTGAAATAATTATCTGTAAGTGTTGGAAAATCTTCTGATACCCTTAAAACCTGTCTGTATCCATATAACTCTTGAAATATCTTTCTGTACCTGCAGGGTACTGAACTCTCTCTGAGATCTTGTATAAAATGCTTTTTACTGCCTGCCTTCAGATAAGAATCTCTGAATAACTTGGGACTTCTAGGTACTGTGGTTAAATAGATGAAAGAATAGAATTTGCCCTAAAGCTCTTTTTTGAAAATGGCCTTATTTATTTTGCTCCCAGAATAAATGTAACATTAATACAAAATTCTTTAGAATTTGGTGAACTAGGAAGTTGGCTTCTCTTATAATTCCTTTTCTAAAATCTTTCCCAGGTCAATGAGTGGTCATTGAAGATAAGAAAGGAAATGAGAGTTGTTGACAGGCAAATAAGAGGTAAATTATCATTTTGTGTCTCCTGTTCTTCCCTCTCTTGGTGTATTTTGCATTAGTTCATAAAAATAAACTGCTTCTATATATCGTAAGATATAGTTGATTCTTTTATTATTTATAACTATCTAATTATTTTGCTTTCTAATCATTATAAGAAAAGCTAGACTCTAATGAACTCAAAGAAACTTTATATTTTGTTGGAACTAAATCTTTCTCTGGTCTGGAATTCAGCTATTTAAGGGAGAAGAGCCATGTTCATTCATTTGTGATTTTCCAGAACGCAGGTTAGCATTGGAAATGGCACAGGTACTCACATACTGTGATAGACAGAATAATGGCCTCCCAAAGATATCTACATCCTACTCCCCAGAACCTGTGAATATGTTACCTTACATGGCAGAAGGGGGTGTGTAGATGTAATTAAATTGAGGATCTTGAGGTGAGGAGATAATCTTGGGTTATCTGGCTGGGTCCAATGTAATCACAAAGGTCCTTATAAGAGGGAGGCAATGTATTGAAGAAAAGTGAGTGAAAAGAAGATGTGACCACAGTACCAGATATTGGAATAATGTGCTCTGAACATGGAGGAAGAGGGCCATGCTCCAAAGAACACAGTTGTCCTCTAGAAGCTAGAAAAGACAGGAAAGTGTATTCTTCCCTGAAGCCTCCAGAAGAAACACAGTCATTCCAACACATTGATTTTCAGACTCTAACCACCAGAATTATAGTATAATAAATATGTTGTTTTAAGGTAATTGAAACAAAGAACTAAAGAAACCTCTTCCTACTTACAAAGAAATTATTTTATAGAATTCACATTAAATAAACTGTACATAATAAGTAAGGAATGAAATTCCATTTTCACTAACCTATCTACTGTAGCCTACCTGTAAATTGAGAAAAATATATATATAAGTAAAGTTCATCGTTGTAAATTACCACATAAAATTAAGGTGACTTGGCCCTGGCCAAGTAGCTCAATTGGTTAGAGTGTTGTCCCAGTATGCAAGGTAGCAGGTTTGATCCCTGGTCAGGACACATACAAGAACCAATCAGTGGATGCATAAATAAGTGGAACAACAAATCAATCTGTCTCTCTGAAATCAATTTAAAAAACTAAGGTGAGATAAGAGATAATAATATATTTAAAACTTAGGATTTTTGCCACTTTCATCCTTGGAGAAAAATTAATACTATAAAGAAATCCCAATATTACTTCCTTAAAAAAAGAATTGGAGAGGGGAATTCCATTCCCAGCCATGGTGGAGTAAGGGTTTCAGACTTGCACTCCCATTGTAAATAAAGAAAGAACTGGACAAAGTCTATGAAACGTCTGTTTGCAAACATTGAACAACTGGCAATGCATAATTTTGATTACTGAGAGTAGGGAAACAAAGGGAGAGAACCCTAATGTGTTCTCGATTTTCTACCTTGAGAAACTTTCTGGATCATACATAGTACGTGGAAGGGGATTCCAAGCAGAACATGGTGATCTCATTGAGTTGAGGAAACAGATCAGGGAGGCTGCTATGGCTGCAACTTGTGGGGCAGAGTATCAGAGAGAAGGTCACTGCTCAGAGAAAAAGCTCCAGATATCTACATGGGGTCCCATTGAATCTTTAGGTGAATACTAAGCTGTGCATGCTTAGAATGTGATTCCAGGGGCTTGGACAAAGAACAATTACTGAGGACAGAATAACCACTAGGAAGCTATAAGCTAAGTAGTTCCCAGTGCTAACAGTTGAAAGATGGTAGAGTTCTGATCCTACACAGTTATGAGACTGTTGAACATCAAGGACATTCAGAAGATACCCCAGAAGAGTCTTGCCTTAATATTGAGGCTAAAGTAGCCCTAGATTGAAGGCTGCCGTTAAGTTCACACCAACAGAGCTCAAAATCAGGGCTTGAAAGCTGATCTGCAGGCAGTTTAACTGTCTTCCAAAATAAAGCTGAATGCTCTTTAAAAGAAAAAAAAATTAGACATTCAAGAATTAATGAAGAAGCAGAAAAGTGGGACCAAAAATCAGAAAAATTAGGAAATATAAATAGACCCAGAAAAGAAACAGATGATTGAAAACAGACAAGGATTTCAGACAGCTATTATAAATATCTTGAGGAACTTAAAGGACAGTATGAAAATAATAAAGATATAAAAAGAAGATACGGAAGAGAGCAAAATGGAACTTCTAGATATGAAAAGTCTGAAATAAAGTAAAGTAAAATAAAGACTTTGCTGAATGGGCTTAACAAGCAGAATTAGAAACTACAGAAAACAAGATCAGCAAAACTGAAGATAGAAAAACTATAGAGGAAAAAAAGTTTTCAAAACTGAACAGAGCATCAGTGACCTATAGAATAATATCAATGGTCCAACATGTAATTTGAGTCTCAGGAGAAGAATCAGGAAAGGATCAGATAAAATGATAAATAATGAAAGCTGCAAAACCACAGATACAAGGGATTCTTCAAACAGGATCAACACAAAACCATACCAAGACATATCACAATCAAATTACTCAAAGTTAACAAAAAGATAAAACAGTCTGAGGAAAAAGACATCAAATAAGAAAACAATAGGAATAAGGATTTCTTATCAGAAACAATACATGTTTAATATGATGAAAGAAAAACCCCCACATTATTCTAGAATTTTATATCCAATGAAAATAACATTTAAAGGTGAAGGTAAAGATATTTTCATACACAAGCCAAGAGAATGTGTTGCCAGCAGATCTACAGTACAAGAAATGTTAAAGCAAGTTGTTAGCTGAAGGAAAATTATACCAGATGCAAACTTGGGTCTACCCAGAGGAATGAAGCATGCTGGAAGTAGTAAGTGTATAAATAAATATAAATATTTTTCTTCTTTTTAAAAAATTTCTCTTAAAAATTATTGACTGTTTAAAGTAGAAATAATACTATAGGGCTTATAACATGTGAAGAAGTACACTTTATGACAATAGCACAAACAGTTGATTGGTGTTTTTTTAGAAACTTTGTAAGTTCAGTTAGTGTCTCAGGAGCTTTGTTTTATTCCTGCTCGTTGTGTACCTTCTCACACCTGTACCTCACTTATCTTGTTAAATGATCTTCAAACCCTTTCTCTTTGTGGTACTTCCTATTATTTCTCATACATAGCAGTTTATTAGTTAACTCTGAAATGGTATCAGAAATAGATTATGGGTTTGGGAGTTTTAATACTACCAGGTTTAAGCCCTGTCTTTGCTATCAGTTAATCATCTATCCATATTAAAATTTTTTAAATCTCATAGAATTGTTGTGACAAGTAAATCCACAAATGTATGTGAAGTGGTAGAGAGTTTACTATATTGATGCTGACATACACAAAAAAAGTACTTTAGACAAAATAGAGAATCTTTGAGAAAAACTTTGAGATAATGTGATGGCTTTAAATGTTTCTTACATATGCATATCATAGAAACACTTTTAACCCCTTTCAGTTGGATTTTTTAAAAAATTTTGTTTATTGCCCTGGCTGGTGTAGCTCAGTGGATTGAGCGTGGGCCTGCGAACCACATGATTGCAGTTCGATTCCCAGTCAGGGCACATGCCTGGGTTGCAGGCCAGTTCCCAGCAGGGGACTCACGAGAGGCAACCATACATTGATATTTCTCTCCTTCCCTCCCCCTCTAAAGATAAATAAATAAAGTATTTTTTTAAAAATTTGTTTATTGATGTTAGAGAGAGGAGAAAGGATGGGGGAACAGAGAGAGGAGAGAGAGAAACATCAATTTGTTGTTCCACCTATTTATGAATTCTTTGGTTGCTTCTTGTATGTACCCTCACCAGAGATTGAACCCACAGCCTGAGCATATTGAGATGATACTCTAACCAAATGAGCTACCTGGCCAGGGCTGTTTAGTTTTATATTAGCAGTCACAATGACTGGATTTTTATATATTTTGTATACATATATATATATATAAATATATATATAAAAACAAGTACCTGCAATACTCTGATCTTAGAAGTCAGGATATTGGTTACTCTGGTTGGGAGCATGGCAAGTTAAGGGGGGGCATAAAGAGAGATTATGGCATATTGATAATGTTCTCTTAAGCTGGCTCCTAGTTACATGGGTGTGTTTAAGTTGTGAAAATTTATATAGCTCTACAGTTTTATGTACTTTTTTGGAAGTACGATATATTTCCAGAGAAGTTTAAAGAGAAAAACAGTAGTAACTTCAGTAAAGCAAAGTATAACTACAGGTCCTTCAAATATCATGGAGGACTCATGGTAGCTTTCAGTCAAATGTAACATATTCAGAGCACTCATGATAGTTAATATTGGAGTAAATTTAGGTCATTTTGCCCATTTCAAAGGAATATAGTTAGCTTGCTTCTCCCCTCCCCATAATTATAATACACATATTGATGCAGAGAAATGTAAATAAGACAGCTAAAATTGCTCTGAAATCACACCATCCAGAAAGAACATTTTGGTGATCATCCTTCAAGATATATTTCTATCTATAGTTGTAGTTAAATTACACCCAGACACTTGTTTATAAATGGATTATAACATTGTTGCTGCTTTATTTCTTATAGTAAAATATACATGACATAAAGTTGGCTCTTTTAAATTAACCATTTTTAAGTATACAGTTCAGAAACATTAACTCTATTCACATTGTTGTATAACCATCATCACTATTCATCTCCAGAACTAATCCTTCATTCCATACTGAAACTCTGTACCATTAAACAGTAACTCTTCATTTCTCCCTCTCCCCTTTTCCCTGGTAATCACTGTTCTACTTTCTGTCTCTATGTATAATTTGACAATTCTAGGGACTGTGTATTACTGGAATTAAACACAATTTTTTTTCGCATCTGTGTTGTTTTACTTACAATAATGCTTTTAAGGTTCAACCATATTATAGCATATATCAGAATTTCCTTTTTAAGACTGAATAATATTCTATCATATGTATAAACCTCATATTGTTTATTCTTCTATCAATGGACATTTGGGTTGTTTTACCTTTGGTCTGTTGTGTTTAGGCTGTTATGACCATGAGTGTACAAAATCGGTTTGAGTACCTGCTTTAAATTCTTTTGTCAGTATACTCAGAGGTGTAACTTATGGGTCAAATGGTAATCCTCTATTTAAATTTTGAGAAACCACCATGGTGTTCTCCACAGGACTACATTATTTGATATCTTTAACATCAAGGACAAGATGCAAAGCGACCACATATAAAGGAGAATATAGAAAGGTCACTGTGTGTGCCCAGGGAAAGATGCTGTCTCTGAAAAGACCTGAGAAGTCTTTAAGTTTACACCTTAAAGCTTACACCGTAAGCTGGTTTTCAGCAGAGACACCATAAAACAATAAAAACAAAAATGAAAAAAAACCCCAGCAAATCCTGGAGGAGTGGGAGAATCTGATTTCCAGAGTTATCATGTGATCATTCAATGCCCATTTTCAACAACAACAAAAGAATCACAAGCCATACAAAGAAATAGAAAGTATTGCCCATTCAACAGAAAATACATCCACAGAAAATGTTCCTGAGAAAGACCAGATGTCAGATTTACCAAAAAAAAAAAAAAAAGACTTTAAACAACAATCTTAAAGGTATATAAAGATATGGAGGCAATCAAGGAAATAATGTGTGAACAAAATGGGAATATCAATAAGGAGATAGAAAGGAAAAATAATTGAAATGAAAAATTTGATAGAGTTGTTTAAAAACAGATTTGAGCAGCCAGAAGAATCTAAACTTGAAAAATAGTAAATTGAAACAATCAATTCTGACAAACAGAAGGAAAATTTTTGAAGTAAACAGAGCCAAAGGGACCTGTGGTACACCATTAAACACCTAAACGTACATATTGTGGGAGTTCCAGAAGAAAAATAGAAAGTGGCAGAGAGATTATTATTTTGAGAAGTAATGACAAACATTTCCCAGATTTTATGAAAGATATGAATATAATCATCCAAGAAGCTCCACACACTCTCAGGATAAATTCAGAGACCCATGTCGGGGCACATTCTGATCAAACTGCAAAAAGACAAAGAGAATATTTAAAGCAGCAAGAAACAACTCATCACATACAAGGGATCCTTCATAAGATTTTTAGTAGATTTCTCATCAGAAGTGTTGAGGGCTAGAAGGCAGTGGGTTGATATATTCAAATACAGAAAAGAGTCTTATCAACCAACAGTCCTATCTCCAGCAAAGTGAGAGAGAAATTCATTCACACATAAAAGTGAGGGAGCTTGTTACTACTAGACCTCCCTGGCAAGAAATGCTGAAGGATATCTTTTAGGTTTAAGTGAAAGGACAATAGTGACTTGAAGCCACATGAAAAAAAGCCACATATATCCGGTAAGGGTAAATACATGGGCAATGGTAAAACTAGTATTGTTGTAACTTTGGCTTGTAACTCCATTTTTTATTTTATATATGATTTAGGAGACTTGTGCATTAATAATTATGAGTCTTATGTTTTTGAACACAGTGCATAAAGGTGTAATTTTATGACATGAATAACTGAATGGGCCTGAGAACAGAGTTCTATAGAAGTAAACTTTTTGTATGCTGTTGAAGTTAAGCTCATATAAATTCAAATTAGGGTTATACCTTTAGGATATTAAGTGTAATCCTCATGGTAACCACAAAAAATAGCTATAGATTATACACAAAAGCAAATGAGAAGGAACTTGAACAGTTTCACTATAAAAAAGAAGCGAGTAAACACAAAAGAAGACATTAATACAAGAAGTTTAAGCCAAAAACATACAAAGGTCTACAGAAAAAAATGACAAAATGGCAGAATAAAAAAATGACAAAGTGGCAGAAGTAAGTCCCTCCTTAATTCTGTGAAGAATTAAGTGAATACATTAAATGTGAATGAATTAAACTGTGCAATTAAAAGAGCTTGGCAGAATGGATTTTTTTTAAAGACCCTATTGTTATGCTATCTAGAAGAGACTCACCTTTTTTCTAATTTATTTATTTATTTGTTTTTTAAATCTTCATACAAGGATATGCTTATTGATTTTAAGGGGATGGGGGGAAACATCAATGTGAGAGAGAAACATTGCTTGTCTTCCATACACACCCCGACCAGGGATTGAATCCACAATCTAGGTATGTGCCCTGACCAGAGATTGAACCCACAGTCTTTTGGTGCACAGGAGGACACTCCAACCAACCGAGCCACCAGGTCGGGCATAGAAGAGACTCACTTTAGATCCAAAGATACAAATAAGTTGAAAATGGAAGGGCAGGAAAAAAGATATTTCATGGAAATAGTAACCGAAAGAGTAGAGGTTGCTATGCTAATAATATAAGACAATTTTTTAAATAAAAAAAGATTCCAAGATTTCAAAGAAGGACATTATATGTTAATAACAGTGTAATACAATGGGAAAATAACAATTATATGCATGTATTCATCTAATAAATCATCAAAATGTATGAAGCAAAAATTGACAGAATTAAAGGGAGAAGTAGTTCTACCGTAATAGTTGGAGACTTTAATAATCCAATCTGAAAAGCAGATAATAACAACCAGACAGAAAGTAAAAAAGGAAATAGAGGACTTGAGCAACACAATAAATCAAGTAGCTCTAATAGACATAAAGAGAATTTCTACCCTCAAACAACGAAATACACATTCTTCTCAAGTGTACATGGGACATTTTCCAGGATAGACTAAAATGTTAGGCCAAAAATCAAGTCTCAAGCATTTTTAAACAATAGATATCATATAAGGGGTCTTCTCTGGCCATACTTTGGTTGGTTAGAAATCAGTAACAGAACACTGGAAATTTCACAAGTATGTAGATATTAAACAGTGTTACACAACAAAAAATCACAAGGGAAATTAGAATATACTTAGAGTTGAGTGAAATCCACAACACAACATCCCAATTAAAATTTATGGGATGCAGCAACAGCGGTGCTCGGAGAAATTATAGCTGTAGCTGTAAAAAACACATCGAAAAAAATGTCAAATCAACAACCTAAACTTTTCAACTTACAGATGAGAAAAAGAAGAGCAAACTCACCCTAAAGCTAGCAGTAGAAAGAAAATGGTCATTAAAGCAGAAATAAACAAAATAGAAAATAGAAGAAAAATGAGAGATAAGTCAAAAGTGAATTCTTCAAAACAATCAACAAAAAATTGATGAACCTTTAGCTAGATTAAGACTCAAATTCCTGAATCAAATGAAAAAAGGAGCATTACTAATGATTCTACAGAAATAAAAAATACTCTAGGAGAATACAGTGAACAGTTGTATTGCACACTAGCAAACTGGATAACCTAGATGAAATAAACAAATTCCTAGAAACACAAAATCTATGAAGGCTGAAATATGAAGAAAAAAAACAAAATAGATCAGTCATCAAAAATCTGACAAAGAAATGCTCTAGACCTAATGTATTTATTCACTGTTTTTTTCTACCAAACATTTAAAGAACTAACAGCAGTTCTTCTCAATATTTTACCAAAATAAAACAACAAAAAAACTGAAGAGAAGGAGAGTGGAATAGATGCATTTTGCATGTAAGAAGGACATAAATTTGGGAGGGCCAGAGGTAGAATGATATGGACTGAATGTGTGTGTTTCTCTCAAATTTTATATTTCAAAACCCTAATCCCAATGTGTTAGTAGTATTTGGAGGTGAGATCTTTAGGAGGTAATTAGATAGTATGGGTATAGTCCTCATTAATGGGATTAGTTCTTTGATGGGAAGAGACACAACAGAAGATCTCTGTCTCTGGCCATGTGAGGATCCAGCAAGAGGCCTTCCATTTACAAACCAAGAAGTTGGTTTTCACCAGGAACCATACTAGTTTTGGGCACCTTGATCTTAGACGTCCCAACCTCCAGAACTCTGAGAAATTAATTTATGTTGCTTAAGCCACCTAGTCCATGGTGAAATAAGCATGTACACAAAAGATTTGAAATCGAGGTCTCAAAAATATTTATATACACAAGTTCATAATAGCATTATTCACATTAACTAAGGTGCTCGCTTTGGCAGCACATATACCAGTAGCTAAGAGTTGGAAACAGCCCAGGTGTACAATGATAGGTGTATTCAATTAAAGGTGTATTCAATATAAATTTTTGTTTATAGGTGTATAAACAAAATTTGATATATACATGCAATGGAATATTATTTAGCCTTAAGAAGGAAACTGATATGTGCTGTAATGTGGATGAACATTGAGGGCATTATACTAAATGAAATAAGCCAGTCACACACACAAAAATAAACACTGTATGACTCCCCTTATATAAGGTGTCTAGAATAGTCAAATTCATGATGACAGAAAGTAGAATAGTGGTTGCCACGGGCTGGTGGAAGGAGGGAACGGGGGGTTACTGTTAAATGGGTTTGAGTTTCGGTTTAAAACTGGAGGTGGATGGTGGTGATGTGATGGGTCACAAAAGTACTAATATACTTGATACCACTGAACTGAGTACTTAAAATGGTTAAGACAGTATAAATATAATCTTGACTGTTCATAAAGCACATAATATAGACATATCCTAACACTAGTTGATGCTGTTATGATACTTTTAATATGTTTGGGTATTCCTTAAGTTGCAGACTTTATAAGTCTTGAGTGACTGCAGAGATTGTGCTCCTACAACTGTAGCAATACTACTTACTGATTATTAGAGCAAGCTTTGGAATGCATTTGCAGAATTAAAGTTCCTTAGTTCCAATACAAACAAACATTAGGAAGGGTTCGCCAAAGCAGTTTTGAAATTTTGTCTTAGTGTAATAAGCTATATTTTTATTCTTAATGTTTTACCTGTAAATACCAAAGTTGTGGATATCCACCTACCTGTTTTTCTATTTAATAGACATATTTAGATCACACTAAGAGCAGATTCAAGTACCAGTACATCTCCTGATTTGCCCTTAACTTTTTGATGTTTTGTGTTGTGCTTTAAATTAGATATTCAAAGAGAAGAAGAAAAAGTGAAACGGTCTGTGAAAGATGCTGCCAAGAAGGGTCAGAAAGACGTCTGTGTGGTTCTGGCCAAGGAAATGATCAGGTCAAGGAAGGCCGTAAGCAAGCTCTACGCATCCAAAGCTCACATGAACTCTGTGCTCATGGGCATGAAGAACCAGCTGGGTAAGATGGCCATTACCTTACAGGCACCTAATTAATGCTGATGCTCTTGCTACTATCACTACTGGTTTCCATGAATAGGAAGAACAGTCTTGGCTGTAATTTTTTTTTTACCATCTTACTTTGGGTATTATACAAAATGCAAAATATTACTATCATTATTTTATTGTTATTTATTTTCTTTTGCTCATGTTGTTGCAGTAATGGCAAAATCTACACATAAAACTTCTTGGTTTAAAAGTTAGAATGTATTCCCTCATTTGAACAGTTACAGAGTGACTTGAGAGTTGAGACATAGGTTAAATTTTATACCCAGTTGGTTTCTGTTCTTCCTTAATTTCTATTAAATGAAGGAGTCCTAATTCAGAATTACAGTTGCTAAGAATGGCAGCAAGTGACTGCCAGAAATTTAGACTGAATATGTACTCAGAAATTATGGAGAAATTTTTCACTAAAGAGTATTTTCAAATCTGTCAGATACTATATTCAGTTAGAAGACTAAATGTTTCCATTTAAAAGCTGGTGCCAAATTAGTACCTAATCCATTATATAGTTGTATTTAGTTATGAAGGTCTTGCTTTATGTTCAATTTTAATTTAACACTTGGATATGGTTTTTAAACATGCATAATAATTAATATATTATCAGTTTCTTTCTCTAGATACTGAATAAAATAATCATGCATTAGGAAAGAGTAAAGATATGACAAACTGTGTCACATTTTCTTAACTTTAAAAAAACTATTATTCCAGCCCTAGAGTAATATATTTAGGCTCTTTAAAAACTGGATATATCACTTAGCTATAAGCCTTTTCAACAAGCCAAGTATTCAGTAAGGTGAAGAAATAATTTAATCTTATCTGTCACTTTGAAAGCTTATGTACATACTCTGACCTTTTACAGCCAGCTTTGAAAGCTTCTTGTTTGTCCATTATTTTTATTCTCTATTTTTTTGTGTAACATACTGAAAAGATGTATGCATGTTCAGTTGACCATGAGAAACTTATTTTTTAATTTTTTACTATTTTCTTTACTGAATCAACATCAGAAAACATTGCTTATTTTGCCTTTTTTCCCTACATGAATAAATCACTGTATGCACAGTCTCTTTTTGCCTCCAGTTGAAGAGATAAAGTACACAGGATAGTACTTATGATGTAGATGCTTATGTACCTATCACCCAGAACCAATACAGTTTGATACTTTGTTATATTTACCTCAGTTTTTAAAAGAAATAAAACATTATTACTAAACTTGAAGCTTCTTTAATATGTTTTCCCAGTTCCATCCCCTTCTCTCTCAATCTCTGGAGGAAACCAATATCATGAATCTTAAAAATTTGTGTAAATGATATTATACTATACATACTATTCTATGCCTTTTTCTCATTCATTACTGTATTTTTGATATACACTCATAATGATAAATATATATTTTAACTAGTGGATGGTATTTTATCACATGGATATATCATTTTATTTTTCTTTCCCCCACTGATGGACATTTAGGCTATTTTCAGCTTTTTTAAAAAATATATAGTTTATTGATTATACCATTACAGTTGTTCTATTCCCCCCTTCATTCCCCTCCACCCACACACTCCCTCCCCCACCCTTCTCCCCCCTTAGTTTATAACCACGTGTCTCAACTTCTTTAGATTCTTTATTTCCCCCACTTTTCTCGCCCTCCCCCCTATCTATTTTCTACCTACCATCTATGCTATTTTCTGTGCCTTCTCCCCCCTTCTCCTCCTCCCACCCCCCTTTTCTAACCCTCCATGTGTTCTTCATTTCTATGGTTCCACTCCTGATCTAGCTATCCTCTTGGTTTGCTTTTGTTTTAGGTGTGGTTGTTAATAACTCTGTGTTTGCTGTCCTTTCACTGTTGATATTTTTCATCATCTCTTTCTTACATAAGTCCCTTTAGCATTTCATATAATAAGGGCTTGGTGATGATGAACTCCTTGAACTTGACCTTGTCTGAGAAGCACTTTATCTGTCCTTCCATTCTAAATGAAAGTTTTGCTGGATAAAGCAATCTTGGCTGTAGGTCTTTGGATTTCATGACTTGGAATACTTCTTTCCAGCCCCTTCTTGCCTGTAAGGTCTCTTTTGAGAAATCCGCTGACAGTCTGATGGGTACTCCTTTGTAGGTGACTGTCCCCTTATCCCTTGCTGCTTCTAGGATTCTCTCCTTCATTTTAGTCTTGGCTAATGTAATTATGATGTGCCTTGGTGTGTTCCTTCTTGGGTCCAACTTCTTTGGCACTCTCTGAGCTTCCTGGATTTCCTGGAAGTCTATTTCCTTTGCCAGACTGGGGAAGTTCTCCTTTTCTATTTGTTCAAATATGTTTTCCACTTGTGGCTGTTTCTTTCCCCCTTCTGGTACCCCTATAATCCGGATGTTGGAACGTTTAAAGATGTCCTGGAGGTTCCTAAGCCTCTCCTCATTTTTTTGAATTCTTGTTTCTTTACTATTTTCTGGTTGGATGTTTCGTTCTTCCTTCTGGTCCACTCCCTTGATTTGAGTCCCATTTTCCTTTCCATCACTATTGGTTTCCTGGACATCTCCCTTCATTTCAATTAGTTTAGCCTTCATGTGTTCCTCTAATTTGTGACTTTGTTCCTCTAATTTGTGACTGTACTCTACCAATTCTGTGAGCATCCTGATAAATAGTGTTTTAAATTGGGCTTCTGAGAGGCTGGCAATCTATTGGTCGCTTAGAGTTATTGGCTCTGGGACTTTGAGTTCCTCTTGTGCCATCTTTTGGGCTGTTCGTGCCTGTTAAGTAGCAGGATCGGAGCCCTAGGTTTTCACCAGAGCAGGGCAACTCAGTCGCTGGGTTGTGACGTTGTATGTGGGGGCGGGGTCAAAGAGGGACAATGGCTTCCCTCGGGCGCCCGCCTCCGCCACCCCCACCAGCACCGCAGCCACCACCGTCACCAGGGCCACGTGCCCCGCTCCACTGCACGTGAGTGTGCCACCGCTGTCAGCCCTCCACCACTGGGTTCGCCCCCTGGGGCCTGCATGGTCCGTCTCACTGCGTGCGAATGTGCGACCTTGGTCAGTCTGCCCCGCACCCCGACTAGGTCCGGGCTGCCTGCGTTCCTAGGTCTGTCCTTCCTGACCCTGCTCCGCTGCTGGCTCTACCTCTCTTACCGTCCCCGTTGAACGGTTCGTAGCTGTTGGACTTCCGTATAATTCGGTTTTCTGGTCTCTGGGTGTGTCTTAGTTCTCCAAAACTTTTGTTGTATTCAAACTTAGTTGTGGGAGAAGGCACAGTGTTTCCACCTATGCCTCCATCTTGGCGGAAGTTATTTTCAGCTTTTTGCTGTTACTAACAGTGCTGCTCTGAATGTCTGTTCACTGTTGCACATGTGTAATGGTTTCTTCAGGACAGTTACATATTCAGAAGTGGAGTAGCTGGATTTAAATTATTCTTGAATTATAAAATGGTTCTCTAAAGAGGTTTTATTAATTTATATTTCCAACAGCAGCAGGTGAGGGTTCTTTTTTCCTTATATTTTTTAAAAAATATTTTTAATCTATTTTTAGAGAGAGGGGAAGGCAAAAGAGAGGAAGAGAAACATCAGTGTGTGGTTGCTTCTTGTATTCCCTCTACTGGGGAACTGGCCTGCAACTCAGGCATGTGCCCTGACTGGGGATTGAACTGGTGACCCTTTTGTTCACAGGCTGGCACTCAATCCACTGAGTCACACCAGCCAGAGCCCTTGTCTCTTGATATCATCAGACTTCTTAAGTTTTGAGAAGTGTTCATCTTATTTTAACATTTCTTTGGGAGCTAGTGAACTTGATCACTCTCTTCTGTTCACCTTTTCTTCCTTTGTACTGATTGCAAAAGACCTTTTCAAGCAATTATAGCTCAAAAATAATCATTAATATACATGAAAAAAAAACCTTTTCTCCCATAACACGTACTTTCAGTAGTAAACATAACAGAAGCTCTCTGTGTACTGCACATGAGACAAGAAGCGGTTATCCTTTAAATATACCTTTGTAACAATATATAATGTTATTTCAAATATATATTATTTTGTGGCTTTATCACAACTGAAAAGTAAAATATCTATCCTTTGATTTTTAAATGTTAGGAAAGAAGGGGAAGGGCCTAGCTAAAGAACAAGTATAGGACTTCTGGCCAAGATGGAGGCGTAGGTAGTCACACTGTGCCTCCTCACACAACTAAAAGAAGGACAACAACAAATTTAAAAACAAAAAACAACCAGAACTGACAGAAAATCGAACTGTATAGAAGTCCAGTAACAAAGGAGTTAAAGAAGAAACATTCATCCAGACCTATAGGAGGGGTGGAGACAGGCAGCCAGGCAGAGAGTACTCTCAATAAGGTGGAGGCTGGAGGACCAGGGCAGGCAGGGCAGTGGCTGGTGGAGTGGGCAGTTCCACATTCGTGTTAGATAAACCGGGAGGAACAACTCCAGAGTGAGACAGACCACGCAACCCAGGCTTCCAGTGTGGGGAAATAAAAGCCCCAAACCTCTGAAAACACCTCTGGGGGTTGAGGCGGCAGCGGAAGAAACTCCAAGCCTCATAGGAGAGTTTGTTGGAGAGACCCACAGGGTCCTAAAATGTACACAAGCCCACCCACCCAGGAACCAACACCAGAAGGGCCCAATTTGATTGTGGGTAGTGGGGAAAGTGACTGAGAACAGCAGAGAGTGGAGCAAGCTGCATTCTTTCCTCTCAAACCCCTCCCCCACAGACAGTGTCTCAATGCATCAATGTTGGTTGTCCTGCCCTGGTGAACACCTAAGGCTCTTCCCCTTACTACCTAACAGGCACACCGAGACCAAAAAAAATGGCACAAATGAAATAACAGATCAAAACTCCAGAAAAAATACAACTAAGTGACAAAGAGATAACCATCCTATCAGATACAGTTCAAAATACTGGTGATCAGGATGCTCACAGATTTGGCTGAATATGGTTGCAAATTAGATGAAAAAATGAAGGCTACGCTAAGTGAAACAGGAAAATGTACAGGGAACCAACAGTGATGGGAAGGAAACTGGAACTCAAATCAATGATTTGGACCAGAAGGAAGAAAGAAACAACCAAACAGAACAGAATGAAGAAACAAGAATTCAAAAAAGTGAAGAGAAGCTTAGGAATCTCCAGGCCATCTTTAAACTTTCCAACATCCAAATCATAGGGATGCCAGGGGGAGAAGAGGGAGAGCAAGAAATTGAAAACTTATTGAAAACATAATAAAGGAGAACTTCCCCAATCTGGCAAAGGCGATAGACTTCCAGGAAGTCCAGGAAGCTCAGAGAGGCCCAAAGAAGTTGGACCCAAGGAGGAACACACCAAGGCACATCATAATTACATTAGCCAAGATTAAAATGAAGGAGAGAATTCTGGAAGCAGCAAGAGAAAAAGAGACACTTACCTACAAAGGAGCGCCTATAAGACTGTCAGCTGATTTCTCAAAAGAAATCTTGCAGACAAGAAGGGGCTGGAAAGAAGTATTTGAAGTCATGAAAGGCAAGGACTTCCATCCAAGATTACTCTATCCAATCCAGCAAAGCTATCATTTAGAATGGAAAGGCAGATAAAGTGCCTCTCAGATAAGGTTAATTTAAAGGAGTTCATCATCACCAGGCCCTTATTATATGAAATGTTAAAGGGACTTACCTAAGAAAAAGAAGATAAAAATATGAACAGTAAAATGACAACAAACTCACAGTTATTAATAATCAAACCTAAAACAAAAACAAACAGCAGACAACTAGAACAGGAGCAGAATCACAGAAATAGAGATCACATGGAGGGATATCAGCAGGGGAGTGGGTGGGGAAAGAGGGGTAAAAGGTACAGAAAATTAGTAGCTTAAATGATAGGTAGAAGATAGACAGGGAGCGGTTAAGAATAGCATAGGAAATGTAGAAGCCAAAGAACTTATATATATGACCCATGGACATGAACTAAAGGGGGGGGGATGTGGGTGGGAGGGGGTATATAGGACAGAGGGGAATAAAGGAAGGGGGAATAGGACAAATCTAATAGCATAATCAATAAAATATATATTTTAAAAAGAACAAATATAAATGACCCGTGGACATGGACAACAGGGTGGGGATTGACTGTGGGAGGTAGGAGGGGCGGGGCAGAGTAATGGGGGAAAATTGGGACAACTGTAATAGAACAACAGTAAAAGAAAGTGC